>NC_142690.1:47335000-48690714 GCF_056320005.1 Nelumbo lutea
AATTGCTTGGCAGCAAGTAATGTGCGAGCATGGCGAAGACTTGCTTCAGTTTTCAGCTCCAAATCAACCCCAGTAACAGAGGAGGCCAACACTCCAATCTCATCACAGACTTGTTGAGCTAATTTAAGATGTCCTCTGAATTATATTCCAGGTATTTTAGTAAACAAAAATAACCATGTGATATTAAATCCATACAATACGAAGAAAACATGATAGACTCACCGGTGTAAAGCACGCTCGTGGAGCAATTGCAGCTTTAGCAGCTGCATTCGTGATTTTGATACAGATAAGAATTTCTCTTCTGCTAACTTCATAGCAGAAAATGCTTCTGAAAAAGTAATGTGTTAGAATGTCAAAGCCAATCATGACTATAGAAGGAGCTTCTTCTGAGTTTACTTCCAAAAATAAAAGATAAAGTCTGCAATATACCATCTCAGCTAGCCCATCAAGAAGAAGAGAACATCTAATATGTATTTGAAAAGATATCCTTCAGGATAGATCACAAGGCATCCTAATGCAGGCCTTGAACACGAAAAATAAGATGAAAGGGGGAGAAGCGGTTTGTAGAAGGTCCTGGGAAAAGCTGGCCATTCTAGGAGTGGGGGCAACAGGGTTCACACAAAAATTTTGCAATTTTCTTTTTTTTTTATACTTTTAATACTAGGAATTGGTATAATCATCTTAAAGAGTCAAAATACATTTAATATTTGAAGAAATTAAAGCAGTCCTTTGTCACTCTCTGCACCCCAAGTGTCAAGGGTCAAAGTTAGGCTCTTGACTTGATCTTGAACTGGTTGAATGATTCACTGATTTGTTCATCTGGGTTGACGGGTTCTTATCTTACCATTCAAAAAATAAGGGGTTGATGACAAAGTCAACAGCTTTTAAGAACTTAACAAGTTTGGAATTGAACCAACCTAAATTTTCCTCCAGGTGGCAGGTTAATACATACTGATATTGTCAGACCTGGAAACTAAATCAGTTTGGATGGCAATCCATTGAAATTTAACCAATTATAAATAGTCTGACTTTTTGAGAACCAAATCAGGCTTAACTGAACTGGATTTCAAACTCAGAATTGAATAAGCAGGCATTGACAGCCCTAGGCAGATGTAGAGGGTGGAAGGAGAAGGCTTCCTCATAGGCACTGGAAAGCATTTGCTTATTTGAGTCAGATTCATATTTCTAACTTGAGGGCTGTGATCATGGTGCCGTCTCATCCATAATGGATTTTGTTGGAGTAAATTACTTAAACCATCCTTCTGATTTCTGAAAACTACTTAAACCTCCCCTCTACTATGACCATTGCTTATTTATCCCTTTGTCTTAAGGATCAAAACAACTACACATCTTCCGTGCGTTTGATATTAAAGTTATAATGGAAAATAATGGCATTATGCTTTAACATATGGTACCCCAATTTTTCCATGGACAACAACAGTAGAGTGAACATTTATCATTTCAGCTCTTTTTAGGTGTTCTTCTTCTTCTTCTTCTTCTTCTTCTTCTTCTTATCATGGTATCAGAGCCAGGTTAACTTCAGATCAATGTCCTTTTTTTTTCCTTCTATTCAGCGCATTCTATTCTAGAGTTTTGCAGAATTCTTATTGATAGCTAGGAGCTTCTCAGAAAGAAAAAAAAAAAAAAGGACTGATTGTTTTCTTCTTCTGGGGGTTTTCATGCCTCCAGTGAGTAAAATTGTTGTGGTTTTGTGTGGTTGGTAGAAAACCCTCTACTCGGCAATTTGAAGAGGGCTGGTTTCAGGTGTGAGGATGGTGACAGTGCACATTTGGTGAAACGGTTACATGATTGCTGAACCAAATTGTGAGAGTAGCAGTGAGAAACAAATTGTGATGTGTTGCAGAACCAAATTTCCAGTTCGTGAGGTGTACTGTGAGGGTTTATGGTGCTGAAAGTGGAAGACAGTGGTGGTGGTGTTGCTAAAAGTGGTGAACTACTGTGAGTGTTGTTGCTGAAACCTAGGATAATAGATACCCTAATAGTAATCAGTCGTTGGTGTGTAGTGTGGTGACTAATTAATGAAAAAGAGTGACAAACTTGTGGTATTCCCCTTTTTCCTTGTGCAGTCATGGGAGACAGAAGTGAATGCAAGTCCAGTGTAATGGTCCCTTCTGATTAGTTGAATGTGGAGATGACATCTATAAAACTGAATGGTGAGAATTATGTGCCCTGGGCTGAATCTGTTGAAGTTTTTCTGAAAGCTAAAAAGAAAGTGAAGCATATGGGGGAAGATAAACCCCCAACTGATTCTCAGGGATATGATGAGTAGGAGCAAGAGGATGTTCAAATTATGACATGGCTATGGAACAGTATGGAACCCAAAATCTGTGTGAACTTCATGTTTTTAGATACAAACAAGGAGGTCTGGTATTATGCAAGGAAGCTTTACTCTGAACAAGACAACACTACTAGGGTTTACCAACTATACCAAGAGTATTTCAATTTGCAACAAGGGAATCAGAGTCTTGAAGACTATTATGCAAGTATGAGAAATCTGCGAAATGAGTTGAATGTGTATCACCCTCTTACACCTGATGTCAAAATTCAGCAACAACAGAGAGAGAATTTGGATGTGACCAGATTAGTAGTAGGGTTGAAGTCTGAATATGAACCGGTAAGGGCACAAATACTAGGTGGATCTGCTCTTCCCTCTCTTGAAGAAGTATTTGCTCATCTCCGGAGGATCTCGGTTGGACCCACAAAGAACTCAACTATATCAAATAGGTCTACCTTTGCGGTAACTAGAGGGGGAGACTGTGGAGATAGAGGAGGAGCTCGAGAAGGTCAATTTGGCCGTGGTAGTGGTGGTGGTGGTGGTGGCATGTACAGTTGTGGTGGTGGTCATGTTGGAGGTCAAGACTCAGGGAGAGCCCATGGTAGAGGACATAGTAATGGTTAGAGGAGGGGTACACATTGTGGTATGTAAGGGCATACTATCAACTTCTGCTATGATCTACATGGCCCACCTTTAACCTGGGCAAATCATGTAGCCGTAACTAGTGGTGGTTTGAGACAGGAATCTCAGCAAACTGATCAAATACCCTCTACATCTACAGATGTCTCCAAAAAGGAGATGTTGAGTGTTCCACAAGATGAATATGAGCGGTTCATTCAAGGTACGCCTCAACAGAACACGGCTACCCTTGCACACTCGGGTATGGCTTGTCTGGCATCCAAACCCTCCCATTAGATTATGGAGCCTCCAATCATATGACTAGCACTCCAGGTTTGTTTTCATCCCTTTTTCCATCTTCCAAATCACAATCTATTACTCTTGGCAATGATTCTACATCTTCCATATGTGGTATTGGTAATGTTGATACAGACTCATTATCCCTATTCTCAGTTTTATATGTTCCCAAGTTTCCCTTTAACCTGATATCTGTTAATAAATTGACCAAGTCTCTTAATTGCTCTATCACTTTTTACCCTTCTTCTTGTGTGTTTCAGGATCTCACGACAAGGATGAAGACTGGTGGAGGGCATTAAGCTAGTGGACTGTATTACCTTGATGAAGGTGGTTCGACAACAGCAGCTTTGTCCCTACTTAAGTATGGGACTACTTTGAATTTATATGTTTCTGTCCATAATAACAAAAGACTACTTTGTCCCCACTTAAGTATGGGACACATCATCGAACAGAAACATTACATATCAGCAGATTTAAACATAAATATAAAGACTAAAATACCCCTACACAATTGACATTAACAATATGAATGTCCCCAAACACTTTTGGAGTGATGTTGTGCTTACATCTTGCTTCCTTATTAACCGCATGTCCATGTCTATCCTTAAAGGTCAATCTCTATTCTTCGTTTTGTTTCCTACTTTGTGTCCTTTTCCTCTTACTCCTAGAGTTTTTGGGTGTGTGTGTTTTGTTCATAATCTTGGGCCTGGAATGGACAAGTTAGATGCTCGATCCAGTAAGTGTGTCTACCTTGGCTATTCCAGGACTCAAAAAGGGTATAAGTGTTATAATCCCAATTCCCAATGTTTTTTTGTGTGTCCTGATGTTACATTCTTTGAGTCTGTTCCTTTTTTCTCTGGGCCAAGTGTTTCTTCTTTTCCGTCACTATCACCTCCTCTGTCAGTTCCTGTTGAGGACCCCGTTCCTCTTGTCCCAATTGTGACCAAGTCTTTGCCTCCAATGCAATTTCCTGTTGAGCGACCACCCATCCGGCAAGTGTATACGCATCGTCAGGTACCGGCTCCTCCTCCAACTTCGTCACCATCAACAGATCCAGTAGTTGTTCCCACCCCAACCCCACCCCTTATTTCTAGCCATGATTAAACGCAGTTGCACTCTTCACCCCATTTCCAATTATGTTTCTGTATCTCACCTTTCAGCTTCCCATCACTAGTTTGTTTCTATGTTGTCCTTTGTCTCAGTTCCAAAGGATGTCCATGAAGCTCTCACTTCTCTAGTGTGGGGCCGAGCAATGGAGGAAGAACTTTCGGCCTTGACTCATACTCATACGTGGGACCTCGCCACTCTTCTGCCTAGTAAGCATGTTGTAGGCTGTAAGTGGGTATACAATGTTAAATATTTGCCTAATGGGAGTGTTGAACGGTTGAAAGCTTAGTTAGTTGCCAAAGGTTATTCACAGTTGTATGGTATCGATTACACAGACACCTTTTCTCCTGTTGCCAAAATTGGTTCCGTTCATGTTTTGATCTCTCTTGCTGCTATATATGATTGGCCCTTGTTTCAGCTTGACATCAAGAATGCCTTCTTACATGGTGATCTCTTTGAGGAAGTGCATGGAGCAACCACCAAGGTTTGTCGCTCAAGGGGAGAGTGATAAGGTATGTAGAGTGTTTTAAAAGGTGCACCTAAGGCACAAGGCGAGGCGTTTTCCAGAGTAGGGGCCTCGCATGGATCAAGGCGGCCAGACTTTAGGAAGGCGCTCGCCTCTTCGCCTAAGGTGTGCGCCTTAGGCCAGGTACCAGGCGGGCCAAGCGAGCGCCTATTTTACGTTGCCCTTCGTTTTTTTTGTTTGTTTTTAAATTTACTTTTATAGATGATTATAATCATATATATTATTTATTTCCTTTTATGTGCCAAAATATTGAGATATGGTCTAGCAAATTTGAAAGAAAGAATCCACGACCCAATCGAGAGAGAAAAAACTTGCCATGCAAGGCTTTCACAAAAATCTTCTCAGACTCCTAGTATCAGTCGAAGTCTAGAATGTCAAAGTTCAAAGCCCTCAACCCCCACGTTCTTCTTGGATCATCAAGTTCGGGCCTTCAACTCAGTTGAACAGCCACCTTCGAAGTTCGATTATCAGAGGCCATCCCTCAGTCGAACAACCAACTGCAGCGTCTTCAACTCTTCAGGCCTTCAGCATCAAGTGCTTCACAAAAAAATAGGAGCTCTGCCCAATTTTTTTTTTATTTGTTTCTTCACTTTTTACACTGAAAACAGGGGTTCCGCCCGCCCCCTTCTTCTTCCTTTCTTCTTCTTCTTCTTCTTCTTCTTCTTCTTCTTCTTCTTCTTCTTCTTCTTCTCCTTCTTCTTATTCTCCTCCCTCTTGTTCAAAGAAAAATAGGGGCTCCGCCCAATTCTTCTTCTTCTGGAACTGTTTTACACTAAAACAGGGGCCCCGCCCCCTTCTTCTTCTTTTTCTTTCCTTGTCTATTTCACACTAAAACAGGGGCTCAGCTCAATCTTTTTTTTCATTGTGTTTCTTCTTCTGGAACTGTTTTACTCTAAAACAGGGGCTCCGCCCCCTTCTTCTTCTTCTTCTTCTGGAACTGTTTTACATTAAAACAGGGGCTCCGCCCCCTTCTTCTGGAACTGTTTTACACTAAAACAGGGGCTTCGCCCCCTTCTTCTTCTTTCCTAGTCTGTTTCACACTAAAATAGAACCCTGCCCCACTGTTACACACTGTTTTTTTTTATCAGCAAATATTAATTTGAAAATAGTAAAGCAAGGCTCCACCCCATTCTTTTTTTTTATTTTCAATTTTTTCTTTACTTCTTTCTTCCCCCTTCTTCTTCTTCTCTTTTTTTCAATTCTTTTTTTACACGAAAACAGGGCTCCCAGTCCTGGCTCTGTCCCAGAAGTGGATGGACTATGGTCTTTCAATTCAAATATGTATGAACTTCTGTTTTAGTTCAATTCAGACTTCAGTTCTGTACTTTTGTTGCATTATATTCTGAACTTCTGGTACAGAAATACAGAATACAGATTGAAGTATTGAACCTTCAATAAAAATAAAAGAAAGAAATTAAGCATTATGCATTAGCATTACTGATCTCTATTTCCTCGGTTAGCTATTTTAGTTGATTGGTTTTCGTTTTATTATATATTTTTATTTTGATTGATTATTAAATATTAATTTAGTTTCCTCTTTTTTTTGTACAACTAGATATGGATGAAGGCAATACTTTTCATGAAACTAGTAGGAGAGATCCATCATGGAAGTATTGCTCTCTACAAGACCCTAATAATACAAACTCAGTCACCTGCAAATTCCGTGGAAAAGTAACTAATGGAGGAATCTATAGGGCAAAAGAGCACATTGTTGGTGGAAGGAGGAATGTTAAGGGATGTACCAAGTGCCCTAAAGAAGTCAAGGAAAAATTTTGGCATTTATGCAAAAGAAAAGAACGGTAAAAGAAAACATGATGATGGAAGAAAGGAATAGGATCCTTGATTTTGATGATCACGAGAATATGATTGAAATTGAGGATGATGATGATGTACAAGTTCAGAGTGTTGGTGGTAGTTCTAATTCATATCCTAAGCCTTTTACATCTACTGGATCAAGTTCCAAGCCACCCATTAAAAGACAAAAAAAGGGCCTATGGATAAGTTTTTGACAACACCTAGTCTGGAGCAAGTTGTAGAGATGAGAAGGGAACAAAAATGAATGAAACAAACCACCATCACTGAAACATATAACAAAGAAGGGAGGGAACAAGTTTGTATACCTCTTGTTAGGTGGTTATATCAAGCGGGTATTCCCTTAAATACCATTCACTTGAAAAGCTTTGAAGCTATGGTGGAAGCAATTGGGCAATTTGGGCTTTGATTAAAAATCCCAAGCTATTATGAAGCAAGGCTTCCTTTCTTGAAAAAGGAGGTTGAATACACGAAGACATTATTACAACATCATAAGGAGGCATGGGAAAAGTGGTGGTGTTCTCTAATGTCTGATGGATGGACTGACAGAAAGATAGAACCCTAATCCATTTTTTGGTCCATAGCCATGCTGGGACGATGTTCATAGAAAGCATCGATGCATCGGGTGATATAAAAACAGCTGAGAAGTTGTTTAATTTACTTGAGAAGATGGTTGAGAGGATTGGTGAAAAGAATGTCATTCAAGTGATAATCAATAATGCTTCAAACTATATTTTGGCGGGTACATTTTCTAACTTGTTTTTTTCTTTACAACTTTTACTTGGTTTTCATTGTCTTATTTCTTAAATTATTATTTTTGTGTTATTAGGAAAATATTTGATGGCTAAGTATCCTCATTTGACTTGGACACCGTGTGTTGCCCATTGTATGGATCTCATTCTGGAAGACATTGGCAAGTTATGTTATGTCAAGAGGACTATTGAGAGGGCTATAGCACTAACGGGATACATATACAACCATCCGGGCCTATGGAACTTGATGAGAAAGTTTACAAGTCAAAAGGAATTGATTAGGCCAGCCAAAACCCGCTTTGCTACTTCCTATCTTACATTACAAAGCATTTTTAAGCAAAACAGGAACTTGAAGGAGATGTTCAATTCTATTGAGTGGAGTAAATAGCAAGTGGGCAAAGGAAGCAAAGGGTAGAAGGATTGCAGAGACAGCAATGATGCCTTCATTTTGGAATAATATTATATATATTCTTAAGGTGTGCAGCCCTCTTGTTCATGTCTTACGCTTGGTAGATCGTGAAAACAAGCCGGCTATGGGTTACATCTATGAGGCTGTTAATAGAGCAAAGGAAGCAATTCAAAGGCATTTGATGGTAAAAGGGAAAAGATATCAGAAATTTTTGAGATTATTGATAGGAGATGGGATTGTCAGCTCCACCAACCATTGCATGCGGCTGGTTTCTATTTGAACCCTCAATTTTATTATGACAATGCAGAAAGAATTGATTCAGATGAAGAGATTATAAATGGCCTTTATAAAGTAATCCAGATGTTTGAAAGTGACAAGAACAAGTTGAATACAATCATTGATGAATTATCAAGGTATAAGAATGCAGAAGGGATTTTTGGTAATAACATGGCTATTTGACAGAGAAAGATAAAAGCACCGGGTAAATATTCATATATAGTAAATTAATATTTGTGTTTAGTTAATTTAATAATTGCTATTTTTATATAGTAAATTTGCTCATTTAGTTAATCTTTATATTTTTCAGCTGATTGGTGGACAGCATTTGGTGCTTCAGCTCCAAATCTACAAAAAATTGCTATCAAAATTCTTAATTTAACATGCAGCGCATCTGATTGCAAATGGAACTAGAGTGTGTTTGAGCATGTATATCTTTAACAAATTTACTTGTGTAATTTATCTTATATTTATATTTTACATTTAAATTTCAAATTTTTTAGTAATTCAATGCTATTTTATGAATTCACAGATTCATACCAAAAAGAGGAATCGCTTGGATCAAAAGCGATTAAATGATTTGGTGTTTATTAAGTTCAACCAGATGCTGAAAGAGAGTTTTGATTCACACAGTTATACCGATCCCATCTCTCTAAAGGATATTGATGAAAGTAATGAGTGGTTATTGGGAGAGATGGATGGGGCTGAAGATGATTTGATGTTTGATGATGGTGATTCATTAACATGGGGAGATGTTGCTCATGCTTCTGGAGTTAAAGAGCCACTAAGATATAAAACATCTAGAAGCCCAAGCTCAACTTGACAGTTACGAACCAAGTGGCCCAAGGCAAACAATTCTAAAAGACCTAGAACGTCAAATTCCCAACTTCATTTGGAAGACGAAGATGAATTTGACATAGAAAAAGAGAATATCGATGATTACTTCCAGCCAAGTGACCCAAGGATTGACAGGTTGAAGACTTACTTGCATGATCACTTCCAGACAAAGGATCTTGGCAAATTAAAATACTTCCTAGGGATAGAAGTAGCTAGGTCCAAGAATGGTATTAATCTGTGCCAGAGGAAATATGTCCTTGATCTGCTAGAAGAAACAGGGTTGTTAGGGGACAAACCAACTAAAACACCCATGCAACCGAACGTTAAGTTGAGTAGTGATGCAGGTGAGGAGTTTGAAGATCCTGGAAGGTACAGAAGGTTGGTAGGTAAGCTGAATTACCTAACAATCACTCAACCCGATATCTCATTTTAGTTAGTATAGTGAGTCAGTTTATGCAGAATCCTCAAATTCCACATTAGGAGGCGGTTCTAAGGATTGTGCAGTACTTGAAGGGAGCTCCAGGTTGTGGTTTGTTATATAAGAGTAGAAGAAGTCTTGAGATAGAGGGATACACAGATATTGATTGGGCCGGTTCCATATCTGACAGAAGGTCCACTACAAGGTATTGCACTTTTCTTGGTGGCAACTAAGTGACATGGAAGAGTAAGAAGCAGAAGTGGTAGCAAGAAGTAGTGCAGAGGCTGAATATAGAGCCATGGCACACACAACATGTGAGCTAGTGTGGTTGAAGCATCTCCTAGAGGAAATGGGGTACTCGATTGACACTCTTACGAAATTATATTGCGATAATCAAGTTGCAGTTCATATCTCCTCTAATCCAGTATTTCATGAAAGAACGAAGCATATAGAAGTTTATTGCCATTTTGTACATGAGAAGGTGCTCAATGGAGTGATAAGTACAACATATGTGAACACAAAAAATCAATAGGCAGATCTGTTTACCAAAGGGTTGAGTCAGAGAAGAGTGGACTACATATGTAACAAGTTGGGACTATATGACATATACTAACCAGCTTGAGGGGGAGTGTTAGAGTCGGATGTAGAAGGGTAGTATAGGCTTTTTACATTAAGTTATATGTTAAATGTAATTATGAGTAGATCTTAAGTTAGCTGATGTGACTCTCACTTAACTGAGGGCATAAGAGTAATTCTGTTTTGTTTAGAAAGATATAAATAAAGTCTGGCCAAATAGAGAAGTGATCTTTTCTCTCTAGTTCGACTAGAACAGTTTCTCTCCTTCTCTTTTCTTCTTCTTCTTCCCCTTCTTCGTCGTCTTATTATTATCTGAAATCGTACAGACACTACATCTGAATTTTATCAATCTCCATTAAATCAAAACAAGTAAACACTTCCACTTACAAAGGGCGTACTGGTAATTTCACCATCTTTGTCTAGAACAAATAAATTATAGGGTGTCGTTGTTTCATTCTTCAATACACCAATGGAGAAATAAGCATAGGTCATAGTACAGGGGAGGTTTAAGTAATTTAAACATCTTGTTTTTAACCTGGTTGCTTGGGTTACTTTGTGATGGTTGTTTAAGGATCTGGGTTTCCTTTTTATGGCAGCGTTTTTATAGATTTGAGTTCTGCAGAGTTGATTTTAGACATTTCCATTTCCATGGGTACCAACACAAAATATTACTGGAATCAGCATATTCTCCAATGAAAATTACTAGCACTATGTGTAGGAGTAAACAAAATGGTATTATAACATGATGAGTTAGCAACAGTATTGTAGACATATTGAGTGACTATTATAGCCGGCCTAATGCAGATGATGTTAAATCGTAGCTTTTATTTGTGTAATAGATTATTTGGTTGATCTATTAGAATAATTTGCACATTCTATTATGTAATTATAACTCGCAAAGTCTACAGGATAACTTTGCAATGCATTATTTTGACTGTTAACCTTAATTGATTGGCCTTGTTTGAAAGTTTGGAATAAAATAATAAAATAAAAGGGTGTATATATGCTTCTTTTACCATTTCATAAAATATAATTGTATATTTTTTTGCATATTTCATAATGCTTCCCTAATGTCTATAATGTTTACAATATTTCCAATCAACATCTAAAAAGGTGTATTTATGACCGACACTTCCACCAATACCGACATTTTAAAACTTCAATATAACCACACTAAAAGATTTAATTTTATGTCCCACTGGAACAGCTATACAACTACATAACAGTTTCAAATGAGTTTCTAGCTAAGAAAACCAAGAATTTTTTCTTTATGCAGCAATGTTTTTCTTTTGATAGGTAAGGAATGAGAATAAAGACACTTGAGATGTCTAACAAAGAAAAACAAATAAGCTATTTAGTACACACATGTACAAATGAAAACAAGGGTAAAATATTTAAATGTCCCCTGAGGTTTTTGATAAATGCTAAAATCTCCCCTCCTTTTTCAGTAAGGACTTAAAACCTCCCCAATCTGATGATGTTATTGGATAAATATTACCATCCATTAGCCATCTGTGGTAATCTGTTTGTATGAGACATCACGTGTCCCTAATAATGTTTCAAAAACCCAGTTCTGCCACCGTTCAAAATATCCCTCATAATTTTTGTCTACCCTTCTTTCTTCATCATCAAATGTATGTTCCAGCCAGAGCTGCACCCGGCAAACCCATGAAAATCAAATCTGAAGGTTCATTACTTGAGCGACATTCTAATGTTGTGAGGATGCTTTGTAGAATGAGTCTAAAATTGTGAGGATGCTTTGTAGAATGAAGGTTCAACTTTTATCTTTTTTATCGCATTTTATTTTTTTTTAACTTAAATTTAAAATCTATTTCATTTTCTTCATTTCATGTTTCAAGTGCACTGCACTGGGTTAAAGTAGCAGCGGGTTTAATCACGTAACTGAAAATTACACCAGTACTCTAGGAAGGTTCAAGTTTTTCAAAAAAGAGAGGGGAGGTTCTAGCATTTATTAAAAACCTCAGGGGAGATTTAGGTCTTTTACCCTAAAAACAAAGCATGACAACTTGTGAGATGATGAATAATTCAATGTCACCTTTGTATCCTTTGTATACTGCAAGATGTTGAATAAGTTTGACATATGCTAGTGCCAAATCAGCAGAACTACAAACATCAAACAGAGACAATTCATGTTGGATAGGTCTGTCTCCCTGACTAAATAATATCTCAGAGAAAATAAATAAAGAACCTATTTTGTTGTCGATATTACCAAATGATGGTTTGCAAAATTACCTTGAACCATCAGCAAAGCAGGTTGCATAGACCAAAGCATTTAGTCGAGCAACAGGAGCACTGCAGAAAATGAAAATTTGGAAATAAAACAGCATTAAAAATAAAGAAAATAAACAATAACAGGAAATTTTATTTTATATCTAGCTAAGCTTTACATCATTGAGAAAATTATTTTCCAATATGCAAGAATATAAATGTAAAGTAGAATTCAAATCTCCACAGGAATTTGCCCAATCAATCAAAACTGACATATTAAAGTGCCTCCAAATTTTCTGATAAATAAAAAAGAATGGGGCCCAAAGCCCATATAAGGGAGTCAATATGGATAAACATGGTAAAACCATATACCAATTTAATATTCAGCCTAACTGTAGAATCTGCTGAAGTTAGAGAAGAGGTATATATGGATCCCCCTTCTAATACATTTATTCTTAGAAATGAAGACAAGATTTATAAGTTCCAAAAATCTATCTATGGTTTAAAGCCTCCATGGACTTGATTTTGTTAGAGTCAAGTCGAAAAGACAGAGACAGAAGAGAAAAAGAACAAACAGTTTGGTGGATGTGTCACCTTGTGACTGTCAACACCCTAAAAGAGATATTTATATTAAAGATAAAAGGACAAGTCTGCCCTTAGTGTATAAAAGAAAGAGTATAGAAAATAGATGTACAACAAAAGAAGTAAAAGTACAAAAATAGCCTTGCAGCTAGATCTTCTCACCGTCTCTACACTCCCCCTGATGCCTAGGAATAAGCATCAGTTTGTCTATGAAAAATAGATGTTGAGCCCGAGTTATTGCTTTTGTCAATAGGTCTGCCAATTGGAGCAGGGAATAGACATGAGGAAGAGATATAACACCCTCAAGAAGGAGATCGCAGATTAAATTGCAATCAACTTCTATGTGTTTGGTGTGCTCATGGAAGACAAAGTTGGAGGCAATTTTGATTGCACTAACATTGTTTGCATAGAGAGGAACAGACGGTGATGGTTCATTAAGTATTTCAAGTAGAAGAGCCCAAAGCCATATGATTTCACTACACACACAAGACATAAATGAAATGGAGATGACTTAGAGGTAGATAAATACAAATCATCACAGACAAGTATATCTAATTTTTCACCATTTGCAGTGACAATGTGTTTATTGGGAAGATGGGGTTTGGGATACTGACCGAGTGTGGCCCCTGTCATATGGTTAGAGGTTCATGGGTCAATATACCAGAGGTGATTTCGTGAAGGACAATAGGTTGGTGACTTACTAGACAAGCCAATAGCAGAGAAGGCTGAGGAGATGACCAAGGACATGAGTTGTCGAATCCATTCTTCAGACATGCCACTAGAGGTGTCATTTTGGCCAACCACAAAAGTAATAGAGGAGGCATTTGATCCATCTACAGTAGTCTAATAGGCCTTGTACCTTCCTTTCTTCTAATTTGATCCTCCATCTTCTGAGGCCGAGTAGGGCATTCAGTAATGATATGGCCAAATTGCTTGTAATAAGTGCATGTATTCTATTCCTTGCAATGGGAGATAACATGCCAAAACTCCTTATGTTCATAGCACTGTACTTTAGAGAAGTCCTTCCCTTTTAGTTTTGTTGCCAGAAAGACAACATCAATGTTGGAATCCTAGGAAGTGTTCCATGGCTCAGGATATTAGATCTAACAACTTCAAACTCAAGCCTGAGATGCATTAGAAAATGCATAATCTTCCTTCTATAAAAGTGTTCATATACTTCACGCAACAGTCTGACGGATCCTTTCCCATGTGTACTAACTCATACTTTGTCCAAAGGTTAATAAACCCTACATAGTATTCCTAGACTTTCCTTTCTCCCTGATAATATGAGAAGATGTCAATTACTATCTTGTACTGTCTAGAGGTGTTCAATTGCTGATAAACTTTCTCAAGGTACTCCTGCATCTCATAGGTAGTCATGTACCCTCTCATAGGGATTGCAATGTCGGTTTTGACTGATCCTAGGATCCATGATGCAATTTTTGCATTGTCGATCTTCCAATGGTTAAGATTCTTAATATCTGAATCATCAGGTTTAGCTACAGAACCATCCAAATATCCCCAAAGACCCTTGGCTTCGACATGGAATTGAAAGTTAAACTTCCATAAAGCATAGTTTGTTCCATTGAATTTAATAAGGAGAACCTCCATCCTTTCTGATGACATTGAAGGACAAAAGACAGCAATGCACACTTCCAGGAAATCAATAAAATCCAAACCAGAGGGTAAAAAAGAGACTACTTTTCAGCCAAGGTCCAAAAAAGGTAATTGTAGTATTCTGCCAAACTGAAAAGTGGATCGAAACCCTTCAAAATAAAAATTGATGCAAATTAAACCAAAAGGATTCAGTAGATTAGCTCTAGGCGACACCAGATCTAAGATTTCAGGCTAATCCAATGTCTTCAAGGAGAAATCTGATGGTGCAACATTCCAGAGAAATGATCTGTAACAAAGATGATTGAAAAGATACTATACTGTTAGAGAGTTCTTCTTCTTCTTCTAACAAAAATAAGGGTTCATCCCCTATATTTTTTAATCTTATTTTCCTTCTTCTTTTTCTTCTCATGAATATGTTGATTTTCTATACTTTAATATGAACTTTAAATTTGATTTTCCTTCATCTTCTTCTTCCATGTGTCAGCAGCCCATGTAGCACAAGGATGACAACCAAGATATAATGTGCAGGGTCTAGGAGTGACAATCACTTGTACAATAACAAGAGAACAGCAATCTAGTGGCTAGGGATGTAGATCAAATTAGGTTGGAGGAGCACACCTGAGGAATCTTAGGAATGAGTTGAATGGGTATCACTCTCTTACATCTGATGTCAAAATTCGCAACAGCAGAGAGAACAGCTTAAACTTTATCAAACAGAAAGTTCAGGAGAACTTCAGCAAAGTGAGAACAGAAAGTGAGAAAATCCTAGGCCAATCAGGAGAACTAGGGTTTAGCTAACCAGGAAAAAATCAGTTCGAAGGAAATAAGATAGAATAGAAAGAAGAAGCCTCCTTAATCTCCTTGCCTGATACCATGTAACAGAGTTGTATTAGTATTCAGACCAGAAAGAAGATAAGAGAAGAGAAAGAGGGACTAGGATTAGGAGAAACATCCAAACCTCTCTTAGAAGAGAAGATTAGAGTCTAATCTCACTAAGGTAGTTGACCCAGAATGAAAAACAAGTATAATAGTGTCCCTGTTTACCCCACGGACTTAGGCTCGGGCTCTAAAAATCTAGGCCTAACTATTTTCTAGGCCAGGCTTGGGCTTTCCCAAATAAGTTGGCCCAATAATATTATACATAATAAAAAATATAATATGCATTAATAATATATAATATATATTATGTAATAATAAAATTAGTAGTGAAAAAGTATTACATATACTATAATATATAGAACATTATATAATATATAATTAATAACTTATAAAATATCTGTCCAGATTGGGCTTTGGACTTTATATAAGGTCAAGCTCAGGCTCAAGATCTAGGCCCGATGATCAGGCCAGGCTCGGGGCTCGGGCCTGGTCATTTTCTGTTTATAAAGAGGCAAAGCCCGGCCCGTGAACAGGTCTAACCATGGAGTATTAACCCAAGCATCTAGAGGAGGGGAAAAGATGCTTCCATAGTTGTCTGAACAAGAAGCTGCTAAACCAGCTGCCCTTCCTAACATGGATGTTGTGCAAACATTACTTCACTACACCAGTCCCTGTAGCCACTTGGCAACTTCAACATGTTCTAAATCTTAACCAATTTCCACCACCAATAGTGACCAAGGATAATTTATACACAATGACTGCAGATACAAAGTGCTTCCACAACCTCCAACAGGTGTTGCAAGAGGAGCCATCTAAGAATGTTGGTTGGAAGCCAGGCCTAGTAAATGATATCTCTCTATAGAATGAAGAGCAGTGTCATGCAAGAGTTAGCAAAAAGTTTGCTGATGGTTCCAACAACTATAGGAACCACCAATGCCTGAAACATGTATTTTGCTATTGATGGTGCTAGAAATTGTTTAATATTCAAAATACCTGAAACTACCAAGTGACTAGCAAGGACTAGTTGGCCATAATGAAATTTGGACAACATTCAAAATGAGAAGGACAAATAGTTGTATAGCAGCTCATTCAAAAAGCAGAAGCAGCACCTCTTCTACAGCCTACAGATGCTCAAGACCGTACTCCATGGTGATGAAATAGAAATACTAACTGCTAGTTGTAGGCTTACCTAATAGAGTTGATAAAAATGTTAAGAGTTCTTACTGTTAATAAGGGTCAGAGGGTCCATCAGTCACTAGTGAGTTATCCAGAAAATTAAAAAAATAAAATAAAAGAGGTGATGGATGTAGAAAAGTGGTGCAATGTAATATATTAGGGTCAACTTTTGGGAAGTATTTTTTGCTCTTCTTTTTTATTTTGATAACTAACTTGAATTTATTAAATCTTAAAAATCATAATGTACAATGTGATATACATCAATGGTAAGAAGACAAACTATCTCTTCCTCGTAACAAGATCATTACAATTCAACCCAAAATAAATGATTTCTATTCACCCCTTGTTTTGCCAACACATCAGCCATAGCATTGGCTAATCTTGTAATGCATTGAACCTTCACCTGCATTCCTGTTGCTAGATATTAAAACTTCTTTAAGTTCATACCTATGGACCCACAAAGTCCCCTCCAAATAAGGAGTTATGGAAGGGCCATAGCCCCACAAAAAATCTAGGCAATCTGTTAGGAAGCAACATTATAGCTTATAGGTAATCAACACTTTGAAATGCTACAACAAAACAGAAATTGTGGTGCATCTCATCTTGTGAGTGCATTCTCTGTTTCAAGAATGGGTAAGACGCTAACCACTCGTTCCTTTCTTGCTCCTACTCTGCAAAGGTATGGAATCATTTCTTCAATCTTTTTTTTTTTTTTGTTGATTGAGCTAGATTATTTATTCTTTCAGTTTATGGGCCTGAAATTGTTCCTTATTGGACTGTTTTCTATTTAGGTATGTTGGGCCTTGTTTTCTATTTATTCCATTTTATTTATTATGTTCTGTCCCAGACAACTCGAGAAGGCATAATAATGATTGAGACATTAGTAAAAATTAAAGCAAGTGGGACCTCACATCTCTTTCCTGTCTTCTTCTTCTCCATTGCTGGATCTTCTTATTTTTATGCATTTATTATTTAATTTTCTTTGATTATTTGTTACTCGAACCAAGGTCCATAATTTTGATACAAAACACCACATATCTAGTGTATCATATCCTATCAGAAAGTCCTCAATACAAGAAATACAGGGGTTTTGACCATTTTCAGGGGGTTGGCAGGCCTAAGACAGACCCCCTGACCAATTTAAAAAAAAAGTTGTGGTTTGAAACAACTGATACACATGTTCATGCATATTGGGTGTAACGATACTTTGAACCTTGACAGAAACATTAATTTTTTTGGCTTACCTAACACTACACCCAATTCAATGATGGTTTTTCTCCTATGTAATTCCAAGCCCACACTAAATCGGGTTAGATTATTGGACATTGCACAAGAGTAACTGTTTTATGGTTTACTTGGTGTGAACAAAATGCTAGAATATTTAAAGAACAAAAGGTAGAGGATGTAGTGATCAAAGGGCGACCAATTGGGCATTGGTTAAGGATGGATTCAAAGGAGCTCCAATGGACTCACTGTTGAGAGGGTGGTCTAGAGTTGTTAGTTCTTCACATCGAGGATTAATAATCATCCAGCCTTGGAGACATCAGAAAAAGACACAATCACACAAATTAAATTGTGAAGGTTGTAGTTATGAAAATGGCTGTATTCAACAGAGTGGAATGGTGGAACAGGATTCTTGCAGGGTTAGGACAAGGCTTAGGCTGCATTTTAAGGACTTATCTCCTTTTTCCATTTAAAATAACCCTATGAAAACTGAGTTTTTAACTGCAAAAAGGAGACAAGTCCTTAAAATAAGGAATGCCAAATGCAGCCTGAGTAGAGTTGAGTAAAGGTTGTAGCCATAGAAATCCAGAGCAATCAGGCATAGGTGGGGTAAGAAGAGATGACAATGGCTCTATGTTACTTAGCTACTCAGGCCCCATCAGAATCAGAATGGATAACTCCTTCAGAGCTTAGACAATTGTCTTATTTCAAGGTCTAGGATTAGTTTGTTCCTACAACCAGCCAAATCTAATTGTTTAAGGTGACAGAAGTTGTTATTTCATCATTTGTTTTCAGAAATTTAGGTCCTTGGGTTCCCAAACACTTGATCAGAGAAGCTAAAGCATGCTTCAAGTAGGCACCTCATTCTGCCAATCACCTTCCAGATGGTTCCGCAAGAGCTGGAGTGGTCACAGAGGATCTGATTTGGGAGGGTCTAGGTTTGGAGGTTAACTTGTAAAAAACAATGACTAAGAGATCATGCAGCAAGACAGACTATGGTTGCTTATTTTATTCGACCTCAATTCCATTCCTAGGATTGAGGCTTTCACCTCTCTTTTATGCAAAATAGTTACTGCTATTAATAAAAATGAATAATACACTAAATAGTATTAGACCTGGACAGCTCTGTCCCACTGTCTTTATAGAAGACATGACATGAAAAAAAGCAACAACAAATGCAGAAAAGGTAAAATCAGCTTAATGAAGAAAAGAGAATAAAATCACAACAATTTTACCTGCCAAAGAGCTCCCATGCTGTGGCTCGGAGCAAGTAGGACGCTCCTGCTAGTTGCAGTACATACCCATGAATGGAACTTGGTTGTGAACCAAACTGGAAAGCATCAGAACCATTTTCAGATCGGTTTTCTTGAGATAAAACTGAAGAAGCCATAGGTTTTTGTAGGTTCTTTAGCCATGCAGTACTAAAAGCACCATCAATAGTTAGTGATGCACCATCTGATCCAAATTCACTAAGCAAATAAGAACTTAATCTCAGTTCCTGTAATACCATTAGCAAAAAATTCATCAGTAGTTTAATGAAGATAACCGGACATGTGCATATAAGACAATAATTATAAATACTTTTCACAATACCTTGCAGACATCAATAGGACATGTTCTGAGTTTTGTAGAAGCTTTGGGACCAAATGATAGCAATGGTCTCTTAACATGCTGCAAGAAGTGGTGCTTATTTGTCAGAAAACAGGAATTTCAAAACAGTGGAGCAAATGTATCTATAAAAGAACATGTTTATAAATAATTAAAGGTTGGTAAAATAAATATAGGTATGTATATAAAGCAACCCTTCACAGAAAAAGCAACAAATATTTCATCAAATAATAGTGCTATATCTTCCCTAAGCCGGTTTATAATCATTGACATAAGCTCATCTCTTTGGCCAAAAGATTGTTCAGGTATGTAGGATCTGCCAATCTGTGAAACAATATGTGGAACCATTAACCATAAACTTTTGCTTTTGGACTTTGGCTTAGTTAAGTCAAAAAGCACAACATTAGACCTTCAGAGTTAGGTTGCATCTGCTTTGAGAAGCCAAACCACTTGAACCAAAAGTTCATTTAAGGCCCAAATTGGAAGTCCATTCTTTGGACTTCAGACTTTTGGATTTGGCTTTTCAATAGGTTAGATTTCAAAGGTGTCAACCTAAGAGGGGTGGAGACTTTTGGATTTGGATTTTCAATAGGTTAGATTTCAAAGATGTCAACCTAAGAGGGGTGGAGAGGTCTGTTACAATGAACCCTCACTTCATAGCACTTTTATTTTTTATTCATTTTGTATCAGCTTGAATTGCCTCCTAGTATGAGAGAGTATGAGACACTTTGTTTGGAATACCTCTATGGATGGATCTCTTCACTTAAGATTGTTTTCAAAAATAATAAAGTTCTTCTATCAACTAAAAACAGAATTACAAGTTTCAGCTATGAAGTAAAATTGGTCCTAAATCACATCCAACATATACCCAAGATGAAATCACTATTGCACTGGAGGGTACTAAGAAAATATGTTCCTTTTTAATTATTGCCATATACCAGCATGTATCAATCTGTACATTGACTTGCAAGATAAGTGTACAAGATCAAGGCGTCAAGTAACCAGTAGAAATCTGCTGAATTAAAAAATATGAAAGGAAGTAATTTCTTGAAGAGAGAAGGAAGAGAGAAGGAGAAGAAGAGAAGTTGAAAGAAAAGAGAGCCATAATCTGGCCGCCCCCTTCAATTATTATTCATACTAAAATAATAGAATAGTACAAAGACAGCTATGCCCTTATAGGGCGGCAAAACATAAAACAGCATATATAACACTCAAAAAAACATAATAAAATTTGGACTCACATAACTACTGTGGTCCCCACCTCCTATCTAACAACTAACATAAAACATCTACTCAAAAAAACATCATAAAACTAATTAATCTTCAACATAACCAAACAACATGGTTCATCAATTGATGCTACAAGCCTACAAAACCTATGGCAATATTATCATACACATGCCATCAGCAATTATGCTCCACAAAAGAACAGGACATATCATAGGGTATGGTTGCCCGCCAAAAGAAAAGAGAAGCATTGTAGAAATAAAACAGATCTCTTTAGGGCATAAAATGCATTTCCAGATAAACAAGGATATGTTAATAATGGTCGGAGGATAATGTGTCTGCATGTCTACCGTAAGATCAAATTTAGCCATTGCAAGACGATTAGAAGCCACAAGCCGTGTCAGCTTTAGACTCTCTGCTCTCTTTAGTGACCTCCTCAATAGCACAAGCAATTGTTGCTGAATTGACAATGAAGTACCTATGCTGGTAACAGGTGAATATGATGAGGCAATGATTCCAGTTGCATTCGAGATGCCAATTTCAGACAAAAGGTTGCAAATAGATGTCAGTGTATAAGCAAGACAGGTATCATTATTATGCTGCACAAAAAAAATAAATACATAAACCTCGTTAGGCAAGATATAAGAAAAGCTCTGCTGAAATATCTGATACCAAAACCAATTACAAAAGGAACAGGAAAGAAGTGAAGAAAAGGAAGAGAATAAAAACAAAATATGTAGCTTCACTGCTTGAGAGGAAGAAATGGAAATTCCAATACACAAGTGTCTGTACTTTACTGAAAAACATAATTACATATATACAAAAAGGTTTCCTAATCAGGTCAAGTAGGGAGATTCCTTAAATGACCTACCATATTTTTGTTGACAGGTTATATGGTTCAACCAAATCATCCAAAAAGGAAATTCTCCACTCCATGTCAATCCTATCTCCATATTAACATCTGCGCCCCACAGCACATTCCAACCGTGTATTGGGAATACCTCCCAATGACAACTACAGGAGATGTTCCCAATGCACACTGAATGTGCATGTGGGCGCCTGTGAGGTGCAGATGTGATCTCATCTCCATCTTGTATTGACAGCTTACCCAATTAACATGAACTGTTCAACGTAAAACTTTCAATTCAAAATTGGTCTTAAAACAATCATGTTCTGAACACACGGCAAGACCTTTTGGGCTTAAACCTTGCTACATGTACAAACCATTTTAAGGAAATTTTATACTAAAGATTTTACTTTGAACAGTCGACTTTTATTCATTCCATATTATTCAAAAAGGTTATAGTTGTCCCTTGAGAAAAAACTCTGAAGAATGAAGATGGAGAGTGCAGTTTTGAAGCCAAAAAGGTCATGGTGAAAGAGAGTGCAAATAACAGATGGGTCATGGGTGAATTTGAAGATACAAGATGTGCATCAAGGAACTATTCTCAAGGTGGGAGAAACACTGGTGTGATTCAAGCGTTTTCTAGACGAAACAATGTTCATGGATCATCAGCTTACATGGAGACACATGCCAACATGAGAAGCAAAACACTATACAGCAGAGAGGAAAAGGAACAGCAAGGGCCGGTTTGTGAGCCTGACTGAGGTGTTATGAGCAAACAAAAGGCAAATGATTTGTATCCCTGAAAACAAGAGAGTATGGATTATGGAGTTGGAGGTCTTTTTCAAGAATAGTACAGGAATACATCAAAGAAAAGAAGATAGATATGAATGAAAGCAGTCAAGCACCAGAGGAGTCTTTGCCTAAAGGGAATCCACATCAAGGGAGATTGAAAAATGTTGGAAGGAGAGCCTGAACATCAAGAGGAACTCCACATCAAGGGTATTTGGAAAAACAGAAGTTCTGCTGGAGGTACATGAGACAATTACAGATTTGAGTAGGGATGTCAAGGATCTTTGGAAGAACAAAAGTTCTGTTGGTTGTACATGAGACAATTACAGATTTGAGTAGGGGAGTCAGTGAATCAGGTTAATTGGTAAATCCACACTGGTAGTCTATACTGACCTGACATTATTGGGTTAGGGTCGGATTAGCCTTTAATCAGTTTTCAGGTCGGGTCCGGTTTCAGGTGGGCATGTGCTAAACCTGTCCCATTGGCATTACAGCATCAAAATATATGTACATATGGGTTTGGTTGAGTATAGATATGCCATATATGGGACAGGACAGATCAGGTCAGGTTTGGGGTGATGGTGCTTCAGATCTGGTTTGGGCTGAACTGAAGCCGACCCATTGACATCCTTAGATTTGAGCATGAAGGTGTAAACACCATTGGGGATGGTTGTGGTTACTAAATGGTGACCAGGTTCAAATATGATGTCTTGTAGCACTAGAGCCAATGCTATCATAGTGTGTATACGATGAGTTACCGCTCACCTCGGAAGCCCCTTCGAGGGTGGCTTAACCTCCTGAAACAGAAGATGGGAGGGGAAAGGGGAAAGGTAGGAAGAAAATGACTCAGAGAGAGAGATGAAAGGGATATTCATTCACGCCACTTATTACATGATCAGGGCCTCATATAGCTGGCCTACATGTATGCAATCATGGAGAGAATATCTTCTGGTGGCAGTGTAACTAACTCTGGGAGCCTCTGCCGCGTGTCACGCTAGCCTCTCTCTCTTCTAGTGAAATGCTGCTCGGTGGTGGCCTTCTCCACTCCTATAGTTGGGTTCGGAGGGAGTGTTTGGGTCCCAACAATTCCTCCCCCCTTAGCATTGACCTTGCCCTCAAGGTCTACGTTTGGAAACCTCTCATTCAGCCTAAGATAAGGTTCCCAAGTGGCATCATCTAGAGGAAGCCCAGCCCATTCTACCTTGGCTTCTAGCACAACCTGACCACCTCGTCGAACCCAACGGAAATCTACAATTCTGATAGGCTCCGTGTCAATGTCCCCTTCTTCAATGAAATGGGGTAAGTTGGGTGAGACAGGTGTATGATTTCCCACCGCCTTCTTAAGAAGTGAGATGTGAAACACTGGATGAAGCTTTGAGGTTGCAAGGAGGTCCAACCGATAAGCAACAAGGCCCACTCTCTCCAAAACCTTATAAGGCCCATAATACCTGGGTGCTAGCTTGTGCCAAGCCCGTCTTACTACTGAGATCTGGCGGTAAGGTTGGAGCTAAAGGTAAACGAAGTCACCCACCTGAAATTCTAACAGGCGGTGGTGAGTGTCATAGCGGGCCTTCATTCGCTGTTGGGCTTTTGTCAAGTTGGACTTAAGCAATCTAAGAATCTCATCTCTCGCAAGTAGACAGGTCTCTACTTCTACCACCTTGGATGACCCATATTCATAAGGTAATATGGGAGGAGGTTCTTTGCCATAAAGAGCTTTGAAGCATGTCATTCCAGCAGCCGACTGATAAGTCGAATTATACCAGTATTCTGCCCACAGAAGCCAATGACCCACTATCGAGGCTTTTCCCCTATGAAACATCTAAGGTAGGCTTCCAAGCAACGATTAAGAACTTCAGTCTGCCCATCAGTCTGCGGGTGATAACTCGTAGAGGGATGCAGTTGGGTTCCTTGCAACCGAAAATATTCCTTCCAAAATGAACTCAGGCAAGCAGGGTCCCGATCTGAGAGAATGGATCTTGGGGTTCCATGCAACTTGTCGACGTCCCGAATGAAGATGTTAACCACCATTGTTGCAGTGTAAGGGTGAGGTAATGCAGAGAAATGGTTGTACTTGGTGAGACGATCAACCACTACCAATGACAATCTCCTTTCCTACAGAACGAGGAAGACCCGTGATGAAGTCCATGGAAAGGTCTTCCCACAATTGATCTGGAATCTTGAGAGGTTGTAGAAGGCCAGCGGGAGACTGTGATGAGTATTTCTGTTGTTGGCAGGTTTGGCATTCGGATACATATTGTAATACATCCTTACGCATTCCCTACCCAACGATAGTAGCTGTTGGGCCTCTTTAGGGTCCGTAGCACCCCTGAGTGCCCTCCCAAGGTGGAGTCACGAAACAACCTTAGCAGTTCAGCTTTGTGGGCTGAATTCAGGGCAACAACAAACCGACCCCTAAAGAAAAGATCAGGCCCCACAACTTGGTAACCAGCAACTTGTGAAGGGTCTCACCTCCACTTATCTCTAATGAAATGCAACTGCATATCAGACCTGGCTTCTTGCCATATAGCTTCAAACAAAAGGAAGCTAGGTTGAGAGCAGGTCAGATGAGCTAACTCTTCTACTCGTGACAAGGCATCAGCTACTCTATTTGCGGGCCCCGACTTATATTCTATGAGGTAGTCAAAGCCCATCAGTTTACTAAGCCATTTTTGTTGCTCCGAGGTGTGCACCCTTTGCTCTACTATGTACTTCAAACTTCGTTGGTCTGTCCTAATAACAAATTGGCGTCCCAATAGGTATGCACGCCACTTTTGCACTGCCATTACCACAGCCATCATTTCTTTGACATAAGAGGACTGACTTTGGTGAGCTACTGAGAGAACCTTGCTAAAATAAGCAATGGGCTGTCCTTTCTGCATCAAGGCGGCCCCTACTCCTACACCCGACATATCACATTCTATTTCAAAGGGCTGAGAGAAGTCTGGAAGAGTGAGGACTGGAGGGCTGGAAACTGTTGTCTCCAAGTCTTCAAAAGCCCGTTGGGCTTTATCAGTCCAACTAAAGGAATCCTTCTTTAATAGACACGTTAGAGGGGCGGCCATAAGTCCATACCCCGCAGAGCCTTTACATTAGTGGGCTTGGGCCACTTCTGGATGGTGTCTACCTTTTCTGGGTCTGCCATGACCTGCGACCTGCTGCAACCACACGGCCTAAGTACTGAATTTGTCCTTGTCCAAAGGAACACTTTGTCATTTTGGCATGTAACTAGTGCCCCTTTAGAGTTGTGAGGGTGAGTTTCAAATGTTCCATATGTGTTTCCCAATCCCTGCTGTACACCAGAATATCATTGAAAAACACCAGAACAAATCGCCTTAGAAATGGCATGAAGATGTCATTCATGAGGGCCTGAAAGCTAGAGGGGGCGTTTGTGGGTCCAAAAGGCATAACCAAAAACTCATAATAGCCATCATGGGTCCTAAAGGCCATCTTGTGGATGTCAGCCTGGTGGACCCGAATCTGATGATACCCAGACCGCATGTCTAATTTGGAGAACACTTGTGCCTCTTCTAACTCATCCAGTAGTTCGTCAATGAAGGGTATAGGAAACTTGTCCTTCACAGTAATCTGATTTAAGGCCCGGTAATCTACGCAAAAGTGTCAACTACCATCCTTCTTCACTAAGAGTACAGGAGATGAAAAAGGGATGGTGTTGGTCTGTATATGCCCTTTTTCCAATAGTTCTCTCACCGCTTTCTCGATTTCCAGCTTCTGAAAGTAAGGGTATCTATATGGCCTCACATTGGTCGGATTAGAACCAGGTAAGAGAGGTATCTGATGATCACGAGCCCAGGGTGGAGGTAATTGGTTCGGCTCCTTGAATACATCACCAAACTGATCGAGTATCGATCGTAAGGCCTTGTGTTGGGCTTCTGTGGGGTGAACACAGCCCTGGTTGTCCAGAATTGGGACTGTGGGCTGAATGCCTAAGTGCATAAATATGGGTTGGCCAGCATCCTTGGAGGCCCATATCATGGAGGCTAAAGTGTCACTTTGTGGACTAGGGGGCCGCACCCCTTGTAAATGAGAAGATTGGCCATCCTGGTGAAAATCCATTGTCATTTTGGCCCAATCACATAAAGCAGGGCCCAGGCCACGCAACCAATGAACCCCTAAAATAATATCAGCCCCCGAGAAATCCAATGGGTGGAAATCCACCATAAAATTATGGCCTTGTATGAGGATTTTTTCCTTCTTACATACACCATTACACGACATCTAACTCCCATTAGCCACATGGATTGAAAAGAAAGGAGTGGGTTGTATGGTCATACCTAGTTGCTTAGCCAAACGACAAGTGATGAAATTCAGGGTAGAGCCACTGTCGATCAAAATCATCACGGTCCGGCCCACCAATCTTCCTTTTACTCGCATGGACTGAAGAGAGAGGCCCATGAGGGCGTGTAAGGAGATCTCGGCCCCGTCAAGTTCTGGTCCGTCTGGAATCAGTTCACAATCACTTAAGTGCTCTGGGTCTGTCTCTTCCGCCTCTTCCTCTGTCTGTAGGAGAAACACCCGTTGGACCCGGCATTTATGGCCCGGTCCAAACTTATCATCACAGTTATAACAAAGGCCTTTCTCGCATCGGGCTTGCACCTCAGCCCATGAGAGACGTGTGAAGGGCATAGTGGGCCAGGGCAATATGGGCTTTTGATGATCCCCAGTCGATTTCATGGGTTGTTGATCAACCCGTGGAGGAGTCCTCAAATTCGGGTAGGTCAGTTTACTAGCTCTACAAAGGTTGTCGATTCTTTCTTCTTGCAGGCGAGCCAATCCCACCGCAGCCATGACAGTCGCCGGACGGAAAGCCCTCACCTCCAGACGGATATCCTCTCTGAGACCTCCCACAAAACATCCTACTAAGGCCTTCTCTGGCCAGCCGTGTACCCTGGTCGCCATCCGCTCAAACTCGAGCTGTTACTCTACTACCATTCCAGTATGCTTCAACCGGGTGATCATCTCGTCGTAGTCCACGAACATCGTCAGCCCAAAGCGGATGCACAAAGCTTTGGTGAACTCCGCCCAAGTTACCTGGGGATGATTCCGGCGATACCACTGGAGCCATAGAATCGTGTCTCCTTCTAGATGAGTGGAGGCGATGAAGACACGCTGGTGTGCAGGAGTTTCATGGTATTCGAAATATCTTTATGCTCAGAAGATCTAAGGAATGAGATCTCTACCAGAATAGTTGGGAAAGTTGATCTTAGTGACTTTTCCGGTGGGGTAATCCCCTGTTCTTTGGCTACTGGAAGCAGAGGCTTCTACTCCTGCTAGGTGACTGGTCTCGCCGGACTGTTGGTGAGAGACGAAGCTAGAGGCGACCACTTTGAGTTCCTTGAGTTCGTTCAACACCTGGTGAAATCCAACCTCAAGCTGGTCGACCCTTTCATCCACGGTAGTGGAACGTGTTTGTGGCATCATGAAGCCTGGGATTTTGATAGCCTGGCTCTAATACCAATCTGATGAGTTACTGCTCACCTCGGAAGCCCCTTTGAGGGTGGCTTAACCTCCTGAAACAGAAGATGGGAGGGGAAAGGGGAAAGGTAGGAAGAAAATGACTCAGAGAGAGATTAAAGGGATATTCATTCACACCACTTATTACATGATCAGAGCCTTATATAGCTGGCCTACATGTATGCAATCATGGAGAGAATATCTTCTAGTGGCAATGTAACTAACTCTGGGAGGCTCTGTCGCGTGTCACACTAGCCTCTCTGTCTTCTAGTGAAATGCTACTCGGTGGTGGCCTTCTCCACTCCTATAGTTGGGTTCGGAGGGAGTGTTTGGGTCCCAACAGTATATACAGCTTGCATTTCCATTTATGGACCAAATAAATCTTCAAAAGAATAGGAGATATCTGTGGTGAATCTGTTGATGATAAAAGATTGACCAACTTGCAGAAACTGGAATTCACTTCTATCAAAGATATCCTTTTATAACTCCATTCCCTCACTCCCAGTAAAAAAAAAAAACCCTAATGGTTGTCTTTTCTCCTTCAATTAAAGGGTATCCTCACTATGTGAGTTATTTCCACAATCACCGGGGGCTTACAACCAATGACCTTAATTTCTCTACTTTATCTTCCCATTTTCACCATCTCTTGTTCTATCAATTATCTGTCAATTTGTTGGCCATTTGCAGCTCAAGAGCACTCAAACTTTAACTTTACTGATAATAATGAAAAAATGCTATAAGTAGGGTGCCAATTGACAGGCCTCTTGGATTAGGTGTTATGGATGTAGAGATTGGGCTGAATGGTCGAGTGGGCCCTAGTATCTTATTAAGTTATTATCTTTTGTCATCTTTTATTTGTTATGTTTATGTTAATGACCCTTGTCCATATCGGCTTATTAACTATTTTTTTCTTTTAAGTAATATTTATGAACTGGCCGCCCCATTAAGGGCATCATTCTAATTATTCCATTGAGAATAGATTAATAAAATTGATTAGGAGAGAAAACAAATCAAACTCTCCTCCTTCTCCCTTCTTCTCTCACCTTCTTCTTCATCTTCTGATTTCTCTTATTTCTTTTCTATTCTTCTTTCTAATTTCAGATCATACTGTTATTTTTATTGGACTAATTCACATCTTGGTATCAGAGCACCTTCTCTCTCTTCCCTTTTTCTCTTCGATCCCATACATCCTTTAATTGAAAGTGTATGGAGAGATAAGTTGCTGATTAATTTTCAACTATTTTTGCCTGGTTGGTAGAGGGTTTGGAGATCTAAAAGCTGGCTGTGGAATGCCAAGAAATTGAGGTTTTTTTTTTTGGCCAAAACCCTAGCCAACTAGAGATTTTCACAATTATGGGCTAAGGCAACTGTGTAGGAGTGGTTCTTAGGGCTTCGAAGGTTTTGTTTCATACCTAAAAGAGATCGGTTGCAGTTGGACACCTTTTAGGAGCCACTGGTTGGAGTGGATGCAATTCTCCTTTTTCTCTCAATTGGTGGGGTTTAGTGAAACCCAAGGTTTTTGATTCATTAGCTTGGGATTGACAAAAGTAAGGTCTATTTAGGCTAGCAATATCACTTTTGAGTTTTCGTTTAATTAATGGAGCAGTTTGGAAGTAAGATGAAATGAAGCAGAATGCAGAGCTCGGGATTGGTCAAATAGGACCTGTAGAAGTTGTGCTGAATGTTGTGACAACAATTAAGCTAGATGGAACAAATTACTTAGCATGGGCACAATCCATACAGATTTATGTTTGCAATAGAGATAAATTGGGGTATCTTACAAGCAGTAAGAAGAAACTAAAGAAATAGTTCCACATACGAGAAGTGGATGTAAGAGAATTACACAATTATTGGGTGGTTAGTCAATTTTATGCAGCCCCACATAAATCGGGATTGCCTTTGGGTGAATTCAGCCAAGGAGATTTGGGAGAGTGTTATAGAAACCTACTCTCAAAAGCTAAATGTTGCCAAAGCTTATAAATTGAAGAATGATATGAACAATCTAAGACCAGGGGAAAAATGTGTAGCCATGTATTACTCTGTTGAAATCTTTGTGACAAGAAATTGATGCGATGGAAATTGTTGAGTGGGAGAGCACTAAGGATGCAAAAACTTATAGAAAGCTAGTAGAAAGGAACAAAGTGTTTGAGTTTCTCACTAGACTCAATCGTAAGTTTGAAATTACCAGGTAGAATATTCTAGAAGAGGATGAAGTGACTCTCGCTTAGGCATATACCATGGTTAACAGTGAAGAGAGCAGGCAGTAAGTACAATTGCCTGGTCTAAGGAAGGTATATTCATTTCTCAGCACAAGTCCTTGATCTTCTTACCAAGATTGGCAAACTTAGTGCTAAGCCTACTTCTACACTTATAGACTCAAATCACAAGCTCTTGACCACTCAGTCGGATGTTATATTGTGAGAAGCCAATGATGTTATATTGTGACAACCAAGCAACCATCAACATTGCACATAATCCTGTCCAACATATTGAACAAATCACATTGAGGTTGAAAGACATTTTATATGGGAGAGAGTTGTTTCAAGGGAAATTTGCTTACCATTTATTGCTTCTAAAGAACAATTAGTTGATGTCTTGATGAAGGGAGTTCCAAAAGGAAAGCCACTACATTATATAAGCAAGTTGGGCATGATTGACATCTATGCTCATCTTGAGGGGGAGTGTAGAGAGATTGGGCCAAATGGGCCCTAATGTCTTATTATCTTTTGTCTTCTTTTATTTGTTATGTTTATATTAATGGGTCTTGTCCATATGGGACTATTAACTATTTTTTATTCTTTTAAGTTATGCTTATGAGCTGGCTGCCCCATTAAGGGAATCATTATAATTATACCATTGAGATTAGATTAATAAAATTAATTAGGAGAAAGGAGAGAGAACAGATCGAACTCTCTTCTCCTTCTCCCTTTCCTCTTCTGATTTCTCTAATTTCTCTATTTCTCTTCCTAATTTCGGATCATATTGTTATTTTTATTGAACTGATTCACATCTATTCAAAAACACCATCATAACAGAGTGACCTGTAAACTAAATATAATAAGACTACCTGCTGAGAAGCCCGAACTGCTTCAGTTAACACCTGGACATTGAACCAGATTGAATTTAGTAGGAAACATACCAACCAAAAATAAAAACAGAAGAAAACCATCACTTACTGGTTAAAGGAAAAGAAACAAGAAAGTGAAGTCGCCTAATAATTACCTCCAAAGATTGCTTAGGATGCCCAAGGTAACAGTGCATCATGCCCAAACATAATAAAGCAATCTCATAGTTTCCGTAACTAATAAAAGAAGATGAAGAAGACGGAGCATCAATTCCTTCTGCCCCTGCACTTTAATGACAAAACTATTATATCAGAATAACTTACTCTGAATCAACATTTTTTATGTCACTTGAATCAATAAATTTCCAGTATGTGATTGGTTAACAAAATCAGCACGACCAGTGAAAGGACGAAGATCAAACCATGCATCCATGGAATGAAATCATAAAGTTCAGAGAAACATATTATTGTAAGGTTAAGGATGTGCACAAATAAACAAGGGAATCTCATAGGCAGAAAACAGAGCCCAAAAGACCAATACACAGACAATCATCCCCAACATCATACAAACATAGTTTCCAAGGCGCCAAGGCGAGGCTAGGTGACAGGAGGGCGCCTTGTCGCCTAGTCACCTAGGTGATGGATTTTTTTGTATCCAAGGGTAGTTCCCTAGGTTCCATAATCATATTTCCTTGATATATATCCATCATTTTCATAAGAAAAGTATAAACTTCATGTTAAAGTATAGGAAATCAACAAATTTCCAACATATTCATGAGAAGAAAAAGAAGAAATAAAAGAAAATAAATATATATATATATAAAGGCTGAACCCCTATTTCTGTTATAGGAAAAAAAGAAAAGAAAAGGTGGAAGAAGAGGAAGAAGAAATCAGTATATACACACACAAAATTAGTAAAGAAAAGAAGAAAATGTATTGATTGGACAGCATTTTATGTTTTTCCTTACTTATTGGTTCAGGTTTTTAAGTCTTTGAGGGTTCAATACAGCATTTAGAAATGTTTGTGTTGATTAACCCCTAACAAATAAGAAAATAATAAAAAGAAATTAGTAATATAAACACACAATGAATATTTTAGTTTAAAAATGTGTATTTTATAATTATAACCTCAAAAAAATTAAGAATATAAGGGTTTTTTATAACATGCTATAGAAAACTTCTTGGCGATTAGGTGAGGCGAGCCTCCAAGGGTGCCTTGCCACCTAGGCGTCGCCTTGACAACTATGCATACAAATACCAACAATGGCCTTAAACACTTCCTTCAACAAAAGAAACAACCTCAAAAACAGAGCCCAAAAGGCCATTTGTGGAAGGTGACTCCAAGACTATCATTGGATGGTTGAAAAACGTGGAGAAAGCAATATGGGGTTATAGAAATGAAATGAAACAACTTAAGAATCTGACAAGGAGCATAAATCTAAAGGTAAAATGGGTGCCAAGGGAAGCAAATGGGATGGCTGGCACTCCATCTAAGCAAGGAAGTTGTTGTGGGCCTGTTTTTTAATTTGTATACTTTGAAGTGGTAGGGTAGTAGTCACTACCTAGGGGTCTTGGGAGGGATGGAATGGATACAGACCTGATCCTCAACATTTTCTTGCACAAAGTTGCCACTATCAGACTCAAACCTGTGTTCAAACACATTTTAGCCCAAGATTTTGCCAATGCACCAACAATGCCCCCCCAGATAACTCTTAAAACATCCAAGCAGGCAAAACAAACTACAATGAAAATACCCCTCAAGATCCAAAGAGATACCAAGCCAGCTTGCACCACATTACACCACCCAAGATTCATATCTTTACAACATACAGGACCCAAACCATGTGAGAGATAAAATCTCAAAACAGCATCCATTAAGCCAATGCCCCCTCTATGCCACATCCTCTTCCTCTACCACCTTGCCTTCCCCTTCCCCCTCAACTGTAGCCCTCCCAATTTCCAAGCTCTTTAATGTTTCTGAGGCCACGGCCCTGTGGTTTTCATCTTGCACTCCATTTCTAAAACCCCTGATGCATGTCCAACGCAAGCACCTCTCTTCCTCCCACCAGTTACCTATTTTGTCTCTTTTATATTTCTATTTTGGGCCTATTATTAGTCTTTTAATTCGTCTTTCTTATTGGGCCCAATGGGCCTTATATGTTTTTTCTTTTAGTCTTTGCATTTCTTCCGCCTTTTGAGGGGCACATATGTAGCTTTAGTTTATGGTCTAATATAAATTCTAGTGAGACTCTGATAGAGAACCCACAATCTATTCTACCCAGAAACTCTTTCTTCCTCCCTTCTCTTGGTGTTTACTCTTTCTGCTTGACTTTTTTAGTAAGATAATTTTTACTCTTTCTGCTTGACTCTCTAACTGCTGTGTAGTAGGTGCAGTGATCTGTACTGTCATGGTAGTAGTACCCCGTGTAACTGGGCTATCATCATGAGTAGTCTGATTAGCATTCCTTACTGTCCTGTTCAGTAGATTACATGCCTCAACTGTATGCCCCTCTTGTCTAGAATGAGAACAAACCCAAACTCCCTATATTTCCTTATAGTAGCCAATAGTATGCCCAATCCACAATGGTCCTACCGTCCTACCACAACCATGACTAGACTCATTACCTTCTCTACCACCAGTACCATGACCACTACGGCCACCACAATAACCTCCTCTTCAACTACTTCCAGTAACTGCAACAGCAGACCTATTATGTATCATGGGTCAAGCTAGCTCTATGTAAACGAGAAAAGACCTCTTCAACATCAGGTAACTCTGGAGTCCCCAATATCTATGATCTAATAGGCTCATACCCGGGCTTAATCCTTAATAGGAATTTAGCCACATCAAAGTTATTCCTTTATGCAGAAACATCTGAGGCAATCAGCTGGTACATATAAAGTCTGGAACAACTAATAAACCCTTGTAAATTATTGCTACTGAATACATCTTACAAACCTATTCCCAAATCAGCTTAGATGTTTCAGAATATCAGCCCACTGGCCACTACTAATTTTTTGTTCCACTGAACTCCAAAGCCAGGACATAATTTGTGCATCTTCTTGAATCCGCTCCACATATGTAGATGTACCAAACCAGCTTAGATGTGTATGAAGAATATCAGCCCACTGGGCATTACTAATTTTTTGTTCCATTGAGGGTTTCACCTCATCAGTCAATCACAGCATCAATTCTGATTATCTGAACCATCATGAAGCATTTAACAGAGCAATCCGATTAGCTCTAATCAGGTCTGATCCTCTAGATTTTGTGAAAAGTCAGAAAAGAAAGAGAGCAATCAATTTAATCAAGAAAAAAACAAAATAAAGAAAAGAATTAGATTGGCCAAATCAGTGCTCTGATACCATGTAAAAGCAGATCAAAAACTAAAAGATTCAGTAACCTGCAAAGTAGAAAAGAGGGAGACAGTAAACAACCATGGGAGAGTAGAAGAAACCCAGCTGTCAAACTGGAGAGAAAAGGGTCACATTTCCAAGTCGACCAGCTAGTATTTAATATTAAATTTTAATGTGTACAATTACACTAATGCCCCTATTATGAAATTACATTAAGTGAAAATACAGGAAACTCCAACAAGACAAACATAAAGAAATAACAGAGCTGCCGGCCTCTTCTAACAGCAACCAAGTGCCTTCTTTAGTTGCTGATAACTTGTATAACATTCAATTGCTCTGTTAAAATACTTATAGTATAGTGGTTGAAATATTGAAATTAATTTGCACATAATTCTATTGTGTCACAGGGTAAGATTGTGCAGTGGAAAAGCCCCATGACAATTGTCTTTCAGATGCAATCATTTGCTATGTTTTGAGAGGAAAGTTAAATTACTAGTAAAGAGCATTGTGTATTTCCAATTTATATGCATGTTGATGGTATGTAAAATTAGAGATTTAACCCATAATTTAGATTTTTCCTTGTAAAAATCTGTCACTAAGGCTACTTGGTAGTCATCTGTCACCAACAATTGCCCAAACACCTTGACAACCATGCTAAGATCCAACCATATTCGGGGATTGAGGAAAAGAGTTAATATATATGAACATAGACATGGTTATGAAGAAGGCTCCAGCCAAAGTTCTGAATTGCTGTTACAATATCATGGTCTAGGTTGACTCAGAAATATACCTACACATGAAAAAAGGATAAGAACCTAGCAACAGCAGTCTGATGTATGAAAGAGTAAAACGAAACAAATAAGATTTAGTCATCTACCTGTAGTCAAAGTAGCAGTGGAGATTTTCAAGAGCAGCAGGATAATCATCATGATAAAGGTTATTCAAGTAGCGCAAATAGTGAACCTGGAAGATAAGAAAATTAAGGGAAACAACAGAGGTTAATTGTAAAGATCCAGTAACAAGAAATGTAATATAGATTTTTTTAATCAATGACAGGAAATATAATTTCAAATAACATATACAATGTCAACACTGAACACCTCCATTATCTAAGCTTTGCAACTTACACGGTGCAGCTCTGGAGCCAGTTTCTGAAGTTGTTTCAAGATAGACTCAAAAGCATTCAGTGGAAATGAGCTGCCATGCCTGGTTAAAAGGAAACAACTTGAGGCACTACACCACCAATAATATATCCATATATAGATAAAAAAATTAACATTTCACCTACTTTTCAATTAAATCTGCTTGCTCTCTTAAGTAACCTTGCACTTGCCAGTTTGTACGTAAGAATAGTCCACTGTTGTGATCATCACCTCTGAATGTATCATGTGAAGGGCCTAAAAATTCACTGCCTTGTCCAATACCATCACAGTTTTTATATTTGGAGTCAGCAGAGACCTGGATATCTGCAGGTACATGTCTCCATTCGTTGCAATGAAAAATTAGGAGGAAAAAATTAAAAGGCAAGGAAAAAAAGCTATTTCATCAAAGGGCAGGAAAAACTTAAAAAGGCTTTTCAGTTGAGATAACAGAACTTGATTGCCAATGCCCCTCCAAGTGTTGGCCTTAGGCATTGGACAATGGCACTGTAATTCCTAAGTACAAGGATGACAGATAGCATGACCGATCAAGCTCCACCAATGGGGATCCAAATAACTTGGGAGACAATGCATAGCAAGTTCGAAATAATGGTGTGATAATGACCAATGAGTCAACATTTGAGAAACCGAAGCAGGGAGAAAATTTAACAAGTTATGTAGCTAGAAGCAAGGTTCAAAACATTGAAATTGAAGATATTCAAGACTGCTATCAGTCTTGGGCACGAAGAAAATTTAGGTTTGAACAGAAGAGAAAGTGAAGAAGAAAGAGGAGAAAGAGTAGTGAGAGAGCAGTAGAACACAGGTTTGAAAGGAAGGACAGATTCTCAATGATCTGCCGCCGCCACTTCAATTTAATATTTATATGTTATGCTAGTTACATGAAAGGACATATCTGCCCTTGGTGTTTACATCATAACACTTAACAATATAAAAAACTGAAAAGTAAATAACAGAATAACATAACAGATAGACTAGGTACATTCTACCCTACGGACAGATACAGAAATGTATCATCAAGATATGGAGTCAACACTTATTTTTTCAAGTTTAATCATTATGATGTTTTATAGCCACAATATTTAGAACATGTGAAGGAAGCTCTTCTGATGGATGTGAAATGTGGCAAGGTATTCAAAAGGCATAACAACAATTCTCAAGCAGAATTAAATATAATTATGGCAACAGAGAGAGGGTGAGATTCAAAGGATAATGTAAGCTGGTAAATTGGACCTTAGTACCTGGTTCTCTACTTTGTTAGTGGTTCACAAGAGACATGCAGTTGAAGATACAGTAGGTTTATAGATCAGCAGAAAACTTAGAAGACCATCTTTCAAAACAGGGAAAATAATAGGGACCATCTTTTCTGGGCAACTCTGTAAATTGTTTGGAGGAAGACTTGAGGACTGTTTTGAATCTCTTTTATGTTGTAATGCTCAAAGGGTTCTGTTTGTATCTTGTTTGTGTTGTGGTAAGTACCTTGATGGTTAGCCGAGGCTAACACTTTCAATGGGTGTACTCTTCTAAAATTTTGACAAATTTTTTCTGCTATTCATCAAAAAAAAAGGTTATATAGGACCCTGTATTCAGAGAAATGACGTATTGGAAAGTTTTTTTGTGATTGGTATGAATTATGGGAGGTCCAGTCCTTACCAGATGTGATGCAACTTATTCAGACTATCAAGCCACAGCTATATTTTGAGCAGAAGGATATGAGCTTGGGATAACACTGGGAACTGATCAGTAAGATCCTTCTTCAGAAAGCAGAACCCAAGAAAGGTTGTTTTGTCCCCTAGTCACATGATTTGTGGGTGGGTGTACTTCCTAATCTGACCTCTGTAAAGAGGAATCTTAATAGATAATAAAATATATGCAACTCCCCATGTTTAAGATTATTGTCTTCCAACTTCAACCAATCAGCTCTGGCCACATTAAGAGCCTGAGAATATGTTTCAGCTGTGTTATCCCAAAATCTCTTTTGATGTTTTCATCGAAAACAAAATCTGGCTGATTTCAGGTTGCATAGAATTAAGCAACCATGACATCATCATCATATCTTCTTGCACCCACGTAGCATGTTTTGGGTCCTGTGAGTCTGGCTCTCTCAAAAGCGATAAGATAACCTAGTTCCTCACATCCACTAATATATACCTTTATAGCCTACGCAATGTTTTAATCGCAAGGCGCAAAAAAAGTGCAAGAGACATTTTTGCGCCCAAGGCACAAAGTGCAAAGCAAGGCACGTGTCTTATTGAAGTAAGATGCAAATTTTTCAAAAAAGAATACAAAATGCAAAAAAGAAAATCAGAAAAATTGCAAAAAAATTAAAAAACAAATATTAAAAATAATATTAATCAAAATATGCATATTTAAATTTAAACCTAAATATTTTAAAAAGCCTGTTACCCAAATTAAAATATATAAACATATTCAAAGTGAACAAGTAAAAATAAGACAATTTTTACATTCATCTTAAAACAAGATAATATTTAAGAGAGAAGGAACTATGATTAAAATTATAAAAGGTTAAGAACTTTAAGAACCTAGCATGGAGTTGTTTGAGCTTGCCTCAAGGGGCTCAATCAAGGGTCTGGGGACACTGCCCCCTAGCCCAGCAACCTGTATCTCTCCGAAAAGTTTCCAAAACCAAGCCAAATACACCAAACACTCCAGCTCTCCTTCTCTCATGTAGTTGGCTGGACTAAGACTGCATGATATGTAGGCTGAAACTTGGTTCTGATACCAAGTTGTCGAGCAGTAAGTAGGATTAAAAATTTCAGATCACTAGAAACTAATTAGTTTTGATTAGAGAATGATGTTTCAGCAGCAGAAGAGAAGAAATAGAGTACAGAAGTGGAGAGAAGAGGAAACGAAGTGGTATGGGAGAAGAATAAATCATGGGTGTCAATGTGAGATCCCACCTATTTATACTCTAAGTATAAGATAGGTATAATTGCATACCAGCCCCTAGAATGGTGGCAACAAACAAAAACACCCTACAACGACTCAAAAGAAGAAATGGCCCACTAAATAGGCCTATAACTGATAAAAGAACAAATAAAGAGGCCAATTAAGTCCACTAACAGCCCAATAACAGCATAAAACATGTATACATAAACAATTCACTCTTTCCTACAAAAATAATGGTAAATAGAAAAATCATCTTTTCTACCATATTAATCCTTTTGCTAATAAGCAAACCAAACAACCACTACAAACACATAAACTGTAAAGGCTTCCACGGGGAAAAAAAAAAAGAAAAAAAAAAAAAAGAAATTGGTTTTAGTTTCAATAGCATCCAAACATGACATGTAAGATGGATTAGATTTTTCATGGGTAACTGTGGAACAAGACAAATAAAATGTTGTCCTTCAAAAAGCCATTTTCCAGTCTTCGAATTATTCTTGATGGGTTGTTATTATTACTGGTTACTCAAAGTGGATGGAGCAGCCATCTTGAAATGGTATAATCATTTTAAAAGCATCATTTTTGTCACTTTGTAGTTTGTAATGATATAATAATTCAAAAGAGCAAGTAATTCTATGATTTAAAAATTTATATATAAATACATTTTTCATAGATTAATAGTTATAAAATTTTTACAATAAATCTATACAAACTTTAAAATATTATTTTAAGAGTGCCTGCCATTTCCAACAAAACTGACATTTAAAACCTTGATTTATTTATCTAATCTTCTCTTGCTTGTTATATTAAGATATTGTTTTTAGCCTCTTGAGCCTAGAGTTGTGTCATAATGGGGTTTTTATCATTGCTGGAACTATGTTCAGTAGATTCCACATTTTCTGCTAATCGTTATAGAATCCTTCAACAAATCACTGAAGTTTTTCAAAATATTCAGTGGTTTCTATGAAATATCTTCACTTCAAAAGATTTTCGAATTTCCAACGATGAGAAAACCTTAAATCACAATCAATTACTACTACAAGGGAACAGCTCACAAAGAATGAGATGTTGATAAATACAAAAGGACCAATTTGCTTTTATTACAGTTACTCTTACCATGCAAAGCAAGAATTATGCTTAGTGTTTATACCTTCTACCAATCCAAGTAGTGATCTAGGTGTATGAGTATGAAATGTAGCACTTTCTCTAGCTCTTTTTCTAGCTTCAGCTTCTTCAGCAACTTTCTGAAAAACAAATGACTCAAGATCCATGTCTTCATACTCCAATAGTTCTTCCAAGTCATTATTAGAATCATCCTCATCAGGCAAATCATAAGGAGGACAAGATGAAACAGCCTCTTTACAATATGTCCCTATGTTAGTCAAAAGATGGCACACACCCTGCATAAGATGTCAAAAAATTCAACATATTTAAAATTTTAAGTGAATGCAGAATATGTAAATAGAAAAATTCAACTCTTTACTGTTCACAAACAAAATGAAGATAAAACTACTAAAAGAAATTAATGGGCATATGAACAAAGTTTATGGGCAAACAAAAGCAAAATCAATGAATATAAAATAATAAGACAACAGCAAAATAAATTAAACCAAATCAGAACAATGGAGAGATGAAAGTTGTAAATTTTATTATAGGCAACGGTATAATTTCATTAATATAGAAGAAAGTTTCAAAAGAATAAAGAAAAAGTCCCTACTGTTCAAATACGGATCATATTATGAGGATATACATCTGTATACAAAAAACTGAAAGAAAAAAGCCAGAAAGGAGCATATCAATCTCTCATTATGTCATTCTATTAGGCCATGTTTGGTTCACTGCTACAGGCTTCATTCCCAAAATTCTTGCTCATTCTGGGCTAGAATGAGCTAACGCTATTTGTTTGGTTCTGTGATTCTTGCCCCAGGACTCATTCCAAAAAAATGAGATATGAGCCTTGGGTTGGAAAATAGCTATGCCCGTACCCCGTAGCACTAAAAAATATCATGCGAGAAATGAATTCTCATTCTTGGTTGTATGAACATATTTTCTCAAGTCATCCTTTACCAAAACAAAATTCAAAAGATGGAAGATAACACTATTTCATCTTTTCACTGCCAGCGACCTCTGGTAAGTGCTTCTCATCTTTCCTTCACTCTTGTTCTCACCGCCCCTCCTCTCTCACTCTCCTTCCCTTGCTCCCTCTCCTGAGCTTAAAGGAAAGAAGTCTCTTCATCTCTTGAAACCTAAAACCACCCCTGTACAAAGGTGAATTTCCTTTGCGATCACTCATTCCCTCTCTTCAACCAAGATGGTGAAGGTGGACAAGGGTGATTTACCAAGGCATCTTAAAACAAACAAAAAGTAGATCAATTAAATCAAATTTTCAAAATTTTCAAAGGCTTTGTCCTTTGTGATTACTCATTCCCTCTCTTCAACCAAGATAGCATAGTTTTTAAGGTGCCAAGGCAAGGCTAGGCGACAGGGGGGCACCTTGTCGCCTAGACATCTAGGCTCGATTGGTTATTCAAACTCGAGCTCATCCAATAAAAGGTTCCGCTTGAAAGTTCCCAAACCTAGCTTGATTCATATTAATATTATTATAGAATATAAAAATATATTTTATAATATATATTATGTAAAATATTTTTATATTTATATAATATAATAATATACTATATACTATAAAAAATGTCATATGTTTATATTTAATCGATCCGAACTCAAACTTGAGATCAAACCTAGTAGTATTTTAGTTAAATCAAGCTAAGGCATGCCAAAGTTAGGCTTGGCTCGGCTTGATTACACCCCTAACTGCCACCATCATTGCTACCAGTATGCTCTTTTTTTCTTCTTTCATAATCTCTCTCTCACTTCCAAATCCCCCTTCTCTCTCTATTTTTTATTTTTAATATGTGTTTCATGAAATTTATTAATTATAATAGTTAATCATCAACCAGTGAACAGTTTACCAGTTTGACTACCCATCATTTTTTTAACCAAAATCAATAGTTTTTAGAGATTAATGTGTTTGTAGTGAAATGAACCCATTCTCTTCTATGGTTTCTAAATAGCAAGAAGTTTTATTAATTATATCACTAAAATTAGTACAATACGTTGGAAGGTCCAGCAACCCGAAATTACAAAGGATTACAAAAGATTCACATTGTTGCCCAAAACAGCTTCTGTCTATTAACTCCCTATTTTTTGCTAAAGAATCAGCTGTCCCATTTTCTGTCCTTCTCATCCACTTAAAAGTGGCATTTAATTCCCTAGATAGGCTTTCTATTTCCTTAAGTGCATGTCTGAAGGTTCAAGGTACACTACAGCTGCACTTTGTCCAAGAGATGATCACTTTAGAGTCCCCTTTGGAAGTTAGATTGCTTTGCAAAACTTAAAGCCTGCAGAAAAGCTATCACTTCTGCTTTTATAGTCTCCAGCTCCAATAGGTCCTGAATACATCGCCACCACCTTACCATCCCCAGATTGCCCATGGAGCTCCCATCAAAATTCAGTTTTAAGAAGTTTCCACTCCATGATTACCCGTTCTTGTCCTTTAGACAATTGTGCCACCTCCACCCAGGTTCTTATTATGCCATTCACCAAGAGAACTTCAAAGGTTTCCATTATCTTTACCCCATGTGTAACTTTTATTTTTATAATGCCTACCATCTCCTCCTTAGATATGCTCTTATTGAAAATTCTTCCATTTTTTCTTCCCATATAGTCCACACAACTGCTGCCCTTACTGCTTTCCACATAATTCTCCTTCTCTTCTTTGGTTGCTTCAAGAAGCTTGGGCTGAAGATACAATATCGGGGTGGGAACCCACCTACAACCAAAGAAGAAAAAAGCTATTCCCACATACAAAGCACAAAAGGACAGGAGATTAGTAAATGGGGAATGGCCTCACCACTTGTTGTGCATAAAAAGCACATATGAGGAGAAAGGCATTTATTGAACCTTTTTTCTGTAGCATATCACAGGTATTTATCTTTCTAATGAATACTTCCCCACACAGAGCTTGAAACCTTGAGTGGAATAGGCTTACTCCAAATCTCATTCACCAAAAGATTCTCCACCAATGGACTACACATAGTAAGGTTATTAAAGAAGAGGACAAGTGAAAAAACCATCAAACAGATTGTCCAAATTCTAGTGTCCTCCACATTTTGGTCAAAGAAAACAATTTCCACCTTGACCAGTAGTTGAATCAATGCTTTAAAACACGGAGGCGTGACGCGAGGCGTTCCACTACCTAGAGGCATAAGGCGTAGTTCAGAACGCAAGAGGCGTAAGCCTCCCAAACACAAGGAAGCGTAAGCTTCCTTAAGAGGAAGGGGGTTAGGACTTAGGAGGAGGATGAAGAGGAAGGGGGGATCTTTTTTTTCTTTATTTTTAATAAAAAATCTTTTATATTAAGAAGAACAAAGATGCATAACATTAGTTGAAAGGGGGGTGGTCTTGTCTTCTCAAAAACAAACCTCAATACCTTTTTCTAACCTCACACCCCCAAAATCTCTGCCAACCTATAAACTTCCTCCTATTCCAAGGTAATCCTTGCTACTCCACTTTTTCCCCAGTTCACCCTCAACTTAGAAACATTCTCATACAACCAACTGCTTTAGATTCCTCGAAAGATCCAGGTTGTCTCCTTCTCAAAATAAAATTATATCAACAAATTGTAGGTGGATTACTATTACATCATTCCTTCCTACCCTCCAACCTCTAATTAGGCCATCCAAGTAAGCTTTGATAATCATTTTGCTTAGAACCTCTATGATCAGAATAAACAGGAAAGAGATAATGGGTCCCCCTGTCTCAAGCCCCTTTTTGCAAGGAAGAAATCTCTAGAAACACCATTGATTAGAATTGGAAAGGGCAATGAACTTGTCCAACCTTTAATCCACATTATCCGCCATTCGCCCATCCAATATTCTCCATGACCTCTAGGAGGAAAGACCAATCCACTAAATCATAAGCCTTTTTTAAGTCCCACTTGCAAATAAGCCCCTTCCCCCCACCCTTCTTCTCTACCAGACGTTCATTTGCCACTAGGATCCGATTTACAATTTGCCTTCAATAAAAGCTCTTTGATATTGTGAAATCACCGAGGGTAATACCTACTCCAATCTTCCAAAGAGTACATCTTATATAATTTTGTTGAGGCTCCCAATCAGACTTATGGGTCTAAAACCCTTTGGAGTTTTGGCACCTTCTTCTTTGGCATTTGTTAATGTCGACTATGTAGGGGTATTTTGGTCTTTATATTTATGTTTAAAGCTGCTGATGTGTAATGTTTTATTAGTGGTTGTGTCCCATACTTAAGTAGGGGCAAAGGAGTCCTTTTGTTTTTAAGTAGAAACTATAAATTAAATCTGGCTGACTAGAGAGGTGATTAATCTCTCTTGTTCAAACCAGAATTCTTCTTCTTGTCCTTCTTCTTCTAGTCTTTCTATTACTTCTCCAATCCTTATTCTAACAGAATTCAAGTGCAGATTAGATTATAATATGGTATCAGAACAACTGTGACAAAATCGAATCTGCCCATAATTTTGATCTTCACGCATCCAGCCTAGGATTTTTTAATTTTTTTCTTCATCATTAGTTGGAGATAAGGAAAGGGGCTGAAAAGAAGTGATCGCCCTCTTCCCTTGGAGATTTCTATGCCTCCGGTCAGCAAGTTCGTGGGTGTTTGCAGTGGTTTATAGGAAGCCCCCCCTAATCGATGGAGAGAAGAGGGCTGATCCAAGTGATGCAGTGGAGTGTCGAGTACAGCTTAATTTTCTGGTGATTAGGTAAGTGTTTTGTGCAGTTTTTCAATGTGAAACGAATGGTTGATGTGTTCCAAGTTGTGTGGTGAAAATTCAGATTGTCGTGTGTTAGGGTTTATGCAATTTTAGTGTGGTTCAAAGGGTGAGTGAGTTCCGAGTAGTGCGGTGAGTTTTTAGGTAATCGTGTAGTAGGGTTGTGTGGAGAGTGAAGAATTCAGAAACAAGTGGTGCTGAGTGCAATGTGGTATAGTGTGCAGTATGGTGAGAGGTGAAATAAGAATAAAAAAAATTACAGCCATGGGAGACAACAGTGAAAGTAAAACTAGTGTGATGGTTCCCACCGACTACCTAAATGTTTAGATGACTTCTATCAAGTTGAATGGAGAAACTATGTGCCTTGGGCGAAATCTATAGAAGTCTTTCTTAAAACAAAGAAGAAAGTAAAGCATATAAGGGAAGAAAAACCCTCTACTAAGTCTCATGAGTATGGTGATTGGGAACAAGAGGATGCATAGATTATAACTTAGTTATGGAATAGTATGGAACCCAAGATTAGTATGAATTTCATGTTTCTTGATACAGCCAAGGAAGTTTGGGACCATGCTAAGAAGCTGTATTTAGGGCAGGACAACACAACTAGAGTATATCAGCTTTATCAGGAATACTTTAATCTGCAACAAGGTAAATCAAAGTCTTGAGTATTATGCTAGCATGAGAAACCTTCGCAATGAGCTGAATGTGTATCAACCCCTCATCTCTAATGTTAAAATTCAGCAACAGCAGAGGGAGCAACTAGATGTGACCAAATTTTTGGTAGGGCTGAAATCTGAATATGAATCAGTACGGGCACAAATACTAGGAGGATCAGCTCTTCCTTCCTTAGAAGAGGTGTTTGCTCGGCTTCGAAGGATTTTGGTTGGATCTACCGAGAATTCTAGTATCTCTGATAGGTCAGCCTTTGCAGTATCAAGGGTCGTGGTGTTAGAGGTGGAGCTCGGGGAGCTCAATCTGGCCGTAGTGGTAGCAGTGGACTAGTGTATGGTCGTAGTGGTGGTGGTGAACCTATGTATAGTCGTGGTGGTGGACGTACTGGAGGTCGAGATTCAAGGGGAGTTTGTGGTAGAGAACGCAGTTCTGGTCCAAGAAGATGTACACATTGTGGTATGGATGGACATACCATCAATTATTGCTATGGTTTGCATGGTCCACCTTCAACTAGGTCAATCATGCGGTGACCAATGATAGTAGTTCCAAACAAGAGAGCCATCCAGTTGATCAGATGCCCTCTATATCCATAGATGTTCCCGGGAAGGAGTTGATGAGTGTTCCACATGATGAGTATGAGAGGTTTGTTCAAGCCACATCTCAACAGAATACAGCCACCCTTGTACACTCAGGTATGGCTTGTCTGGCATCCAAACCTAATCCCTAGATTATTAACTCTGGAGCCTTCAATCACATGACTAGAACTCCAGGTGTGTTTTACTCCCTCTCTCAGTGCCCAACATCACACTCTGTTACCCTTGCTAATGGTTCCACATCCTCCATTTGTGGTGTTGGTAATGTTAACATGGACCCTTTATCTTTATCCTCAGTTTTGTATGTCCCCAAGTTTCCTTTTAACCTTGTGTTTGTTAGTAAATTGACCAAATCTCTTAATTGCTCTATCACTTTTTACCCTTCTTCATGTGTTTTTCAGGATCTCAAGACAGGGATAAAGATTGGTGGAGCACATGAAGCTAGTGGACTGTATTACCTTGATGGTGGTGGAAGTGTGTCAACAACAGTGTTTTAAAACATGGAGGCGTGACGCGAGGCATTCCACTACCTAGAGGCGTGAGGCGTAATTCAGAACGCAAGAGGCGTAAGCCTCCCGAACACAAGGAGGCGTAAGCCTCCTTAAGAGGAGGGGGGTTATGAGGAGGATGAAAAGGAAGGGGGGATCTCATTTTTTATTTACTTTTAATAAAAATCTTTTATATTAAGAAGAATAAAGATGCATAACAGTAGTTCAAAGGGGGAGTCTTGTCGATGCGAACCGAAGGGATAGGGAGCAAACCATTTTCTTCCCCCTTATCTTTTCTTCCCTTCCCTTTCTTTTCTTTTCTTTCCTTTTCTCTTTTTTTCTTCTCTTTCCTTTCCTTTTCTTTCCCTTTCTTTTCTTTTCCTTTCCTTTCCTTTCCTTTTTTTTTCTTTTTTTTCTGTATTTTCATACCAGATGTGCATGAGGTGCAAGAGGCATACGCCTCTAGCACGCCTCATGAGAAAAGCGCAAGAGGCGTAGCGTACGCCTCTTGCACCTGAGGCATATGCCTTAGAGGTGTCAGCACCTCTGGCATACGCCTCAAGGCATTTTGGGAGCGCCTCCCACGCCTTTTAAAATACTAGTCAACAGCTCTTCAGGCATCTCTTTCTCCTCTCCAATGGCACTGTCGATTTGGCCATCCATCACTTAGGGTTTTGAAGTCTCTTGTTCTATCGTTGAGTCATCTTTCTGTTTCGTATTGTGAGTCCTGTCAGTTTGGGAAACATCATCGTGTTCCCTTTAGTCCTAGGGTTGATAATCATATGTCGAGTCCTTTTTCTTTAGTTCATTCAGATGTTTGGGGTCTAAATAAAGTAATGTTATACAATGTTATAGATACTTTGTTATTTTTGTTGATGATTATTCAAGGATGATGTGGCTTTACCTAATGAAAGAAATGAGTTAATTGTTTACCATTTTTCAAAAATTTTATGCTGAAATTCGCAACCAATTTGGTGTATACATTAAAATTCTTCGTTTCAACGATGGCCGTGAATATTTTTATACACTATTTCAGGAGTATTTGGAACAACATGGCATTATCCATCAGACTTCATGTACCTATACCCCACAACAAAATGGGGTAGCTGAGAGAAAGAACCGCCACCTTTTGGAAACTACTCGGTCCCTTATGCATCATATGAATGTACCCAAACCCTTTTAGAATGATGTTGTACTTACATCTTGTTTTCTGATTAACCGGACGCCCACGTCCATCCTTGAAGATCACTCTCCTTTCACCACTTTGTTTCCTACATTGTCTCTTTTCCCCTTTCACCTCGGGTTTTTGGGTGTGTCTATTTTGTTCATAATCTAGGACCAGGAAGGGGCAAGTTAAATGCACGATCCGTTAAGTGTATCTTCATTGGCTATTCCCGGACCCAAAAAGGGTATAAGTGTTATGATCCTAACTCTCGGCATTCCTTTGTGTGCGTTGATGTTACTTTCTTTGAGTCCATTCTGTTTTTCTCAAGCTCAAGTGATGTTTCTTCTTACTCATTGTGAATGAACCCTAGTTGTTTCTAGGTCAAAGTAGAGAAGAAGAAGGAGAGGAGAAGAGTGTATGGCTAGACTAGAAGAGAGGATGTTCAAAAGTCACACTCCTAGCCGACCCACTTGACTTTTATTCATAAAACTTAAGTTACAAGAAAGACAATTTTGTCCCTCATAGAAGATGGGACACATAACTTAAACTCAGATACAATAGACATTTCACTTTCAATAAGATACACCAGAATGACCAAAATACCCCTGACTCGAGCATTCTAACACTCCCCCTCAAGTTGGAGAGTATATATCATATAGTCCCAACTTGTTACAAATGTAATCTATTCTTCCCCGAGACAATCCTTTTGTGAAGATATCTGCCCACTGATTTCCTGAGCTCACATGAGATGTAGTTATTACCCCACTTATCACTTTCTCTCTCACAAAGTGACAATCCACCTCAACATGTTTAGTTCTTTCATGGAAGACCGGATTGGATGAGATGTGAACAGCAGCTTGGTTATAACAGTATAGTTTCATGGGCTTGTCAATAGAGAAACCCATCTCCTGTAGTAAGTTCTTCAGCCATACTAATTCACATGTGGTATGGGCCATAGCCCTGTACTTTGCTGTCGCACTACTTCTTGCCACCATTGTTTGCTTCTTGCTCTTCCAAGTTACAAGATTGCCACCCAGGAAGGTACAATACCCTGTGGTTGACCTCTTGTCTAATATAGAGCCAGCCCAATTAGCATCTGTGTACCCTACTATCTCAAGAGTTCCTCCCTTTTGGTATAACAAACCACGACCTGAAGCACCCTTTAGGTACCTAACAATTCTCAGAACAGCTTCCCAGTGAGGAACCCGGGGATGTTGCATAAACTGACTCACCACACTCACAACAAATGATATATCTAGTCGGGTAATGGTCAGGTAGTTCAACTTTCCCACCAACCTTATGTATCTTACAAGATCATCAAACTCTTCACTTGCATCCACACTTAACTTGGCATTGAGTTCCTTAGGAGTCTCTGCCGGTTTAGCACCTAACAACCCTGTTTCTTCAAGTAGATCAAGAACATATTTCCTCTGACATAGGTCGATCCCCTGTTTTGACCTCGCAACTTCTATTCCTAAGAAATACTTTAGCTTCCCCAGATCTTTCGTATTGAAGTGATCCTGTAAGAATTTTTTCAGCCTGTCAATTCCATTGTTGTCACTTCCAGTTATGACAATATCATCCACATACACGACTAGCAAGATTTTTCCATCTTTTGAGTTATAGCTAAACACAGAACGATCAACCTGACACTGTTTCATCCCAAAGGCCTTCACCACTTCACTGAACCTGCCGAACCATGCACGAGGAGATTGTTTCAGTCCATAGATTGCCTTTTTGAGCTTGCACACCTTACCAGCCTCCCCTTAGCAACAAACCCTGGTGGTTGCTCCATATACACCTCAACAAAATCACCATGTAGAAAGGCATTTTTTATGTCAAGTTGTAAGAGAGGCCAATCATACATAGTAGCCAATGAGATCAACGCCCGAACTGAACCAATTTTAGCCACATGAAAGAATGTCTCCATATAGTCCACACCATATAACTGAGAATAGCCCTTGGCCACTAACTGTGCCTTCAATCGTTCCACACTGCCATCAGGAAGATGCTTCACTGTATAGACCCATTTACACCCAACAGTGTGTTTACCAAGAGGAAGGGTGGTGAGTTCCCACGTATGATTATGTTGTAGAGCAGAGAGTTCTTCTTCCATGGTTTGTCGCCACCCTGGAGAGGTAAGGCTTCCTGTACAATCTTAGGAATGGGAACCGATGAGAGTAATGATATAAACTTGCAATGAGAAGCAGAAAGGTGAGCAGTGGAAACATAGTCTGAAATGGGATGAAAAGTACAAGTACGTTTACCTTTCCATAAAGCAATAAGGAGATGAAGATCTGAGGGAGAAGGAGCAGTAGCAAGATCTGTCGATGGGTACTGAAGTGGAGGAGGAGCCGAAGCACTTCTGCAGGTATACACTTGAGTAATCGGCGGCCTCTCTGTAGTAACAGGCATATGATATGCATCTGCAGTAAGAGTGGGAGCTACGAGAAAGGGGTCCACAACCGGAACAAGAAGAGGAACCACAAAGAGAGAAGAAGAGACCCCGGCATCGGAGAAAAAAAAAAAACTGATTCAAAGAATGTGACATCAGGACACAAACGATTTATAAAACTTAGGGCTATAACACTTGTACCCTTTCTGAGTCCTTGAGTAGCCAAGAAAAATACACTTCGTAGCTCGAGCATCTAGCTTGTTTACTCCAAGCCCCAAGTGTTGAACAAAACAAACACAGCCAAAGACTCTTGGGGTGAGAGGAAAGGGAGACAAAGTGGGGAACACGGAGAAAGGGGATTGACTTCCAATGATTGACATGGGCATCCGATTTATTAAAAAACAGGATGTAAGAACAGCATCACTCCAAAAGTGCTTTGGGACATGCATATTGATCATCAAGGACCGAGCAGTTTCAAGAATATGTTTATTTTTCCGTTCAGCTACACCGTTTTGTTGCGGGGTGTAGGCACAAGAAGTTTGATGAATTATTCCATGATGTTCTAGGTATTGCTGAAATGATGAGGAAATGTATTCTTTGGCATTACCAGAGTGAAGTATTTTCATATGAACACCAAATTAAGTGCGTATTTCAGCATGAAATTTCTGAAAAATAGAGAACAATTCACTACGGCCTTTCATAAGATAGATCCATGTCATCCTTGAAAAGTCATCAACAAAGATTACAAAATACTTAAACCCATTGTATGACACCACTTTAACTGGACCCCATACATCAGAATGAACTAAAACAAAAGGACTTGAGACACGACTATCAATTCTTGGACTAAATGAGACTCGATGATGTTTTCCCAACTGACATGACTCACAATCTAATGATGAAAAATGACTCAAGGAATGAACTAGCAGCTTCAAAGCCTTGAGAGAGGGATGACCAAATCTGCAGTGCCATTGGAGAGGAGTAAGAGACGATTGAAAAGCCATTGGAAGACCACCACCATCAAGGTAATACAAACCACCGGCTTCATGCCCCCCACCAATCTTCGTCACCGTCTTGAGATCCTGAAACACACAAGAAAAATGATAGAAGGTTACAGAACAATTAAGGGACTTGGTTAATCTGCTAACAGACATAAGGTTAAAAGGGAACTTAGGAACATATAAAACAGATGCTAAAGACAATGAGGAGAGATCAACATCACCAACACCACAAATAAGAGATGTAGAACTGTTAGAATTCAGGTCTACCTTAGAGTTCAGCTTGACTGAGTTCAGTTATGTAGAAGAAGAAAGAGTGATAGAGAAAGAGAGAAAGAGAGAAAGAGAGAAGAGAGAATTCTGGTTCGAACTGAAAGAGTCAACCTAACTTCTCCTAGTCGGCCAGTAAATATTTATATTATTATTAAAACATAACTGAAAAGACCTATGTGCCCTTACTTAAGTTAAGAGCACATGTTTCAACACAACATTACAGATCAGCAACATCAATCAAGGTATAAAGACAGAAATACCCCTATGCTAACACTCCCCCTCAAGCTGGTGAGTATATATCATATACTCCCAGCTTGTTACATATGTAATCCACTCTTCCCCGACTCAAACCTTTTGTAAATAAGTCAGCCCACTGATTTCCTATATTAACATGTGTAGTGTCTAGCTCTCCATTCAGCACCTTCTCCCTCACAAAGTGACAGTCAACCTCAATGTGCTTGGTTCTTTCATGAAACACTGGATTAGAGGAGATACGAACTACAGCCTGAGGCAAGGATGTGTATACACATGACGGATAGGTGGGCATTCAACAAGTGGTGGCACCGGAGGCAAGGATTTGGTCACAACTGTAACAAACTGAGGATCGACAACGGGAAGTGGAAGGAGAGGAGGTGATGAGGAAGAAGCATCACCAGACCCAAAAAAAAAAACGGAGTAGACGGAGTAGACTCAAAGAAACTGACATCAGTACACACATAGGACCGTCGAGAACCAGGATGGTAGCACTTATACCCTTTCTGGGTTCAAGAATAGCCAAGGAATATGCACTTGAGAGAACGGGCATCAAACTTGTCGTTCCCAGGACCCAGATGATGGACAAAACAGACACACCCAAAAACTCTCGGCGTAAGAGGGAACGGAGACAAAGAGGGAAACAAGACCTGAAACGGAGACTGACCATCAAGGATGAACGTGGGCATCCGATTAATCAGAAAACAAGAGGTAAGCACTGCATTACTCCAAAAAGGTTTGGGAACATGCATGTGATGCATTAGGGATCTTGTTGTTTCAAGGAGATGGCGATTCTTTTTCTCAGCCATCCCGTTTTGTTGTGGGGTGTAGGTACACGAGGTCTGATGCATAATGCCGTGTTGGTCCAAGTATTCCTGAAATGATGAGGATAAATATTCGCGGCCATTATCAGAACGAAAAACTTTGATGTGGGTACCAAATTGGTTACGAATTTCAGCATAAAATTTTTGGAAAATGGTAAACAATTCACTTCTTTCTTTCATTAAATAGAGGCACGTCATCCTTGAAAAATCATCCACAAAAATGACAAAATATCTGTATCCATTATATGACATTACTTTATAAGGACCCCAAACATCTGAATGAACTAAAGAAAAAGGACTCGACACACGGTTATCAACCCTATAACTAAAGGGAACACGATGGTGTTTCCCAAACTGACACGACTCACAATCCAAAACAGAAAGTTGACTCAAGGATGGAACCAAGGACTTCAAGACTTTGAGCGACAGATGACCAAATCGGCAGTGCCACTGGAGAGGAGAAAGAGATGACTGGAGAACTGTTGAAGTTCTACCACCACCACCGTCAAGATAATACAGTCCACCTGCTTCATGCCCTCCACCAATCTTCATCCCCGTCTTGAGATCCTGAAAGACACACATAGAAGGATAAAAGGTAATGGAGCAGTTAAGTGATTTGGTCAGCTTACTAACAAACATAAGGTTAAAAGGCAATTTAGAAACATATAGAACTGATGAGAGGGATACAGGATCTAGGTCAACATTACCAACACCACAAATTGAGGATGTGGAACCATTAGCAAGGGTGACAGATTGTGATGTTGAGCAATGAGATAAGGAGGAAAACACACCTGGAGTTCCAGTCATGTGATCGGAGGCTCCAGAGTCAATGATCCAGGGATTGGGTGTAGATGTCAGACAAGCCATACCTGAGTGAGCAAAAGTCGTCGTGTTCTACTGTGATTGGATAAACCTCTCATATTCATAACGGGGAACACTCACCATCTCCTTCATGGGACCATCTGTGGATGTAGGAGGCAACTGGTCAGATGAATGATTCTCCTATTTAAAGCTGGAACTTGAGTCACCGATCGCGGCATGATTGGCCCAGGTTGAGGGAGGACCATGTAAATCATAACAATAGTTGATGGTATGTCCATCCATACCACAATGAGTGCACTTCCTCGGGCCTGAGCTACGTCCTCTACCACGGCCTCCCCCTGAATCTCTGCTCCCAGTACGACCACCACCACGATTATAAGTAGATCCACCATTGCCACTTCGACCATATGCAGAACCACTACCAACACCACGGCCAAACTGAGCTCCACCTCTACCACCACGGCCTCTCGATGCAGCAAAGGCAGATCTATCTGAGATATTAGAGTTCTCAATAGATCCGATAGAAATCCTCCGAAGTCGAGCAAATACCTCTTCTAGGGACGAAAGAGTTGATCCCCCTAATATCTGAGCCCGTACCGGTTCATATTCAGACTTTAGTCCCACCAAAAATCTAGTCACATCAAGCTGCTCTCTCTGTTGTTGCTGAATCTTGACATCAGAAGTGAGAGGATGATAGACATTCAACTCATTATGTATGTTCCTCATGTTGGCATAGTACTCCTCAAGACTCTGATTGCCCTGTTGTAGATTAAAGTACTCTTGATAAAGCTGATAAACTCTAGTTGTATTGTCCTGCCCCGAATACAATTTTTTCGCATGGTCCCACACGTCTTTGGCAGTATCAAGGAACATGAAGTTCACACTAATCCTCGGTTCCATATTGTTCCACAACCATGTGATAATCTGAGCGTCCTCTTGCTCCCAATCTTCATACTCGTGAGAGTCAGAGGAGGGTTTATCCTCTCTGATATGTTTTACCTTCTTCTTTGCCTTTAGAAAGTCTTCAACGGATTTAGCCCAAGGCACATAATTCTCTCCATTTAACTTAATGGAGGTCATCTGAACATTCAGGTAGTCTGTATGCACCATCACACTAGGATTATAATCATTACTGTCTCCCATTATGTTATCACCAATTCTGCACACTTGCTGAATTCTAGTATCACTGAGATCTGCACACTACACACCACTAGGTCACACCTGTCACACTGATTGCAGCACTAATTGTTGCTGGAATGTGTGCTCTTTACACCACAAACCCTGCTCCTACAACTACCTGAAATCTCACCACTATATGATCATATCTCTTCCTTCAACATGCACAAAGAAACCAGCATAAACCCTAGCTCTTACTGGCCGAAACACTAGCAAATGGTCTGAAACACACCTCCTATTTAATTCACAATTGATATCAAGAACTGAAATCTCTTACCTTATCGCTGAAGTAACACCCATGCGAGCAGGAGAGCAGTCCACACACAACAGCCGCTTCACACACAACAGCCACACACAGTTCGGCCCTCTATTCTTCCTCTACTAGGAGAGGGCGATCTCAAAAATCACAGCAACCGACCACATACGACCTGATTGGAGGCATAGAGACCCCCAAGGGAAGAGAGCGATCACTCCTTTTCAGCCCTTTCCCTTATCTCCAATCGAACACAGGAAAAAAAAAAGAGGAAAACCCTAGATAGGGTGCGCAGAGAATGAACCCTAGACAAGCAGAAATCTAGGCAGATTTAACCTGCTCTAATACCATGTTAGAATTCAGGTCTGCCTTAGAGTTTGGCTTGACTGAGTTCAGTTATGTAGAAGAAGAAAGAGTGATAGAGAAAGAGAGAAGAGAGAATTCTGGTTCGAACTGAAAGAGTCAACCTAACTTCTCCCAGTCGGCCAGTAAGTATTTATATTATTATTAAAACATAACTGAAAAGACCTATGTGCCCTTACTTAAGTTAAGAGCACATGTTTCAACACAACATTACAGATCAGCAACATCAATCAAGGTATAAAGACAGAAATACCCCTACGCTAACAAGAACCATTAGCAAATGTAACTGTCTGAGATGTGGAGGTGCGAGAAAGGGAAGAAAATACATCAGGAGCCCCAGACATATGGTCCAAGGCTCCAGAATCAATGATCCAGGGTGAGGCTTTGGAAGCTAAACAAGTCATACCTGAATGGGCAAGTGTAGCTGTGTTCTGCTGAGATGTTTGAAGGAACTGCTCATATATTGCCCGTGGTACACTCACCATTTCATGCCCGGAAGCACAAGTGGGTGTGGAGGGGGTTGGGGCAGTTTGCTGGCTTTCAGTGATTGTGCTACTACTCTTAGATGTAACATGGTTAGCCCAAGTGTTGGGTGGACCACGCAAATCATAGCAGAAATTAACTGTGTGCCCCTCTAAGCCACAATGTGTACATTTTCTCTGAGCATTACCCCTTCCTTTTCCACGGCCTCCCCCTAATTCATGGCCTCCAGTCCGACCACTGGCCCGGTTAAACATGTGTCCACCACGGTTGCTTGGAGGGCCACTGCTGCCACCACTACTTCTACTTCCACGACCACTCCCTTTAGTCACAACCAAACCAGATCTATCAGAGAAGGAAGAATGTTCCACCGGCTCAATGGATGTTCTCTTAAGACGGGCAAAACCTTCTTCAAGTGAGGGGAGAGTTGATCCCCCCAATATCTGTGCTCTGACAGGCTCATACTTAGCCTTCAAGCCCACAAGAAACCTAGTCGCATCAAGCTGTTCACGTTGCTATTGTTGGATCTGGACATCTGATGTTAGAGGGTGATACACATTTAGCTCATTGTGGATGTTCCTCAAACTTGCAAAATACTCTTCTAAGCTTTGACTTCCTTACTTCAAATTGAAGTACTCTTGGTATAACCGATATACCCTAGTTGTGTTGTCTTGTCCAGAGTACAACTTTTTAGCATGATCCCAGATCTCTTTGGCTGTATCTAGGAACATAAAGTTCACACTAATCTTTGGTTCCATGCTATTCCAAAGCCATGTCATTATCTGTGCATCATCTTGTTCCCAATCACTGAACCCAAGAGAATCAGAGGAAGGTTTCTCCTCCCTCACATGTTTTACTTTCCTCTTGGCTTTCAAGAACACCTCCACAGATTTTGTCCATGGTACATAGTTCTCACCATTCAACTTGATGGATGTCATTTGAACACTTAGATAATCTGAAGAAAGCATGATGCCTGTTTTGTTGTCATTCCCAACTACAGTTGAAGCCATCTCAATTATTTCTCCTTTGAATATACACCACAATCTCACACTTGTCACAAAACTTATCTCACTTATGATACCACCAACCCACTTTCTTCAACTGCACATTACACACTACACTCTAAAGCTGAAATCATTCAGTCAACACATCAAACACTTGGACTGCACACTGCAGGACCATTTACCACCAACACACCACTACTGAATTACTCAGTCATTTCATCGAACACTTGTTCTTCATACTACAGAACTGATTACACACAAGGTCTAAGGGTTCACTTTTAAGCATTTAGAATCATAGATATGTCGGCCACCACAACAAATCAACACCACACCACTGCTGTCATGGACATCAGCAGTCAATTACTCTTCTTTCAGCACATACGCGAGCAAGAGAACACAAAAAAAACATGACTGATATGTGTATCAGTTTCACCCAGCACCACAACAACTAACTTTTGAAGCACACAAAAAAAAATCAGCATTCACAATCCATTTCTGAACACACGACAGCAGTGTCCATACCTGTATACGTTCAGCCCTCTTCGTACACTGAATAGAGGGTCTAGTATACCACTTCAACGACCACCACAGCACCGGCCAGAGGCATTCTCACCTCCAGGCCCTCAAAACGACAACTCCTTTTCAGCCCTTTATCGAGTCATCAATCAGATCAGCTATAGGATGATGAAACCTACTGTGAAGCTGGCGGCGAACCCAGGAAGAAGACAGCAGCAAGAAAAAGAACATGAGACATTAATGCTCTGATACCATGTGAATGAACCCTAGTTGTTTCTAGGTCAAAGTAGAGAAGAAGAAAGAAGAAAGAAAAGAGAAAGAAGAAGAAGGAGAGGAGAAGAGTGTACGGCCAGTGTAGAGGAGAGGATGTTCAAAGGTCACACTCCTAGCCGACTCACTTGACTTTTATTCATAAAACTTAAGTTACAAGAAAGACAATTTTGTCCCTCAAAGATGGGACACATAACTTAAACTCAGATACAATAGACATTTCACTTTCAATAAGATACACCAAAATGACCAAAATACCCCTGACTCAAGCATTCTAACACTCATCACCCCCTCCTCTTCCAGTTCCAGTTGCGGATCTCATTCCACTTGTTCCAACTATGACAAAGTCTTTGCCTCCGGTGCCACCTCCTATTGAGCGGCCGCCCATTCGTCAAGTCCATACGCATCGCCAACATGTACCGGCTCCTCCTCTAGCTCCATCACCGTCGACAGATCCGGCAGTTGTTCCCACACCAGCTCCAACCCCGGTTTCTGAACTTGATCTTCCCATTGCCTTGCAGAAAGGTAAACATAATTGCACTCTTCATCCCATTTCTAATTATGTTTCTCTCACTCACCTTTCTGCTTCCCATCGCTAGTTTATCTCCTTGTTATCCTCTATTGTTGTTCCCACGGATGTCCAGGAAGCCCTTGCCTCTCCAAGGTGGCGCAATGCAATGGAAGAAGAGCTCTCTACCTTAACTCAAAATCATACATGGGACCTCACTACACTTCTTCCGATTAAGCAGGTTGTCGGTTGTAAGTGGGTATACACTGTTAAGTATTTAATTGATGGTAGTGTAGAGTAGTTAAAAGCTAGACAGGTTGCCAAAGGGTATTCCCAAACATATGGTATTGGCTACACAGAGACCTTCTCTCCTATTGCTAAGATTGGTTCAGTTCGTGTTGTGATATCTCTAGCTGCTATGTATGATTGGCCTCTCTTTCAGCTTAACATCAAGAATGCTTTCTTACATGATGATCAACTTGAGGAAGTCTATAATGGAGCAACCACTGGGGTTTGTTGCTCGGAGGGAGGATGGTAAGGTGTGCAGACTAAAGAATGCCATATATGGACTTAAACAGTCTCCCCGTGCATGGTTTGGTAGGTTCATTGAGGTGGTAAAGAAGTTTGGTATGAAACAGTGTAAGTTGATCACTCAGTCTTCAGTCATGACTCTCAGGCTGAAAAGATCTTATTGGTGGTATATGTAGATGATATTGTCATTACCGGGAGTGATAGATTGGAAATTGATAGGTTGAAGATTTTTCTGCAGGAACACTTTCAGAAGAAATATGTTCTTGATTTGTTGGAAGAAACAGGATTATTAGGCCCCAAACCAGTTGAAACACCTATGGAATCAAATGCTAAGATGAGCAATGATATGGGTGAAGAGTTTGAAGATCCTGGAAGGTACAGGCGGTTGGTGGGTAAACTAAACTACCTAACCATTACTCAACCAGATATTTCATTTGCAGTTAGTGTGGTGAGTTAGTTCATGCAAAAACCTCGGATTCCACATTGGGATGCAGTTCTAAGGATTATAAGGTATTTAAAGGGGGCTCCTGGTCGTTGCTTGATATATAGAAGTGGAGGAAAACTTGAAATAGAGGGATATACTGATGCTGATTGGGCTAGCTCTATGTCTGACAGAAGATCTACTACAGGCTATTGTACTTTCCTTGGGGGTAATCTAGTGACATGGAAAAGTAAGAAACAGACAATTGTGGCAAGAAGCAATGCAGAGGAAGAATATAGAGCTATGGCACATACTACTTATGAATTAGTGTGGCTGAAAAAACCTTCTACAGGAGATGAGATACTCTATTCCACATTGGGATGCGGTTCTAAGGATTGTAAGGTATTTAAAAGGGACTCCTGGTCGTTGCTTGATATATAGAAGTGGAGGAAAACTTGAAATAGAGGGATATACTGATGCTGATTGGGCTAGCTCTATGTCTGACAGGAGATCTACTACAGGCTATTGTACTTTCCTTGGGGGTAATCTGGTGACATGGAAAAGTAAGAAACAGACAATTGTGGCAAGAAGCAATGCAGAGGAAGAATATAGAGCTATGGCACATACTACTTATGAATTAGTGTGGCTGAACAAACCTTCTACAGGAGATGGGATACTCTATTGACACTCCAATGAAGCTCTACTGTGACAATCAGGTTGCAGTCCACATCTCTTCTAATCCGGTGTTTCATGAGAGAACCAAGCATATAGAAGTTGACTATCACTTTGTGAGAGAGAATGTGCTAAGTGGAGTGATAGATATTGCACATGTTAACACAGGAAACCAATGGTCAGACCTGTTCACCAAAGGGTTGAATCGGGGGAGAGTAGACTACATATGTAACAAGCTGGGACTATATGATATATACTCACCAGCTTGAGGGGGAGTGTTAATGTCGACTGTGTAGGGGTATTTAGGGCTTTATATTTATGTTTAAAGCTGCTGATGTATAATGTTTTATTAGTGGTTGTGTCCCATACTTAAGTAGGGGCAAAGGAGTCTTCTTGTTTTTAAGTAGAAACATATAAATTAAATCTAGCCGACTAGAGAGGTGATTAATCTCTCTTGTTCAAACCAAAATTCTTCTTCTTCTCTATTCTCTTCTCTTCTTCTTCTAGTCTTTCTATTACTTCTCCAATCCTTATTCTAACAAAATTCAAGTGTAGATTAGATTATAATAGCATCGAAGCTATGAATATAGTATTTGCTCCAGGTGAAATCTCCCTTTTTGATAAAATCCACCCAAAACTTCTAACTAGTCTTCTTTTAAAAACTCTCATCAATCTTGATAGAATTCCATTGAGAAATCATTTGGTCCTCAGGCTTTAGATCTCTCCATTGAAAAGACGGCCTCCTTAATTTCTTCAAGACTACAATTTCTTTCCAGAGCTAGAGATTGGCTAGTTGACACTCTATCCCATACAACTACGTTAAGTCTTAAGTCTTGGATTGTTAAGAAAACCTGGGAACAAAATTAGAACAGCAATCTACAATAAAATTATCTATTTCTAAGAGAAAAATGCATTTATGCGGAAACTTAACTATCAAATGACAACAACATGATAGTACCTCAAATGATAGCAAATTAAAGGCCAATAGGCAACGACGTAGAAACATCCCAAGATGGCTATTTGGATCCAAGATAATCTGGTCATCTTCCAAAATACTCGTCTCAGGGCCTCCAAGGATACCTGGCCAACTCATATTGAATTTAATGCAGAAGTGGAACTCTTTTAAAAAATATGAGATATAGGTTATATAATAGAAAGGAGAACAAAATGATCACGATGAACTCACTTCGCAGACTGCTGAAAAGGTTAAATAAATCATCAGGTGAAGATAGAGCTGAGAGCTTGCGGGTTAGATGCTCACTTAACCAATGATTGAGTAAGCCACCAATTTCCTTGAGTTGATTTATAAGCTCATCCAACTGTGGCTCCAAAATATCATCACAGGACTACAAGACAAAATTTAACAGCACATATTATTTAAAGGCAAAATTGAAGTACCAAAAACTAACAAAATAATAACAGAATATAAGTTCCAGAATGCATCTGTAAGAGTAGAATTAGTATTAGACGAGAACTGCAAGCTTTGTCTTTCAATAAGGTGTGACTCCATAGAACCAGTGACACTACTCTAATCCTCAATACAAGAAAGGTGAAACTATGATACCATGTTGCATGGACATTAATAGGTGGGCAAAGTGCCCTTGTTCAACATGGTTGGATTATGGTAAGATGACTCCTGGGTTTCCGTTTTCCTGTTTGTTCTATGCTTGTTTGACATAAGTCTATAACAACTTGAAGGGGATGTGATGCATCATGCAGGAGCTAAATTTGAAGAGAAACCATAGAGGTGGTTGTAGGGTTAAGTTTCAATCTTCTAGAAATTTACTATTTTTAGTGAAAATCAAAATTGCTATCAATGGAGGAAATTTTTCACTGAAGGCAAAGGAAATCACATTGGACCAATGTAAATGACTCAAGCCAGATCATCAGACTCAGAAACAACAGCAGAATCTGGTTTTCTTAAACCCCAATTGTTAGTTTTTTGCCAAAAGAACATCTGACCTCCTATTTACTGGAGCAAAACATTAAAAACTGGCCGGGTTTTAGTAACCCATCTAGTTTTCAACAACCCACTTGGGTCACCACTTCATCATGTATTGTAAAATGATAATGAGGGGAATTGATCGCATAACCTTCTATTTACAAAAAATTGCACATTATCATTAAGCCACAACACCCATTGTGTTTATTTTTTGTTTCTTTAATACCTATATTGACCAAATATATCATCATCACCATTTTCTTGAAGAGTAAGCGGAAAAATTTTATTAAAAACAAGTATAAGCTGTTCAGGTGTCAAGATAACACCTTTAATCAAATCAAGCATACATCAAATACTTCAGTTCAGATTGAACTGATTCGCATTACATGTTTGAATCTCTAAAATGCCTCAGAAATTCTCAGCAAATTCTGAAGGACTGATTTGCTCAAATGCTTGAAGATCTATGACCCAGCTTGTGGTGAGATTGCCAACCGAAGCCACAGTCTCTTCAATGCTTCTTTCCTTTCCTTCAAAAAGTCTCCTATTTCTTTCCCCCCACAGAGACCAGCAAACTGCAAAGGGAATGCAGCTCCATACAATTTTAGCTTTCAAACTTCCTCTGAACTTTGGCCAAGTAGAAAAGATCTCTGCAGGAGATGATTGTTGAAAGATGGGCATCCAACTTGACACAATTTGGATCATCTTCACTATCATCTAAGCCAGCTCCCAACAATTTGGATCAGCTAATAAGAGTTTGGCAAAAGTTTCAATCCAGGCTGCCAACTTGACACAACCCTCCTCCTTTATCCAGGCTTGGAACCAGCAGTGTAAGACAAGCTCACACTGGCAGAGTTATTGACCAAATATATTTGCATTTTTTACAAAAGCATCATTAAGACTTGAACGTAAGTCACTTGATTGACAATTAGAAAACTGTCCATTAAACCACAAACATTATAAATGTTATAGTATATATAATATTACACTCTCAGTTCAATCAGCTGCAGATTTCTTTATTGTTAAGATTCAAGATGTCTTCAAGCATGGGGGACATGACTTCCAGCTCAGGGAATAATGCAACCAATATAGAGAATCCCAATTTGTCAAGCCTTCAAATCAATGATGTGAAGTGCGATGTATGCAGCTAGGAATGTTCCATTTCAGCCAAGTTGTTCATAACCAAACATGGACTTTTGGGTATATTAGGGTCAGTTTGATTGCCGAGAAAGGGATGGGAAAATGGAATATTCCCGAATGACTCCCTCTTTCTGGCATTTGTTAGTAGGAACAGTGTTCTGGGACGAGAAAATCGTGGGGCGTGGGATCCCAAAAACAGGCAAGCGGGATGACATTAAAACAGTGTGACCCCATTGAGAAAAGGAAAATAAAGACTCGTTAGAAAACTTATCGGGCTTTTCAGAACTGAGCCTCAAGAGATTGTCTCCATCGACCTTCACGTGTCCCAACGGTCAGATCTCCGGCAACTGCTCCATCCATCTCGTTGAAAGGTAAGACCAGATCGGTGAATAGCTTGCTTCAGCAATTCTTTTTTACCCCGTTTTCTTTCTTTCAATCCGTTATTCCTTCTTCCCCTTCTTCATGTTTTCCCTTCAACAGCTGGAACAAGCCAGACCCCTTGTCTTCCTTTTTTTTATTTTGTGCTTCTCAGACCATGTTTCTCATCCAAGCCTTCACTAGATCGATCATTGCAGAGCACTCAGACATTGCTCAACAGTCAACACTCCATGGAAAAACCCATCTTCCTGGTCTACCATTGCAGAGTACTCAGATTTTGCTCCAATCTCCAACCTTCATTAAAAGGTATGAAGATCTACTATTTTACTGCTATGAAGAAACCCAGATATGGTTTTTCTTGTAGAAAGAAACCCATCTGTGCATTTTTCATTCTTGTATATCTGTTTGTTAATACCTTTCATGCAGATCAATCTGTGAATAAATCAATATTTTTTTGTTTATGTTATTTTTCCTGTATACTTTCTTGTATATTTTGTAAATCTGAGAGAACCTATATGGATTGATTACCCTTATCATTTGTAATTGTATTAGGCTTATTGATACTCAAAAACAAGTATAATATATGGAGTACTTGGATCAATTACTTAGGCAATTAACATTAGCCCGTTAATTAACACTCTGCCACTTTAAATTTCAGTAATGCACAATCCTTTACTTAACCAAGAAACACCAAGATTCTGCTTACTTTACCTCCCGGCTTCCCCATCTCTGCTAACTTCATTAACCCCATCACAAACTCTCTTCCATAATCCTTACTCTCCTTTACAGCTTTATCCCAAACACCTCCTGTCCACTGCCAACATAACTAAAACCATAACCAAATAACAAGTCCTATTAGAACCCCTGATTTCTTTTTGAACATCTTGTAATTCTCTGTCTCTCCTTCTCCTCCAACTATGTAAAATCTGTTTCATGAAATTGCTTTCATACCTAAAAAGAACAAAGTTTTAGCTACCCGTATTTCAGTACTGGCAGCCCTCTTAAATTCAATCTTTCAATTTATTTTGTTGAATGGTGTGGTAATCCTCCTAGTCTTCTACTAAGTTCGGTTGAGTAGAGATCTTTGTAATTTATTTTGTTGAATGGAATAGGTCTTAAGATAATCACGAATCTTTCCATATAATTTCAAATAACAGGTCTTAAAGTCATTCAATTTCTTTTTTAATCAACCATGATAGTTATCAGGTAGCCGCTGTCAATTATGAAAGTTGCATTTCAAATATAATAACCAAGGGTATTTGCAGAAATTTCTTTAAATCTAACAAAAAAAAGCCACAATATAGATCATGCTCCCTCAATATTGTTAAAACGAAATGTGAAGTTGAGAACATTGTCTTAACATTTGGCTCTTCTGAAACAATGCAATTGGGTTTTGCATTTTTATGCACTTGAATTGTCAAACTCATTTTGAATGATTTGCCAAACTCTTTGACCCCAAAACCAACTGTCATGAATTATATTAGCTATATTGAAGTGCTAATTAGCAGCCACTAAACCATATCTTCGTGGTAGTAACAAGATTTTTTTTATAGAAGAGCTAACTGTCATGAATGGTCCTATTAATATAACTGTAGATTTTTTTATTGGTAACATAAATCTCTTTCAAAATATTTTCTAGGAATTAGAAATGAAATAACTATAAGTCCAGATTCATGAAACTTTCTAGCAGAAGACCCACCAAAAAATCCATGAGTTTTGTAGATTTCCTGGCCTCATGTCTAATTAATTAGCTTCCAGATCAACTTTTTTTTGGATGAATAGCTTTCAGATCAACTTGTTCAACTCATTTACTTGAATGCATAAAATTTCAAGTGATATTTGCCATTTTGTGTCTCGGATTTCATCATAGATGTTGGATTTTATTTAAGAGAACTATATGTCTGCCACTAGGGCAGCACTTGTGAAGCACAAAACTTGTACAGGAGGATTTAATGATAAACTCAACTATTATCCCCAGCCATGAGTGAAAGAGAATATGGCATGCATCAAAAAAATTTCAGATATGTAGTTCAAATCGCATCTGAGTTAGAAACATATAATTCTTCAAAATTTCAGAAACTTAAATCCATATTTACTCCAAACTTAAGGTTGAAGAAAGTTGAAATAAAAAGTTAAGAGGATAGAACACACGCTTATTCATGGGTTAGTATTGGTTTATTTTTTTCTTTGACCATTTTTTTCCAGCATGCAAACTATATTGACATGCAAGAATGAGTCCCCTCGTTATGCTGTTATAAGCTATTCTTGCCACCCTACCTATTTGATCTCTAGTTCTTGGAGTGATCAAGATTGGATCTTGATATTGTTTCTTGTTAGAAGAAACAATCTTGAAGTTGTGCTCACATCCCTGCGCGATTCTTGTTGAAGAATTGGGGTTCTTGCTGAAGAATCTCTTTGTTAATCCTGCCTCACCCTAAACTGTGTCGTCTTAAGTGGATGAAGGATTTGGTGAACTCTTTGGGTGTGAACACCTGCACTGGGAACTATTGTTGATTCCGTATCAGGTATATCCCTTCCTTAATCTTGGTTTCAGATTTGATTCGGTTTGTTTCAAGAACGAACCTTGAAAAATGCAGTTTTTCTAAATTAGGGAATAGGATTCCTGAAAGGGAGAATGAAAATTTTTGAAATTTCGCCTAGCCACCCTACATGGTTCAGCCATCCATTTGATGGATCTCCCATCCCTTCAGTTTTTTTATTTGGGTGATGGCTCTAAATAAGTGCCTGTCGAGAGCTAATTTGGTTAGGAGAGGAGCTCAGCTTTCTGACCTTAGTTGTGGCTTATGTGGGCTTTTGCCAGAGACAGTTGATCATCTTGGCATCCACTGTTCAATCTCTGTAAGAGTTTGGGAAAACTTTTTTAAAGCAGCTGGGGTCTACTGGGTTATGCCTGATTCAATTAAGGATCTCTTATGCTGCTAGAATTTGCCAGGCCTAAAGAAAATGGATAATCTGATCTGGAGAACCACACCTGTGGCTGTCTTAGTAACTTTATGGACTGAAAGAAACAACAAAATTTTCTTTAACAAAGTGAGAAGTCCAGAGGAATTAATTCAGGTTGCAGTGTCTAAGCTTGCTTCTTGGCTGTCAGTTAACTCTGAGTTTAAGTCTCAGAATCTTTTCCATTTGCTTTGTACTCAGTCTGTTTGGAGTCTATAACATGTCTTCCTTCTGGGTGTGAGATGCCCAGAAATAGTTGTATCTTTTCCATCATTCTTTAATAAAATTTTTGCCTTACCTTCTCAAAAAAAAATCTTTTGGGGATGGATTCTCATATAAATTTTCTTGCAAAACAAATACTGAAAAATAGATTTTCTCACAAAAATTTTCTCAGCAAACAAACGCATTATGATTAACTGGGAAAATAAATTTTCCTTTTCTCAGCCCAATTTTCTCAACAATCAAACAGACCCTTAATGAGAAAATTAAGGAGACAAAGGAAGATGAACCTGACAAATAGACTAGGTGTAGGGAGAATGTTTCTGTCCTATCTTGGTTATTAACCTTATGATTCCCAAAATTGCTAAAACAGTCCAGCACTTTCCTATAGCCTTCAAGATTTGGGAAAATTTTTCCAAGACCAACAGACAGTGGAAGAACAATGCTCAGATCTATAAATCAATCCAAGATTTAGTAAAAATGAGAAATGTAGGTTGCTACTTATTGCTACACCACCATTTGGTGATTGATTGGGACAGCAATGGTGATCAGAAGTATGAGAAACAAGTTCAAGAAAGAAGTGCCTTTAGTTTCTTGCAGGCCTAAACCCATCATGTGAGAGCATACAATCATTGATATTCAGAAGAGATGAGCTCCTAGATTTGCAACATGTTTATTATTTTGTAAGGAATGAAGAGATGAGGAACGAAATGCAAACTGATGTCACCATTCAGCTAGTCGAGTAATCAGCACAGTAGAAAACTCAGAACTGCAACCTGATTTGATAACAGTGACAGAAAGAAAGAGATAAAAGAGTTTCTTGGAGAAAAGAGAAGAAAAGGGAGAAGCCAATAATGATCTGACCATAGTTAGGACCAAAGGGCTTGGACTGTAAGGATTGCAAACCCAAAGCATAAAATAACAATTATAATTGGGACTAATTGTAGGCCCAATCATTATGGTCAAATGCTCCTTAGAAGTTAGAATAGGAAACAAGTTTGACCATAGTGGAGTCCCTGTCCTTCTAGGATTTGATTCAAGAGAGAAGGGAACTTCTATATTGGTTCAGATGGACTCCTGTGGGTCCCATGCCTTACAAACTCACTCTTCCACACTTCTCTTGAGAATTAGAAAGTTCATAGGGCTAGTACAGCCAATTTTTGGAAAGTCCGTGTGTGACTGAGATTTTAACTAGTTTGACTAGGAAAGTGTAATCTACCAAAACAAAAGACTAGGAAAGTTGCATCAGAATTAGGAAAGCACTTGTAACTAGCTCTTTCCTAATTTGATCGGGACTTTATTTGGGATTTAAATAGGTCTCTTAAGGCTTGGAAAAACCCTAGTTCAACCAGCATATTAATGCTGTCTCACATCTCTTAATTCAGCCAACAACTTGATCATTCTTTGTTAGATACAATCTAACACGTTGGGTGTTACTCTTCAACCTATTGGAGATTATTTTGTACCAGTCCATAGCAGCCATCTTTGATGAATTGGACTCATTGAAGGGTATGCTATTAGCTGCCAAATTCATTATACATCCCAAAGGAACCAGATTTGGAGCAAGAACAATGTTGTGCCATGTGCCATCTGCAATCTCTTGTCAGGTTGTGAGAGACTTTGGCAGTTTGGGTGTGAACTACAGTGACCTGCTGCACTTGTAGTGGAATTTTCTTCAGGTAATCTTCTTTTAGTTTGTGTTTTGGGTCTGAAATAATGTGGTTCAATCCCCTCTTTGACCTAGGTTTTGGAGAAAAATGTTTCTCTTTGTGAAACGTTTCAGCTTAGTAGCAGTTTATTGGTTTGAATTGTTAATTGCAAATCACCTACTACCTAGATGGTTTCACCACTTCCGCTGCAATCCCACTTTCAGATTCAAAGGGTGAAGAGGGTGGGGGGGATTTACGTGCTTGGGTTTGGTTGTTTGTTGGTTTTTTTAATTGGTAGAAGGGTTGGGCTTCTGGTGCGATGTATGATCGGGTTTTGATCCAGAAGTGCATTTGGAAGCTGGAGTTGCACACTGCCTTTTTACAGATAAGGCAAGGAGCATTAATTTGGGGGACGTAATCAGAATCTAGGAAGGAAACATGCTTGCTTTATACTCTGGCACTGTTGGAGATGGGGACTTAACAAGGGTGGAATTGTGTGCTGTCTTGCAGGGTCTGAGAAGAGTGAAGTCACTAAACTATAGGAATCTCACAGCCACAGACTGACTACATGCATCATATTACCAAGTTTAGAAACTCTTCTCCAGTAAACTCACATTCTTCTATCCGGCTATCTTTTGATGGTCCACGCCTTAGTTCAACATTGAAATGTCAACAGCCTAACTGCCTAAACTCGATCAGTTAATTTGCTTTCAGACCAATTCCATCGAATAATCCGAAATGAGACGAATCAGACAAATTTTAGTGTATTCAGTAAGGAAAAGTTTACGACTCCAAGTAACACACGAACACACACCTTGGTTCCATCCTACGTATTCTCAATAAGCAAGGACTGAACGAACCGTAAATGTAATACAGAACGAAATGCAAATAGCCAAACAAAGCAAACCCCATAAAAACCAAATTCGGTTTCATTTTAGGGATTTTTTAAAACGAACCTTCGTCAAGGCCAACAGAAACAAGCCGAGGCGATTGTGCTGGGAGACGGAAGAGAACGGAAACGGCACTGATGCTTGGGCCGGTGGCGCGTAGATCTGGAGGAGAATGCACACAGAGACTTTGTGCGGCGTAATGGCAAATGCCCCAACCGGTTTCAAACTTCCCGCCATAAATATATTCTATCTAACAGCAACTGACTGGTTCCCGCGAAACCTGTTCTTCTCAGAGCATTGACCGACAGGATAGAGAACGTCTATGGCACCGGATTGTCGAGCTGAACGGAAAATGGCAGACGAGGTGAATGGGGTTTTCAAAACAAGACCCGGGAAAGGGAAAGAGTGGTAATGAGCGCGCAAATCATATTTTACAGCATCACTTTTTCACATCTCTTTGGAAAAAATATAAAAACCACCCCTAAGTTTTCTGACAATCATAGAAAAGAGCCCAGTCAGCAAAAGTTAGAGCTATGGTACACGATCACCTCGGCATAAAGGCATCTCGGCACCTAATCCAGCCCGGGGCTCAAGACCCGGAATGACACATCATCAACTCCAGAAGCTGCCCAATGAACTCCGAACCTCGCGGGATCACGCCGCATAATGGCAGGCCTTATCCTCTCCCCGCTCGAATCGGACGGAGACGATAGACCTCCCTAACTGATACGATACTCCCTAGATAAAACGGGAACTGACCTCATCCATCTAGGTCGAAGATCCTGGAACTGGCTCGTGAGGTTCACGGCAGCTCTATATATAAAGGCAACAACCCCTCTAGAGCCCAGGTACACATATATCACTTGCACACTAGCACTCAAATCACTTTTAGCTCGATCTACTACAAGAATACTAACTTAAGCATCAGAGCGACCTCGTCGGGTTAGCCACCCTGAGTTCTCTGAGCTCACTGTTTTGTAGAACAACCTACTTGTCGCACAGCAAAGCTCCAGGTCATCCTCCAGAGGGGAGCATCCAGTTCATGCTCCATCAATTGGCATCATTTGTGGGAAACAATCGAAAGGTCATCTCAATTCTACTTATAGTCTCAAACTCAGTTTCAACCCCAATGGCATCATCTAGCCACAACGGAAAGAGTGACATTAACATCATTGGGGGGCAAGAGCAGTAAGCAGTAGTTCCCCAAGGATCTTTGGTGACTATCGGCCAGTTCACCATCCCCTTGACCGCCTTCGGGGTCCTTTCGCTGTAAATGCCACACACTACCCAACAAGTGAGTGTACCACTCCCCCAGGTGAGCACCATCGAGCTCACCAGCACATCCACTAGTCTCCCCCCCACGGTGAGAGAACTTCATGGGTACTGGTCCCTCCCTCGGGACCAACCCCACCGTGGGGCACAGCAGGCGACCGGCGTACTCCCCCTGCATCCTAAATAGAAAGCTCGAGAGATAGACCCAAACCCGACCAACTTGAAAGGCTCAGTCAGCAAAATCTATATACGGATCGTCATCCCAGGGCCCAAGGTGCGGGCTCGAGAACAGACCCCTCGGTTCCCCGTGATAGCCAGCAACGAACACGCAATGAAGAAGAGGCGGTGAGGAAAACCCTTGAGCCACCTCGCCCTACCAGTCGGAATAAAATCAAAGTACCTAACAACACTGAGGCTCACAGTATGAATGTTGCACCACTAGAGAAGCAGTAGCGGCGATGTGGCAAAACTCGTCGTTCATCAGCAAATACGATCCACCAAAGAAGCCTCACCATCCAGCGGATCAAGGTCGAGAAAGAGAGGAGATGAGCTCAGTGGTTACAAGAACAACGCTTGCTCTCTTGAGTCGGCCATCCCCCTATCACCCAAGCTCCCAGTGACCCCAATGCCGAAAGATTTCAAGGTACCATCGCTAGACAAGTATGATGGTTCCTTTGATTTCAGTATCCGCATGATGATGCCTTAGTCGTGAAACTCATAATCAACGACTTTGAAGTGAAGCGGATCCTGGTGGACTCGGGCAGCTCGATGGATATCCTCTTCAAAGAGACCTTCGATAAGCTACAAATACAGCAGAGCGACCTAAAGCCAACAATACCAGTGGAAGAGGTCAGGCCCCTTGGTCGGGTCACAATAACAATGGAAGCAGGCACATGATCGAACATTGTACGATTCGAGCACACTTTCCTGGTAGTCGGGACTCCATCCCCCTACAACGCGATCATAGGTCAGCCTATCACACACGTTCTATGTGTGATAGTGTCCACCTATTACTTAGCGATGAAGTTCCCAATTGATTACGACGTGGGGGTCATGCGAGGTGACTAGCTTGAATCCCGTAAGTGTTACATGGTCACCTTGAAAGGAAAAGTGAAATTGGTGGAGGATATTGAGATCGAACAACCAGCGGAACATACAGAGGAGCGAGTTGCCCCGACAGAAGAAACAGTCCACATACCAGTTCTAAGACAGAACCGATCAGAACTCTTCAAATCGGTGCCTTGATCAATGAGCCACTCGAACTCAACTATTTTTGCTTGGTTTTGCGGCAGAGATGCCCGATATTGACCCTAAAATAATAACTCACAAGCTTAATGTCGACCATTTAGTCAGGCCAATAAGACAAAAGAAACACAATCTCGCCTCGGAACGATGGAGGGTAGTCAATGAGGAGGTCGGGAAGCTCCTCGTGGCAGACCCGAGCTGGGTGGCCAACCCGGTTCTGGTGAAAAGGCCAACGACAAGTGGCGTATGTGTGTCACTACATCGACTTGAATAGATCCTGCTTGAATGACTGCTTCCCACTACCAAAGATTGATTGCTTAGTAGATACGACCTCGGGGCACAAGTTGTCAAGTTTTCTATATGCCTACTCCTGTTACAACTAGATTAGGATGGATCCAGCTGACCAGGACAAGACCACACAATAACTGAACTCAGGCTATACTGTTATAAGGTTATGCCCTTTGGATTGAACAACGCTGGGGCAACATTCCAATGCCTTGTAAATAAAGTTTTTGAACCATTAATTGGCAATAAAATTGAGCTCTCTGTTAAGTGATCTGAATGACGTTTTTTGAATTCTAAGGAAGTATAATATGAAGTTGAACCCAAGCAAATGTGTCCTCGGGGTCACGTCGGGTAAGTTTCTAGGTTACATAGTGAGCTGACACGGCATCGAAGCCAACCCGGAAAAAATTAAGGCCATCTTAGATATGAAACCACCTCGGAAAATAAAGGAAGTCTAGAGACTCACTGATTGAGTAGCAACCTTGAGTCGGTTCATGTCTGAATCGGCGGGTCGATGCCTACCCTTTTTTAAGGCAATAAAAAAGAATGAGCACTTCGAATGGACCGAGGAGTGCCAACTTGCGTTTAACGAGTTGAAAAAAAATTAAGTACCGCTCTGGTTCTAAGCTGACCTGAAAAAGGAGATGAGTTAAAATTGTACCTCGCCGCGAGTGATGAGGTAGTCAGCTTGGTACTGATAAGAGAAATAGATCGGGTCCAATGACTCGTCTACTATGTTAGTAAAGTTTTGCAATATGCCAAAACCAGGTACCCTAAGTTTGACAAACTAGTGTACGCACTAGTCATAGCAGCCCGATAACTACGCTCATATTTCCAAGCCCACACTATTGTTGTCCTCACCAATAGGCCTTTGAGGCAGGTTTTGCTCAAATCCGAGGTGTCTGGAAGATTAACAAAATGGTTCATTGAACTGAGCGAATACGATATCCGGTTTGAGCCCCGTCCAATGATCAAAGTCCAAGTCTTGCGGATCTCGTCACAAAATGCACGTTTAGTACGCCGACCCTGGAACTGACTGAACCAGCCAATATGTTGGAGGAATTGACCAACGCGGCACCGGTGCCTACGGTTAATCCGATGTGGGATGAGGAGCCCTATACAGACCAAGCGAGGTGAAGTTGGAGTACGCCCTCCGATTTGGATTCGAAGCATCAAACAACGAGGCAGAGTACGAGGCATTAATCACCGGATTCAACCTAGCGAAGGAGATGGGAGCAAAACACCTCGTCGTATACAACGATTCCCAGTTGGTGGTCAACCAGGTTAACGGTACTTACGAGGCTCGTGACCAGGCCATGGCAGCATACTTAGTCAAGGTCAGAGCAATTCTACCAAACTTTAACTCTTGCTTCCTCAGGCAGATATTGAGATCCAAGAATGCTGAGGCCGATGCACTATCTCGATTGACCAGTACCACTGACCCCACGAAGCAGACAGTATATATCGAAGACCTGCCTCACCCTAGCATTCTCGGGGGGGCAGAAGAGGTCACTTCCGCGTCAGTAGCAGAACCGAGTTGGATCAATTCACTCATCGATTATCTACTCCATGGGACCCTTCTAGCAGAATGCAATGTAGCTCAGAGGGTAAAGCGACAGTCAGCCCGATATGTTTTGATTGATGAGCGGATGTAGAGGAAATCCTTCACGCTCTCCTACCTACGTTGCTTGTGCCCTTCAGAAGCATATCAAGTACTACGCAACATCCACGAGGGACTTTGCGAAGGACTCCTAGGGGGGCAAGGCACTTACCCAGAAGGCACTGAGGTAAGGGTATTACTGGCCTACCATGAAGGCAAACACCCTTGAGCTCATCAAGAAGTGCAACAACCAAAGGCATGCCAACATCCCTCGACTACCTGCTGCCGATCTGATAAAAGAGGTATGGGACTAGGCCTACATTTGAACAACGGCTTACCAGCAGAAAGTAATGGTACCCGAGCCCATCGTGGGAAAATTCGATCCAAATTGGGAAGGTCCTTACCGAGTGCGATGGGTGTTCGGAGGAGGAACTTATGAGCTTGAGACCATGGAAGGAAAATAAGTACCTCAAGCTTGGAACAACAACAACTTAAGGAGATACTACCTGTAAATCTCAACGCAAGCAAAAAACGGCTAAGTCCTTAGATCATTGAGTTGATCCTATGGACAATGGACTGGAGAGATGACCTTAAGTCACTCCCAGAAGCCTAAGAGATATAGTGCCGAGCTGACAAAAGACCTCGACACCACATGGGACCCAGTCACCTCTTCGGCATTGGCAAGATCAAGGATAAGGAAAGTGGACCTTAAGTCACTCCCAGAAGCCTAAGGGCCAAGGTGTCGAGCTGATAAAAGACCTCAGCACCACATAAGGGCTAAGGTACAGATAGGTCGGGCATATATACCCTACAGTGTCTCCCCTCCTCCCCCGACATATAATAATGATTGTTTTTATTTGAGTTCGGGAGTGATTTATACTTAGGAAAAATCTTACTCCTATATGGTCTAACTCGTGAGTCCGAGAGAAATCTACACTTAGAAAAATTTTGTACACAAGGCGCTTTGCAAAATACTGGTGTTCCATTGATAAAATGCTTCGAGTACATGGCAAAAAAAAAAAAAGAGAAGAGAGAAAGATTACAACTATTTAGCCGAGCTCAGAGACTCAGCTCATCAAGTATTTACAAAGGGGGGGGGGGTCCAAGAAAAGAGGCAAGTTCAAACATCAGACTTTCTAGAATCTCCTCCAGCAGGTAGGTCGGTCTCCATGTGGTCCTCCTCTATGTCGTCTTGGCCTGCATCCTCTGACGGTCTCACTTCGAGGAGTTCATCATCATTTTCTCCCTTTGAGGAGTCAAGTTCCTCATCGGCCTCCTTTGCCATCTCTGGAGTAATGGAAGGCATGGAGATGGATCCGAGGTTAAGCTCGGGGAACTTCTGCCACACCAGTCGCCTACAAAGCTTGAAACCCGATCGAAACGAGCCGGAACCATACTTGATTTGGAGGTCATGAAACTCGGGGGACTCCTTGAACTCATTGATGGTAGGATCTCTTTCCTGAATCCTCACCTCCTAAATTACGGTGTCTAAGATTTCAATGCTCTCCTTGATCATTGCCTCAAGGTTTTCATTCTCCCGGTGAAGAGTTTCCTTCTCCCCCTTGAGCTTCTTCTTCTCCTTCGTTAGCAACAGAATTAGCTCCTCCTGGCTCCGAGCTCCTTTATTCACCCTAAGAATCTCACCCCGAGCTAGGTCCAGTTCACAATAAAGCTTCTAGGCATTCTCTTCGGCCTTCCGAACTCGCTTCAAGCAGATCTTAGATTGATAAACTAGCGAGTGGATAGTAGAATTCACCTAAAAAGAAAGCAAGTGTAAGTATCACTAAAAAATGATAAGGAAATAGATGAAGAGGTAGGTTACTTACCACCATACAGTAGCTGGCTACTCTTTCTCTGAGTTGACTTGTTGGCATGTCAGCCCACTCTGCGACCTCCGTAGGAAACACTGTGTCTTTTCTCTTAAGGGGCCCAAGCTTCAGAGTCATTATGCTTTCCTTTGTTGAGGGGGGTTGTGGTTCAGGCATTGAAGTACCTTCGGGCTCGCGGGGTGGACTCTCCTCACCCTGGTCTTCCTCCATGTCAACAATCGGAGGATGGGGATGAACATCCTTCCCTAGGAGCTCGGCAGTGGTAGGCTCTAGCGCTACGACTTTGGGTTCGACTAGAACTGAAGAGGTAGCCTCCTCTCGACGAGACCTTTTTGAGGCCTTTCTCTTCTTCCCCTTCTAAACACTCTTCAAGAGGTTAGCAACGTCGACACCTGTCATAGCTCCTACAATTTTTTTTTCTAGTCAACTATGAACTAAAGTAAGTGCAAATAAAAGAAAAAGAGAGAAATAATGTGTGTGTTGAGGTAGAGGTCTACAAGGAGGACTCATCCCAGCTTGCACAAGCTTCTCTTCGGCTAGGAAATCTTCCATCTCTAGGCCAAGCTCCCTCCAAGAATGGATGACTGCCCTGGTCTCTGCATCCAGCCTCACCCCGGGGTCTTTAATGGCCACTTGCCAGTGAGTCGGGAATGGCCATCCTTTGGGGTTCCAAATAAAAAAGTACCTTCTCTTCCAAGCCGATACCTTGTTTAGGTTACCGAACAGAACCTTGTACCCAGGGCGAGGTGAAATATAGTAACTTTGCCGGCTGTCGCCGAGCAAACAAAAAGAATTTTTCTTAATGGAACAAATTGAGCTAAAGGTATCTAGGGAGAGAGGTCGGTTATACTCGTGGAAAAGTGAGATCGTATCAACAATAGTACGAATGGAGTTCGGGTGAAGCTGATCGATGGTGATGTTAAAAAACTTAATAATTTCTATGATGAAGGGGTGGAGCGGGAAGCGCAGCCCAGGTACGAGCTGCTCCTCAAAGACTGCGACCTCATAATGGTCATGATCCCAAGGGTACTGACCCAAGGGAATATTGAAGACAAGGGTATTGGGGAGATGGTAATGAGCTATTAAGGATAGCAACCTATTCGAGGTCATCATGGAAGGACCAAAGTTATCTGAGTCCCGACCTTGAGTAGAAGACGAGACACCCTCTCTAGAGGTCGGCCGCTCTGCTTGAAGTTTGGGTTCCTCAAACCGATCTGGCCTGACTCCGAGTTAAGGCACTTCTCCTAAAAGGTTCAAAGAGGAGCTTGCCGACAAAGAGCTATCCTCACCACCGAGAGCTGAGGACCGCACCTCGGCACCCCCGGACTCACTAGAATCGCTAAGTAGCTTATCTGTGCTAGTGCTAGACATATTGGCCAGAAAAAAGAAAAAGTAAAAGGGGACAACTAGCACAAGAAGACGATCTCACCAAAGAAGGTGGTAACGACCTCATACACAAGGGGAGAGAATGGCGAGTTGAAGGACTTCGGCGCGATCTCAAGAAAGCTTAGTTACACGATTTGTGGTGAGGATAGTGGGCCCTTCGACCCCTATTTATAATCCACCGCATTTGACAATCAACGGTTGTGATTTTTATAATCCGACGACTCCCATGAAAACTAGCTGCACGCTATCCGAAGACGAATTCGGTTAAGCGCGTTCTTTGACGTCCACGAAGTTTATAAATAGTGTGGCGTCCGTGCGTAGTCGAGACACGATTTGGGTTACTTCCTGGTTGAGCCGAATGGTTGAACAGGTCCGACCAATGGTTCGCCCTCTATATCACTTAGACTTCATGCCAAATCCATCTGGGCTCGTCATGAACTCTCTACGCTAGGTTAGGACCCCTAGCACAAGGAGTGGGGGGCAATTGATGGAGGGTGATTTGGCACGACCTAGTAAGTAGAGGTCACGTGGATACGATCTTCCCGAAGGATGAGAACTCATAGAAAAGAGCCCAGTCAGCAAAAGTTAGAGCTCGAGTATTCGGTCGCCTCGGCCCAAAACCACCTCGGCGTAAAGGCATCTTGGCACCTAATCCAGCTTGGGGCTCAAGACTCGGAATGACATGTCATCAAATCTAGAAGTTGCCCATTGAACTCAGAACCTCGTAGGATCACACTGCCTAATGGCAGGCCTTATCCTCTCCTCGCCTGGATCGGGTGGAGACAATAGACCTCCCTAACTGATACGATACTCCCCAAATAAAGCGGGAACTGACCTCATCCATCCAAGCTAAAGATCCTAGAACTGTTCAATGAGGTTCACGATAGCTCTCTATATAAAGGCAACAACCCCTTCGGGGCCCAAGTACGCATATATCACATGCACACTAGCACTCTAGCTCACTTTCAGCTCGCATCTACTACAAGAATACTAACTTAACCATCGGAGCGACCTCACCGGGTTAGCCACCCTGGGTTCTCTGAGCTCACTTTTTTTCAGAACAACTTGCTCATCGCACAATGAAGCTCTAGGTCATCCTCCAGAGGGGAGCATCCAGTTCGTGCTCCATCACCTCCCTTCCATCATTGATTCATTTTCTCATTTAATGATGAAGAAGAAAACATTACTACCTCCATAATGAGAAAATCTATGCTGCAGAAAAGATATGATATAGAAAGAACTTTGATCAATCAAAATCCATCCATGAATTTTGATAAATAACACATGGTTGGCTACCACGTTTATGACTCCAATTGACTAGTCAGAAAATTTTCAGATATCATATCTTAATAAGGCTTTCAAGTTACACAATTATCCTCACCACTTGCTATGAAAACTTTTAATATAATCACAAAGCCAAATTTGTCCTTTTAGACTTCACTTGATCATAATGAATTTACAATATTAATTTACTTTACTCTTTAATGTGATATATTGAAATTTTTAGTTAATAATTGTTTCTTTTGAACCAAATTGAATTTAATTCAATTCAGTTTGGTCTGGTTGAGCATAACAAACATGAGAGTTGCGTATGGCATGTCATTGGTTGGCCAAACCACGATACATTGCTCGGTCATCATCAGTCACCATGTGCATTTATTCTTGATCTATCACAATTCACAAAAATTGTTTGGTTCGATGATATTTCGGAGAAGTATACTTTAGCCCACTGCAGTATTTTGAAATTACAGCCCCCCATAGCCAACTAGTAGCGCCCCCAATTAATCGAGTACTGTCTATGGATTTGGCATCAATTCACAATCAGGATTCATCCCACTTGTACAATGGGGCTAAGAATTATGAGGTGGGATGAACAATCATTCTCCATGATATTTTGCACCCACCAAGTCAGTTGTCCTATGATATGACTCCTATCGTTGTACATGTCCGAGGCCTCTATATTTAGGGAACAGACTTGCTGGAATAGGGCAGTAGAGACATTGGACATGTACAACGATAAGAGTCATATCATAGGACAACTGACTTGGTGGGTGCAAAATATCATGGAGAATGACTGTTCAGCCCGATGTCTTTGCTTCCTTATTCCGCTCATATATATATAGCAGTCAAGAAAATTTCTCCTTTTTTTGAATTTATTATTATTTTTATTTTCTGTCATTTTTGAAACAATCAATGAGATGCTCTCATTCTTCTTGAAAAGTTATCTAAAATCTCTCTCTCTTACCCACAAGTTCCCAACAATCTCGTCTCCTAAAATTTATCCTAGACTACATCCCCCACTTTTACCTAAGTCATCTCTAATTCCTATTTATCCCCTTTGCCACTTTCTATCTATATCTATCTAAAGAAAGTTTAAATTATAAATTTCTCTTAATTTATATCTAATAAGCTTTAAATTTATTATTAAAAATACAAAAAGTAATTATAATAGATTTAATAATATTCATATTATTAATAGTTTTATATTTCTACATAATTCATCACAAAATTATGTACTAACAATATATATATATACACACACACACACACACACACACACACACACATATTACAAAGCAATCAAGAAATTTTATCCTTTTTTTTAATTTTTTGTTTTTCATTCCATGTCATTTTTAAAACAACCAATGAGATGCACATTCCCAATATCCTAAATAATCTCTTCTCAAAAAATTTATACTAAACTACCTCACCCATTTTCTTAGAATTATCACTAATTCCTATTTATCTCCTAACTTATCTCTAGTTCCTATTTATCTCCATAATCATCTCTAATATAGTAAAGTTTTTCTTCTAAATTATTTCAAATTTCTATTTATGCTCTCCCCTACTTTTTATCTATATCTATCTAAAGAAATCTTGGATTAAAAAAATTAAGAATTATTTAAATATTCTAACAAAATTATAGAATAGCTTTAAAATATTTATCAAAGCAAAAAAAAATAATTTTATATTTTTACAAAAATATATCATGAAATTATGTACTAAAAATTTAAATTATGTTTTTCTGAATGATCAATTTAAATGTTTTTCAAACATTTAATAATATGTAATAGATATAAACAAATAAAATTAAAATAAAAATTTTAAAAAGTTTATAGATTATTTAAATATTTAAATAACTAGATATTTATCATAACTAGATTTTAAATATTTAAGATAACGAAATTATGTAATAAATTTAAAATTTTTTCTTTAAAGAATAAAATTAATTATAACATAATATTGAAATTAATAATAATTTAATATATTTCAAAATTAATAATGAAATTATGTAATAATAGTGTAAATTATGAGTTTATGGATAATTAAATTCCATAAATAACTAATATTTTAAAACTTAAGTATTTTACATATTATTTAAGTATTTAAATAACTGGGTATTTTGAATAACAAAATATTTAACATAACTAGATTTTAAATAGTCAAAATATAGAAATTATGTAGTAAATTTAAAAAATTTCTAAAAAGAAAAAGAATTATAACATAATATTAAATTTAATAATAATTTAATTTTTTTACATAATATTTTAAATAACTAATTTCACTTATATCAAGTGATAATTCGAGAAAATAACTTGAAAATTTAATATTTATTAATAATAGTTTTAAACTCTTAATTCGTATTTATTATATAATTATATATACTAAAATTAATCTTTATTGTATTTCAGTAATTATTTATTATTTTTGTGATAAATGTATTTTCATTGATTATGTATAAATTTATTTTATTTTGTTATTTAATAGAAAACTTCCAATAATTATTGTAGATTAAACTACTATTTGTGAAATTTTTAAATTTAAGTTATTGTACTTATTGTACTTATTGTATTTATTGTATTTTTGTTATAACTTGTTGATTAATACTTATTAGAGATTAAACTATTATTTGAGGTTATACTATTTATTGACTAAGTTAATATGTTTTAAGTACTTATTGTATTTTTTCATTAGTTGGTTTGGATCGGTCATAGACTATTAATTTAGCTAAAATTATAAGTGTTCATGAGTTGGTTTGGTTCGGTCATAGGCTATTTGGCCAACCAAATTGACCTGGTCAGGTTGGGGAGTTGGTCAATTAAAACCGACTGACTTTTTATGAAAACCAACCCACTCAAGTTGTATCGGTTTGGATTGATTTTTTGGTTTGGTCAGTCGGCTCAAAAGATTTAAACTTAAAAATTTAATTTAATTTTAAAGATTATAGTGCAATTATTAAAAATTATATTTATGATATAAAATATTTTAGACTAAAAAATATGGGAAATTTCCCACTTTTTCTATATTAAAAATTATATTTAAAATATAAAATATTAATATATAAATATCCATGGTTAGGTTGCTTGATTTTGGTTGGTTTACAAATGGCCAAAGTGAAATTGATCAAACTTGGTTGAATTGGGAAAATTTTGAACCAAAGCCGACCTAAAATACTAGAAAATTTTGATCAGGTTGGTTGGTTTCATCAGTTTCATGAATAAACCTAAATGAAATTAATTGTTTTTGTTTATATATTATAAAAAATTTATTAGATGTAGTATATAAAATATGAATAATTATTAATCATTTAAAAAGTTGAAAATATAAAACAATTGTATACTCTTATGTGATTCTATTAGGGTCATTTACAAGAACAAATCTTATAGTTTTACATATTTACTTAAACATACATCATAGTTTTCATTTTATTAAAACATCCCATATATTTTACAATTTATTTACTTAATCAACCTTTCATTAAGGAGTGTTTGTTTTGCCATTAGGCTCAAGATTTTTTATTCCCAAAATACTCTTAACACTTTTTTTTTTTGTACATAAAACAAAATTAACCAAATATAGCTAATAGAGTGGTTGCCCGTGTCTTATAAAGGGAAAAAATGGAATTTTTATTTTTATTTTCTCTTGATTAAATTTATTTAAATGAACATTAGGGTCAACAATATCATTTTCCACTGTCATCTAATGGAAGATTGATTAAATCCATTGCAAATTATAAGTGGTGTTTTAGTAAAATTTTAACTAAGGGATAGATTTGTGTAAATCCATGAAACTATATGGGGTATTTTAGTAAATGACCATTTCTATTATTTAGCTTTTGGTTAATAATACTTATTCTATTTTTTTTTGTACTTTATTCATTGATATTTATTAGAGATTAAATTATTATTTGATATTACAATATTTATTGACTAACTTAATATGTTTTTTAGTATTTTTTAATTATTATAATTTTTATTAGTTATTTATTTTATTTTTATTATCAATATATTTTTAATTATTGTGTTTTTTGCATTAAATATTTAATAATTATTGGAAATTAAACTACTTTTATTTATTAAAGATTAAAATATTAATTTAGATGAAATTAGGAGTGTTTATCACGGTTTGGTTTAGTTCGGTTGTAGGCTATTTGGTCAACCCAATCGACACAATCAGGTTGGGGAGTTGGTTACCCGAAATCTTCTAACCATTAGTGAAAACCAACTAAATTGAGTTGTATTGGTTTGGGTTGATTTTCGGTTTGCTCAATTGGTTTAAAAGATTACACTTAAAACTTAATTTTAAATTTTAAAAATTTCATTAACATTATTAAAAAATAAATTTATAAAATTAAATATTTGAGACTAAGAAATAAGGGAATTTCCCCACTTTCCCATATTAAACATATATAGATATCTATGATTGGGTCAATCGATTTTGGTCAATTTATAAATGGCCACGACGAAACTGATCCCAATTTTAACCAGAAGTATTAGAAACTAAGCAATTTGAGTTGAGTTGGTCGGGTTGGTTGGTTTTATCAATTCGATGAACAACCTTAGTTGAAATAAGTTATTGTTATTTTTGTATTATAAAAAGTTATTAAAAATATTATAAAATATAAATAAGTAATCATTATTTAAAAAGTTAGAAGTATAAAACAATTGTATACTCTTATGTGTTTTATTATTTAGCTTTCCTTAACAAATCACATGCATTACACGGGTCCCCGCTAGTATAAATTAGGATTTTCCAGATTACTCAAATTAAATGATATTCAAATAATTGAAATTTAACATTAAAAATAAAATATTATTTCAATATTTTAATAACTAAGTATCTTAAATAATAAAATACTAAAAATATCTAAATATACTAAATATATTAAATAATAAAATACTAAAAATATCTAAATAATTATATAGAAAAATGTTTAATTATTTAAATATCTTAAATAATAAAATAATAAAAATATCTAAATAATTATATAGAAAAATGTTTAATTATTTAAATATCTCAATAACTAAATATCTTAAATTCAAATAATAAGTATTTTAAATATTTTATATATTATTTAAATATTTTAAATAACGAGATATTTAACATAACTATAATTTAAATAGTTAAATAATGAAATTATGCAATAAAATAGAAAAATCTTGCAATAAAAAAATCATAACATAATATTCAAATTAATAATAATTCAATACTTTTAGCAAATTAATAATGAAATTATGTAATAATAAATTAAATTATAATTTCATATATTGTTAAATTCAATAAATAGTGAAAATTATAGAATTTTAAATATGGATATTATTTAAATGACTAAATAATATTTTAAATAAACAATTTCACTTACATCAATTAATAATTCTTGAAAAATAACTTTGAAAAGATAATATTAATTAATCTTTCTATCTACCTATATAAATATTAATTCCATGTCATTTTTTAAACAACCAATGAAGTGCACTTTCCCAATAACGTAAATAATCTCTTCTCCAAAAATTTCTCCTAAACTACCTCCTCCACTTTCTCCAAAACTATCTTTAAATCATATTTATCTTCTAAATTATTTCTAATTCCTATTTATCTCCAAAATCATCTCTAATTTAGTAGAGAGTTTCTCTCTTAAATTATCTCTAATTCCCATTTATCCTCTTGTCTACTTTTTATCTATATCTATATAAAGAATTTGCATTAAAAATTTTAAGAATTATATAAATATTATAACAAAACTATATAATAACTTTAAATTATTTTTTAAAAATACAAAAAAATAATTTTATATTTATACAAAATATATCACAAAATTAATTATTAACAATTTAAATTATGTTTTTCCGGATTACCAATTTAAGTGTTTTTAAAATATTTAATGATATGTAATAGCTTTAAATAAATAAAATTCATATAACAAAAACAATGAATATTTTATATATTATTTAAATATTGTAATTATTAAATATTTATCATAATTATATTTTAAGTAGTTAAAATAAAAAACATTAATGAATTTACAAAATTTCTTCAAAGTAGAAAAATAATTATTACATAATATTGACATTAAGAATAATTTAATATATTACAAAATTAATAAAGAAATTATGTAATAATAGTATAAATTATGATTTCATGGATTATTAAATTCAATTAAAAGTAATATTTAAATTATAAATATTTTACATATTATTTAAGTATTTAAATAACTAAATATTTTAAAGAAGAAAATATTTAACGTACCTAGATTTTAAATAGTTAAAATAAATAAATTATGTAATAAATTAAAAAAAAATTCTAAACAGTAGAAAAATACTTATAACATAATATTTAAATTAATAATAATTTAATATTGTAAATAATGAATTTCACTTATATCTAGTAATAATTCGAGAGAATGACTTTCAAAAAATTAATATTTTATAATAATAATTTAAAACTGTTAATTTGTTTTTATTATAATTATATATACAATTTAATATATTGTATGTTAGTAATTATTTATTATTTTTTGTGATAAATGTATTTTGAATGATTATGTATAAATTTATTTTGTTTATTTATTTAATAGATAACTTTCAATAATTATTGGCGATTAAACTACTTTTTTTGAAAATTTTAAGTTGAACTTATTGATTATATTTTATTAGAGATTAAACTATTATTTGAGATTATACTCTTTATTAACTAAGTTAATATATTTTTAGTACTTTTTGTATTTTTCATTATCAATATATTTTCAATAGTTGTGTATTTTCGCTAAATTTTTCAATAATTATTGGAGATTAAACTATTGTTATTTATTAGAGATAAGATTATTAATTTAGCAGAAATTATGAGTGTTCATGAGTTGGTTTGATTTGGTTGTATGCTATTTGGCCAACCAAACTGGCATGGTCAGGTTGGGGAGTTGGTTAGTTGAAATCGGCTGACCTTTTGTGAAATCGACCCACTCAAGTTGTATCGGTTTGGGTCAAATTTTTTGGTTTGGTCAGTCGGTTCAAAAGATATAAACTAACACTGCCATTTTTCACTCTCATCTAACGGATTATAAGTGGAGTTTTAGTAAAATGCTAAATATAGGGTAGATTTTAGTAAATCCATGAAACTATAAGGGCTAATTTAGTAAATGACCCTTTCTATTATTTAGCTTGTGCTTATTAAATCCCGTGCATCGAATGGGTCCCCGCTTGTAAAAGCGTATTGCTTTGGCTAACCAATGCCATTGCAACTTCCAAGGGACACTAGTATCATTTCTTGATTAATTAATTATATAATATATATTATATGATTATAGAGTAATAATTACATGTAATATGTTTATTATATGTTATATAATTCAGTTTTCGGTTAGGTTAGGTTGAAAAATTTTATCAAACCGAACTGAAAACCGAAAATAGAGTTTATTAAATATCAAAAATCAAACCGAACCATTATCCAAATTAACTAGACTGAACTTGCTCTTTCAGTTCAGTTCGGATTTCGGTTCATTAACTGAATTTGAACACCTCTAATTAAGCCAACATTTTCTGACGGGAAAATGATGGAAGGAAGGTAACTATAATATTTTTCAAAACTACGAGGGAGGCTTTTGTTAAACTGAAACTTAAAAGGAGGTTTTAATGATTATCAAAAACCTCAGGCGAGGTTTTTATATTTTACCCTTTCTCTTAATAAACTAATGTGACTTTTCAAAACCAAACCAAAGTTTTCCAAGTAATAGGGCGTAGAAAAATTGGGTGGTGTGTTCTCCTACACACCCCATGCCCCAACATCGTAGTCGGTCTAAACCATGGAGAAATAAGTGTGGATTGAACCAAACTACACCCCGTAAGCGATGTATTTCAGTTCACACCCTATGTTTTGATTCCATGCATTTCATCCATACTATGTGAGATGATCTATGGCGTTAATAAGAAAACGACAATGAATTAGTTTTTGAGTAACATACATAGTAAAAGCTATTAGTAAATTGCTAGAGTAATTTATGAAGTTAATAATATTTCTAAATTCAAAAACAATTTAAAAATTAATAAATATAAAAACAATAAAAACTAGAAAAAAATTATATATTAGGTTGCTAAGAGTACTAATTTTATATAAAAATAATAATTAATAAAATATAAATGTATTAATTAAAAATTAATAAAATATACACACATTCAATTAAAAAGATGTACACAATACTTAATATTATATAACAAGAAAAGTGCAATAATTTTTAGTAATATGCATTATAAAAAAATAATAGTAAATTGCTAAGAGTAATTTATGAACTTATTATTGTTACTATTCGAAGAAAATTCAACAAATAATAAATATTATAAAAATCAATAGAAATAAAAAAAATAATTCATTAGGTTGCTAGGAGTACTAATTTTAGATAAATATAATAATTAATAAAATATACACATGTTTAATTAAAAAATGTATATAACTCCTCATCCTACTGTCACTTTATTCACATTTAGATTTCATGTTGTATTAAGTTGAAAGGACATTTTTTTTTTTGCATTTGGAAGCATTTTGTGGTTATGCTTACTTGGTGTTTGATAACTTTTTAGTGCTTCATTTGATGATTATGCTTTTATTACGATGTTAAAGTAATTAAATCTATGCATGGGTACAATAACTTCTTTTCGTAGCTATTTCGACTCTATATTTTAAGAGATGTGACATTTATTCTTCTTAGATTTTGAGATGGTGTAGATAGTTTATTGTAGCACTAGACAGTCATTTTAATGGTCCTCAAAGCCATAATCTCTTGCGTAGGCTCGCTAAACTAACACAGTCTTCAAGTGTATCTCAATATATTGAAGAGTTTCAGAGGCTTTCAACGAGAGTTAAGGGCCTACTAGAAGAACATCTTGTGGGTTATTTCTTGGCGCGACTAAAATCGAAGTTGAAAAATTCGAACCGGTGACTCTAACGAAAGCCATTCGGTTAGACCAATTAGAAGAAGGAGGAAGGTTATAGTGAGGAGTGAAAATCTAAAACCTTGACCATTTCCAAACCTAAACCCAAATGGAGGACTCCAGATGCTAGAAGTGAAGCGATTGGCCCCGCTAGATGCTCAGGAGAGAAGAGCCAAGGGGCTTTGTTACAACTGTGACAAGCTATTCACCCCTTAGCACAACTGTAAGGTGCAAAAGATATTATGGATCATGGGGCCGAATGAGGAGATGGAGGATGAATCCGGGTGGCTAGAAGAGAACATTGAAAGAACTGAAGAGTGGGAAACCCCAGTAGAGATCTCTCTACACACCGTCATTGGTATCAACTCTTCTTAGTCCATGCGAATCAATGGTACTCTGTATAATCGACCCTTATCAATTCCCATAGATAGTGGGTCAACACAACTTTTTAGACCCCTAAGTAGTTGAGAGAGCAAAACTCTCTCCCTCCTCTGATCATGCCTTTGAAATCATGCTTGTTAATGGACAAAATCTATAAGGCCTACTTGCAAATGCCTTAAAGGTACTCATTATAGCCCAAGGTGTGGTCATATTTGCTGATTTTTATTTATTGCCATTACCCGGATATGATGCAATTTTGGGCATGCGATGGTTGAAAACTTTAGGGTTGGTTCTCTAGGACCTCAGTGCTTTGTGGCTCTAGTTCTTTGATAGTGATGGGGTCCATGAGCTAAAAGGAATAATGATACCTAAATTCATAATAGTGGAAATGGATTAGGTAAAAAAGGCAGTAGACAAAGCCCATGAGATATTCTTGTTATAGCTGATCACTCATACCAAAGAAAAGCCCATGATGAGTACGAACCACAAGTAAAAGCATTATTGGAATCTTACCCAGAAGTTTTTTCGGAATCAGTGGGCCTCCCACCCCTTAGAACACAAGACCATGCCATTCCCCTCTTGGAAGGCACCAAACCCATTTCTGTTCGGGCCTACTGGTATCCCCACAAACAGAAAAAAGAGATAGAACTTTTGGTGAGAGAGATACTACACACTGGAATTATAATGCCTGGTACCAACTCTTTTTCCACCCTTGTTCTTCTAGTGAGAAAAAAAAAGATGGAAGGTGGCACTTGTGTGTTGACTATTGAGCCCTCAACAATGCCACGACAACGTGTTTTCTAAACTGGACCTTCGGTTTAGTTACTATCAAATAAGTATAAAAGAAGAAGACATACATAAGCACCTTTTAGAACACATGAGGGGCATTATGAATTTCTTGTCTTGCCTTTCGGGCTTACTAATTCCTCGTCAACTTTCTAAGCTTTAATGAACAATATATTTAGAGATCACTTGAGGAAAATTTTCCTTGTTTTCTTTGATGACATTCTCATTTACAATTAATCCTTTGAAACCCATCTTCAACACTTGAAAGTTGCATTAGAGATCCTTAAGCATCACCAATTGTTTGCAGAACTGAGTAAATGTTAGTTTGTTGTGGCTAGAGTGGAATATTTGGATCATGTAATATCGGCCCATGAAGTTGAGATGGACCCTGAGAAGATTAAAGGGATTACCATATGGCCCAGACCTAAATTCATTAAGGGATTAAGAGCCTTTCTTGTGCTGACTCGGTATTATCGCAAATTTGTGAAGGGGTATGGAGTCATCGCCCAACCATTAACAAAGTTCCTTAAAAAGGGGGAATGGAGGTGAATGGAACAAGCCATGTCATCTTTTGAGAAGTTAAAGCAAACAATGGTGACTTCCCTTGTGCTTACATTACTAGATTTCACGAACAACTTCACCATAGAAAGCGATGCAAGCACCCTAGGCCTTTGAGTAAGTTCTATCTCAAGGAAGTCTTTACAAGGAAAGAATTTGGGCCTATCTACATATGAGAAGAAGTTGTTAGTTGTAGTATCAACAAACAAAAGTGGAGGCATTATTTGCTAGGTACAAAATTCACATTCTTGACAGATCATAGAAGTTTGGGCTTTCTCTTGAAGCAAGGAATTCACACCCCCACCCTAATAGAGACTAATTACCAAGTTATTAGAATTTGAAAATGAAATAGTGACTTGAAAGGGGAAGGACAATGTTATGGTCGATGCTCTCTCTCAAAGAACTAAGGAAGAGTTATTCACAATCTCCCACCTAGTTCCCAACTGGATATAATCGTTAAAAGAGAAGACAACCTCAAACCTATATCTACAACAAATTATTATGGGATTGTAGCAAGGAGAGCCCATGCCAACTAAGTTTGAATATAGGAATGAATTTTTATGGAGGAAGGGCAAAATAGTGTTAAGCCCAAAGTCTAAATTCAAGAGAGCTCTGTATGATGAAGCCCATGATGCACTTTCAGGTGGCCATTTTAGGTATCAGAACACCATGCACCACTTCAAATATTTTTGTTACTAGAGGGGGCATCGCTTTGAACTAAAGAAATGGGTTCACTAGTGTGAGGTATGCCAAGGAACAAAATTAAAAATATAAATACTCCTAGGTTATTACATCCCCTACCACTACTATAAAGGGTTTAGACTAATATTAGCATGGACTTCATAAAGGGATTACCCTCCTCTCACAAGAAGATTTCCATACTTGTGGTTGTAGGCAGATTGTCCAAATATGGACATTTCATTGCTCAGACTCTTCCCTTCTCAGTCCAAGACATTGCTAAGGTTTTCATGAAAGAGGTGTTTAGGTTACACGGGATGCCCTCCTCGGTCGTTGTATGTTTTTGAAAAGATTAACTCTTTCAATTCTGCTTTAGAACTAGGATAGGACATTTTCAAGTCAGTTTAGGATGGTTCTACATTGTCTTGAACCAAACCTGGCCCATTGATAGCCTACTTTTGCCCTAGCAATTTAAGCATCTCAATTCATAATAATAGATTAGGGATTTATTTGAGGTATGAAAAAGATATATTATAATTAAAATAAATCTCAACATTTTGAAATTGACATTTAAAATTACTTTTATAATTTATAGATGCCACTAAGAAAGAAAGAAAGAAGTGTTAGTTCTTCAAATGATATTGAGATATGTTTTTATACTATGGTCATTATTTTTGGTATGATATGAGATTTTTTTTGAAGCAATATATGCATTTTTTGAAGTTTATCTTAATACAAACAAGTGTCTACCTAATGAGCTATAGGAAGCATAGAGCCATTGTGCCTCGAGGGACTTTTTTGAACAGAGATCCAACCATAAGAATAGGATGTATAGAATTGGGTCCATATTTTTGGGAGGTATCTATTGATATGTCAATTATGCACAACAAAAGCTTTAATTCAACCATATAGTTGTTTTAGAACAATTGGAGATTTTATTGGTGGGAGTATTGCTTAGCCATTAATTTGTATAAGTGATATTTTAATTTTATTTGCTTTTAAATGATATTTTATACGTAAGTTGGTCTACATGACATTATTTTTTTTTCTTTTTATTTTTTCATGTTGAACACATATACAAGATATAGCAATAAGCAAATGGGTGGATGATTTGAAGAAGAAATCTCATTTTTTACCATTTTTTGGTTTAGTATGTAACATGATAACCAATTATGATATATTTTTTGCTATGTAAATTTTAATTGAGCTATGATATAGGCTCAAGAACGGCTTCAAATGAGGACCTAATATAACTTGGAAAAAAAATGAAGAGGAGAATTGTTGGACCCAAGCTTAATAGAGTATTCGGTGGGGTTCATTACAAACCAAATTGAATAGAGGCAATGGGGATTAGTCCTCTATCATGTGACTTACCCCTAAGTACCTCATGAGAGAATTGAATAAAATATGGAAGTAAGGCCCATTGTTCATGGCAATTAATTAGAGAATTTTGCTCTCAAATCTTATTAAATTATCTTAAGTAAATCAATTGGAGAGGTTCTCTCTAATCAATTTAGTGGGGCCCATTTTAATGATAATCAACCTAAGTGCAACTCAAATAAAAAAGTGAATAAAAGGAAATGTTGGTTGGCTATCTTGATTGAGCACATGTGGGCTAGCTACTTGCCAAATGGCTTTCTTCTTGCGAAGTCAGATTCTTGAACATGTGTTGGATTTTGATTCTCGTGACTATGCCCATGCAACATTGCTTTGTAGTTTATGGGGAGGCTTGTTGCTTGTATCTGTTTCTTTTAGCTAAAGAAGTTTCCATTATCAATCAAAAGTTAAACTTGATGAATTTTGATCAAAATGAGAAAAAATCTTGATTCAATCGCCCATTGAACAGAAATCCATGATAATACCAAAAAGATCACATCTATTTTTAACTTTTGTGGATTCTTTGCAAGCTTAAAAGAAGACAATAGTTTCACTTGTTTAAAATCAAACCCGTAAATACTAATAGATATTGTTTAAAAACAATTAACATAGTTTTAGTTTTACAAAATGGAGTAAATCAACATTATCATCACCATCATCCAAGCCTTATCTCAACTTCCCAACTATATGGGGCTGGCTACATGAATCTTGTTTCACCAATTCTTTTTGTTTAATGCCATATCCTTTCTTAATTTATTGGTGCTTGAATCATTTCTTACTACTACTCATGTCCATTTTGGCCTACCCTCTTGCCCTTCTAACCCCTTCAACTTGTAAAAAATCACTTCTTCTTTTGGGTAATGTTAAGTATATCCACATATGCATACAAAATATCTTCCACATACAGAACACCTTCATGAGTACGTGGTTGACATTAGAACCTGATTGGTGGGTTTGGTCTGAACTTTGTTAGGGGGCAAGGGGTTAGGAGAGAAAAGTTGCCTATGGGTTTGTAGATTTCATTTATGGGTGCTGCTTGTTCTTTGTTCCTGGGATGGCTAGTGCCAGGTGGGACCCCTTGAAAAACTGCCTATATTTTTTAGTTTTTTTCTTCAAAACTTGTTCAAGGGGGCCAGTTTAAGGCCCATCTACCCCCTGAAATAGGTGGAACCACAAAACACCTTGTGTAGGGGCGTATTGGAGGGGCCCCAATATGACAAAAATTTGAACCTTGGTATACATCCAATATACAGGTGATCGAGCTGTAAGTATTGCCTAGAAGATCAATAGCCAAACAAAAGAAACAGTTGGGATAACTAAAAAATGATATGGCACCATTGATTAGTTAAGATAGATGTAGGTACAACAAGAGGTTGAGAGTTAACAAATCAGTTAGAAAACTTGAGCATAGCCCCTTCTATCTCACCATAATTTGTTACAACTGAGCCCAAAACATTTCTTGTCTAGTAACCCCTTATTTTAATAACCCATTAGCCTAACTATTGGTTGATATTTGTACCCATTGTTTTTCCAAATGCCCTGCATAGTCCACAATTGAGGATCCAAGTCTGTGTTTGCGTTTGTCCCTTTCTGAAGAGAAATGTCTTCCAGACTACTAAAAGTGGATTTCAAACTAGGAAAAGAATTGCTAAAGGAGAAATGAAAAGAAAACAAAAAATAAAAATGAATTCCGTAGTTAAGTAATACCTCTACGTCTACATAAATGGCTGGAAAGGATAAGCAACCTTCATTGAAAAGCACTGTTCTTTTGGAATATTTGTAAACTCTTGGGTTTATAAGAACAATTTCCTCCCTTCACCACGTTCACCAACAGGATTAAAAACCACGAGTCGAATATTGAGTCCTACTTGTGGTGCTGAGAGCCCAATGCCATCAGCCAATCAATTCTATACAACAATTAACAATGGGTCACTTGGTTTGTCTTGTAATTTTTTTTGGAAAACCGAATTGAACCCTTCAAACCAGCCCCATACTAAATCTTGTTTTTAGTTCTTCTGCGTTTGGAAGAAAGTTGTTTGGTTTCCATCTAAGTGGGTTTCTTGGTTCTCATGCGTGCAACCTATGGATGGCTTGTTTCTAGGACAGAATGTGTGGGATTCCTGAGATTCTTGAGCTGGTGGAACTCCCCTAGAACGTGATTTACTGCACCAACTCCTTGTACTCAAGCATGCTGGAATCCTAGGCTTTGTTTAAGCTTAGACTGTGGTTTTCCTCTTCAAATACTATTGTAGGGATCTCATTTTAGTTTTTTCTATTATTATTTTTATTTTATTTTTTTCAAGAAACAACAAAAAAAGCAAAAAATAAAAATGAATAACAAAGTGGCTGGTTGTAGGTTATTCTTAAATGATCAGGTTTCCCTTTAAATAATGGGCTTTGAGTGCTTTTTCTCATGCAAACATCAAGTCGAGTCTCCTAATAATAATAATGTACCTTGCTTGAATCATTGATATGAGAGGGGTTAAACCTGAATTCAGGATAGCATTATGGGTTACTTTGTGCACATAAGAGTCTTAAAGAATCATTTCGAATTAGGTTTCATTTCATTTGGTGGTCATATCCTTTGGATTTCATTTTCTATCAAACCAAACATAGCCTAAACATAGGGTTAATTCACTGATTCAGATGCTCCTTATCTTTAGGGTTTGTGCCATCCCTTAGAATAGGTGAAAATAGAAAGAAATATATTCTGGGAAATGCCCTTGAAAATAGAAAGAGAATGTTGAGGGTCCCTAGGAGATTAAGTAGTGATGGTCAAGATTACATTGATATGTAGATAACTGAGTAAAGGATTATATATAGGCTTTCAAATGTCAAAACTATGGTCATGGTTTCAGATGCGGCGTGTATATACCATACACGAATGGATAGGAGTAGTTATCTTAGACTATGTGACTTGTTTAGAAGGGTAGGAAAGTTAAGGGATAGTAGACAAATGGGAGTGGGTGAAATGGTTGCATGCTTCCTAAACAATATGGCACATGATGTCAAGAATAGATAGCAATAATGGCATTTTTGGAGGTTTGGGTTTTCCATAAGTAAGTACTTCAATTTAGTGTTGAACATGGTGTTATGATTGCATGAAGTTCTACTTAAAAAACCCCGACATGTGATTGCAAACTCGATGAGAAATGGAAGTGGTTCAAGGTTTGTCCACTTTTCTATATATTTGTCTTTCCATTACAACATATATTTAGGATTATTGTCCTTAAATTCATCTTTCTTTTTTTTGTGTGTAGAATTTCCTTGGGGCTCTAGGTGGAACCTATATTAGGGTTCAAGTACCTTAAAAGGATAAGCCTAAGTATCGAACAAGGAAAAATGAAATTGCAACAAATGTCTTGGGTACTTGTTCCCCAGACATGCAATTCATTTATGTTTTACTTGATTGGGAGAGATCTGCCCATGACACTAGAGTCCTGTGTGATGCCATCTCAAGGAGAAACAGCTTAAAAGTACCACAAGGTATATAATAAACCCTAACCACTAAGGAAATAGTTTAGAGAACCAATGCAATTATTTACTAGTTTAATATATGTTTTGCTACTTGTCTAGGTTGTTATTATTTGTGTGATGCTGGATACCCTAATAGTGATGGACTCTTAACACCTTATAGAGGACAAAGATATCATCTAAATGAGTGGATGCAAGGGCATCATCCCAACACCCCAGCTGAGATTTTCAACATGAGACATTATATAGCCAGGAATGTAATTGAGAGGACATTTGGCCTCCTTATAATGTGATGGGCAATACTTAGGACTTCAACTTGGTATCCAATAAAAACCCAAGTTAGGATCATTATTGTGTGTTGCCTTCTATACAACTACATATGGAGAAGCATGCCAAATGACCCCATGGAAGTAGGACTTGAAGAATTTTTGGTTGGTGAACAAGACCAAAGTGCAACTAAGGTAGATGATGATTGAACAACAAGCATAAATGGTAGTAGCAAGTGGAAGCATTTAAAGACAACCTGGCAAATCAAATGTGGCAGCACTTTAGACACTAATAGCAATTTGTATTTGTTACTTTTTTGTTGTAATAAAGTACTACTTGTCCATTATGTTTACTATGAGACTATTGTATGTGTTACTCTTATGATGTTCAATAAATAGTGGTTTGTTTTAGTAGCATTTGTTGATTTATTTTCTTATATTTGCCTTATGTTTTTATATGACTTGTTTTTTAGACATGGCTAGCAAAGACAAGGAAAAAAGGCAACCAACTAGACAAAATAGAATTTGGTCAAAAGAAGAAGACAAGTTAATTGAAGGATTAATTATGCTAGTTCATATTGGGATGTGGATATCCGATAATGGGACCTTCAAGTTAGGGTACTTGAATCAGTTAGAGAGGTTCATGGAAACAAACCTCGTAGATGTGGGTTGAAAGCAAACCCACACATTGAGTCTAGAGTGAAACATATGAAGAGACAATATGCAGCCATTTGTGAGATGCTCGGCCCCAGCTGCACAAGGTTTGGATGGGATGATCTAAAAAAGTGTATCACTTGTGAAGAAGAGGTCTTCAATGGCTAGGTTAAGGTAATTGTTATCAATTGTACTCTATAATGAGGCAAATGTTTATATATCTATTTCACATAACTTGTAATTTGTTAACATACTTTTATTTTAATAAATGCAGAGCCACCCACATGCTAAGGGGTTAAGAAACAAGCCTTTTCCATTTTTTGATGACCTCTCCATTATATTTGGGAGAGATAGAGCAAATAGGGAGAGTGCAGAGGCTCCTACTGATGCTGCAGAAAATGTGAAAGGGAGGAGTATAACAACCCACCTATGGTGGGTGAATCAGTCAATGGTGAAGAAACTCAATATAATGGAATAGAGTTCATTCAGGATAATGGGATGGCTTCTCATTCTACCACACAATCCCCTAATCATTGACCTCAATTAGGTGCTTCATTAGCCCCTTGCCCTCATAGAGCAAGTAAGAGATCAAGAAAATAACACAAATGATGATCCCGTGACTAGGGCTCTTATAGATGAGTTGTCTAGGGTGGAACAACACTTTACCGTAGTAGGGGAAAGAATATCTCAAGTGGCAGATGCTCTTATCGATAAAGAGGGTAGGTAGATGGGGATGAGGGTGTTTGACGAGTTAATGAAGGTCCCTAGTTTAAGCATGAATGGAAGGATGAAGGTAGGAAGGAAGATGACTAGTGACAAGAGTGAGGTGGAGTATTTTTTCAGATTGCCACCGGATTTTAGACATATACACCCTATCCCAACTCCTTCAAGACCAATGGACACCTTATATTGTATTGAATGAAGATTGAAAAATAAAGAGTGTATGGAATTGAATAAAAAGTCCACTATCCATTGTTGGTCCTAGCTTATGGAATTGAATACTGTTCATATTTCACTGATAAAAGTACTGTTTATATTTCATAATATTTCTATAGGAATTTGATGTGATGTGAGGCAAGGAAATACTACTATTAGTCTGGTTTAGAAATATTGAGTTCTCTTTTTCCATTGGAATTTGTTTTGCGTTGTGAATTCAAAAGATGAATGTTAATGTCACATGTCCCCATTCCATATTATGACTGAAATCTCACTCTTTAATCTTCAATAGCTACTCCAACTGTACTTAGCTCCCTATTCTATTTTTGTAAAAGTCGTTCGCATGCTATCTTCACAATCACATTGGAACAAATGTGGAAAGTCCATCCAGCTTCACCTGATAATGCTATCCCAAATGACGAGTTGGCTGATGAATATTTTATGTGCAATGATCCATTTGACGGATCTTGCTGAATTAGAGCGTGCTAAAAGGACATATACTAGCTTAAAATTTCCCCAAACTCAAAACTTGCATTTTGTTGTAGGCAATATAAGAGTTGTTTACAAATGCAGCCTCTGAACACAAAAGAAATTAGTGCAGGAGCATCAATGGTGTAACTGATTTTGCTAAAGATGGTGAACTTATAGTCAAGCTGAATGGTGTAACCAAGAAGGTCTTCAAGTTCGACTCTGTCTTTAGCCCACAAACAGGACAGGGTAATTGATAAAAGAAGCTTTCTCATTGTAGAAACCTGCCAAGGTAATTGACTTTGTTTTCAGCCCTCAAACTTCCAATAAGGTTGCATTAGGCTACAAGTGTGTGCTGAATTCCAAGGCAACAGAAGATTCTCTTGTAATTCATTCATTCAAAACTATGTTAATTCTTTTCTTCTCTAATTAATCATGCATTAATTCATTTATATAGGCCAATTTTGCTCGATGGGAACCCGCCCATGGCAACTTCAACTTCCGGCATCCATGGAAACAGTACCTCAAGGTCACGGCCTCCATGCGTGACTATGCTTATTGCACAAAGGCTCTCAGTGGTCGTATCAACGCAGAGACTTAGGTTTGCTCGATGGGAACCCGCCCATGGCAACTTCAGCTTCCGGCATCCATGGAAACAGTACCTCATGGTCACGGCCTCCATGCATGACTTTGCTTATTGCACAGAGGCTCTCAGTGGTCGTATCAACGCAGAGACTTAAGTGATTTGAAACAGTTTCTAGTCCATATATACCTACAAAAAATACTTACATACGAAGAGAGAGAGAGAGAGAGAGAGAGAGAGAGAGAGAGAGAGAGAGAGAGAGAGAGAGAGAGAGTTAAACAAATGAGTTTTCTACATATTCCATTTGTGTATGAATACTTTAAAGAAACTTATGTATACCAGTTGAGATCGTGCAACTGCTCCGGACCATGCAGAAACATCTAAATTTTCAAGTAGAAAGCATACCAGTTGAGATCGTAGGGGCTCCTCAATAGAAGTGCCGATCTAAAGTGTCCGAGCTGGGTCCTCCATCGATGCTGGGATGGAGACAGTCTCTTCTGTGGGTGCAGCTCACTCCTCGCACTGCTCCGTAGGTCACTCCAGCTTGAGGTCGTCGGCCACCTTGGCTTTCCATTTGAGGGCGGCGATGTAGCACTTGCGAGACTCAAGCTGGTCACCTCGCACTATCCTGATTCCGAAGTCCGTGCGGAACTTCATTGCCAAATAGTAAGTGGTGACCACTGCACGTAGGGCATGGGTTATCGGCCGACCTACGATGGCATTGTATAGGGAGGGGGTTGCAACGACTAAGAAGTCGTGGTTGAGCCTCACAATGCTAGGCCAGGTGCCGACTTCCATAGGTACTGTAATCCTTCCCAGGGGCTTGACTTCCTCTCCGCTGAAGCCTGCCAGGGGAGTATTCGCGGGCTTTAGGTCGCTTTATTAGAGCTGGAGTTGGTCGAATGCTGCTTTGAAGAGGATATCTTCCGAGCTGCCGGAGTCGACGAGGACACGCTTGATTTCAAAGTCATTAATCTTTATCTTTATGATGAGCGCGTCATCATGGGGGTAGTGGACCCTGTGCGCATCGTCCTCCGTGAAGAATATCGGACCTTCTGTCCTTGGCTGCTTTGGGGGATTCTGTTCTTCCCCGGCGGCCTCGCGAGCTGGTGTCCGAGCTACAACTATGGTACAACTTGCGACAATCGAACCTCCAACGATCACGTGGATAGTCCCCCGAACTGGTTTCTCTTCCGGGGGCTGCCTCTGCGGTTGCTCTGCCTACCTACTGGATTCGGGAGCATCTCTACTCTGCTCCCCCTGTCGACCTGCTTTATTATTATTATTTTGTACAAAATTTCTCAAGTATCCACGACGGATGAGCTCCTCTATCTCGCCACAGAGGTTTTTACAATTTTTGGTGCTATGACTGTGGTTTTTATGGAAATTACAATACAAATTTTTATTTCTTACACTAGGATATGCCTTTAGCCGAGGTGGCTACTTCACATACGGGGTGTCCTTGATCGCCATAAGGATCTCGGCCCGCTTTGCATTCAGGGGCGTGTAGTCTGTTCTTTCGGCTGCTGGAGCTCAGAAAGGCTAACTCGGCCTTGCCCCCCGAGCTTGGTCCTTCTTCTTCTTGCTATCACTCTGAGCTGAGGGCTCTGTTTCCCTTTTTCTTTTCTCGAGGGCCTGTTCACCCTTCTAGTTGATCTCCTCCTTCGTCCCTATAAACTGATTAGCGAGCTTGAGGAACTCGGTCACAGTCTTGGGATTATTGACAACCACGTGCCACTTGAATTCTTTATGGGTAATGCCTCGCTTGGCTGCGGTGAGACGGATTGCGGTGTCCAAATCGGGTATTTGCAAACAAGCGTCATTGAACCGCTTGATATAATTCTGAATGGACTCCCCTTCCTTCTGGACTATGCCAAGGAGGTTTTCTTGAGTTCTTGGGCACATCTTGCTGGTGACAAAATGGGAGGTGAAGACTTGCACGAACTGCGCCCAGCTTCTTATCGATCCAGGCACGAGGTTTCGGTACCATATGTGGGCCACCCCTTTGAAGGTGGTGGAGAAAGCCACACACATATAGGATTAACTTGCCCTTTCCAGGTGCATCTGGGACTGGAAGGCATCCACATGGTCATTCAGATCGAAGGATCCATCATATTTATCCAGGGGAAGAAGCTTGAAGTCCTTTGGCATAGGGACAACAAGAAGTTCTGGCGATAGAGGGGAAGGAACTGAAAGAAGAGGAGTAGCTTTTACTTCATCTGAGCTTACCTCCTCCTTGCCCTTGAGCTCGGGCAGGACGCGGGTAGCATTTCAGCGAGCTTGTCGGCTTCTCCGCTGCTGCTTCGTCGGCTCGACGTTGGTGCTGCTGGCTTCAGTATTACCGAGTTCGATGGGATCAGACTACTGATGATAGCTGTGAACCGAAGGGCCCTGCTTGTAATCTGTGGCTAGGACTTCAAACTGGTTTTCTGTGAGTGGGAGCTCGAACTAAGAGTGCTGAGGTGATGCAGGCCTAACCGGCTGGGAGGCCCCCGACCTGCCTGCAGACTACGAGGCAGGGGTGACCGGTCTCTCCTTCCTACCGTGGGACAAGGCTTGTCTTTTGGAAGGATTCTAGGTTTGAGAGGCCTCTCCCCGGTGAGGACGTTCGCTCTGGTGGTCGGATGCCAAGGAGGAAGCGACTGCTGGGCCTGAGGCAGTGAAGGCAACTCCTGTTGGTACTGATACTGAGAAACTTGATGCAGCACTTGCTGCAGGTAGTGTTGAAATTGTTGGAAATGTTGCATTTGAGCTTGCATGGCTCGCATGCACTGCACCAGGTCTTCGAGCTGGTTTTGGTTGCTCACTAGGAAAACAACGAAAAGTTCAGTGAATGTTGCCCCAACCGTGGAAGGGAGTGGAGCATTCACAGGTGCCACTGTGTGAGGCACGTTTTGTTAGACAGTTTTGTATGCCCTTAGTTTCAATATGATTTGATGTACTTTTGACATTTAGTGTAAATAAATAAAGTGCATGTTTGATTCATGTTGTTTGGTTTGATTCTGTGTAAGACCCTAAAACTATACGTTTATTGAGACTCGTGTTAGTTTTAAATGTTCACAGCCATTGGATTCCTTAACCATGATAGTAATTGATACCTGAGACAGATGGGCAAGTGTTAGTTTCAATCTGGTGTGCCACCAAGTGTTGGGATTGCCTGTCTCAGCCACTAGGGTAAGACCCAAGGCACATGCAGTATGGGATTGCTCGAATCCTTGAACTGGACCAGATTTCTAGTATTGGTCTAGACCTTGGAGACAGATGGGCAAAACTGGAAAGTTACACCTGACCCCTAGACTCGATTATGATACTTCACTGGGTGTCGGATCAGGCTATTTTTGATATGCCAATCAATGAGATCATCCTTAGCGGGGGTCAAAACCTAGGTTTTTTGGTGCAAGAAATCTTCCTGCGAATTGAGATAAGATCTCATACACACTCCAGAGAGAAGAGAAGCATTCTTCGCCATCTTCATCTTAGGAGTTCTCCTCCAGCCATCGCCATTCTCTGAAAAGATTCGATCTTTGAAGAAAAGAAATCAAGAAATCAGTTCTTGATATCAGTTTTGCAGAAAGAACTAAAAAGATTCGGTGCTCAGAGTTTCCAGAGGATTCTTGTGAAGGATCTAGTGTGTAGGATGCACTCTGCTGGTTCCGTTCCACACATTGCTGTGTCATCTTTAGCAGGAGCGGATCTTGGTGTCCTCTTTGGGCATGAACACCAACTTTGGGAGATACTGCGTCTCTGGATCAGGTATAATTCCTCCCTTGTCTTTTGGTTCAGATCTGGTTCGGTTATGGTTCAAGTAGGATCCTTGAATATTGTATTCTATATTCTATATTTAGGGAATATGATTCCCAGTTGGAAGAAGGTAGGAAAATTTTTGAAATTTGCCCATCCATTCCGCAACCTTTTTGGTGTCCATACGATGGATCCTACTAAACTTTGTCCACAGAGAGGGGGGTGATAAACTATCCAATGCAGATAGTGGGGAGTTGGGGTTGTTCCCCAGGAGCGTTCTGGTCGACACCATGTCCGGCATTGCTAGAGGAAGCCATGAATGCTGAGTTCTTAGGAAAAGTTGCAGAGATTAGAGGAAGGCTTTTTGAAGCGTTCCCACAGACGACGCCAAATGATGTTGCGCAATCCGGGCACTCCTAGCTGGTAGACATCTGGCTCCTAGCTGGTAGCAAACGATACCTGAGAAGAGGAAGGTGAAGGATTCCCGGGGGACTTGCCTGGTGGGAATACTCTGATGCTTAAGTTAGAACACTTGAGAGAGCTGTAAGGAATGCAAAGAGATCTAAGAGTGCAGGTCGCGCTAGATCAGTTAAAGTTCAGTTACTTTTGCCCCTTTGGTACTGGGGCCTTTAAATACAGATGTCCTAGTCAAATCGGGCGTAACCGCCACTGGCCCTTTGGCGAAGCCATTATTTTCCAGGGCCGCATAGGTAACCGTTGTAGAGTACTGTCCAAGTGGATGAGAGACACGACCCGGAAAGGACAGACATGCCACCACCTGTCAAGAGACGTGGGCGCAGTTTGCTGGGCTGCCAGGGACTGTGCCGTTAGTCAGGAGACGTGGTGCAGTCTGACGGGTATGATCTCGTCAGATAAGAAGCTTCCTGAAAACGCCACGTCGCTTAGTCTCGAGCTGCCTTGTGGCGAGCTATCCCATAGCGAGCTACCATGTAGCGAGCTCCTGGAGGTATCCCGAGGTGGTTCTGCCTGAGGTTGCCTTTGGGGGCAGTCCTCTTGCCTGAGTGTTGGGGCGAGCTGGTTATCCGAGCTCATGAGTTGGGATAGACTTGGAGTATTCCCTTTCAACATACCAGGGTCTTTGAGCTCGCGCTATAGCGAGCTCGTTCTGTGGCGAGCTATAATGTAGCGAGCTGTCTTACGAGGATCATAACGAGCTCATTACTCAATCGCAGCCTGACTATCATGCTGAGCTGTTGCTTATGCTGAATCACGTCCACGTGTCACCTTCTTAGGAGGTCAGGTCAAATCACCCTCCATCACCTACCAAATATAAGCAAAATATATGGCACCTTTTGGATTCTGTAGTAGTAGAAGAAGCCAAAATTTCACTTACCATCAAGGAAGTTGTAGAATATTTTTCATGAATGAGTTTAGTGTTGTACATTGTAGGAAGTAGAACAAAAAGAAGGGATTTGTGAAGAATAAAAAAATAGAGAAAGAAAGACATTCTCTAGATTCACTCACGAGGAAGGAAATTTCAAAAATAATTACAAAAAAGAAGAAAAAGAAAAGCATTAAAGGGAGAGAAACCTTGTCTTCACTATCACATTTATGTTTGAAAAGCTAACCACCAATGGCATATTGACAATATCAAGAAGGGTAGGAGTTGAAATGACCTATAATATAAAACCCTCATAAATCTTAAGAAAAATTGCCCCTTGAATAAGGTTATGTTTAGGTGTCAATCAATCGGTAATTGATAATCTCTTTGGCTACATTCTTACTGATCTACATCAAAACCACAATGAGTAAAGTAGAACCCAACCAAGAAATAATTGAACTCCATCTCTATTTGAACCAAAATACAAGACCTTGAAGCAACAAATAATTACCTAGAGGACAAGATCCAATTTATATTTTAGTTTTTTGTAAACCTTGTGACCATGATTAACATAGGGCCCGTTTGGTCTGTCTTTCTGCGTGGTCTTTCAGTTATTTACAAGTCAGGAAGACCAATTTTTAGTATATTCCCGTTTGGCTCGCGGAAGATCTAGCTGCCAAAATCTGGAGCGCTGAAAAGACGCGAAAAGCCCAATTTTGGCTGATTTTGGGAAGCTCCAAATGAAACTTCTCGCGTCTTTCGCATTTTATTCTCACACAGAAAGACACGGAAAGAAGTGCATTTGCCAAACGTGCTTCGGGCTTCTCAAATCTTCTTGCAAAAGCTCAATGCGTCTTTTGACTATCAGACCTACCAGAAGATCTTCTAAAAAAGACTTGCCTAACGGGCCCATTTTTAATGGTGAAAATTTCTTTCATCTTGCTGTTTCTCCCAAGCCCTACCACCAAAATTCTGAGATCCAATACTTATCAAATGCAACAAAATGGTTAGAAAGAAAAAACTTGAGTTGTATTTTCATGGTATTGAATTATTACTCGAAAATCATATCATGTAACAAGAGTAGAACAATATAAAATAGACCACACATAGATGAGAGTTTGTAAGAAAGAGTTTCATAACATATTAAGAAAGCAAACAAAGACAAGACTTGCAATAATGAAACAAAGCAAAGAAATGAAAAAATTAATAAACCATAGCTAGATTGGAGTTTGGGAAAATGAGAAAAGAAAATTGGTACAATGCCTCCCCAAAACCCAAACCACCACTAAAACTTATAGCAACAAACCAAAAAGGAATGAGAAAACACAGAAAAACCAAAACAAAACAGAAAGAATCAACATTGAAGGAAACCAAATACCCAAGCCCAAACAAAACAGCCCCAAAATCCTCTACAAAAGAACCTAGCAAAACAAATAAGAATGAAATGATAAAAAAAAAGAAAGACGAAGAAAGGAAATAAGAATGGAGCACATAAATGATGAATATAAACTGCGAGTTAAACATAAAAGACCCAGACAAGAAATAGACATATAGTGAAACTACGAACTTGTGGCTAATCAAAGAGAATACGCCTTGTCTTAATTCTTATCTTTTTGTAGATGGATGCTTTTAGAAAGAATAATGAGGTAACTAAAGCGTCTTTAACTCCAAAACCTTGGAAGAAGAATACTAAACAATAGTAGAAGAGGATACTCCTCCCTTGAACCAAAGAACCTTGAACCCTTAGTAAGGGAGAGATAGCTGGGAAAGCAAGAAGACTGAAGCAACTTCCATTTTGCTAGAGGAAACCGATAATTGAAAATGGAAAACAAAACACACACACAAAAAGAAACCTTCAATTGAAAATAGGAAATGGATGCATATAATGAGAGACAAAATCTTACCTTCAACAATGGTAGATCTTTGGCTGAAACACTAGTCACAACCATCTCCAAACCCTATGCACCATGACCAAACCATGATTAACAAAATGCAATAACTAAAATGACCTTGTAAATTAATGGGATTCAACAATGATAGTGATTGTTGATGAAACGGTCCTTTAAATAAAATCTCACGAGGGTTACTAACCAAGGGTTTTTTTAGACAAAAATCAACCTCTTTCATTCATTAATTAACCAAGATCATCACCAAAAATTAAGAAAACTTGCTACTTAACAAATAAAATAGTGTTGTTGTAAGCCTGCAATAGGTGCCCATCCCTCTGTTGGTTCCATCAAACAACATATGGTGCTCCTCATTGTTACTGCATTGGCCATGTTCAGGGTATAAGCACCCCCAACCTTCACTTTACCACTATCCTTGCACGTCTAGATTCCAACTACTTTTCTCTTCATAGCATACTTGCCACAAAACTTGCAAAAGTACTTGTTATGTTGTCTTACTTCCATTTGCTTAATTTTCTTTCTTAAACTAGCACCATATCTTGTGCCATTTTCCCAACAATTCTGGCTTTCTTAGTTCTCTTTGTCTTGTTAGTGGAAGTCGGTTGTTCTATCTACCTTTTGTTGGCTTTCATTTTTGGAGCCTTAGATAGATTAAAAAGAAAGATATTATTAGAGTTCTCTCCCATTTTGCTAGAGGAAACCGCCTTTTCCCCCTTTCCCCTTCTTCGGAACCTAATACCTAAAAGGCAAAAACTAAAAAGAAAACCCTTTCTCACTCTCTCTTCATCTTCCCCAGTTCACCTTGCTTTCCTCCGGTGCTGATCGTCATTGTCCATCATTAGTTCATCATTGGCATTGGTCGATGCATGTCCTCTGATGGCTTCTCCCCCTCCTTTCTCTTTACGATTGCAAGACTCTGCCACGCCAACCACAACCTTGTCTCACAGATAGATTCTGTGACTTATGATTCCGTCTCTCTCTCTTGCCTGTCATCTCCATCGCGCCAACCACCAAGTGGCAACGCCGGTTGCCGGTAAGCACTAAGCCACCAAAGCTATTAGCTAGCCCTAGCTACTCCCTCTCCGATTCTCCCTTTCCCTTGTTTTCTCTCTAACTATCTGTCTCTCTCTCATCTCTCATCTCCGTGCCTTTGCCACCTCTCACTTCAGGCGATAGCAACTAGTTCGACATTGGCAAATCGGCCACCCCTCCCTCGCTCCTTTGTCGTGTTTGTTCTTTCTTTTAGGTATTTCTTTTATTGTATTTTTAGAATGAATGAATGTTTGTTGTATTTTTCATTTCATCATCAATTTAAATGAATGGATTTTTATTATATTTTTTCATAAACAATACTATAATAGTCTATTTTCTTTGTTTAGGACTATTAGAATTAATGAATGAATGAATGTTTATATTTTATTTTGCCTAAACAGTAGTATATTTTTCATTGTTTAGGACTGTTAGAATTAATGAATGAATGTTTATATTTTTTTCGCTTAAACAATAGTATATTTTTCATTTTTTTTTCGCATTTTTAAGACATAAAATAAATGCATGATTGAATTATTATTTTTTGGAATAAATAGTAGTGTATATTTGGATTTTCTGTTTGCATAAATAACAAAGATGATTCTTTATTTAACATGGAGAATTGGTGATGAGATGATTCCTGATTTTATGTTTTAATAAATTAATTACATTTTGATTTTCGAGAGGCTTAAAGCATACAATTCAGTTTCTCATTTTCTAGTTAGAGAAGCTTCAAGCTTGTGGCAATTGGCATATCTTAAATTCTTATTTGCCACACGTTTATTTTTTCTGAGAGGCTTAAATCATATGCCTACTTTTTCTAATTAAACATGTAAATTTTTTATTTATTAGATGTCCAGTATGGGTGATAACAATACAATGACAAAGAGTCAAAGTGCCAATCCTTTAGTTAGGACCACAAGCATAAAGTCATAAACCCATCTCCTGCACCTTCAAGTAATGCTGGTAATTCATTTGACCCAACTAGTTTAGAGATTGATTTAAAAGTTTGTACCACTTCTTTTAGAAAAAAAAATCTTGTGTAGGGATCATTTTACTAAACTTGACTGTAAGGACAAAAGTGAACAAAGGGGCATAGTGTAATTATTGTGGTAAAGACCTAGCTTGTCCAACTACAAGTGGTACTAGTTCCTTAAGTAATCACTTGTATAGATGTAAACAATATCCCCTTAATAATATAGACAAGTGGCAAAAGACTTTGGAAGCTTCATTTCAAAGTTCTAAAGAGGAGAGCACCACTTATGCCTTACAAGTTTGATAAACATGAATGTAGAAAGGAATTTGTTATGATGATTATTGTAGATGAATTACCTTTTAAACATGTTGAAAGAGAGGGGTTTCGTGGCTTCTGTGGTAAAATGCAACTAAGATTTGTAGTTCCTCCATGCTATATAGTAGCTAGAGATTGTTATAGTCTTTATGTAGAGGAGAAGAAAATGTTGAAACAATTTTTTAAAAAATTATTATTTCCTCACTACAGACACATGGACATCATCTCAAAACCTTAGTTATATGTGTATCCTTACTCATTTCATAATCGACGAATGGAAATTGCACAAAAAAATTTTAAATTTTTGTTCAATTTCTGGTCATTCATAAGAGATAATTGATAAGGTCATTGAGAGATGTTTACTTGATTGGGGCATTGAAAGAGTATTCACTATAACAGCGGACATGCAAGTTCAAATGATGTAGGGATTCAATACCTAAAGAAAAGACTTAATAATTAGAAGGGAAGTGTCTTAAAAAGTGAGTTCTTACACATGGGATGTGGTGCACATATTTTGAACTTTGTCTTTGTCATCCACTTTTTTCTGAAAACCCCCTTCTTAAAAGTATTTCCCCCACCTGTAGTAACGCTTCCTTTTGCTACCAATACAACTGCATCCCCTTTAGAATTGTTCATCAAATTCCTTCTACTTCCTTCTGATTGTACTAGATCATAAACTTCCTAGATGGATGGAAGATCCTTACTACCTAGTATCTGGACTCTGATAGGTTCATATCCAGGATTCAAGTCATTTAGGAAAGCAAACACTCTCTACTAGGAAACAAGTTTCTTATACAATTTTGCATCTTCATCGCACTTCTAGTCCACACTCTGATAATGATCTAATTCCTTCTAGTCAGAGGTGAAGTTTGAATAGTATACAGAAAGGCACTCTCCCCTTGTTTACAAGTGGATGATTCTTCCTGTAACTGGTAAATATTTGCATAGTGACACAATTCAGAATAGGTTGATTTCGCTTGTTCCAGATCTGATTTATTGTTTTAGCCCACATAAAATTCCTTATTATTTGAGGTTGCATAGACACTAAAAGCTAGGACATGACCATGTTGTTTTCCTGGTTCCATTTGTCATATTCAACACTCCTAGAATTGGGTTCTTTGATTCTCCCATTGATGTAACCTATCTTTCCCCTTGTAGTAATGTACAACTTGATACCTCTTGACCACTCTAAATAATTTATGCCATTGAGGGGAATAATATCCATGGGAAATGATAAGTCCACACCCCACTCAATCCATTCTGCATTGAAGAAACACTAGGTGTAGAAAATCTTCACCGCTCATGGTTACAGATTAAAAAACTCTTAAAGTGAGCAAAAAACCTTAAAAAAAGTCTTAACACCAAGGGAGAAATGAACCCCCTTTTTCTTTGGAAACAGAACCCCTTTTTTGTTAAACACAGGTGTTGTAATAGTACTAATAGGTCATCCCTTGACCTACAGAATCAAATTGGTTGCTGTCATAGAGCATACATGTCATCTCTTGACCTAAGCATCAACAAAGATGTTGTTATAGGAAGTACATGTCACTCTTTGTCCTTCAGGTTCACCACAAAAGCTGCTATTGCAGCACACAAAAGGTCTTCATCGACCTATAGTTTATATAGGGGTCAGCCGACCCTACAAATAATGAAAGAAAGAGGTATTGATCACATCACATCTAACCAGTAGACCTAGTACAGGTTCTGCCCTGGTGCATGAATAGAAAAAAAATGAGGAGAGAGGTTACTTCAGTGTGTGAGAAAAACTTTATTTTCAATCACCGGAACAGTAGGGTAGATTTGGAAATCTAGTGTGAAGGAAACAATTCACTCGACCTCTCCTTTCAGATATGACAGTCCCACTCTGATACCATGTTATGCAAGAGAGAAGAAGAGAGAAGAGAGAAGAGAGAATTGAGAGCAAAAAGTATTGTTGGTGGCGCTAACTTTTTGATATATATACTTGGGCAATAGGATATAAAAAATAAAAGAAGGAAGTTACAATAGTACCCCTATAGTACTATACTCAGAGAATGAATAGCTTTTAACAAAACTCAACAGTATTTTAGTCAAACAGAGCAAAAAAAAATAGAGATTTGATTTAGCTTGGTACCATCTTACCCCTACTATCTAGTACCATGTTCTTCACATGTCTTTTTCTTCAAAATTTAAGCTGATACAACACAACTAACCCAAGTGCCACATTCTTACAAAAGACATTCCTGTGCTCTCCTTTTCTCATGGCTTTCAAAAGGCATGCAAATAAAGACATGTAAGAATCAATCAAGAAGGTTTCATACCAAGAACAAAAAGGGAATCGGATTCCAATATAGACAATTCTAACTTAACAACTTAACCCGTTAGAATAACATATTAGAATATTCAGAAAATGTACTCTTAGGGAGGGAAATTTCCCTATTTCCTCGATTCTTATGGCGACCTATCCCGAATGTGGCAGGGAAGGGGATGATTTTCCCTTGTGGGAACGGGGATGGAAAAAATTTCATTCCCATTGGAAGGGACATGCAGAGCACTCCTTGCCCGCAGGGCCCTTGATCCCCGCCCTATAGAGATCCACACACACACACATATATGTATGTATGTATGTATGTATGTGTGCTAATAATTTAAAAATATGGTTGAATATGTTTGAATCTTTTTTAGTATATTGCAAATTCTAACTATTTTAATTTTAATTTTAAATAAAATAAAATAAAAAACAAAAACAAAATGATTGATATCATAAAAAAATCACGGAGATCTAGTGAGGATCTTCATGGGGATGGGAATAACATTGTCCCTGTTGGTGGGGACAGGAACAGGGATGGGGAGTGGCTCCCTGTTCCCCCCTTGCCCCACCTCACCCCGCCCCACCCTGTTGCCATTTCTAGTCAGAGTGCCTATTGCTATTGTTCCCTACTTTGAGGAGAATCAAGCTCTCCTCACTCTACTCTTAACTTAGCAAAAGTCCTTACTCCTTAGATCACTAGATTGAGAGTCTTTTTTTCATCTTTTAGCTCCATTTTCAAGGCATTGCTATTTACAACATTCACGAAATCACATAGACCGAAGCCATCCCATCATCCCACAATTGGAACAAGCCATACCATTGAAACCTTAAACAAACCCTTGAAGCCAAACCATGGATGTAATAATAGCTCAAACAGAGTAAGTCAAAACCATACAAAAGTCTAGGGTTTTGCACTAGGGAAAAATGAAAAGAAAAACCTCTCAAACCAACACAAAATTTCACCAAGTTTCTCATCTTGCCTGTTCTAAAATTTCTTGCTCTCCTATCTTAATGGCCATTTTTTGAGTAAGCTTTCACATTTCTATTTTTGGCATTGTAAGCCCGGGCTCACTTGGAAAATCAATCATGCAAAGCCTATAAGAAATGTTTGATGAAAAATATAGAGAGCCCAAAATTGTCAAAGGTTAACCAAGTCGGGTTAATTTAATTACATCCATTTAGGTTATATGTAGATCAAGGTTTTAGAAATGATGCAAAAATGGAACCATTGTGGCCACTAGTTTCCAGGTTAGCGATTTGACTATCCAAGTCAAACGGTTCGAACTGTTCGGATTATTAGGGAAAATATTGGTACTTAGTCTGTTAGACTTTTAGTTTTTTATGAGAAAAGAGAGGCTATGGTTGTCGACTGAGAAAGAAAGAAAGAAAGAAGAAAATAAGGAAAGAAAGAAAGAAACAAAGGAATTAAGGAAAGAAAAGAAAAAAAAAAGGAAAGGATGGAGAGAAAGGAATGAATTGAAATGAAGGAAGGAAGGAGGGAAGAAGGAGGAGGAGGAGGATTAGTTGTTCACTAGTGATGATGATGGCGATGACGACAGCAATGGAAATGGTGATGACAACAGAAACGCAAATCTCAGATTTGAAATATGATTTCCCTCTAGTCTCTAATTTCTGCAATATTGTTTTCTCTTCTTCTTCTTCTCTTTGTTGTATCTAGGATCTAGTGATCTCTGATCTGAGATCTCAAATTTGAGATCATTCTTGTCTTAAATCTAAGATCATTTTTGTCTTTGATCTAAGATCTCAAATATGAGATCATTCTTCTTCTTCTTCTCTCTCTCTCTCTCTCTATTGTACCCACGAACCGTTGTCCAGGTCGACTAGGTTGACGATTCAACCTCTTGGGTCAGTGTTTCTCTGACCAAATCGACGAGTTTTGGTGAAATGGAACTAGTTCTTTGGACAATTTTCAGGCCAAGTGGTTCGACTGTTCGGGACAACGATGGTTTGAAAACACTGATGTAGATGGATACACATGCCTTAATAGAACTTTGCATGAGCCCAATGTGAAGGGCTACCCAATAAGCTAGGTTAGTTCGATTATACGCATTTAGGTTGTATGTAAATGGATGCACATGCCTTCATAGGTTAAAATGGGTTATTGTTAGCTTAATCAGCACTAAGCGGTCTGAAACCCATGTCAAATTCGAATTCTCACTAGTCTCAACATCCATCTTTGATACTTTGATTGCACAAACAAATGGTGAAATTCACTTTTGCTAAGACAGTATTGTAGTGCATGGTTAAAAATGAGAATCATGGCCTTAGATAGTTAGATGTATTGCAATAGTCCCATCAAGAATGTCACTTCATCAAACTCAGGGGTCATAGAATTAATCATGTTCTTTGCGAATCTAATTGTTTGGCTGATTTCATTGCTAGTGATAAATCCCTAGTTGCAGTGGTCAAGCAATGATTGAGAGAATTAGTCATTCAGATCTATGGGGCAGTTCTACGGCTCTACCCTTCACATTTGTTAGAACCTTTCTTTCGATGTACCAAAAAATGCATCAAAGATTTTGATTTTGTTGTTTCGGTACTACAGTACTACCATAGCAAACTACACATGATCCCCTGTACTAAATATGAGCTAGTATTCTGATACAATTTTTTTACTCTTGTATGTTTATTTAACACCCATTTTTTATTATTTAATTTAAGAGATTAAATTAAGTTTTATTTTTATAGAGATGAGAAACAGTTGTTTAGTTATTTTTTATTTAACTACCCTCACTTTTGAAAGAGTGGTTTGACATGTCTAAACTTGAATCCTCTTAACTGAAAGTGGAGTTAACCACTCTCAACTTTTTTAAAGTGCTTTGAGTTCTATTTAAAAATGAGAACAAACCACTTATGAGATATTATTTCTTGAATTAATAAGAAGTAGCAGGGGACTCTAGTCTCACTACATTACCCGCTAAGCATATGGTTGGGTTTGAATGGGTTATAAGTGGACAATCTGATTGGAAATTGCCACCCAAATTTGCAACCCAATCTAACAACCCACTCCAATCCAAATTAGCTAACCAATATGATAACAATCAAAAGACTCGAATGTATACTTACCACCAGTTATTCTATACAATTCACTTAAAAATAACAAATAGGTTAAAGCATTTTTTAAGGGAAAATTTCTTAAACTACCGCTACTATTCAACTAATTGACTAACTATACCCCTATTGTTTAACTTTTCTCTTAAGCTACCCCTATTGTTTTGGACAATTACTATGGTCATTAAATCGTAATGGAAGGGAAGGAAATGTCTGTTTTACCCTTAAGTCATTCTCTCTCTCCCTCTCACTTCCTCACCACATCAAGTTGAAATGACCCTTGATGGGCAACTGTTCATCTTCTTCAACCCTTTGATAGCAATGGAGAGGCGGCCAAACCACTTCTCTCAAATATTTCCTCCAACTTTTCCCTTTCATTCTCTCATTCTCTCTCTCTCTCTCTCCCTCTCTTTCTCTCCCTTATTTTCTTGTTGTGATCTCCAAGAAGCGCGTGGCCGGCTCAAAGAAATGGAGTCACCACCCATTTTTTAGAAGAAATGGGCCGTCATTTTTAGATTCAGAAATTGATTTACTTGCTTTGATAGCGACTTCATTCTTTGTTAGGAAAGGCATCTAACCAAGAGATTTTGGATTCCAAGGATTGGGAGAGGGAAGGTGTTAAGAACCCCTTCTCCAAGTTGTTGTAGCATCCCAATACAGGAGTTGTTCAGGCTCAAATTCTAACAAAACACTAATGAAAAGGGTTGCTCAGAGCTCCAGAAATTAGGTGAAAACACTCCCGACCTTATCTAGAATTGATTTGCAGTGATGTTATCGAGTCTTAGGTATTGATTTCCTTAAGACCCTCACATCTCTTCCTCTTTTTCTTAATATGGATGAAACCAGGAATGCAAGTTTCCCATGGTTTCTAGACCTCAAGCAACCTAAAACTAAGTTGAAAAACAAAGATTAACAAATTCAAACTTAGAGAAAATGATGGAGTGAGAGACTTACCTATCGTGTACAACCTTGACTGGAGTTTTCCAACGGTGAGAACAAGTTCAAAGAAACTTGAATGAGATACTGGGATGGATGGTGCGCCTTTTGGTTTCAAATCTTGTAGTTGAAAACAGAGGGGGCGGATTTGAAGTTTAATCTTTAAGGAATTTGGCATTTCAGGTAAAATGGAGACATTATAGAGGTTGGGGAAAATGCTCTTTCTCATATTCTTCTCTTTTAGATCTCTCTCTTTCTAATTTTTTTCCTCTCTCTCTCTCTCTCATTCTGTCTTTTGTAGACCTCTTTGAGCTCGAGTTGGATTAATATTTATAGAGAAAAAGAGAGGAAGAGTTCTAAAATTCATCCAATCACAAGGCTTGGTTCTCAAGAAAGTTTTTTCACAAAAATAGGTAAGGATTCTTCGAAGAAAAATGTATTCAGTCAAAATTTCTTCTTTGGCGAAATGTTTTTCTTTTTGATTTAGGGGTGGTTTTCATTGGTTTCGTGTGTCCAATGGGAACTTGGGGCGTGCCTGTCATGGTAGTCTTGTATTTGGGGTTGGAAGTAGCAAAAAACATAAATTTGATGAACTTTTAAATGTGGTTATTGTCATTTCTTAGCTTTAGGTGGCGATATATTTGGGTTTTTGGGTTTTTTTTTTTATATATATTAGGCTCAATTTAATTGATCTAGGTGTTTGAATAGGTCAAGAATGGGTTTGACATCATCCGTCACCTTTTTGAGGTTTCTGGTTGTGACAGATGAGGTGGCGATTTAATCTAGTGCATCAAAATGACATTTTTCTAGTTTAACGATCAAATGGAGATCTATGGATGACAAGTTTGGATCAATGAGATTTGTTGAAATATAATTTTTTTTGATAAAGGGTCAAACAAGGGAATTTTGGGATCAAATTTTGTGATGGATATTTGATCAAAGGTGTGGATTGACAGATTTGGTTTGGGTCAATAGTTTATCAGTTAACGGGACAGTCCAAAATGGAATTTCATTTTTTTAACGGTCAAATAGAGGAGTTTGGTTATGAAATTTGACGTGTTGGGGGGTTTTTGAGTCTCTAAACACAGTGGTGAATTTAATTAATCAAATGAAGCTAGGATGGTGCATGATAAGCTCTAATCGATGAGATTTGTTGAAATAGGATTTAAGCTTGATGGTGGGTCAAAAGGGGGAGTTTTAGAATTAAATTTGGCGGATAGGCATAGATTAAGGTGAAGAGTCAAGTGGATGGTTCAGATCTAAAAGTATTAATCTAGGTTTTTCTAAATTAGGGCTGTTGGAATGGAATTTTGGTGCTTCCAAGGTTGACCATTGTAGAATTGCAGTGAAATTCGCTAATTGATTATATCCTAATGATCTTGAGGCGATGGATGTATTGGATTAGGGCCATTAGAAAGGAAGCTAACATGATGAATGGTGGATATGTGAATAATTTATAGTTTTCTAAGTTTATAGGCCATATTTGATTGGATGTTGATATTGATCTCGAGGTTTTATGTCTTGTGGATTATGTCAAAAGGGAAAATTTTAGCTTTGTAAAGTCTTTGTGATTCAAAGTTTTGGAATCTAAAAGTAGGGTACAAAGAGGTAGGATGAAGGGATCGAGCAATAATTGGGTATTAACACCCATTATCTTTCTCCCCCAACAAAATAGTTACATTGTTCATCATTGTCTTCATCTAGACAATGATCATTGCTACTCGGCCATGGTGCAAAAAGTAATCCGAGCTTGTCCTCTCCTCATTATTGTCCATGAAAGACCAAATTGTCTTTACTATAAAAAGAAATGGGTTACTTTAGTAATTTGCCCAATCTTCGATAAGCACAAATGTTGTCATTGAGTTGCAAATCTCCAATTTTTGCTAATGATTTGCAGATCTTCAAGTTGCATATCCTTCGAGAGGGATTTTAGTCTTTACGACGAGATCCTGGAATCAAAGGGATTTTAGAGGACCATATCCAGTTCTTCTTCGATAAGCACAGATGTTGTCATCAAGTTGTTTCAAATCTCCAATTTCTTTTAATGAGTTGTAGATCTTCAAGTTGCATGTGAAGTTTGCTTCCACCGTCGCTGGAGCTACTCAGCCAACGGAAACACCATCGTGAATTTTGAGCAAAGGGAAACACCACACAACTTTGTTGTCGTCGTCGGAGCTTCTTTCTGAATCTCCATTTCTAAGCTCGATAACCTCTTTGTTTCAAGTACGATTATTGGGTTTTTTGGATAAACAAATAGATTTTCTGATTACTAGGTTTCATGGACGATGATGAGCAGATCAGCTTCACCACTCTTCACCAGCCATGAAATCCAGATCGTCTTCATTTTCACTCTTCAAATCGTCCATATGTTTTCCAAATTGTTGCACCTTCTTCAGTGATTACTCACTATTCTTCATCGGCCAGATTGTTGTCACTGTTGATCATCATTGGCCATGATGATGAGCAGATTGGTTCACTATCATTCTTCACCACTGTTCTGAATGAGGACATGATGTTCCTCGTCCTCGAGCTATTGGAAGAAGACCACGAGGTCTAGGTTGCAAAAGACCATGCAGCAGGGAAACCCTGAACCTGTTCTCTAGTCCACTTCGTTCGGAAATGGTGTCGATCCAGTTCTCATCAAAGCCTTGGCTAACACTGGAATCGGCATTGCCATTGGTGCAGCAAACGATGACATACCCCCATTGACCTCTGACCCCAACTTTGCGAAGCAGTGGATTTGTTGTTGGAATCTCATCGCCTACTGGTTCTTGGTCACTAGAATTTCTCCTTTGGCCAGAGGATGCTAAGAGGCAGAGTTTCTCCCATTTGAACCTTGGCCCTATTCCTAGACAGTGGAAAGGTGTATGTGAGGCTGAAGTTCAATTAATCGGAAGCTTGGGTTCAGTGTAGTTAATTCATAGCCTTCTTCTTAGGTATAAAGAAAAGGGTAATATTGAGTTTTGAAAAAAATTCATTGGTCAGAATATAATGGTAGGGTAGAGCTAGTCAATTGTCAGAAAATTAAACTTAGGAGTACTCTAAGACAATATATAAACAGTAAGACTATAATTTGTCAATTAGCTAAATAGAAGGAATAATTTAAGAAATTTGTAATTTTTTAAACTTAAATACTAATGGGCCTCCTATGGTTGTAATCCAATAGTGCAACTCATATACTTGATATAAATTTACAAAATTTAAATTTAAAAACCCGACCAATCCATTTAAATTGATCGTATGGATGAATTAACCCATGTGTGACTCACTAGGGAGGTATTCGACAATATGGTTATTGGATAATTGTTTTTGCTTTTAAGTCTTAGTTTGGAAAGAATTCAAATACAATTCTGTAGAGTACAAAACCTTATATTTTGTATGTATTTGCACTGTACATATTTTTGTATTTGTACTCCTTCCAAACTGAGCCTAAAAAACAAAACCAACCATGTTGTCAAACATGGACAACATATACCTAAATACCTACAAGTGGATTACATATACCTAAATCCAAATTTGATTTGTTAATATTTGGGTTCAAATTGAATCTTAGGTTGTGTTTGGTTTGAAAGAAAAGGTAAAGAAAGGAAGGAAAACCTTACAAACCTTGTATAGGTTTCCTAGGGCTATCAATGGGTTGGGACAGTAGTACCGGTCCCTAACCGATTATTAATTGGGACTAAATCACAGACCTAGAAACGTCTTAATTAATAGTTGTGTCCTTCGGGTCAAACTGATAGACCTGATTATACTGAAATTTATACTTATTTATTGAAATAACAACTTAAAATTAAATTTTGATAATATAACGTTAATAAAAATGATAGTAAAACACTAAATTATTTATATGTTAATAAATAATATATTTTTAACTAATATTATCTATCAAATTTACCATTTCAAACATAAAATATGGTAAAAATTATAAAAAATTAAGAAAATCTTATATATTTAATAAAATAATTGGTTCAGGGTCTAAAACGATTTGATGCAAACAAAAATTGGAACCAAAACCCAATTATTAATCAGGACAAAATCATTGAACCAGAACCGACATAATTAGTTCGGTTTGATTCGGGCAGTTGAGCAGAACCAATCCATGGACAGCTCTAGGGTTATCAAACACGGCCTTGAGAGCTTTGCCTCAATTTTCAGTTTCTCTTATTTTCTATCCAACCATACATATAGCCTTAGGAAAACAAACAACATTCAAATACAGCCTGGAGTCTAAAATGCCAACCATGGCATTTATGGGTTTTTTGGATGATTACTTGTACAAGATGCCTATTAGGTTCCTTTGATTAGTCTTCTTTGATCGGGACAAAGAGGGAGTTTCAGTCTTTCACGCAAGTGAAAATGAAGTGAAAGTGAAGTGCAGAATACAGTGGTCCTGTTATTATTTGTCTCTCTGTGAGTTGATTAGGATTTCCTCCATCACCTTAACGCATCAACATTGAAAGCCCTCATGAAGAGAAAATGCCACTGACAAGAATGAAGAAGACATGACAAGGAGATGATGTTTGAGCACATAATAAGGAATTACGTGTAGAGATGTAACTACGGTTGTGGTTGAAATCAAATGGAAACTGAAAGGCCCAACCCAGAACGAGAAAGGGTTTGGTTGGGCATGATGATTTAAGGCTGTGTTTGGTTTGAAGGAAAAAATAAGATAAAGAAGAGAAAATGTACAGAAACTTATACAAGGTTTGTAAACGTTTCCTTACATGCATTTCCCTTCCTTTCTTTACCTTTTCCTTCAAACCAAACACAGTGTAAGAGTTAGAAAATACCAACAAATCCGATTAATTTAGGATTGAGACCATACTGACTGACAAAACTAAATGACTTGAGATTAGGGGTCCATTTGATTAGAGATGAAATGGCTGAATTGAATCACTTTTCATTTGTCTTTCATTGGCTGAAGCTGTAATTGGGTCACTTATTCTACTTTCAAATATTTATCTAAAGCTGTAATTGGCTGAAGGTTGTCCATGGACCATATAAGCATCTAAATATTTTACATGACCAAACTACTCCCGAATGGCCAATCAAGTTTATTAAATATTTTTATAACAAAATTATACCTGACCTGGGCCAACCCCATACTAGGCCTGCAAATTTTAGAGTCTGGCCTAGGATTAATACTTCAAGCCCAGCCTAGATCTGAAGTATTTAACAACATTGACTAGCCATTTTAGGGGTAATATTGTCATAAAAAAATTTAATAAGGTCGATTGGCTATTTTAGGCGTAGTTTGGTTGTATAGTACTTAAATGCATATATAGGTGAACTTTTATTAATTGTCAATAATGGTGATCTATAGGAAATATTAACAAAATGTGAGTTTAAGAGAAATGTGAAGAAGTCATGTTAAGTTTTTAGATAATACTCCATTGTTTAATTATTTTCTCCACTAAAAGATAAAGCAATAAATCACTCATTTCAGCCACTTCAGTTGTTCTCAAACAGCCCCTAAGCAATAATGGATGAGTTGAAAGAAAATGATAATAATAAAACCGTCAAAAGTGTATGGTCCACCCAATAACCCATTCAAACAGCTGGTTTGATGCGTCGTATGGATAGGCCAAGAGCCTGATGAACCAAGGCTAAAGACAAAACCGAAGTGGGCCCACATGAACAGCTTTCTCATCAGCAAAAGGACTTTCCACTTCAGCCTCTTTGAAGAGTGCTTCAAAGCAGCTTAACTGCTGAACTAGCTAAGCTGAATCTTCACACAGCCCTGCCAAATGGGTACTTAGCCAAAACTGGGCTTTGGTCATTCAGGCCCAGTCCAGCCCCAAGTTACATCTCCCCAGGGAAAAAGAGAAAAGGAAACCAACCTCAAGTATGGTCTGATGGTCACGAGGATTGACCTTAGAGTCCCACTCCCTGAACCCCTTGTGCTCTCTCCAAATTTCCTCTGGCACTCTTTTTGATTTTTCTACTCTCTTTGTACAATTCTGCATTTCTTCAAATTTAACCTGTCCAATCAACAAACCACTGTGTAAATGAGTAAACAAACAACAGATTAATAAAACTATAAATTATTAAAAAGCATATTTCTTCATATATAATTCAGTCTCAGAACCACTTTAAAACCTCATATGGAGTCATTAAAAATATAGCTTATTAAAAGGGTCATTGGGGATAAGCTTTCATTTTTAAGCTTTTCATTGTGGTAAATAAAATTGAGCCATAAAAATATGCTGACCACAAGATGTTGACGACAAGACCCTACAGCCACACATTAGGAACATTTCTACTATTCTATGCTCTCATTCATTTTGGTGGTTGCAGTATCGGAGCTTTGTAATTTTAGGATTTAAACAAAGTCCATTAGATATTAAATCTAATGGGTTTGATTGATCAATTACATGAAATACACTTGCATACATGTCTTGAAAAATATTTTTTTCTTTTATTAAAACTAGTTTTAACTTGTAACACATCGAAAAATTACAAAACTTGTTTCAAGCTTTTAAATAGGAGTTTATCTCACTCCTTAGAAATGTAAGAGTAGAGTATGGTGCTTGTTACTACATTGCATGTGTGTATGTATGTGGTGCAATGAGGCATTTTAGAAGCACACTTTACTCGCACTTTGACTTTTGGTGTGAGGCTGACTATTGATAATTTCAACGGTTACGATCCGACCGGATGTGATCAAGAGGCATTATTCAAAGTTAACAACCATTAACTGTTAATTACCTTTTAACAGTAATAATTTCAAAGAACCTTTTCTGAGCTAACACCTTCCTCTTCTCCATTACTCTTTAGAAACTATTTATGAAATTTGAAATAAGCAATTGAACACAAATTTTTCAAAAATCACTTTTGTCTCTCTCAATTCGCTATTGTCTCACAAAAAGTTTCTTTGGAGACTCTTTAAATTTGTTAGTTGTAGATTCTCACCTAAGGCTTTAGAATTAATTTGCCTATAACCCAACTACAAATTCATTAAAATTGTGTGAGGGCAAATAGTGTCTTCAAATACACTTCAAAGCATTTTTCATCCAAGTTTCCCTGTCCCCAATTCCCAAGAGGATGTTCGGTGGCCGATGATGGGGAAGGTGACTGCTGTTTTGGCTTATCATAAGGCAGGAGAACGCAGGTATCTTTGTTATTTTCTTTCACTTCTTTATTAAATAAAACAGATGAGAGAGAGAGAGAGAGAATGGACGGAAAAGATGAAACGAAGGAGAACGCAGGTATCTTTGTTATTTTCTTTCACTTCTTTCTTAAATAAAAAATAAAAGAAAACAAAATTCCTGTCAGTAGATAAAAGAACAAGATAAATCAGTAGATAACATACCTTAACCAGATCGTAGAGTCCCGCCGGAAACTCTGACTACCACCGCTGGTAGCCACATTTTTGGCGGAGAAATATCCCTGTGGAGCTGGTTGCTCGACTTTATACTTCCGGCGGAATGGCAGCCAGTCTTTTGCAAACAAGGAAGCTTGCTAGATAGCATGAAATGTCAACTCTGATCCACCATCATCAGAAACATACAAGGCTAGCTTGTTAACGTCGTAATCGTAAGCCATGAGTGAAAGAAGTGTGTCAGCCACAAGCGGCGGTGGCTCTCTGTCGGGGTCAGCAGTGCACACGAACAGATCCACTGGGGGGAGGTTGGGTGGAAGAAGGCGATCAGGGTACGCGATGTGGAACGTGGGAGCCCAACGGAAGCCTTGTTGGAAGACCCAGATGGCTGCAAACAAGAATTCTGCAAGGGAGATGAGCAGCCATGGTATGGGATGGGTGGGTGAGATATGGGTAAGACAATAATAGCAGAGGGAGAAGATTCCGGTGACGAAGGCAATAAAGTAGAGCTTGTAAAGAAGGCGACCACCGGCTTGATGAGTAGTGAAGAGGCGGTCGGCTGTGGATGCTGCCATTTTTCAACCAGGCGTGGTGGCGTTAGTGGTTATGGAGCCTGTGGTACTTATAATTAGTGGGTAACAGTGAGTTGCATGGTTTTCAAAACCGGACTGGACCGGACGGTCGGACCGGAAAAACCGGAAACCAATCAGGTGATCGGTTTTGTTTTTCCCCAAAATCAGATATTTGCAAAAAAACATTGATTTGATCAACAAACCGCTGACTCGGGCATTTGAACCATTTGAACTGTTCAACGGTTTTGATAATTTTTAATTTTTTGTTAGAACGAACCGATTGTTTGATTCAAATGATCGGACCATTTGACCCGGGAACCGAACTCTGATGGATTCGCTCTCTGGGTCAATTTTAAAAACCTTGGTGAATTGTTTGTTTATATGATGTGAGAAGGGACTAATTAACCTAGGGTCATCATCAAGCCCACCAGCTATTGGTGCAAAATTTGTCCCTGGAACGTGAAAGAGAGAGGAGTATAACAAGAAAAATATGAGATGTGTTGAATAAAGGTTTAATAGCAGGCAGTAGGTGTGTTCTTTAGGTTTCGTTTGGAAAAGATGTAAATAAGTGTGAATATAAATATGTAGAATGTAAAGCGGTTCATATAAATTGTAAAATTGGTTTAATTTTGCATTTTTATCAAACAGACTTTTAGCTATATTGGATGCAAATGCGCATGAATTCCAATAAAGCATATGTTTTTTTTTTTCTTTTATCAAAAGCCCACTTGAATGCAAATTTACTTCTTTTTTGTTGATGTACTTTTATATCTTAGTATCAATGTAAATATGCATTGATCTATCATTTGTCAATGCATAAATGTTTGTAATATTGCCAAACACAAGCAAAAGTGAACTACAATGCATACTTACTTTGAACCGGAATTTACACTCCGTTTGCATCATTTCCAAATGCAGCCTTAGGATCAGTTTGAAGGGAGTACAAATGCAAATATGTAGAGTGCAAAACCCTATATTTTGTATTATTTTGTATGTATTTGTGTATTCTTAACAAATTGAGCATTAATAACATAATATATGGGAGTATGTGGAAATTTATGATATGATGGAGAATGAAATATGATCGCAGACCTGTGGTTTTTTAATTGTTGTTGATAACGATCAGACCATTTAGCTTGGAAAGTGCGGTCAATAGGTTCCAATCTCGTCACAAAAATGTTGACTTAGTAAGAGATTATTGACCTGGGCAGTCCAATCACCGACTCATTTGATTTGGAAAATGATATTTTTCTATCTTTTATTTTAATTAATATTTAATTTTTTTAAATTGTAACAAATCATTTATTCGGACCAGACGGTCGAAGCACCAAATTTCTGGTTTTGGTTCCGGGCCAGTTTTTAAAACATTACCACCACACAACCTTGATCTCATCGGGTTCCACTCATAGTTAGCAATGGCAACGGGGCGGGGCACACTCTTTTCATCCCTGCCCCGTGGCTAAAATCCCCTAACCCGTCCTCACCCCATCCCCGGTATCAAGGTAAAAATTCAACCCCATCCCCGACCTTGTCGGGAATAAGGAATCCCCGACATATCCCCGCCTCGATGACCGTATTACTGTATTGTTAGATACAAAAATGGCCGAATGGAGACCTGATTAAAGAATCCATTGATACAGACTTCAATTTAATTTGTGAACAAGCACATTATGCTAAAAGAACACAGAAACCTAATTAAACAATCCATTGATTCGACTTCAATTTGTGAACAAGATATAGACTTGCACGCTTGATGACTTGACTGAGAAACCTGATTTTGAAACCGGCCGTTTGCACTTTGGGTAGTGAATACAAGGAATGGACGAACCCGGTGGACGAACGGAGAGATTTGTCAACAATCTCTCTGTCTTCTCAGTTCTCACTGTTACAAACACTGTAAAAGGGAGAAATCGAGAAACAGAGGAAGAAACTAGGCGGACAAACGGAGAGACCGAGAAAGGAAGAATGATAGTATGACGGTTCCTCTATGAAACTGTAACAGGTCACTGCTATCTGCTGCTACGGTGGCTGTGACGCTCGACGGTCGGTGGACGAACGGAGAGAGGAAGAATGAAGAGTGAATCAGTGAACGAGAGGAAAAAACTGGCGGTCGGCGGTTCCTCTATGCTACGGCGGTGGCGACAGCACCCGGTGATTGACGGCTCCTCTTCCCAGTGAATCAGTGAAGTTTATGAAGAGAGAAACAAAACCTAGGCGGCAAGGCAGAACGTCAATAGACTCAAAACCTAACCTATTACGTATTACCTAATACCTTTTGACATTTTGTAATTCAGTCCCATCCCCGGTCTGTGGCAAAAAAAAAATCCCCGAACTCACCTGTATACATTTTGTAATCGGGGAAAATCCACCCCGTTCGGGGCGAGTCGGATCGGGGGTCCATTTTTTTTGGGTAAAATTGCCATCCCTACGGCCTCACGTCTCCAAAAGTTGCGTGCTGCACGCAATTATCTCTTTTTCTCTTATGTACACTCAAATCTCAAAAGCGCTGCTCTATTAAAAAAAATAAAAAATGTAGCTTGCCTAAGTTAATAGAGACACCTGTCCCATATCCATATAAGATTCTAAGTGAGATAAATTGAGCGTGTGAGGTCAGAATTCTATTTCCATTTTTGGTCAAATATTCAAAACAACAAAAACAAAGAGAAGACATTTCCTTTTCTTTCACAACACCAAAACCTTTAGTTTGTGATTGGCTTGAAAGAAACTGTATGGAAAGGAAGAGAAAGGTAGGGAAACCCAAAGTTTTTGAACCATCATTCACCTAGACAGTTGGACTATTTGGCCTGGTAATCGCAAAAATCGTTGACTTAGTTAGTGATCCATAGACTTGGGTGGTTGAATCAACCAGTTTGACCCGGACAAGAGTTTCTGGCCATTTTATTTTATTTTTTATTTTTTTAATTTAGAATAGGACATCCATTCCAATTGGACGATCGAACCCTTGACCCAGAAACAGATGACCAAAGCGGTTCTAGTTTTGAGTTGTTTTTAAAACATTATGGAAACCTTTACAAGGGTTTTGTAAATGTTTCCCTACTTTTTTTAGAAAAGGTAAAATATATTTTATTAACAAAAAAAAGTAAAATGCATATAAGATGTATAAAGAGGGAGTAGAAGCGCCCCTTAACTAGAAAGGGCATCGTATGAAATAACAAGAAAGGAGGCCCTAGCCAAAACCAGAACAAAGGCCAAAGAACAACCAAATTAGAATTGAAACATTGTAGGGAAGACAAAAAATCAACCATTCATGCAACTTGCAACCTGATGGTGCACAATCCAGTCACTCCTAGCTGGCACTTGCGTGGCTCTTGAAAGGTACCTGAGAGGGAGAAGATGAGGAATTCCCGGGGGCTTGCCTGGCGGGAACACTCTGACGCTTAAGTTAGAGTCTTGTGAAAGATGCAAAGAGAGCAGAAGAAGCTAAGAGTGCAGATAGCACGAGTATCTCAGAAAGTTACCTCTGTCCTTTGGGATTGGGCTACTTATAACAGAACTCTGTCGAATCAGGCCAACTAGCCTCTGACAGGGCAGGTATAACCGCCACCGTCGTCCTGCCGCAGCCGTTACAGTCAGGGCTGAGGTGGCATGCGTGGGGCCATCATTGCAGGGTACGTACCTGTTAGATGTAAGACACCTTCCAAAGGTGGCGGGCACAACACTGTCTGACGAGAGACGTGGTTGTAGTCTCCAAGTTTGTCAGGTACGGTGGTCGGGCAGGAGACCTTCCTGCGATATGCCGAACTGCTCTTCCACGATCTAGTACCAAGCTACCCTGCAAGTGGCGAGCTGCTTGTGGCAAGCTACACCGAGTTGTCTGGCCCGAGGTGTCTCTACCTTGGGGTATCTAGAGGCGGATCGGGGTGTTCCTGTTTGGGAGTGGCCTAAAATCCACTAGGAGGAGCTCGAGCATTAGGAAAGGTCAGGGGGCCCCGAGCTTGGAGGTAGCTCGGAGCGCCTCAGCCTTGGGAGGAAGGCACAAGCTAGGTGGCTCTCGGCGAGTAGCCTAACCCGCCGAGTTGCTAGACTAAACTCGGTGAGCCCTTCCCACCGATTTGCGGTTGCGCTTGCTGTGCTGTCACGCTGAGTCATCGAATGAGCAAGGTCATACCCACACGTACCCGTGCTATGATGTCGGGCCAAATCACCCTCCATCAATTGCCCCCCACTCCCTGTGCTGGCGGTGTTGACCTAGTGCGGGGAGTTCATGATGCGCCAGGTGGATTTGGCTTCGGTACTCATGCCACTCCGTCTCGCGATTCGCCTAGCTGGACTGGTCCAATGCCCGGCTCAATCAAAAGAAACTCGGGTCGTGTTCGGTTTACGTATGGACGTCAAGCGATTTGGACTTCACGGACACCAAAAAATGCGCTAAACTAATTTCACCTCGAGGAGCCCGTAGTCGGTTTCTTTGAGAGCCGTTGGATCGTCTCAATCTCGACCGTCAACGGCCGGATGTAGTGGCTATAAATAGTGGGGGACCCTTGGTTGTTTCTTCGCCACAAAGTCTTCAACGTCAGTATTGAGCTCGCGTCTGAGGTTCTTAGCTTGGGTTTTCCAGTTCAGTTATTTCCTCAATTCGGTTTGCATTTTCTACGGTGAGTCCCTGAGCTTCCTTTTCTTTTCTAAACTTTCTTTTCTTTCCATGCTTTCATGTCATCTAGTGTATACAGCCTCATCGACGAGCCTGAGGTGGGTACCTCAGCTCAGGGTGCCTCCTTTGCCGCCCAGCTGTCCGATGTACGGGTGGCTTCGGGCCATCTGGCATCCACCTCCCGCCGAGGTCAGGTGCCAGATCAATTCGACCCTTCCACTATGACTCTGGAGAGACTTCAGGATCTCATACAGAGGTTTCACCTCCCTAGGGAGTACTCTTATAGCCTTCCTACCGGCACGGTCTTGATGAGATCGTGGTCTTCAGGGAGCAATTGGTCACCGAACTCCGTCTCCCTCTTCACCCCTTGATCGTTGAGGTGCTGGTGCACTTCAACATTACCTTGGATCAACTTCACTCGAATTCCATACAGAACGTGGTTGGGACCATTTCCCTTTGCTTCGACCGTGCCTTCCACATTGACTTAGATATTCTTTGTTCCATCCTTGCAATAAAGAAGAGCGCTTTGGGTACTCTCCCCGGGCACAGGCGGGCCTACTACCTGTCTCCCCGCCAGGGTTTTAAATTTATGCATAAGCTCCCAAGTAAAGTTCCGGCCTAGAAGCGGGACTACTTCGTAGTTCGGAGCAGCACGGGGTGGCTTTTCCCCACTGACTAGAGGGTGGCTATTCAAGTCCCCGATGGGAAGACTAAGAGGTCACTTCAGTCATGGGCTCAGCTCGGGATGAACTACAAGGATTTCACAGCCGAGGAGAATCTCATCCAGGTCGGCTTGAGCCCGGGTAGGTTTGCCTTTACTTCGGCTTTTTCAATCGCATACTTACTTCAGGGTTACTAACGCTGAGCTTCACTACAGGTCCCGTGGAGGCGGAAAAGATAGAAGGTCAGAGGCTCTTCCGCCAAATGAAGAGGAAGAAACGCATAGCCAAGAAGGCGTGCGTCAAGTCTCTGCAGACCTCTACCGAGGCCCAACCTCCACAGGCCCCGGCTCCAAAGCCCGAGCTCCCCGACGCCTACTCTGTCATCAACTTGGAGGGAGACATGGCGCCTCAGGGGCCCGAGATGGCGGCAGAGCCCACCACTAGGCCTGTTGAGACTACTGTCGGGGATGCCACAGAAGCTACCGCTGAGGCTCACCCGGCAGAGGCTACAACCGGGGCTTGTCCTGCTAGTGTCGCCACTGAGGCTTCCGAGGAGTCCACCCATGCAGTAGAGATGACAGTATCCAGCTCGGAGAGTTAGGAGAGTCAAAGCATCTTGAACCCTCAGTGCAGCCTCCAAAAGAGTAAGGAGGTTGCGTACCCGGAGGAGGTCACAGATTGGGCTGATCTCACTCCTGGTCAGCTCGGTGCCCGAACTGCTACTCATACTATGGTGGTGAGTTCCTTGTGAAGGATTCTCTTTCTTTCTTTTTTTTTTTGACTGGTCTCCTTTTTGTAGGTGAACACAGCCGTGTGCGCCTTGACCCTTCAGTCTGATTGGCACCTGAAACGGACTTTGGCAGCTGAGAAGTCATCCCACGCAGCTCATACCAAGCTGAAGGAAGCTTGCGGTCAGATCCACCGCTTGCAGAATGATGCTTCAGCTCAGAAGAGCTTCATCGAGGTACTGCTGGTGGAGAAGAGTGAGCTGGCCCGAGACAAGGACAGATTGAGGGCCGAGGTGAACGGGTTCAAAGTTGGCCAAGAGGCCTTGAGGCTCGAGGTGGACAACCTCAAGACAGACCGGGACGCTCTGAAGCTCGAGGTGCAGGGCCTCAAGGAAGCAAAAGGGAAGTTGGAGCACGAGGTGGAGTACCTCAGAGGCGACATCAAAGAGAAGACCGAGATCTTCGAAGATGCCCTCAAGGAGACCAAGGTCCAGGCTGTCATTGACTATGTCAAGTCTTCGAAGTTTGACGACGCGATGACCGAGGCCTACCGCAAGGGTTTCAAGCTCAGTCGGTGGTTAATCAGGCACACCTACCCTGGCCTTGATATGAGCGCCATCACCACTTCGTGTATCACTGATGACATGGTGCGTCAGTCAGTGGATGATCCAGACTCTGAGGATGAAGGCGCCGATGATGATGCAGAGGCCACCGATTCAGTTAATGCTCCTGAGGAGGTCCCGAGCAAAGGCGATGAGCCTCCGAAGTAGTTTTGTCCCTGTACCCTGAGCCTGCGAGCTTGATCTCTTCTTTTTTTTTTTTCATTTCAATCCTTGTAAAGAATTTTGTAGAATTAATGAAAGAATTTTCTTCCTCGATCTTCTTCTACTGTTTTCTGGACTGTTCATTATTTTTACAAGTAGACCCCGTACGTTGGGGTGGACATAGTAAGGCATGTGCTCGACCCTGTCTACTCAGTTGATATTCGCTTTTGGCATATGCTGGGGTGGGCTATGTATCACTCGGTGCACGTACAACCGAAGTGAGGCAGTTAAGTCATACGCAACGCCGAGGTCTCTTACCAGCTTGGCTTCTTGGCGCTTAAGCCAGGTGGTGGTGACTTATGGTCTATCCATCCATGCCAAAGGGGCAGTTGGTCTTCATGTATTGCTGAGATTCCTGTCAGCTCGGCGTTTTGGTCCTTGGGCTCTGAGTGACCCGCGGTCTTCTTAGCGGTTACAGGTAATATTGCCTTCATCACCGAAATGGCTAAGTCTTTCTTGATGCTGATGTGTCAGTTAGCTTAGTGTTTTAGCCCATGAGCTGGGGGTGACTTATAGTCTGCCCTTGAAGTTTGCCCATGCCATGGAGACGACTGGGTCTTATTGCGTCGAGGTCATGTTTGCTCGGCATTTTGGCCCTTAGGCTCTAGGAGTGACTTGTAGTCTACTCAGTTGTTACAGGTAATACTGTCTTAAGTTGACAATATTCCATGACCAAGGTACTTGTTTCCCTTCGAGGGTCTTGAGCTCGTATGTTCCTTCCCTGAGCACTTGTTTCACTCGGTAAGGTTCTTCCCAATTAGACCCGAGCTTGCCAGCGCCGGGCTCAGGTACCATAACTTTGCAAAGGACCAGGTCAATAACGCGGAGGTTCCGCTTCTTGACCTTGGCGTTATAGTACCGAGCTACTCTTTGCTGGTAAGCTACAGTCCTGATGTATGCGAGGTCCCTTACTTTGTCGAGTAGACCGAGCTACTCATTGTATGCTTCTAGTCGTAGCGTAGGTAGTTCGATTTCTGCCGGGATAATTACTTCGGTGCTGTAGGTGAGATTGAAGGGAGTCTCTCCTGTGGCAGTTTTCTCCGTGGTTCGGTAAGCCCATAGAACACTGGGTAGCTTGTCTACCCACAATCCTTTAGCTCGGTTCAAACGTGCCTTCAGTCCGTGGAGGATGGCTCTGTTTGTGACTTTTGCTTGACCGTTTGCTTGATGGTGTGCGACTGAAGTGAAATTCTATCGGATTCCCATGTCTTGGCACCAGTTTTGGAATTTGATGTCTTCGAACAGCTTTTCGTTGTCAGAAATTAGTACCCGGGGTAGCCCGAAGTGGCATACAATGTTCTTCCAAAAGAAGTTTTGGATGTTCCGGGCTGTGATTGCTACAAGAGGTTCAACTTCTACCCACTTGGTCAAGTAATCCATTGCTAATACTAAGAACTTCCTCTAGCCTGTCGCTGGCGGGAATGGTCCAAGTATGTCGATGCCCCATTATGCGAATGTCAGATACTTGCGGTCGACAACAGGCTGATGGTGAATATTGGCATGCTTCTGGCATTTGTCACATTTTCTGACAAACTCGATGGCGTCTGCTTTCATTGTTGGCCAATAGTACCCTTATTGTAGTGCTTTTTGGGTGAGTGCCCTGCTCCCTAAGTGTCTGCCACACAGACCCTCATGAGTGTCGCGGAGTACGAGCTCGGCTTCGGTAGGGTGCAAGCAGCACAGGTAGGGAAGCGTGTAGGATCTTCGGTACAACCGTTCATCTATTATGACGTATTTGGCTGCCTGGCGCTCTCCCCTTCTGGCCGCATTGCAATCTTTAGGGAGGGTCCCGTGTAGCAAGAAGCTCGCGAGTGAGTCAATCCAGCTCGGCTTTGCTTGGACGACATGAGCGATCTCCTTGCCCCCCCCGAGAATGCTAGTCCGAGGCAGGTCCTCTATGTACACAGTTCTCATGGTGATATCACTGGTGCTAGCTAACTGGGACAGAACGTCGGCCTCAGCGTTCTCCGACCTCAGGATTTTTCTGATGAAATGTGATGGGAAGTTGAGCAGATCTTCTCTTACTTTGGCTAAGTAGGTGATCATGGTTGGTTCGCGAGCTTCATAGTCTCTTGTGACTTGGTTGACTACGAGTTGGGAATCACTGCAGATGACGAGATGCTTGGCTTTTACTTCTCTGGTTAAAGATAGTCTAGCTATCAACGCTTCGTACTAAATTGTTGGATGCTGCGAACTCGAAGCGCAGTGCGTACTCCAATTTCGTGCCACTTGGGCCGTGCAGGACTATTCCGGCTCCACTGCCCTTCTGGTTCGAGGAGCCATCTACGTGAAGGATCTTGGGCTCCTCATCCCAGTTCACGCTTGGCTTAACTAGGAGAGATGCCACACTGGCTGCTACCTCACGAGTCTCGGACTCAATTGGCCTGGGAGCTCCGGGTTTGCCCGAACTGGGGGCCCCGTGCTCAACCGGCCTGGGGACTCCGGAGCTGAAAGTGCACTTCGCAATGAAATCTTCTAAGGCTTGGGCCTTAATAGCAGTTCGCGTCTTGTATTGGAGGTTGTACTCGTTGAACTCAACAGCCCACTTCGTCAGTCGACCAAAGACCTCGGGCTTAAGTAAGACTTGCCTCAAAGGTTTGTCGGTAAGGATGATAACGGTATGAGCTTGGATGTATGGACGGAGCTTTCGAGCTACGATAACCAGTGCGTAGGCTGGCTTCTCTATCTCTGGATATCTCATCTCTGCTCCCTGCAATACTTTACTAACATAGTAGATGGGTCGTTGGACCCGATCTACTTCCTTTATCAGTACCGAGCTGACCACTTCGTCACTTGCCGAGAGGTACAACTCTGAAACATCGCCCTCTTTGGCCCGGGTTAAGGTTGGTACACTAGCGAGGTATTTCTTGAGCTCGTCAAATGCGAGCTGGCAGTCTTGGGTCCACTCGAATCCTTTGCTTTTAACTGCCTTAAAGAAAGTCAAACAGCGGTCCACTGACTTGGACATAAAGCGGCTCAGGGCGGCTATGCGGCCATTCAGCCTTTGAACCTCCTTCAACTTCTTGGGTGATCTCATATCTAAGATAGCCTTAATTTTATCCGGATTGACCTCAATGCCACGCCGGTTGACAATGTATCCCAGGAATTTACCCATGGCGACACCGGAGACAAACTTGTTTGGATTTAACTTCATGTTAAATTGTCGCAGAATTCAAAAGACAGAATGCAAGTCTTGTATTAATTCGTGAGAGAATCGAGTTTTGACGACCATGTCATCTACATAACACTCTATTTTTCTGCCAATTAATGGCCCAAATAGTTTATTTACAAGCCTTTGAAAGGTTGCCCCAACATTTTTCAACTTGAAGGGCATAACTTTGTAACAATATAGACCAAACTCTGTGATGATGGCCGTTTTTTCTTTGTCCGTCGGGTCCATCCTGATCTGGTTATAGCCCAAATATGCATCTAAGAAACTTAGTAACTCGTGCCCTGAGGTCGTATCCACCAGGTAGTCGATTCTGGGGAGGGAGAAGCAATCTTTTGGGTAGGCTTGGTTTAGGTCGGTGTAGTCCACGCATATGCACCACTTGCCGTTAGCTTTCTTTACCAGAACGGGGTTGGCTACCCAACTCAGGTAATGGACTTCTCTTATGAAACCGGATGCGAGGAGCTTTGCTACCTCTTCGTCAACTGCTTTCCATCGCTCCGGGGTAAGGTTGCATTTCTTTTGTCTAACGGGCCTAACTACAGGATCAGTATTGAGCTTGTGAGTTATGAGATTAGGGTCTATACCGGGCATTTCTGCCGTGGACCATGCAAAAACATCTAAGTTTTGAAGTAGGAAATTTACTAGTTCGGATCACAGGGGTTCCTAGACTGAGGCACCGATCTGAAGTGTCTGAGTTGGGTCTTCTGCTGAAGTCGGAATAGCAATTGTTTCTTCCGTGGGCGCAACTCATTCTTTGCCTTGCTCCATAGGTCGCTCCAGTTCGACGTTGTTGGCCACCTTGGTTTTTCTCTTGAGGGTGGCAACATAGCACTTGTGAGACTCAAGCTAGTCGCCCCGTGCTAGACATTGAAGTCTCCTATTTTGGGTTGACAATGGCATAAAACATAAATTTGACTTGCCTATAAATGTTATTTTGTCTTTTCCTATCTTTAAGTGAGGTATCTTTGGGATTTTGGGCATTTTAAGTCTATTTGGCTTAAGTGAGGGGCAGATGTTATCTCCCACCCTCATGAGGTCACAAGATGGAATAACTGATGTTGCGATTTAATTTAATGCGTCAAAATGGAACTTTTTTAGTTTAACGATCAAATTGTTAGACAGTGTATGCCCTTAGCTTCAATTAGATTGATGTACATTAGACATTTATTGTAAATGAATAAAAGTACATAATTGATTCATGTTATATCTGGTATGTTTCTGTGTAATTACCCTTAAACTAGACCCTTATGAGACTCGTGTTAGTTTAGAATGTTCTCAGCCGTTGGATAGACGTAGGGAGGATTATCCTGCCATGGCTGACACTAATGTGCTACCAAGTAGGTTGGGGTAGCTTGTCTAAGTTGCCAGGGTGAAACCCAAAGCACATATAGTGTGTATTTACTTGAAACACTGAATCCAGACTATTTTCCAGTTATTCCCTGAACCTTGGAGACCGGTGGGTAAAACCGAAAAGTTACACCTAACCCCTAGACTCGATTATGGTACCGCATTGGGTGTTGGATTGGCTTGTCTTTGATATGCCAATCAATGAGATCCTCAGTGGGGGTCAAAATTTGGGAATGTTGGGGCATGCTAAGAATTCACTCAAGTGGGTGACCATAGTGATAGGATCAGCCCCTTTATCGGACAAAGTGAATGATTGGGGACTGCCATGATTTCTAATGAAATTCTCAAATAAGGAGATTGGACGGAATCCACCAGAATGATTTAAACGGAGTTCCCCGAAGAATGAATTCCGGGAAAGTAGAGTAGAAATTCATATAATATAGTAGTAAAAATGAACAAAAACAAATACGTTCAATAAAAAAGAGATTTATTCTTCTTCCTTGATTCTTTTTTTTTTCTTACGACGCAATCTGGATTCTCAGATTTTTTGAACAAAACATCACTCTCTCTGATGGAAACAAAAAACTGTCGGTAGTCAATTTCAACCGTGTTTAAGATTTGTTTTTGAATATATATATATATATATATATATTATGTTTTATGAATAAAGTTTGCAAAATGTTTTAATTCTCTAGATCCATCCGAGAAGAGAGTGCAACACTATACCTTACGGCCGAGGGAGAGGTCCTCTCTTGTTAGGCAGTGTTTGATCATTAAGGGTTGAGAGGTTAAATGTAAGACCATTTAGGGCTTTTATACCTAATGGGTTAATCTCACTTAAAAATCACAGTCCTTGGTCCTCATAAGGTGGCTGGACTCTAGGACCATTTACTGTAAATGTTGGGTCCATTAAGAGCCCATAATGATGGACTCAGGGGTTCATTGTGTACAATAATGAATTTAGCCAGGCATTATAACAGAGGCTAGACTGAACCCATATGGCTTTTGTGAGATCAATGTTAGGGTCCTACGCCATACAAAGAGAGCCAAGTCAGCCTGCAATTAAAAGGGGAGGTGAGCCCACTTACTTAATGGGCCTAGGGCCCAAGATTAATATAATTAATTAGGGTGTCACATGACAGATTAAGCAATCATGTGACATAGGGCAAATATGGGTATGGATGAGCAGATAAGATAAGGGGATAAGCCTTATCACTTAAGGAGTCTAGGTCCAAATAAAGATTTGGATTAGGAGAAGCTGATCCTTAATGATTATAAATAAAGGGAGCGGATTGCTTCAGTTTCAACATTTTTTTGCTCTTAGTTCTCTCCCTCTGCTCTTGCCGCACTACCCTATTCGATCCTCAGTTTCATGGACTGATCAAGATTGGACCTTGATTCTGATTTTTCCAAGAAAAATAAGATTTAATTCATGCTCATCCCTTGCTTGATCCTTGCTGAAGGATTGTAGTTCTTGCTGAAGAACTGTATTGCGGAACCTGCTTCATCTTAAGCTACGCCATTTTCAGTGGAAGCGGGTTTTGGTACCCTCTTTGGGCGTGAACACCTACGTTGCTCTCCCATTCTTTTGGTTTCAGATCTGGTCTAGTTTGTTTCAAGAATGATCATTGAAAATGCAATTTTTCTAAAACTGGGAATACAATTCCCGGAAGGGAGAAAGAAATTTTTGAAATTTCGTCCAGCCACCTTGCATGGTTCGGACATCCATTTGATGGATCTCCCTTCCCTTCACAAATGAATGAATTACGCTGTGAAATTTGATGTACACTGGTGTTTTGGGTCTCTGAACATGGTGGTGGGGTCTGATCAGTTAAATAAAGCTTGGATGATGGATATCTATGGCCGGTATTATCTTAATGAATGAAATCTACTAAAACAGAATTGTGGCATGATAAAGTGTCAAACGAGGGAATTTTGGGATGAAAATTGACGGGAAGCCATTTTGGCATGTCTTAAATCTGATGAAAATAATGGATGTTTGACCAGTGGTGTGGATTGATAGATTTGGTTCATATAATGTCTTAATTAACAAAAAAGCCCAAAATGGAATCTTTCTTGATTAGCAATTAAACAGAGGAGTTTGGTCATGAAATTTCATATGCTGGGGGTTTTTGGGGTTCTAAATATGGTAGTGGGGTCCAATTGTCAAAATAGGTTGAAATGACAAGGATCCATTGTTGTATGCTTTAATCAATGGGATTTATCGAAAAAGAATCTTGGCTTGATAAATGGTTAAACGGGGAAATGTTGAATTGAAATTTGGTAGAGTGGCATAGATTTGGATTATGAGGCTGTTGGGAGGTTTGATCTTATTGGTGATGTATGGATCGTTGGTTTTAAGCTTAAGAGTTGTCATAGTGTTAAGCATGTTAAAGAGAAATCTTTTATAGATGAGTAGCGAAATCAAGGAGTTTAAAGCTGAAATTTGGCACGGTGGATGTTCAAACATTTTGTCCCTCATTATGGAGTCTGGTCGGGGATCAAGTATGGTGATGTGTCGTAATCATGGATGTCAGAAGGGAATCATGTAGATTTAATGGGGATTTGAGGGTATTTGGGCTGAAATTTGGTATATTGGGGTTTTGGCACATTCAATAAAGATTAGTGTGATTTGATCAAACATCCAGAATGTGAGAGGTGGGTTATAGAATAGATCGAGCAAAAATTGGATGCTAACACCAGGCTAATGAATGATGGGACAGGTGAACCGACATCCATAGAATGAACCACAACTGACTGAATAGCACCTGTTGCATTTGGAGTACCCAAAACTTCCTTGGATGGATCCAGATCCTTGTTGTTAGCCCCACAACACATCTCCATGTTTGTCTTCTCCCTGTAGAAAAAATTTCTTTCTCAAAATTTAAATCATCCACCATACCCAAAGGGAAGATTTAGAGGTCTATCATAGACAACAAGTCTGGGGGTAGGGGGAACAACATGAGGAGAAGCAACTCCATCACCGCCCTAAAAAATGTTGAATGACGAACATCGGTTCTTTCGTTGGATGGGGATATAAAATATTCCTTTAGTGTGAACCTTGTTGAGTCTTCACCTTGGTAGTAGTAAGATGCCTGCTTGGCAAAGTATTGCTTGAAGAGTCTAAAACTCTGCAATGCTTCCCTGTTGAGAAGGCAAAATCTTTGACTGCAAATCTTAACAAATAGCATGAAACCAAGACTTCCAAGACAAGAAATTTTAGGATGTGTCAAATGGAACTACTCTAGATCATCAACCAGAGTGAATCTAGTTTATTCCATGAAAGATTGGATGGATCCACTTCAAAAAAACCTCCTATTGCATCATTGATCTCTTTGAAAACCGAGGAACTCCAACCATGGGGTACTCCAAAAACTTTTGTGTGCTAATTGTTCAAGTTTTTTTTACTTAATATTAAGAGCACGAAAACAATAAAGGAGATACTCAATCGGATGTTTAAATGTTGATTGATTTTTCTATGACTAAAATGTAATATGGCACTATAATCTCAGAGGTACGATGTGAATTCTTATTAATCTATTAATCTAAAATTAATTAGTACCAAAAATATGAAAATTAATTAAGGCATCTATAGAAAAATGTACCCCATAAAGGCTTCTCTCTTGTGTTTAAGTGAGCCTCTTTCCTCCTTTGCTTTGACCCTTACCCCCCCTCCTCTTCTTCCCCCTTTTCCCTTTAACCTTACTCACGTTGTCTAGTGCAAGATGGTGGGCAAAGAACTATATACAAATCTGTCATGACTTTTGCCAACTCTTAAGTACTTAATTTGAAAATAGTACAATCTTCTCCAGAAGATTTTATCCCAAGTGACTGATTTTCAAAGTCCTCATAGATAGACCATTCAACCCAAGGGTTAGCAAGGCCTAGAAATTCCTAGTGGCCTCGATTATGGATTTTACAATGAACTAGATTATGAGAGAGCTAGCCCAACGTGAGCCCACACAACTGTGATCCATGAAAGGGGATTTATGGATTTGGTTAAGGCCCCGTTTGATTTTTAGGAAGTTTTTTATTCCAATAAGTGCATTTATTCATGTTCTTTTATTTCCTAGATGAATAAGACAATGATCATTTTAACCATAAAAATCCATTTTCAAAATGAGAAATTTTGTCCCATCTAAGTGTTGGCAACATTTTCCCATGTGGGAAAGTTACTAGAAAAATAAATTTTCCATGGACCCTAGATAAATCTAAAAAAAGAACATGGCATCTTAGTCAATGTGAACCAAAATCCCATTGACCAATTCCCCCCCCCCTAAAAGTCCAAAAAAAAGAACAATTCATAAGTGGATTTTTAATTGAATATGAAAATATCTCACAGTTTGAGCAGTAAAGAAGGCTGCATCTACACTTGGCAAGCCATTTGATTTGTCTTATAAGAGTATTTCAAGATGGAAAAAATATGCAAGAATCAAGGTTTCAATAGACATTAGCAAATTGTCAGTAGCCTCTATGGTAGTATGGACATCTTCCCCAATATTACTCCTTCTGTGGTAGGATCGTGCATGAAAGGTCTTCTTGTAAAACTCTTCACCAACTTAACCATTGAAGAGCTGGCCCAATGGAAAAAGCTATTGTCGCTTTGAGTTGATCAACTTCCAAATTACTAGACCTCTCTGACATAATACCACATGCAAATGATGAATAAAGCACTATTGTAGGCAAGGATCTTGTCTCTAAGTTTTTGAGTTTATCTCCTCAAATCCCATCATTGAACTTTACTATAGTTGTATGATGATGATGAGGAGGAGGAGGAGGAGGAGGATTTGAGTACAAAGGCACAAAATACCTAACGCAAAGGCGCCTATAAATGATGATGTCATGATAATCGACAAGGATTCAGCAATGTTCACAGGTGCAACCATTAACAATTCAAGTCAGATAATTGGAAGGAAAAGGGAGCATGTGGTTTTGAATCAACGTATGGGAGAAGGTAATTGCCACAATTTGTGTTGGACATGGAGCAAAAAGAAATCCTAAGAAGAGATATCAATTGGTAGCCTAATTAATTAGAAGGTTTCAATGAAGAGAATGAAAGAGTATAGAATGGGATAAATGGTGGTCTTTGGTCCAAGTGAAGAGAAGAGATTACAAAGGAAAGATAGGTGGGAAAAAAGAGATAGGGTTGGAGTTTTGGTATTGTAAGAGGAAAGGAATTGCTCTTCCTTTTTTTATTGTTTGGAATGTTTGTCAATATAAAGGGTAAAATACTTAAACCTCCCCTAAGTTTTATGATAAATACTTACACCTCACTTGTAGTTTTATATAGGATGTAAACCTCCCTCGTAGGAAAAAAGGTGCTGCTATATTTAACAGAAATTATGAAAAGATGATTTTGCCCTTCATTATTATTTAAAATTTCAAAGAAAGAAAACCACCAAGTATGGGAAGAAATTGATGGGATGGTTCTATCCATGAATTAGGTGGAAGATGCGTTTGTGGGTGTAGTAGAGGTGGAGAAACAGGAGAAACATTATTCTAATGTTTGCCTTTTTAGTTTCTTATTTTTTTTTGAAGATGATTTAAAACTTTGTTATGTTGAGATTTTTTTTGTTCTCATTCTTCAAGTTCTTTTCTCTAAAGAAGGAATTAGATTTAGGTGTTTCATTAGTTTTAGGTCATAATGATCTCCTGATTATGGCCAAAACAATAGGGAGATTAGCTAATCTCTTGATTATGGCCAAAACAATAGGTCATAAAGAAGGAATTAGATTTAAGTGTTTCATTAGTTTTAGGTCATAATGATCTCCTGATTATGGCCAAAACAATAGGGAGATTAGCTAATATGTTTAAGTGGCCATGGGTAATTCAAAACTATTTTAATGTAAGGATGTTTTCACCACCAAAATTGTAAAAATCCCATTGCACTATTCTCAGATCCACAACAAAAATGTTTTGGGGAGAATATTAACCATGAGAGTGTTGGTGGCAAAATTGTGGAACAATAGAAGTGGCAAGAAAAAGTATCCATCCTAATGCCTTTGCCTTGGAGTGATCCCCATGTAGTGTTGCACAACACTCCAAGATGTACTTCTACTATTCTCTCTACTTATTATGCTACAATGGGTATTTTTTCCATCATTTCTTCTCCTTGCAAATTCAATTTCAATTTCTTATTTGGCCAATTACAAATGGAATTTTTGTTTTGACTATTGACATAAATTTTGATGGGTGTATGCAGTTGGTTTAAGAAGCTATGGCAAAGTTGTTGCCTAGTTAGCTTAACCCAAGGGATGTGAATTAGGTTGTATAAATTTTTCCCCCAACTAAATCCTTCTAATATGATATGATGAATGAAAGAATAAACAAGTAAAACAATTAGAGAAAGCTATGTGTGTGTGTGCTATGCAAATGCAACAAAAAGTAAAGCAATCAACCTTAATTAAATAAACAAGAGATTGCAATAAAGTAAAGCAAACAAAGATTTTTGTAGAGGTTCATCCAAACCCAAGCCTACATCCTCTCCTTAAGAAACCTCTTGAAAATTCCACTAAAATCGATTAGTCTTCTTTGTGCCAATCAAAGCTTAAAACTAGCAGGACTTTTAGGTGCTTACACCTTGGACAAACTTCTAGATGCTATTCCAACTTGAACAATTGGCTTATGGGTGCCAACCACACCCATACTAGTGTTATACTCTTGTTCACCTCAAGTACAACAGATAATACAACTGTGAGCGTCTACAAATAGATCACTTGGATTGCTTTGGAGTGCCACCATAGTCGTGATATTGGGAGATATGGGCCTCCCAAAATTGTTTATGAAATCATTTTAATCTAGTAGTGACTCCAAACCAAAGGTAATGGTTGAATTAGTCTAGGTAAGACTTGGATGGGAGAGGGAAGGGGTTTGGCAGCCCCCTTCTATTTCTAATAGGTGGGTTTTTAGGTATTCTAGAAACAATGGAAGGGTTTGACTAATCCAATTATGTTTGGATGGAAGGATTTGGAGATGAATGAATCGGCTAATAAAAATGCTCAAAATTGAATATTTGTCTGATGAAGGGGTAAAGGGAGGAGTTTCGAGCTAAAACTCAATTGGGTGAAAATTTTATGGGTCTTGGATTGTTTGGTAGGTGTAATAGGTCAACGAGTGTTGGGATCAAGGGAATAAGAAGCACAAGTGTTTTATCCAATGAGAAAACTTAGAATGGAATCTTGGTTTAATGAAAGGATAGATGGTGTCTAATAGCTTTGAATTTGTGGGGTTAGGTGTATTGAGATGCCTAGGTAAAATTGAGAAATTCGGGAAGAATGGTGACTAACTGATTTTAGACCACCAAAAGCAAACTGTACGATGATAGAAATGGTTGAAATTTGTGATTTATTGATAGTATATTACAAAATCTTCGTAACGGTATGTTAAACTTTGAAAATGAATAACCACACTAAAAGTTATGAGATTAAGAAATTAGGTACTTGATCATGACGGATCTAGGTATTCTAGAAATAGTTGGTTGCCGGTTGAATTTAGGTGGCCAAAAAACAACCGTTTTATAATATTTTAGGAAAATTCCCAATTAGTACCCTATACTTTGGGCCTAGTGCCACTTTGGTCCCCAAACTTTAAAACGCGACAATTCAATACTCAAACTTTCAAAATGCACCAATTTAGTACATGCCATTAACTAGCTGCTGAGTTGCATTTGAAAAGACACAAATGCCCTTTGAGTGTCATCTAATTTTTTTTATCAACCATCCAAATGTTGACAAAAAATGAATAGTCCCATATCTTTTTCTCTTCTATTCAAGAAAGTTGGGGTCATGTCTCAATGGGAACTTTGGTGACTCAACTTTCTTGAATAAAAGAGAAAAGGATTTGGGACTATTCATTTTTTGTCAACGTTTGGATGGTTGATAAAGAAAATTGAATGACACTCAAAGGGCATTTGTGTCTTTTCAAATGCCACTTAGCAGTTGGTTAATGGCTAGTTAACAATAGGTACTAAATTGATATGTTTTGAAAGTTCGGATACTGAATTTTCAAATTTTAAAGTTCAAGGACTGAAGTGGCACTAGGCTCAAAGTATGGGGTACTAATCAGGAATTTTTCCTAATATTTTTGGGTCAAATCCGATTCTATTTTATAGTTGGTCATGGGAAGTCTATATTGAAAGGATAAATTTGTAAACTTTTCCATTTGAAAATGTATTATAAATGTTGGACACTAGTCCCATGAGCATATTAGCTAAAAATAAAAAATTAAAGAAACTTCAAATCCTAAACTAATACACCATTTTGGATTTAGTGGGTTTTGTGCAATAAGATAGAGGCATATTGTGCACACAACATCAACAATTTTGAATTTGTTGAAATAATTAATTATTTATTTATCTATTTATTATTTATAGGCTTTCATGACACACCTTGACTTGGTATATATATTGGGTACTTAAGATTTAGCATACCAGGTAAGCAAACTTCCATCTCTCTGGATAGTTTTAAAAATGTTAATTGAACAAAAAGTATATAATACTTAGTTATTTGTTTACTTATATAAAATAAAATCAGGCACCAAAAAATATTTGACCTTATGTTTGGAGTTTTGTTCATTACATTGTTAATTATTTGAAATGATTTGTTCGATACTTTGTCTTTTTTGAAATATTCCATTAATTTTTCTAAATATTTGGTATTCAAATCTAATATGTTTTGGCTATTATTGTCAAATGTGTTATTGAGACCCATGTGTGGATTATTGTATCTGTTTGCATTCTAAGATTAAGTTAATGCACTCTAAACCCTGCCATTGGGGATGAAGATGATGGCATCACAGGCTAGTCTGTTTTAGGCCCTCACCACAGTGCATATATGTAGTTTTGGACCTTGCCACTAGGGTTAGAGTGGTCATAGTCTAATTTCTAAATCTGTTAGTTATAGTCTATTATACAATCCATGACATGTGTTTCTAACAGTTTTATCTTAGTGTGTAAGTTTTTTTTTATAAATATTTAAGTTTTCATTTCTTTCAATTAAATGTATATTGCGTTATGTGAGCTTCTTGATGAAGGATTTTCTATTAGATATCAAATGTATTCTCACGCTTTTCCTTTCCACATTTTCAATCACCCATGAGTAACTTTTTGCATATTTGCTTGGGTGTGGGAAGTGTACAGAGCTTATTCTGCTAGTGTGATGGTTTAAAATAACATTCTTTGAAGTTAATTATTGATTGAATAGGAATTTTGATCCCACTTGTTAACTTGAGGTTTTTCTTGGTATATTTTATATAAGGATTATTTAATATATTTGGATAACTTTATTTTGAGGTATTAAAGATTATCCTACAAATCTCCAATTTTAGTTTTAAACATGGTAGCATTGCATGTTCTTTGAAAATATGGAGCTGTCATGTCTTGACCAAAGTTTGGGGCATGACAGTTTATTGGTGGTGTTTGATAGATCTGAAGTTAGGCTAAAGCCTTTACAACCAACAAAAATTCATGTGTTAGATACGTTAACAGTTCAATCGTTCGGTCAGATGATTTTTGTTCAAACTTTGGGTTTTAGGAAAACCAGGCCCAGAATCATGATCAGGTGTTAGTTATAATGATTTGATCATCCGGGTTAATAGCAGGTTAAAAACATTGGATAAAATTATAGATCGCCACCCTATACTTTAGGGATATTGGCACTTAACCCCCAAACTTTCATTTGTGACAACCCCCCTAAACTGTTAGATTCCGACACTTTTAGTGGAGTTCAATGAATAACTCAAGAGTCTTTAAAACCTCTCAATTTACTTAACAACATTGATAGTGCACTATTGCATTGGTAATACTTAACTAATGCATAAAAAATGTACAAAATTGGAGTTGATTGAAGATAAAATTTCAAACTAAGAAATAGCCAAAACAGTTCGAGCTTCTTGTGAACTAAGAAGAAGTGAAACACCTTTTTTTTTGTGTGGTGTTTTGGTCATGGCTATAGGTCGTCTATTGTCCTTCTTGGTTGCAGCTCAAAGTGTTATGGTCATTGTAATCAACTATTGAAGGTTTATAAGTCAGCCACTCCATTATTTTGGTGATGACATGGTGTGGTGGCAACTATTTCAACGAAAGGCTAAGGAAGACGATGAATAGTGGAGTGGCTAAGAAGTGTGGAGAGAAAAAAAAAAAAAAAAAGAAGAGAGGAAAGAGGAGGAGAAAGATGGAGGACTTACCAACCATTGGTTCCTGTTAACCACTACCCTGATCAAATGGTTCAACTGCTCAGTTTAATGGTTTTTTTTTTTTTTGACTTTTTCAATGTTTTTTTTTTTTTTTGGGTAAATAATGGTTTAGGGCAAAATAGAACCGGTGATCTATTTGATTCCCAGGATGAACAGTTCAACCTTCTGGGTCAATGATGGTTTTAAAACCTTGATTTTGTTTAGTTAAATTTGAAAAAGATTCTCATTTGAGTTTCATATGCTTGTTAAACATTTCTAAATCCTTAAATTATCATTTCCTTAATTTGTGTGATCATTTTTCCCTTACATATTTGTATAAACCCTTTACTTATGTTTCTTTCTTCTTTCTCGTAGTAAAGTGGGTGAAAGAAATAATGTACTTTGCCTTGCCCATTTTCATCATTTTGAAATGTAGTCCTCTTGCCCATACCAATCTTGAAAGGGCATTTTGGTAAATTAACTTCATCTGCCAATCCAATTAACGAAGAGGGGGCAAATTGTTGGGATCTAAAAGTTCTAGGGGTTTTTGTCACAAATGAAAATTTGGGCGTGGGATTAGTGTCACTAGCCCAAAAGTACATGGTAGCAAATTGAATTAAGTTTGGAGGCTTAAGAGTCATATGGCATTCCTAATTGTCATTTTTGGGGAAAACCGGTAAGCTTTGTTAAGTGAATGAGATTATTTTTTGGTTCCCCAAAAAAATTAAGATAAAAGGAGTCTCACACAAGGCTCCAAGGCAATGTTTGTGAGTGCTTAAAATAAGTGCTTATTTTAAAAATAAAGGCTTGTCTTTTAAGCCCAAATTTTCAGCTCTCTTTTAACTGCTTATACAATAAGCACTTAGCTCCTGTTTGATCTCACTTCTAAAAAGTACTTTTAAGAGTTGGGACTACACATTAAGTGATTATTAAGTGCTTTTATGTGTTTGGTAAAAAAGTGGGGAAGAAGTACTTTTTAAATAAGTGACTTGAAGTTGGCATTTTTTTTTCAGCACTTGTTGGAAAAGTATTTCCAATAGAATGGGATGAACCGATTCCTGGTATTTTCTTTTAATACCCAAAATACCCCCATGCGAGGGTTTTACCTCTTTCTCCTCTCGTTCGAGCATAGCAAACCAAGTAGCGGCGCACCCAATTACAGCTCCACTGGCGACGATTAGCTGTGGAGAAAAATGGCCAACGAACCTGTTGTTTTACCTTTTTCTTCCATTTTGTGACTTTTTTGTTCTCATTAAATCATTTTTCTTGGAGGAGACAAGATTTATGCAATTGAGCCCGCTTTATCGGTTTCCTTTTCTATACATATTTGCTTGGTAGTTCTTAAATCGATTGATATGGGAATAATGTGTGTGTTTTTGCCATTTTAGAGATGAATTTATGGCGCCAATCTATTATTTTCATTGAAGGTTGTTTTTTGTGCTTCTGAAGCTCATAATCTTTAGAGATACGTGCTTCTTATTTAAGTTCTCGTTACAAGCTCAGAAAGGGGTTCTGTTTTATCAGATAATTCCTAGGTTCTTGAAAGGACTTGGAGTTGATAAGTATTTGGAGCTCTACAAATATTTGGTTTTTGTCATTTGACTTTTAGAGAAGTGAGAAAAAGTGATGTCTCTCAAGAGTATTTATTATTCAGGACATAAAAGGCGGAATCGGTAACATTTCTAGTGGTTCGGGATATTTCGGTTCCTGTCGACACTCTGAAGTAGAGTTGTTGGGCCTACTTGGAGGCATGTGGTTGCTTGTGCTGGGATTTGTAGGAGTTAGAGGGAAATGACGAAGGAGATCGTGAAGACCCCTGAACTTTCCGGCAAGTTGACATTTTCCATTTGCACTTCTGACTCTAATTGCAGAAATCTGGGAACAAATCTCCCATTGCCACCCAGACTAAGAGAATGTTAAGGGAAGGGGACGGGCTAAAATTGTCATTTGTGTCAATATAAGCATTTATGGGGAAAATAGTTTATCAAACATCCCTATCCCAATAAGTGCTTAAAAACATAATAAGTGATTTGGCAAGTGGGTCACCAAACAACCATAAATAGTTGTTAAAATAAATACTTCTAAGAAGTACTTGTGCATCAAACAGGGCCTACTTGAAGTACTTTTAAAGTACTTCTTTTAACAACCACTTAATCATCAAACAGGGCCATATTCAATTATTTTCTTCCAAAATTATCCCTATTTGAATTTTAAAATTCCACTTATAATGCTATCCCTAGTTGAATTTTATAAAAGTACTTTCCGTAAAACTGTTTTTATTAAAGTTTTTTTGTAAAAATGTTTTTATAAAAGTATTTTCGAAAAAGTGCTTTTCTTAAAGTGCTTTTGTAAAAATACCTCCATAAAGTGCTTTTATAAAAGTACTTCCATAAAGTGATTTTATAAAAGTACTTCTGTAAAGTGTTTTTATAAAAATACTTCCGTAAAGTACTTTCATAAAATGTTTTTATAAAAGTACTTCTACAAAGTACTTTTATAAACGTACTTTCGTAAAAGTGCTATCATAAAAGTACCTTCGCAAAAGTGCTTTCATAAAAGTACTTTTATAAAAGTGCTTTCGTAAAAGTGCCTTCGTGAAATTTGAAAGAAAATGAACAAAAGTGGTTATTGGAGAAAAAGACTACCGAACACCCAATATGAAATAAATGCTTATTTGAAAAAGTTGGGTGCCAAATGCAAATAAGTGCTTATTCGAATAAGCACTTGTTTTTAATCACTTATTTTTAACATAAACACTCCCAAACATAGCCTAAATATTGATGCAATTTTATATGTTGGATGGGCATATTGGACTTCGGAACGTTGCGCCTTATATTTTATTTTAGCTTTTTCTCAAACCAGTTCAGGGCCAAGGATCAGTATAAGACTTGCTTACCCCTTAAAATAGGTCAAAATCCCAAAGTGTAATTCATGTATGGTGACCCACGTGTACAATATATATTGGTAGATACAGATTGATATGTTGCAAAATGTTGATCCTTGGTCTCATGATATTCCTATTCCTAATTGGGCTAAGCCAGGTCGGATCTATCCCAAGAATTATTCTTGAGAAAAAAAGTTCACTATTAATTAATGTTTTTGAACTATCGTTGACTCGAACAGTTGAACCATTCAGCCCATAAACCGTCTAAGAAACTGGTTCCACTTTACCCTTAACCCATTCTTGGACTAAAAACCACTGACTTGGTTAGATAATTGTTGAACCGGGTAGTCGAACCGTCGACTCGAACAACGGTTTGCGGTTCAATAAAGTTGCAAGGAGATCAAAGAGGGGAGAAACTCAAACAAGAATGACCTCAGATCTGAGATCGCTAGATCCCAGATACAGTAGAGAAGAAGAAGAAGAAGAAGAAGATTGCAGATGTTGAAGAGAAATTAGATTTGAGATTGGATCTGTGTTTTGGTTGCTACTACCTTGTCGTCGCTATTGCCAGTGAACGTCGAATCCTCCTCTTATTCCTTCTTCTTCCCTCCTCCTTCTTCTCCCCTCCTTCCTTCTTTTCTTTACTTTCTCCCCTTCATTTCCTTTTTTTTCTTACATTTTTCTTCCTCCTCCATTTCCTTTTTTTTCTTACATTTTTCTTCCTCCTTCCTTTCTTTCTTTTCTTTCTGATGAGGGCGAATTTGGCCCTCTAGTGAAAATATGACACCTAGCACCTCATGCCAACTAAGTGCAGCCTCTTGACAACTAGGTAGCTCGCCACTTAGGGGTAGTTCGACACTTACAGGCAGTCTGGCGTCTTACGAAGAGCTCGCCACTTAGGGGCAGCTTGGCACCTACAAGCAGCTCGGCATAGGTAGCTCGACATAGGCAGTCGGCCACTCCACAGGCAGCTTGACATCTTACGAAGAGTTCGGCACTTACAGGCAGCTCGGCATAGGTAGCTCGCCACTTAGGGGCAACTCGGCATATCGCAGGAAGATCATCTGCCTGACAACTATACCTGATAGATTCGGAGACCTACGCCCACGTCTCTTGCCAGGCGGCGCCGTGCCTGCCAACCCTGAGAGTTGTCCCTTGCCTGGCAGAATCGTACCCTGCAACAGCTGCTTGCACCGGCCACCTCAGCTATGGTAGTAACGGCTGTGGTAGAGAGACAGAGTAGGTTATGCCTGACTTGAGAGAGGCGGTTATGCCTGATTTGACTGGACACCGCTATATAAGCTCCGACCCCAAAGACAAAAGGGGGAGAGAATGGAAAAATGGAGGTAATCCCTGCTCTCTAGCTCTCTCACTTCTCTCCAAGCTCTCTGCAATTAGAATGCTAACTTAGGCATCGGAGAGTCCCCGCCGAGTAAATACCCCCGAGTCATCTGATTCAGTTCTAGCAGGTTTCTTAGTTCTCGCCGCCTACAAAGAGGAGGAAAAGGTGGAGTTCTCGCAGGTCTCTTAGCTCCCACCACCTACAAAGGAGAGGAGATAACCTCATGCAGAGGGCAGTCGGGTTGCACTACACCAGGGAGCTCCACCACCCTCTGAGTTACAGGCTGCCTAGGAGCAGGTCAAATGATGAGTCCATCCAGGTAGCTCACCACCAGGGAGCTTGTCACCAAATAGCTCACCACCAGGGAGCTCGTCACCACATAGCTCACCACCAAGGAGCTCGTCACTTGGTAGCTCACCACCAGGGAGCTCGTCACCAGGTAGCTTACCACCGGGGAGCTCGTCACCAAGTAGCTTACCACCAGGCACTTCAACACCAGGGAGCTCCACCATCCTCTCCTAGGAGCAGGTCAAATGACGAGGTACTTAGCCAAAAAAAATTGATACATCACAAAAATTGGTACGTGACCAAAAACGGTTACATCAATTGGCATGGTCTATGGGAACACGCGACAAAAGGCTAAGTTCTCTCCTCCCAAAAATCTAAGTCCAAACGTTTTAGAATCTGAAGCTCTCGCTTAATAGTTTCCATTTTGTATGAATTCAAAGACTATGCAGGGAGCTAACAGGCTAAGTGGCTCTAGCAACTCGTCAGTCCTCTTCGTGAGGTCCCCCCTACAAAGATGAGCTCTTCGTGGCTTCCGCGGGAGTTGGCGGCCAACAGACTACACAGGCACCCTTGTTGGTCGAGCCTTCCAAGGCTCCCGTGTGAGCTGGTGACATAAAGTTAGTAGTGTTGCCCCTGAAGGTCGAGCTCCTAGTAGCTTCTTGTAGGAGTAGGTGACCGGCATTATGAGGCTGACGCAGCACAATCATAGCTCTAAGGCACCTCACAGGTAGTTCGGCACCCGGTCAGCCCGACACATCACATGTAGCTTGGCACCTGGTTAGTTCGGCACCTCACAGGTAGCTCGACACCTGGTCAACTCGGTGCCTTACCGGCAGCTCGGCGCCTTACAGGCAGCTCGGCACCTGGTCGGCTTGGCACCTCACAGACAGCTCGACACCCAGTCAGCCCGACACCTCACAGGTAGCTCAGCACCTCACAAGCAGCTCGGCACCCGGTCAGCCCGACACATCACAGGTAGCTCAGCACCTAGTCAGTTCGGCACCTCACAGGTAGCTCGGCACCTGGTCAGCCTAACACCACATAAGTCGCAGTCGCCTCTTTGGCAAGGGCAAAGTCAAGAAGAGTGGACTACGAGTCGCTCCCAAAGCCTACGGGCCACATTACTGCTAAAAAACCCAGTTGCCTCTACGGCATGGGCTACACAACTGCTTAAGACCCAGTCGCCTCTTTGGCATGGCCAAAATCAAGAAGAGTGGACTACGAGTCGCTCCCAAAGCCTATGGGCCACATTACTGCTTAAGACCCAGTCGCTTCTTCAGCATGGTAAAAATCAACAAAAGTGGACTATAAGTTGCCCCTAGAGCCTAAGGGCTACAGTACTGAACTGGCGGGGACCTCCTCACCTTACAGGCAGCTTGCCACTTACAGGCATCTTCTAGAGCCTAAGAAATTGGATCAGCGATTACTACCTCGTCGACTTACGGGCCAAAAGGAGAAATCTACTCCCTTCGCCGAGTTACTCTCAGCTCGGGAGTGGAGGGCAAATGATGAGGGCAGATTTGGCCCTCTAGTGAAAATATGACACCTGGCACCTCATGCCAACTAAGTGCAGTCTCTTGACAACTAGGTAGCTTGCCACTTAGGGGCAGCTCGGCACTTACAAGCAGCCTGGCATCTTACAAAGAGCTCACCACTTAGGGGTAGCTCAGCATAGGCAGCTCACCACAGGAAGCTGGCCACTCCATAGGCAACCTGGCGTCTTACGAAGAGCTCGGCACTTACAGGCAGCTCGGCATAGGTAGCTTGCCACTTATGGGCAGCTCGGCGTATCGCAGGAAGATCTTCTACCTAACAACCATACCTAACAAATCCGGAGACCTGTGCCCACGTCTCTCGCCAGGCGGCATCGTGCCTGCCATCCCTGAGAGTTGTCTCTTGCCTGGCAGAGCCGTACCCTACAACAACTGCCTGCACCCGCCACCTCAGCTCTGGAAGTAACTGCTGTGGTAGAGAGACAGAGGCGGTTACGCCTGATTTGACTGGACACCGCTATATAAGGACTCTGACCCCCAAAGACAAAAGGGGAAGAGAATGGAAAAATGGAGGTAATCCCTGCTCTCTAGCTCTCTCATTTCTCTCCAAGCTCTCTGCAATCAGAATGCTAACTTAGGCATCGAAGAGTCCCCGACAGGTAAATACCCCTGGGTCCTCTGATTCAATTCTGGCAAGTTCCTCAGTTCTCGCTGCCTACAAAGAGGAGGAAAAGGTGGAGTTCTTCCAGGTCTCTCAGCTCCTGCCACCTGCAAAGGAGAGGAGATAACCTCATGCAGAGGGCAGTCGGGTTGCGCTACACCAGGGAGCTCCACTACCCTCTAAGTTACAGGCCGCCTAGGAGCATGTCAAATGATGAGTTCGTCCAAGTAGCTGACCACCAAGGAGCTCATCACCAAGTAGCTCACTACTAGGGAGCTCGCCACCAGGTAGCTCACCACCAGGGAGCTCGTCACCAGGTAACTCACCACTAGGGAGCTCGTCACCAAGTAGCTCACCACTTGAGAGCTCTACCATCCTCTCCTAGGAGCAGGTCAAATGACGAGGTACTTAGCCAAAAAAAAAATTGATACATCACAAAAAATTGGTACGTGACCAAAAACAGTTACACCGCTTTTTGTCTTTCCTTCTTTTCTTCGTTCTTTCTTTTTGCTCATTCGACAGCCTCTCTTTTCTCATACAAGACTAAAAGTCTAAGAATAGGTAATGATATTTTCCCTAATAATCAAATCGTCCAAACTGTTCGACCTAGATGGTCGAACCACTGACCTAGAAACTAGTGGCCACAATGGTTCTGTTTCCGAGTCGGTTTTTAAAACCTTGCTGTTAATTCTCAATAGGACTTTCTTATCTAGGGTACACACTCTCTTGATGCATCAAGCCATTAATGAGGGCCCTATCCTAGGTTTAAGCCTTGTGATGTTATTTTTATATCTTTTCTTAAGTTAAACCAAAATTTTAGGGGGGGGGGGAACCAAAACTTGCGCAATTATAGTATATCGGAACTATGAAAATAAAACAAAGAAAGGCCTTATATATTCAAACCATGTGAAATATCAAAAATCAAAGAAAGATTACATTACAAAATTTGATAATTACTTGAGAATTTATAGAAGAAGAAAGAGACAACCCCCACTCTTAACTCGAACATTACATATCAATCTTATCGCAATCTCACCCACCCAAGCATATCTAGCCTCACCCCTATCTCATAATGACTATAAAAGGAAAACCAAAAAGAACTTTGGTTTTGATTTATGAATACATACATACAAACCCTGAAATTGAAATTTAAATGACCTCTTTCCCACTAATTGGTTCTCAAATTATATGAGGCTACACACATAGAAAACTTATTACATGACAAAGGAAGATAAATAAAATACAAGGAAAGCAAGTGTGATGGAGTAGGTGGTCACAGATGTAGGCATTCGACCTTTGTCCTTCCTCAAGAACAAGGCCTCATACTGTGGCATGCTAATTATGCTTATATATCCTGAAATTATAAGTTGCAGAGCCAAGTGATCAAGACCTCCTAATCCTACTTCAAGGATTTTTGGGGTTGCTTGGAGAAGGCAATACAAATTGAGCAAAGAAAGGGTTGTTGGAGGAATGAACATGGGGGATGGTACTACAAACTCCATTATTTCTTTGTTGTATCTTTTCAAAGCTTCTTCATTTATGACTTTACTAGTAATCTCAAATCTTGCTTCAAAGATTCCTACTGATTTTAAGATTATGACAATAACTGAAAATAGATAAGAAGATGATCCTTTCATCATCCACATCCTTGTTTCATTCCACCACATCTTAATGGTTCCCTTTGCCCACATTAGCTCTCCCAGGCTAAAGATATGGGAAGCAATCCCTAGAGATGCAAAAGCCTTAAACCAAGGATTTGTAACCTGCAATAAGGAAAGAGGGGAACATATTAATGCAAGATTGCAAGGTTTTTAAAACAGGACCAAATAGGGAACCATTCTGGGGTCCATTTTCCAAGTCGAATGGATGGACCACTTAGACAAAAAAAAAGTTAAAACACAAAAAACAGAAAAAAATTGTTCCCAAGTCAAACGGTTCAATGGTTTGACTGCCCAGGTCAACAGTTCATTGACCAAATCAATGGTTCTTTTATCAAAAAGCAGTTTTGGGTAGACCTAGCAATTGGGTTGGGTGGTTTGGGTTCGAGTTGGGTCAAGACACTTTAGGTTGAATTTTGGGTTGGGTTGTCAAATGCTAGACCCTAACCCTAAATGTCCGGGAACAAATCTCCCATTGCCACCCAGATTGAGAGAGGATTAAAGGAAGGAGATGGGCTAAAATTGTCATTTGTGTCAATATAAGCACTTATGGGGAAAGTAGATTACCAAACATCCCCACCTCAACAAGTGCTTAAAAACATAATAAGTGATTTGGCAAGTGGGTCACCAGACAACCTTAAGTGGTTGTTAAAACAAATACTTCTAAGAACTACTTGTGCATCAAACATGGCCTAGTTGAAGTACTTATTTTAACAACCACTTAATCATCAAACAGGGCCTTATTCAATTATTTTCTTCCAAAATTATCCCTAGTTGAATTTTAAAATACCACTTATAAAACTATCCCTAGCTGAATTTTATAAAAGTACTTTGTGTAAAACAGCTTTTATTAAAGTGCTTTGGTAAAAATGTTTTTGTAAAAGTATTTTCGTAAAAGTGTTTTTCTTAAAGTGCTTTTTTAATACTTCCATAAAGTGCTTTTATAAAAGTACTTCCATAAAGTGATTTTATAAAAGTACTTCTGTAAAGTGTTTTTATAAAAGTACTTTCGTAAAGTACTTTCATAAAGTGCTTTTATATAAGTACTTTTGTAAAGTGCTTTTATAAAAGTGCTTTTATAAAGTACTTTCATAAAGTGCTTTTATATAAGTACTTTTGTAAAGTGCTTTTATAAAAGCGCTTTCATAAAAGTACCTTCATAAAAGTGCTTTCATAAAAGTACTTTACGAAAGTACTTTCGTAAAAAAGCTTTCATAAAAGTACTTTTGTAAAAGTGCCTTGGTGAAATTTGAAAGAAAATGGAGAAAATAGCCACAAATACTTATTTAAGCGCTTATTGGAGAAAAAGACTACCAAACACCCAATATGAAATAAATGCTTGTTTGAAAAAGTTGGGTGCCAAATGCAAATAAGTGCTTATTCGAATAAGCACTTATTTTTAATCACTTATTTTTTACATAAACACTGCCAAACATAGCATAAATATTGATGCAATTTTATATGTTGGATGGGCATATTGAACTTTGGAACGTTGCGCCTTATATTTTATTTTAGCTTTTTCTTAAACCTGTTCAGGGCCGAGGGTCGGTATAAGACTTGCTTACCCCTTAAAATAGGTCAAAATCCCAAAGTGTAATTCATGTATGGTGACCCACGGGTACAATATGTATTGGTAGATACAGATTGATATGTTGCAAAATGTTGATCCTTGGTCTCATGATATTCCTATTCCTAATTGGGATAAGCTAGATCGGATCTATCCTAAGAATTATTCTTGAGAAAAAAATTTCACTATTGATCAGTGTTTTCGAACTGTCGTTGACTCGAGTAGTTGGACCATTCAGCCCAGAAACCATCTAGGAAACCGATTCCGCTTTACCCTTAACCCATTCTTGGACCAAAAACCACTGACTTGGTTAGATAAATGTTGGCCCGGGTAGTCGAACCATCGACTCGGATAGTGGTTTGCGGTTTAATAAAGTTGCAAGGAGATCAAAGAGGGGAGAAACTCAGACAAGAATGACCTCAGATCTGAGATCGCTAGATTCCAGATACCTTAGAGAAAGAAGAAGAAGAAGTAGAAGAAGAAGAAGAAGATTGTAGATGTTGAAGAGAAATTAGATCTGAGATCTGATCTGTGTTTTGGTTGCTACCACCTTGCCGTCACTATCGCCAGTGAACGTCGAATCCTCCTCTTATTCCTTCTTCTTCCCTCCTCCTTGTTCTCCCCTCCTTCCTTCTTTTCTTTCCTTTCTCCCCTTCATTTCCTTTTTTTTTCTTACATTTTTATTCTTCATTCCTTTCTTTATTTTCTTTCTATCTTTTCTATCTTTTCTATCTTTTCTTCTTTTCTTCCTTCCTTCCTTCCCTAATAATCAAATCGTCCAAACCGTTCGACCTAGATGGTCAAACTACTGACCCAGAAACTAGTGGCCACAATAGTTCTGTTTTCGGGTCAGTTTTTAAAACCTTGCTGTTGATTCTCAATAGGACTTCCTTATCTAGGGTACACACTCTCTTGATGCATCAAGCCATTAATGAGGGCCCTATCCAAGGTTTAAGCCTTGTGATGTTATTTTTTTATCTTTTCATAAGTTAAACCAAAATTTTAGGGGGGGGGGACCAAAACCTGCGCAACTATAATATATTAGAACTATGAAAATAAAACAAAGAAAGGAAGATAAATGACCTCTTTCCCACTGATTGGTTCTCAAATTATATGAGGCTACACACATAGAAAACTTATTACATGACAAAGGAAGATAAATAAAATACAAGGAAAGCAAGTGTGATGGAGTAGGTGGTCACAGATGTAGGCATTCGACCTTTGTCCTTCCTCAAGAACAAGGCCTCATACAGTGGCATGCTAATTATGCTTATGTATCCCGAAATTATAAGTTGTAGAGCCAAGTGATCAAGACCCCCTAATCCTACTTCAAGGATTTTTGGGGTTGTTTGGAGAAGGCAATACAAATTGAGTAAAGAAAGGGTTGTTGGAGGAATGAACATGGGGGATGGAACTGCAAACTCCATTATTTCTTGGTTGTATCTTTTCAAAGTTTCTTCATTTATGACTTTGCTAGTAATCTCAAATCCTGTTTCAGAGATTCCTACTGATTTTAAGATTATGACAATGACTGAAAAGAGATAAGAAGATGATCCTTTCATCATCCACATTCTTGTTTCATTCCACCACATCTTAATGGTTCCCTTTGCGCACATTAGCTCCCCCAGGCTAAAGATATGGGAAGCAATCCCTAGAGATGCAAAAACCTTAAACCAAGGATCTATAACCTGCAATAAGGAAAGAGGGGAACAAATTAATGCAAGATTGCAAGGTTTTTAAAACTGGACCAAATAGGGAACCATTCTGGGGTCCATTTTCCAAGTTGAATGGATGGACCGCTTAGACAAAAAAATTAAAGCACAAAAACAAAAAATAAAAAAAATTGTTCTCAGGTTAAATGGTTTGATGGTTTGACTGCCTGGGTCAACGGTTCATTGTCCAAATCAATGGTTCTTTTATCAAAAAGCAGTTTTGGGTAGACCTAGCAATTAGGTTGGGTGGTTTGGGTTCGAGTTGGGTCAAGACACTTCGGGTTGAATTTCGGGTTGGGTTGTCAAATGCTAAACCCAAACCCTAAATGTTCGGGTTAGGGTTGACCCATGGGTCAAATTGGGTCATCCCAAAAAACAATTGGAATCTAAAAACACAAAGAAAAAATACATGAAAAATGCCAAAATTAAAGGAAGTAACCTTAAAATTCCAAATATGAAATAATAAAAAACTTGAACATTTAAGAATTCAAAGTGTAAACAATAAAGACTAAAGACTAAACAGAAAAAATTAAAGAGTGGAAATTCTAACAATGTATAAATAGTCCCAATTAGACCTGACAATTGGGTCAATGGGTTGACCCATGACCCAACCCAATTTTTTCGGATCGGGTCGGGTCATGCCATTCTCTCATTTATGTAGCTAGATATGAGACCCTTTATGTGTTTGGTTGGGTCGGGTTCATAGGTTGGGTCAACTTTTTGTCAAGTCTTAAATGCAACCGGTCAGGTGACCGATTCTCAATTTTTCCGGTCCAACCATCCAATCCAATCTTGGATTAATGTCAACACAACAAGAGAGAGAGAGAGAGCAAGATACCTGTGGAAACAAGGAGATTCCATTGGCCATTGCCAAGGGAGGAATAAGTGCATAACACAACATGGGTAAGCACCAAAGAGCCCATAAAGTGTAAAAGCTATAACACATAATTTGTCCTAGCTTCAACCTTCCCACTCCATGAGTCCAAGGGCAGTAGCCCGAGAGGAAGATTTCAAGCAACCCAGTTGTCCATCTCTTGTGTTGGATAAGTGTATCATTGGTGTTAATCGGGGCTAATCCCAAATATGCCTTCCTTTCTGGGCTGCAAAACACAGATTGCCATCCCCTTGAGTGGAAGACGAGGCCTGAGAAGACATCCTCCACCGCACACCCATACATCACACCCATCTGGGGAATACACAAATATTATCACTCTTGGTCAAGTAAACTAATCAAAGCACCTGAATACTGATAAGATTCATGTAAACTTAGAAAATGATCTAATATAAGCAAGACTACTCTAATTCACTTGAATACTGATAAGAGTCAAGTTTCTAATCAAGATAGGTTTTTAACAGTAGAATTATTAGTTGGGATTGGGGTGAAACCGAATATGGATTGTAGAGTACTGGAGTTGGACTTTTGGATATATAAGATGGCCATTTCAGTATATCAGAACCACCATGAAGAGCTACCTATAATTAGGGGTGTCAATTGGATTGGATTTGGTCCACTCCGATCCAGTCCAATGTGAGTCCATTACAAATGGGCCACCTCCAATACAATTTAAAGGTCATTTTGGATTGGTCCAGTTCAATGTTTGGACCATCCAATCTGTTCAAATTCGTTTTAATTTAGATTGGTTTAAGCTCAAACAGGTTGATTGACACCTATATTCTTATCTTATACCAATGGTCCAGATAATGGCTTAATCTAACCCAATCCAATATAAATTTATTATAGAGAGATCAGGTCCAATCCAATCTAATAAATATTTTGGACCCAATTGGTCCAATCCAATATTTCTTTTTAGTCCATCCAATCCATCCAAATTGATTTTGGACTGGACAGGACCGGCCCATTGACACCCTTACTTATAAGGCTAGAATGTTTAGTGTTTTAAGTTTGTTGTGGCATAAAATAGCTTTAATTGATATTTGAAACTATGTATAATTTTCTGAATGGGTCGAACCACCTCTGACCCAATGTCCAAAACTGTTGTTTCTGGTTCAAGTGTGACAACATTTTTGTAGGCAGTCCTGATTAAAAGCATTAGTCTAGGAGCAAGAACCGGATGCATGGACCGGGTTTGTTGTTGAACCAGGTTTCCAGTTTGGCCAGTGAGATGGCCCTGCTTTACAAGAAATAAGAAAGAAAATAGTTGTTAACTTGTTTTGAGCAAAAATAAAAAATAAAAGTGAATGAAAACATTTTCAATAGAAATAACTAAAAATAAATGAGAAATCAAAGTATAAGGACAATGGAGATTCTTTTTTGCATACTTCTTTGCCCCATGGTTTGCCCATCTCGTAGTCACAACTTATGAGTTCCTTTGCTTTCTCTTCCAACTCAGTCCAGCTTTTGCTTCGTTTAACTACATTCAATCAACATAGAGAGACAAAATGTGAGATCAGGTAATAGAATTTCCTCAATGCTGCTATACTTCTTTTGATTTCTCTTTGGGTTGAAGCACAAACATTTCTTTAGGTTAGGTTTGGAAACGATGAAAGTGGACTGTAAATCCCGGTTCACTTTGTCTGTATTTGGCAATATTACATTTATGCATTTCAATGACAGAAATAAGATGTAAAAATGCATCAATAAAAAAAAAGTAAATTTGCATTCAAGTGAGCTTTTGACAAAAAAATGCATATGTTTTATTGGAATTCGTATTTGCATCCAATACAGTTAAAAGTCTGTTTTGTAAGAAGGTAAATTTATCAATGCAAAACTAACCAAATTTGCTATTTATATGAATCATTTTACATTCTACATATTTGCATTCAAACTTATTTACATCGTTTCCAAATACAACCTTTAGTTCTGAACTAAGTGCAATTCATACCTGATTTGTCTTCCAACTTAATTGGAAAATTGGGGTCAAATTTCCTCCCGTTCAGAGATTCACGACGATGGACTGAACCTGTTCCAGCATACATGGGACCATTGTGTGCATTGGTGCCAAAAAACTCAATCTGCAAAATAAGAAGAAAATATTAAAACATGAAGGGAAGTTCTCTAATGTGGATTTTATTTTGTGAATTTCAAAAACAAATCAAAACATCTGCCTTAAAATTGCATGAGTTTTTAAAACAAAAAATAAAAGAAACATATTCTTGGTTATATGTGTTTCTTAGTTTTCAAAACCAAGGTTCAAAGTATCGATACGACACGGTCGTATCGTATCAGTACTTAGAAACAGCTGAAACTATATCTTTTTTTCTTTACATTTTGGTTTTTTGGAAAGCTTTTAGCATGTTTTTTATTATTAAAAAAAATTGGAGGTGCAGGTGTTTCAAACTGTATCTTTTTCAAAAAATACGATACAATACGTCCCGTATCGATACTTTGAACTTGTTCAAAACATATCAGAGTATTCAGTACAGTGGCAGCACATATTTCTCATAAATTTGTATTAATCAACCCAAAACGCAACAAAAACACAACGCCACTGTGTCAAATACCTCCATTGTCCTCATTTTAGAAACCGTTGTTTTGATGATTTCAAAAACATGCATGATTTTTCAAAGGGCTCGACTATAATATGAAAAAGATATGATATCTGAAAAACAAGTGACCAATAAATTGGAATCATAAAGTAATAGTGAATATGGTGCTATTTATGAAAATTTCTGGGTGGATTTTGATTGGTCAAAACTCTTTCCATACCATATCTTTTCGGTATTTTAGATTTTCCCTTTTTCAAAACAAAACCAACTTATTTTTTCTTCTCAAAACAAAAACACAATTCTAGAGAATGTCTCAATTTTTTTTCCTATCAAAAATGAATTAAAACAAAAGCATTCATGTTATACAAAGCCACTGAATTTTATCAGATAAATGGAGGAAAATAAAACAAGAAAACCCATTTAGATGTGTTTTTCACCTCATAAATTCTCTTGACACCATTAGCATACAAATCATTCTTTGTGACACCACCGAAGCTCTGAGGAAATTGAACATAACCAATGCGATGGCCTTCTTTGGGGTCCAAGAAAAAGCATACAGCATCACGTAGCGCTTGTGAGTTATTTGAGTGCATATCACAATCGACATTGAGGATTAGCGGGGCGTTACTCATCAATGATGAAACTCGATTCTGTAAAAAAGAAATATATTCAAAATTTTCAAAGGAAATGTTAGTAAAATTCACAGTGAAAATGTGATTTTATTAGGAAAAGATATTTTGGATGAACTGGGTTATTCAAGGACATTACATGCTGAGTTTTGAAAACATCAAATATATTAATTACGTAATTATTTTCTTAAATTATTAAATCATATTCTTTTAAATGTTTTCTAAGGGTGCAATTTGGGTTGGGTTCGTTTCAGAATTTGTTAAATTTTTAATGGGCCTCAACCCTAACCTGAGCCCAATGTAGTTTAAATTCTTCAAATCAGGCAATGGCTTGTAATCCTAAGGTTTTGACAGAGTGAGGATTAGTTGAACATAATAACTGTTCAACGTTCTGATGAATCAATGACAACTCTCCATGTAGGGGTGAAAATGGATAGGATCATGATCCAATCCAATCCGAAGTCCGATCTTATAATTGTTCGATTTGGATAACCTGCTTTGGATTTTCGGATTGGGTCGAATAATTGAATCATATTCATATATATTTATGTATTTATTTATTTATATATAATATATATTTACATATTTTATTTATTTATTTATAAGTATATTATTTATATTGAATTTTTGTAAATCTTTTAAATTATTTATTTTTTACAAAATGAAAATAATTGAAAAATACTTGTATTTTTTGTTTTTTTATTTAAACAGTTATATTTTCTTTTCTTTTTAATAATTTATTAAATTTTTTTTAAATTAATTTAGATTGAATCAAATTCGGATATCCAATCTCTTGATTTGATTCGAATTTAAAGCGAGCATGGGACCATTGGATCGACAGTATCCGAATTGGTTTTGACAAATGTCCTTAAACCCCACCCCTCTCCATGTTTCATTGTCCACAATATGGCAATGGCATGCAAGAAAACAGAGATGATAAGAAACAATTTCACAATGTTGTAGGACTTGGACCGGACAGTGGCTTGGTGAACCAGTTAGCTCATAAGGTCCTTTTTTTTTAAGGTTTTTAAAATCAAATTGGACAATGAACCGGTCAGGGGTCTGGTTCCTTGTTGAACAGTCCAATCATTCAAACTGAATAGATAGCCCGTTCTGACAAAAAAAAAATAAGAAACAGCTAAAACCATTGGATGGTTCAAACGATTTAGATTGTTTGACCACTCAGGTCAGCAGTTTGCTGAACAAATCAACGGTTTTTAGCGAAATAACGGTTCTAAGATAACATGAAACCTGTCACCTGATCAGTTCCCAGTTTTTCTGATCCAACTATCCAGTCCAGTCCAGTTTCGAAAAGCATGGTTTTTATAGGTTGAACAGCTTAACTGACTATTTAACAGGTAAAACCATGACTCATTTTGTTTTTCTCTGGTTTTGTCTAATTGACAATAATTCAATTTAATGTCCATAAATTATCAGTTTGAGAGAAAATACCAGGGCATTCAAGGCGCCAGCTTTGTAGTGGTGAGGGTGACCAGGCCGTTTTTCTCTTGACACGTATACAAGTGTTGGCATTGGTTTACCTTCCACATCAACATCCTTTCCGTTCCCTTGTAACAGAACCTAAAGAAACATCAAGGCATTAGAAAAGAAATAAGATTAATAGAAGTAAAACTAGAAAAATAAATTTGTGCTGTAGATGAGTGGTAAAATTCATGGTTTTCAAAATCGGACCGGACCGGACGGTTGGATCAGAAAAATTGGGAATCGGTCATTTGACCTGTTTCATTTTTTCCCAAAATCATTTTTTCTCCAAAACCGTTGATTTTGGTCAGCAAACCATTGAACCGGCCGGTTAACTGTTCGAACGGGTTTTGACTGTTTTTCAATTTTTTTTATTTTTTATTTTTTTCAAAACAGGTCAAACAGTCGGACCGTTCAAACTGGTAACTGGACCCCTGACCGGTTTCATCGGGTCGGTTTTAAAAACCATGGTAAAATTAGAAAGGATATAGTAAGAAATGAAGTCATAGACCTAAGAGAATAAAATGATAAAAAGTAGATTGAGGTGGTTTGGTCTATAATGTCCAATAGATGAAGTGATCTATTAGAAGTTAAAGGATTAGAAGAATAAGAAATTATTTGGGTGGAAGTGTACGAAATGATTTAATCACACATAATTTGACAATGGATTTTGCATTAAGGGTCTGTTTTGGCTCATAGTCAGAATGGGAATTGAAATCTTTTGGTATAAGAATTGGAATGGTCTATTCCTATAGTCTGTTTGGTTCAAGCAAGAGTGGGAATGAGAATTGTAATTACCAGGAATGAGATTTTATTCCTATGGGAGGGGGAGGGAATGGGCATTCCCTCGAATGGGATAATGCCATTCTACCAGAAATGAGAATAGGATTCCGATTCCACCCAACAAAACAGTTGGAATCGGAATAACCCTATTCCTCCAACCCAAATGAGGCATGAGTAAAATGAAATGGCGAAACAGAATTCATGTAATTGATCCCATATATTTGGGGCAAGACTTAGATGATGATGATGATGGTTCAAAAAAATTAAAGTTAATATATGCATAGGGGTGCGACTTGGGCCAACCCTAATACATTTGTTTTGTTTGATGTCAACTTATTATCCATTCTCCGGCTCCTATCTATTTATGGGCCTGAATTTTAAAAAATGCGAATATGAGCCTACCCAAGTTACACCCCTAAATAATATCATATGCAGGCTTATTTAAACTCACCCACAACCAATTCAGGCTCCTCTCTAATAAACTGAATTTAATCACTTCCTTGTATAGACATGGTTATTTTTAACACAAGCCCCGCCCTATGGGGGTGCTCACGGTTCGGATAATCGAACTGTGAGCCTTTTTATATTACCAGTTTTTCAGAAACTGGCAACTGAAACTGAACCAAATTCAATTCGTTAACCGGTTGATCAGTTTGGTTATTTGTCAGTTCAGTTCATCGAATTTTCGGTTTTTTAATTTTTACAATATATATTATAAAAATATATATAAATATATAATGAAAATTATAAATATATATAATATTATATTTTAAATAATAAATAATGTATCATATATTATAAAAATATATATTTATATATGCAATGTATACTTATTAATTTATAATATATAAAAATATATAATATATATAAATGTATAAAATATATAGAAATATATGTATACTAGCCAGTTTGGTTAACCGTTGGTTTTCTATATTGATTAATCGAAACCAAACCGATCGATTCAGTTAATCAATTTTTTGCTTCAGTTTTAAATCGATTTAATTTTTTGGTTTTTTTTGCTCACCCCTATTACCCAGCCACTAAAAATGGAGTAAAAAATTTCGACTACGGGCAAGAATAAAGTTCACATCAGCGCCCCACAAAGGAACACCCCACAATACCCCACAGAACATCCCAACCGTGGAAACGGGGAGGGGGTGTCCCTCTCCATTGCCATTCTTTTTCATTCAGAATATATACTTCAGCTTTCTTCAAACGGTCCCTTAAAAAAATAAAAAGGAATTGTATTTGTATATTCAAGTAAAGGGACCTCATTTGTTTAACTTTTGAGTTGTAACAGTCAAAAGAAAATGGTTCATCCAAGCTTGTGGTTGATGTGATGTTTCATATCAATAACAATGGGCCCACACGTGAAGGGCAAACTTAGCCGGATGAGGGATGAAAAGGCTAAAAATTAAAAACCACATCTAAAGGCCTGTTTGGGAGGGTCGAGCTGTAATTTCAGCTAAGTTGGTCGAGCTGTTGATTTGTGCTCTCTGATATTTCTCAACAGAAGGTAATTTTTAGTCCGTCCACATGGGCCCGCCCAAAAAGAATTACGATATGCACCTCACACAGGGCGCCTCCTAACGACCTCACAAGTGTATTCCACCCGTCCATCATGAATTTAAAATATCTCCCATAAGTAATAATAGATAAATACAGGAAATGTTTTCAATGCACAGTAGGACGTGACTGTGAGATCGGTGTAAAACGCCACGTGTGAGGAGCAGATCCGATCCTCCCAAACAGGCACAAAGACCTAATTACCTTAGCCCAAGCTAAAGGCTGAATAATTTGAACCCAATCAAGCACAAACCAGGCCAGCTGTCAAGTTACACTGGGAAAAGGAGAGAAGTAAACCAACCTCAAGTATGGTCTGATGGTCACGAGGATTGACCTCAGAGTCCCACTCCCTGAACCCTTTGTGCCCTCTCCGAGTTTCCTCTGGCACTCTTTTTGATTTCCCCACGATTTTTATACGATTTTGCATCTCTTCAAATTTAGCCTGTCCAATAAACAAGCCACTGTGTAAATAAGTAAACAATTAACAGATAAATAAATAATTGAAGAGACCATTTCTGCAACAAAAACCACCACCTTAATACCTTAGAACGATTCATTAAGAATATATAAATAATTAAGGATCTATTTTTACTTTTAAGCTTTGGTTGTGGGAAATAAAACTGAGCAGAAAAAAAAAAGTGCTTTGAGCATTTGATGAGAAGTGTCTTTAATAAAACATAAATGTGGTCAAACACTTTTAAGCCCCAAATGTAAAGCTTAAAATTCGGGACTCTGAAGTAAGGAAGAATGTTGCCAGGCGTAAGGTGCCAATTGGAAGGTTGATAAGGTCATGGGCAATCTCCGTTCTGTAGCCCTTCGAAAAAAAACAAAACTATAATAATATCCAATTTTCAATAAATAAAGGGATTCGACTATGATGCCGAAAAGAAATGATAATGGAAAAACTTAGGGTCTATTTGGCTTGTAGTTAGAATTATAACTGGAATCAGAATCAAAATTTTCTGGAATGGAATGGTCCATTCCCATATTTTGTTTGGTTCAGACAGGAATGAGAATGGGAATGGGATTTCATTCTCAAGGGAGGGACAGGGAATGGTCATTCCCTCAAATGGGGGAATGCCATTCCAGAAAGAATGGGAATGGGAATTAGATTCTACCCAACCAAATAGTTAGAATTAGAATAACCCATTCTAATTCCGATTCCAAGCCCCTATTCCCATAAACCAAACAGGGCCTTAGAACTGATCAACTGGCACCACAAAAGTAAGAATAAAAGTAAGAATCAATAAGGTGGGTTTCACCAAAATTTGTGGGGTTGAGGGGGAAATTGTGATGAGTTCAAATCAGCCCCCCATAACATCCCACAGCACATTCCCGCTGTGTATTGGTAACATCTCCCGAAGACAATACTAGGAATGATGATGTTATCATCGGGAGATGTTCCTAATACATTTTTTTCTCTGAAAAGGGATTTGATTCCTTAAAGCCTGAGTGTCAAACAGAAGGGTAGGAATCTTCTACTCATAAAAATGTTCCCAATACAGTCCTAACTAGACCTGTTCGTGGGCCAGGTTGGATTTGGATCCGGCTTTGTCTATGTATCAATAGCCTAACTATCAGGCCTAGGTCTTGAGCCTGAGCCCGATCTTCATATAAAGCCCAAAGCCCGGGTCTGAGCTTGGGCATGATCAGGAATTTGAAAACAGAATTTTTTTACTCAATAAAAAAGTGTTTTAATTTTATTAAAAACCTTCAGAATTAAAAATAATAATAAAAGATCTCACTATTACTTAAGAAAAGAAAAGAGAAACAAAAAAAACATTGTATATATTTTTATTAAATAAAATATATATTTATTATTTAATATATATTAGCAAGTCGAACTTGAATTCGGACTAAGTTTTTTTGAAAAAGCCTGAACCCGACATAAAAAAAAAAAGATCAAACCTTATATTTTAGGCCCGAACCAAAACTTACAGGCCAAAAATTATGTCCACGCCCAACTTATAATAATCCAAGCCAACCGGCCCATTGGATTACCTGACCAATGAATAAGTGTAGTCCTAACGGACCAATGATAGCATTTGTTGTTAGCAGATCTAAACTCCAAACAAAATGCTAACAAGCCAATATTCTTGAACATAGAGCCGGACTAACTGTTGGGTGGACCCAACAATTTTTTTGGGGGCACATGCCACAGTTATATGTTCTCAGACTTAGGTTTAATTAAAAAATAAAAGGTTTTTATCTGACCCAATCCACCCATGACAGCAGAAAATTGTTGGCCTTTAACTCCTTTCAAGTTTTGACACGTGGCATCTGGGTTTAAACATAGCGTCTATAAAGAAGTTAGAAATCTATTATTATAATTTTATTTTTAAATTAAAAAAAAAAAGAATCACCCGTTTCTTTTAGAGGTAACACCACGAAAACTACAAAGCACGTGGAGATCCGGAGTTGTTTTCTATAGCCGCTTACGCACTGCACGTTAGTGGTTGTTCAATTTTGAATCATCGTTAGTTGGATCTTATGATTCGATTAGAAATTGAATCGGATTCGGATTATCTTTTTTTCGATCTTATATATTTATAAATATAAATAAAAACATAAATATAATATATATATGCTATTTATTTATTTATAAGTATATTATTTATATTGTATTTTTATAAACTTGTTATATTATTTAAATGATGAATATAATTAAAAAATACTTGTATTTTTTATTTTTTTATTTAAATTGGTATATTTTATTTTTCTTTAATAATTTATTGATTTTTAAAGAAAACAATTCATATCGAATTAGATCCAAAGATCAGATAGGATTAGAATTCGAATAGAGTCCTATCAGATCTGATTGGATCAGATCCGACATGAACAATGTCGGATCGGATTCAAATAATACCCTAATTCAAATCCGATCCGATCCGTTTGCATCTCTAGATAGGGATTAATAGGAATCCCCGATCGGAATCAGAGTTGGGGATGGAGATTGAGGTTCCTTCCCCGCCTCGGTTCTGATTATATATGTATATTTATATTAAATGTTATTTAAAATAAATATATATTATTATATTATTTATATTATATGTATATATATATATTTATATATATTTCAAAACATATTTAAAACATAATTTATAATTTAAATTTTTTATTTATTTTAAGTAAACTTATTTTTCAAAAAAATATTGTCATCTAAAAATTTTCAAGGATTCTAGTCCCCATGAGGAACCCATCCCTGTCAAGGATCGGGGATGGAGGACAAATTTTATCCCCGATGGGGATCGAAGACGTGGATGGGAGTTAATATCAGAATCAGGGTCGGGGACGGGGAATATGATCCCTGCCCCAAACCTGCCCTGTTACCAATGCTAATTAGGACTTACGATTGTAATCCGATCAGATTTAAAGACACAAATTCGAATTCATTAAGATTTAATCCAATTCTATTATAAATTTTCTAAAATAACAGAAAAATTAAAACATTTATTTATTTCTCAACTTTTATACATAATAAATTAATATAAATATAACATACTAAATTTACTATATATATAATTCATATATAATATAATATATAGAATATATTTGTATAATTTAAATATAATTATATAAAATTTATATATTAAAATTAATAAATATTATAATATAATTGGATTCAGATTTTAATCAAATCAGATGAGATTAATTAAATTCGAATCTGATCTTATTATTAATCGGATGTAGATTGTAACATCCAATGTTTAGAGAACCGGGTCGGCATAGAACCGGAGAAGGGAGAGGTTCACAGGTCAGAGGTTTGACTAGGGTCGAACTATGATGACCTAGCATATACATATACATATATATATATATATATATATATATATATATATATATATATATATATATATATATAAACCATATATAATATATTTTATAACTTTTAATGTACTTAAATGTGGTGGATGGATGGTAAGCTTCTTAATTTGAAAAAAAAAATGACTACGGTTCAAGCCTTTGACTTGCATTTTTTAAAATACGTGCATAATAATGTAATATATATAATAAATAGTCATTAATTTACATAAATAAAAAGGTAAATTAGTGATAATTAAGTAATAAGTGAAAATAAGAGGTCTTAAGTTTAAATCATGTAACAACATTCTAAAATTTCACTTATATATGAACCCGGGCGATTTCATGTAATCGGGACTAGTTCACCAGTTTTCTAGTTCAACTAGCTAGTGAGTCAATGTTAGAGAGTATAAACCTATTCAAAGATCAAACCTAATATCTCAAATTTTATGGTTGAATATTTCGTTGAGATGGTATTAGAGCCTAAATGAAGTAGTTTAGTGTTTAATCGTTGTCACAAGGTATGGATGAGCTTTTACTTGTTTGCACGATGGACTTTTAAAAATTAATAAGAAATTTAAGATAAGACAAAAAATAATATAAATTTATGTAGAGTATAAGAAATTATCCACTTGCACTAAAATGCAACTTAAATTATAATGAAATAAACTAGTCATAAACCGAAAAAACAAATACTTAAATTAGACTTAGATGAACCAACTAACTGAAAATATTATAAAACTCTTTCCCCAAATTTTCTTAATAAAACCCGTCTTTCGCATTTATGCTTTTATTGTATCTGCTACTCACCCAAGGCGCCTCACACCACCGACCTCACAGGCACATCCCACCGGAGAATATTTCCCATAAATAATAAAATGTAAATATGGAAGATGTTCAATTAACGGTGAGATATGCCTGTGAGGAGCAGATCCGGTCTCTGAATTGTATTCCGATCTGCTGACCACAAAACGCTGGCCACAGATCCGTAGCGGTAGTACAGTCGTTCCCGACATCCACAACCCTTGATTAATAACTAAAAGAACAAGATAAATCAATAGATAACATACCTTCACCAGATCGTAGTCCCGCCGGAAACTCTGACAACCACCGCCGACATCCATATTTTCAGCCGAGAAATATGCTTGTGGAGCTGGTGGCTCGACTTTGTACTTTCGACAGAACGGCAGCCAGTGTTTTGCAAATAAGGAAGCTTGGTAGATAGCGTGAAATGTCAATTCTGATCCACCATCGTCGGAAAGATAGAAGGCTAGCTTGTTAGCATCGTAATCGTAAGCCATGAGTGAAAGAAGTGTGTCAGCCACAAGCATTGGTGGCTCTCTGTCGGGGTCGGCGGTGCACACGAACAAGTCCACCGGGGGAAGGTTGGACGGAAGGCGACCAGGGTATGTGACGTGGAACGTGGGGGCCCAGCGGAAGCCTTGTTGGAAGACCCATGTGGCTGCAAACCAGAATTCGGCGAGAGAGACGAGCAGCCATAGTATGGGGTGGTCGGGTGGGACATGGGTAAGACGGTAGTAGCAGAGGGAAAAGATTCCGGCAATGAAGGCGATGAAGTAGAGCTTGTAAAGAAGACGACCACTGGCTATGCGAGTAGTAAACAGGCGGTCGGTGATGGGCGCTGCCATTTTTCGGCCACGGCTGGTGGTGGTAGTGGGTAGACTGCTGTTATTTATAGGGACTCGACAACTCTCTTGTAACACTTCGTCATCCATCCCACGAGCTACGGATGCAAAATTTGTCCCACGGATGGCACGTGGAGGAAACGAATGAGTGAAGAGTTCAGATCTGTGCCCATAAAGGGGCGCCCCACAATATCATCGGGTCTGATATAATTATTGGGAGATGTCACATTGCACGGCTGATGAAATACGTAGTGAAATCACGAGTGAATTAATGAGATGGATGGAGAGAGCAATCTTTTTTTTTTTTCTTGTTTTTTGTTACGCTTATTGTGGATGAAGAGAGTTCGTTTTTTGTCGTTACGCTTATGTTCTTTTTTGTTTCTTTGTTCGTTTCTAGTAGATATGGGCAATTTTTTATTCTCAATATCAATAAAAAATAATAATTTTACAAAATAAAAAAAATTAGGTAACGTTTTTTTAAAATATCAAAGAACGGAAACACAGCGACGACGCCATTTCTTTCTGTCTCGCTCTCTCAGCGACAGTAAGAGATGCTATACAGTGTCAGCGCCATTGTAGCGATAAAGAGGCGTCACTCTCTCAGTCTTACTCTCAGCGATTGAGAGATGATGTACAGTATCGAGAAATGGCGTACGGTGAGAACCGCTCTTCTTCTGGACAGTGGTAAGAGATAGTGTACAGCGAATAAAAAGGCGTCTCTCTCTCAGCGTCGGTAATCTGTCGACCGTTAATGCGATGAACAATATCATTGCCCTTCTTTTATATTTTCAAAAAAATGATCTCATTTTTATTATTTTATAAAATTATTATCTTTTATTGATATTCAGGACAAAAAGTTGCCCTTATCCTATTAGAAACCCTTTTTTTTGTGGTGATACATCACTGCAAACTGGAGTCATTATGTGGCATGGACATGCGCAAGAAATGTATTCAATAGACTCCGTTTGTTTAGGATATAAACGCCAATCAAGGTATTTATGTATCTTGGTTTGTTTAACATGTAAAAAAATAATGATTATTAGATAAAAATGTATTTTTTAACACTTTTGTATTTTGAGAAGAGAGTATTGTTCTACCTATTTTCTGGAGATAATTTTATGTGCTTTTAGGTGGTGTTCGACACTGTGTTTATCTCATGGACGAGACCATTTATGGGATGAACACCCGTCCACACCCCGATTTTTCATCCAAGGCAAAATCTCGTGGTTAGGGACCGTTTGCACTTGATTTTTCATCCCCTACTTCACACTTTCCTGAAAGGCTGAAACCCTATTGTCTGTTTCACATTTTAATATTTTTGTCAATAAAATATTAATTATCTTACTTAATTTTTTAATTTTTTTAAAATTTAATATTTTATCAATAAAATAATATTTAAAATATATTTTTTAAATTTTTAATTATTTTATTATTGTTTTATAAAAATTTAATATTTATTGGTTAATATTAATTCACTGATGCATTTTTCAATATATTTATCATATAAAATGCAAAAATTAGATATTTATGATTAACTGTGTAGGTCAAGATTTTCAAACCACCATTGACTCGGATGGTCGGACTGTTCGGCCAAGGAACTGCTAAGCAAGCGGTTTCGTTTTACCCAAACCCTGTTTTTGGCAAAAAAAACTGTTGAAAAGTTAACAACTCGTTGACCCAAGTGGTCGAACCATTGCCCCATCGCCCCAATCAACGTTTTTTTACCATTTTATTTTAAATTTCTTGTTAGAACGGGCCATCTGTTCGAACCGGACGGTCAGACCATTGACCCAAAAATCGGTGGCCAGAATGGTTCCATTTTCGGGTTGTTTTTTAAAATGTCGGTGTAGATCATTCATAAATGTATATGAGATACATGAAATCAAAAAATGTGGTGTAGACCAGTCCACACCACGCTTTACAGAATGCCACTGTGGGTGTGGACTATTCCAGTCCACACAATTTGTCCATAGGTCAGAACAACTTTGAACTGTGGCGTGGTGTGAATTGGTCCCTGCCAAGGTTCAAAGTATCACATATATCGACAATATCGTATCGATACTTAGAAACGTCCGAAACTTTTTTTTTTAGTTTTTATTTTCAAATCTTGGTTTTTTGTGAAGCTAAAAACAATCTTTTTTTTTTTATTAAAAAGAGTCAGGGTTCCGAAACACCTAAAAATAGGCATTTTGAAGCATATCATTTTCAAAAGATATGATACAATACGCCTAATACGGGGCGTATCGTATCAATACTTTAAACCATGGTCCCTATCATAGGGTGTGGTGTGGACTACTCCACACCCACCAATTTCTCATCCACACTACAAAACACCACCTAATTAACTTTTTTACTAAAATTAATGCATTGGAGCATAAGATAGTTGAATCATTTAATGATGGTCCCATACTTTGTACCAATTCCAAACAAACAAGATAAATGCAAAAACAATTTAAAATGTAAACCAAATTTGCATTCGTGAACAAAAAAATAGATAAATATCCATCATACATATTTGTATTTACATTGCAATAAAAAATGCAGAATATAATAGCATTATATGTTGAATTGATGTATGAAAAATAAATTCAAGAAATACGTACGGATAAGAATCTTTTATTAGTTTTAAGTCAAATTCCTAACCACACCCACCGCCCTAATTATTTGAATACTATAATAGCTTAAGTTTGATATCTTATTGATATCGTTTAAATAATTGAATCGATTTTGGATGTGATCTAATTCAATTCGATAAATATTTAAATTCTGTTTATATTAAATTCAAAGTTGGATATTGATTTTTAATGTCCACTAGATATTAAAGTTTTTAATTGAATTTAAACCGCTATTAAATTTGGATATTCACTCACCCCACGGCCCCGCCCTCTCTCTTCATGGCTTTGAGTGGTTGGCTCAATTTTTGCTTTTTGGGCTTGCGATAAGCCAACTACGGATAATAAAATCCCCCGACAACTTTTTTACTAATTCTCTCGTAAATGAAATATACTTTTAGCCAACGTTCAAATATCAAATATGTAATGGCCGATACGTATCATTTTGGGACCCCATTGATACATTCCTGTAGTGGGTGTATCGAGGGTCTGACCGGTTCAGGGGATGAAAGAGACCTAAACTGACTCCCCTGAATCGGTTTTAGAAAAAAAAACTAAAAAAAATAGTATTGATTTGCCTAATATGCCCATACTGGTGTATCGGGCGTATCGATATTTTGAACTTTGCTTTCAGTCTTGGCTTAAAAAAAAACTATCAATATAGAATAAAATAAAAAATTAAATAAATAAATAAATAAATAATTGCGTAGGCTTTACCTTGAATTTACCCATTTTGTTCTCTAAAAACAAAATCTCATTTTGGTCCTTTTACATTTCTGTTTGGTTGCTGAGAAAGGACGAGATGAGATGGGATGGGATAAGAAGGGAATTTTTTTCTCAACCCTGTCACTTGTGTTCATGGTTCAAAGTATCGATACGATATGCCTGATATGGGAAATATCATATCGTATCTTTTGAAAAAGATATGGTCCAAAACGCCTGTTTCCAGGCGTTTCAGACCCCCAATTTTTTTAATAATAAAAAACAACTTATAAATTTCCCAAAAAACTAAACTTTGAACCTTGCTTGTGTTTGATTGCTGAGACTAATTTGTTCAAGGGAGAAGAAATGAAAGTTATCAGTTAATTTGATCTTACGGTGAGATTACATGCTCTGATGCGAGCTACGACCATGATAGCAGCAAGGAGGTGATCCTCCTCCTCCATGCACTTTTGCCTCCAAAATTTGGCAATCTCCTACTTCGTCACGCTCTGAACAATCTGCTCATCTAATCAGGACCCAGTAACTCGGTAGTGCTTATGGTGGTGGTGGCAGTGATGACTGTGGAAGAACGACTCCAAATCTAGAGAGGCAGATGTCGGAGGCTGTTTTTGGGCAATCAAAACCGTTGGACACCGGAAGCTAAAAGCCATTTTTTGGCAATGAAAACCAGAGATGCCGCCGGTGAGTAAACTCTTGGGTGGTGCCTAAGAAGAAGACTATGCTCAGTTGCCTCCCTCGATGAAATTTTCTCACTAAACTTCCTTTCTCAGTAGAGTTGCACTTATTTGGTGAGACCCCACGTCCCAGAAATTGAGACATGTGTTTTTGTCGCATCTCACCCTTTCGCCCAAAACAAACATGGGAAATAGAAACCTTTGAAAAATATTCATATTTTCCCATCCCAGTCGCACAAACCAAACAGACCATTAGACTCTCACGAACTCCACTTCAAAAGTCTTTCTTCCCAACCATCTAAGAATTTTCATACAAATCTCCTTCATTATCCAAAATCATTCAAAATTTTGTCGGAAGTATGATGTGATCATCCACCTAATTCTTGTTTGATTCAAAAAAAAAAAGAAAAAAAAAACAAAATGAGAAGCTTAATAGCATCCCTTTTCTCTTTTATCTAAAGCATCCAAAAATTTTTTCAAATCATCCAAATTTTTTTTCGAAAATCCAAAATCATTCAAAAGTCTTTATTCCCAACCATCTAAGAATTTTCATACAAATCTCCTTCATTATCAAAAAATCTTTCATCAAATTGTCTTTCATAAAAATTTTGGCATGCACCTAATCCAAAGATCTTTGTATCATCTATCCAAATCCAAAGTTACCTAAAATTCCTTTAATCCTTCTATGTGAGTTCCTTTCATCTAAGTTGTCTAAATCCAAAAGTTATTAATCACCAAACTTTCTTTCATCTAAATCATCCAAAATTTATAAGATCCATCAAAATTAATCAAAATCTCTCGCTTTATGCAACTCTCACTTCATGTGATCCAGCTTCAGGCATAACCCAATAACCATCAGGCATAATCGAATACCCATCGAAATTCATTGAAATCTCTCGTTTCATGTGATCTACCTTCAGGCATAATCAAATACCCATCCAAATTCATCAAAAACTTTCGCTTCATGCTATTCACCTTCAAGCATAATCGAATAACCATTGAAATTCATCATAATCTTTCGCTTCATGCAATTTGTCTTCTGGTGTAGTCGATTACCTATTGAAATTCATCAAAATCTCTCATTTCGTGTGATTCGCCTTCAGGCATAATTAAATACCCATCCAAATTCCTCAAAAACTTTCGCTTCATGCGATCTGCATTTGGACATAATCGAATACCCATCGAAATTCATCAAAATCTTTCGCTTCGTGCGATCTACCTTTGAGCATAATCGAATACACATCGAAATTCATCAAAATCTATCGCTTTGAGTGATCTGCCTTCGAGCATAATCAAATACCCATCCAAATTCATTAAAAACATTCGCTACATTCAATCAACCTTCAGACACAAGCAAATACCAATCAAAATTCATCAAAATCTTCCATTTTTTGTGATCTGTCTTTGGGCATTTTCGCCTTTGGACATAATTGAATATCCATCGAAATTCATTAAAATCTTTCACTTTATGTGACCCTCACTTCGTGCGATCCGCCATCAAACATAATCGGATACCCATCAAAATTCATCGAAATCTCTCGCTTCATGCTATCCGCCTTCGGGCATAATTAAATACCCATCCAAATTCATTAAAACTTTCACTTCGTGTGATCTACCTTCGAGCATAATCAATTACCCATTGAAATTCATCAAAATATTTTGCATTGTGTGATCCACCTTCAGTCATAATCGAATGCTCATCAAAATTCATCAAAATCTTTTGCTTCGTGTGATCCACCTTTAGGCATAATCAAATATCATTGAAATCTCTCGCTTCGTGCAATCTACCTTTTGGCATAATCAAATACCCATCGAAATTAATCAAAATTTCTTATTTTGTGTGATCTGCCTTCGGGCATATCGAATACCCATTAAAATTTATCAAAAATCTTTCTCTTCATGCGATCCGCCTTTGGGCATAATCGAATACCCATTGGAATTTATCAAAATCTCTTCCTTTGTGCGATCTGCCTTTGGGCCTAATAGAATACCCATCGAAATTCATCAAAATCTTTTGCTTCGTGCGATCTGCCTTCACGCATAATCAAATACCCATAAAAATTCATCAAAATCTTTCAAATCGTGTGATCCGCCTTAGGGCTTAATCGAATACTCATCAAAATTCATCAATGCATTTTGCTTTGTGCGATCCACCTTCGGGCATAATCAAATACCCATCGAAATTCATCAAAAACTTTTTTTCGTGCGGTCTGCCTTTGGGCATAATCGAATACCCATCAAAATTCATCAATATCTTTTACTTCATGCGAGCTACCATTTGGCATAATCAAATATGCATCGAAATTCATCAAAATCTTTCAGTTCATGCGATCTGCATTCGGGCATAATCAAGTACCCATCGAAATTTATCAATATTTTTTGCTTCATACGACTCTCACTTCGTGTGATCCACCTTCGGGCATAATCGAATACCCATCGAAATTCATCAAAATCTTTCTCTTTATGAAATCTGCCTTAGGGATTAATCGAATAGCCATCGAAATTCATCAAAATCTTTTGATTCGTACAAATTGCCTTTGGGCATAATCGAATACCTATTGAAATTCATCAATATCTTTTCTTCATGTGATCCACCTTCGGGCATATTCAAATACATATCAAAGTTCATTAAAAACTTTCGCTTCATGTGGTCCATCTTCGGGCATAATTGAATACCCGTCAAAATTCATCAATATCTTTTGCTCCGTGCAATCCTCCTTCAGGCATAATCAAATACCCATCGAAATTCATCAAAAAAAAAATCATGTGAGATGCATTCGGGCAAAATTACTCATAGAAATGAAACTTTCAGATTGATCATTTCTAAAATCAATTGTAGAGTTCAAAAATCTTTTGTTCCCGATGCATGACAGTATATCTAGACGCACAGAAAGCTTGATAAGTTGTGACCAAACCACCTTATCCTCAAATCACCCTTATAAAATCCAAACCGTTACTGGGGGATTAGACTTACTTTAACATCGTACACTTTGCACTACACAATTTTCGTCGCCCGAATTATCGAAGTTTTAATGTATAAGTAACTCCTATCTAGAAGGCTCTTATTACTTATCAGAACAATAACATGCGTTATAGCAAACACAGGACCTTTGTCAAATTTTCAAAATGGTTTCCTAAAATTATTTCAACACCAAACATAAAAAAATCAAAACCCGTAGAAACTCAAATCAAAAGCCAAAATCCATATTCAATTAGTAAACTTCCATTAAATATTTAAATCAAATAATTAAATTTAAAAATAATAACCCGTAAAAACTCAAATAAAAAATAAAAATTCATATTAAATTAGTAAACTTCCATCAAATATCAAAACCCGTAAAAGCCCAAAACAAAAATCAACATCCATTTTAAACTTCCATCAAATATTTTCAAAAAGTAAAAATCAAAATCCATAAATCAAATAACTAATCAAAACCCATAAAAATTCAAATCAAAAGTCAAAATCCATCAAACATTCAGGTCAAATAACCATTTTTAAAAATAAAAAACCAAAAAAAAATTAAATCAAAATCCAAACTCCATCAAATAACTAAAACCTACAAAAATTCAAATATTTAGATCAAATAACTAATTTCAAAAGTCAAAACCTATGAAAATTCAAAATCCATTAAATATTTAAATCAAAATCAAGACCTATAAAAAATTCAATCAAAAACCAAAATCCATATTAACTTAGTAAAATCCCATCAATCATTTGAATCAAACAGCAAATTCAAGCTTCAACATCAATTACCAAAAACCTAAATCTGTAAAAACTTAACAATCTTTAAAATCAAAATTTATAAACTTTCATCAAATCACTAATTCAAATGTCACAACATAGAATGGTCAAACCAATACAAATTTAACCTATAAGCATCCGTTAACTATCAAAAACCTAAATCCATAAAAACTCAATAATCTTTCAAATCATAATTTATAAGTCTTCATCAAATAACAAATTCAAACTTCACAACATAAAAAATCAAACCCAACCAATAAGCACCCATCGAATCAACTATCAAAATTAAAATCCATAAAAAAACTTAGCAAGCTTCATTAATAAAAAATCAAACATCAACTAATGCTAGCTATTTTTGGGATGGCACCACTATGTTTTTCTCGTGTTTGTTTGACAGTTGCAATTGCCTTCCAAGGCTTGGGACGGTACAACAATTTCCAAAAAAAGGTTTTGCATTACATCAACTTCTACCTTGACTGAAATTCCAGTTGTGAAATCTCCTCCTCCAAACTCTTGGTCCTCACAAAAATCTTTTTGTACTTTATTTTTTGTTGTTTGGTAGCTTGCTACCTCCAACAAAGAGGGGCACCTGTCAGCACCCAATTTTTGCTCGGTCCTTTCACCCTACCTCTATGTACCCTCCTCTTAGACCCCAAAAACTAGGAAACACAACCAGATCAACTTGAGACTTTCCAAAACCCCGAAATACCCTCCTTTGACTCAATCCACTAGGCAAATAAGAACCGTGAGATCAACATCAATGTTCGATCAGACATCATCCCCAAACATGGAAAAACTATAACTTAGTTAACATTAGTTTCCATGACTAAACAACTACAAAGATCCATTGTTCATTACGCCAACTTCCTTTCTAACGGCTTCGATCTATATGATATTCAAATTCCAACTCCTATAAAATCAAATCTAACATATGCATCACCCCAAGATCACTAGGAAACAATCAACTAGCGAATCCCAACACGAATACATGATAACTAACCGTAAAACACAAGATTCCATTCTGATCGCCCTGAACGATTACTAAGATTGACCATATCGTTCTTAGATCAGAACCATCCACTTGAATCCTCACCCTAATCCATGCCTACCTACCAAATTGTAGCTCAAAATTCCCCTATTTGATCCTCCTATCAAGTCTAGATCTCATTTCAGCAAATCACATTAATTAGAGTTTAACATCCGCCATCCCAACTTCATGACCAATCAGACCTTACCATTATATTAGGATACCCAAAAAACCCTAACACGTCAAATATCACAACTAAACATCTCCATTTGATTGTTGGAAAAGTAAGATTCCATTTCGGGCCCTCTTGTTGATTGAAAAATCATAAGCTAAGACCATGACCCGAACTAAATATGTTAATCCACTCCTCTGATCAAAGATCCATACCTTTCATCAGATTTGGGATGATCAAAAGAGCTTACCCACCAATTTTCACCCCAAAATTCCCCTGTTTGACCCTTAATCATACCAATATCCTATTTTGACAAATCTCATTGATTCGAACTTGTCAGCCATAAACTCCATCATTCTGCCCTTATTTGTCTGATCAGACCTCACTACTGTCTTTAGAAACCTAAAAAAAAAAAAAAAAACCTAGCACATCAAATTTTATGACCAGATTCATCCGTTTGCCATGTCATATGTCCCAACCTAAAGCCTCAAAAGGGTGATGACTGATGTCAAATCCATTCTTGACCCATTAGAACACGTGGACCAATGAAATAGAGCCTAATAGACCCTAAAACCCCAAAACCCCAAGATACCCCCACTTAAAGCCAAGAAAAAACAAAACTAAATTTAAAAGTTCATCAAATTTACATTTTCTTCCACTGATAGCCCCAAATACGAGACTACCATGACTGGTATGCCCCAAGCTCCCACTGGATGCACAAAACCCTTGAAAACTATCCCTAAATCAAAGAAAATGTTTCACCAAATAGGAAAGCTTGATTGAAATCTATTTCTTTGAAGAATCTTTAACTATTTGTGTGAAAAACCTTCGTTGAATCACAAACACTATAGCTGAACGAATTCAGACTTGACCCTCCTCCCTTTCTCTATAAATATTGATCTAATTCGAGATCAAAAGGGGGAAAAGGGGAGAAAACTTGAGTGAGGCCCCCAGAGAGAGAGAGAGAGAAAGAGAGAAAGGAGGGAGAAAACCGGAAAGAGAGAGATCTAAAGAGAAGAAGAGAAGAAAATAACATTTTTCCCAAACCTCTGTAATCCCAAAGTCCTTGAAGATCAAACTTCAAATCTGCCCATCTGTTTTTAGCTACAAGATTTGAAACAAAAAAGCACACCATCCATCCTAGTATCTCATTCTAGCTTCTTTAAAATTATTTCCACTGCTAGAAAGCTCCCATCAAGGTACATATGAAAGGTAAGTCTTCCATTTTAACTTTTAAACCTGATTCCATAATCTCTGTTTTTTTTTTTTTTAGTTTTTCTAGGTTGTTTGAAGTTCTAAAATGGAGAACCATCATTTGCAATTTCTTCTTGACTGAGAATAGAGGTAAGAGGCGAGGGTCTTAAGGAAATCAATACCTAAGACCCGATAACATCACCTAAAAATTGGTCTTAGGAGAAGTTGAAATCATGTTAGTCCAAATTTAAGAAATTCTTGCAACCATTTTTGTTTTTCTCCAAAGGAAATTAATCATAAATAACTCCTGTATTAGGTTGTAACACCAACTTGGAGAGTGGGGTGCCTAATACCTTCCCTCTCCCAATCTTTGGGACCCAAAATCTATCGGTTGTGTGCCTTTTCCCATAGAGAATGGAGTCACTATCAAAAACTTAAATCAAATTTTCCAAATTTGAAAATGAGGGCCCATTTCCTTTGAAAAATGGATGGTGACTCCATCCTTTTGAGCTGGGTATGTTGTTCTCGGAGCTTACACCCTCCACATTGGTTGTCATAATCACTTGCCACACCCTCATAATCACTTTCCATCACTTGCTACACAATCATAACCACCACCCTGTACGCCTTCAACAACACCAGTTGCCACACTCTCATTATCCCCATCATGACCTTTTCCTTCACCAACATCCCCTCTCATACCCTTAGCATGCACTGCTGCAAAACCATCAACACCCTCATCATCCATATCCTTATCATGAGGGCCCATTTCCTTTGAAAAATGGGTGGTGACTCCATCCTTTTGAGTTGGGTATGTTCTTCTCGAAGCTAACACCCTCCACATTGGTTGTCATAATCACTTTCCATCTCCTGCTACACAATCATAACCACCACCCTGTACACCTTCAACAACACCAGTTGCCACACCCTCATTATCCCCATCATGACCTTTTCCTTCACCAACATCCCCTCTCATACCCTTAGTATGCACTGCTGCAAAACCATCAACACCCTCATCATCCATACCCTTATCATACCAACTGATGCCATGCAATCTGAACTCTCCCTCGTGCACTTTGACTCAGACTCTGATTGGATGTCAATCTGGCTGTGCCAAGCTGATGTCTAGACGTTCAAGTTGAAGTGTGCTACAAGGGAAAAAATTTCAGAGTGCTCGGGTAGCGGAAATCACCGATGATGATGCGTGATCTGAACGCTCCTAGATGGAAGGTAGCTCGGACGTCAATCTAATGCATGGCCAGTCGAACTACAAGAAAATAGTATCAGAGGTTCTAGGGTACTTTACTCGGTGTGGGCACTCCGATGAATAAGTTCGCAAATTGGAGATTTTAGAGACATCTGAAAGCAAGATTGCTAGTATCTGAGAGCAAAATCGCACATACCTTGTGATTTTGCACAATCTGTCGTAGGCCTCATGAAACATGTTTGAGATCACCGGCCCGTGTAACTCGGAGTTTGTCCCACACCCAAAGATGGACTCCGTGTGAGCTGATAAGCCTTATCCGAGTCCTTCTGATCTGAGCGGGATAAGGATAAGGTCCATTGTCGTGTAGTGTGATTCTGGAGAGGTTGGATAAAGTTGGCTAGCTTCTAGAAGAGGGCTACATGGCACCTCAGCAGGTCGAGACATCACAAGCTGCTCAAACCTCAATTTTAGCCTAGGTACCTGAGGTACCCGAGCTGACCTGGCCTGCTAAGGTGTTCAGAAATGTTGAGATGTCATCTAATTAACAAGTCGTTCCACGCATCTGCATGCTAACGAGTCGAACCAAATTATCCCTCGCAAATTGCTCCCCACTCCTGAGCCTAAGGTGGTCAACTTGGGGTGGGAGTTCACGACGAGTTTGGGTGAATTTGGCCAAGGTCAATCCTATGGGTCTGACCTGAACAACCCAGCTAGCTCAACCTCAGGGCAAGGTCACGTCTTGGATACGCATAGACATCACACAGACTATAAAGTCCACGGATGTCAAAAATGTGTTTAAACAAATTCGACCTCGAAATGCGAACAGAAGAACCCCTCGTAGCTATTGGATCTTATCGATTTGGACCGTCCGTGGTCGGTTATACCAGCTATAAATAAGGCCCTTGGGGACTCATTTTTCTTCATCCCACTTTGAGATCTTGTGCAATTAGAGGTCACGGAGCATGCATCATCAGAGTAGTCAGGTCAGTCATCGAGGTTTGTTGTTTCTCCTTTTCTTTTGTGAGTCATCTTCCCTTGCTCACTCTTTTGTTCCTTTCCTTCCGTAGGGCCTTGTCTTCTCATCGGGAAGCTCGCCCTATAGAGCTGGACCACTTTGGTCCCAAGCAGTTGTCTATCGAAGTGATCCATACCCTAGCTATTGCGTATAGATTCCTTGATAACCTCGGCTATTCTCTTCCAGACAGGGGGTTTCCTTGGGAGAATGAGGAAAATGAAGTTGCCATCTTCGGAAAAGTCTTGAAAGGCGATCTTTGATTCTCACTTCACCCCTTTATCCCCGAGGCTTTGAATTTTTACAATATTACCCTTAGCCAATTGCACCCGAACTTCGTCTATACCTTGGTCGGTAAAATTTCCCTTTTTCACCAACTCAGCCTCCCTCTAGACATCAAAACTTTCACTGCCCTTGTTCAAATCAAGCAAAACCCAGCTAGTAGCTTGGGGAAATTCAGTTATTACTTGTCCTACCGGCTTTGGTACAACTTTCATCATATGTTCCCATCTAAAGTCATGGCCTAGAAGAGCAAGTACTTCTTTGTCACCCTAGGTACCAAGTGGCCTTTCCCGACACACTAGAGGAAAGGGATCAAGGACATCAGGGAAGAGCTGGATGAGCATATGGAGACCAGGATGTGGGACCTGGTGGAATGTGATCTACAGTTGGAGGACTTTTTATCTAAGGATAAGCTTATTCAGACCAGGCTCCTCCGGGTCGGTCGTCACCTCGGGTGTGGGTACTCAATTTTTACTACTTTGCTTCATACTGTTTTAGCAGAGGTTCGACCTTCTTTTGCAGGCAACATGTCGGATCTTTCAACTATGGGGTTGCTCTCGGATATGAAGAAAAAGAAGAGGAAGAGAAAGGCATCCCAGCAGAGATACATCTTGGGTGACAGTTACTGAGCCCTTTTCCTCCACCAAGGCTGAGGAAGTTCTAGTCAACAACTTGGTCGAAGATGACCAGGACAAGAAGTCGCCACACCAGCCCTAGGTGGCCCGGTCACTCGGGGTACACCCTCAATGTCCCAGGGGCAGTTTCACGGGAGAATTCCCCGAGGAGAGGCAGTCTATCATGGATGTTCGGACATACCTTTACAACAACCGGAGGCCATCTTTCCCGAGGAGGTCTCCAACATGACTGCAACGTGTCATGCCGAGTTGGGCACCAAAGTGATGCATTGTTTCATGGTGGTAAGTCCTCGAACCCATTACTGTGTTGTTTATGGAGTGCTTTCTTAAACTTGGGGAATTTATCTTCTTCTGCAGATCAACTCCGTGGCACATACCTTCGTAAAGCAATCTAAGCGGCACTTCGTGATGGCTATTGAGGCTAAGGCAGCATCGTCTTAGTAAATATCTCAAGGAAAGATGAGCTGGAGTGTGACAAATTAAAAGATGAGCTAGTGTCTGAGAGGAAGCATATCGAGGAGCTAGAGCTCGACAATGTAAAACTCAGGAAAGATCTCGAGGAAAAAGAAGCTTCCTTTTCCAAACATGAAGCCATTCTTATTGACGCGATCAAGGAGGCCAAGGCCCATGCCATCAAGGAGTACAAGGCCTCATCGGGCTTTCTCAGGAAGAGGTAGGACTTAAGCACCTCGGCTTTCCGTAAGGGCTTTAAGCTCTATCAGATGCATGTGAGGTTGGTGTATCCTGAGCTTGACTTCGGATCCATCACTTCCTCTGCTTGCACCAAGGAGATGACCTACAAGGTCAACGAAGACCCAGACTCCGAGGAGGAGGATGACGATGAGACCAATGAGGGTGTTGGGGAGGAAACCAATATGGACATCGCCAACGAGGGCATCATGGAGGAAGAAGTTGACGAGTAGGGTGCTACCGCTGCTACTGGAAACGGGGATGAGGAGGTCCGAGATGTCTGAAACCTTTGCCTCTTTTCTTAGACCCCCTTGTATTTGTGTAACATGTCGAGCCTCCGAGCTCAGTCTAAAGAACTCTTTTCCCTTTTTTTGATAATACTGATGTAAATTTACCAACCTAGTTACAAAAGGTGTCAAACCAACACTACATGGACGCCTGCGATGAATCCAGAAGCCATCGCAACTTGCGATGAGTTCATCGCAGATCCGCAATTGCGATGAACTCATACCTAGGATAGGTCGCAATGAACTTCAGCTAGTGCGAATCAGTGATAAAGCTAAGACATGCACAGGTTTGCGATGAGCCTTGGACACACATGGATTTTCGATGAACCCTAACACGCGTAAAGCTGCGATGAACCCGACACTATTACAAAACCATGGAATCATGGTAGATCGAGAATAAATGCCAATTACACATGCGTCTTTAAATTACACCTGCAGGTTCAATAAAAGTATGCCTGCCAAACAATGACGTCACCCACGACATGTCAATATAATAGAGTCACATACGGAGAGAATCCGGAAGGGATAGGATTCTCTGATAATGATCCCTTAATAGTCAAACTAAAGGAAATATCTCATTTTCTAACAGAAAAGATTCCCTTTCCTAACAAGAAAGAACTTCTTCCTTAACTTCCTCTCTATAAAAGGGAGAGAGCAATTATTCCCTAGGGAGACAACACAATCATAACTTTGACCTAGGGTTTCTCGTAATGGGATTCTCCCTTCTCTCTTCTCTTCTCCTCTCTCCCCTACATCCTCTCTCTTTCCTGCTGCCATCTCTAGACCTTCGAAGACTAACCAACCTCTGCCTTACCATGGTGATTACACTAAGTATAGGTTTACTTGAGGTGTCTAGCTCCAAAGTGACTAGACATAGTAGGGGATAAACCCGAGATAACTGTATGCCAAGGTGACTAGGTGTACTATGGGATATGACCCGAATTGCCTATGTGCCAACTAGGCATAATAAAAGATATACTCGAACTGCCTATATGCCAAAGCAACTAGGCTTTATTAGACCGTTGAGGTCACTGTTAGGTCAGGATTGGAGGCCTTTACGCACAAAGCAACTTGGCATCCCCTTTGAATTCTCTTTGAAATATGGCTTTCTAACATGCTTGACTAGGTTGCCGAAGTTGATAGTCTTTCATACTTGGTGAAAATTTTGATTATTTGGTTGAAGTCGCGGATGCTTAACTCCTGAGCTCATAGATAGTACTTTATGAGGTTATCAACATTCCAGGCACGGGGTACCTACCTCCTTCTAATGTCTCAAGCTTGTACATTCCTTCTCTGAATACCCATCGTACTCTGTATGGACCTTCTCAGTTTAATCACATCTTACCTACACCAGGCTTAGGCACCATAACTTTCCGGAGTACAAGGTTGCCAACTCGGAAGTGGCATCGCTTGACTCGGGCATTTTTATACTGAGCTACTTGTTGTTGGTAAGCCATAGTCCAGATATAGGCCAGGTTATGCACTTCTTTGATTAGGTTGAGGTTGGTCCGCAGCTCGTCAACATTGTCCTCCTCGTTGTACGCCTCTAACCGCAAGATCGGTACTTTGATCTCGGTAGGGATGATGGCCTCTGTACCATACGTTAAGTTGAATGGGGTCTCTCTGGTTGTCATTTTGATTGTAGTCCGGTAGGCCCAAAGGACATTGTGCATCTCATCAACCCACAAATCCTTAGCTCGAGAAAGGCGAGCTTTGAGTCCATAGAGGATTGCCCTATTTGTCACCTCGGCCTATCCATTTGCCTATAGATTCACTACCGAAGTGAATTCTGTTGGACCCCCATCTTGACACACCAGTTCTAAAACTTTATGTCTTCGAACTGTTTCCTGTTGTCAGATATTAGCACCTTCAGGAGTCTGAATTCTCATACTATGTTCTTCCAAAAAAGTTCTATACATCCCGGGTAGTGATTGTCCCATGTGGCTTGGCCTCCACACACTTCGTAAAGTAATCAACCACCACAACCAAGAACCTTCTCTACCCGGCCGCTGGTGGGAATGGACCAAAAATGTCTATTCCCCAGTAGGTGAAAGGCCACGGGTTGGTCAAGTACTTGAGGTCAGCGATGGGCTGGTGAAGTATGTTGGCATACCTCTGGCAGTTATAACATTTCTGGATGTGCTCGAGTATATCCGCTTTCATTGTAGGCTAGTAGTAGCCTTTCCTTTGGGACTTTTGGGTGAGCGCCTTACCCCCCCCCCCCCCAAATGTCCTCCAGAAAGACCTTCGTGGATCTCATGTAGCACTTGCCTTGCCTCTAAAGGTTGCAAGCAGTGTAGGTATGGGAGCGTGAAGGATTTCCTATACAACTGCTCACCAATAAGGACATAGCAAGCTAACTGACAACGGGAAGCAGATAATCAACAAGTGGATCCATCTAGCTCGATTCTACTTTCAACATGGGAGTGACCTCTTCTGCTGCCCTCGCGATGCTAGGTTACGATAGGTCTTCAACATATACTGTACTTTTTGTGACGTCGCTTGCACTGGCCAGCTTGAAAAGCACATCGACCTTTGCATTCTTTGTCCTTGGTACCTACTGGATGAACCAAGAGCGAAAGACATGTAGAAGCTTCTCACCTTGGCCAAATAGGCCAGCATGGTGGACTCCCGGGCCTCGTACTCTCCATTCACCCGGTTTACAACCAGATACGAATCACTGCACACCACAACGTTCTTTGCACCGACCTCTCTTGCCAAAGTCTGCCCGGCTATTAATGCCTCATACTCAGCTTCATTATTCAACGCCTCAAACACAAACCGATGAGCGTACTCCAGCTTCACTTTGCTAGGTCCGTAGAGTATAAGCCAAAATTTGCTTCCTCACTGGTTAGAAGAGCCATCAATGTGGAGGATCGAGGGCTCCTCATCCCAGGAAGAGACTTCCTTGGCCGGGACGGTGCCACATTGGTTGACACCTCCAATGTGTTAATTGGCTCAGTGACCTTAGGGGTCAGCGTGCTGAACATACACCTGACAACAAAATCAACCAAGACTTGTGCTTTAATTGATGGGCGTGGCTCAAACTGAATGTCATATTCGCTCAACTTGATTGCCAATTTCATTAGTCATCTTGAGACCTTGGGCTTCTGAATGACATGCCTTAGAGGTTGATTAGTTAAGACAATAATGGTGTGCACTTGGAAGTAAGGATGTAAGTTATGGGCTGCCAAGACTAAGGCAAAATCCTGCTTCTCAATGTTGAGGTACCTGCTCTCAACTGCATGCAAAAACTTACTTATATAATAGATAGGTTTTAGGACATGGTCTACTTTCCTCATCAATACCGAGCTCACTACCTCGTCACTCGCAAAGAGCTAAAGTTTTAATTCGTCTCTTGGCTCATGTCGGGTTAACATAGGTGGTGAACTTAAGTACCTTTTGAGCATGTCGAATGTGAACTGGCACTCCTTGGCCCACTCGAAGCCCTCGTTCTTTCTAATAGCCTTAAAAAGGGTAAGAACCGCCTAACTGACTTAAACATAAACTGGTTTAGGGTGGCAGTTCGGATAGTTAACTTTTGTAGCTCTTTTATTGACCTAGGTGGTTTCATATCTAAGATTGCTTAGTTGACACAACCTCAGGAAACTGTCCTTTGGGCAGGCTTTATTGAGGTAGGTGTAGTCGATGAACATGTGCCACTTGTCTTTGGCTTTTATCATGAGCACAGGGTTGGCAACCCAGCTCGGGTACGAGATCTCTCTAATGAAGTGTACTGCAAAGAGCTTCTCGATATCCTCATTTACTACCCCCCACCTCTCTAGGGTGAGGTTCCTTTTTCTTTGCCTGATTGGCCTGACTAAAGGGTCCACATTAAGCTTATGATTTATCACATTAGGGTCTATGCCAAGCATTTTTGCTGCGGACTATGCAAAAACATCTAAATTACCAAGTAAAAAACTTACCAGTTGCGACCAAAGTGGTTTCTTTAGGCGAGATCCAATCTAGATAGTCTTCGTGGGCTCGATATTAGAGACCGAGACCAGGACTGTATCCTCCATTGGCTGAGCTCGCTCATCTGTGTGCTCAAGGGTGGCTCCAGCAAAGGGTGTAAATGGAGTGGTTTTGGGTTACACCCCGCCCAGTCCAAAATCAACTTGGACAGATTGGACGGACCAACAAGACATTGGATTGGACCAATTCGGTCCAAAATATTTATTAGATTGGATTGGACCTGTCCGTCCATAACAAATTTATATTGGATTGGGTTGGATTAAGCCAATATCTGGTCCATTGATATAAGATAAGAATATATGTGTTAGTGGACTGTGTTTGGGTTGAAACCAATCTACATCAAAATGAATTTTTATTGGATGGTCTAGACATTGAATTGGACTGGTCCATATTGGTCCAAAACATTCATTGGATTGGATTGAACCTGGTCCATTTATAATGGACTCATATTGGACTAGATCGGATTGGACCAAATATAGTCCAATTGACACCCTTAGCTCCAACTCAACGTTGTCCGCCAGCTTACCTTTGCCCTTTAGTGCCATGATGTAGCACTTTCGTGATTCAAACTGGTTGCCCCATATGACCCTTACTCCATACCTCGTTGGAAATTTCATCAAGAGGTGATAGGTCAACACCACCGTGTGAAGTGCACGCAAGATAGGTCAACGTAGAATTGCGTTGTAGGGGGATAAGGTGGCAACAACCAAGAAGGTGTGCTCGAACTGGACTGTGTTGGGCTCTGACCCTGCTACAATTGGCACTTTAATTCGCCCTAATGGCCTCACTGCATTTCCGCTAAAGCCAATGAGTGGAACATCACTGGTGCAAGTCTTTCTGCTCTAGCTGCATCTTCTCGAAGGCCTCCAGGAATAGGATATCTGCCGAGCTCCCTGAGTCAACTAGAATTAGCTTTACCTCAAAGTCATTAATACTCATTTTGACAATGAGGGCATCATCGTGTAGATATTGGACCCCGTGAGCATCATCCTTGGTGAAGTAGATGACTTCCTCCACCTGAGGGTGCTTCGACAGGTTCTCGTCCTCCTACTCCAACTCCGGAACTGTATTCTTCCCCACCGTTGTACTACAACCTACTACTATAAAACCTCCGGTGATCATGTTGATCACTCTGTGAATCGGCCTCCCTGATGGTGGTGGATCCCGAGGTAACTGATCCCAATTATGTTGCCTACTCGGTTATGGTGCTTCCTGCGATGGTCGATAGGCCAGTCATTTCTCTTGTCGTGCTTGACAAATTGTCTCAGATAGCCATGATGAATTAGTTCCTCGATCTCATCTTTCAGGTTCTGGCAACTTTCTATGTCATGGTCGATGTCACGATGGAAATGGCAATACTTATTCGGGTTGTGGTTGACAGGGTCGCCTCTCATCCTGGGCAGCCATCTCACGTACTCAGCTATTTTGATCTGCATTAAACTTTTTCCCTTCTTTGCATTCAGGGTAGTATAGTTCCGAGTCTAGACTAGTGGAATTCTGGATCGCCAACCTGATTTGGAACTCCGATGTGGTGATCTGCTTTTTCTTGGCGACCTGCTTCGCCTACCGCGGGGTGACTGGATTCTCTTAGGCGACTTAATTCTTTGCCATTGCTTGCCACTCCCTACTTCTTCTTCTGGTCTCTTACACTTCCTAGATAGTTGTAGCTCTAATCGGGATCCCAACGCCTCATCTGCCTTTGTAAACTTGTCTGCATCAATGAGGAACGCCTCCATAGAGGTTGGAGGTTCAACTCAATCTGCTAGTGTAAATTGGGGTGGCGGACACCGTTCATTGCCACAGTGAGATGTACTATTGGGTCAAGGTTGGGAATCTAGAAATGCTCGAGGTTGTACCACTTGATGTAGTCACGAAGTGTTTTGTCGGGTCGTTGAACGAAATTCAGGAGGTAGGTCGTGGACTTAGGGCACCTTTTGCTGGTGGCAAAGTGTGTGGTGAAGAGGTCCGCAAACTGACTCCAACTCTTTATCGAGTCCGTTAGCAATCTTGAATACTACATCCGAGCTATTTTTCTAAACGTGGCCAAGAAATCCATGCAAAGGCTCGCGTCATTTGCCCCATGAAGCTGCATTAGGGTATGGAAACTGTCAATTGGGTTGTAGTACCATCGTACGACTCTAGGGTTGGTGGAAAAGTGTGTGTTGAAGAGGTCTGCAAACTGACTCCAGCTCTTTATCGAGCCCGCTGGCAATCCTGAATACTACATCCGAGCTATTTTTCTGAACGTGGTCAAGAAAGCCATGCAAAGTCTTGCATCATTTGTCCCATGAAGCTGCATTCGGGTCTAGAAACTGTCAATTGGGTTGTAGTACCATCGTACGACTCTAGGGTTGGGGCTTTAAAGTCCTTTGTCCATGGGGCCATAAGGATCTTAACTGCTAACAATGAGGCCCTGGTCATGTTGGGTGTAGTTGGAAGCACGACGACCTGACTGACCTCTTCTTTCTTCTCCACCTCCTCGTTGTTGGTGGGAGTGAGGTGGCTTTTTCTAGCGCTAAGACGTGAACATCTGTGGTGTTGTTCCCTTCTGTCCTTGTCGGTGTCGTGGCTCTTCTATTTTCCTCTACCGGGACCTAGTTCTGGTTGTTAGGGTAACGATGTGGATCTGGGACTTGGTCCTGGTTTCTAACGTCATACTGGTGGTCTCCTAGCTACCAGTTGTTTTGATTGACATTTTGTTGGTGTTGGTTCTATTGTTGGTTCATGTTTTGCTAACTTCGGGGATTCTGCTGCTGGTTCTGGTTCACATTTGCATTCTGTAGTGGTGGTTGTGGCTGTTGCGGCTGCTGTAGCAGAATGAAGGCGGAAACCCTTTCCTCCCAAGCTCGCATCTAGAGAGTCATACCACAGATGCACCAGTTCGCTAAACTATTGCACATCAATCCCTGCGGGAACCACTGATGGCCCAACTATGGGAAGAGGGACATTTACCCAGTGCAGTGGAAAGGGATGGTTTGGCATTGTTGGCACTCCAGGCAATGTAGGGGCATAGTAAGTTGCCCGATGGTTACTGAAGGTACTTCTGGGTTCATTACAAGCTGCTCTGGCCCCCCTGTGACTTGCACGTCATTGTTGTTGTTGACGTTGGCAAATTGGTTGTTGCTTGATGATGCCATTGGATCAATAAGTTGAAGGGGGATGGCGAGAACTAGGCTTTTAGTTGTTGATTCTCACAAATGGTGCCAATTGATGATGCACAATCTGAACGCTCCTAGTTGGAAGGCAAATCGGACATTGGTCTAATGCATGGATGGTCGAATTGCAAGGAAACAGTACCAGAGGTCCCGGGGTACTTTACCCAATGTGGGCACTCTGATGCTTAAGTTAGAAATTTGGAGACTTTAGAGAGATCTAAAAGCAAGATTGCTAGTATCTGAGAACAAAATCGCGTGTACCTTGTAAGGCTAGAGCTAATGCCCTTATATAGGCAAATTGTCGTAGTCCTCATGAAACATGTCCGAGATCATCGGCCAGCATAATTCGGAGTTCGTTCTGCACCCAAAGATGGACTCTGTGTGAGCTAATAAGCCTTATTTGGGCCCTTCCAATCTGGGCAGGATAAGGATATGGTCCATTGTCGTGCGATGTGATCCCAGAGAGGTTGGAGACAGTTGGCTAGCTTCTAGAAGAGGGCTACTTGGCACCTCGACATGTTGGGACTCCACAAGCTGCTCAAACTTCAGTCTTAGCCGAGGTACCCAAGGTGCCCGAGCTGACTTGGCCTGTTGAGGTGTTCAGAAGTGTTGAGATGTCATCTAATCAATAGGTCATTCCACACGTCCGCATGCTAACAGGTCGGGCCAAATTACCCCTCATCAACCAATGACCAAACTATAGTCCACCAACGACAATTTTCCCCTTTTTGTGAGCCCAACATTGTCACACCACCATTACCACCAATAGTTAAACCGTGAGGGTATAAAATGCTTCACACAAACTTTGGTTTGCTTAAATTATTTGATTTTTTGAATAAAATCTTTTTTGTATAATTAATCATTAATTTTTTTTAATTCCTTACTCATTTGCTATGTCTAATTTTCAATTCCTTGCTTATTTGAATGAAATCCTATTTGTATTATTAACTTGTTTTTTTCAATTCCTTTCTTATTATTTTTTTTAATTCCTTCACACAGATTTCAATTTCTTGCTTATTTGCTACATTTGTATTGTTTTTTGCATTTTTTGTGTTTTTTCTATAATTTTAGATTTTTTCTATGTTTTTTGTATTTTATTATTTTTATATTTAGATAGTTTTAATTTTCCATATGATGCTTTTTTTATAATTTTTGTGTTCTTTCTTTATTTCATTTATTTTTTATTATTTATAATACTTTTCCATTTTTAAAATTTTTATGACATTATATGCCAAACTGTTCGACCCAAACGGTTAAACTAGTGACCCAAAAACCAGTCCCCTGACCGGTTCTATTTTCGGGTCAGTTTTCAAATGCCATAGAGTCAATTACATTGGAAGGTTTGTCTTATATGTGGCAATCCTGAAATTTTCGAATATCATAGAAGCAATTACATGGTGAGGTAAAGAGAATAAATTTTGTTTTATATCTAACACTTTTGTAATTTTTGAATGCCATAGAGTCAATTACCTTGGAGGGTTTGTCTTAAATGTGCATCCTATAATTTTTGAATATCATAGAGACAATTATATAGTGAGATAAAGAGAATAAATTTGTCTTATATGTGACACTTCTGTAAATATACATTGCTAGGTAGAGCCTTATCTTATTCCCTTTCTCCACTCTTGTTTGAAATGAAACCCTAAATAAAAATTAAGAAAAATTTTAGGACTCAACCAACGATTTGGAGGAAGAGAGACCAAAGATAGGCAAAAACTTACAGTAGCCTAACACCCAATGTATTTATTGGTCCTCTTCCTTCCTCCCTAAGGTCACTTTATTAGCGTAGAGGGGAGAATGACCAATGGTGCTTGTGGTGGCTGTCCAAAATGTACAGGGAAATTGGGTAGAGCAGAGAATGGTTAAAGAAAAAAGTGAATAGAGTATAGAGTTTGGTGGAGAGAGAGAGAGAGTGAGAGAGAGGTGAAATGGTGGATTTCAATTTAGGAAAGAGAGGATGAGCAGAGCAGAAAATGGTGAACGAAGAGGTGGATGGAGTATGGGATTTGGTGGGGGAAACATGGGAGAGAACATGAATGAGGGAAGAAGACAAATAGAGAATCCGAAATGCTTGTGTAGAGACGAAATGACAAATGAGAGATGGGAGTATGTGAGCGAGATAAAGAAAGAGAGAGATTTAGAAAGAGAAAGAGGGTGATTTGAAAAAAAATTTGGATGCTTTAGATGAAAGAGAAAAGGGATGCTATTAAGCTTCTCATTTTGTTTTTTTTTTCTTTTTTTTTCTTGAATCAAACAAGGATTAGGTGGATGATCACATCATACTTCTAACAAAATAATGATACTCAAAAGAGCTTGCTTACCCTTAATGTGGTGTTAGGTGTGATGATAACAAGACCATTGGTTTAAGAAATATGCGTCTTAGAAATATTAGATGCCAATTGGAAATTCACTTCAGGAAAATATCCGAACAAGAGTTAGTTGCCCCTTTGCATAGAGATTGAATCTTCACGGCTTTGTTGAATCGAAATTTTTGTGCTTTGATATATTTGCCACGAGTTTGGAATGTATTATTCTCTTTCTTTTTTGTTTTTTTTTTCTTGCCTTTTTTTCCCCAGGTTTAGTGTTTCTAGATCCAACTTTTTCTTCTTCTTTTCTTTTCTCATCTGGGGTACCTATATTTGCTTTAGAGGATATTGTTCGACATTGATTATATCTTAGGTGCTGACTTGAGAATTATGAAATTGTTCACTGAGTGCCCCGATACTTGGTGATAAGCGCAATACTCATCTAACTTGAAGCTCTTCGGTAGAGGACTAAAAATTGGTTTTGGTGACAAAGGTGCTCAATATCCATTCTCGACTAGTTGAGGAAGCAGCTGAGACTGCAGAGGGAGGGGAGTGAATCGTCTCTTGACTCTTCTTTTGAAAGGATCAGCTAAAGTTTGACATTTCTGTGTTGAAGAAGAAGGTTGATGTAAGGTAGCAACTATAGTAGGCTCTTTGGTCTCAATTAATGGATTCGTAGATGCTATATGGATTTCTTGTGCTTAATTCCCCATTCGATGCATGAACCAGCATCATCCTCTTGTAAGGGCTCCTTCACTTTGATAGACGTATCTTCCATTGTTTCAATTACAAGGAAGTTTGGATCTGGTCCTTGAGTAAGGCGATTTAGATCACCCCATGTTGGTGATGGGTGGAAATCAAAACTTTTTGTTCCATGTCTTCTGAGTGTCTAGGTTGAGCAAGGTATACCAACCCAAAGCAGCTCATTTTAGGCTCTTAGAAAATAGTTGGGCTAACAATCTTTCATCAGATCCAAGCTAAAACATGTCCTTATAATAAAGAAGGATGTGAGCTCCATGACAACTAGATCCATTGTACTTGTAGAATTTTGGGATTTTAACATTTTTAGAAATGTCAAGGTTGGGGTGAGGGCACAAAGCATTGAACTCAATTATCTCTTCTAGTTAGGATGCTCATATGTCTTTCATGTCTTCCTTCATCTTGGCCAACTTTTCTTAATAGAGTACAATCAACAATTCTTGCTCAACGGGAGGTTGATGGGAGACTTTCTCCATTACGATCCTAGAAGGGTTCAATCATTACTTAAATGTTAAATGTGTATGATTGGTGTTGTGTGGCAACTGTCGTTTGGTTTTATTCTATTGGAGCTAGGTTGACTTAGACATTTTAAAGTTTGTTGTCCTCAAAAACCTATGTTGATGGTTCTATGAGGGTATGAATCTAGGTTGTATGCATCTAATAGGTGGGTATAGAGTAGTGTGGACTAAGGACTAGTTCTAGTGATTCAACATGTGATGACATGCGATATGCTCATGCAAATGATGAAGTGCGGGTAGAAACAACGAAAAAACACGACAAAACCAACCTTCCCCTAGTATGCACCTAGAGCTATCAAGGATACTAGGACTAGGATAATTAGATATTGGATCCTAAGCAATAATGGGTCAAGGTTAAACTTAACTTGACAAGGGTATAGGGTTCTATGGATGAGATTGAGGTAATAGAGTCGGTGTGAAGTGAGAGTTGAAGTGTTTACACAAGTATTAGTTAAAAGGGAGGGATTAATCATATTTTATGTTCATCTATATATTGATTGGAGGGCTCCTAAGAAGACTAGCTATGTAGGTAATTAGAGAATATGGCTTCCTTGGAGTGGGTGACAAAAACCTAGCAAGGATGTCCAGGGATCTGTCAAAATTGGGCAAAACCTTTGGAAGGTGAAAACTAAGGTCAAATTTGAAGTTGGAAAACAAATTCATAAACAAACTTTGAAAAACCTTTTGGGGGTTTTAGCAAACTTAATTAACTTTGTCAGTTTTGATAAAATAGAAAGAGTATTCATAGACTTCAATATTTTCTCAAGTTTATGGAGCGTTGATTTTTGCATTGACTATACATGACTTGAAATTATGTGAGTTAGGATTTGATAAAGAGACTTTATTTGACAATCCTTACAATGACAATTATATTTCACTTCATTTTATGAGCTATTCCTTTATTGTGCTTTTGTTGACTTAATAGATTTCTATATTGGATGATTCTGGAAATAGATTTATATTATGAGTTAGGTATTGACATTTTATGTTATTTGGTAGATTTGTTCTTCCCCTCATTTTATTATTATTTTTGAGACTTGGGCAACTAGTGTTGTAATTAGGATCAGGTTCTAATTTAGAAAATACTCTTGGGTTTTGGAAAAGGTTGAAGGAAATGTTGGGAGTAATTAGTTCCTATACCATGTTTTATGAAACAACAACATTTTTTGGTGTTGCTCCCAAAGAGCAAACTCATTGGATCAAACATATACTCAGCTTGGAGAAGAGTTAGAACGATATTTGAGCTCGAAAGTTTATGAAGGATCATGTAAATGTCTTTTTGATATAGGCTAAAGGAATATCAATACCTACACCATAGGTGTACATACTTGACATCTCAGAGTTTTGAAGGTGCGAAGGTCCAAGTGGCTTTTTGATGTTATTTTTCAAGATTAATTCATAGAGCCAATCATCTACTTGGCCTAAGTTAAGTTAGGGGAATGAAGTATCCTTTGATACTGGTCAAGGGAGAGTTAGACCCTTTATCATTTATATCTACTAGATACTGCTGGAATCGGTCAGGGTGGTGTTTTAATGCTACTTCTCAAAAGTTAAATTCATAGAATCATGCATCTATTTATCTAAGAGATGGACACATGAAAAATAATAAAAGGGGTCAAAATGGCCATTTTGATGCTACTTCTCAAGAGTTGAGTTCATAGAGTCATGCATCTACTTGGCCAAAATAGGGAACAAAAACCTTGAGTATGAAAGTAGGCATTTTAAGTGAGAGTTTCAATAATTGTAGTTTTGATTTTGATTTTAACTCCCATAATTCTTATCCTTAACATTTTATTATTGTAGTTTGAATCTTAAATGAAATTTATAGATTTGATTTTGATTTTAACTCCCATAATTCTTATCCTTAACATTTTATTATTGTAGTTTGAATCTTAAATGAAATTTATAGATTTGATTTTGATTTGTTTTTCTTGTTTAATTGGTTTTGGTTTTGGTTTTTTTATCTTAGATTATTATTGTTATTTGACTTTGATTCAAGATTTTGATATGTTAAAAGCTTACTTGGGATCTAGCTTAGACTTGGATAACATTTCAAAATTTGGGCTTGGGTGTTGCCTTCAATGACTTTTAGGGTATTTTAGTGTCTTTTAATGGAAGATCAAATCTTCTTTTTAGTTGTTTTTTAATGGGTTGAAAGAGTTTGGGCTTCATTTTTTTATCATACTTCTAAAGATAGTAACCACATAATGCAACACTCATGGGGTCCTAGTCCTAATTACACTACAATTCCTCTATCCTACTTTAATCTAAGGCTTCTCTATATGGGTATTCTAGGTATGATACATGAAGTTGTTAGATGGGTTCTAGTCTCAGAAGCTCCAACAAAGTTTCTAGCCTTTAAACCTCCACCCATGGACAAATAGGCTTCTTTGGTTGGTGGTAGTTTAAATGTTTTGGTAGAGCCTTTAAAATCAAAGTCCAAAGGCACACACCTACTATCCTTCTAATAGGTGAAATGAGATTTTAATTCTATTTACATGAGAGTGTGTGATTGTGAATGTTCAAACATGCAAGAGAAATGAATATAAAAGAAACAAAGAAGAATGGGAGAATGCAATCACATGTTTAATTTTGCAAACATTCCAATAAGTTTCTGGGTGGCCACATTTGGGGATCTAAAAAAGCTAAGTTATTTTGATACTTATCAAAGGAAACTAAAGATAGAAACGAAGCAAAATAAGAAATAAATGAGGGACAGAAAATAAGGCAAACAACTATAACTTACAACCATTCACAAATAAGGCTAAGCATAGTAAATAGGAACAAAGAAGTTTAAAAAACTTTCCTCTTAAGAGGAAACCATAGGAAAAGAGGGAGCAACCAAAAAAAAACTAGAAAAACAAAAAAAAAAAAGGGAAAAAAACAAGAGACTAGTCACATAGAGACCTAGTGCGCATGTGATGGAGGGTGCGATGCAATAACAGGGCGTAGGAAGGGTAGATGGGTGCGATAAGACTGAAATAAGGTGTGATGGGTAGGTTCTAAGGTGCAATAGGTAGGTTCTGAGGTGTGATAAGAAAGTTCTAAGGTGCGATGAGCAGAAAGGAAGGTGTGGTAAACAAGTTTTGGAGTGCGATGGGCAAGAAGGTGCAATTTGGATTTTTGGGTTGCGATGAGGTTGAAGGGAATTGCAAATTAGTTTCGATTTCCTATGCTGCGATGGGATTGAAAGGAATTACGATTGCGATTTTCTAGTCTACGAAGGGATTGGAATGATCTGCAATTTCAAACTTTTGGGTAGTGATGAGGCTCTAAGAAGGTGTGACTTGGCAATCTAAAGTGCGTTGAAATTGAGGAAAGGTGCGGTTTTGGATTTTTAGGCTATGACAAAGATGAAATGAGGTGCGATTTTGAAGAAGTGTTTTGGGTGAGACCTTGGTTGCGATTTGGTGAAGATGCGGTTTTGGATGAGACTCTGGTTGCGATTTCAACAAAGTATGGTTCTAAGTGAAGTTTCAAGTACAATTTGGGTACAAGAATGGTTTTGGGTGCGATTACAATGTATAAAGAAGAGGTCTCCCATGCCAAAGAATGCTAAAATGCGGTTTTGAATTGCGTTGGGATGGTCTATCACAGCCAGCCTTCTTGAGGTGCAATTTTGAATTGCAATCAACCAACTTTTAAACTTACCAACGCAAAACAAATTGAATAAAACTGAGTCTGAACAACACCCAATAAGGGTTCTAGTTGTCCCTAGTGGAGTCGTCAGTTGTAAGCTCTGGGAAGCTCATGGCCAATTCAAAAAGATGGAGTCGCCACCCATTTTTTAGAGGAAATGGGCCCTCATTTTCATATTTGAAAATTTTTATTTAAATCTTTGATAGTGACTCTATTCTCTATGGAAAAAGGCACATAACCGAGAGATTTCAAGTCCCAAAGATTGGGAGAGGGACGGTATTAGGCACCCCTCTCTCCAATCCACTGTAGCAGCCCAATACAGAAGTTATTCAAGCTAAATTTCTTTCGGAGAAAAACAAAAATGGTTGCAAGAATTTCTTAAATCTTGAGAAACATGCTTTTAACTTCTCCTAAGACCAATTTTGAGGTGATGCTATGGGGTTTTAGGTACGGGTTTTCCTAAGACCCTCGCTCTTTGCCTCTATTCTCAGTCAAGAAGAAATTGCAAGCGATGGTTCTCCAACATTTAAAAATCTCAAGCAATCTAGAAAAACAAAAAAAAAATAGAGATTATAGAATTAGGTTTAAAAGTTAAAATGAAAAATTACCTTTTGTATGTACCTTGACATGAGCTTTCTAGTAGCGGAAATAAACATAAAGAAATTTGAATGAGATATTGGGATGGATGGTGTGTTTTTTTGTTTCAAATCTTGTAGCTGAAAACATATGGGTGGATTTGAAGTTTGATCTTCAAGGACTTTGGGATTACAGAGGTTAGGGAAAAATGTTTTTTTCTCCTATTCTTCTCTTTAGATCTCTCTCTCTTTCTAGTTTTCTCCCTCATTTCTATCTTCCTTTCTCTCTCTAGGGGCTTCCCTTTGGTTTCCTTCCCTTCTCCCCTTTTTGAGCTCTAAGTATATCAATATTTATAGAGAAAGGGAGGGGGTCAAGTTTGAATTCGTTCAACTATGTTGCTTGGGATTCAACAGAGGATTTTTACACAAATAGGCAAAGATTCTTCAAAGAAATATATGTTAGTCAAGTTTTCCTATTTGGTGAGACATTTTTTCGATTTAGGGGTGCTTTTCATGGGTTTTGTGTGTCTAATGGGAGCTTGGGGTGTGCTTTCCATGGTAGTCTCATATTTGGGAATATCAAGGGCAGAATATGTAAATTTGATGAAGTTTTAAATGTGGTTTTGTTTTTTTTGGCTTTAAGTGGGGCTATATTGGGGTTTTGTTTTTTTTGGATCTATTAGGCTCTATTTCATTGGTCCAATTGTTCTAATGGGTCAAGAATGGATCTAACATCATCCATCACCCTTTTGAGGCTTTAGGTTGGAACAAATAGCATGGCAATTTAATATGGTGTGTCAAAATGGTATCTTTCTAGTTTAATGATCAAACAGATGAATCTAGTCATGAAACTTGACGTGCTAGGGTTTTTTTTTTGGTTTGTGAACATAGTAGTGAAGTCTGATCAAACAAATAGGGTCGGAATGATGGAGATATGTGGTTAACAAGTTTGGATCAACGAGATTTGTCGAAATATGATCTTGGTTTGATGAAGGGTCAAACAGGGAAATTTTTTTATAAAAATTGGTGATTAGGCACTTTTGATTGTCCCAAATCTGATGGAAGTTATGGATATTTAATCAAAGGAGTGGATTAATAGATTTAGTTCAGATCATGGTCTTAGCTTATGATTTTTTAATTAACGAAGGGGTTTAAAATGGATTCTTACTTTTCAACGGACAAATGGAGATGTTTAGTCATGAAATTTGATGTGCCAGGGTTTTTTGAGTCTCTGAATACAATGATAAAGTCTGTTTGGTCATGAAGTTGTGATGAGGGATGATAAACTCTAATTAATGTAATTTGTTAAAATGGGATCTAGGCTTGATGGGGGTTAAACGGGGGATATGGTCGATCCCAATTTGGTAGGTAGGCATGGATTAGGGTGATGAGTCATGTGGATGGTTCTGATTTGAAAATGATATGGTCGATCTTGGTAATTGTTTAAGGCCATAAGAATTGGATTTTAATGTTTTTGTGGTTGGTTATCGTAGATTTGTGTTGGGATTCGCTAGTTTATTGTTTCCTAGTGATCTTGGGGTGATGGATATGTTGGATTTGATTTTGTAGGAGTTGGAATTTGAATATCACATGGATCGGGACCATTAGAAAGGAAGTTGGCATGATGAACAATGGATCTTTGTAGTTGTTTAGTCATGAAAACTAATGTGTAACTAAGTTATAGTTTTCCAAGTCCGGGGATGATGTTTGACCGGACGTTGATGTTGATCTCAAGGTTCTTATTCACCTAGTGGATTGTGTAAAAGGATGGTATTTTGGGGTTTTGAAAAGTGTCAAATTGATTTGGTTTTGTTTCCAAATTTTTTGGGGTCTAAGAAGAGGGTACATAAAGGTATGGTGAAGGGACCGAGCAAAAATTGGGTGCTGACAGAGGGGAATCTGATTTGAGGAGGGGCACCTAAGGGGTGAGTTGGATTTCAATTTTCCAACCCAAGATTCTGGGCGAGAATGGAATTTTCTACAGTGAAAGAATTTAAACATGCAATGAGACAATATTGTGCTATGGAGGGTATAGAGATAAAAAGAAAGAAAAAATGAGAAGTGTAGATTTACTCAAGTTTGTGCTGCTAAGGACTGACTAAAGGATTCATACATCCGTTAGCCATGACGGTGGTCGCTTCATTGTGAAGACCCTCCTTGATGATACACATACATGTTTAAGGGTGACAACAAATAGGGAGGTAATCAATACTTGGATTTCCACAAAGATTGAGGGGTTGTTACAAGCTAACCTTAATATGTCAAGTCATGTCCTTGGATATGAAACCAGGAAGATGTATGGAATAAAAGTCTATGGGAAGAAAAAATACACTAAGACAAACTAAAAGCTATTGATAGGATGAGAGGGTCATTTGTTGAAACATATGCAAGACTACCTCAATACTGCACATCTTTACTAACAAGTAACCCCAAGTCTATTGTCAAGCTACATGCCCCACTTACCACAGAACATGAAACATTTGGCATCTTCAAGAAAGTTTTCGTCTGCCTTGCAAGACCAAAGAATGGTTTCTTGGAGGGCTGTAGAAAGATTGTTGGACTAGATGGTTTTCATGCCAAGACTTGTGCAATGGGAGGTGTAATGCTCTTAGCTATAGGACTTGATGGCAATAATGGCATACTTCCTATTGCATATTTTGTAGTAGAGGCAAAAAACAATGATAGTTGGTTGTGGTTTTTAACTGATTTAAGAGTATTGATGACCTACACAAGTGGACCTTTATGTTAAACAGATAGAAGTTGTGTATATAGTTTACATTTGATTGTATTTGGGCTTATTTTATTTGGTTTTATGTACATTTAACACTAATAACCCAAATGTTTGTATGCAAGGCATAGCCGAGGGAGAATCAATTTGCATGCATGGTGCAAACCACCAGTTCTTTTTGTAGCACCTATACAATAACATAAAATAAAGAAAAAAAAAAGCAGTCAAGGGGAAGACATTGAAGGATGTTGTTTGGGCTACTAGGAAATCATACACTCAGTCTGATTTTATTCATTACATGGAAGTTATCAACAACTGCTCTAAAGGTGCATATGATTGGCTTTGCTAAGCCCCCTAAACTCATGGTCTAGGCATGGGTTTGATCCTATAATTAAGTTGGATGACATCACAAATAACTAGACCAAATCATTTAATTCTTGATTGGAAAGGCCAGAACAATGCCCATCGTTGAAATGTTGGTGGATATATGGAAAAGATAGATGAAGAAGATATATGAAAGACATGAAACTGCCAATGCACCTTGTGTTGAGCTACTGCCAAAGGTGTGATCAATCATTGGTAGGAGAAGGAGAAAAGCCAGGTAATGTGTAGTTAGGGTATTTTGCTCAGGGCAATGTGAGTACTAGATACTAGGGGCTGACTTGATTGATAATGTTATAAAGATAGATGCAAAGACATACACTTGTAAGGTCTGGCACATTAGTGACATCCCTTGTGCTCATGCACTTGTAATGCTGACTTATACAAGGCGTAGAGTGGAGGATTTGTGTGGTAACGCCACTTATGCAAATGTATACAACCACTTTGTTCATGCTTTGTCGGGGTAGAAATATTGGCCACATGTAGATCACCATCCAATTAGACCCTCAGCAGTGAGAAGGCTAGGTCAGCCTCCATTGAGTAGAAAAAGAGAAAAAGATGAGGTAGGTCCATCATATTATACCCCCATTGGAACAAAAGACAGTCAGGTGTTCCATTTGTGGTGTATTTGGGCATAGTAGGAGGAACTGTCATGCCCCTCCCTTAGTCCCAAACCAGCCGAAGGTTTTAATTGTCTTGTTTGATTGTAGCCACTGGTTCTGCAAAGTTGACACTATTATGGATGAAATTGGTGTATGCCCATCCAACGTGGTGTCCCAAAAGCCTATCATAAGAGGCAAGGTTGGTTCCATTAATAGCATGGTGAATTGCAGCTTGTAGGTGTATTAGTGGTTCTAAATTTGGTCCTAACTTGATAGCATGGATGATTCAGCTCTATGCCTTTACCATGACACCCTCATGACTCAAAGGAAAATTAGTGGTCTCTTGTTCGGTATCAAATACCAAAGAAGAAAAACAATCATCTTCTTGGCAAGAAGATGGTTTTGCTTGTTTCATTTAATTTGTATTGTTTGGCACAGGTTCAATGGGTTTAGAAATGCAGGGCTCTTGGCAAGACAAACAACCTCATGGAGTCCAACTAATTATTCATAATAGACATTGTTTTTGGCAAGGACACTATGGAAGTTATTTGCAATTGTTCTTGGCAAGAAGAATGCCGGAAATTATGGGGGATTACAAAGTTTCCTCCTACATTGGAATGCAAATTAAGGTTGAAGCAATTGTCTTGGTCGTATGTATCAATATTAATTGAAAACAAATATAACAAGGGAAGAAATAAAATGCACATTAAATAACACTACCCCTTAAGACTAGTGTATTAAGCACTAGTGAACATTGTTTGGTCATTACATTCATTTTGTTTACACTTTAAAAGACTTATGCAACAATAACAACCCACATCATACATCTTTGATGCGTAAATTCCTTATATGCTTAAATAATTTATCACAAAAGTCAAATTACTGCTTCAAATTATCCTTTTTTGACTAAACTATTGCTTCAACTTCATCTAATGTGTCTCTAGATGACCTTTCATTGGTTTTAGACGACCTTGACCCATCTCTTTTCTTGGTTACATTCCCTATGCTTTGTTGGACATTCTCCATTAGAGGTGTCCATGAGAAAAATTTAAACTTACATGCACCCTATAAAAATAAAGTGGGATTTAGATTTGATGATTGACACAAGTCAATTAACAATTTTTTTCTTACTTGAGGCTTTGCGCAAACCCAAAAACATTTCCTTTGTGTGCCAGGCCATATAGGTGTGAAGACTCTATAGATCCCAATACCACACGGACACATCCTTGCTTCATCCTTACATAAGAAGAAGTTGCATCTTCTATCAGGGATGAACTACAATGAACATACGTAGACTAGGTAACATATAATTTGTACATTAGTGACACCCATAAAACTCCTGGCCAATATTCTCAGCCTTTCCACACCTAGCCACAACTGTGATGCACTTTCCACCACTACACAGGCATAAATCCTTCATACTGCCGGTTCAAGAAAATTCAAATGGTTCTTGGAATAAAAAAATATTCATTAACACATTCCATCAAGTATAATCATACATATACATGTATGTGTTCATAATGGGCGCAGTGCAATGTCATTGGGTGGTGGGTGGGCTGCAAGCTGGGAGGGACGTATGTGCTAGGGCGGGTGGGTGAATGGATTGGGCGTGGGGTATGGTGGGCTGGGCATGTGGGAGGGGGGGCTTGAGTGGGCGGGAGGGGGGCAGGTTGTGCATGCGGCATGGTGGGCGAGGCACACTGTGCATTCAATGGGGAGGATTGTGAGGTATTTGGTCAAACATATACTAGTCAATGTTTGCATCTGTTTGACAAATTGACATCAAGGAGGAAGCACTTCGACCTCTTTGTATGAGAAAACCACAAACTAGACGTCCTTTATGTAAGTAAAGAAGGAAGCACTTCAACCTCCTTTGTGTGAGAAAACCACAAACCACACTAATAGTTGATTAACAGAGCCTTCCAACCTCCTTCCTCTTCACGTTTTTTGTGAGATAACCGTAGTAACAGTTAGTTGACTGATCTCACTAGCCTCCTTCACCCACCTCGTCTTAGGTGACCAATCTCTACAAATGAAGACTGACGTTGGTGCCGATGATCACAAACAATAGTTGAGGTTCACCGTCCTTTCATATTGATGTCGTTGACTACCAAACACTAAACCGACCAGTGCCTTACAAGAAATATAGTCCAGTCTAAGATGAGCCCAAACTGAAAAGGGAATTTTCAACCACAAAAGGGTAGTTTAGGAATTCTAGTAAAATATATTAATAATAAGGGAGGTTTAAGCATAGAGTTAATAATAAGGGAGATTTTAGACAATTGTCAAAAGACTAAAGTGTGGTTTAAGACAACATGTAAATAGTAAGCATAGAGTTAGACAATTTTCTAAACCATAGGGGTAGTTTAAGAAATTCCCCCTTTTATTTTATATTAAAGTCTAGAGAAAAAAAAATGCATGCAACTATTAGATTTGAATTATTATATAAATTACTTTACATATATATATATGTATATTATTTTTTAACATTAACAAAAGGATAAAAAAATTTAATTCTCCAATGTTTGGTAAATAATATTTTTATTTTTGTAAACAATAAATATATTACTGCAAAATGTAAATTAAAATATCAATTAATAATTTATAAAATTTTTAAGATAGATATCTTGCCCAAATTTATAAATTTAAGTACTAAAATAATTATTTTATTATTAATTGTTTTATTTGTATAAAGTTTTTGAGAGTAAAAATCATTTTTTATATAAATGTGGATTTGACCATTAGTTTATAAAATATTGATTTTTATAAAATACTATGAGACCCAGGACATTTCAAAATACTTATCCATAAATTTTCAATTTAAAATTCCACCATATACCCTTCTATCAAACCAAGATTCTATTTTGTTAAACTTCCATAACCCTAGATCCTCCTAATAGCTCTGAAGTCTAAACCAAAGGGGCAATACCGTTGAACTCCAGACATATCAAAACATATAGCAATAAAAGTTTGGAAATTTTTCTTAAATTATCCTTACTGTTTAGCTAATTGACAAACTATACTCTTAATGTTTAATTATTGTATTAAAGTACCTTCACGTTTTCTAACAATTGTCATCATCGTTAAATATTGAAAAAAAAAAACAAAATATAAAATTTAATAAGACATGGAAGCCAACAATTCTCTTGTTAAAACTGTGGAGAATATGGAAGGTTTCTCGTTAGAGATCTTCCACATGCAGAGTCAGAGAGAGGGAGGGAGGGAGAGAGAGAGAAAAAAAAAAAGCAGAATTGCTACTGAAGAGGATAGAATCATGCCCGGCATAACCTTCACACGGTTGCAAATCCCAGAAAGAAAATCATAAAAAGAAATCAAAATCCAGGACAAATATTTTATGCTAGGACAATTTTCTGTTGGGCGCAGTGAAAAGTGCCAACGGTACAGACGACGAGGGATTTCTCAAATTATTTGATGGGGGGATATCGGTGAAGTTGATGGGTGCCATGAATTGGGCTGGAATGCGCTGTAAACCAGAACTTCAACTTCAACAAAACCAACAAATAGAGCCCCCTCGAATGCCTCCCGAATGCTTCGAGAGTTGGAGCATTAAGTTCTAGTAAGAACCCCCTCAAATGCCTCCCGAATGCTTCGAGCATCGGAGCAATAAGAACCCCCTCGAATGCCTTCCGAATGTTTCAAACGTTGAAGTAGTAAGTTGCAGGAAGAACCCTTTCTACCATACGTCGAAGTAGATAGAATCCACCACGGATTCAAACTCCATCTCTCTCGATCGTGCATCGGAGCAAATAGAATCCCCCACCGATTCATACTCCATCTCTCTTGATCTTTTGGGTTTTCCAGTGACAAAAAAGATTTGTAAAAATATCAAACCGAAGCTAGTGGACGGTGGAGTTGCTGTAAGAACCCTGTCTCCCTTGACAGGGTTGTTGCTGTTAGCTTCCACCGATTCAACCCGGTCTCTCGACCGCACCGATTCAATCAAGGATTTTTCAATCAAGGGTATCCATGTCTTTCCGGGACAAGAAACCATCAAAGCCCTCCAATAGCTGCGCCGGTGGCATCCATACACTTGTTAATCTAAATCATCTTTCCTCCCCTATCATCGTCATTGCAACGACAATTTGGATAGAACCTCCCTCACTGGACCCCTCTCTTTCCCACTCTTCTTCAACCTATAGCTTACCTCCCCTGTTTTTCCTCCCACCGTAGAGATCTTCCTCGTCAAGGAGTCAGGCTGTAGTAGGTTGGAAACAGTGGAGATCTTTCTCATCAAGAGTCAGCAGACTACGATAGATTGCAAAGATTCAATTCTTTGTTTCTCGTTCTCCATATGGAAAGGGTATTATTGCCGTTTTCTGAAAATATAACAGTCACGTGTTGCAGCAACTGTGACGAATTATGGCGGAACCCTAACGATAGAGGAATAATTAGTTAATTATCAAAAAAACTTGAGGATAATGTAAGGTAAGGGTATAATTTATCAATAAACAAAATAGTAGAATAGTTTAAGAAATTTATCCTAAAATTTTTACTCAACATTCTCCTATTCACCTAAACTCCATAGAACAAGATTAAATTGTGGACCCTCTTTCTCATTGACCTAAACTCTTCTTACTAGATTTTCATGATTTTGAACTCTAAACCAATTAGACACTACCATTAAATCTCATGCAACCTAAAACCCATACCCACAAATTCTTGTTTCAAATTCCTTGTTTATCCTTTTATGGCATAAAGATTCTATTTTGAGGCTTTTCATTGTCCAAATCAAGCTTCCACTAAATTTATTTGATTTAGACCAAGTTGGACCAATTTGACCCCACCTCAAAACAATACCTTATCAATTATTAGGTTATCCATTCAATTAAAAATATTCCATTTAGGCCAACTTCATTGACCCATACACACAAAACCGCTTACACACAACCCCCACACTCTTCAACCAAAAATTCTAACCTAATCAGGCCTGGACATGTAGTTAGACCCACGAATTTGACCTTGGACTCAAAACACCAAGCCCAACTGTGTTTCAGGCCAGACTCAGGATTTATCAAAAAAACTCAGCTCAATCCTGACCCGGCCCGACTAATTTATATAATATAAAATATATAATATTTATTATAATATATATTAATAATTTAATATATACAATTTTTATTTTTTTTATAATTTCTCTCTCTGTCTAGCTGCTTCAACGACACCAGCGACATGAATTTTAGACTTTGGGCTCGGACCCAGGCTCAGGTTTCAAGCTTTTTATGTGAGCCGGGCTCAGACTCGATTCTTAAAAAAATCTGTTAATTAAGAGTAAAAGCCCATTCCGGCCCGACTCATTCACAGGTCTAATTTTGTTCACTCTTAAATCCGAACTATCGCCGAAATTCTCAAAATTATCAAATTACCCCAAATTTCTCTAAACTAATGAAAATACCCTTATATGCCCTAAAACGTTTAAAACAAAGTTTTCCCATATACCGTTCATCTTCGTTCTCTCTCGACCCAGCGGCAGCGGCAACGGCGATAGAGACTCGGCAACGGCGGTAAGGGGGGCCAAGCCCTTCCATTCGAGCTTTTCATCTTGTTTTTCGTTTTTCTATAGCCAAGCACCTCCTTCATTTTCTTTTTCGTTCTTTTGGCCATTCGAACGCCCTCCCCATCCCCTATATTTTTTTCTTCACCGCCACCGCCGCTGCAACTCTAGGGCGGCGGTTCAATCTCTCAATCTCCCTCTCCTCCGATCTTTTTTCCATCACCTTCTTCTTCTGCTTCTCTTCATTCTGACCACCGCTGCCGCAACTTTTAGCAGCGGCAGCTCCCCCTGTTTATTTTTTTCTTTACCGCCAGCGCTGCAACTTCCGGCAGCGGCGCTATTCTCTCCCCCATACATTTCTTTCGCTCTCCTCTCTCTCTCTCTCTCTCTCTCTCTCTCTCCCCCCCCCCCCTTCTCTATCTCACTAAACCACTCCTGATTCCCCTGTTCGCCATAGCCTTGGACTGTCAGGAAAATCCCTCTCGTTTTTCTTCATATTCTCGACCACCCAACGTTTCTCAAACCCCTTGCTTTGCCACCGGACTGGGTCTACTTCGGCGAACTCTTCATCGGTCCATCAACTGTCCTGCAAAGCTAGAAGGAGCTACCGAAATACAGGTCATCTCCCCCATTTTAGCTGAAGGGAAAGATTCTGAAGCACCAATCCTCCATACGAAGCAGCTGATCTCTCCATTCTTAGGCTATACTTCAGACAAGGTAACATGGATCCTCATCGCTTGTCCTGAACTTTATTCTGTTTGTCTCATATTCTCTGTCTATTTGGGTTATCCGAACACACTGCCTTCCCCATCTCGCCTTGTTTTTCTTTCTAGCATGATCTTGGTACATGTTATGTTGAATATCTGTCATGGATGGATAAATCCTGTGTCTCAAATGCTTCGTTGTATGCTGTTATGGTGAATGACTCGCTCGAGATTGAAAGACCGTTCCCCTGAATCTCCCATGCTCTTTCGTGAGGATACATATGAGCACACAAGTCCTTATTTAATGATAAATTATGATTATAGTCACTGGTTGTTTGTGAAAATGGGTTGGCGTTTGCAATAAAAATATAGTGGGAATTAGGTAATATTAATGGTTATCTTTCCGTTCATTAGGATTTAATAAGTAATTCCTTTTGTTCTTCTTTTTTATGTGGTTGAATAGTTCTCACCATCTTTGCTAATTGGCTTAATTCTCATCATTCTTTAGAGTGTTTATAAAATTCCGGTTTGTTTTTTTGTTTTTTTTTTTTTTTTTTTTTTAGATTGCTGAATGATTTCCATCTAGTGTTAAAGGGATATCTCTCCTCTCATGCTATCAATAATGCCCTCTTTGGGATTAGTGAATAGTTGCCCCAACCCATGTATTTTAATTTTTCACATTCAGGGCTGTTAATCTTCCTTTATGATAACTCCAATCTTCAGTTGTCTTTTATTATTATTCATCTTTTCACATTGAATTATCTCTATTCAAGTTGACATGCATGTGTCTTATGTCAGTTGATTTGAACAATTAACATTAGTAATTTTATTTAGATTAGCTGAATTATTCTTGCCTTTGCGTCTTTAAGTTGTTTTATGTGATTGGTTCTCATTCTTATAGAACCCTTATCTTGGGTATCAAGTAGTTCCTTTTTTTTCTTTCTTAATTTTTCTTGTCAATGTTGGTTTGTTTCCTATTGGGTTAATTCTAGGTTGTTTGATTTGAGAACCCCCAATGCAACTCCAAATCAGCCCAAGTGAGCTGTTTCCTGATGCTCGCTGGGGTATCTGTTTTTTCTTGTCTTATAAATCCAAGAAAAGAGACATGGAGTCTTTACTGAAAAAAGCTATTGTTAAAATGTTATGTATGTATGGATACCATGCTTACTGTTAAAAGAAATACCAGAACGATAAAAGAAAAAAAAGTTATCGGTTTTTTGGGCAGTGTTGTAATTTGAATTTTGTTGAGGGGTCACCTTACACTTTAGTAGGTGACAGTTCTTCTGTTTTTTAGCTAATGAAAGTTATCGTTTCCTATAAAAAAAACATAAAAGAAAGAAAAAAGGAGATATAAAACAAGAATTTAATGTGCTTAAATAATAGAATTTTACTATTTATTTTGCATTTTGCCCATTGTAGTCTGAATATTATTTTTCAAACATCAAACTGAGGAAACAAAGTTTCATTTATCCAACTTAAAGTTCACAAAAAAATTAGGAATATTTTGGGTAAAATTACAGATATGGTATACATTTAATATTTATTATTAGCCTGGGGTACATTGAGGATTATAATTATATCATCAAGGCTTGACCTGAAGTACGCTTTAGCTTAGTGATTATTGAATGGAAGTACCTCGTGGTTCGTTGTCTGATAATTTAATGTGACGTTTTATTAGGTGATAATTTAAACTGAACTTGCATTAGCTGGAGCTGTTATTTGTAAGTGTAGTTATTCTATATTTGATTTTGCAGAGGTAGCCAGCATCAAACAATGGAAACTTTAATTTCTCAAAATGTCCTTCCTAAAGACCAAGTGGCCAAGGTTAAAAGGGAGAACATTGATGAGTTTCTACTTCTGGAAGGAAGTGAAGAAACTAAATCTAGAGAAGGATTGAAATTGGTTGGAGCAAAGACTAAGAAGAGAAAGAAAGAGCACAAGGAAGAGGAAAAGCAAATAGAAATTGAACAGGAAAAGGAAATGAAGAGGTTGGAGAGCTTCTTGTTTGGTTCTCTCTACTCTCCCGTTGAGTTTGGAAAGGAAAATGAGGAAGAGGTGAGAGATGTGGTTGGTGGGGGTCCTGCCATGTTCTTCACTGACCGGTCTGCAGATGGGGTAATGTCAGTGTATGAAGAGGGTGCAGAATTTCAAGAAGAGAGTGATGCTAAAAGGAAAATGAGGGAGAGGAAACCTGTATGGGTGGACGAAGAGGAGGAAAGAACTAGAATAGATATATCCAAAGTCAACAGATTGAGGAAGTTGAGGAAGGAAGATGATGAAAGCTTAGTTTCAGGCTCAGATTATGTATCGAGATTGAGGGCACAGCACATTAAATTGAACCCAGGAACAGAGTGGGCTGAACTTGGCCGATCATCAAGTAAATATAGTTCAGATGAGGAATCAGATGAAGAGAGTGGTGCTGTGGTGGTCCCTGAATACCAGGATATTGAAGGTGATAATGATATCCTTCGGACAAATGAAGATCTTGTTGTGAAGAGTAGTTCAAGGCTGTTACCTGGAATTCTTGAACATTCTAGACTGGTAGATGCAAATGCCACTGAACCCTCCAATGGTCCAATAAATTCAGTCCAATTCCATAGAAATGCACAGTTGTTGCTTGCTGCTGGGTTAGATCGAAGGCTGAGATTTTTCCAGATTGATGGTAAAAGGAACCCCAAGGTACAGAGCATCTTTCTTGAGGATTGTCCCATTCGCAAGGCCTGTTTTTTACCAGATGGATCCCAGGTTATTGCAGGGGGAAGAAGAAAGTTCTTTTACAGCTTTGATTTAGTGAAAGCAAAGGTTGATAAGATAGGTCCTTTAACAGGTAGGGAGGAGAAAAGCTTGGAAGTTTTTGAGGTCTCTCCTGACTCTAGTACCATTGCTTTTGTGGGTAATGAAGGCTACATTTTGTTGGTTTCATCAAAAACAAAGGATCTGATTGGAACACTGAAGATGAATGGGACTGCTCGATCTTTGGCTTTTGCTAATGATGGACAACATTTATTGAGCTCAGGTGGAGATGGACATGTCTACCACTGGGACTTGAGGACTGGAAGGTGTTTCCATAAGGCTGTTGATGATGGTTGCATAAATGGTACAGCCCTCTGTACATCTCCAGATGGAAGTTTGTTTGCAGCAGGTTCTGATAGTGGGATTGTGAATATTTACAATAGAGAAGACTTTCTAGGTGGCAAGAGAAAACCAATTAAGACAGTTGAGAATCTAACCACCAAAGTCGACTTCTTGAAATTTAATCATGATGCTCAAATCTTGGCTGTTTGTTCAAACATGCAGAAGAACAGCTTAAAGCTATTACACATTCCATCTTTCACTGTATTCTCAAATTGGCCCCCTGCAAATCGGGTTCTGCAGTATCCTCGATGTTTGGATTTCAGTCCTGGTGGGGGTTTCATGGCATTGGGAAATGCTGCTGGAAAAGTGTTCTTGTACAAGTTGCATCATTATGAACATGCATAGAGTGATGAGATTAATCCCATCCATCACTGCTATCATTTACTCTACTTGGGTAGCCTTCCTTATATATGAGAAGCATTACATGTCCGGATTCCAGAGTTAATACGACCATTTCCTGTTTCAATTCTTTGTAGGATGTTGGATGATGTTACGTGGAATCTGATGTCTTGGTACAAGTTTATCTAAATTTTGTTTAGTCAATTATTGCTCGTTCAAGTTTTGTTCTTTCTTCACAAGTTTGTCTTATTTTTCAAATTATTTTTGACTTGGATGCATCTTGTTTGTGGGAAACACATTTTGGTTCAGACAGTGTATGGGTTGTCAAGGAATCAGCTGGTTTTAGCGAGTCTTTCTGGTTGCATTATTATGTTAAAGTACTTTTTTTTTATTTTATAAATTGGCTCAATTCTTTATAGCATTACGACTTTCAAACACTATATAATTAAATCGTTGTAATAAATTAAGAAACATCTTCCTTTTCACTTACATCACACAATAGGCTCCTGTAATTTTGCCATGTTATGTCTTCATCATTCTTGTGACGTAATTTTCTTTAAAGGGTCTAACTATTAATTATATTTAGCACCACTGGCTCTTCTTAATAATTTTCTTGAATTCTCAAATTCTGCTTCAGGATATTGTTATATGGTATTGTTGTATTTTGAATCCCCTTGGTATGTGATTTCAAAATGTTAAATGACTAAGACCCTATGAAGAATTTTGGTTTATGGGAAGTTAAAACCTATCTTAGGAACTTGATCCATGAATGTTTTGAATTCATCCTCCATATTTTCTTCCATTTCATGTTTGTTTTAAGTTGCCTTTAACATGATTTATGGCTAGAAGTTCTTAAAATTAGCATAAATGTAATCGTGAGAAAGAAGGGAAAGCAAACAAAGAAATATGTTTCTGTTCCTTTACATATAATTGTTAAAATTAAATAGGTTCGTGGAGTACACGGGTTCTGTTGCATCTCAGTTTTTTTTTTTCCTGATAAAGTGATAATACAATACATTGCCTTATCAAAAAAATATATATTAAAATGGGTTGTCCTTTCTTTTAGATAATATTTGCATGGAGCATATTACTTCTTAGAATAGAACAAAGTCTTTTAACTGCTGATCAAAACCTGCAACACATACTACCGTAACTTCATAGGGTATGATGGCATACATTCAAGAATTGGAAAATGTTTCTTGAGAACTCTAAATTACACTGATCAATTTACATTACGAAGTGATGAGTGAAGACGATTGAAATGTTATTCCTTGGACCTTGATTGTCCATCACGTTGAAATCAGGGAGATAGTATTGGATACATCGATATGGAGTCAAGTATCTCAGCATATTTGGATATCCCGCATTAACATTATCCCATCCTCTTTTGTTTAGATGGGTATTCGGCTTATTTCATTGAATGGCCTTGTGAAGCACCTCTTCAACAAAAATTGTTGAATTCCATGAGACTCAGGAGTCCACTGAGACCATGGTGTATATCTGCTACTTTGGTTTGACATTCCTACATGAAAATTATGATAGACACAGCATCGCATCGCATTTAACCCTAGAAAGTGCATAAAATAGTGTATAATAATTACATACCAATTTATGAAGGATTATATATTAGCATAGAAAAACAATTTCACATCTATGGGTTATATGCATCTCCAACAATTTCACTTGTTATAAGCCTTCTTCCAACTACGAATGGTTATTTCTTTATTGTACCGATTAATTCTTCTTCACTGTGGAAAATTCCAAGAGTCTTGATAAAATTCAAAGCTTGGTGGAAAACAAGTTTTAGGAAATTCGAAATACCAACCACAGCTGTTTCAGTTTTTCTGGGTACCCTTGCACACTTGAACATCTTTAGGAATTCCTGGATTTTTTTTTATCAGTAACTGTGAATTGAATTAAGATTATGAAAAATTACAAAGTAAGGGAGCTAAACAATCTTGACCAAGGTTTTTAAAACCGATTCGGGGAACGAACCGGTCAGGGGTTTAGTTCTTGGATTGAATGGTCTGACCTTTTGAACTGAAAAGTTGGCCCGTTTTGACAAAAAAACAAATAAAAAATAAAAAATGGTCAAAACCGTTGAACGGTTCGAATAGTTCGACCACCCGAGTCAGCGGTTTGCTGACCAAATCAATGATTTTTTGGCCAAAATCCGGTTTTGGTGAAAAATGGAACCGGTCACCTGATCAGTTCTCGATTTTTTTCAATTCGACTGTCCGGTCTGGTTTGGTTTTAAAAGCCTTGATCTTAACTCCCAAGTACAACCAGTGAACACAAAAAAAAAAACAATTATAATACAACCCAAAATATTGAGTTTATGTTCACCCCTTGCCTAGCTAGACCTAGGGATGTCCATGAAAAAGCGAACCGAACTGAGAAACCAAACCACAAAATGCGGTTAACCGAATCGACTGGTATATATATTTATATGTATATTTTATATATATTTTTAACACGTCACATATTTTCTATATATTTATATATAACGATCTATTTACATACTTATATTATATTTATAACGATCTATTTACAAATATATTATATACTTTTAAAATATTTATAATATATTATATATCATTTATTATTTATAATATAATATTATACATATATTTATATAATATATATTATAAATAAAAAATCGAGAAACCGAAGAATCGAATCAATCAAAAATCGAAACCGGTGGACCGGTTAATCGTTGGTACCGGTTCAGTTTTGGTTTGGAAAAATGAAAAAATCAGTACCACCGGTTCGATTTACAAAAAGGGGCCATGGTTCGGTTAACTAAACCATGGACACCCCTAGCTAGACCATCTACCAATGAGTTTGTACTTCTCTTTACCCATGTGCATTGAATTTCAATGTCCTTAGTCAGCCACTTAAACTTTCTCCTTTCATTGCTGTAATTCTAGAGCCTAGAGCTATCCTCATTTTGCCAGTTCATCACAACTTCAGAATCTCCTTCTATGATCAATTTATTAATATGCATATCCTTGACCCTTTGTACCCCTTCAAAAGCTGCAAGTATCTCAGCCCTTAATGAATCTCTCACCCCTTTGGTCCAGAAAACATAGCTAACAAATTCCCTTGTTCATCTCTTATTGCTCCCCCTATTCTGGATGGCCCTAGATTATCCATATTGCTGCCATCAAAATTCAGTTTAGTAAAGCCATGAAGTGGAGGAATCCAGGAAGAGCTTGATGCCTTCTTAGTTGAAGCTAATTCTATGATCTCCTTCTAGTTTCTTAGCAACTCATCAACTGAGAATTCTGCAAATAATGCCAAAGTTTTCAACCAATGTATCACCATAATATGGATGACCTCCAATATTACTTCCAAGCTTCTCTCCTTTTCTAAAAAGATCCGTGAATTTCTCTCCTCCCAAATAGTCCAATAAACGGCAATTCTAATACATCTCCACATAATCTTTGCCCTTTTTGTTGGCCAATTCAGCATGAAATTGAATAATCTTTGCACATTCAAAAGAGGGTCCACCTCCACCCAAAATAAGAAGTAAACCGTTACAAAGAAATATGCTTAACTATAGACAAGTTTATAACTTTATATGTTGGTATTTGTCCATCTACTGGGGTATTGTTACCCATGGAAATACTAGTTAAATATTTTAACCTGTCCGTTTCATTCTTGAATGTATTTCATTTTATGGCATTCAGATTCTTGTCGAAGCTGTCCCAATAAAGCAAGGTCACAAGCTGAGAATTATTTGGCCCATAACTCCTCCCAAGTATTCATTATTACATAGAAGGGCCATGTAGGTATCTTGGCCATCTTACTGGACATGAAAGAGAGGGATTTCTGTTTTTCATCTTGAAAAAATTGGGTCACTTCTATATATGCATTTCAATAGTCCTCTCATTTCATATTTTAAACCATTGATTCTCCTAATTTTACATCTTTTTATATGTGTTGAGTTTACCCTGTTGGAAATTTGATGTTTGAAATTTATATCATAAATGTTCATAATGTTGTTAGCTGAATCTTGATCTGATGTTATATTTTAGAACTTGGAGTAGTTATATGTTACATCTAATTAAAAGCAGGGGATGTGGTCATGTTGCATCCTTTATCATCATCCATGGTACCCGGATATAGATACTGGTATGTCACAGAAATGGGGATGTGACTTTCTATATCTAGATTTTAGATTATGAAGTATCATTTGTCAAGAATTATTTCTAACATATAAAGATTTTTGTAAATTTTAATTTAGTTTCTAACATACAAAAGATATTTTTGCTAGTATTGATTTATTAAAACATAACATTTCACATATTAGAAGTGTTAATGCTAGAGTATATGTAGAAGTATCCATTTCGCATCCAATGTCATAATGAAGTACAAATTGTGTTTGACACCGGTATGGTAGGCATGCACAGTCATTCGGTTATCATTGGTCTTCGTTCATTTATTCAAGGTTTTTAAAACTGACGAACTGGTTAGGGGTTCGGTTTGCGGGTCGAATACACTGACTGTTGAATCAAATGGAAATAAAATGGTCAAAACTATTGGATGGTTCGAACAATTTGAATGCCTGAATCAACAGTTTTTAGTGAAATAATGGTTTTGACGTAAAACATAACCGGTCACCTGACCGGTTTCTAATTTTTCCGGTCTGACCATCTGGTCCAATCTGATTTTGAAAGCGATGCATTTATTCGATAAACAACTTTTGATACATTGGTGAGTCAGCTACCGTATGGAGCATAGGCTGATGCTTCTTCCCATCATTTATGCTGCAACAGTAAGTAGTATTCCATATGATGTAGAAGACTGTAATCATCACGTGTTTACCTCACATAATCTGGCTTAGCTGGCTATTGCTTGTTCAATAACAAACTTATCTCTACAAGTTGTGGTCATGTACCATTATTGTTTACTTCACAAAATCTGGTTTATTTAGCATAATTTTTAGGTTATGTTTGGGAGTGCTTAAAAATAAATGCTTATTTGGGCCATTAAACACTTATTGGTATTTGGGAAATAAGCCTGAAATAAGTGTTTATTTTAAAGATAAGGGCTTATTTTTAAGTTCAAATTTTCAGCTTTTTTTTAAGTTCTTATACAATAAGCACTTATTCAACTTTTTTCTTCCAAAATTATCCCAAATTGAATTTTAAAATATCACTAATAAAATTATCCCTAGTTGAATTTTACAAAAGTACTTTTATGAAAGCATTTTTATGAAAACATTTTTATGAAATCACTTTTATGAAATTACTTTTATGAAAGCACTTTTAACATTGAAACTTCCTGATTAATCACAAAGGAGATCATAGATAATCTGAAGAAGGTGTTTGGAAATGACAAAGTCTTTCATTTTGGCATCAATGTCCAATATACTATAACATCAACACCAAAACTTCCTAACTACAAAGCATATCATAGATAATCTCAAGAAGATGTTTGGAAAGGAGCATAAAAGTGATGGACAAACGACCATGAGGACACTATTGAACACCAAGATGCATGAAGGCACTCTACTTGGGGATCATGTCCTTAACATGTAGTGCCTGAATGAGATGGAGATCCTAGGGCAGAAATTAAGGGTAACCCCAGTGCTTTTTTTCCAAACCGAACGGATCTTTAGATTTTTGAAAAATTATGAACTAAAATCAATCGGTTAATCAGTTAACTAGTTTTCTTCTTCGATTTTCAGGTTTTTTGAATTTATAATATAGGGCTCGACTATGATATAGAAAAGATATGATATCAGAAAAATAACTGACCAATAAAGTGGAATCATAAATGTAGTAGCCAATCAGGTGTTATTTATCAAAATTCATGGGTGGTTTTGATCCGTCAAAACTCTTTCCATATCATATCTTTTCTATGTAAAAGATATGATATATTGGTTGACTTGGTTGATTGCTACTTTTTCATATTGCTAACTAGATAACTAAAATTTTCAGTTTTTAATGAGCACCCCTAGCTAGGGGTGTCAATCAGACTGGATTTTGTCCGGTCCATTCCAATCCAATCCAACGTTGGTCCATTTACAAATGGACTAGACCAAATCCAATCCAAACCTATACAAACTGGATGGGATCCAACCCAGAAAATGTGAAAAAGTTATAGAAATATATTAAATTTTATCACAAAAATATAAAAAACAAAAAATTACTGTATCAACCATATATTTCATGTAGAAATTACTGTATCTAATCAACATTCTTTTCAAAGAAATTACTGCATCTGATCAAAGAAATTACTGTATCAACCAAAGAATTCTATCTCCATTTGACCAAGTACCATCAAGAGGATGGATGAAGAACTGCAACCAGAGAATAAAAATTATGAAACCACATAAACCGTTATCCAAACCACCCAAAAAAAGTTGAGAACAAACTAAATTTCCTTTAGGCTGTGTTTGGTTTGATAGAAAATGAGATAGAGAAGTATAAAGTTGAGGGAATGTTATTAAGAAATTTCACAAAATTGGCTAAGAACTTTTCTTTGGGAATTCCACAGAATTACTTAAAGAATTATCTCCCAACTTCCTGTTTCCTATTTACTGGTAAACCAATTGGAGGCTTAAAGCACTATTCTTTTTACTCAAAGAAAAACCAAAGGAAAGAAGAGAAGGCATTTATTTTGGGAAAAATACTGATATGCATGTCCTATCATTGAAACAATTAGAATAATAAAATCTTTTCAGAAAGAATAATTTGGAGATTCAAGAAATGAATTTTGTGACAAGATAACAGAAAACAAAAAAAAAAAAAAAAATCTGTTACTTTGAAGTGAATGTCTTACGTTTGGATAAGACACAAGTATCCATTTGGATCTTACCTATACCCATAACAATTCAATTTGAGCACCTCTGTTTTACCTGAACTGCTTCCCCTTCCTAATTAACCTCTTTCAATTAAAATGCCCCCAAATCCATGATGATGATCATGGCATCCCCGGCCAGTTCCCCACCTCTAGCTAGCTATCCCTGCTTGACCTAACCAATATTCTGCTCTACAGTCACAGTATATCTGTAAACATGACACAGAGGGACCCCCAAGCTTGGTAGGATTATGAGTGTTGTGTGGGAAGAGGAGACCAGAGGGCCCACTTTCAGACCCCAATGGTTGAAAAGTCAACATCAATGCCCTCTTTAGCCCGTCAAACATCCAACATGAGCCATCATTCTCCAACCCCATTAGAAAGATCACTCACAAGCAAAGAAAGCACTAGAGCCACGTCCACACCAATCCACTCAGAATTCAAGCATTATTTTCACAAATTTCTCACTCATATTTCTCCTCAGTCCTCATCATTTGAATTTCTCGATTCGGGCATCAATCAAGCTGAATGACGTGCACGTGTGAGGGATCGTAGCAGTCCTAATCCCGTTCATGAAACGATTTGATGAACAAGGGCCAGTCTAAATGATTACCATGTGTGTAAAGCCTATCAATCTGGAGCACCAAATTAAAACTCACATTTCAAAATAAACTTTTCTTTTATTTGTTTTTTTTTTTCCTTTTTTTCATCTTCTTTTTAATCTTTTACTCTAGGAAAGTCTTTGAGTGCTGCAGTCCATCACTACTACTTTGAACAAGTCAGCAACTTCGGCCGGTTCAGTCCATCACCACTACTATTAATCTGGAGTATAGAAGTTGCATTTTCTTTGGAACCCTTTGTTAGATAATGTATGCCCTTAGCTCTAATTAAATTAATGTATATTTTGACATTTATTGTAAATGAATAAAGTGCATAATCGATTCATATTATTTATGGTGTGTTTCTGTGTAATACCCTTAAACTTGACACTTATGAGACTCATGTTAATTTAGAATCTTCACAGTCATTGGATAGACCTAGGGAGGTTATCCTACCAAGGCTGACACTAATATGCTGTCAAGTCGGTTGAAGTGGCTTGTCTCAGTTGGCAATGTGAGACCTGAAGTACATGTAGGTGGGTTTGTTTGAATCCCTGAACTAGACCATTTTTTAATTATACCCTGGACTTTGGAGACAGATGGGCAAAACTAGAAAGTTACACCTAATCCCTAGACTCGATTAGGGTACTACACTAGGTGTTGGATTGGGTTGTCTTTGATATGCCAATCAGTGAGATCCTTAGAAGGGGTCAAAACTTGGGTATGTTGGGGCAGTCCGAGAATTCACCTGAGTAGGTAATCATAGTGATAGGATCAACCCTTTTGTCAGACAAAGTGAATGGTTGGGGAATGCACTCTCTCTGATGGAAACCTAAACTATCGACAATTGATTTCAAACTTGTTGAGATTTGTTTTGCAAAATATATTTATATAAAGATATACATATATATTATGGTTTCACAAAATGTTCGCAAAAATGTTTTAATTCCCAAGATCCGTGTGAGCAGAGAGTGCAACACTGTACCTTGCCGCCAAGGGAGAGGTGTGGGATTAGCCTATCAAGTAAAAACCCTAAATGGTCTTACACTTAACCTCTCTTGTTAGGTAGTGTTTGATCATTATGGGCTAACAGGTTAAGTGTAAGACCATTTAGGGCTTTTACTTGATAGGCTAATTCCACATCTGCTCACAGTCCTTGGGCCTTCATAAGATGGCTGGACCCAATGACCATTTAGTGTAAATGTTGGGTTCATTAAGAACCCGTACTAATGGACTCAGGGGTTCACTGTATTCAGCATTGAATTCGGCTAGGCCTTGTAACAGATGCTAGGTTGAACCCATGTGGCTTATGTGGAGACCAATGATAGGGTCCCATGCCATACAAAGAGAGCCAAGCTAGCCAGTACATAAAGGGAAATGAGCCTGAAAGCCCAATTCGAACTAGGTTTAATTTGATTAACTAAATTGGGGCGATTAGAAGACAATTCTTATCCACTTAAAGAGTCCAGATCCAAATAAATAATTGGATTAAGAAACTTCTAATTGGATTAGGAGAAGCTGATCCTGATCTGCATAAAAGATAAAGGATAAGCCTTAGACTTAAAGAGTTGATTTGGATCAAGAAACTCCTAATCAAATTAGGAGGTTAATTCTTTAAGGATTATATAAAAGGAGGAGGGCGAACTAGAAAAATGTTACATAGTTTCACAATTTTCTGCATTCAGTTCTTTCTCCCTCTGCTCTTGCTGCCCTACCCTGTTCGATCTACAGTTCTTGGAGTGATCAAGATTAGATCTTGATATTGATTATTGCTAGAAGAGTCAATCTTGAAGCTGTGCTCACATCCCTGCTTGGTTCTTGCTGAAGAATTTGGGTTCTTGCTAAAGAATCTCCTTGCTAATCCTACCTCACCCTAAGCTGTATCATCTTCAATGGAGGAAGGATTTAATAACCTCTTTAGGCGTGAACACGTATGTTGGGATGGGCTTTTTGTGTGGATTCCGTATCAGGTATTCCTCTCCCTAATACTGATTTCAGATTTGGTCCAGTTTGTTTCAAAAGCGAACCTTGAAAAATGTAGTTTTTCTAAATCAGGGAATAGGATTCCCAAAAGGAAGGAAGAAATTTTGAAATTTCGCCTAGCCACCATAGTTCGGCCATTCATATGATGGATCTCCCTTCCCTTCACCCTTCACAGGTATTTGGTTAACATAGCTTCCCAACAAAAAAGTCTGACCTTCTAGGATTGCCCACCAATGGAAGACTCAAGTATCTAAGACACTCTTGAATTTCACATCCCAAAACAATTTCAGCCTCCTCTAGGATCCCCCTCTCCAAACCCCACCAATCTACATTTCCCTAAATTAACTTTCAAACCTGTAACCCTCTCCCCTATCTCCAGAATCTACTTTACAGACCTCACATCTTGTATTCCCCTAAGTTCTCCCAGAATTAATGTGCCATCCAAGAACAAGTGGGACAGTACTTGGTTTTCCATCCCCACTCTAAAACCTCAAAAGATATTTCTTTCACCAGTCCGCTTCAACAGTACTTGGTTTTCTTTCATCCACTATTGTAAACAATATCCATGACAAAAACCTCAAATTGGTTTTAATTCAGATTGTGTCCAACTTAAACTTGGTCCATTGACAACCTCACACCCCCACTCTTATCTTCTATCAATAGACTAGACATTGGTTCAAAAATTCAACCCAACAACCTAGACCACTATGAACCATTACAAATGGACTAGGTCCAATCCAATCCAAATATTATAGCAAATATTTTATAAAAAAAATATTATAAGAAAAAAATACCTGTGAAGCAAAAATGTCCAACCTAGATGCATGGAATATGCTCCAATATCCTAAAATAAAACATTTGCTTAGTCAAAATAGATAAGCACAAATATTTTACAAATCAAATAAGCTAATTGTAGACCATTTGTCATAACTTACATGTTCGATTAGTGTCAGTTGTAAAAGCCACACATACAGGAGAGGTAGCAGCGGCTTCAAGATCCAATTCTAAAACATAATAATGCACAATCAAAAACACATATTAGAAACAAAAACATATAAATAAACATAAGCATATAGGAAAGAGAACAATTGCTTCAAGATCCATTTTTTAGCTTACTTTTTGTTGTTGAAGCTTCTAACCAGTCTTGCCCATAAACTAGAGCCTCCACTGTTTCTGAAAGTAATGAAGTACGATACTGATCCACTATTCTATCACCAGAATTGAATGTTCCCCCGGATGCTACAGTTGATATTGGAATTGCCCAAATATCTCGTGCCAATCTAGAGAGCTTCAGAAACTTCAGATCATCAACTCACCAGAATATCAAAATATCAAACTTTTCACCTCTTGGAAATAGTTTTTCTTCAAGATAAAGATCCAACTCTAACTTTTGAGTCCTTAGACAACATTTCGGACACTCTGCAATCAACCACCGATCAAAATCGCTCAAAAAATCTACAACACCATGAATCCTCAATGGCTGAGATGCAATACTAGAGCATACGATTGACCTATCTTCTATGTCAAAACCCACATACTTTGAATATAGGTCATTCATTGCCTCTCTAACTCTTGTGACATGTTTCTCAGCAGTCTCTCCGTAAATGAGATTGTAGTAATATGTTACAATTTCCATCTTGAACCTAGGATCAAGTACAATGGCAATCTCAAGCACCAAAGAACATTCATCCCAATATTTATCATATTTTTGCTTCATTCTATTTGCCATTGAATGAACATACTCATGTTCACTATCTAGCCACTAAAGCAACAAAAGCTTAATTGTGCAAATATCAGAAAAAATACATTTGAGGTTGGGGAAGTTGTACTTGAAAAGTTTTTTGTGCAGATGTAAAACACTTGCAAACAATCTCGTACCACTACCCCCATCTCCCATTCCTCATCAAATGGTAGATTCTTATAGTCACGGCCGAGCTCGGCTAGTCGACAAAATGCTTCCTTCAACTTTAAAGCTATGTCCAACATATCATATGCGGAATTCCATCACGTTGGACAATCAACAACCATCCCTCTCTTATGTTGTACCTTTGCTTGGCTTATTGCATTGTCAAGTTTTTGCTTCTTATGGGGTGTTAGTCTTACATATTTAGCACTTTCTCAAATCTTATGCAACAATGATGATATTTCTCTCAACCCATCTTGCACAATAAGGTTTAAGATGTGAGCAACACATCTAACATGAAATAGGTCACCATTCAATGGGAACGAACCTTTAACACAGAGCCGGTTCCTATGCTCCCTAACCATAACATCGTTGTTAGAGACAATGTCAACTATTATAGAACATATTTTTTTGTCAATGTTCCAAGTCAATAACCTCTCCATAACAATTTCATATAGAGTGTTTCCATCATGGGGACACTCAACTACCATAAATGCAATAACTTTCTTCTTCAACTCCCACCCATTATCTATAAAATGTGTTGTTAAACAACAATACCCCAAATATTGTTCCGAAGTCCACATATCAGTAGTTAAGCTAATCCGACAATCCAAACTATCAAAGTATTTGTACTTCTCCTTTTCATCCATGTAAATCTTCATGACATCATTCTTTATTGTACTTTTATAAATAAACCTAAATGATGGCTGAAGATTATTGACAAATATCTGAAAAATTTCTTCTTCAACTATGCTAAATGGATGCCCATTCTTCATTATCATCTTCGCTGTCCATTCTACTCCTATCTTGGTCAAATTTAAACTCCACTTCAGCTTGTTGTTTACTAACACACATTTTCTTCATTTTAGGACATCTTGGTAGATGACTCAACAAGTGGCTTGTCCCTTTACTATTTCCACCCATATATTGTTTTCCACAATATATACAAATAGCTTTCTCCTCTCTAGAATTCAATCTTATTTTTTTGAAATGTTCCCAAGCTTTAGATCTAGTCCTCCTTCTACTAGAACTTGATGCCATAGATGTTTCATTGACATCTCCGGAATTGCTTGCATTTTCATTGCTAGTTTCATTCATCCTTGATGCATAAAGACAAAAAACAACAAAAAGAATAAGATACATAATTGTAACAGCTAAATATTCAACTAAGAAGATGAAATAATAATTAAAATAAATATTCACAAAATTGTAACAACACATTTCTAATATAGAATAATAAGATTTACTATGGTCACAAAATGGAAAACTAGAGGTTACGACCCATGGCTGAAAGTAGAAGATGATGAAGAAGAACAAAAGTTCATCAATAGTGATGTTATTGTGGAATGCTACCATAAAGAATGGATCAAAGGTTTGAATGATTAAGGCAATAGTAGTCTAGAGCTTTGGAGAAACATGGTGACTAACAAGGATCTACATCTCAGCAAAAGCAATTGTTCACCAGAAATGTTGAGATTCTTGTCGGTGGCTATATTTGGTTGAGTCTTATTACCATGCACAAATTCCAATGTCATAATTTCACCAGTCAACTAAAAAATCCTAATGGAAATGGAGTTACCAATTAAGCCAAAAAAGAAAAAATGGAGGTCAAGTTCAAGGATTCAGGGGTTATAGCTAGAGGTGTAGAAGCCTTTGGAAAATGATCCTATTAGAGCCTTTGAGAAGCCATTAGAGAAAAGCATTTCAACTGAGAAAATGCAAACAAATTCGAACATATCCGAACATATCCAAATTCAACTAAGAAGACTAAGATACATAACCCATGGGCCATGACATGAGTACATGACCATGAACCACACCAGTGACACTGAAACCAGTCCGGCAATCCAATAATAAAAGGATTACAAGATATACTATAACTTACCTGGTTCAGAATTTTCACCTGAGGTCTATCAATGCAACAGGGGAGTCTTCTTTGGTTTCTGTTGGTTTGTCTTGGACAATGATGATGGCTGATGAGAATATGAGAAGAAACAATGGCAAAAACGATGAAAAACTCTACTGATGCGCTAATGAGAAGATAAGAAGAAATGATGAAAAACTCTACTGATGCACAGATGAGAATATGAGAAGAAATGACGGCATCAAAGGATAAAGAGGGAGAGGGACGACGGTAGAGAAGGATAGAGAGGGAGAGGAAGAAGAGAAAAGAACTAACATGGGAGAAAAAGAACGAAGATCAGAACTATGAGTTCGAAGGTTGCTTTGAGTTTTAGAGTCAGGTTTTGATTTTGGTTTTGAATCAAACCTGTAGGGTTTGGACTTTGGCAAGATGGTGATTCAACGAATTTTGGTTTTAGACCGACTCAAACCAATAATAATACAGACGGTTTTATTTTGGGTTGGCCCAACCCAATAAGTATAATGGATTGTCCAAAACCAATTTGATAAGATTTGAATCGGTTTGGATCCAATCCAAAACCGTCCAATTGACAGCCCTACCCCTAGCAAAAATCGATGCCTAGCCAAAGGTTGATGTTGTTATGCAGTCCCTAAATAAATCCTTCAACTAGTTTGTTCTTAACTACAACATGAATGAGATATACATCTATCTTTTCATTCTCCTTGGCCATTTACAAATACTATAGGCTTTGATGTGGGGTCAAAAGGAATATGGTGATCTAGTAGTTGAAGGATCAAAGTTTGGTTCTTTCCTCAAGACAAAAACAAGGGGATTAAGAGGAACAAGAAGAAATGTTCTTTAAGTCCACACGTCTAGGCTCAAAAAGGCAAATGGGGGTAGGGGAACAACAATAAAATGGGAAACAGATGTAGATGTAGTATTTTTTGAAGTAGCTTGGAGGAACCTCTCATACTCATCGCGCGGTACATTCACCATCTCCTTCCCAGAAACAAATGTAGATGTGAAAGGTGTTAGATATGCCTATTGGTTATCATTAACATCAACCCCACTAGCTACTACATGATTAGCCCATATAGAAGGAGGGCCATGGAGATCATAACAAAATGGGTACACTTCCTTGTAGAGTTACTTTTTCCTTTACCACGGCCTCCCCCTGAGTCATGACCACCACCATGGAAAAATACGGAACCACCACAACCTCCTCGGGAGGCATGTCCCCCCCCCTCTAGTACCACATCCACCTCCTATGGCTATCACAAATGCTGATCTATCAGACTGTGTGAGATTCTCTGTAGATCCCAAAGAAATCCTACGAAGCCATGCAAAAACTTCCTCAAGTGTAGGAAGAGTATAACCTCTCAATATTTGGGCCCTAATTGGTTCATATTCTGATTTCAACCCCACTAAGAACCTAGTGACATCTAGTTGTTTCCTCTGTTGCTGAACCTTAACATCTGGAGTGAGGGGATAATAGACATTGAGTTCATTTCTGAGGTTTTTCATACTGGCATAGTACTCATCTAGGGTTTTATTCCCTTGCTGCAGATTGAAATACTCCTTATAGAACTAATATACCCTTGTAGTATTATCCTGCCCAGAATAAAGCTTCTTAGCATGTTCCCATATGTCCTTAGCTGTATCTAAGAACATAAAGTCGGTACTTATTTTGGTTCAGCTAATGGTTTATCTTCCTTCACGTGTTTCACTTTCCTCTTTGCCTTGAGGAAAACTTCCACTGACTTGGCCCATGGCACATAATTCTCACCATTAAGTTTAATGGAGGTCATCTGTACACCCAAATAATCGAAGGGGATCATCACACTCAGTTTCTGAGCACTAGAACCATCTCTCGTTGCTGCCATTATGTCTCCCCCACTGCTATCTCTAATGTTGAACTCTCAATCACCAACTAAATGCTACGGTAGCCAAGGCAACACTACAATAGTCTCTAAACTTAGGAGATAGGTTCACAACAAGTCACAATCAGTCACCATTGTGCACAAACTACCATTCAGATTAAGAGCAAAAGGTAAACCAACATTCAGACAACACCAACAAGGCAGAAAATTGATGTAGACAACTCAGTCATCCTTCCAGCCCCCCCCCCCCCCCCCCAAAAAAAAAAAAAAAAAACTTTTATTTTTGCTCACACTACTACTAATTACACAGAGCCATAAATCACCACTACAGTAACCATTACACCATTCGGTCACTGTAAACACAACCTGTTCTTGGGCCTTTTGCCAAGAGCCAAGGCTACAAATAACCTAGTTCTTTAAGTTCTTATCAGTCTGAGTAGATTTTTGAGGGTTTTCCAACCCAAAAACACCAACAACATAAAAAAAGGATAACCAACCTTGATGGAGAGCTTTAGCCAACCATCCACTTATTTCTGGAGTTATTCTCTTGAAAGGCAATCAAGTTCTGAGCAGAGAAAGAGAGGCCGAAGTGTTCTCAGACCTAGGTTGAGTCTGTGTTCTCCAATTGTAGTCCAAAGAGAAGAAAAAGAAGTCATGAACAGAAAGGAGCAACAGTCACGAGCAGAGATTTGAAGAGCAACGTCCTGCTCAGATACCATGTTATGTTAGTGGCTTCAGCAATTCGAAGAAGAAGAAGAAGAAGAAGAAGAAAAGGAACAGTCAAATCTAATAGCATAAACCCTACCAGTCGACCCTAATATGAATTAGCCTCTAATTAGTTGTACAAAGACTAAATTGCCCCCACTTAAGTATGGGATAGGAAGTTTTTATTAAAACTGCCACATAAGCACATAACTTAACAGAAATAAAACGACTAATCTACCCTTATTCGGCTAGCTCTAACACAAGTTATCGATCATTTGCTTGACTAATAGGGAACAAATACTTTACATCAACATTGGTATATTCGTCAACCCTTTGCTCTTTGTTACTGCTTCTTGTGCCTTATGGTCTTTAGACAAATGGTAGTTGCCCTAGAGAATCACCACCATGTGCTTTGTTAACATGTTCAATACTTTAAGCATTCTTTGTAGAATCGTTGTTATACACATTGGATTGTTGCATATGGTTGTGTCCCTCTAGACACACTGAAACCATCTCTAGTAGCTTTAGAACTTTACTGGCAAGAGAAATGTCGATGTCTAAATGAGCGAGCAACTTTTAGAGTACCTAAATGATTATGAGTCGAACATGTTGTAATTTGATTCATCTTAACATCGATACAATGATCAAGCAAGACAATTTGACCTTGATTGCAATTGGATCTATCTCGAAAGTCATTAGATGGATTATCCCAGGCAAGAACCCTTTCTTCTTGGTGATTAGAAGCTTGGATTCACTAGTGCTGACTGTTGTTGTTATAGAGAGAGAATCGATACCAATAGATGGTCGAAAAGAGGGAACAGAGAGAAACTAAAAAAGATGCTAGACATATGTATCGGATATTCATCCAATCTCTAGAGGCTGGAGCGATGGAGGTGTTGAGCCCAAGCCTTCAAAAGTTTGGATATGAAAGTTTTAGATGAAAGGAATGGACCTTCAGACTAATTGGTTTTGTCTAGTTTCAGTCCACTCTATGCATGGACGATTTATGTTTGGCAGTCCAAGTCCATACCATCCTTCGTACCCCCAATCGATCCATAACATTTTTGATTTGGATGGGGTCCAACTTGAAACTGGTCCATTGACACCCTTACTCGGAAGTGCATTTTCTTAGGGTATGCCTCTACACAAAAGGGTTATTGTTATTTTGATCCCACTTTGGAACTCGTTTTGTCTCCATGGATGTTATCTTTGCTGAGTCACTTCCATTTTATGGTCATTTTTCAAAGGGGGAGCATTCCATTGAGTTGTTGGTTTCACCACTTCCTTTGTCTTCTCCTATTGATTTTGGAATTAAGTCACCTATAGTTGCTTCTTTCTAGTGGTAGGGCCTATGTCTCCCAATTCTTCTATTCCTACTCCTCCTATTAGTTCTCCAATTTTCATTACTGATCCTACTATTTAGAGGTGGTACCAAAGACAAAGACTACAACGTGAACATATTTTTCCACATCTATAGTTGAGCCTCAAACACTCTCAACCCTTAAAGAGATGATAAATCCTTCACCACCTACTCCAGAATCTCCTTTCCCAAGCTTGGACCTACCTATTGTTGTGAGAAAAAGGTAAGAGGAAATGTATAACATATTGTATTCTCAAACACCTATCCTATTGATTGTTATCCCCATCTTATTATTCCTTCTTAGCCTCCATTTCTTCTTCGCCTATACCTGAGTCAATTATAGAGGCCTTGGCTAAATCAGAATGGAGGGAGGCTATGAGAATTGAAACAAAAGAACTTCATAAAAATAATACATGGGATACTATGGATTTGCCTCATAGGAAGGAACCGATAGAATGTAAGTGGGTGTTTATTATCAAGCATTATGCTGATGACACCATTGAGAGGTATATAACTCGGTAGAAACTAAGGGGTATACCTAGGTATATGGAGCCAAAAAAACTGCTTTAAACGCTTGGTAACAACTGCTTTCAAAATGAAGCCAAAAGGTCCAAAATACTTTTAAAGTTGGTCAGTGTTTTTAATGCTTGGTGACAATTGCTTTTAAAAACATAACAATATTAGGAAGTCAAAACACTTTGAAACTTTGTGCTTTTGGGCTTTGAAGGCAAAATTTCTTAAGGCTCAGTATGGAAGGAGTATAAATACAAATTTATAGAGTATAAAAACTTATATTTTGTATTATTCTTTATGCATTTGTACCGTACGTAATTGTATGTACTCTTTCCAAATTAAGCCTAAAATTTATCAAAACGCAAAATCTAAAATTTATCAACCTTAGCAAAATATATATTCACATGGTACCGGAAAAGTTTTGAACAAATTATATCACTCCGCGAATTTTGATTAATACCTGATTGGTTATGAATGATCCTTCGTGGTAAACTTTTCCTATATCATACATATATACTTTTCCGGTAGCGTAGTCGAACCTCCGCAACCTTATTATCTATTTATCTTGATAAAATAAAGGGAATATCAGCAATTAATTTTGATTGAGCGTTTGATTTTGTCCTTTCCGAGTAGGATTTGGACAATTGGACCCAGCCCTTGTAGACGGACGCTGGGTGTACGGGTTCTTCCCGTCCTCCATTTCTAGTTTGCGGAGAAGGGAACGCATTTTGCCAGCTGTAGCTTTAAATTCTGATCCATTTGAATTGAATTTTCCGAGTTCAAAAAAGGCCGCAGAAGAGAACCAATCAACCAATCCTCTCATCTCTGACGATCAAATTACACTTGCAGAACAAGAAACAGATTGAAGTCTTTTTTTTTTCAGAATCTCTTATTTGCGAGCGAATATTTGTTCAGATCGATCTATATGCATAACTTAGGATTCTCGTCTGAAGCTTCTCTACATGAACGGAAACCTTGAAAACTTCATAAATCTAGGGCAGATATAAACCCTAGAGAGAAAGATACTGGGAGATATATAGATTGATGGATCCAGAGCAGACTTTCATTCGAGTTCAAGAGCGGTTCTCGCAGATGCTGACTCCAAGAATCCGTGCTGCTCTTGAGTATGTCTATCTCGTGGTTGCCATCGCTTTGTTCTGTTTGTTGGTCGTCATGCATGCCAATTATGTTCAGCAGGTAAGGGGAGGCTCGACTCTCGACTACGATTGTTTGATGTTAATTTAGTTGCTTCTATGTATGGATTGCTGATATGGCAAATTTTGATTTCTCTTCATCTTTTTGGTTGTGAATTCTAGGGACTTGAATCATAGAATCCTGTAGCTTGGTTTGCTTTGTTGTCTTTTGAATTGGTATATATAATTCACTCTTCTGAAAGATAGTAACCTGTAATTCGTTCATAAGATTGCATAAACATCGGTGGGTGAACCATTATAATTGGAATGGTGGAGAGTATTTATGATTCATCTGTTTCTGTGGTACCTGTTTTTATAAAGTAGGAAACCTAAAGTACCTCACACTGAGTAAAGTTCTAGATATCATAAACACTCATTAACTGAGTAGCATAAGTGGTTTGGTTAAAATGTAGTTTCACAAGTCAAGCCTGGCAGAGACCATGCCAGCAACAGATCCTTGGTGGTTTTAGGCATAACCATGCACAAAACTGCTGCCCCAATAAAATTGTAACATAGCTTCATAGAAACAGGGCAGTGGATGCAAATGTTGTCTATAGGCTCCACATCCTGTCCACACTAACATCATCCCAGATCCTGGATCTGAAAGCCCCTCCTTGAGAGGTTTTCCTTGGTTGGGCATCTCCCCAATGCAGCTGCCCAAAGCAGAAAATTCACCTCCGAAGGGATAGAGCTGTTCCAAATTATCCTGGCTGAGAAGGGTAGATTGCTGGGGCATCTGAGGCTACTAACAGAAGACTTAAACCGAGAATTGGCCATCACTGCTCCATTTCCACCTCCAGCTGTCTAAACATTTTACTATTCGAGATTGATCCTTGGGAAGCTGCAGGAATCCAGATACATAATCTACTTCTATATCCTGGAAGTCTCTTCTGAATTTTGGGGTCCAAATAACATTTCCTTCTAAAACCTAACATGCAGACACATACTCATGTATACATATGTATGCATTTACATGCATAAAGACATCACTAAATGTGCTATTGACTATTGAGGCTTCCTACATTTTCAGAGCTCATATTCAGTACCCCTAGTTCTATCCTAAGTCTCAGTTTTTTCTCCTATTCCTTGATTTGTTTACTAAATTTGGCTTTTAGGTGCCAACATGATTCAATACGGATATTGACACAAGATACTGCATAATACTTATTGATGTATTATTTTCAAATTTTATTCTCCTATGTCCTAATGATGTAGGACCAGCTCAGTTCTAGTCCTTAGAGAATGTTGAATGGTCTTCTTTGATCAGAACTTTGTGGCTGTTGATGGCTGTAATGGCTTCTTGAAGGAATAAGAGAGAAAATAGGGATAGAAAGAAGAGAGAAAAATACCTGGAATCACTCACAGGGTGCCTAGAATCACTTTAGGGCATGGGAATCATTCACCATAGTTAGCATAAGCTGAAGAAAACTCATAAGCTCCATTGCTCTTTGTGTAAAACATTCATACATATTTATAGACTCTAAACTCATAATAATCCTAGGAGTCAAAATGTTAGACTCAATAATCCTAGTAGGACTCAAACTAAGCTGTCATATCCTATTTCAATTCAAAGAAGACTCAATAACTCTAATCCTATTTATGCAATGGCTTTGAAATTTTAAACATAAACAAACTATAAATAGACAATCAAACCCTATTATTGGACCCTACAGAAATATTGTAAATTGGAAAAAATACCTTCCTGTCTAAAAATACAGAAATACATAAAATTTCATAAAATTCCAATTTTGACTCTTCAGCTCCTGCATCATTTGCCTCCGGTTAAAAAAAAAAAAAAATAAAACTCGTCCTCGTGTTTTGAAGAACTTGAGGATGAAAAGTTGACATGCCCCAATTACAAAAGGAGTAGGACTTCCCATAGCTACATGCTTGGACTGTAGAGGAGAGGCAACACATAGAACTAGAAAAGCATTTTGAAAGAAATGTATTTCTGAAACACTGCCTTCCATAACCATCTTTGTTAAATCATCAATAACGTTAGTTTCTTGAACACTTAATTCATCAACCAGTTACTGTGATGAGTCTTCCCCTCGCTTATCTAAACACTCAATTGCAACATTTGGAACTTTCCTTCAACCTCTAGCTTAGGAATCGCCATCTTTATGTATTTTGCTATCCTTGGTTTTTCAACAAACTCTAGGACTCCTTCCATTGTTGATGTTGGTGGAACTTGTGCTATGTCAGGTTGTAATTCTTGAATTAGTTCTAGTTGAACTTGTAAGGTAAAGTCACTTACTTCCTTACTAGGATCTACTACAATCAACATATTTGTATTTTCTTCTTGATCATTAACCTCAAGCTGATCATTCCAACAATTTTGTTTTTTCTTGGCCTGCACCCTCTTGATTTTTAATTTCTACAACTTCTATAGCTTGAAATTCTTCTTTTTTAGCTTCATCCTCAACTTCTGCTCTAGGATATGCATCAACATGCAAGGAGTCATCTACTTTCTTTTCTACTTTGTACCTTCTTCCCATTGACTTCAAGTTCTTTGTTCTAACCTGCTGCTTCTTTTGCTCGAAATTAGTCAACTCCATATATAGATCATCGTGGAAGTCTAGTGGGATGTGATTTTCTTGCAAACACCTCTTTATCTCCACCCATGTACTAATTGGATCATTGCCTCCATGTTCTAGTCGTTGCTTAAGAGTTCTCCACCATACTTTACCATGACCTGTTAGCTTCATGCGATCAAATCTAATCCTTTGTTTGTCAAAAATATCATGCCAAACAAAATATTCTTCTAGTTCAGCAACCCAATCAAAGAATGCTTGCGGATCAACATCTCCTTTGGAATTTGGTATTTTCCTTTCTCTTCTAACATGTTTGAAAACATTACTCCCATAGATGACATTATTAGATTTGTTTTCTTCGACCATCTTCTCAAATAAGTCAACCAAAGACCCTTCATATGGTTCAATCATCATTGGTTTTAGACCTGTAAGATTGTTTAGAAGATATCCTAGGTCTATAGAATCAGCCACTTTGTGAGAACATAGTGAATAAACCATTAGCTCTGATACCAAACTAATGTAGGACCAACTCAGTTCTAGTCCTTAGAGAATGTTGAGTGGTCTTCTTTGATAAGAATTTTATAGCTGCTGATGGTTGTAATGGCTTTTTAAAGGAATAAGAGAGAAAATAGGGATAGAAAGAAGAGAGAAAAATACCTCGAATCACTCATAGGGTGCCTAGAATCACTCTAGGGCATGGGAATCACTCAACATAGTTAGCATAAGCTGAAAAAAAAACTCATAAACTTCATTGATCTTTGTGTAAAACGTCTATACATGTTTTTATAGATTCTAAACTCATAATAATTCTAGGAGTAAATTGTTAGACTCATAATAGTCCTAGGAGTCAAAATGTTAGATTCAATAATCTTAGTAGGATTCAAACTAAGCTGTCATATCCTATTTCAATTCAAAGAAGACTCAATAACTCTAATCCTATTTATGCAATGACTCTGAAATTTTTAACATAAACAAACTATAATACACAATCAAACCCTATTATTGGACCCTACAGAAAAATTGTAAAATGGCAAAAATACCCCTACTGTCCAAAATACAGAAATACATAAAATTTCGTAAAATTCCAATTTTGACTCTTCACCTCCTGCATCATCTAACTACCGAAAACTTATATATTTATTTTATTATTTTATCAAAACAAGCATATGAAAGGTATATTTTAACTGAAATTTCCATAAGAAACTTAACTTCATAAATGTTGGAACTTGGAAATACATTTTATTTAGGACGATATGTAATGAAAAAGATAAAGAGCTAAAATACTAAATTAAAAACTTGGTTTCATGATTTCAGATGGGATGCTCATTTCCATATCTATGTCTTAGGTTTTGAAAAAATAGTCATCCACATATCCTGTATCAGTGTCTATATTGCAATCAGTATTTGGGCATCTTAGCCTGCAAGATTTACCTTGAACCTACTATTCTCTCTTATGCTTGTTAGGAGATGATTTGATCAAATTACAAGTTTGATATGATCCCTTTTTTGCTCCTCCTTGCCTTTGGCAAATTAGGATGGAACCCACGATCTTGTCCTGTAGCTATCCCAGTGTGCCACTGTATGGCAGAATTATAAATATATTCTAAAGAAAAGATGTTGGTGTTTATAGAGGGAAGAATAATTTTTATAGGGGGTTTTGGTGCTTTGTGTGCATTCTAGACATTAATTTGTTGTTTTTTTTTTTTTTTTTTTTTACTTTTGAATTTTATACTAATATGTTGGTTTTCATAGAACTGTAGATTTAGATGTCTTAATAATGTTCACTTGATATTTTGCATTTGAAGCCTGGATGTTCAAGTGAGCTTTCTGGAATTGAATCATCTGAAGCCCAACTTGTTCAAATCAAGGTACTCAACTTGCTTCTTGGTTTATTACCAAAAATAATATTTGCTTATTGGTTGATATATCTTCAGGTGTTCTTATTCGGTTCTATTTTGATTAGTTGCTTCTTCGAATATATTGATCTTATTGCACCATGCTTGGAAGTTGTTCTGCATAGCACTGGATGATTCCATTCTGATTCTTCTTCATCATATGCTATTGTTCATATTGAATGGTATTTAATCATGGTGTCTCTTTTAAAATGCTATTATCTCTCCCACACTGAAGTGCAATACTTTCAGATGATGAGGCACATTAACTATGATAAGGTGTATATTGATGGATTTTCCAATATAATCTCATTTTGCATTGCTTTCTGTCACTATGCCACGGTTGCCAACTTGTTAGGAACTTGGCATTTTATTCAAAGTTCAAGAACATGGGGATTTTTTTTTTTTAAAGATGAGTGAAATGGATAATGGGCTGCTTGAAATATTGTCATTGCTTGATATCAGTAAATGGTGTAATAAGAGATTTTTTTCCCTATGAAGAAGGGATCATTGTTCTTGTTTACCCAATCACCAATGTCTTTGGTAGACTTATATATAGTGGATTGATGAGATGGGATGATGGGGAGAGAGAATATGTGTCACTAACAATTATCATTTTCTGTTGTATGAATTCACTCTAAATCAGCTTCTGAATTAATAAGTTTATTATCATTCATCAAAAAAAAATAAAAACAAATTATCATTTTCTATGAGGACAGTTAGCTGGATGGAATGCAAAACTTACATTCCTTTGCCAAATGCTTAGAGGGGATTACAAACTTAAGGAAAAGTTGTCCAGTGGGTATCAATATAGAAGAGTTGGTGGTGGAAAGGTATGCTGAAGTTTTAGGGTGTGAAGTTGGTGCTTGGCCTTTTAAATATTTACATCTACCCTTAGAAGGAAATCCTAGAGCCAATAACTTTCAGAATCCTATTCTTGATAGATTTTCTAAGAATTGGGCTGCTTGGAAGAGAAAGTACATTTCCTTATGGGGTAGAATTTCTCTCATTCAATCCATCTTGTCCAACCTGCCTACATACTTTCTGTCACTGTTCAAGATTCCAGCCTCTGTAAGTAAGAAATTAAAGAAGATAATGAGAGATTTTCTTTGGGATCCTGTTGACCAATAAGTACCACCAAGCCAATTGGTTTACTGTGTGCTTGCAAGGAGAATTGGGAATATTGGGCTTAGGAATGTAGCTCCACTAGGGAAGTAGATATAGAGATTCCCAATGGAAAGAAACAATTTGTGGGATGCTGTGAGAATATCTATGGCTTGATGGCCAATCAATGGGATGTTGGGTTAATTGCTAGATCCAAAATGCTTGTTCCTGGAAGGCCATTTCATCTATATCCCACCTATTCATTCATCATATTTGTTATGAGGTTCTTGTAGGAAACAAAACCAAGTTCTGATCGGATTTGTGCAGTGATTTAAAAGGCACGCCTAGGCGCACAGTGCATGGCACTTTCAAAAGGTGCGCGCCTGGTGCACCTTGCACTTCATCCAGTTGCATGTGTAGAGAACACTGATGTGGGCCCCACTGCAGTGGTCCCCACTGTGTTCGTAGGACAGCAGTATTTGTTTCAGTTATAATAGTGTCAGTTTGAGTCAGTTTGCTAATTCAGCTGTTATTTATTTCAGTTTTATTTACTTTCTTTATTATGTAAGTACCAAGGGCAGATGTGTCCTTTCATCATGTACTAAACATAAACCTATAAATATTAAGAGAGTGGCGGCGGCAGATCTGTTAGAATCTGTCCCTCCTTTCAGCAACTTGTGTTCTCTTGCTTCTTTCTATTCTCTCCCTTTTCTCATCTTCTTTTCTGTTTTACAAACCTAAAACCTTTTAGGATTCAAGACTGATTACAGTCGTGATCTTCTACTTGGTATCAGAGCCTATCTAGGGCTTCTCATGTGTATCTAGTCCAGCTGATCACATGAGAACTAGCTAGGGCTGGAAGTCTTGAAGAAGTTTTTCGGCGGCTGAATCTTGGAGATTATCAGGAGAGGTTCGCAGCAGTTGAAGACTTGCCGCAGCCTGCAGAGAGTTGGTAATCAGGAAGAGGCAGCGAAGGTTAGGGTTCAGGTAACCCTAGAAGACAGTACACTGAAGGCAGGTAATCAGTAAGTTTGTTTCTTTACTGATTTTTAGAGATTGCAATCAGCCGAGATAGGTTGGACCTATCTAGAAAGAGGGGCCGAACTGTGTTCAAGTTTGCTCTAGGGTTTGGCTTGCCGAACTGTGATTAAGTTTGTGTCTAGGGTTTGATTGTTGGGCCGAACCCTCCTCTTCAAAGGGGATTAGTTTTTTAGGGTTTCATAGTGCCCTACGACAAGTCCTACTGGTGCGGACTGCTTGGAGAGTGCAGCTGAGCACTTTAGTGATTTCAGATCACTAATTTTCTTCAAACCTACAGTTGAAACCCTATTTTTGCTCTCACAGTAGTGGGCCTCACATTAGTGGTTTCAGAGAACAGCATCTCAGATTGATAGGCGATTGATTTCAGATCAGTTTTGTGTTGGTATTCCTGATCGGATCAGACCAGTTTCAGATCAGTTTAAGATCGGTTTTGTGTTGGTATTTTTGATCGGATCAGATCAATTTCAAATCATATCAGTTTTGGATCAACTTTCAGACTTACTTCCTTGACTCTGTTTTCTGGTATAATTGCTCTAACAGTTTGTAGCCACTGAATCTTGATCAAAGATGGAGTTCAAGGGTCAGGGAGATAGTAGTTTTGGAAACCACAATTATGGTAATGTATCTGAAACAGGGTTTCAGATTACAACTATGAGATTTGATGGGTCAAAGGCACAATCAGCCATGATGGCTATTGGAGGAAGGGGAAAACTGGGTTACCTCTTGGGAGATGTGAAAGAACCTTCCAAGGAGGACCCAATATACACCAAGTGGGTTCAAGAGAACTATTTAGTTATGGCATGGCTATGTAATTCCATGCAGCCACATATCAGCCGAAATTACTTGTGCGCAAAGACAACCAAAGAAATATGGGATGTTGTGAAAGAAACCTATTCCCAACCCCTCAATGTTGCCAGAGCCTATGAACTGAAGTGTGAGGTGAACAACCTTAAACAAGGAGAGAAGCCAGTTTCTGTCTACTTCTCTACCTTGAAATCCTTGTGGCATGAGATTGACCATCTGGAGACCCTTGAGTGGGAGAGTCCCAAAGATGCACAGACTCACAGAAAACAAGTTGAGACGAATAGGGTATTTGAGTTTCTGGCTGGTTTGAATTCAGAATATGACATTGTGCGACAACAGATATTGACAAGAGATAGTGTGACCCTTTCTCAAGCATACTCTTTGGTGCATAGTGAAGAGACCAGGAGGAAAGTTATGATGCAGCCTCAGGTTTCCTAGCCTTGACAGCTATTAAACCCAAGCCAGGGAGTGACTCAGAAAGGGACTGGAAGAAGGAAGATAAACGGGATCTGGTATGTGAACATTGCAAGAAACCCAAGCACACAAAAGATACTTGTTGGAAGCTATATCCTCACTTGGTCCCAGCAAAACTGAGAAATAAGAAGGGTAATGCTCATATGGCAGTGAACACTGATTCAACATCCTCATCAGGTACATCCCTGGAGAGTTTAGTTGCTGTTCGGGCTGCCTTCATACAGTTGGAAAAGGAAGTTGGAAGTTCAGCTCAGCCATCCCAGTCCCCATCAGCTTCTGCTACATCTGCATTTGCACATTTAGGTACTCGAGCCTCAGCTTACCATGCTTCAACTCCAGGTAATACTGATCACTGCTGGGTAATAGATTCAGGTGCATCTGACCATATGACTAGCTTGCCATCTTTGTTTACTTCTTATCACTTGTCCTCTGGCCGAGATAGAGTATCCATTGCTGATGGCTCTCTTGTTCCCATTTCGGGCAGGGGGGACATCAAGTTATCGGACACTATCTCTTTATCTTCTGTTTTGCATGTTCCTAAGCTTGATACCAACCTCCTTTCAGTTAGTAGTATTACCAAACACATGAACTGTTCAGTAACCTTTTTCCCTGACCGATGTGTTTTTCAGGATTTGGAGACGAGGAAGGTGATTGGAACTGGTCGTGAGACGAACGGGATCTATCTGCTTGGAGAGAGTACCCGACGGGAAGAGTCAGTGGATAAGAAGTCTTTTGTTTCCCAGTTTGTGAGTTCGGTTATGCTTTGGCATAACCGATTAGGTCATTTGTCTTTTAAGTCTTTGAAGAGTTTGTTTCTTGCTTTATTTGAGTCTGTTGAGCTATCAGAGGTGAGGTGTGAGAGTTGTGAGTTTGCCAAACATTGTAGAACATCTTATTCTTTAAGTAATAAAAGGAGTAATTTCCCTTTTGATATTGTGCATACTGATGTTTGGGGGCCATATCATATCTCTTCTATGGGTGGGTACAGATATTTTCTACTGTTTGTTGATGACCATACATGGTTTTCTTGGGTATATCTTATGCGTTCTCGGGATGAGGTTCCTGCTCTGACCCAAAACTTCCATCAGATGATTCTCACTCAGTTTGGAACTAAAATCAAAGTCATCAGATCTGATAATGCAAAGGAATACTTTGCTCAACCATTGACCTCCTACCTTCGTAGACATGGAGTTATTCACCAGAGCACTTGCCCTTATACACCACAGCAGAATGGCGTTGCCGAAAGGAAGAATAGGCATATCTTGGAGGTGGCTAGAAGCATTATGTTTACCTCCAATGTACCTATTCGCTTATGGGGTGATGCTATCCTCACGGCAATTTATCTCATTAATCGAGTTCCTTTCCGGGTCCTTGATATGAGAACTCCCTTTTCCCTTCTTTACCCAGACAAGGAGTTGTTCATTGTTCCCCTTAAAACCTTTGGTTGTACCTGTTTCATCCAGCTTCTCGGGCCTCATCATTCCAAGTTTGACCCTAAGGCCTCCAAATGCATTTTCCTTGGTTATGCACAAACTCAAAAGGGTTATTGCTGCTATGATCCGGTTTCAGGGAAATGGTTTGTCTCTATGGATGTCACCTTCTTTGAGGAGACACCCTACTATCCTAGGGTTTCTCCTCAGGGGGAGAGCAGTAAAAGTGGGGCTGTTTTGAGTTTCTTTCCTCAGGGGGAGAGCAGTGAGAGTGGAAGTGGGGCTGTTCCTTTACCTATTCCACTGGGTAAATGAAGGTTGTAGTGGTGAGGGTGGTCAGAGGGAGCCGGAGTTGAGAGTTTATCACAGGCGATGCAGGCAGGTTGATCCTAGTCTTCGGCAGTCCCGGCCAGATCCTGTTCCTTCTGCGACTCCAGATCCAGAACCTACTGAGATACCTCTCGCTGTTGCCACTTCCCCTCATGTGGATGACCTTGATCTCCCTATTGCCATTCGCAAAGGGAAACGACATTGCACCACTTCTACAGCTCACAGCATCTCACAGTTCCTATCCTATGATCGTCTATCGCCATCTTACCGGCCCTATCTCACTTCCATTGCCGGTGTCCCTATTCCAAGAACAGTGCAAGAAGCCTTATCGGTTCCAGAATGGAAAGATGCAATGCAAGTCGAAATGGATGCCCTGTTGAAGAATAATACCTGGACACTGGTTGACCCACCAAAAGGAAAGAAACCGGTGGGATGCAGATGGGTATTCACTGTGAAGCATAATGCTGATGGCTCTATTGAAAGATACAAAGCCTGGCTGGTTGCAAAGGGATTCACTCAGACTTATGGTATAGACTACTTGGAGACCTTTGCCCCAGTAGCCAAGATGACCACCATTCGAGTTTCGTTATCCCTTGCAGCAAATCATTCTTGGCCCCTGTTTCAGATGGATGTTAAAAATGCCTTTCTGAATGGAGACTTACAAGAAGAGGTTTACATGCAGTTGCCTCTTGGATTCTATGATACGGAGACAGGTAAGAAGGTTTGCCGACTGAACAAGGCATTGTATGGTTTGAAGCAATCACCTAGAGCCTGGTTTGATAGGTTCAGATTAGCCCTTGGAAGGTTTGGTTATGTACAGGCCCAGTCAGATCATACACTATTCATTAAAAGGACGGAGTCCTCTCTGACACTACTAGCAGTATATGTAGATGATATTGTGGTGACAGGAAATGACGTTCATGAGATTGAGTCTCTCAAGCAGCTCTTTCATCAAGAGTTTGAGGTAAAAGATCTTGGTGCACTATGGTATTTTTTGGGTATTGAGGTTGCTAGATCCAAGCAGGGGATTTTTATCTCTTAGAGAAAATATGTTCTAGATCTGTTGGCGGAAACTGGAAAGCTGGGTGTTAAGCCGACCGATACACCCATCGAACAAAATCACAAGATTAGTGCAGAGGGTGGGGACCCTCTTGAGGACAAAGTTATGTTCCAACGGTTGGTTGGAAAGCTTCTATATCTCTGTCTCACTCGGCCGGATATCAGTTATGCAGTTAGTGTTGTCAGCCAGTACATGCACTCCCCTAGAACTTCTCATCTTCTTGCGGCAGAACGAATATTAGCATACTTGAAGAGATGCCCGGGTAGAGGTATATTACTCAAGAACAATAATCACATGAGGTGGAAGTCTATATAGATGCCGATTGGGCTGGAAGTGTTGATGACAGAAGGTCTACCTCTGGATATTGTGCCATTGTGGGAGGTAACCTTGTCTCTGGGAGGAGTAAGAAGCAGAGTGTTGTTTCCCGCTCCAGTGCTGAAGCGGAATATAGGTCAATGGCTAATGGAGTGGCTGAAATCTTATGGCTGAGGTCACTACTTGAAGAGTTGGGTATTAACTATGAAAAGCCCTTAATGTTGTATTGTGATAATCAGGCAGCTATTAAGCCCACAACCCAGTGCAGCATGACAGAATTAAACATATCGAAGATGATCGACGTTTTGTGCGAGAAAGAGTTATATCACAAGAAGTGTCTTCCGTACATCACATCCAATATGCAGCTCGCGGATATCCTCACCAAGGCTGTACCGAGGAAGAAGTTAGAGACAGACCTATCCAAGTTGGGCATGATAGATATCTACTCCCAACTTGAGGGGGAGTGTAGAGAACATTGATGTGGGCCCCACTGTGTTCATAGGACAACAATATTTGTTTCAGTTATAATAGTGTCAGTTTGAGACAGTTTGCTAATTCAGTTGTTATTTATTTTAGTTTTATTTACTTTCTTTATTATGTAAGTACCAAGGGCAGATGTGTCCTTTCATCATGTACTAAATATAAACCTATAAATATTAAGAGAGTGGCAGCGGCAGATCTGTTAGAATCTGTCCCTCCTTTCAGCAACTTGTGTTATCTTGCTTCTCTTCTATTCTCTCCCTTTTCTCTCATCTTCTTTTCTGTTTTACAAATCTATAGCCTTTTAGGATTTAAGACTGATTACAGTCGTGATCTTCGCCTTTTGAAAATTTGCACATTCTTTTTATTTTATTTTTCTTTTTTTTTTATGCCTAGATGCTGGGCTGGGGGCTCTGCCCCTAGATCCCCAACCAAGCCCCTTGAGGCAAGCCCAAGCAAGTCCATATAGGGTCCTAGCTTCTTAATCCCTAATTAGAAAGATTTTATATCTTTAATTGTTTTTTAAAATTATCTTTTATTAGGATGAATGAATGAGCAAAGTTAGCAAATATAGGGCATCGAAAATCCCATATTTGCTAATGTTGCTCATTGCCTCATTCATTCATTTCAATAAAAGATATTTTTAAAGGACAATTAAAGTTATAAAATAATTTTTATAGGATTAAGAATTTAAGACCTTGATATGGACTTGTTTGTGCTTGCCTCGAAGGGCGTGGTAGAAAGGCGGTCTGTAGAATTAGGAATGCATAATGTTTAACATCACATTAGCTATTTGAAGTAGTGCAATTGGGAAAAGAGCAAAGAGATTGAGAGTTTTACATGCTTGAATATGTTGTATATGTTATGCTTGATTTTATTTTTAAATTTTCATTTTAAATATGTTTTACATGTTATGTTTTTGTATTTTAAATTGAGTCAATAGGTTTTCTTGAAAATATTTATTTTAAAATTTAAGTTTATATTTTTAATTAATATTATGTTTTATATATATATATATATTTTAATTTCTTGCCTTTTCTTGATTTTTTGCATTTTTTGAATACTTTTAGCCTTTTTTTTTGCATTTTTCGTCTTGCTTTAAAAAGGCATGTGCCTCGCACCTTGGGTGCAAAATGCCCCTTATGCTTTTTTTCCTTGCACTTTGAATGCAAAAAATGGGTTAAATTTTGCATTCATGAAGCGGAAAGAGAGTATTTATGCAAAGTACATATTTGCGTTTGCATCGCAACCAAACACAACCTAAAAGATAAATTGCACCATATTTTCTCACTTTTTGTCAAAAAAGATGCCTTGGTCTCAAATTGTATTTCCTCTTCTGCACCAATATCTAAAATGGTGTGGGAGGTGTGTGCTTGGAGGCATGCCTCTGGGCAAGGTGCTCTCAAAATGCCCTGAGGTGCATGCTGGAGGTATTGGTGGCTTGATGCCTTGGAGGCCTATGCCTCAAACTTTTTTGCATGAGGTGTATGCCTCATGCATGCCTCATACAAAAAGAAAGAAAGAAAAGAAAAGAAAAGAAAGAAAAGAAAAGAAACCAGATAAAAGGAAAGGAAAGGAAGTTTGTGCTAGGGGCTCAACTCCCTGGCCTCCTTGGTTAGGGGGCTTCATCCCCCAAACCTTGCGAAACCTTTCTGATGCAAACTAATTTGGTATTTTGTGCTAGGGGTGTCTTGCTCTGCTATGGTTTGCTCATTTTCAGCTAGCATTATAGATCTTCATTCTTCTTAATACAGAATATCTTTCATCAAAAAGAAACAAGAAAAGCAAAAACTCCTCCTCCTCTTGAGGAGGCTTACACCTCTTGCGTTTACTTTTGATCAATAATAGAATCAATTTCATTAATTAGAAACAAGTACAAAGGATGAAAGAAAGGGAGAGAGAAACAATTCTAGGCCTCCCCAATAGAAATTTCAGTTACAACATAGCCCAAAATAAGATGCTCCTTCCCACCCCTTGTTTGGGGAAGTGTGTTAGCAAAAGCATTGGTAATGTAGGAGCTGAAGAATCAAATTTGGAATTTTCTTAATTTTTTTTCGTATTTTTGTATATTTGGACAGTATGGGTATTTTTGTCATTTAAACTAGTCCTGTGTTGGGTTTGGGCGATAACATCTTGTTCCTCTAGTTTGGTAGGGCTTGTCTTTCAATTTTCAGTTTATTTGTATTATTAGATAGAAAGTTATTGTGTTTCTTGATGCACAAGACAAGGAGTGGCATTTTTGTAATTGTGATGAACAGTATTCCGGGCCACACAACTCACTCTATAAATAGATGTATTCTCTTCCTTTTGAAACTAATGAATGAATGAAGATTTCTTAGAGCAAGTTTGCTGTAGGGAGTGATTCCTACAAACCCTAGAGTGATTCTAGGACCCCCTTGGAGTGATTCCTTTGGATTTGTCTCTCTTTTCTCTTCTCTACCCTTTCTCCTCTCTCTCCCTCTCTCTATCTTCCTCTCTCTCTCTCTCTCTCTCATTCTGTCTTGTGTGATAGTCTATTCTAGCCTAACTACATCAGTTTTGGTATTAGAGCTAATGGTTAGTTATCATGTTCTCACAAAGTGACCGATTCCATGGGCCTAGGATATCAATTAAACAATCTCATGGGTTTGGAATCAGAAATAGTGTTTTTGAACCATATGAAGGGTCTATGGTTGATTTATTTGAGAAGTTGGTGGAAGAAAGTAGATCTAGTGATGTCGGCTATAAGAGTAAGGTTTTCTAGAATGTTAGAAGAGAAAGGGAATTGCCCAATTTCAAGGGTGATGAAGACTGACGAGCATTCTTTGATTGGATTGTTAAACTAGAAGATTATTTTGATTGGCATGATATGTTTGAAAAACAAAGGTTTAGATTTGCATGCTTGAAGCTCGTAGGTCATGCTACAATATGGTGGAGAACTCTTGAGCAATGGCTAGAAAATAGACTTCCTCTTGCATGATATGTTTGAAAAACATATGTTTGAAAAACAAAGGTTTAGATTGGCATGATATGTTTGAAAAACAAAGGTTTAGATTTGCATCACTGTAGAAGCCAATAGGAAGATCCATATACACTTCCTCTTGCAGATCCCCATTTAGGAAAGCATTATTCACATCAAGTTGAAACATGGGCCAAGAGTATGTGGTAGCAAGAGAAAGAAGTATTCGAATAGAGGCCATCTTTGCAACTGGTGCAAAGGTCTCTAAGTAATCAATGCCATAGGTCTGTGTGTACCCTTTTGCAACAAGTCTAGCCTTGTATCTTTCTATACTTCCATCTGCCTTATATTTTATTGTGTAAACCCATCTGCATCCAACGGTCCCCTTGCCCTTTGGTAGGTCCACAATCTCCCATGTTTGATTCTTAATTAAAGCTTTCATCTCTTCTTGCATAGCTGTCTTCCGCTCAGGTTTGGAGAGAGCCTCACTGACACCCTTGGGTATAGACATAGAGTCAAGAGAGGAAAGAAAATCATGATAGGAAGGAGAAAGTCCACTGTAGGATAAGTACTGTGAAACACAATGAGCAGTACACTTTCTTCCTTTTTCTGAGGGCAATAGGAAGGTCTAGGTTATCTGTAATGGGACTGGTAGAATCAATGGGAACTGAAACAGTAGAGGGATCAAGAGGAATACCTGAATCCGTGCTAGTTGAATTTGGAGTCTCCAAGGAACCGATTTGAAGTGATGTGAGTTTTGCTGCAGTGGAATCAACCTCCCCGTGAAGTCTCTGTCGTGAGTAACGCTGAGAAGCAGGATGCAAGGGAGGTGGTAAGGTAGGTGACACAGGAGGATTAGGCATAGGAGTGGACACAGGGGCGAACTGGGAGAGGGATAGACTGCTCACTCACTTCCCCAAAACACTCTCCCTGAGAAGGATTATTCGAGAAAAAGTATGTGGACTCAAAAAAAATGACATCCATAGTAACATACCGACTCCCAGAGGTTGGATCATAGTAGTAGTATCCTTTTTGATTTTCTGCATATCCAAGGAAGACACACTTCTTTGCCTTCGGGTCAAGTTTCGAGCGGTGAGGACCAAGGATATGTGCAAAGCAGACACACCCAAACACCCTGAGAGGAATATGGAACATCTCCCCCTCAGGAAAAAGAAGATTGAATGGGGTGTTGAATCCAAGTATACGAGAGGGCACCTTGTTAATCAAATATTATTGCTTTGGAAACAAAAGACTCAAAGAAGAAAAAGGCAAATGACCCAATTGGTTATGCCAAAGCATTATCTGACCCACAGACCCTGACTTACTATCCCTACTGACATGATGACTCTGATGAGGAGGAAGCACATATAGGAGGTAGATTCCATTCACTTCATGACCACTCTCAATCGTCATCTTTGAATCCAGATCTTGTAAGATACAATGACCAGGAGAAAAAATTACTGAATAGTTCAGGTTCTTAATCAAACTACTAATAAATAACAAACTAGTGCTCAATCTGGGAACATGAAGGATAGAAGGATGGGAAGTGGAATCAGTAATCTTGATAGATCCCTTACCAGCAATGGGAACATAAGATCCATCAGCTGTGGAGACCCTGTCTCTGCTAGAATAGAGCTGTTAAGATGAAAAAATGATGGAGCTATGGGTCATGTACTCTGAGGCTCCAGAATCTATAATCCAAGGAGGTCCCTCCTTACCTGAAGTAGAAGCATAATTTGCAGTGGCATGTGAACTACCTGTGTGAGCAAAGGAAGTAGAATGAACTCCACCAGAACCACCTATACCTTGCTGTCCGCCTATTGCAGAACTAGAATTGGCTGTATCCCGCTGGTTCAGAAACTGCCCATACCTCTCAAGTTCGGCCCTTACTGCAGCAGTTGCAACAGACTCCAGAGCAACTGTAGTAGGAGGGGCTGGAATTTCACCAGTGATTGCCATGTGAGCATTTCCCTTCTTATTTTTGAGTCTATTCGGCACAAGATGTGGATGAAGCTTCCAGCAAGTATCTCTTTTGTGTTTAGGCTTCTTACAATAGTCACATATCAAATCTTTTGTCTTCCTTCTTGATTTCACTGCCACCCCGGTCTCCACCTTGTTTAGGTTTCATAGTGCTAACCATGGTTGACTGATCAAACCCAAAATTTTTCATCATCACATTTCTCTTCCTCTCCTCCCCTGACACAAAGGCATATGCCTGGGAGGGGTAACACTATCCCTGGAAAGAATGTGTTGTCTTGCAATATCATACTTGGGATTAAGGCCAACAAGAAATTCAAACACCCTATACTTCTCTAGGTGTTTCCGGTAGGCAGCTGCATCCTTAGTGGTTTCCCAAACAAATGTCTCTAAATGGTCAATCTCCTGCCATAGGGTTTTAAGGGCTCAAAAGTAAATTGCAATAGGTCTATCTCCCTGCCTTGTAGCAATAATCTGATTTCTCAATTGATAAGTCCTAGCAACATTCTCCCTCTATGAATAGGTTTCTGCAACCGCATCCCATATTTCTTTAGCTGTATTTGCCCACAAAAATTTTTTACTTATATGAGGCAACATCGAATTACATAGCCAAGTCATCACCATATAGTTTTCCTGTACCCATTGGGAGTTGTTAGTTTCGGGTTTCACTTCTTCACCAGTGATATACCCTAACTTCCCACGAGCACCAATGGCCATCTTTGTAGAGTGTGACCATTCTAAGTAATTTGAACCATCCAACTTAACTGTAGTAATGGTTCCAGCCCCGAAAGGGTCTCCGACACCTCCCATTGGTCCCATTTCAATCCTGGGCTTGTTTTCAACTCTGTTACCCTCCATAATTATCAAAAAGGGGGTAGAAGGTTACTGTAATATGCAAGAATATCAAATAAATCACTTTTGGTACCAACAACACCCTTCTGGTGCCCTAGATGGTCATCACACAAAAGATTCCTTTTCTGCGAGACGGGAGAAATGAGAGAAGAGGCAACCGCTCTTTCCAGAAACCTCCAAATCAGGCAGGACTTGAACTGGCCTTACAGAAAACTCCAAGGAACCCTAAAAAATTAGAGCGCCACTTCCTAGGTCAAAATTGAAGAGTTCAATAGAAACAAGACTCTCCTCCTTTCTCCAGTTTTTCCTGATTTTGATGAGAAACCCTAGACCAGCTACAGGGCAAAACAAATTCACCAAAAAATCCAAAAACTGGGCTTACCTGAGATCTTTGATCAGCCTCTTAAATCACCATGCAGTCGGCCGATCTAGGGATGCATGAGAAAATAGCTCAAGGAACTTTCGGCCTTGCTCTGATACCAAGTAGAAATTACTGTTTGTAAATTGGGATGAATTCCTTGTGAAGAGAAAGAAGAAGAAGATGAAGAGTTTCAGTAGTAGAGAAGAAAAGAGAGGAAAGAAAGAGTGGGATGTTAACCGGAATTGAATTAGTTCTGGCTGCCAACCCCTCATTATATTTTATACTTAAAAGAATGAATGCTTACAAGAATGCCCTTAGCAGGGTGGCTACTAAAGTAGTTGAACTGTCACAACTTAAAAAACGTAAGCTAATGGGCCTAAAGCTCAACAACTTCCTAACTTAACAACTTAAAATAAGAACAAAACATCTGGGCCCGATAACTAGAAATTGACCCAACTCAACAAATTATATATTTGATGTGACATTACAAAAAGTGAAAGGCACAAATTATTTTGTTTCACAAATGGACTAAGGGATGGTATCTAGAATGAATTGTCTACAATTCAGATTTATGAATTAGATCGTGCCTTTGAATTGGATCTCAACATAGAGAAGTAGCAGCTGGTTACAACAAAGAATTTGAAGCCATTGAGAAAAAAGTGCAAAGTTGAAGATAAAGAAGATGATTTCTTGCATGCCAATTCCCATCATAGAACTGAAGTTGTGAATGAAGAATTTCAACCTATATAAGTTGTAAGCATTGAAGATCAAAAGGGTGCGGGCCAAGAAAAGATTGGAATTGTTGAAGAAGGAACTTCCAACACCCATGGTCAGTTTGAGGTTAGTGATCAAGAAAAGATAGAAGTGAAGAAACTTGAAGAAATTCCGGTGCAAGATGCAAATGTGTTGGTTGTAGTAGATGTTAGTAAGGAAGTAAGTCATGACTACCTTACAAGTTCAACTGAACCGATTCAAGAATTACAAGTTGACATAGTACAAGTACCACCAACATCAATAAAGGCAGAAGTTCAAGAATTTGCTGAAGAACTAAGGGGAGCTGAACACGTAGAGATGGATATTTCTAAATTAGAGATTGAAGGAAAAGTTCCAATTGCTGCAGTTGAGGTTTTGGATATGAAAGTTCATAGTGATAAGAAAGGGGAAGATTCCCCACATGATAGGCTGATTGGTGATGTAAATGGTCAATAGGTTAATGTTATTGATTATTTAACAATGAAGGTTATGGAAGGTAGTATTTCAGACATACATTGCTTTCAAGATCCATTTATAGCCATGTGTGTGACATTTACTCTACAGTCCAAGTATGTTGAAGTAGCTATGGGAATTACTACTTTTGTCATTGAGGTACATCAAAATTTCATCCTTAAGTTCTTCAAAACTTGAGGAGGAGTTTTTTTGAACCAGGGGAGAATAATGCAGGAGCTGAAGAATCAAATTTGAAAATTTCTTAAAATTTCTGTATTTTTGTATATTTGGACAATATGGGTGTTTTTGTCATTAAAACTAGTCCTTTGTGGGGCCTGGGCTATAACATCTTGTTCCTCTAATTTAGTAAGGCTTGTCTTTCAATTTTCAGTTTATTTGCATTATTAGATAGAAAGTTATTGTGTTTCTGGATGCACAAGACAAGGAGTGGCATTTTTGTAATTATGATGAACAGTATTCCGGGCCTCACAAGTCACTCTATAAGTAGATGTATTCTCTTCCTTTTGAAGCTAATGAATGAATGGAGGTTTCTTAGAGCAAGTTCGTTGTATGGAGTGATTCTTATAAACCCTAGAGTGATTCTAGGACCCCCTAGGAGTGATTCCTTGAGATTTCTCTCTCTTTTCTCTTCCTTTACCCTTTCTCCTCTCTCTCTTTCTCCCTCTCTCTTTCTATCTTGTGATAGTCTGCTCTAGCCCTACTGCATCAATTGACATCTTTTCTCACCCATTTGAAGTTCACTTCCACCCCTTGTAATAGTCTCTTGATTTTCCTCTTGTAGATATAACACCACCACCCAATCTCCTCTTTCTCTCAAAGACATTGTATCACAAACTTCGTATCACCCTCTACTAAAAGCTTCCTAATCTCTTTAGCCTTTTGAATGCCTTCCATAACAGCCAAAATTTCTGCCCTCAGTGCATCACCTTTTCCAATTGTACATGAATAGACTGTAATAGTAGGAAGGTTTAGAGATGAAAGAAGAAGAAGAAGGAGAAGAGGAAGAAGAAGATGTTTTGTCGAGAAAGCTTGGTCTGTTACTGTTCACACCAAGAAACCTTTCATTTAACCTTTGAGCAAAATTACAAAGGGACCCTTGAATAGGCTCCCAAAAGGTAAACAAATCTCTCCACTAATCTTCAGACCTCACAAAAGGTAAACAAATCTCTCCACTAGCAACTCTTTCTCTAATGAAATGCGATCAACCTCTATATGCTTTATACGATCATGTTTAACAAGATTGTGGGCTATGTTTATGGAGCTTGGTTGTCACTATATAATATCATTGGAGTATTAATTTGCACTCCAATTTTTGTCAACAAGTTCTTTAGCCACAATCATTTTGAAACTTCATGAGCCATAACTCTGTACTCTGCCTCTGCACTACATCAAGCCATGACTGATTGTCTTTGGCTTCTCCAAGATACACATTTCCACCCCACCAAGGTACAATTTCTAGAAGTAGACCGCCTATCATCAATAGAACCTGCCCAGTCAACATTAGAATAGGCCTCTACCTTCAGATGCCCATGATTAGAACACAGCATCCCCTTTCCTAGACATTCCTTCTAATAGGCAAGTATTATATTCACTGCTTGCATATGAGATGATCTAAGCTTGTGAAGCTGACCACACTCACAATATATGAAATATCTGGTATAGTTAGACACTAGAAAAGGTGACCGACAAGTCTTTGATACACACCTTTGTCAAGAAGGAATCTCCATCATCAACTCCCAACTTATGATTGGGATCAATTGGAGTTTTAGCTAGTTTACAATCCAATTTTCCTACCTCTTGAAGTAGATCAATGACATATTTTCTCTAAGAAATATAAATGCCTCTCTTTGACCTTGCGTCCTCAATCCCTAGGAAATACCAGAGATTTCTAAGGCTCTGAATTTTGAATTCAGTAGTAGGAGAAGACTTCAGTTCAACAATTCTAGAGATATCATTTCCTGGTATAACAATATCATCGACAAATACTATCAATATAGTCATATTTCCATTTGCTCTTCCAATAGACAAGGTATGGTCAGCTTGAGATTGTAAGAAGCCAATTTTCAAGACAACCTTTTTGAATTTGTTGATCCAACCTCTAGGGGACTATTTAAAGCCATAAAGGGATTTCTTCAAATGGAAAACCTTTCCTTCACTCCCATGGATGTTCACTCTTAGAGGAAGTTTCATGTAAATTTCTTCCTGAAGGTCTCTATTAAGGAAGGCATTCTTAACATCCATTTGATACAAGGGCCGAAAATAGTGGGTAGCAAGATACATAGTAACTGGATTGAATTCATCTTGGCTATTGGAGCAAAGGTTTATTGGTAATCAATGTCGTAAGATTGAGTGTACCCTTTTTCCACAAGTTGAGCTTTATACCTTTCAATTGAGCCATCAACTTTATGCTTCACCGTGTGAATCCACTTACATCCAACAGGAACTTTGCCTTCTAGAAGAGTAACAATTTTCCATGTTTGCTTTTTTTTCAAATGCTCCATTTCCTGGTTCTTAGCATCCTTCCAATGAGGGAACTGCACTGCCTCAGTAACACTGTGTGGGATAAAAATAGAAGCAATAGAAGGGATATATGCACAATAAGAGGGAGATAAAGCATCATAAGAGACATAATTTGAGATAGGACATTTAGAACGTGTCCTTTTTTCTTTACAAATTGCAATAAGAAGGTTAAAGGTCCAAATCCAAACTAGGAGGCTTAGTAACAAATTCAACACATGCATTAGAAATAGGAAGAGGTTCAGAATCCAATTTACCCGAGTCTGGGAAGTTGGATTGTAATGGACATTCATTCTCTAGAGTCATTTTCTTTTTATGTCTGACAAACCACTGGTGCCAAGACCGAGGAATAGGAGAAGGCAAAGGAGGAGGCACGGGAGTACTACTGCCACCATGGGGAAGAGGAGGAGAAGAAGGATCAACAACATCATTTGCAATTGGAACAGGAATCAACATACAGAAAGGAGTCTGGTCTTCACTAACATTCTCCCCCTAAAGAGCAATACGAGAGGAGGAGAAGAAGGGAGTAGACTTAAAGAATGTGACATCTTTAGGCACATACAATTTTTGAGAACAAGGGTCATAACAACGATACCTTTTTTCGATACCTTTTTTGGATTGAAAAATATCCCAAGAAGACACACTTGATAGACTTCGGGTCAAGTTTCGACCTAGAAGGACTCATGTCATGGATGAAGCAAACACACCCAAAGACTTTGGGAGGAAGATGGAAAGTATCCTCATCAGGGAAAAGAAGCTGATGAGGAGACTGGAGATGAAGGGTTTGTGATGGAAGTTTGTTAATAAGATATACAATTGTTTGAGCAACATCCCCCCAAAACCGAGTTGGGACATGCATTTGAAATAACAATCCTCTGGCAACTTCAGCCACATGTCTGTTTTTCCTCTATGATACCCCATTTTGTTGGGGAGTATGAGGATAGGAACTTTGGTGAATCACTCTTTGTAAGTGCTTCTCAAAGTATTCCTTGGCATTGTCAAATCTGATAATCTTAATCTTCTTCTCAAACTGTGTCTCTACCATACTGAAGAAGCCTTTTAAAATTGAAGGAACTTCATCTTAGCTTTTCATCAAATACAACCAAGTATACCGCAAGTAGTCATCAACAAGGAGAATGAAATGTGTATAGCCACCTACTCATACATAGAATAGAATTGTGGTTCTACATTGCTTTGATCGTTGACAAATTTCACATTGTAGACCGGGACTAGACATGGACTCAAATAGACTAGGAAACAAAGACTTCAAAGAACCAAAAGTAGGGTTCTAAATAACAATATGCTTGATACGCCGATAGGGGCGTATCGGGTGATATCGATAGTGTTTTTTTTACTTTATATTTATATTTTTTTCAAAACCGGTTTAAGGCTCCTCCACCCCTGAAATCGGTTAGAACCCCGATACACCCTCTGTAGGGGTGTATCAAGGAACTCCCGAAACGATACGTATCGGTCGATACGGACCGATACGTATCGATACTTTGAACCTTGACCAAAAGACATGCCCAGGATGGTGATGCAACAATTTCATTCGATTTAGTTTCTCATCATGTCAGGACTCACACCAACACATTAACCCTAACTTTGAAAACTGATCAAGAAGATAAGCTCCATTGGCTTCATGTCCACTGCCGATCATCTTACCTGTACTTAGATCCTGAAAGGCACAATGAGATGGAAAAAAGGTTATAGGGCAATTACAAGACTTTGTAAGGGAGCTAACAGATAAGAAATTTTTATGCAATTGTGGAACATGGAATACAGAGTTCAGGAAAGGTTATTGGTAAATTTAACTTCACCCAAACTTGAGATTGGGGTCTTAGATCCATCAATAATGGTAATCTTACCTTTCCTTGAAAAATATTCTATAAGTGGTAAAGTAGGAAGGCATACATAAGTAGTATGCGAACATCTTTGTGTGAGTCCATCGATCACAACCCCTCTAAAAACACCATTCTCACCAGCACCATGGTATCCCAACACCAGCTGAACTCCAAGCACCTTTCCCACAAGGTTAAACACGAGCTCCAACAATAAAACTAGGAAAAGAGGTGCTGGTGGCAAAACAAGGGAAGAAAAAAAATTTCCCAAAAATGTTTTAAGGCTCCAAAAAATCCAGGACTACTTCCTACAGTCTCAGGGATTTACCATGATTGAAACACAAGAGGATTCAACAACAACCAACCCACCACATGAGCATGCAAGCCCTAAACTCCAGATCTGGATTTTTTTTTTCTAATTTTCATTTGAAAAATCCAAGAAAAATATAAAACAGCTTCAAGCCACCATGAAACCTATACCAAAATTCCCCTAAAAGCAAGGCGCATCAGCCGGCAGTGTGCTAATGTTCGCAAGTTTGTCTGAGTTGCGACCAACAATAGATGTTTTCCTTGATCGGGCGACGCTTTGATACCAAGTTGGAAGGTTTAGAGTTGAAAATGTATTACCGAGAATGCTTGGTGTGTTCACTCCAAGAAAATTTTCATTTAACCTTTAAGTAAATTTGCAAGGGGGCCCTTGAATAGGTGCCCAAATAGAAAAAAACATGAAAGGACATAAATGCCCTTACATTCTCAACAATAGTGACTTTTCCTTGCTCATCCTTGAAGACTCCTCCAATGCCAGATGGACTTGGGTTTCCTTTATTGCTTCCGCTAAAGTTGATCTTAATAAAACTACCAGAAGAAGGGGACTAGCAAGGCCTAACAACCTCCTTGATAGGAGAAAAATATGCTACCTCCCTCCGATTCCTCATTAAAACATCCACAAAGGTATCTTTAAAAATATCCAATGTCTTAACCCAATGGGCTACTCTGATGGTGATGGCTTTAATGATAGCATCCCTATTCCTTCTTCATAAAAAAATTCTTTGATTCCTCTCTTCCCATATTGTCCAATAGACTGCTGCCCTCGTACACTTCCATAAGATTCTTTTCCTCTTCACTGGCCACCTAACAAAGGTAGAGGTGAACAAGCTTTGTACATTAGGAAGGTTCCACCTGCATCCTAACAAAGAAAGACACCATACCCAAACAGTGTTTTAGAAGGCGTGGGAGGCTTATACCTCCATGCGAGGCGATCCCAAAACGCCCTAAGGCGTATGCCAGAGGCATTGACACCTTTGAGGTGTACGCCTCATGCACTTTTTTCATGAGGCGTGCTAGAGGTGTACGCCTCATGCGCCTCATGCACATCTTATATAAATAGACAAAAAAAAGAACAAAGAAAAAAAAAGGAAAGTAAAGGAAAGGGAAAGAAAAGAAAGGGAAGAGGAAGAAAAAGAAAGAGAAGAAAATAAGAGAAAAGGAAAAATGAGATCCCCCCTTCCTCTTCATCTTCCTCCCATTCCTCCCCCTAACTCCCCTCCTCTGAAGGAGGCATACCCCTCCTTGTGTTCGGGAGGCTTATGCCTCTTGCGTTCTGAACTATGCCTCATGCCTCTATGTAGTGGAATGCCTCGTGTCATGCCTCCATGTTTTAAAGCATTGTTCCCAAATTGAAGTAGAAAAAGGGCAGGAGATTAATAAGTGATAGCAATTCTCACAATTGACCCTGCATAGAGAACACTAGTGTGGGGAAAGACACCAATTAGGTTTTTTCTTTGCAACAAGTCACAAGTATTAATTCTTTCTTGGAGCACTTCCTAGCACAAACCACCCATGCAAATAAGTTTACTTCACACCTCCTTGATTGGGAAAGATAACCCTCGACTATCACTCAACTGAATAAGGGATGAGCAAAACGAAACACAGGTGAAAGAATTGGAGGGAGAAAAAGTCCACATCCTCCTATTCCTCTTTGTCATATCTAGACACCCCTCAAGGTTTTGAATCAAACTCATGACACTTGTAATTTCACACTCATGTAGTCCCCTTCTAAACCTCAAGTCCCAACCAAACCCAATACTTGAGTTAGATGGGGCCACAAAGGAGGAAATGGGTTCCTGTTCCTCCATATGGTTGGAAATGACATAAGAGTGAGGAAAATTGTGTTTTGATAGGAGAATTGCTCACCCTAACATGATCCCAAAACTTAACAAGAGAACCAAACCCAGGATTATATCTTATAAACGGTAAACAAAGCAGAAGAATATCACAAGTGGACTTCTAAGGAGAAGCTCTTGTAACCCTAGCCAAAGTTTCAGAGTCCCTGCCATCATCTGCAAGCCCATGAATACTAATAATCACCTTCATCCACAACTTATCTCTGTCAAGAAGTAATCTCCACAACCCCGCAACAAAGCAATGTTCCTCTTCTGTACATTACCAATACCTAATCCTCCAATTTTCTTACTTCTGCACATCACTTCCCACCCTACTTTATGATCCTTCTTCTCATTCCCCGGGTCCCATAAAAAATCCCTCATCAATTTCTCTAGTACTTTACTTACCCCATCTGGAATCCTAAAGACTGACAAAAAAACTAAGCAGACAATCTTTATGCTTTTAGGAATGTTTTATTAATTTTTCATATTATTTGGATCTCCATCCTGATATTTCTGTACTACATTATTTTATTCATTTACTTTAATTGTCTCTTGGTTGGTTTAATAGTAAAAGTCTGGTGTTCTTCTGAAGCTTTTACTCTGACCGAATTTGTGCTTGAGTGAGTGCTTTTGTATGCGAACATGTAGTATGGCTTAACTTCTTTGCAAAATGGGCTGACTTTTGATGTTATTGCAGATAACCAGTATTGGGCTGTGGTCAGGGAAGGCTAGTGAATCTAATGCAATGGATAATTCCAACAAGGGAATTTCAAGTGATAATTTGGAAGTTTCAAGTGTGGATGGAGATTCTCTGACATTTTTGGCACCAAAATTTTGGTTGAACTGGATTAATTCAGGTGCCAGGAGGAGCAAATTGGTATTAAAACCCTGGAAGACTGATAATGAATTTCTTGAGCCTCAGGTTGAAAGTTTAACTGACAGTTGGAGCTCCAAGTCTGTCATTGATGACTCTGAAATTAAGGTTGAAAAGGAACAGCCAAATATTGGCTTTCCTATATCAGCAAGAGAATCATTTAAAGCAGCAATTCTTGACTTCTGGCACAAGTGGCTCAGGCGATTTTCTTTCATGTGTGGACATTCAAAGCAATTCCTAGGGGGCTTACACCAACTATGGGTAAGGGCTTTTTAAAATGAAAAATTTTCATTGATGGTTTAATATGCTCTAATATTATTTCATCAAGCAATTTTTACTGTTAATCTACCAAGAAGATCTATTTGCTTTAAGTTGATCTTTTTTGTATGCCTATTTATCTAGTTGTTTATCAGATTTCTTTTCTGGTTCTTTACTGTGTTGTGTTACCCTAGGAGTTTGGGTCTTTTATCCCTTATGTTTCCCCTGTTGTCCTCTTTTACATCCTTAGGAATTATGTCAGAAAAATTTCATTTAGGAAGGCTCAGGAAGAGTTAGTGCAACTGTGAAGTTAGGGCTGTATGATGGGCCTTGATAGCTGTAGTAATAACTGGCACCTGGCAATAGTTTTCTATATGCCACCTTTGGGTCTCTTATTTGACACCTTTGCTCAAAAAAAGCATCTTTTTGAAGTCCTTGGTTACTTGGACTTTCACACTACCTTGAGCTTCTACCCCCACCCCCACGGCAGTATTACATTCTGTTTATCCAATACTCACAGCTTCCTAACAGCTGAAAAATAGGCTAATGTTCTATATTATTGTAGAGAAGATGGGCCGAATGGCCCATAGGCTGTTACTGTATATTATCTTTATGTTCTTCTCTGTAATGGGCCTTATTCTGGGCCCATACTCTTCCATGTTCTTTTTTTGTAATTTCTTGTTCTCTGAGATAACTTCGAAATTCTTTTTCTCTGATTTCAAATCAGGCCAAACAACTTGTTCTCTGATTCTTCCTGGTCACCGAACCCTTCTCCAAGTGTATAGAAACTTGGGCACCCTCCAATGACCTCTAAGAACCAGGCGGATGACTGTAGACTTTCAGCCCTAGAACCTCCTCATGTAGTTGGCTGAACTAGAATCACATGAGGGACACGCCAAGCAATGGCCTGCTCTGATACCAAGTTGAAAAACAGCCCTAGAAGTAGGGACTGTGCTAGAAAACAAAGAAAAACTAAACAAGAGAAGATTAGAGAAGAAGAGAGAGAGAGAACTGCAGCAAGAAGGGTTAGAGGCGGAGGAGTTCGAACTTAACCTCCCTCTAACACTCTAATACTCTTTTATTAAGTTAATCTTTTAGTAATTACAAGAGAGGTCCTTAGTTGGACAAGAAATTACAAAAAAGGAACATAGAAGAGTACGGGCCCAGAATAAGGCCCATTACAGAGAAGAACATAAAGATAATATACAGTAACAGCCTATGGGCCATTCGGCCCATCTTCTCTACAATTATTTATTTTTTTGATGAATAATGTTCTATATTATTTTTTAGACTAGGATTATTGAACGATATTTAGTAGACAACCACATTTTAGATTTATTCTTGTACTTATCATTATCATGTGGTCTGGAGCTACTAGACTTTTTAGTTCAATAAAAAGAGGGAAAACAGAAGAAAATCCATGTGATACATAGGGGAGAAGAGGAAGAAGAGAGAAGAGAATGGGATGCCAAAAGTTCTAGCAGCTGCCCCTTACACATATTTATAATTATGAGAGTTAAGATGATGTTCAATGACCATCATACTCTGGCTGCCCAAAACATAAAATTGACATTTAAACAACAGCCTACCTAACAAGAAATATAAATTAACAGCAATAAAAATGAAATAAATAATAGAAAACAAATTCTGAACACTCCCACTTTTGTTGGTTATGTTGATCTTTCCCAACTTGCTTAAGTCATGCTCCAGAAAGTACACTTCGTCTAAAGACACCCTCCCTAATAGAATGCTGATCAACCTCAATATTCTTAGTCCTGTCATTCTGGACAGGATTATGCAAATAAAATAGCGACCTGATTTTTACAATACAACTTCAAAGATGGATCCATCTCAATCCCAAACTCTCCAAGTAATGATTGAGCCAGTACAATTCTGACACACCTTGAGCTAAAGATCTATACCCGGCCTTTACATTAGAGTGGGCTACCGTATATTGCTTTTTGATCTTCAAAGACACCATGTTACAACTGAGAAGAGTACAAAAACCTGATGTAGAGAATTGTCATCCAAAGAACCTGTCCAGTTTGCATCTATAAGAGCCTCTACTCTCATGTGTCAAGGTGTCACCTAGGTGCTTGCCTAGGTGTTGACTAGGAAACTATGTTCCCTTTGGCTGTGTGCCTTGTCTAAACTTGTTTATAGCAATGACACCTATCTAGGTGACTAGGTGCCCACCTAGGCGATAAGGCATCTGTCTAGGTGACTAAAATGACAAGGCGGGTGCCTTATTACAAATTTATAATATTGCTCCTATTGTTACATCTTATTATTATGTATGTTACTGCATTTTATTATATATTATATTTATCATTTCTGCTTTGTTTTAACGTTTTACTAGTGATCCAAATGTTTTGAGAAGAGAAAAAGAAAAAGAATAGAAATATAAAGATGTTTCTTTTTTTTTTTTGTTTTTTTACCCTTTCTGTCTCTCTCTCTCTCTCTCTTACATTAAATAAAACAGCATCTCCACCCTTTTTTTCTCTTCTACTTACCTCTGTTTTAAATTTTATCATATAAAATTATAACCTTCTTTAGTTGCTAACTTGATATGGAATTGCTTTATTAATTACTTATTATATTAGTATCATTTTTGAAAGTATTGAACTTAATATAATTGAAATACTATTATCCTAGATATGTTGATTTGCCATGTTTTGAGAGGAAATGTAATGTTATTAGTAAAGAATGGTCCCATTTTTCAATTAATATGCATGCTGAATTGTAAATAAAACTAGAGAACTAGGAAAATCTTAGTTTTTTATTTTATGAAATTCTTATTACCTAGGCGACTAGGTGATTAAGCACTCCATTGTTGCCTAGAACCGTTTCAACGCTTTGACTATAATGCAAACCACTTTGATCAGGATGCTTCTTGAGAGAAATAAAAATTGTATCAATATCCATCATGTGAGAACTCTGTGGTGCATGCATGTACTGGCTCACCACGATTTCTGCATATGAAATATTAGAGCTGGTCATGCACAGATAATGCAATTGACCAACCAATCTCTGGTAACACCTAGCATCTTTGAGGAACTCACTATAGAATTATTAATCCTATAATTCTAACCAATGGGTGTATCAACAGGCTTAACGCCCAGAAATATTGTAGCTCACCAATGATTGACCTACATCAATCCCCAAGAAATATTGTAGCACACCAATGATTTTTAATTTCAATATCCTGATACAGAAACTTCTTTAATCCATGTATCTCTGCAAGATCATTCCTGGTAACCACTATATCATCAATATAAACAATGAGAGATGTTTACAATTAACCTTTCCTCTTAAGATGGTATGATTTGACTGTGTTGGAGTATAAACAAACTAAATTAATGGTATGATTTGTCAAAAAAATGCTCTAGTTGACTGCTTCAGTCCATATCTGGAGGTAAATCCATATATATTTCACCTTGCAAATCTTTATTAACAGACCATTTTTCATCCAGCTGAAATAGAGGCCAAAAATAAGTGACTGCAAGAGAGAGCAAAACGTGAACAGAGCTTATATTTGCCACGGGGCAAATATCTCTTGATAGTTAATATCATATTTTTTGGCTGTATTGCTTTGCAACCAATCTCACCTTATAGCTCTTTGTGTTGCCACTAGCCTTGTATTTCACAGTAAACATGTATTTGCACTCCTCAAGATCCTTAATCATAGGTAAATAGCCTTAAAACAAGAATAGAGTCATCAACACCAGAACTAAAAGGGGGCAGTAGTCACATCAGAAAAAGGACATGACAAAGGAATAGAAGGATTCTTTCCTCACCAGAACGCTTCTCCTGAATGGAAGCACCATAAAAAAGTGGACTAAGCTCAAAGAAGGTGACATCCATTGTAGAATATGTATTTTTTGATCAGCAGAAAAATTATTTTATTATATTTGGTTATAGATGAGATTAGTACAACTAGATGGCAGGAATGTCATCCCTAAGCTACCAACTCTAAGTTTACATTAGAAGCCTAAAACAGTTGCTGCCTTGTAACCCTTTGTTTAGCAAGGGATGAGCTATCCCATTTGCACTCCTTACCCACTTGAATTCCGCATTTGTCCTTTGCAAACCTTTCCACTTCCCTAAAAGCATGTCTGGGACTCCATGGGGTATGTTTGTTACGATTTTCCCAGGAGATAATTAATTTTGAATCCCCTTCCACCTCCACCTCCACCTGTCTATACTCCAATTGCTTTACTAACCAAAGACCTTGCAACATTGCCAAATACTCCAATTGCTTTGCTAACCAAAGACCTTGCAACATTGCCAAAAATTCAGCCTTAAGGGAGTTTTCCAAACCAATTGGCCCTGAATATAAAGCCAAAGTTCTATTCTCAGAATTTCTAATTACACCTATTCCTACCATTTGGATATTGATTCCTAGACATTGGATCATAAGAAGAGTAGCCCTTATTTTGTGCGTTCCCAAGGAAAACATATTTCTTAGCTTTGGGATCAAACTTAGAATGATGAGGTCCAAGAATATGAGCAAAGCAAGTGCATTCAAAAACCCTCAAAGGTAACATGAAACATCTCACCATCAGGATATAAAGTGCTGAAAGGAGTTGGAAGGTGCACAAAGAGAAAGGATGATGAATATCAACAAGCCAATTATTGAGGGAGACTCATGATTGGTGATGGAGTGGCTACAGAATGGAGAGGCAGCCCTTTGGCAGTACAAAAATGAATTAAAAAGTTTTTATGACTGACTAGAGAGATGGAAGTGAAAGTAAAATGGGTTAAAAGATAACAAATAGTATGGCAAATGTATTAGCCAAACAAGGGGTAGGAGAGATCAAATTTTCTGGGCACAATAGTAAGGGAAGTTTAGAAGGGGAGATAAAAACTTTTTATCCCCCTATCAAGTGTATGTAAACTTGTACATTAAATTTCTATTAATAAAATGAGAATGATCATCAGAAAACAAGAGTAAATATCTAAAACCACCCATAGTAGAGATAGAATTTGGGCCCCAAGCATCTGTATGCATGAGAAAAGGGTTCTTTAGCCTAGGCTCAACCCACATTTTATGTGAGCTTGGTGTGGGTCTGAGTTGGGCCTAAAAAGAAAATAGTAGCCTAAGCTTGGAAATTTGTAGGTCTAGCTAGGATGGTCCATGTCATAAATGATCATCCCTAAGGAGAAGAAGTAGCCTTATGAAATTTCTAATTGAGCTATTATTAATTTTGCTATTTTTATATGGAATACAAATGGTTTGTTTTTATTGCTTTTTAATAATTTTTTACTTTTATTATTTTTAATTTTTCTATTAATGTTAGATGTTTTTAAATGAAATTTGAGTATGAAACAAAAAAATGGAAAAGGATTGAGTTAATGGTGAGCTGATGTGGGCCCAGGCAAGCTCAAATGATCATCCCTAAGCAAAGTGCAGTTGGTTTATTCATTTTTTAAATGAAAAAAAAAATGGAAAAGGAGTCAATGGATTGTAGGCAATTCAATGGAGAGTAATTGGGGAGAGAGAATTAGTGGGGTGAGTTATTGGAGGACAGAGAGTTAATGGCATGATTAATGAGGAGAGATAATCAAAAGAGTTAATGAGAAAGAAAGGATTGAGTTAATGGTGAGTTAATGAGGAGAGATGAAAGTCTTAAAGATGATTAGCTACTTAAGTTATTTTGTTCAATTTAAAAAATAAAGAATTAAAAAAGACGATAAAATAGAGAAGGGGTGGGGGAGAAAGGAGAGGCATGCTATACACACATATACATATATATATATATATATATATATGGGTGTAGAGATCTGTAAATGGGCTGGCTGATACATTAGCCAAACAAGGGGTTAATAGGAATCAATTATATTAGGCTTATTTGTAATCTTTAATTTGCACACTTGAGGAGGGGTAGGGTAGAAATCGCTACCCTACCCAAGGGATGATATTATTGCTTCTACTGATTCTGATTATTATTAACAAAATCTTGAGGTTACCTATCAAAAAAAAAAATGAAAACCAATAATCATAGACAAACTATGAATAGAGAGATCTCCTGAAAGAAACCAAACCCAAAAAAGTACCAATCTGCTCTCCCTAAAGCTACAAAACAGCAATTGTTATGGGGATAGAAGGGACCCCTAGATCAATATCAGTATAGTCCAACACACCTTGGTGCTGTAAATCTCTTCAAGGGATTAAAACAACTCCAAGAAGGTCCGCCCAATTTAGGTATATGACTCCATCACTCAATACAAAGATCAGTGCTCTCTCAAGTTCTGGAGAAACTAAAGAACCCTATGTTGATCTCACCAGATAAATTAAAAACAAAACAGATGCAACTGCACCTCCTATAATGATGAAAGAGGTCCAAAGAAACCCAAGCATTAGTCCCCAATTAAGTTTCATAACCCTAATGAAACTTGCCTTCTTATGTCTTTCTGGTTATTCCTTTTTTTGGGCAGTATACCAAGATACCCTTGGGCAATGACCTGATCTCCAGAAACACCAACAACCAGGCCCAGAGGAATCAATCAACCAACTCTCTTAAACCTGTGTGCAGCTGGCTGGTCCTAGGTTTGCATGAGAACAAAAAACGTGGACTGAAACCTTGCATTGTTCTGGTTTGCTTTCTAAAAAATGCAAAAGGCTTGTTCCTTGAGTGTTGCCTCAAAGCTAGGCTCAAGGAAAATGCCTTGAGGCTCACACTTGATAGTATAAAGCACATTTCTCAAACTTTAACATCACTTGTTTTTATATATATATATGTTATGTATGTACGTATGTATGTCTGTGCTTTTTAAAAGCCTTTTTGATGTTTTTATTTTTTTAAATTTAAAGCTTCTTAGTAGTTAATAAATGTCTTGTAAGATTGTGATGGTTTTCTTTGGAACTCCTTGTTTTCTCAGATCCTTTTTGCATGTGGTTGTTAATTCATTTATATGCTTTTCCTGCATAAAAAATATACTCAACTTATTCATGTTTCAATACTTTTTTACTCTCAATTTAATAGATGTTTTTTTTTTTAATTTTTAAATTGGTAATCCACGAGGCTTAAGCGTCATGTCTTATTGCTCATGCTTCACGTGTGTAAAGGTTCTAGCACCTTGCTTCATGCCTCTACTTTTCTAAACATTGATTCTGGTGTATTGCTTAAATCCATGGTTTTATTTTTATTTTTTTTTGCAATTATGCTCTTCTTATAAATGTTGGAACTTAAATTTCAAATACAGAATATTGCAGGTATAAATCTGTATCTGGATATTCCGAAATGGTTGCAGGTGTTTCACCTAGAAAGGCTTAACTTATTTTTAGGTAAGGGATTTCCCTAACATGTTCCCTTTTCTTTTGTGGTTTATTGTTTTTTTGAAACTCTTGAGACCTCCGTGTGTATAATGTATGTTTTCTACTAATATGCAAAAATTGTTGGTATACAAGTCAGCCATATATATATATATATATATATATATATATAAGCCCAATGTCAGAGAAGTCAGCTGTGTGCGAAAATACTTATCTATACAAGGAAGAAAAGTCAAAAAAATGATTCATGACCAAGGAGTTGAAGGATTTTTGACTAATTAGGGTTCTAAATATTGATATGCCCGATATGCCGGTAGGGGAGTATCTTCCCTTATTTTTTATTTTTTTTTCAAAACCAGTTCTGGGGGCTGGTTTAAGTCTCCTTCACCCCCTGAACGGTCGGAACCCCGATACACCCTCTGAAGGGGCGTATCGGGGAGCTCCCGAAACGATAAGTATCGGCCGAAATGTGTTGATACTTTGAACCTTGTGTCACCCAGAACATAGGAATTAATTGATGAATTACTGTGAAGAATACTGAAAATAGTAATGGAGGTGGTTGGTCCACTCAAATGGTGTTTGTTGAAAGAACACAAATTCATGACGCGGTCTATGTTGCAAATGAATGTGTTGGTTCAACATTAAGAGAGGGGGTGCTTGGTCTGCCTTCTAAGATGTATTTTGAGAAGGCTATATGATCATGCTGAATGGGGCTTCTTAGTTCTTAGAGGGACTTGTTCACATAATGAAATTTGGCAAAAAGAAAAATAGAGGACATGGTCATTTTATTGAATAAAATTCATTGTTTATTTTCCTTTTTCTGATTTGTGGTTGTGGTATTGAGTATATTTATTGATCTTAAAAGGTGAAAAATTTTGTAGCTAGAAGGATTTAGGGTGGGTGAGGAGGGTCCAGCCATTTAACGTTTATGATGTGCAGATGATACATTTTCAAGGAATTGCATAAGCAGGCTCTTAATTTCAGGCAATCCTAGAAAAATTTGAGTTACTTTCTGGATTCAAAGTGACCCTTGGCAAAAGTTGCATAATTGGTGTAGCAGATATTGGAGCTAATTTGCTTGAAGAATGTGTCATATCTATATAGTGTGCTTCCTTTTCTCATTTTTGGGTTTCCCATAGGTGCAAAAGCATCTTCTATTGCTACTTGGCAACCTATTATTCCCTCTTCATGCATAGATTTGAAAGGCTGTACTCTTTATGTTCCTATAAGAACAGCCCCATCTCTTTTTAGGTATTCTTCTGTAACACATCTCCTATCTGAACACTGGCTTTTGTAAAGGAGTGGAGTCAGTGGACTAGTAGACCATGAGGTGCCAGAGGCGTTGAGCCTTTTGCAATCCTTAGAAGGTGTATTTTTGCATCATAGTGATAATAACCGGAGAGTGTGCCTCATTTATCAGTTATCACCTTGAGAATTCTTCTTCTTCTTTCTTTAAGGTTGATAATTCCCTTCAGATCTTTGCAGTAAAAGCCATCTAGTTGGGCCCTATCTCTCTTAAAATTAGGGCCCTCTTTTGGGAGTGTTCTGTTTAAAGATAAATACATGTGAAACCCTTCTGAAAAGAAGGCCAAATTGGGTATTATAACTGAAAATCTTCTGCTGACTTGTATAAATCAGTAAATAGAGAAGTGAGAAGATAGAAGAATGAAGAAGAGGAGAGGGGGAGATCGAAGAGTAGGAGAGAATTAACAGTTGTAGGGCTCAAAATCAAGTGGTCGATATATAGGTTGCTGGTGGCAGAGACAATAGAGAAAATATAAAGAGATACCTTCTGGAGTATATAGGGAGTGTCCAAATGGAGAAGAAATATCATATAGTTAAATGGGACTGGGTGTGTACTATGTAGGGATATAAAAGATGGTGATCTTAGGATAAGGAGAATAGGGCTATTTAATGGGGCCTTGTTGGGGAAGTGGCACTGAAGGTTTAGGGAGGAAAGAAACTCTTCATGGAAGAAGGTAGCAGAATGTAAGTATGGTGTTACAGAATTTGGGTGGGATTGAAAGGAGGTTATCCTCATATGAGGTGTATGTGTGGAAGGGAATCATGTGCTTCCAATTAGCATTTGAATTATGTCCCTTTCAAGGTGGGAGATGGGATGAACATAAGATTTGGGAGGATGGTTGATTGAGTGCTGGTAGGTATTGTAAATTATGCCCCAGACTTTACAGCCTTAGTAGGCAAAATATATGCATTGCTGAATGCTATAACCTGAACCAAGGAAGAGTGGTTTGGTCTCCAAGATTCAGAAGACCCTTCTTTGACTGGGAGATTGAAGAGTTTGTGAAAGTATTGACAAAATTACAATCGGTGGAAATCCACTTGGAGAGTGGTGACTTGAGGTGGTGGAAAAAAAGTAGTAATGGTGTCTTTTCAGTAAATTTTTTTTAATGCTTTAGAAAATGTCAGGTGGAGAAGTCGGGCATTAAAGGGGTTTGGGGATATCCTATGCCTCCTAGATGGAGGCTTTTTCATGGCTGGTATTTTACACTGCATTCTTACTCAAGACCATATTAAGAGTAGGGAATACAGATGGTAGGGATGCGTGTGTCTAGCTAAAGAGGAGAGCGTGATGTACTTGTGTTTTGGATGTTGCTTTTCAAAATATGTCTGAAGGTACTATTTTAGCTTATTCCGCCTTGATTTGTGGAAGTGGAACCCAAGGTTATCTAAAGATACTTTTGGTTGTTGGCCTGTTTGAAGGGAAATAGAAGAGCAAAGATTGTATGGGTCTGCATCACATGGCCAGTCAAAATGCATGAAACAAGTTGTCTGCCTAAGTGGAAAGAGATTTAGGGACTGGATTTTGGTACTACCAGATTTTGAAGGGATCATAAAGGTAGATTTTGAATGTAACTTTTGGGCTTTATTAGCTCTAGAACTTGGGAGGTGAAAGCCTTGTATTTTTTTTTTCCATTTTTTGTCTAAGATGATTCCTCATCACCTCTTGGATGGTAATTATATCTAAACTGTGCAGTGTACCCCTAATTAGATATCTATAACAGTATCACAAGAGAAAAGAAAAAGAAAACATAAACATAAACATAAACATTGCTACTTAACACTCTCCCTCGAGCTAGTAAGTATTTGTCATATGGTTCCACCTTGTTACAAATAAAATCAACATAGGGTTGATTCAGTGCCTTTTTGAACAAATCAGCATGCCAACTTCCAAACTACACATAGGTTATTAGGTGGTAGACAGTGTATGCCCTTGGCCCCAATTAAATTGATGTACACTGAGTTTTATGAATTAATAATATCAAATCACTATTATTTCATATTTGTGATTGGTGTGTTTTCTGTGTATGATCCCTTAAATTGGACATTTAGTAGACTCGTGTTAGTTAGAAAGTTCTTAGCCATTGGATAGACTTGGGGAGTGTATCTTGACAAGATTGACACTGATGTGATGCTAGAATGGTGGAGCAAATTGTCTCAGTTGCTAGGATTAGACCCAAGGTACAATTAGTGGGTATTTATGAGAAACATTGAACAGGAACCAATTTCCACTTATGCCTTGGACCTCGGAGACAAATGGGAAAAATTGAAAAGTTGCACTTAACCTCGGACTTGATAATGATACTACACTAGGTTTTGGACCAACCGGTGAGATCCTCTTAGGGTCAAATACCTGGGTATATTGGAGCAGTTTGGAATACTACCTGAGTGGGTGATCATTGTGATAGGATTAACCTTTTTGTCAGACGAAGAGAATATCAGGGTTAACACTCTCTTTGATGGAAACATATACTATTGATAGTGGATTTAAAGTGTTTTAGAAATCATCTTGCAAAATGCATTTATATTTATAATATGTTATTTTATGAAAAAGGTTTGCTGAATAGGGAAGTTGAAGAATGCATCTCTCTTTTAGAGAAATTAGAGGGTGTAAAACCTACAACTCATCAGAGAGATGAACTCTGGTGGAAAGAATGCAAGAATGGAAAGTTCTTAGTCAAATTGTGCTATATGGCTATTAGTAGGTCAAATTCAAATTCATGTAATCTTAATGAAATCTGGGGAAACCCAGTCCCTCCAAGAGTTGAGGCTTTGGCTTGGTTGGTAGCAATGGACAACATATTGACAGTTGATCATTTGAAATCCAAAGGATTCCTTATGGCTAGCAGATGCTGTCTTTGTGAGTAGGAGGAAAATGCTAATCACTTATTTATAACTTGCAAGTTTTTAGTCTTCTTGTCGACAGTGTTTACATCTATGTTTGGGTGTCTGGTTTTCACCCAACTTCAACAGAAGAGGTCTTCTCTTCTTGGCCTAGGCTGGGTTGGAGTAAGAAGGTGAAGGTGTTATGGAGCTGCATCCCATTTGCATTATGCTGGAACATTTGGAAGGAGAGGAATAGAAGGATTTTTGAAGACAAAGCCTGCAATATGGAGAAGATAGTTCGGCTGTTAGCAGATCAGTTGTAGATTGGGTGCTGATTCTCCTAGATTTCAGACAGTTAGATAAGGACTTGGGAAATAGGTTAGGTGAGGTTTTGGGTTTTCAAATATGTAATGTGGAACTATCTTATTAGTCTTAAGTTGGTCTTTGTATCTGGGTGATGACTTGCCACCCTGAATCTGTAATATATTTTTTACTTTAATAAATTTTTTATTTATTTATCAAAAAAATGAGAAAAGGTTTTAATCCAGGGCCCTCGGGTATTGGGGGGGGTGCTAAGAGATGAGAAAGGGAATGTAATAGCTATGTTCTCTGGCCCAATTGGAGTGGGAGACTCCTTGAGGGCTGAGGTGTTAGCAGCTTTGGAAGAGGTACAAAGGGCTAAAGACCTAAATGTCAAGAAATTGATTATAGAGGGAGAATCTATGGTTGTAGTGAACTGGCTAAAAGAAGACACCTCTAAGCTTTGGAGCTACAGCAATGAAAAGAGAAAATTCAAATGGCTGATCAAGAATATGGAAGTTCAGTGTACTTGGGTAAAGAGAAATGCAAACTCCTTTGCTGATGGATTAGCAAGGCAAGGGGTGAATAGGGTTTCTGGTTTCTGGGCTCAGTTGTAATTGTTTTTATTTTCATTTTGGGTGCCTGTCCAACTTCTGGGGAGTTAAGATACTTTAGCTCGTCTTCGTTGTAAGATTATTCCTATTTAATGAAATCTGTTGTTATTGATAAAAAAAGGTTTTAATCCCGGGATCCATTTGAGTAGAGAGTAGGATATTTCATTTAGCAGTTAGGGAAGAGGTCCTTCCCTATGAGTAGTGTTTGATAATTTAGGGCTGAGAGATTAAGAGTAAAAGACCATTAAAGGTTTGAAACCTGATGGGATTTTTTTTATGTTAATTCATTATCCTTGGTCTTCATAGGGTGGTTGAAACCCAGGGTCACTTAGATTTAAGTGTTGGGCCCATACTGAACCCAATTCAATTGGCTCAAGGGTTCGTTGGGTTCACTCAGTGAATTTGGCACATGTACTTTCTTGCATGGACTGAACCCATATGGACTAATATAAGATCTTTGTGGGTTCCATGCTATACGTTATTCAAGCCCAATAAGACTTGCAACAATTATGTTAAGTAATGGGCCTAGGCCCATTAGCTAGTTAGACTAGTCACATGACAACTCATGTGCATGGGTCAAATATGGATATGGGTTTGGGTATGGTCTCCCTAATAACTAATGTAATTAAAGGCCTAACCAAATCAGATTTGGATAGTCCTAATTACATTAGAATTGGATTGCCTATAAAAGGGGATAGGAAGTCGAGATCGATATATGCTTGTGCACCTCTTTCTTTCACCTTTCTCTCTATTCTCTTGCAAATTGCAACCCACAAACCTTAGTTCGACCTACCCTTTGAGAAGCAATTTTTCTCTTGTTCTTTGCTGTGTTTCTTCTGCAAAACATTAGAGAAATTGAGTGGTTAACAGCTGCAAATATTCAAGCAAGTTGGAAGTGTAAATTGGCTAAATACTAGTTACAAGATCAGCCTCACCACTTCACCAGAGCCATCTTCAATTGGGAGGGCAATTTTGAGCTTGAATTTTGGGTGTGAAGCACCAGTCTAGGAGTTGCACACTGTAGTCTTTGTATCAGGCACATTATTATTTTATTTGAAATCAAATCTGGTCCAATCCAATGTTAGGTCGACCCTAAGAGAATTCAATTCTCCAAAATAGGAGAATTCGATTCTCAGTTTTTGGACTGAAAAATTTTTGAAATTTGGCCACTCAACCCTAGCTTGGTTCAGCCCATATTCTGATATAACAGTCCAAACAACATTAGGGTAGTAATTTCCATGCTTAGAGGTTTCTCTTGCAGTGTTTAGATCATCTGTGTTTGAACTCAAAGGAGTTTTTCATATAAGTCTAACCGAATGTCACCATGCCAAAAGTTCCCAATGGACAAGCGATTCTATTTGTAAATCTTGAAACCTTTGTTTTTTCTTTTCAAAAGATTTGAAATTTACTTTGTATCAGCCACATGAGATCTCCTCATTATCACCATCATGCTCTGGTTGTAAAATGGCAAAATCTTTGTGGAGTATGATTTTATTTGTGGTTTTCTGGAGCATTTGGAAAGAAGAAAAAATGGAAGAGTTTTTGAAAGGAAGCGTCACAATAACTGTAGGACTGTGGCTGATTTATGCTCCTTATTGTCTCAATGGATACTATCTCATTCCCGGTTTGAAGGGATAGAGCTTTGTTTGTTACAGAATTTTGGGTTACTTAGGACTTTGGTTCTATTTATTTGTAGTAGTTATGGTTCATTTGTAAACTTTAATGAGTTTTTTTTTTTTTTTTAATTTTCTAGTAGGTGAAACCTCTTCACCTGTTATCTTCTCTTCATCTTAATGAAAATTTTCATTATTATAAAAGAAGATTTTCTACTGAACTTACTTTTGTTTAATTGATTTGTCTTGGTTTCAAATCATCCAAGAAATGATTTTGATTTCACTAAGTTATGCTGTTTACTTCAGTGCAATGGCTTGAAAAAAGAAGCAAAACATTTGAACCAACTTACTTATACACCATGGAGAAGGTAATTCTCACTTTTCTTGGTTGGTTCCTCTCTACTTTCATAGTGAACCATCTCTATGCTAGTTCTCTAACCACTTATGCCCTCTTTTACTTAACTACTTAGATGTTCTTTCTGTCGTAATTGTTTCAATTTAGGTAGTATTTTTTTTGTGCAGGGCTATTTTCTACTTCCTGAAGGAGCTAAATCTCGACACAATATACGTACTGTTAACATTAGCATTTCCGCTCGACACTCCTGCTTTGGAAATAGGTTAGAAACTATATCTTCTTTTAGCTACCATATTTTGGCTGGATTAATGTTAATCCTGGAAAAACAATGATTCTACTGTCTTCCATATCAGTTATATTGTGGTTGGATTAATGTTGTCCTGGAAAAACAATGTTCAATTTTTTTTACCACACTTAGTCCAAGAAAAATGTCATGTGTAGTTCTAGTCAAAGAATTCAACTTGCCTGAGTCTTCAAGCATCTGTCATTGGTTAGTAAACAACTTAATGTTAGGATCAATTGATGTTTTAACAACTCTTCTTCCATACAGGCCCATTTCACCAAGTAGATTCAACACATACTTTGTGACAAATTAATCCTACTTTTCGATTTAACAATTGTTTTTATAAGCACATTTGATTTAACAATTTTAGTACCTAGGAAAAATTTAACTTCCCTAGTTGTTTGGTTTGGAAATATTGTTGAAAACACAACGTCAACTTGTTTGTCCTTTTAAGGGCTTCACGTATAACCATGATATCATCTACATAGGCAACAAATACTGTAGAACCCATCTTGATATGTCACTATGTCAATTGAATGTTGAGTAATTCACCTAATGTCTCTTCAAACCAAATGTTCAGCACAACTTCACTAAGCCAATGAAACCGTGCATGGGGATATTGTTTCAACTCATAAATAGCATTTTTTTTTTGTTGACATACCTCTTACATGATACTTCATTCTTTGAGCAGCAAACCTATCAGGTTGCTCTATTTATATTTCCTATTTTCCTTGCATAATTTGCTATGTAAGTGTTATCTTAGTAGAAGATCAAGACTGCGATCAGTCTTGAGCCCTAATAGATTTTAGGTTAAGAAAAGCAAAAGAAAAGTGAGAGGAAGGAGAAGGAAGAGAAGAGAAATAGGAGAACACAAGGGTTTGAAAGGAGGGACAGATTCTAACACATCTGCCGCCGCCACTCTCTTAGTATTTATAGGTTATGTTCAGTACATAGAGAAAAGGACAGATCTGCCCTTAGTACTTACATGACAAATATAGAATAAAAACTTAAATAAATAACAACTGAAATAACAAACTGACACCAACTGGCACTACTGTGACTGAAACAAATAATTACATGCTGTCCTACAAACACAGTGGGCACCACTGCTGTTGGGCCCACATCAGTGTTCTCTACACTCCCCCTCAAGTTGAGAGTAGATATTTATCATTCCCAACTTGGATAGGTCTGCTTCTAACTTCTTCCTTGGTACAAGCTTGGTGAGGATATCCACGAGCTGCATATTAGATGTGATATACGGGAGAGAACTTCTTGTGATGTGACCCTCTCTCGCACAAAATGTCGATCAACTTCGATATGTTTAGTTCTGTCATGCTGCATTGGGTTGTGGGCTATATTAATAGTTGCCTGATTATCACAATACAACATCAAGGGCTTTTCATAGTCAATACCCAACTCTTCAAGTAGTGATCTCAGCCATAAGATTTCAGCCACTCCGTTAGCTATTGACCTGTATTCCGCTTCAACACTAGAGCGGGAAACAACACTCTGCTTCTTACTCCTTCAAGAGACAAGGTTACCTCCCACAAGGGCACAATATCCAGAGGTAGACCTTCTGTCATCAACACTCCCAGCCCAATCGGCATCTGTTGACCTCCACCTTCATGTGATTATTGTTCTTGAGCAGTATACCTCTACCCGGGCATCTCTTCAAGTATGCTAGTATTCTCTCTGCCGCAAGGAGATGAGAAGTTCTAGGGGAATGCATGTAATGGCTAACAATACTAACTGCATAACTGATATCTGGCCGAATGAGGCAGAGATTTAGGAGCTTTCCAACCAACCGTTGGAACATAATTTTGTCTTCAAGAGGCTCCTCGCCCTCTGCACTAACTTTTCAGTTTCCGCCAACAGATTTAGAACATATTTCTTTGAGAGATAAAAATCCCCTGTTTAGATCTAGAAACCTCAATATCCAAAAAATACCGTAGTGCACCAAGATCTTTCACCTCAAACTCTTGATGAAGGAGTTGTTTGAGGGACTCGATCTCATGGCTATCATTTCCTGTCACCACAATATCATCAACATATACTACAAGTAGTGTCAGAGAGGACTCCACCCTCTTGATGAACAATGTATGATCTGACTGGGCCTGTACGTAACCGAACTTTCCAAGGGCTAATCTGAACCTATCAAACCAGGCTCTAGGTGATTGCTTCAAACCATACAATGCCTTGTTCAGTCAGCAAACCTTTTTACCTGTCTTTGTATCATAGAATCAAGGAGGCAACTGCATGTAGACCTCTTCCTGTAAGTCTCCATTCAGAAAGGCATTTTTAACATTCATCGAAACAAGGGCCAAGAATGATTTGCTGCAAGGGATAACAGAACTCGGATGGTGGTCATCTTGGCTACTGGGGCAAAGGTCTCCAAGTAGTCTATACCACAAGTCTGGGTGAATCCCTTTGTGACCAGCCGGGCTTTGTACCTTTCAATAGAGCCATCAGCATTATGCTTCACAGTGAATACCCATCTACATCCAACCGGTTTCTTTCCTTTTGGTAGGTCAACCAGTGCCCAAGTATTATTCTTCAACAGGGCATCCATTTCGACTTGCATTGCATCTTTCCATTCTGGAACTGATAAGGCTTCTTGCACTGTTCTTGGAATAGGGACATTGGCAATGGAAGTGAGATAGGACCGGTAAGAAGGAGATATATGATCATAGGATAAGAACTGTGAGATGCTGTGAGCTGTAGATGTGGTGCAATGCCGTTTCTCTTTGCGGACGACAATAGGGAGATCAAGGTCATCCACAGGAGGGGAAGTGGCAACAGTGGAAGGTGTCTCAGTAGGCTCTGGATCTAGAGCCGCAGAAGGATCTGACCGGGACTGTCGATGACTAGGATCAACCTGCCTGCATCGCCTGCGATAGACTCTCAACTCTTAATCCCTCTGACCACCCTCACCACTACAGCCTTCACCACCCAGTGGAATAGGTAAAGGAACTGCCCCACTCCCACTGTGCTCCCCCTGAGGAAAGAGACTCAAAATCCCATTCTCACTGCTCTCCCCCTGAGGAGAAACCCTAGGATAGTAGGGTGTCTCCTCAAAGAAGGTGACATCCATGGAGACAAACCTTTTCCCTGAAACCGGATCATAGCAGCAATAACCCTTTTGAGTTTGTGCATAATCGAGGAAAATGCATTTGGAGGCCTTAGGTTCAAACTTGGAATGATGAAGCCCGAGAAGCTGAATGAAACAGGTACAACCAAAGGTTTTAAGGGGATCAATGAACAACTTCTCGTCTGGGTATAGAAGGGAAAAAGGAGTTTTCATATCAAGAACCCGGGAAGGAACCCAATTAATGAGATATATTGCCGTGAGGATAGCATCACCCCAGAAGCGAATAGGTACATTGGAGGTAAACATAATGCTTCTAGCCATCTCCAAGATGTACCTATTCTTCCTTTTGGCAATGCCTTTCTGCTGCGGTGTATGAGGGCAAGTGCTCTGGTGAATAACTCCATGGTTGAGAAGGTAGGAGGTCAATGGCTTAGCAAAGTATTCCTTTGCATTATCAGATCTAAGGACTTTGATTTTGGCCTCAAACTGAGTGAGAATCATCTGATGGAAGTTTTGGGTCATAGCAGGAACCTCATCCCGAGAACACATAAGATAGACCCAAGAAAAACGGGTATGGTACAGACAGTAGAAAGTATTTGTACCCACCCATAGAAGAGATGTGATATGGCCCCCAAACATCAGTATGCACAATATCAAAAGAAGAATTACTCCTTTTATTACTCAAAGAATAAGAAGTTCTACAATGTTTGGCAAACTCACAACTCTCACACCTCAAATTTGATAACTCAACAGACTAAAATAAAACAGGAAACAAATTCTTCAAGGACCTGAAAGACAAATGACCTAATCGATTATGCCAAAACATAACCGGACTCATAGACTGAGAAACAAAAGACTTCTTATCCACTGACTCCTCCCGATGAGAACTCTCTCCAAGCAGATAGATCCAATTCGTCTCACGGCCAGTACCAATCACCTTCCTCGTCTCCAAGTCCTGAAAAACACATTGTTCAAGGAAAAAGGTTGCTGAACAGTTCATATGTTTGGTAATACTACTGACTGAAAGCAGGTTAGAATCAAGCGTAGGAACATGCAAGACAGAAGATAAAGAGATAGTATCCGATAACTTGATGTCACCCTTGCTCGAAATGGGAACAAGAGAGCCATCAACAATGGATACTCTATCTCGGATGCACCTGAATCTATTACCCAACAATGGTCAGTATTTCCTGGAGTTGAAGCATGGTAAGCTGAGGCTCGAGTACCTGAATGTGCAAACACGGATGTGGCAAGAGCTGATGGTGACTGAGATGGCTGAGCTGAACTCCCAACTTCCTTTTCCAACTGTATGAGGGCAGCCCGAACCGCGACTAAGGTCTCTAGGGATGTGCTTGATGAGGATGTTGAATCAGTGTTCACAGCCACATGAGCCTTACCCTTCTTATTTCTTAGTTTTGCTGGGACCAAATGAGGATGTAGCTTCCAACAAGTATCTTTTGTGTGCTTGGGTTTCTTGCAATGTTCACATACCAGGTCCTGTTTATCTTCCTTCTTTCGGTCCCTTTCTGGATCACCCCCTGACTTAGGTTTGACAACTGTTAGGGCTGGGGAAGGGGGCTGAGGCTGCATCATGACTTTCCTCCTGGTCTCTTCATTATGCACCAGGGAGTATGCTTGAGAGAGGGTCACACTATCTCTGGTCAGTATCTGTTGCCGCACAATGTGATATTCTGAATTCAAGCCAGCCAGAAACTCAAACACCCTATTTGTCTCGACTTGCTTTCTGTGAGTCTATGCATCTTTGGGACTCTCCCACTCAAGGGTCTCTAGATGGTCAATCTCATGCCACAAGGATTTCAAGGTAGAGAAGTAGACAGAAACTGGCTTCTCTCCTTGTTTAAGGTTGTTCACCTCACACTTCAGTTCATAGACTCTGGCAACATTAAGGGGTTGGGAATAGATTTCTTTCACAACATCCCATATCTCTTTGGTTGCCTTTGCCCACAAGTAATTTCGGTTGATATGTGGCTGCATAGAATTACACAGCCATGCCATAACCAAATAGTTCTCTTGAACCCACTTGGTGTACGTTGGGTCCTCCTTGGAAGGTTCTTTCACATCTCCCAAGAGGTAACCCAGTTGTATCTTCACTTGGAAGAGGCAAAAGAATGAATAACTTGGTATCAATAAGGCTATGATTGGTTTGAAGGAAAAGGTACGAAAAGGGAAAGGTAAGGAAACCTATACAAGATTTGTAAAGGTTTACCTACCTTTCCTTTCCTTTCCTTTCCCTACTTTTTCCTTTAAACCAAACATAGTCTAAAAGAGGTTTGCCTAGGAAAAGAAATTGGTAGACCCAAATAAAGTAACATCCGGACAAACAAATGATCTTTTAACTTTGGATTCTAGGACTACTTTTTTAGATTCTAGAGTATACTAGAAAAATACGTTTGCTAGTATGAGGATTGGATTGTCAAAACTAGGACAAAGACGATGTACAGAACCAACACAAAAAGAAAAAGTATGAGGAGGAAGGGAGAATAAGGGAATATTAGAAAAATGAGAGTGGAGAACTACCATAAAAAAATTGGTCTAGGCATCTAACTAATGTGGTAATAGGCTGTCTGATTTGCATCACCCCAAAAACGTTTAGACACTTAGTCTGCAGTGCTCATCTGAACCAGGTAAAAAATTTGTGCCCGGTACAGTTTTGCATTCATTTGTTTGTAATTATGATTAGCACTCCCATATGATACAAAATTTGTAGTTTTTATTTCATTTGTACTCACTGGTAGTGTAAATTTTGCATCTTAAAAATTGGTGCAAAATTTGAACACCCTTCAATTCCCTATCATATAAAATGGGGACCACCTCATCTTCCTTCCTACCTCACTCCAAACATATAATTTCAGCATGGAAGATGTAGAACCAGAGAACAATTTGTATGTCTTTCATAAAATAAAGCCATGTTAATCTTGAAAAATTATCAACTAAGGTTATAAAATAGCTGAATCCATTGTAAGACTTCACTTGAAAAGGACCCCAAACATTGGAATGAACTAGAATAAAAGGACTAGACATATGATTTTGTACTCTTGAACAAAAGAACTCTATATTGTTTACTATGTTGACAAGATTCACAATCTATGATCATAACCATGGTTTGCAATATCAGTGAGATTTGGCGACATATCTCAAAAATCTCCCCATTTTGCTAGGACCAATATAAAAATTTCCAAGTACCCCTTTCTTTCCTAATATATCCAATATTTTGCCGATATATTGGCAATATTTCAAATTTAGCTAATAATTTATACATTTGAGGTTTAAATTTTTATATATATTATTAGAAAATCTATTATATTTCATTAAAAGCATCATAATTTTTTATAAATCTTTTCCTAAAAAGCAAATGGGGATTTGATGATTGCACAAGAGGTTTATTGTGATATGATTCACTTACTAAGTCATTATATTTCAAAAGATAAAAAGAATAATGAAAAGCATATGGATACTAAAGAGAATTGTCAATTTAAATGTATAGTAACGCAAAAGAAAAAAAAGTCAATGGCAAGTAAATGACATACATGATGAAGAGAAGATGGCTAAAAGACGAAAGGGAAGACGAGAGAAATATACCTATTTAAGTCTCTTAAGCTTCCTTCATTTGATTTATACAATTGTTTGCTATGGTTTTTTGAAATTGTGAACCGGGATCATAACAACTCAATATAGAGTTAACAATTTCAAAGTCTAATTCATCAAAAAAAAACTTCAAGATCTACAAAGAAAGATGACCCAACTGCCAGTGCCACCAATGAAGTGTAAGAGTAGTTTGAAGAATGATTTTGCTTCAATGCCATCTAGGTAATGTATACCAAATACTTATGGTCTCCACCAACCATCTTCCTTGTGTTGAGATCCTAACAAGTATAGAAAGTAACTAAGCGTTTAAGAATTTTTTTGCGAGTTTACTTATAGGCATGATTAAATGGGAATTTGGTAACATACAAAGTAGTTGATAGTGATAATGAAGAGTGCGGGCTTACAGTACCAACTTTAGAAACTTCAGAAGTAGTACCATCAGCCAAGGTCACACTTTTTGAAGTTGAAGAATGATTCGGTATACATACATGGAGTCGTTGTCATGTGATTTGAAGCTCTAGAATCTTTGACCAAGAAGGTGACAGTGATGAGTTGGTGACAAGGTAAGCAAAACATGAAGGGGAAAGTGTGGTAGTATTATTAGACTAATGTGTTTGGAGGAGCTTTTCATAGAGCAATTTCATATCAAATAAGTAGCTAAAGAAGGCCAACTATAATTTTATATGATAAAATTTAAGATAGAAAGAGAAAAAGAACACAAGTAGAGTTGCTGTTCCATTTAATGTGCGTGTGAGAGAGGGAGAACAAAAAAAAAGGAAACCTCTTTATACTAATATTCTTTATTTCCTTCTCTTCTTAAAACCCTTGAACCTTTTAAATTTGAATAGTAGAACTTTAAATCATGGTTTTCAAAACCTGACTGGACTGGACGGTCAGATCGGAAAAACTGGGAACCAATGAGGTGACCAGTTCCATTTTCCGCAAAACTGGAACTTTGCCAAAAAACATTGATTTGGTCAGCAAACTGCTGACCCAGGTGGTTGAACCGTTCGAATCGTTCAATGGTTTTGACTGTTTTTTATTTTTTTGTCAGAATGGGCCATCCGTTCGTCTTGAACGGTTGGACCGTTCGACCCGGGAACCGGACCCCTGACCGGTTCGTTGTCTGTTCAGTTTTAAAAACTTTGCTTTAAAACATACAAATGACATATATAGTATATAATAAAATGTATTAAACTATTAGCACACATATTAGTAACATATAGCAAAATGAATGATATTTATAATAAGGTGCCTGCCTTGCCAGTTTTGTTGGCTAGGCAGGTGCCTTGTTGCCATAAGTCAAGGCGTCTAGGTGAGGCACCCAACCAGGGGTGCCTAGTTGGCTAGTTGTCGCCTAGGTGATGCCTTGACGACAATTTATCATCTGATAACTATTTCCTTTTTTTTTTCCATAAGAACAAACAAATTTATCCCAAGAAACAAATTCTATCTATTATATTTAGTGATCGTCATTTGAACAACAAAGAAGTTTGGGTTCACCTTCAATCTAGTTTTGAAGTTCGCCTTAGAATCAACCATACTTCATCCAAACAAATTATCAAACATCTTATGTGCATTTCAGAAGTTACCACAATGAGTCACTACAACCTGCACCACCCAGGAGAACAGCACCACCTTTAGAAGAGTCTGTGATGCTCAAGTTAGTGCACCTACGAGCCTAAACTAACACTCAAATGCAGATAGCCTTAACTGTTCACCCCGAACCAACACTGCAATGCAGTGACCTCCAAAATACCTCCACATCAATTACCTCAATCCAATACCTGAACCTGAATGTAGATGACCTTCACAATATCACACATCAACTAACGTTCAGTGGAAAGAAGAGAACACTTTCACCATCAATCGCGAATTCCACAGAAAGCAACTATCATGGTTGTTGCAAATGATAACAAGAAAATAGAGGAAGGGTTTAACTCCTCTAAAGAAACCTTACATTTATTACCTATGGTAATAAAAGAAGAATGAGAGAGTAGGGAGAAGGAGAAGAAAAAGAGAAACAAAGGGAAGAAAAGAGTCAACCCAGATCTGTTCACATTATATAAGTTACTACAGTAATAAAGATACCTTTCAAAGGTATTAATATCTGACCCGAATACTTACTTTTAAAAGACAATACTCCCAATGTACTTATTACACTTCTAACAAGGTCAAGCCTAAAGTTTTGGGCCCAAATCCAGATCAGAACATGAATTTCCAAGGCCAACTCGTGCATAACTTTTGGCTGGCAGATTGGATTGGATCCAATTTGGGCCAACCCCACTTCAGCTTTTATCTTAAATGGCTGCTTTGCACTAAAAGAATGATTGAGCTGTTGCAACAATGCAAAGTTGCTGTCTTATCCCAATTCAGAGGGTGGTCTTGCTTTTGCTTTTCTCTGATTGATGGCCATATGCATTTGAATTCCAGTATGAGGCAACAAGGTCTCTGGTGGAAATTCTCTTTTGCATGTATGTATTCATATAAATTTTAGATTGATATATCTCAAGTAAAGCCTTTTTTTTTCTTTTCCAGGTGGCAACAACTTTTGATAAACAGATTTGTTGGATATGACACAATCTTGATGAATAGCTTATTGAATTCTCCTGGTCAAGGTAAACTAATTATACATACCAAACCATATATGTGGTGAGAGAAATTGTGCATGAGCAAAAATAATTAATATTATAATTGTATATCTGCAAGCATCTATTGCTTCCATTAAATTTGTTGTGTGGAGCAGAATGTTGAGCAGTTAAGAAACAGTATGTCCAAAGATGAGTGTGGCAGAAGCGCAAATGCTTAGATGGATTAGTGGTAAAACTAGAAAGGACAATGTTAGAAATGAATTCATACAAAGGAACTTAGGGGTAGCTCCAATAAGTGATAAAATGAGAGAAAGTAGATTGAGATGGTTTGGTTGCATGCATAGAAGATCATCTACAACACCTGTTAGAAAAAGTGATATGTTACAGGTTGAAAGGTGCTAGAAGCCTAGAAGAGCTAGGGGCAGAACAAAAAAGAATTGCCTGGAAGTATTAAGAAATGGTTTACATGCTCATAATTTAATGGAGGATATGACAGTGAACAAAAGGGAATAGAAAAACAGGATTCATGTAGCTGACCCCATATGGTTAGGACAAGGCTTAGATGATGGTGCAAAGTATCATTGTCTGTCTTTCAATGCTACTCTATTTGGGTCATCTCCTCCATAGTGCATATTGTTGGAAGGGTTTTAGAATCCATCATTTGGATGGCCGAACCATGCTAGATGGCTGGGAGAAATTTCAGAATTTTTTTAACCCTTCGGGAACTGATTTTCCGGTGAATTTGAAAATTGAATTTTCCGGATTGATCTTGCATTGAAAGGGACGAGATTTGAAACCAAATTAAAAGGAGATTATACCTGATATGGAGACCACAAATCGGAGCTCCCAAAGTGGAAGTTCACACCCAATCAGTTCCAAAATCTTTTTCCAACTGAAGATGGTGCAGTGTACGGGAGAAACCGACTCAACAACTCTGATTTCAGCAAATCTGCTATCCAACTTGCTTGGATCGAATGGGATGTGTGAGCCTGGTTAGGGTTTCTTGAGAGACAAGAGAGAAGAAGAGAGAGGAAGAATGCAGAGTGCAAGATTGGTTTGCACCCTTCTCTCTTTATCTTTTTATGGAGCAAGACTCCTAATCTAATTAGGAGGTGATCCAAATCTGATTTGGATTAGAACCTTTCTTTTGATAAACATTATCCTCTTGAGAGGATAGATGCTCCATACCCAAATCCAAACCCAGTTTTTGACCAAAATCACATATGACAACTTAAGTTGTCATGTGATAGCTTAACTAATCATATTAGTAATGGGCCTTAGGCCCATTTCTCTTTAAGGCTCACGTCCCTCAGTGTTGCATGGCCACTTTGGGCCTGATATTGTATGGTGTGGGACCCCACAAAGGTCTCACACAAGTCCATGAGGGTTTGGTCCCACCTTTGAAAGAGATTGGGCCAAATTCATTGCTTAGGGCAGTGAATTCCTGAGCCAATTAGCATGGACTCAGTTTGAGCCCAACATTTACATCTAAATAATCATTGGATATAGCCACCCTATGAAGACCCAAGGGTAATGGACTTATGTGAGATAAAGCCCATCAGGTAATCAACCTTGTAATGGTCTCTTACACTTAACCTCTTGGTCCATAATCATCATAACATTATCCGACAGGGAATGACCTCTCCCTTGGTTGCAAGGTATAGTGCCACACTTTTTGCTCAGATGAATCTTGGGATTAAAGCCTTTTGCAAACTTTTTTCATAAAATAATAATATAATATATAAATATATTTTGCAAAACCAGATTTCAAACACATGTGGAATCCACTGCCGGCAGTTTAGGTTTCAATTAGAAAGAGTGTAAACCCTGGTATTCACTTTGTCTGACAAAAGGGTCGATCATCCTATCACTATGACCATCCACTCAAGTAATTTCCCAAATTGCCCCAACATGCATGGATACTTGACCCTTGATGGATCTCGCTGGTTGGCATATCAAAGACAACCCAGTCCACTACTTAATGCAGTATCATAATCAAGTTTGGGGTTATGTTTAACTTTTTAGTTTTGCCCATATATCTCTAAGGTCCAGGGCATAACTGGAAATTGGTTTGGGTTCAGTGTTTCTTCCAAACACCCACTACATGTGCTTTGTGTTTAACCCTAGCAGCTGAGACAACCTGTTCCAACTATTTGGCAGCACACTAGTGTTAGCCTTGCCAGGATAAACTTCCCAAGTCTATTCAGTGGCTGAGAACTTCCTAAGCTAACATGAGTCTCATAAGTGTCCAGTTTATGGAGTAATACACAGAAACACACCAATATGAATATGAAACAACAATGCACTTTATTCATTTATAGATAAGTGTTTTTGTACATCAGACTGATTGGAGATAAGGGCATACACTGTCTAACACATATTCCTCCAAGTCATTTGTAAATTCGCAACCATCCACATCAGCACATCCAATGTATTTCATTCTTCTCCGCAGCCTGCTAGAGCCTTAAATCCATGTGAGTCGCACCTAACTAGTACCACCAATGGCCTTCATAGGACATGTTCTTAATATCAATTCATTTTTATTGATTAATAACAATATATGTACATTTATATTAAAGATCGAAAGATGCATAGGCAGTGTATAGAAAGACCTTAAGCCAATTAACACCTCATCAATTCCATCAAGGGTTTTGTTGCACATGTACTTTGTTGAAGATTAATTAGTTTTATGATGTTTTTCTGAGTAGATGTTTTATGTTAGTTGTTAGGTAGGAGGTGGGGACCACAGTAGTTATGTGAGTCCAAATTTTATTATATTTTTTGAGTGTTATATATGCTGTTTTATGTTTTGCCGCCTTATAAGGGCATAGTTGTCTTTGTACTGTTCTATTATTTTAGTATAAATAATAAGTGAAGGGGGCAGCCAGATTATTGCTCTCTTTTCTTTTCAACTTCTCTTCTTCTCTTCTTCTCCTTCTCTCTTCAAGAAACTACTTTCTTTCATATATATATATATTTTAATTCAGCAGATTCCTACTTACTTGATCTTAGGCAATCTTTTTTGTTGATAGCAATTATTGAATATCTGAAAATGTAGGTGCAGTTTAAAGAAAGGCCAAAAGGAAAATGAAAATAGGGAGAAAAAGAGGTAGAAGACAAAACATCCCCTGTAGCTAAATGAAACGCCCCAATTAAACTTCTAACAATCTTCCTCCTCGAGATCAAGCCCTTGAAAACATAGCGGTCAAGAAAAAGGGTTCACACAACAATTCAATGGTTTTGTAATATTAATGGAGAGAAAATTGATAGGCAACTTTGGAACATAAAGAGTAGGTGTTAGGGGCCATTACTTGGTGTAATGATAAAATCTCGAGCTGGCAAGCATGAAGATTGAAAATGTGGGTTCAAGTTTGAGAGTGGCTAGTTTGTGCCAAAAATATGCTAATAAGTTAGGACCGTGTCCAAATAATGGGACTGGGACTAACATTAGGTAATGAACTTTTAAAAGAATAGGCATTAGATTGAGAGCAAGAGTTAGAGAAATGGCTTCTTGACCAACAATGGTTGAGAAGGATATATTTGCTATTTTCACCTTCACAAGTGATAAAAGGAAAAAAATGGTAGGCTTGTAAGTCATGTGGTTAGAATCTCTTGAGTTGACAATCTATGAAGACTTAGACAGAATAGTGGAGACATGTAAAGTGGTGGCCTGGTTACTTGAACATACAACAGAGGAGGTGGAAGGAACAAGAGAGGTTCTCTCCAACTTTCATAGTACCCTATTGCTCTAACTAATCAAGCATGGTACTTTGCAGATCCTCCCTTGGTATAGAACTCATGGAGTGGCCTTGGGAAGTTGTAATACTTAGGAGGCAGGCTGAGTATCCTATATAAAAGAGTTGGTTGCCACATTATCTGAATTAAACTTTTCTCCTGCTTTTTCATGAACTTATTACTATCCACCTTCTGGCTTCCACCTCTCATAATAAGTACAATTTACTCCACCTTAGGAGTATTGCATTCTTCCTACTCTCCTCTAACTGAAGTAAGGCATACACTTCCTAGATATTTGGCAACTCCTTGCTACTCAATATTTGAATTTTGAACCTTAATTGGTTTATAAATTGGGTTGAAGCCAGCAAGCAAAGCTCTCTATTGTGAAACTATATTCTTGTAGGCCATTGCATCCTTCTTTCTCTCCCAATTATTGATTGATAGTGGTCCAACTCCTTCCACATAGATGTGAGAGTGGAAAAATATATGGAGAAACTCTTATCACCTTGTTTGCATGTCTGAGGACTCTACTTATAATTGGTTAATACATGAATTATGCCTTTATTTTACATATATAACCGGGAGGCATGTCAATGGGCTGGGTTTGGGTTGGACTCCATCCAAATCAAAATCAATTTGAATGGATTGGACGGACTGATAAGACATATTGAATTGGACCAGTCCAGATTTAACGGTCCAAAGTATTCATTGGATTGGATAGGACCTGGTCCATTTGTAATGGATTTATATTGGACTGGGTTGGATTGAACCAATATCTGGTCCATTGACGTAAGATAAGAGACTGGTGTCGATGGACAAGGTTTGGATTGGACACTTGGACCCAATCTAAATTAAAACGAATTTGAATGGCCCTATTAGCCCTAGCTTAATCCCTAATCTCTTTGGCATTTTCTACCCACATGAAGTTGTCTTTTTGTTGGCCGCATGAATGATTACAGCCAAGATATTATCATGTAATTTCTTCCCATTTCTCATGTGCAGGTCCACTATATTAAGGTTCAATAGTCCTACCAGTGAACTATCCTGACTTTTATCTTCCTCCTACTAACAATTGCATAGCCTCCAAGTAGTTCAGCACATCAAGAGGAGTAATTGAAACAGGGAAGTTCACATTTTTACCACTTACTGTTGGCCATAGGCTGCATTATAGGAACTTCTAATGTTGCTGAATCATCCATCCTCAATCACCTAACACACCCCAAACCACTGCAAGGATCAGTTTATGAGTTGAAGATGGAAGCTGTGTCAACCTACAGACACTTTAGGCTTCAAGGGTTGTCACACAACAACCAATACAGTGCTGTCTATTCACTGGTTAGATGCCCAAACATCAGCCTACCACAATAAACATCAATTCCTGCCTCCTGCTGGCTGTTTCTGGTCCATAGAGACCCTGAGGCAGGTTATTTTAGTTCAACCAAACCATAGAAACAATGTTAAAATGACTTTTCAGACCTAGAACTGATTTCTGCAGACAACGAATGGAGTGCTAAATTCAGACTGTTCATAACCTGAACTTTTACTCCTTGGGGATGTCCCTATTCGTTCTAGCTCTTGAGAATTGGAGAGAGCATTACATGGTCTGAGAAAACATTCCATAAAACCTCTAAGAATTCCTTATACCTCCTTCACAGTGTTCAGACTCCCAAAAGAACACCCATTGGTTATATGATCAAGGAAAAAAAATAAAGAAAAAGTGTTCTGTTTTCTTTGATCAGTCCAAGAAAGAGTATAGATCTTCTTGCAATCACCATCTCCAGAAAACAAAGGAACCCAAGATAAGAAAATCAATCATATCTATGACTGAACCTGCTCTCATGCCATGCTCTCAACCATAGGGGATAGGAGAAGAGAATATGGGAAAAGAAAATTGTCCTGTGCTGAAGGAATCCTCAAAATCTCAGTTTGATCAGATTTCATCAAGGAGTGTTTTGACTTCTCAAAAATCTTTGGAGTGCCAATGCCAAAGTCAAAGTTTAACCATGTTGACCTCACATGTCATCATGTCAAGTCATCAAATGGTCCTGTGCTTTTGGCTCAAGTTCCATCACTTTTGGTTTGGCTTTAGTAAGTTATAGTTGAGTTTATTGTGAGTGGCTCTTATTAGTTTTCTAATCTGTGAGAATTTGGTTGCATATTTAGTATACTTTTTCTCCCACCATCCAAATATTGGAAGCAAAAACATATAGTTGGGGTTTGTATCCTATGCTGATTTTTGGCCTTGTTATTCTCATAGGTAAGGCTCATGTAATGGCAGGTCTTGATCCTTGACTTGTGGAAGATGTGACAAGTTACAGGATCCCCACACCATTGTATTGGTCATCTGTCCTAAATCCAAGACTTTGTCTTATATTTTAACATAATTAATTTGGTTGACTTTAGTTAATGTTCCTTCTCATATTAGTGTTTCTAAGCATGATTTGTAATTTAATGCAGGTTATCTGTACAATTACCAAACTAAGGAGTTCTATGATCTTAGTTATGCACATGAGCCAGCGGAAGGTTATACAAGATTTGGAGGTTTGCTAACTCAAGCTTTTCTCTTGCTTTCTTGGCACATGCTGTAGTTTGTTTGATATTCTGAGAAAATTCCTGTGCTTCTATTCATTTAACTGAGGTTGGTTTAATACTGCTGTCAATCTACAAGATGACATCAATGTAACATGGTTTGAATTAGTATCTTCAAAGATTTAGCTCTTGAGAATTGCATTAAGCGAAGAGGCATTCCTTGGGAGCTTTTTGAACTACAATTATATTCCATTGAAACCTAGATCTTGAGTTGAACAGCCAAGAGAATGTATGCCCGGGAGTTATGCTTAATGAAGTTTTTGATTGATAAAAGGGTAAATTACTTATATCTTCCCTGAGGTTTCAGTCAAATACTTCAGGTTTACCTAATAACTTAAACCCCCTTTGGCTACAAAACTACAGGGTTGGTTAATGGAAGAGACAAAATTAAGACATTTTATCAAAAGTTCCCATAATAATAGAAGTATTAACTTTTCTTCCAAAATATATGTTTTAAAATTAACAAAATCGTCTTCGTTTATAAACACTAAATATTGTTTTGTGATATCAAAATTTTATAGAACCTGTTTTCAACCTTTCATTCAAACCTTAATGTTATGGTGGAAGATGTATGTTCCTTAAAGAAGATGCAAGAAGGTAAAATAGACTTTTAAAAAGTTTTAAATGTCACCTAAGCACTTTCTGTCACTAAAATTGACAGCTTGTTAGCATAGGGTGGGATAAGTTACTTAACCCCAAACTACAGGAGATGAATAAGTTACTGCTGAACTTGAGGCGAGGTCTGTTTATGTTTATCTGTAAAGAAATGAAAATATACCCTCTACATTTATTTTTCCCTTCTTTCTGTTTTCATTTATGTTTATCTGTCGATTATATGTTTGATTACTTTGTCTTTTGGTACTTGGTCACATTGTTTGAGATGGTCAGTGGTCAAACAATATGGTTGAATCTGTCCCATTGCAAGGGGATCTCAGATCTAATAGAACAGTGGATGTGTCAAACTGAAAAAGGATATTATGTTCATTGTTGGAGTGCTTTATCAAACTGAAAAAGGATGAAATTGACATCTACAGTGCCAAAATTCAGTTTTTAAGGCCATTTCTTACTGATATTGCTTCAAAGTCTTTTATTTGGTTACATTTTCATGTTCTTTTCATAATGAAAAAAATCTTTAAAGCTCTCTTCCAATTTCTCCTGTCCCCTTTGGGTATATGACCGAGCATGCTCTGCTTGGGTGTGTTTCAGGGTTGTTAGTAGCTCTACAATATTCAAACACCTGTCACATATTAACCTAAATACCACCCTTAGGTTCCCAACCTCCCATATTGGTTGGTAAGGCAAATTTGTTGCACTGAATATTTTACCAGGTTGAAGTCTTTTTATGGAATCTTCCAGTTGAGTTCAAACTGACTATGGTTCTAGTTCTCGGCTGTCCGGTTTGGTTCTGAATTCTAGAACTTTAGACTATGGCCATGAATCTGTCAATGACTATGGCCAGCACATAAAAACTATTTGTGATAGCTGTTTGACCATGGAGTATGCTATTGCACAATATTTTATATGCAATTGTCAATGATTTATATGTAGGAATGTTCCATGAATTCTCATACTTCTACTCACCTGCCATGGTTCACAATTTCTATATTTGTAGACATCTTAGCATGTGGAGATGGGGAAATTTCGGGGATATATTGTTGATTTTTGAAAAATATAAGAAGTCAAGGAAATTTTCTAAAAACATGGAATTTGTTAATAAAGATTAAGAGACTTTTGTAGTTATGAAACAACTGTATGAAACAAATAGAGAAGATTAAGAGACTTCAGTAGGTATTTCTCTCTCTTTCACCCTTTTAATCTTTTGACTTTCTCTTTCTCATGCATGCCATTTACTTTCCATTTTGACTTTTGTCTTTTTTGCACTATATGTTTTTATTAGATTGAAAATTCACTTTTGTAGTTATGTTCCTCCTTTTTCTTTTGAATTATACTAATTGAATCGTATCAAAATAGTAAAGCAATCATTGAATCGCCAAATCCCCATTTGTTCTTTTAGTAAAATATTTTTCAAAAACTATGACATTTAATGAAATGCCATAAAGTTTTTAACAATATTCTAAAATGTTTAACCTTAAATGTATAGTCTCCTAATAAAATCTGAAATGTCACTGACAGTTCGACAATATATTGGAGATGGTAGGAAAAAAAGATTCCTGAATAGATTCGTATCACCCCTATCCAAAATGGGGAAATTTTGGAGAAATTTCAATAAACATCACTAATTTACGAACCATGGCTTCTCCTATATATACCCAGATGGGTGAATGTTATGAAAGGTAGAAGTAACTGAATCTCTGCCAGTATGACAAGAGGGGCCATGCCTATATTAAATTGATGCCTTTCGCTTCAGGGCTTCAATACACCAATTATAATTCATCCTTTGTCTATGCTTTTTTCTATGTTAAGATAGATTTCTATGTTATGATTGGGTATCTATCCTTAAGAGGAGAGTCTCCAATCCGAGTGTCCTCCCAAAAGAGGACCTTTAGGCTACTTTTTTCGTGTCTATAGGGGAATCGGAAGATGAACTGCTTTCTCTTCTAAACTTAAATGTTCTTGGACCAGTCTTGTCCTGATAGTAGAATTTGGACTAAGTCCTCTTTAGGCTACTTTTTTTTGTTCTTTGTACAATGCTTTGGTACTCCCTACTAACTTGGTTACCTCCTTTCCTGTTAAAGAAGTCTAGCATGCTCCAGTACCTCCAAAGGTAAGGGTGTTCTCTAAACAAATTAGGATCCGTTCGGTTCATAGTTGGAATTGGAATCAGAACGATCTATTCCCATAGTCTGTTTGGTTCAAATAGGAATCGGAATGGGAATTGGAATCATTTGGAATGGGATTTAATTCCCAAGGGAGGATGAGGGAATGGCCATTCCCTCAAATGGGGGAATGCCATTCCACCAAGAGTGGGAATGGGATTCTGATTCCACCCAACCAAATAGTTGGAATGGCCCATTCTAATTCGATTCCAGACCCCTATTCCCCCCAACCAAACAGGCCATGTACTTCAAAGATGTTGAGTTTTGGGCTGATATCATTTGTTTTTTATTTACAATGCATAGTTAGTGAGTTATTGAGCCCAAGCCCCATTAGTTTATGCTTAAGTTACGAGTGTTTACTTAGTTTTTACAAGTGGCCAACTTACTAAGGGCATACTTGTCTTTGTATTTAGCTTTTATTTGCGAGTATATAAACTAATGAAAGGGGCAGCTAGACCTAATTTTGGATTCTCCCATTCTATTCAATTTCTCTCCTTTTTTCTTCTCTACATATACCTTTTCTTCTCTTTCTTTTTCTCTTTCCTACACAAATTTTATATCAAAACAGATCTACACTTTTCTACTTGGTATTAGAGCAAGTTTAGAGATTGTTTGAGTTGTTCCATCATGCAACCCTAGATTAGCCGATTGCATGATGAGGTAAAGATCTGATCGAGGACTTTAGGTAAGACCAATTTTTGGATTTTTTGATGGATTTGCAATTCCTTGTAGTTGGTCTAGGGTTTATTACCAAAATTAGGAAGAAATAGAGAAAGGGGAAGAGTCCTGATTTAGTAGGATTCTTCAATTTTGACCTAGGAAGTGGCACTCTGGTTTTTTGGGTTTCTTAAGGTTTTTTGAAGAGGACAGTTCAAGCCCCAGCCTTTTTGGAGGCCTCTGGAGGGAGCGACGACCTCTTCTCTTGCTCCAACGAAGAAGGGAATCTTTGGAGGAAGGGATTTCTGAGGTACCAGGAAGGTGTTTGAGGTTTCTAAAGGAGATAAAACTCTTTCTTTTCATCTCAAATTGATTTCCTAATCTGTTCTGGGAGTTATGGAGGGTTGTGGAGTTGAAAACAAATTTGTAGGTGAAATGAGACCAGGTCGAAGAGGTATTGGTTATTTCTTCGGGGCTAAGTCCATCACTACAGTCAAGTCGGATTGTAGAAACTACTTAGAATGGTCACAATCTGCAAAGATGGCCATTGGAGCGTGTGGAAAATTGGGGTGTCATTGGTGAAGAAAAGAAACCTAAGACTAACTACTCTTAGTGGGTACAGGAGAACTACATGGTGAAGACTTGGTTGTGCAATTCCATGTTACCCCATATAAGTAAGAACTTTCTATGGGCCAACAGAACAAAGGAGATTTGATATGGAGTAGCAGAAACTTATTCACAGAATGAGTATGTTGCTAGAGCCTACCAATTGGGAAACAAGGTGATTGCTACTAGGCAGGGAGATAAGTTTGTTTCCATTTATTTTTTAGCCCTCCAAACCTTATGGGAGGAGATAGATCATTTGGAAAATGTGGTTAGAGAAAGTAGCAAAGATGCAACAATTTATCAGAAACTGGTAGAGAAGAATAGGGTTTTGAGTTTCTAGCAGGACTTAACCCTGATTATGACATTGCACAACATATTCTTTCCCTAGACAATGTAACTCTCCCAGGCATATGAGGAATGTGATGATGAGAAAGCTAGGCCTTGTGTAGTCAGCTATGGTTAGCACAGTGAAGCCTAAGTCGAGTGGGGATAAGGGTGGAAATGAACCATGGAAGGAGGACAAGAAGGATTTGATATGTGACTACTATAAGAAACCTAAACATACTAGAGATACCTGTTAGAAACTTTACCCACACCTAATACCAAGCCGGCTCATAAACAAGAAGGGAAATGTGAATATGGCAGTGGCTGGTGATTTATCAAGACCACCTACTACAACTTCTCTACAGTCTGTTGCAACAGCCGCAGTGAGGGCCAAATTGGAGAGATATAGGTAGTTTTTGAATCATAGGGATACAACCAGTTCCATCTCATTATCAGGTGGACAACAAGGTGTAGGTGGATCAGGTGGTAGCCATTCTATTTTGTTTGCAAATACAGGTAGTTCACATGCCACTGCAAATTATGCATCCGCTATAGGTCTGGGGGACCACCCTAGATTATAGACTTAGGAGCCTCAAAGCATATGACCAATATTTTCACCATCTTCTCCTTATATCACCTCTTCTGATGGATCACATGGTCTCATTGCTGATGGAAAGGGTCTGTCAAGATAACTAATACCATTACCTTACCTTTTGTCCTTCATGTTCCTAGACTGAGCACTAATCTTTTAACTATTAGTAGCTTGACAAAGAATTTAAACTGTTCAGTGATTTTTTCTCCTGGTCATTTTGTTTTGCAGGATCTGTATTCAAAGAGGACGATTCGGAGTGGTCGTGAGATGAATGGAATCTATTTTCTTAATGTGCTTGCTAGTAGTCGTGAGGTGAATGGAACATATCTTCTTGATGCGCTTCCTAGTCATCAGAGTCATCATGTTAGTAGGAACATTAATTCAAAGTCAGTGGGTCAGATTATGTTAGAGCATTCGTCTTTTGCTTCTTTGTGATTTTTGGTTCCAAAATTGTTTGAGTCTGTTAGTTTGCCCAAAATTGTAGACATTCCTTTAAAGCAAGCAATAAAAAATGTTTTTTGTTTTTGATATTGTTCATACTGATGTGTGGGGGCCATACCATATTTCCTCTATGGGTGGTTATTGGTATTTTCTTCTATTTGTGGATGACTATTCTTGATACTCTTGGATATATTTGTTGAGATTCTGTGATGAGGTACCGTCTTTGGTTCACCAATTCCATTAGATGGTGTTGATGCAGTTTAGGGTATGAGTAAAAGTGTTTAGATCGGATAATGCTAGAGAATAATTTGAAAAAAAACTGGCATCATACCTATTAGAGCATGGAGTAGTCCATCAAAGCAATTGTTAATCTCTACAGTTCTAGTTCGTTTTTGGGGTGATGTAGTTCTTACAATAGCTTTTTTATTAATCGGGTGCCTTCTCGTGTTCTTGGATATAGCACTTCATTTAGCCTTCTTTTTCCTAGGAGGAAGATGTTCCATATTCCTCTAAGGGTTTTTGGATGTATATACTTTGTCCATTTTCTTGGTCCTCATGCTTAAAGTTGGACCATAAGGCAAAGAAGTGTGTCTTCGTTGGGTATGCAGGAAATCAAAAGGGGTATTATTGTTATGATCTAGTCTCCGGGAGTTGGTATGTTACTATGGGTGTCACATTTTTTAGTCAACATCTTTTTTCTTGGGGGATTTTTCTTAGGGAGTGTGTTTTGGGGAAGTGAACAATCTATACCACTTCTTATTCCAGTTCCTTTGTCCACTCCAGTGTCCGACCCACCTACTCCACCTACTTTTTCACCTCCATTGCATCTTGCATCTCAGTGTTTTACACAATAGTGCCTATGACATTACAGGGAGGTTGATTCCATAGCAAAGGAATCCATGTCACTCCCTATCAGCTCATTGGAGATTCTAGGTTCGACTAAAACAGATCTAGGTATGCCCCTTGTTTCCACTGATGGTTTAGTTCCTATTGATACCACTACCCATGCTCCTAACACCATCGCAAATGACCTAAATATCACTATTCTAGGTACTGCTCATTGCATCTCACATTATCTTTCCTACAGTGGATTATCTCCTTACTAGGCTTTCATTTCTTCCCTTGACTCTGTGTTTATACCCAGGAGTGTTGGTGAGGCTCTCTCCAAACTTGAGTGGAAGAAAGCTATGTAGGAGGAAATGAAAACATTGATTAAAAATCGGACATGGGAGATTGTGGATTTACTTGATGGCAATGAGACAATTGGATGTAGATGGGTTTATATAGTGAAGTACAAGGCTGGCGGAAGTATAGAAAGATAAAAGGTGAGGCTGGTTGCAAAAGGGTACACTGATACTTATGGCATAGATTACTTGGAGACTTTTGCACCAGTGGCAAAGATGAGCTTAGTCCAAATTCTTCTATCACTAGCATCTACATACTCTTTGCCACTTTTCCAACTTGATGTGAAGAATGCTTTTCTTAATGGAGACTTGCAAGAGGAGGTGTACATGGATCTTCTAGATGGTTTTTACAGTGATGTGGATAAAGGAAATGTATGTAGATTGAAGAAGTCTCTATATGGTTGGAAGTAATCACCCAAAGTTTGGTTATATTCAAACTCAATCTGATCATACTCATTTTTTGAAAAGGAGGGGATCACTGGTGTTAGTTTTGATAGTGTGTGCGGACGACATTGTAGTCACATGAAATGATCATAGTGAGATTGATACCTTGAAGAAGAACCTGCACAAAGAGTTTGAGATTAGGGATCTTGGAGAGATGAAGTACTTTTTGGGCATTGAGGTGGAAAGGTCCAAGCATGGGATCTTCATCTCATAGAGGAAGTATGTTTTGGACTTACTACAGGAGACAAGAAAACTTGGGGCAAGGGCAGCTGATACACCTATTGATCAGAACCATAGGATAAATGCTTCAAAAGGTGAGCTAGTGAAGGATGTTGAAAGGTATCAGCGATTAGTGGGCCGGTTGCTATACTTATGTATGACACGACTAGGCGTCTCTTTGGTAGTGAGTGTGGTGAGTCAATACATGCATGCTCCACGAGTTTAGCATTGGGAGGTCATTAACATAATACTTTCCTATTTGAAGGGACACCTAGGTAGAGGCATACTATTTGCTGACCATGGACATTTGAAATTAGAGTCTTACATGGATGCTAATTGAGCAAGGTGTCTAGGTGACGGGAGATCTACATCAGGAGTTTACACTCTTGTTGGAGGTAACCTAGTTTCATGAAGAGGAAGAAACAATCAGTTGTAGCAATGTCAAGTGCAGAAGCTGAATACAGAGCCGTGGCACATGGTGTTTTAGAGCTCCTTTGGGTCCGATTCTTGTTGGGGGAGATTGGAGTTGAGGCCGAAGAACTTAGGATGGTATACCGTGACAACCAAGCTGCAATTAACATTACCCACAACCCAGTTCAGAATGATAGGACGAAGCATGTAGATGTGGATAGGCACTTTATAAGGGGAAGGGTGACATTCGGAGAAGTGTGCTTACCATATGTTGCATTTGACTTGTAGCTTGCTGATGTTCTTACAAAAGGTGCTTTAAGAAACAAACTGTAGCATGATCTATGCAAGTTGGGAATGTTGACATCTATTCCCAAGTTGAAGAGTGTTGAGTTTTGGGCTGATATCATTTGTTTTTTATTTACATAGCATAGTTAGAGAGTTATTGGGCCCAAGGCCCATTGGTGTATGTTTAAGTTAAGAATGTTTACTTAGTTTTTACAAGTAGCTAACTTACTAAGGGCATACTTGTCTTTGTATTCAGTTTTTTATTTGTGAATATATTAGTTAAGGGGCGACCAGACCTAATTTTGTCTCCTCCCATTCTCTTCAATTTCTCTCCTCTTTTCTTCTCTGCATAAACCTTCTTTTCTCTTTCCTACAGATTTTATATCAAAACAGATCTTCTACAATTTTCTACTAAAGAGAAATACCAAATTAGTGATTGCCTCCACATGTTTGTAGCCTTTGCTTGAGGAGTGGTGAGGCGGTGAATCACCTATTTATATCTTGTCCTTTTGTTGATCTTATTTGGGATTGGTTCTCTCTCTTTGATTGCAGGTGGAATCCTCCCTCAAGTGTAGCGGATCTTTTTGACACTAGCTTCTTCGGACAACCAAATAAGGGAAGGGTGATGTGTTAAACAACGAGGTCTGCTATCTTGTGGACAGTTTGGGAAGAGAGAAATAACATGATTTTCCAATGGAAAGAAAAAAACAGTTCCTGAACTTATAGAAGGGATCATCATCAAGGCCATACATTGGTTGGAAACTCTAGACTTATTCAAGGATGTCTCTATAGATGACTCGACTAGAGGTTGGAGTATAATAGCAGGGCCTTCTCCTATGCAGTGTAATGTAAAACTAAACTTCGATGGTAGTTCTATTGGCAACCCTGGACCCTCTGGAATTGGGGGTGTTTTTAGAGATGCGGGAGGAAGAACATTGGGGCCATTTTTTTCTGGTCCAATAGGGTTAGTTGACTTGCTTACAGCAGAAGTGATGGATACAAAAAATTGAGCATTCAACAGTTAGAAGTGGAGGGAGACTCAAAATTATTTGTAGGATGGATACCAAAAATAGTTTGGGAACATGGCCCCTTAGACAACCTAAGGGAATTATTGAGCCTCACAACAGAGCTGGGTGCACATGTTAAATGGACTAGGAGGTTGGCAAATGCTTTAGCTGACACTTTAGCAAAGAAATGTGTTAATCGGGAGTCTTTTTTCTTGGCTGTTTTGTAATCTGATTATATGATGAGGGGTCACCTTATGTCTTTCTAGGAGTTGTATTTCTCATATTAAGCTAATGAAAGTTACCATTTCCTATAAAAAAGTTGATTGGGCATTCGCTTTTTCTCAGTTTTATAGCATGCCTTGTGAATCCGGCCTTTGATTAAGATTTTAAGCTTGATTTTGTATATAAATATTACCTAGTGGTCTTCATGAAAACAGTGCTTTTCCATTGACTAGGTGAAACATCTGCTTGCCTTTGAATCTAATCTGAATTGCTTTCATTCTCTTTTCTTGCAGATTACTTTGTGACAAAGTGTGGGGTGCTTATGATGTCTCTCTTTGTTTTCTTCACGACAACAATGTCAGTTTCATTTACTCTTAGAGAGACACAGACACGCATGCTGAAGTTCACAGGTGAACTTTATTTCATATTGCTTTAAGGAGATATAGTGTGGTGTGAACACCACCAGATATGTCTTAAGTTCAACATCTGTCTATTAAGAGGTCAATCCGTGAATAACCCAAAACCCCAAATTGTATGATTTTACAATCACACCATAGACAAATTGACTTCTTTTTCATACACTGCCAAATTTGTATTTAGGTGTGTAACATAGATGGGCGTGGGCTGAGCATTTGTTTAAATTTGAATGGGCTCTATCTGAGGGCCTTCATCCCAGGCCCTAGGCTTAATGCAGTATAAAATGTTCAAATCAGGTACCTACTTGTGGTTTTCACATTTAATTCTATGGCTAGGATTGTAGAGAAAGTACAAATATTGGGGTATGACTTGTCCAGAAGGTACCTCATTTATCGGGCAGTTTAGGAGTTTGAGTTACAAATTGGCCTCCAGCAATTACAAGCAAAAAGGTGAGGCAGCACAAGCATTGGTGGGCTACACAGTTGTGTTTCCCATTTTGTAGCTTGTTCGACTGCAGGCCCTTTTGTTCCATCAAATTGGTGCAATCTTTGTTTTGTGATATGATTTGTTTTCTAAATATTGCAGTGCAGCTTCAACACCATGCACGGCATCAGCTACCAACTTTTCAGTTGATCTTTGTGCATGTAATTGAATCACTGGTCTTTGTACCGGTATGTATATTTATGGTCTTTTTTTGATCCACTAAAATGAAAGAATACAAGAGTTGAAGACCATTTGGAAAAAAAACTTTAATTTTTTCTCTAATATACCTTATAGATCTAGATTGTTTTTTCAATTTTATTTGCTTATAGTATTATGCATGAATTCTGCAGATTATGATTGGAATCCTATTTTTTCTGTTTGAGTTTTATGATGACCAACTGCTTGCTTTCATGGTCTTGATTGTTGTATGGCTGTGTGAATTGTTTACACTGATCAGGTTCTCTCTCTCTCACTCAGTTTTTTTTTTTCTTTTGTTTTACTGTTTGGTTTTGGGTTGCCTTTTTTGGTTATATTTTTCCTCATGTAACATGCCTTTCTGAAATAGTCTTGGTTCTCACTGGTTTGCAGCGTTCGGACACCAATATCAGTGAAGTTCTTCCCTCGGTTCTTCTTGCTTTATTTTCTGGTTTTCCACATTTATTTCTTTTCATATGCTTATGGTATGTCCTATTGGTTATATCATGCTTTTTTTTTCTCATGATGCAGATTATTATTTATTATATTTATAAAATAGATTCCTCATCCCATTCATATCACGTTTTATAGGTTTTTCATATTTGGCTTTCTCCACCACTGCAGCATTTATGCAGCACCTCATTCTATACTTTTGGAACCGCTTTGAGGTAATTATTTTGAGATATCTTGTTGCATGACCAATAAATGCCATAATTTTTCATTTATGACTTGCTGAAATAGTAATGATTATTTGGTTATTCTCAAAATCTTAGAGGCTGTTTTATAACAGAAGAAGTGGCCGAACTGAATGGATCCTTAATGGTTGGAACTGAAGTTGGGCTGATTACTAGTTTACTACACACACAGATATTTTATTATATAATTATTTTATCCACTGGAAGACAAAGTAATAAGTAATTTAATTCAGTCACTTCAACTGTTAGAGATGTAGACTCCATTATTTTCTTGAATCTGATTTATATTAGTTTCTTGGATTTGATTCATGTATCTCAGGTCCCAGCTCTACAAAGATTTAGGCGGTCTCAGCTTCAGCAGCACCCAGACTTCCACATTACCTCATCTACGATCCTAGCTTCAACCTTACACATCACAAGATTAAACACAAGAAACCAACAACCAGTCAACAGTGACCCTGTTTCAGGAGGTCACTTGAGTGCTGAATCTGATCAAGCTAGGTCAGCAAATGGTGCACCGGAAGCTTCAGGACTTCAAGAGCCACTAGAGACTGACAATCCAGACAGGATACATGGTCCTATTCAATTTCCACAACCAACCGATCCACAACAAACTGAAGCAGCCCCTAATCCCAGTACCTTGAACTCATTCAGTTCGCTTTTATTATGGATCCTAGGTGGTGCTTCTTCCGATGGCCTTAATTACCTTCTTTCCATATTCAGAGATGTGAGAGACCAAGGTCAAGTTTATGCTGAGGCTCCGCAGCAGGAAAACCAGGCAGCACAGGACAATAGATGGTGAAGAAGAGGGTTGAAAAGGGTTTGAATTGATTGGTTGATGTTCAAGCTGCCTATGTATTCTTATCATATCACAAAGGTGTAGGCGTATAGAAAATATTGTGGGAAGTTTTCTTAATCAAATGTGATGTATTATAAATTTATAATATAGTATAGAGGGCTTTTTCTTGTCAATAAGAAATCGAGATTGGTTTTCTTCCCTTCTCAATTATTAATTAGTTTTATTATTTAAAATTGTATGTAACCCAACATTTGGCTGATAGATGGAGCTTCTAGTAAGTCACATTAAGGGACCAGCTCAGGGGAGGCTAGAGTCTTATCCTATCCTCCCGCCCCAACCCCCAGCTGGAGAGAGAGAGCGCCAGTTGGGAGAGGGGGAGGTTACGGTTTTTGAGGTTTCAAGATTCAAAATATCTTTTTAGTAAACCAGAAATTCATTAAGCACAAGCAAAGAACAATAACAACAAACCAACAACAAAAAATAGCTTTGAAGGTAAACAACAAATAAGGAAGGTAAAAAAAAAAAAAAGACAAAAGGGAAAGGCACAAAGATAATCAGGAAAAGACAAACACTAAGAACACTTACAACAACCAAGCGAATATTGCCACCAGAGACATCTTTCTGAACAACCAAGCGGGTAGAGAGTGGGTAGGAAATCCTGTTTTCAGCGTAACACCATAAAGGTAGAGCTTCTCTAAAGAATAAAAAGATAGCCTTATACGTGCTTTAACTACCTCATGGGCAGTACAATTAACTCTTCGAGGTCATCACTAATATGTTTGAATGAATGTTTTTATCAATGATCAGAAAGAAATCGGTTTAGATATCTTTCCAGAATGATATGGAAGATCCAAAGCCAAAAGTAGTATTTTCTAGCAACAATATAATGGAAGCAGCCAATCAATATGGATTGATCCAAAATCTGATTCAAATCTAATATAGAACTTATGTATACATAAGAAATGTATCAAATTGATTTTTTTTTTTTTAACAAATAGATTCGATACCTTAACATGAGGACCTGAGATCCTTGCAAACGAAAAGGATTTCTTGAGAAGCAGAAGATATCATTGGATTAACACTGCACAAGCAGCAAATTATCTGATTCAATACAATCATCTTTTAAGTCTAAAGAAATCGCAAATTTTAAAGCTTCTAAAATGGCTTTGACTTAAGCAGCAATTATAGGAGAGGCAGCTTCGTAGGTACCATAACCTAATCCCCAATAGACCCCAAATCGATCCCTCAACAGAAAACCAAAATCCGCTTCATTCGAGCTACAAGATTTGATCTCTCTCCACTATAGACTTGTGAATAGAAGCAGTCACAACTATAGACTTGTGAATAGAAGCAGTCACAAGAAGAGGATTAGTGTAATCGTTTTCAAAATAAGAACTAAGAAGTGTTCCTATCTTCCTACAAACAAATTACTGAATTTGCAATAATATCCACATTTGTGTTTCTAAGAGACCCTAACAGCTCATCGAACCACACATCAAATGGCCTGTGATCATCTTCTTCAGTTGGTCTAATACCAATCTCTGCACCTAACCAAAATGCATTTGGCCTTTTGGCCTTTCCACAATAGAGGAGAGCATGAAGGATGGCTTCTTACTGCTCACACCTAGAACAGAAGGGAGATTGCACAATTTCTCAATTGAAAAGATTCTTTTTAACTAATAGGCCATTTACACAACACCTCTAAATAAAATGCTTGAGTTTTGGTTTAATAGGAAGAGACTAGATCAACTGTCTTCTCGTTATCCAAACTGGATTTCGAAACTTTAGAGTTAGGTAGATATATTAGAGACTTAGCAAGGAAATAAGCTGATTTAATACTCAACCTTCCTTTTCCATTTGAAGCCCAAACCAGACCGCCTTCCACAACCATTCTCGGCTAGTTCTATTTCAAGTCTTTTTTTTTTTTTTTTTTGAGTTACGAAAGGGGAAAAACCATTCTCAGTATCGACTGTTATAGGACCCATGGGTTTAAAGCCATCTATCCCTAGAATCCAAGGATCCTCCCACAATTTGAGATTAAACCCCTTGTTGACCATCCAAAGGATTCCTTTCTCAAGCACTTTTCCATGCCATCACACTCCTCTAACCCTAAGATGGATTTGACTTATCCTTTGCTTCAAAGACATACTTGACTTTTAATGTTTTGGCCCACAAGCTTGTTGAGTCATTGCACAATCTCCATGCCAACTTAGCTAAAAGAGAGAGAATTAATGCTTGAGGATCCCTGAAACCCAAACCGCCATTAAACCTATTTCTACTGATTTGAGCCTATTGAACCCATCTAACGTTTTTTGATCATCAAGGTCTCCCCGCCAAAACTTTTTTTTTTTTTTTGGGTCTTGGTTGAGTTATCACAAATTCCTCTTGGGATTAAAATACATAGAATACGGTTGGTAGGAATAGCAGTGATAACTAATTCTAGAAGCACCTCTTTTCCAACTTGAGAGGAGCCTCTTGAACCTCTAGATTTATTAGACGCTCAATCACTAAGATGCTCAAAGATTAGACGCTCAATCACTAAGATGCTCAAAGATTGACACTTTTTCCTTCCAATAATTGGATATATACCCAAATGGATGGAGGGGTTTTCTACCTTTTTTATGTAGAAAGGTCTTGCCACTACATTTTTTAACATTGGGTGCATATTTGAACTGGAAAAAAAATCTGATTTGAGTTCACCTGCTGACTTGAAGTTTTTTCATAACTGAAGAAAGCATCTAGTAGGAAACTAGTTCCCCAAGTTTTGCCTTTGAGAATATATAGTTTCTTTTGCAAAAATAGATGAGAGCTTACTAATTTTAATGACAGATGGAATTTTTCTTTCAACCAAATCTTTAAGGATAGCTGAGAAAACATTTTAGTAGATAAGGAAAGATAAAGGGAAAGGGATCTCCTTGTCTAATCCCACTTTGAGGCTATAAATTTTCTTAGATGGAGAGCCATTAACAAGAATTTGATAAGACAAAAGAAATACGAGAATTATCCATTTAATCTATTTTTCCATAAACCCCATTTATCCATAGCTTTTTCAAAACCATCCACTCTACCCTATTAAGGCTTTACCCGGAAAATTTAATGGCCATGAATCCTTTCTTCTCTTTAGTGTGCTTCATATAATGCATAACTTTGTAGAGGATATTGTCACTAATAGTCATGCCTAAAATGAAAACACTCTTATTGATTGAAATGATCCTTTCTAAAATTGGTTTTAGCTTGTTTGTTAAGATCTTGGCTGTCATCTTGTAGACAATACCACATAGGCTTATGGGTCTAAAATGAGAACCATATTCAAGATTCTTGACATTTTGGATGAGAACTATGAAGGTGGAATTCAAATCTAGGTTTTAATCTACATTCTCTAAAAAAGTTAAAAATCCTTTTAAGTATATCATTCTTTACAACATCTTAGTACTTCTAAAAAAATGACTTGGAAAACCATCAAGACCCTGGAGTTTCCTTCGTGCCATGTAAAAGATCTTGATGTGGGGTGACCCAACCCAGCCCATTTGAGGCTGGGAGGCCCAGCCCACAAGCGCCAAATCAGGGAACGAGATCCGTTACAGCAGGGGTTACCCTGCCCCCACCGTACGGAGCCAACTGTGATGGGCTCACATGGCCCTGCCAAACCTGCTGCAGGCCCTCGTACGACTCCCATCTCAGGCGTTCATCTCCACATACCTCCAGGCAACTCAAGTATAAATATGAGTACCCCTCTCTCCCTTCGTACCCTGTACTAACTTGATCGTTGGAGACTTTGCCCCGGGTTCTCACCCGGGGCCTCTGACAAGTTTTTGCCTTGCAGCACTTCGGCCATCTACCCTTGGCTCCTACCATACTCGGGGTCCACCCCACCTCGGCCTCAGCAATGACCTCTCCGAGTCCTCAAAGCCTTCGGCTAGCCTTCGACCAGCCTTCAGAGTCCAGGGGCAGAATTACTTTGTTGTCCTCGGCCATTCCGAGCACCAACAATTGGCACCATCAGTGGGAACAACACTAATATGTTCCCCGAGAGAACTATAGCAAGTTAACAAGTCCCTAAGCTCCAACTAATCAACATGGTACGAAGAACGAGAAATACACAAAATCTTGTCACCAGTGAACAGTTCCAAGCTGTGCTCGATTGCCTGGAATATTTGACACAACGAGTCGAGCAGAACTTCCCCTAGGCAAGAAGTCGCCCCCAAGGTGACCGCTTCGCCAGGGAGTCAACACAGCTGGGCCGATGTGGGTCCACCACCCAATTGGCCCTTAGCCTCGGCCACGCGGAGCGGGTTGAGCCCTCAGAGTCTGGCAATAGTCGCTTGGTTGACCCACGCTCCAACAACTTTAAACCTCCCAGCCGAAGGGAGGACAACACCAAACCTCCCAACTGAAGGGAGGAGGATCCGAAGTGATCGGAGGATAGCTGTCAGCTTTCCGAGTAGCATCACCGACACTGAAGGGCCAATCCGAGGGACGAAGGTAGGCACCGTGATTGCCCCAATGCTCAATCTAGGGCCGAGGACCGGCATCGAGTCTCTCCCCCTCACGTCTTGGACCTCCGGGACGTCCTTAACGACCATTGTGCTAAACGCGAAGCACGCAGTCTCAACTCGGAGCACTCTAGAGTCCGTACCGAGCACCACCATGTTCGTGAAGACCGGGATGGCATGCAAGCCATGTTTGACCCCATGTCCGCCGAACTCCGAGCCAAGCTCGGAGCTGTCAAAGCCGAGCTTAAACAGGAGAAAGAGGGCCAAACCGACAACTCGACTGGACAAAGCTCCTACCAAGGGAGAATGGATGCCTTCTCCCCTGATATCATTGTCGAGCCTCTACCCCTAAACTTCAAGGTTCCCGCTTTAGAGATGTACGACGAGAACTATGACATGGACGACCACTTGGAGAGTTTCAGGGCACTCAGGATCCTATATGGGTACTCCCATGCCTTGACATGCCGAACTTTCCAGGCAACCTTCAAGGGAGCCGCTCGACGGTGGTTCTCCAGAGTGTTGTCTCGCTGATGACTGTCAAGAAGAAGTGAGGGGAAAGCTTGTGGTCATACACTGACCGATTCAAGAAAGAACTTGAGGTTTATGACCTCGACCCTCTGGTCTCCATACATGCCGTTATCAGCAGGCTCCTCCTGGCTCTGCCCCCAAATGCTCAGTGGCCAAAAGCCAATTGAAGATGAAGCTGGAGTTCCTAGAAAGGGCCCAGAAGTATATTGCGGTTGAAGAGGCCTCGACCACGAATGCCCATGAGAGGGGCACGGAGCCCCCGAGAAGAAGAGAAAAAATGGGGACCAGAGCCGTATCAACAACAACAACAGAAAACCTTCAGCCCCGGCCTTGGCTTACAATCAGTATATGCCACTCAACTCCAACCGCATGCAGATTTTGATGCAGATTGGGCAGGAGAAATTCATGAAGTGGCCTAAAAAGTTGAAGAAGAACCCCTATCGGGGTAACCCCAAAAAGTAATGCAAGTTTCACTGAGGTACGGGCCACGATACTGAGGACTGCTACGATCTCAAAAATGAGATAGAGTCCCTCATTTGTTGGGGCCACCTCAAGCAATACGTTGGAGGCGAGGCTAGCGCCTCGTCCTCTCAGCAACAGCAGCAACAACACCAGCAAGTAGCAGGCGTCATTGGTGTCATAGTGGGAGGCATGGCCTCGGGTGGAGCCTCGGCTTCGGCTCACAAAGCCTATGCTAGGCAGTTAAAAATCCACGGGTTGGCCCCCAAGAAGCATAAACAAGAACCCCTCTCCTTCATAGACGAGGACCTGAAGGGGGTAGCAGTCCCCCATGATGACGCATTGGTGGTTTTGGCCGTCATTGCGAACTTCGTAGTAAAAAGGATCCTTGTTGATAGTGGCTCCTCAGCCGACATCCTTTTCTATGAAGCTTTTGAAACGACGAAGATAGCTCCAGAGTGCCTCCAACCAGTAGATGCCCCACTAGTCGGCTTCTCTGGTAGCATCGCCAAACCAGAGGCAAGATTTCCCTACCGGTCATAGTAGGACGGAGCCTCAGCAGGTGACAAGGATGACAGAGTTTCTGGTCGTGAAGATTGGCTCACCCTATAATGCCATCATGGGGACGCCAACCCTTCACACACTCCGAGCAGCCATTTCTTCCTACCACCTTGCCTTGAAGTTCCCCATCGAGTGTGGCGTCGGGGTCATTCGTGGGGACCAGCATGCCGCCCGTCAGTGCTATATGGCAACGCTGAAGGGAAAGAATAAAGAAGCTCTGCCACTAGAGGGCCTCGACCTCAGGGAGGAACTAGCAAGCCAAGGCCAGCCGGCCGAGGACCTTGTCTTGGTCCCCCTAGATGAGGATGAACCCAACGAAACAATCTGTGTCAAGTCCAACTTTCCCCCCGAAAGCCTATTTGAATGGTAAGTTTCCTCAGACTCAATGCCGACATCTTTGCTTGATCTGCCGTTAACATGCCTAGGATTGACCCTTCGGTCATTACACACAGGCTGAGCATGGACCCGAGCCCTTGGCTAGTTCGGAAAAAGAAGAGGAACTTTGCACCAGAACGATGGAAGGCCATAGAGGAGGAAGTTGAAAAGCTACTCGACACTGGCTTCACCCTAGAGGTACACTACCCTAACTGGTTGTCAAACATGGTTATGGTAAAGAAAGCTAACGGGAAAAGGCAGATCTGTATTGATTTCATAAACCTTAACTGAGCCTACCCCAAGGACAATTTTACTTTGCCGTGGATAGACCACCTCATTGACACCACTACACGGTACAAGCTGCTTAGCTTCATGGATGCCTTCTTCGGATACAATCAGATAAAGATGCACCCAGATGATGAAGAGAAACATCATTCATCACCAAGCATGGCACATACTGCTACCGTTGAAGGAATGGTAGGATCCATCGTATGGATGCCAAAAAGATTGCGGAATGGGTGGGCGAATTTCAAAATTTCCTACCTTTCCTTGAACTAGGAATCGTATTCCCTGATTTTAGAATAAAAAATATTCAAGGATCCTACTTGAACCATAATCGAACCATATTTGAACCAAAAGACAAGGGAGGGATTATACCTGATCCAGAGAAGTGATATCTCCCAAAGTTGGTGTTCACACCCAAAGAAGACACCAAGATCCGCTCCTACTGAAGATGACACGACAACTGTGGAACAGAACCGACAGAGTGCGTCCTACGCACTGAATCCTTCACAAGAATCCTCTGGAAACAATGAGCACCGAACTGAATCAGCCTTTCAGTAAAAGCTGATATCAAGAACTCTTTCTTGATCTTTCCCTCTCAGAGAGATCGAACTGGTGGTGGTTGGCGACGGCTAATGAAGGAGGAAAACTAGAGAAGAGAGTGGTGAACTGATTTTCTCCTCTAGGGTTTCTGAGATCTAATTTTTAGAATGCAGGTGTGTTCTATGTGAAATCCCTTGGGTTTGAATTCCTGTAATTCGAATTACGGTTTTCTTCCTCTTGCTTAATGATTAAGAAAGCCTCCTAATCATATCAGGAGTTTCCCTTATCCAAATCAGTATTTGGATTAGGACTCTTCTTAATCTTATTTGCATATTAGATTAGCTTTAGGGCTCATCTTAATCTCAGATCCACCCCCTTAATTGACTGATCAAATCAGCCCAGTTTGAAATGGGCTTTGGGCCCATTAAGTAATAAGTGCTCAATAGTCTTCCAAACTGCTGCCCAGTTGGACTTCTTTGTATGGCGTGGGACCCAAGCATTGATCTAAACGCTAGCCACATGGGTTCGGACCAACCTTTGTTACAATGCCTAGCCGAATTCACTGGGAAGCCCAGTGAACCCCCTAAGCCCATTGCATGGAGTCTATGGGCCCAACACTTACACTAAGTGCTCCCTTGGCCAAGCCATCTTATAAAAACCCAGGGACTATGGGCAGATGCAAGATTAGCTCATCAGGTATTATCTTAAATGGCCTTACACTTAACCTCTCAGCCCATAATGATCAAGCACTACCCAACAAGAGAGGACCTCTCCCTCGGCTGCAAGGAACAATGCTGCACTCTCTACTTACATGGATCCAAGGAATTAAAACCATTTGTAAACGTTTTGAAACCATATGTAAGTATATATCATATATATAGATTTTGCAAAACAAAATTCCAACGATTGAAATCAACTGCCGGAAATTTGGTTTCCATCAGAGAGAGTGCATCCCCGATCATTACCTTTGTCCGACAAAGTAAACGTTTTGAAACCATATGTAAGTATATATCATATATATAGATTTTGCAAAACAAAATTCCAACGATTGAAATCAACTACCCGCAATTTGGTTTCCATCAGAGAGAGTGCATCCCCGATCATTACCTTTGCCCGACAAAGGGGCTGATCCCATCACTATGATCACTCACTCAGATGAATTCTCAGACTATCCCAACATACCCAAGTTTTGACCCCTGCTAAGGATCTCACTGATTGGCATATTGAAGACAGCCCGATCCGACACCTAGTGCAGTACCATAATCGCGTCTGGGGGTCTGGTGTAACTTTTTAGTTTTGCCCATCATTCTCCAAGGTCCAGGGCAATACTAGAAATCTGGTCCAGTTCAAGGGTTCAAGTAATCCTACACTGCGTGTGCCTTGGGTCTCACCCTGGCGGCTGAGACAAGCCACCCCAACAGTTGGCAACACACCAGTGTCAGCCTTGGCAGGATAAATCTCCCCATACTAATCCAATGGCTGGGAACATTTAAAACTAACATAAGTCTCATTAAGTGTCCAGTTTTAGGGTCTTACACAGAAGCATATCACACAACATGAATCAAACATGTACTTTATTTATTTACATTAAATATCAAAAGTACATAAAAATCGATTAAAGCTAAGGGCATACAAAAACTATCCAATAACTCCCACTTGCACTTAGGTCCAATCTGGTACAAGCCGAAGTCCCATACTTTCCACGTGTTTCTCAAACACCTTTTGTGTGAGTGACTTAGTTAATGGGTTTGTCACATTATCCACTGATGCTACCTTCTGAATCAGGATGTCCCCTCTACCAATGATCTCCCGTAGTACATGGTACTTCCTCTTGATGTGCTTTGACTTCGAGTGGGCCCAGGCTCCTTAGCCCGGGCGATCGCTCCATTGTTGTCACACAACAATGCGATGGGTGATATGTTGGACGGAACCACTCCTAATTCATGAACAAACTTCTTCATCCACATGACTTCCTTGGTAGCTTCACTTGTGGCAATGTACTCAGCTTCGGTTGTGGAGTCTATCGTGGACCCCTATTTGCTGCTTTTCCAGCAAACAATACACGATCCTATCGTGAAAATGTACCCAGAATTTGTAGTGAACTACCATCGAATACTATACAAAACTCTTTTGTCCTTCGAAAGTATTTGAGTATGTTCTTAACAGTAGTCCAATGCTCCTGCCCTATGTTGGCTTGTAACCTACTTATGATACTCACTGCCTGAGCAATGTCAGGGCGAGTGCACAGCATGGAATACATGATGCTCCCTACGACTGAGGCATAGGGAATGTCTTTCATGCCCTCGATCTCCTCAGAAGTCTTACGAGACATTTTCTTGGAGAGAGTGACTCTGTGCCTGAAAGGAATGTTTCCTTTATTGGAGTTCTCCATGTTGTACCTTTTGACAATTTTGTCAATGTAAGTAGCCTGGGATAATCCAATTATCCGCTTCGACCTATCTCTAGAGTCGAAGACCCAGTATATAGGAAGCATCTCCAAGATCTTTCATGGAGAACTGCTACGAAAGCCATACCTTGGCCGAAGTCAACATTCCTACATCATTCCCAATGAGTAGGATATCGTCCACATACAACACCAAAAAGGTGACCTTATCCCCACTGGACTTCTTTTAAACATGTGGCTCATCCTGATTCTGTTCAAAGTCAAACGATTTGACGACAGAGTCAAAACGGATGTTCCAACTCCTAGAAGCTTGTTTAAGTCCATATATGGATCTATTAAGTTTACATATCATGTGTTCTTGACCAACAACAATGAAGCCTTGCGGCTGTTACATGTAGATATCTTCACTAAGATCTCCATTCAGGAACGCGGTTTTGAAATCCATTTGCCAAATCTTGTAGTCATGGTATGCTGCTACAGCTAGCAGGATCCTAATGGATTTAAGTGTACCCTTTCGCCACCAAACGAGCTTTGTAGGTCTCAATTTTGCCATCGAGGCCCTTCTTCCTCTTATAAATCCATTTGCAACCAATTGCTTTTACCCCGGAGGGTAGATCTACTAGAGTTCAAACTCCATTGGCCTCTATCGAGTCCATCTCAGCTCTCATGGCCTCCACCCACTTCTGGGAACCTATGTCCAACATAGCTTCCGCGTAAGTCACATGATCCTCCTCATTAGTCAAGGCTTCCCCCAAGTAACTATCCTGGTCATAACCATAACGGACTAATGGCCTAGATACCCGGGTGATTCTTCTAGGTTGGTCATTACCTGGAACCTACGGGACATCTCCCACTGGTCCTGAGCTCTCCTCATCAAGAACTACTTCTCACTTGGGTCATAGAAAAGATAACCCACTGAATCCTTTGGGTAGCCTACAAATAGGCAACGACTAGTTTTGGATTTCAACTTGTCCGCACTTGTTATTTTAACGTGCGTAGGACAACCCCAAATCTTCAAGTGTCTAACACTTGGTTTCTTTCCGGTCCACAGTTCGTATAGAGTTTTCATAACCGATTTGGTTGGAACCCAATTCAGCACGTAAATTGTGGTCTCTAACACATATCCCCAAAAGGATGTGGGAAATTCCGAGCATGTGAGAACTGACTGGACCATGTCTAACAATGTCCTATTCCTCCTCTCTGAAACATCATTAAGTTGGGGTGTTGCAGGAGGAGCTAACTGTGAGATAATCCCATTGGCCTTTAAGTAGTCCCTGAATTTGTCAGAGAGATACTTGCCACCTTGATTTGATCAAATGGCCTTAATTTCTCTCCCTAACTGTTTCTCGACCTCTTGTCTGAACTCTTTAAACTTTTCAAAGGAATTAGATTTATGTCTTATTAGGTACACATAACCATATCATGAGAAATCATCAGTAAAGGTGATGAAATACATGTGTTGATTGCAGGTCCTAACACTTAGTGGACCACATACATCACTATATATAAGATCAAGTGTGCATGTACATCTTTCATGCTTACCGTTAAATGGTCACTTTGTCATCTTGCCTCTAAGGAAAGGATCACAAGTGGGAAGGTTTTCTATGGTTAGAAAACCCAAAGGACCATCCTTTACCAATCTTGTGTTTCGGTCAATACCGATATGGCCAAGTCGGTAATGCCACAGGCACGTGGGACTAACCATGTCATGAGTCCTTTTCTTGGGGATTCCAACCATCGTAGTTTTGGTTAAGTTAATTTCTAGAGAAGGATGTAGAACATAGAGACCATTCTCTAGTTCCCCGCATGCAATGAATTTGTTGTTCCTTTTGATAGTAATCATATTACTAAAAGAGACAGTATATCCATCCACACACATTTTAGAAGCAGAAATCAAATTTCTTCTTAGATTTTGTACATAAAGACAGTCTTTCAGTACAAGAACCCCTTCTCTAAAACTTAACTCCACGGTTCCTATCGTCGTAGCTGCAACACTTGCAGAAGTCCCCAAGTAAAGTGCCACCTCTCTTTCACTCAGCCTTCTGTTTACTTTGAACCCCTACAGTGAGTTACACGCATGAGTTCAAGCCCCAGAGTCAACACACCAGGACACAGAAGTCACTAATAAATTAGTTTCCATGACACAAGTTTCGAAAGTACCTTTCTTAGATTCTAGGTAGGCAGGACAATTCCTCTTCCAGTGGTCGGCCTGCTTACAGAAGTGACAGGCATCGGATGCCTTGTCTTTCTTTTGTTTCTTAGATTTTGTGACCTTCTTCTCGGGCTTTCTCTTTACCTTCCTCTTCTTGCCTAATTTGCCAGCTTCAACAAGCATGGCTATCAGCTCATCCTTCCTTATTAATTCCTCAGCTCTTTGCAACATATTGCTGAGCTCTTGGACGCTGACATTCAACTTGTTCATATTATAATTCATAATTAACGGGTTAAAGGAAGGAGGCAGAGAGTTGAGAATAGCATCGATCTGTGTGACCAGATCTAGCCCGAGACCAAGGGCCTCCAGCTCGTTTATGTAGCCCATCATTCGAAGACAATGGTCATGCACTTGCTGCCCCTTAGTCATCTGCTCAGTCATGAACTGTTTTAGGACCTTCTGTCGAGTAGAATGATTCTACTCTTCATACATAGTTTTTAGACTATCCAATATGTCTTTAGCGAGTTCGATCTGATCGAACTGCCTTTGTATCGTATTGTCCAAAGAGGCTATGATATAGTAGCGGGCCAGGGAGTTTTTGTCCTCCCATTCCTGGTATTCTCTCCTTCGGGCCTTAGAAGCCCTATCCCAGACGATTCGGAGTAGGATTTTTAGCCACCTTATCCAGTTTTTCTGAAGCCAGGACCAACATAAGGTTTCTGTACCGGTCGGCACAATTGGGTCCCTTAAGCTTGTTGTCATCAAGCAACTTAGAAAATTGTCCATTTACCATTTTCTGATAAAACAACAAAACATTAGTCGACAACCTTAGTTTGATTCGTGTTACTTACATAGGTATGGCTTTTAATCTATGTTCCATTTCCATTTATTCATCTCCGAGATTTCCCTCCTATCTCAGTGACGGAGATGACGAAATGTCTCTGGAAATGTGGGAAATCACATAGGGCGTGGGCCAACTATTTCAGATGCATAACCCCACCACCATTTTGCAACGGATCACATTCACTCATCATATGAATTTCCCTTTGGCCTCTGTCAGACAAGGTTAAGAGTCATTTTCAAATAAACCTTTATGTCCAGTGAATGCTCACCCATCATATTCATGTTATGCTAAGGTACTGTGAGAGAGTTCCCATTTTCTGGTGAAGCCCCTCCCACATTGGTCTATGACGCCCCTATCATCTTATGAAATACTCTAACAGACGCAACAACAAATGGATAGCCCAATTTTATGGTGTGTTTCCTCATTACTGAAGGACCCATCATCGTGCTAATGACGGAAGGCCTTTAGAGAGTCCATCAGCACTCATATTACCGGAGGGAACAAAATTATGCCCTAGTTTAATTTAGGTCAAACCAAAGTTGCTCCCACTGACTTTCATAAAGTCAGATTTCTTGTGGGCCTAAATCGGCTAGGGTTTCCGCACGCTTCCCTTTTCAGGGTTGTGGGGCCCACCATGCAAAGAGGGGGTCATCCAATGACCTTAAGGGACACCATGGCAATGATGTGCATTCAGCCATGTTGTGTGCAAGAGCCACTAACGAATCATCATGGGCCAAGTGCTTATGGCCCATGTTCGCAGCACATCAAACATCCACACATCACATGATATGGAAGAATTGATCCAATTAATCACTAACTGTAAAGCCCATTAAACAACCCGACAAAACCATAATATTAACAATTAATATCATCTAGGTATATAGGCTGAATAGCAGTTAGCAATTCAGCCCATATAGCTTTTCTCACAAAAGTGGGCTTTTGCAGTTTTAACTCTTTTAAAACTAGGCTTTACAGGTTGGATCGAATGAATCCCTGCAATTGAACATCAGTTCGGTCCAAACAGATTTGGTCCAATCTAGTCCGAGATGGTCCGAAACTGATTTTCAATCCAATAATTAATTCAAGAAAGATCTGAAATTAATATTTCTGATTTTAGACAATCATAAATTAGATATGGACTGTTTGCACCACCTGCAAAATAGAGGTTAATCACTAGGGTTGCAGTTTCATAAACTGCAAAACGTAGAATGCGATCTCTCCATCTACAAATCTCCAACGCCACCACCTTCTTCAATCAAGAAAATAAAATAAAACAGAAATCTCATTTCTATTAATCAATTACATCCTTGATTGAATCCTACGCATTTAGTTTGGAAAAATAAAAAAAAAATTTACAGACCGAATTGAATAGAAATTACAAAAGGGATGCATAGACAATCTACGCCAATTCTGCACTTCGATCTCCAGGTACAAATGGTCCATTAAATAAAAAATAAGAAAAGAATAGTTCTAAATAAATTTCAGATTTAACAAAACTTAATTTCAAATCAATCGCCCTCAACAAGAAACAATTTCATGAAATAAAATAGCAAACTACGCAATACCCGGATATAACAACTTCTATCAAATTGCGTAGGTTCAAATATGATCTTTTGGTTCAAGATTTGAACCTATGGCTCTGATACCACTAAAGGAATGGTAGGATCCATCATATGGACGCCAAAAAGATTGCGGAATGGGTGGGCGAATTTCAAAATTTCCTACATTTCCTTCAACTATGAATCGTATTCCTTGATTTTAGAATAAAAAATATTCAAGGATCCTACTTGAACCATAACCGAACCAGATCTAAACCAAAAGACAAGGGAGGGCTTATACCTGATCCAAAGAAGTGATATCTCCCAAAGTTGGTGTTTACGCCCAAAGAAGACACCAAGATCCGCTCCTGTTGAAGATGACACAGCAACTGTGGAACGGAACCAGCAGAGTGCGTCCTACGCACTGAATCCTTCACAAGAATCCTCTGGAAACAATGAGCACCGAACTGAATCAGCCTTTCAGTAAAAGATGATATCAAGAACTCTTTCTTGATCTTTCCCTCTTAGAGAGATCGAACTGGTGGTGGTTGGTGGCGGCTAATGAAGGAGGAAAACTAGAGAAGAGAGTGGCGAAATGCTTTTCTCCTCTAGGGTTTCTGAGATCTAATTTTCAGAATGCAGGTGTGTTATCTGCGAATTCTCTTGGGTTTGAATTCCTGTAATTCGAATTAGGGTTTTCCTCCTCTTGCTTAATGATTAAGAAAGCCTCCTAATCATATCAGGAGTTTCCCTTATCTAAATCAGTATTTGGATTAGGACTCTTCTTAATTTTATTTGCATATTAGATTAGCTTTAGGGCTCATCTTAATCTCATATCCACCCCCCTTAATTGACTGATCAAATCAGCCCAGTTTGAAATGGGCTTTGAGCCCATTAAGTAAAAGTGCTCAATAATCTTTCAAATTGCTGCCCAGTTGGGCTTCTTTGTATGGCGAGGGACCCAAGCATTGATCTACATGCCAGTCACATGGGTTCGGACCAACTTTTGTTACAAGGCCTAGCCGAATTCACTAGGAAGCTCAGTGAACCCCCTAAGCCCATCACAAGGAGTCAATGGGCCCAACACTTACACTAAGTGGTCCCTTGGCCAAGCCATCTTATAAAAGCTCAGGGACTGTGGGCAGATGCAAGATTAGCTCATCAGGTATTATCTTAAATGGCCTTACACTTAACCTCTCAGCCCATAATGATCAAGCACTACCTGACAAGAGAGGACCTCTCCCTCAGCCGCAAGGAACAGTGCTGCACTCTCTACTTACATGGATCCAAGGAATTAAAACCATTTGCAAACGTTTTGAAACAATATGTAAGTATATATCATATATATAGATTTTGCAAAACAAAATTCCAACGATTGAAATCAACTGCCGGCAATTTGGTTTCCATCAGAGAGAGTGCATCCCCGATCATTACCTTTGTCCAACAAAGGGGCTGATCCCGTCACTATGATCACTCACTCAGATGAATTCTCAAACAGTCCCAACATACCCAAGTTTTGACCCCTGCTAAGGATGTCACTGATTGGCATATCAAAGACAGCCCGATCCGACACCTAGTGCAGTACCATAATCGCGTCTGGGGGTCTGGTGTAACTTTCTAGTTTTGCCCATCATTCTCCAAGGTCCAGGGCAATACTAGAAATCTGGTCCGGTTCAAGGGTTCAAGTAATCCTACACTGCGTGTGCCTTGGGTCTCACCCTGGCGGCTGAGACAAGCCACCCCAACAGTTGGCAGCACACCAGTGTTAGCCTTGGCAGGATAAATCTCCCCAGACTTATCCAACGGCTGGGAACATTTAAAACTAACACAAGTCTCATTAAGTGTCCAGTTTTAGGGTCTTACACAGAAGCATATCACACAACATGAATCAAACATGTACTTTATTTATTTACATTAAATATCAAAAGTACATCAAAATCGATTGAAGCTAAGGGCATACAAAAACTTTCCAACAACCGTGTGATGCCCTTCAGCCTCAAGAATGTGGGGACCACCTACCAATGCCTTGTCAACAAGATGTTCAAAGAGAAGATGGGGAGGAACGTCAAAGCCTATGTGCATGACATGGTAGTAAAGAGCCTGAAGGTTGAGACCCACGTCTCGGACCTAGCCGAGACCTTCGACACCTTGTGGAAGTACAACATGAAACTCAACTCCAACATGTGTGCCTTCAGTGTTATATCAGTCATCATCACTCAAAGAGGCATTGAGGCTAATCTTGAGAAGATAGAAGCCACACTAGATATGGCACCCCCGCGGATGGTGAAGGAGACCCAAAAACCCAAAAAGTCAGTCGACCGTTGCCTGCCCTTCTTCCATGCCATCAAGAAGCTGAAAGAGTTCTAGTGGATGGAGAAGTGCCAATGCGCCTTTGATGAGCTCAAGGCGTACCTTACTTCGCCTCGCCTTCTTGCCATGCCAGCCAAGGGGGAAACCCTGAACCTATACCACTCGGCCGGGGATGAAGTAGTCAGTTCAGTCCTCATCAAGGAAGATGGCATGCAGAAGCCGATGTACAATGCCAACAAGGTCCTCTGCGACGCCGAGACCAAGTACCCTGAGATAAAAAAGTTGGCTTCTGCCCTCGTGATTTTGGCAAGGAAACTCCGGTCATATTTCTAGGCCCACACTATAGTGGTCCTAATGAAGCAGCCCCTCAAGGCCATCATTGCCAAACCTGAGACCTCAGGAGCCAAGGGAGCTTTAGCTCTATTGGGGCCCCACAGAGCTAGATGAGCCTTAGCTCTATCTCGGCCACCCCCCAATATGGCAGGTGACCTCGGCCTTGTCAAGGTTAACACATTGGGATATGGGAGCCAGGTGAGCCTCTGCTCGGCCTAGGCCCCACGGAGCCAGATGATCCCCAGCTTCATCTTGGCCACCCCTTAATACGGCAGGCCACCCCTTAATACGGCAGCCACTTCGGCCCTGCCGAACCCAACACTTAGAAGATTGGGAGACAGGCGAGCCCCAACTCAACCTCAGCTCCGCTCTACATCGATAGGTCATCTTGCTATCTACTTAAGTAAAGGGAAGAGAGCCAAGCGAGCCTCACGCCCCACTTCGGCCTCTCCCCATCACAAGCCTCTTCGGCCTTGCCTAAGTGAACTCTTAAAAGGTGTTAGGCTAGGCAAGCCCCGACTCAGCCTCAGAGGCTTCGCCTTGGCTTCCCTTCACCATCATACTAATGCGCAAAAGTAGAACAAAGCAAACCAAAGAGAACTATACTTGTCTCACACTGTGTTTTTTCTTTTGGAGGGGCAAGGACCCTTCAGAAACAAAAGCATAAGTGCAAAAAATGGTGCAAAAACATACAAGGAAAGATAACACAGCAAAACATAAGTGCAACAGTCAAAGCAAAAGATAAAAAAATTCCTCTGATTTTCATTATGCACAAAAAATTCTTTTAGCTTTACAAATTTGTTTCATGGCTCTTCAGGACGAATACATATACAAAAAAAAAAGAGAGAGAAAGAAGCCTGGCTTAAGCCTTGCCACTAGCTGGAGGAGGAAGTGCAAAGTCAGCATCCTCTTCGGGAGTATCAGGAATCACCTTTAGAGATTCAACATCGAAGTTCGGAAGCACCGCCAGGAGTGCCTTCTTGGTGTCCTCGATCCCATCCAAATAAGCCCCAGAAGCGACATCGGCCAGCTTATTAGCTCATTCTCTACTTCCTGGGCCCTCTTCTCGACACCAGCCACCTTTTGCTGGGCCTTGGAAGCCCTCTTAGCTACCTCCTCGGCCCTTCACTCTGCCTCGGTTGCCCGCCTGTTCGCTTTAGAGATGCCTTCCTCGGCTTGGCAGAGATGCTGCTTGGCCTCAGAGACGAGGCTCTTGACCCGAGTCCTCTTAATATGCTCCTTGGCAAGAAGATCATGCGTCTTCTTTAGGTTCTCCTCGGCCTCCTTGTGGAACTTTTGTTTGTTAGCGAAGAACTGCTGCATCTTGCGGCGCTTCTCCACAGCGTTGGAGGCTGTTTGCTGAAGCTTGTCTTTCTCAACCGCCAGCTTATCCATATTGGCCATGGTCAACTTCAGCCGATCCCCTAGACCAACAAAATGAAGGTAGACCTGCAACAAGAAAACAATTAGTACCCAACAAAAAGAACAAAGGAAAAAAAGAAAAGCAAAGAGGATCAGACTGTTACCTCGGCCAGACTCTACAACCCTTGGTCGTACAACTTGTCAAGGGCCATCCCCAACATTTGGAAGCGGTCCTGAGACAATAGGGACCCGCTTACTAGCATTGGGCCAACTCCCACGTTACGGATCAAGTCCCCCTCGCGGACCTCCCACTAAGGGCGGAAGATTTGATTAGACCGCTGGGCAAACTCCTCCAATGGCATGGGAGCATAAAACGGCCCCATCTGCTCTATGTGGGACCCCCTCGAGGTATCACTGGCATAGCTCCTAGTGTGGGCCACCTTCTGTTGTGGTTGACCCCCCACGACCCCCTCGACCGGCCTCTTCCTCCCTGCCTCGACCTTGTCAGTAGGTCTTCTCAAAACCACGGCCGATTGCTGTGGCGCTTGCTCCTCGCGCCCTAGCTGCCCCTCCTCGATGGGCTCCTTCCCCTTCGCGGGGATCTATGGAGTGGCTCCCTTCGGGGGAGCTGTTGAAGAAGTCCCCTTGGTAAGGACATGACGGGAAGACCCCCCCTTTGCAGGGGTAAAGATCTTCACCTTCTTCCCATCAGAGGGCCTCTAAGGCGTCTTGGCTCGTTCCTTCTGCATGGCATGAGAACGTTCCAGAACAGCCTTGCAGGCATCCATTGGCACCTTTGCAAACAAAACCATCAATAAGGTAGCAAAAAAAAAAAAAGAAGAGGAGAGAAGAAAAAGGGAGGGGAAAAAGGGCGTGCTAAAGGATTGCAGGGCTGAGCCCCGCAAAAACTAGTGGGACCTCCTCCTCCACCAAGGGCTGGGCTTAGACTATCCCCAGGTCGAACAACTATGCGAGATCATTGTTCTCCTCACTCGTGAACACGAGGACACTCTTCTCCGCAGCCTGGCTAACCTCTCCCCACCCAGACTTGAAGGACCAACCCTCGGGGCAAGACAGAAAGAAAAATTTTCCCTTCCAGTTATGCATGGAAGAAGGGTTGTCTATCGACTTGGTCTTACAAGGTTGGAGGTATTACATACTGTTTATGAAGAATGCCTCCTTGGCACAAACAATGCTTGGAAGAGCCTTAGCGTCAGCTCCACCCCTGGAACTAAGCCACCACTAGCATGGCCACTATGGTCCTAACGACGTTGGGCACCATTTGGCTAAGAGTAATCCCATACGCCCTCAACAATTCAGGAATCAGCGGATGAAGGGGAAACCGGAGACCAAACTAGAGGAAATGTTGGTAGACGCAGATCTCCCCCTCCTTGGGAGTCCACGGTTGTTCATCTACTTCGAGCACCCTCATACCATTGGACGAGGGAATGAAGTACTACCTTGCCAGAGCTTTGACTTGGTCCCCATCTAGAGAGTTCTCGAAACACAGGCGGAGGACATCAGTCTCAGCTACTACCTTGGCAGCCCTCATCCTAGGAACATGGTCTAGGGTTCCCTCCCCCTCGGCTAGGCAGGCCCCTTCGGCCTCCCTCAGTGTCACAGAAGTGGCACTCTCATAGGAAGGGTCCTCACCTCGACGGTTGCCTTCGACACCCTCAGGAGCTACCCTTCCCCGGAGCACCATGACCTCCTGCCAAAGGAGGGGCAAGAGTAGAAGGACTCAAGGGGGAAAGGCAAAGGCGCTTAGAGGCAAACGACAAGAATGCTGCCCCTAAGGGCCCTACTTAAAGAGGAACGAACGGCCCGGATTTCTCAAGATCCAATGGCTAAGAAGCCATCGCCTCCACTACCCAATCATGGCGCGTCGTGTGATGCTCAACCTCAGAGGGCGAAACGATGCACTAGTGACAGCTCGGATCGTCCTTGATCCAACGGACACGAAATGCCTCCGCATTTGCATTCTAGCTATGACGCATCCCTAAACGCTCACCCTCGGAAGGCGAAACGACACTCACCCTCAAAAGGCAAAATGATGTGTCCGCCCATTGTGGACCACCGGCCTATGTGACCCAACTGCGCGAATGCACGCACCGGTCAGACTGGAAAGCCGTCCCGTACACGGGTCCTTAGGCTTCATAGGTTTTCGGCCTAAAACAGCCTTCAGCTTCACAAGTCTTCAGCCTAAATAGCCTTCAGCTCCACAGATCTTCGACCTAAACAGCCTTCGGCCCCCCATGTTCTCAGCCTAACTGATGGCACCAGAACATCCACACTGAGTGCGCGTCCCGAATCACTTGTCTGAAGCAGTAGTGTTGTAAACCACTTGCAGCTTTGACCCAACTCATAAAGACAAACCAGATAGAGACATGGAAGAGGATGCCACCACAAGGTACACCTCGGCTACCGGGCCCACTGGTGCTCACCATTATTACTCCCATCAGCTGAAGCCGAAGCCAAATTTTCCTCTTCGGCCTCAGGAGATGGGGGCAAGTGATGTGGGGTGACCCAACCTAGCCCATTTGAGGCTGGGAGGCCTAGCCCGTGAGCGTCAGATCAAGGAACAAGATCCGCTACAATAGGGTTACCCTACCCCCATCATACAGAGCCAACCACAATGAACTCACATGACCTTGCCAAACCCGCTACAGGCCCTCGTATGGCTCCCATCTCAGGCGTTCATCTCCACCTACCTCTAGGCAGCTCAAGTATAAATAGGGGTACCCCCCCAAGTAAATGGGGTTACAAAAAACTCAAGACCTACAACTAAAGTCATAATAGCTATTGTAATAACTGCTATCATGACTTTAATCTAGAACTATCCACCAGGATCCTGTCCTAGTACTCTCCCTTCGTACCCTGTACTAACTTGACTGTCAAAGACTGCCTCGGGTTCTCACCCGGGGCCTCTAACAAGTTTCTGCCTTGCAGCACTTCGGCCATCTACCCTTGGCTTCTATTGTAATCGGGGTCCACCCCGCCTCGGCCTACACACCTCGGCCTCAGTAGCGACCTCTCTGAGTCCTCAAAGCCTTCAGCCAGCCTTTGGAATCCAGGGGTGGCCATTCCGAGCACCAACAGGTCCTTTTTGACTTCCTTCTCTGAGATATCTCTTTATAAGTCCTCATTGTCTTCACTGGATATAAGTATGTATATAATGTTTAAATCTTCTTCCAGCCCCACAATATTTAAAGTAGAGAAAATGTCCTAAGAGTGGTTTTTCAAAATCTACCTAACTTGCTCTTGGCCCTCCTTCCAATCACCATTGTGATCTTTTAATTTCAGAATTCTATTCATATCTCTCATTCTAATTGCGACATTGTGAAAAAGAATCTTGTGTTTCTATCTTCATGAGAGAGCCCATTGATCCTGAGTTTTTGGGCCCAAAGGATTTCCTCCCTTTAAGCAAGGTATCAAGCTCAATTCAAAGCTCCCTAACCTACCACTATCATAGTTTGAACCCATCTATGCTCTCTCAATTGAGAGGGGGCTTGGCCTCTCTTTGTTCAATTTCCTTAGACATTGACTTGAACTTTTACACTTCCTACTAACTAAAACCCTCATAGTATTTCCATCTTTATTCATCCATGCTTCGTCACCCTTTCCATGGTTTAGGTCAAGTAGGTGTTCTAGCATCATATTTTATCCTTTTATATTGAGTGTGTAGGCTTCCATTCTCATCCCTCCTATCCTTTTTGTCTCTAGATTTGTTTCAAATTTTTTTTCTATTGAACATTCATAAATTTGTCTTCCTCAACTCCAATATTGACTTTCACCCAAGGTCGATAATTAATAAGGCTTTGCGTTTCACTTAAGTCTTGGCTAGTCATTTTCTACATAAGGTTAATAGCAAAGGAAGTGTTTTATAGATAAGGGTTCGTCTCTTAGAAATAGAATATTCATCATATCCTTCTCTCTAGACAAGGAAATCTAGAACGCATCATTATTTTCTCTTTCAATTTCAAGAGTGCCTCTATCCACCACACATTTCTATTTTGTTCCAATACACCTACCACATTTACTGGTTTTTTCGGTAACACCTTAGAATAAAGACCTTATTTGATTTTCTCCTTCTTTAGCTTTTACCCTCTCATCTTCTTTTCTTTTGATTTCTCCCCATTCTCTCTTGAAGACATTCTAATGATTTGATGACTTTCTAAACTTTCAAGTGCATGAGATAGAATTTTAACTAGAACAAGCTCTGCTTCAGAACATGCTCTCAAGAAGTTATAGAGTATTGGTCAATGTATTGCAATTTTTTAATAGGGTGTCTAAACAATTTCTCTCATTGATTTCTATTTATAACACCTATAATTACTCTCTCTTTCTCTCTCATGAACTCTAATATTTAATGAAGCTTACAAGTCTTAATCTCTCTTATTAACACCTATAATTAAGCATCAACACCTTGATTAACTCCTATGTTTAAGCCAACTATCCAAATTCAAATTTTCCTATTAGAGTTTGTTGTCATCAAATTTCCTTGATTACTAGTAGGATTTGACACAAACTGAGCTTTTCATGAGTTATTCAAGGTTAGGTCATGAAAAGCTCAATTTGGCTTGGTTTGATTGTAACTACAAAAACCCCATACATGGAGTTCTTGGAAAATCCTCCATACTTGTAGCAACAAGTGACACGTACAAGTGGTTGAGAAATGTAGCTCTATAATTGTCAATACAATGAAATCAAAGCCTAAGTATGTCAATTACATAGAGAGGGCTGCCATTCACATATTGGGTTCATGGAAAGGCAAACAACTAAACATCTTTTATGAACAAGATATAAAAGCTCATATCCATTGTAATAAATGTTGGGATTAAAATCCCTTGTTAACAATGTGCAAATTAGTAATGTAAATGACAAAGGAGAAATAACAAGTAATGTCCAATGATAAAAATAATCAAACACCACAAGAGAAATAGCACGCTAGAATTTTTAATGCGGAATGCCTATTGCCTCTCCATGTGAAAAGAAAAACCACCGGGCTCCAACCCAGAAATATTCTTCTATCAACAAATATAATGGAGTTACAACTTCTCTAGTTCCATCTAAAGAATAACAACTTTAAGGTGCAAGAATCTCTCTTGGGCACATAGAAACAGACATCAAATAAAATGTATTTCAATCAACAAAACGTGAGAAAGATCTCACCAAACGAAGTTGCCCAAGCCCTCTTCAAAATCATTGTTGAAGAAGCAAGAAAACCCACTAAATAACTTGATGAATAAGTGTAAAATAACAGCCACAACAATTGAATGAATGTGCTCCTGTTCATGTACCAAGAAGTTTAAATCTCTTCTTTATCTCTTGTAAAAGAAGAATTTCCTTTCCCACTCTTCTCTTTTCCTTCTCAAAGAGGATACCAAGAATGCTAAGGGACTCTTTTCACCAAGATAAAGTGAAGATTGTAGAGAAAGCCAAAGGATAGTGGAGAGTGGGTCCCACCATCCGCTAACATGAACCAAGATAAGACAATTTGTCTCATTCTCATTAATGAGAGAACATCAAGAGTCAACTTTATCTTGTCTTTCTTTCCAGCTTTCTCAACTTACGTATTGGATAAGAGACCCCAACACATGAGTGGGTTCCACCTCTACATGAGGAGGGAAACCCAATAAATCTCCCCCTTCCAACTGTAGTGCTTCTACAAAGCTCATGCTTTTCACTTGGTGATGCTTTATTCATCATATCCGAACTATTCTTATTGGTATGGATATTTTCTAGTTACACTAACTTTTGCTCCAATACATCTCTAATCCAATGATATCTTACATCAATGTGTTTGGACTTAGAATGAAAGTTGCAATTATTGTTTAAGTGGATGGCACTTTGGCCGTCACAATGAACAACATATTAATCTTGTTTTAAATCAAGATCTTGTAAGAATCTCTTCATCTACAACATTTCCTTGCAAGCTTTAGTCACCGCAATGTATTTAGCTTTTGTGGTAGATAATGCAACACATTTTTGCAATTTAGATTGTCATAAAATACCTCCCCCTGCGAAGGTAAATAGATAACCTAATGTGGATTTTCTAGAATCAACATCCCCTGCCATGTCTATATTTATAAAACTTTCTAACATAGGCTTACCATCTCCAAAACTCAAACACATTTTGGAATAACTTTGGAGATACCTGAAAATCCATTTTACTACTGCCCAATGCTCTTTGTCAAGATTGGCAAAGAACCTACTAACAACACTAATAGCATGTGTAATATCTAGCCTTGTGCAAACTATAGCATACATCAAACTACCAATTGCTGAAGTATAAAGAACTTTACATCTCTAATCCAATGATATCTTACATCAATGTGTTTGGACTTAGAATGAAAGTTGCAATTATTGTTTAAGTGGATGGCACTTTGGCCGTCACAATGAACAACATATTAATCTTGTTTCAAATCAAGATCTTGTAAGAATCTCTTCATCTACAACATTTTCCTTGCAAGCTTTAGTCACCGCAATGTATTTAGCTTTTGTGGTAGATAATGCAACACATTTTTGCAATTTAGATTGTCATAAAATACCTCCCCCTGCGAAGGTAAATAGATAACCTAATGTGGATTTTCTAGAATCAACATCCCCTGCCATGTCTACATTTATAAAACTTTCTAACATAGGCTTACCATCTCCAAAACTCAAACACATTTTGGAATAACTTTGGAGATACCTGAAAATCCATTTTACTACTGCCCAATGCTCTTTGTCAAGATTGGCAAAGAACCTACTAACAACACTAATAGCATGTGTAATATCTAGCCTTGTACAAACTATAGCATACATCAAACTACCAATTGCTGAAGTATAAAGAACTTTATTTATTATTTTTCCTTCTTACTTGTAGGATTTTTTTATGCACTCAATTTAAAATGACCTGCAAGAGGAGACCTAATTGATTTTTCCTTTTCCATGTTGAAGCTTTCAAGTACCTTTTCAATGTATCTAAGTTGTGACAATCACAACTTTTTGGCTTTTCTATCATGAGAGATCTCCATGCCTAAGATTTGCTTTGCTAGTCCTAAGTCTTTCATAGCGAAGGACATGCTCAATTCCTTCTTCAAATTGTCAATTTTGTTAGCATTATGAGTAACAAGTAACATATCATCAAAATAAAGCAAAAAGATAATAAAATCATCATTTGGGAATTTCTTAACAAGCACACAATGGTCTGAAGTTGTTCTTGTTTACCCATTCTTAGACAGTTTTGTATGCCCTTAGCTTCAACCAAAATGATGTATTTTATGAGTTTATTGTAAATGAATAAAAGTGCATATTTGATTCATGCTCCCTTGGTATGTTTCTGTGTAATACCCTTAAACTGGACACTTAATGAGACTCGTGTTAGTATAGAATGTTCACAGCCAGTGGGTCGGTCTAGGGAGACCTATCCTGACAAGGCTGGCACTGTGGCGCCACCAAGTCGGTTGGGGTGGCTTGTCTCAACCACCGGGGTGAGACCCTAGGCACATACAGTGTAGGATTAATTGAATCTTTGAACTGGACCAGATTTCCAGTATTGCCCTGGACCTTGGAGATTGATGGGCAAAACTGGAAAGTTACACCCGACCCCTAGACTCGATTATCATACTGCACTAGGTGTCGGATTGGGATGTCTTTGATGTACCAATCAGTGAGATCCTTAACGGGGGTCAAAACCTGGGAATATTGGGACAGTTTGAGAATTCATCTAAGTGGGTGATCATAGTGACAGGATCAGCCCCTTTGTCGGACAAAGGTAATGATTGGGGATGCACTCTCACTGATGGAAACCAAGACTGCCGGCAGCCGATTTCAATCGTTGAGATTTGTTTTGCAAAATATATTTTATATGAGATATAAAAGTATATAAATTATGGTTTCAAAATGATTTGCAAAAGGTTTTAATTCCCGGGATCCATATAAGCAGAGAGTGCAATACTGTTCCTTGCAGCCGAGGGAGAGGTCATCTCTTGTCGGGCAGTGTATGATCATTATGGGCTGAGAGGTTAAGTGTAAGACCATTGACGATAGTACCTGATGGGCTAATCTTACATCTGCCCACAGTCCCTAGGTGTTACAAGGTGGCTTGGCCCAAGGACCACTTAGGGTAAGTGTTGGGCTCATAGATCCCATCAGATGGGTTTCAGGGGGTGCATTGTCCATAACAGTGTATTCAGCCAGGCCTTGTAACAAAGGCTGGGCTGAACCCATGTGGCTGATGTGTCGATCAATGCTTAAGTCCCATGCCATACAAGGAAGCCTAACTGGGCAGCAGTTTGGAAGGCTAAATGAATACATAACCTTAAATGGGCTTTAAGCCCATTTTGAACTCGGCTAATTTGATTAGTCACTTAAGGGGCGAATTCTGAGATGGATCAGCTTATAGGATTGGGCCCACACCCTATCCACTTAGAGAGTCCAAGATCTAAATAAGATTTAGATCTAGAAACTTCCTAATTAGATTAGGAGATGGCTGATCTAATCTACAGATAAGATAAGGGTTATCCCTTATCTTAAAGGGACTTCTAATCCAGATATGATTTGGGTTAGCAACTCCTAATGGGATTAGGAGCTGATCCCTTTAAGTCTATAAAAGGAAGAGGGGGCGGCAGTCTTTAGACATCACAAGCAAGCAATAGATAGTCTTTTCTTCAGAGCTGAAATCACAGAAGAGAGAATTCTGCACCCTGCAAATACTCTCTTGCCGCCTCCTTCCTGCAACTGCCGCCTACAGCAGTTCGATCTCTAGTTCTTGGGATAAATCAAGATTGGATCTTGATTCCAATCTTTTGGAAAAAAGATTGGTGGGAGTTGTATTCACAAGCCGTCCAGGTGATTCTTGAGAAGGATCAAATTCTTTTGGAAGAACACTGCTGATTCTGCTCCACCCTGCACTGCGCCATCTTCAGTGGGAGTAGATTTTGGATCATTCCTTGGGCGTGAACACCTCCATTGGGAGATACTACTTCTCTGTATCAGGTATTATCTCTCCCTACTCCTTTTGGTTCAGATCTGGTTCAGTTTATGGTTCAAGAATGATCATTGAAAATATGATTTTCTAAATAGGGAATTCGGTTCCCAATTGAAGGGAAAGAAAAATTTTTGAAATTCGCCCCCTTATTCCGCAATCTTTGGGCGTCCATGTGATGGATTTCCTATCCTTCAGTGGTATCAAAGCCATGGTTCAAATCTTGAACCATTTTGTTTCAGATATGAACCTACGCAAATAGGGAGAAGGCGTTCTACCCAATTTGCATAGATATGTGTTTTGGGAAATTTGTTCCCAAAATAGATGGGCAAATAATCTGAAATTAATTTTATATAAATCTGATTATTATTTAGAATAGTTCTATATAATTTTTTTTTATTTATGGGCTGTTCGTACAAGAGGATTTCTTGTATTTATTTATTACAATTGGTCTGTAAATATTTTTTTTTTGTTTTTAGACTCAATGTATAGGCATTCGATCTGATGTAATTATTAAAATAAATAGGATTTCTATTTAATTTTATTTTGGATCGAATATGGAGGCGCAGAGAAGGAGATTTCGCAGATGGGACATTCGCTATCTGCAATTTGCAGTTTGAGAAACTGCAATCTGTGATCTAACCTCTGTTTTGCAGGATGGAGTGTGCGAACAGCCCTGATTAACTTATTCTTGTTTTTCTTTTATCAGTTATTTAATTTCAGATTATTTTCTTGAATCAAGGATTTAATTAAAGATCAAACCCTAGACCCACTCATACCAAGATTGGTTCAAAATTGTTTGGACCAAATCTAGGGTTTAATCGAGGCTGAAAGTCAGCCATAATTTTCCCACTAATGGGCCTAAGGATTGATATTTAATTAAATGGTAAATTCGGCCCAACCTGTAAAGGCTCAGTTTTAAATAGTTAAAATTGCTAAAAGCCCACTTCAAAGGATAAAGCTATATGGGCCGAACTGGGCAACCCTGATTCAGCCCATATACCTAGATAATATTAATGGTTAATATTATGGATTTTTAATGGGTCCTTCAGTAATGAGGAAATGCACCAGAAAATGGGCTATCCATTTGCTGTTGGGCTTGTCTAAGTGTTTCATAAGATGATAGGGGCGTCATAGACCAATGTGGGAGGGGCTTCACCAGAAAATGGGAACTCTCTCACGGTACCTTGGCGTTCACGAATATGATGGGTAAGCACTCACTGGGCAGAAAGGTTTACCTGAAAACGGCTCTGAACCTTGTCTGACAGAGGCCAAAGGGAAAACTCATATGATGAGTGGATATGATCCATCACAGAAAGGTGGTGGGGTTATGCAACTAAAACTGTTGTCTCCATGCACCCTATGTGATTTCCCACATTTCCAGAGACAACCCGTAGTCTCCGTCACTAAGAAAGGAGAGAAATCTCAGAGATGAATAAATGAAAATGGATCATAGATTAAAATCCATATCTAAGAAATGAACATGAATCAAATTAGGTTGTGGACTGATGTTTGCTCTTTTATCAGAAAATGGCAAACGGATCTTTTGCAAAACTTCTTGATGACAACAAGCTTAAGGGCCCATACTATGCCAAATGGTACAGGAACCTTATGCTGGTCCTAGCTTCTGAAAAGCTGGACAAAGTGGCAAAGAATCCTGCCCCGGAGTTTCCGGGTGATAGGGCTTCTGAGGCACGAAGGAGAGGCTATCAGGAATGGGAGGAGAAAAACTCCCTTGCTCGGTGTTACATCATTGCCTCCTTGGACAACCCAATACAGAGGCAGTTTGATCAGGTCGAACTTGCCAAGGACATATTAGATAGTCTCAGGGCGATGTATGAAGAGTAGAATCATTCTACTCGACAAAAGGTCTTGAAACAGTACATGACCACACAAATGTCCAAGGGCCAATAAGTTCACGACCATTGTCTTTGGATGATGGGATACATCAACGAACTGGAGGCTCTTGGATCCGGGCTGGACCTTGCAACCCAGATAGATGCTATCCTTAATTCTTTGCCTCCTTCCTTTAATCCGTACATCATGAACTATAACATGAACAAGCTGAATGTCAGCTTGCAAGAGCTCAGCAATATGTTGCAAAGAGTTGAAGAACTGATTAGAAAGGATGAGCCTATATCTATGCTTGTTGAAGCTAGCAAGACGGGTAAGAGAAAGAAGAAGGCAAAGAAGCCTCAGAAGAAAGCCACTAAGGGTAAGAAGCAGAAGAAAGACAAAGCATCGGATGTCTGTCACTTCTGCAAAAAGACCGGCCACTGGAAAAGGAACTGTCCTGCCTACTTGGAATCCAAGAAAGATAATTTTGAATCTTGTGTTGTAGAAACCAATTTATTGGTAGCTTCTGCATCCTGGTGTATTGACTCCGGGGCTACAACTCATGCGTGTAACTCACTGCAGGGGTTCAAGGTAAGCAGAAGGCTGAGTGAAGGAGAAGTTACACTCTACTTGGGGACTACTGCAACTGTTGCAGCCGTGGCCATAGGAACCATGGAGTTATTTTTTCGAGAAGGAACTATTGTACTAAAAGATTGTCTTTATGTACAAAATTTAAGAAGAAATTTGATTTATGTTTCAAAATTGTGTGCAGATGGTTATTCTGTCTTCTTTAGTAATACGATTACTATTAAAAGAAATAACAGATTCATCGCATACGGTGAACTGGAGAACGGTCTCTATGTTCTAAATAATTCTCTAGAAACTAACATATCCAAAACTACGTCGGCTGAAATCCCCAAGAAGAGAGCCCGTGATACAGTTAATCCCACGTGTCTGTGGCATTACCAACTTGGCCACATCGGTGTTGACCGAATCACAAAGTTGGTAAAGGATGGTCCTTTGGATTTTCTAACTGTAGAAGATCTTCCCACCTGTGAGCCTTGCCCACAAGGCAAGATGACGAAACGGCCATTTAACAATAAGCCTGAAAGATGTACAGGCACACTTGACCTAATACATACTGATGTATGTGGTCCCCTGAGTGTTAGGACAAGAAATCAACACGTGTATTTCATCACCTTCACAGATGATTTCTCATGATATGGTTACGTGTACCTAATGAGACACAAGTCTGAATCCTTTGAAAAGTTCAAAGAGTTTAGACAAGAGGTCGAGAAACAGTTGGGGAGAGAAATTAAAGCCCTTTGATCTGATCGAGGTGGCGAGTATCTCTCTGATGAATTCAGGGACTACTTAAAGGACAATGGGATAGTATCACAATTAGCTCCTCCTGCTACACCACAACTTAACGGTGTTTCAGAGAGGAGGAATAGGACCTTATTGGATATGGTCCGGTCACTTCTCATATACTCAGAGTTACCCACATCCTTTTGGGGTTACACATTAGAGACTGCGATTTACGTGCTGAATCGGGTTCCAACCAAATCGGTTCTGAACACTCCATATGAACTTTGGACCGGAAAGAAACCAAGTGTCAGACACTTGAAGATTTGGGGTTGTCCAACACACGTTAAAAGAACGAGTGCAGACAAGTTGGAATCCGAGACCAGTCATTGCCTATTTGTAGGCTACTCAAAAGGCTCTGTAGGTTACCTGTTCTATGACCCAAGTGAGCAGAAAGTGTTCTGTAGTCGAAATGCCCAATTCTTGGAGACTGATTACATCCTGGACACCCATCGTTAGGAAATTGTTCTTGATGAGGAGAGCTCAGGAGCAGTGGGAGATGTCCCACAAGTTCCAGGTAGTGACCAACCTAGAAGATCCACTCGGGTATCCAGGCCACAAGTCCGTTATGGTTAGGACCAAGATAGTTACCTGGTGGAAACCTTGACTAGTGAGGAGGATCCCGTGACTTACGCGGAAGCTATGTTGGACATAGATTCCCAGAAGTGGGGGGAGGCCATGAGAGTAGAGATGGACTCAATGGAGACCAATGGAGTCTAGACTCTAGTAGATCCACCCTCCGGGGTAAAAGCAATCGGTTGCAAATGGATTTACAAGAGGAAAAAGGGCCCTGATGGTAGGGTTGAGACCTTCAAAGCTCGTCTGGTGGCGAAATGGTACATTCAAAAAGAGGGCATCGATTATGAGGAAACCTTTCCGCCTGTGGCCATGCTTAAATCTATTAGGATCCTGCTAACTGTAGCAGCATACCATGATTATGAGAATTGGCAAATGGATGTCAAAACTGCATTCCTGAATGGAGATCTAACTGAAGATATCTATATGTAGCAACTGCAAGGCTTCATAGTTGCGGGTCAGGAAAACATGGTATGTAAACTCAATAGATCCATTTATGGACTTAAGCAAGCTTCTAGAAGTTGGAACATCCGTTTTGACTCTACTGTCAAATTGTTTGACTTCGAGCAGAATCCGGATGAACCCTGTGTTTACAGGAAGTACAGTGGAGATAAGGTTACCTTCTTGGTTCTGTATGTAGATGACATTCTACTCATTGGAAATGATGTAGGAATGTTGACTACGGTGAAAGTATGGCTTTTATAGCAATTCTCCATGAAAGATCTTGGAGAAGCCTCCTATATACTGGGTCTTCGACTCTATAGAGATAGATCAAAGTGGATAATAGGATTATCACAATCTGCCTACATTGACAAAATAGTCAAAAGATACAGCATGGAAAACTCCAAAAAGAAAATGTTCCTTTCAGGCACGGAGTCACTCTCTCCAAGAAGATGTCTCCCAAGACTTCTGAGGAGATTGATGGCATGAAAAACATTCCCTATGCCTCTGCCGTAGAGAGCATCATGTATGCCATGCTGTGCACTTGTCTTGACATTGCTCAAGCAGTGAGTGTAGTAAGCAGATTTCAGGCCAACCTAGGGCAGGAGCACTGGACTGCTGTGAAAAACATACTTAAGTACCTTCGAAGGACAAAAGAGTTTTGTCTAGTATTCGATGGATCGTGTGTTGTTTGCTAGAAAAGCAGCAAATAGGGGTCCACTACAGACTTCACAACCAAGGCCTAGTACATTACCGCAAGTGAGGCTGCCAAAGAAGCCGTGTGGATAAAGAAGTTCGTTCATGAGTTGGGAGTAGTTCCGTCCAACACATCACCCATCCCATTGTTGTGTGACAACATTGGAGCTATTGCTCAGGCTAAGGAGCCACGAGCCCACTCGAAGTTGAAGCACATCGAGAGGAAGTACCATGTACTAAGGGAGATTGTTGGTTGAGGGGACATCTTGATTCAGAAGGTAGTGTCAACGGAAAATGTAGCAGACCCATTGAAAAAGCCACTATCATAGAAAGTGTTTAAGAAACACGTGGAAAGCATGGGACTCTGGCTAGTACCTGATTGGACCTAAGTGCAAGTGGGAGCTGTTAGACAGTTTTGTATGCCCTTTGCTTCAATCAAAATGATGTACTTTATGAGTTTATTGTAAATGAATAAAAGTGCATATTTGATTCATGTTCCCTTGGTATGTTTCTGTGTAATACCCTTAAACTGGACACTTAATGAAACTCGTGTTAGTATAGAATGTTCACAGCCAGTGGGCTGGTCTAGGGCGACCTATCCTGACAAGGCTGACACTGTAGCGCCACAAAGTCGGTTGGGGTGGCTTGTCTCAGCCACCGAGGTGATACCCTAGGCACATACAGTGTAGGATTAATTGAATCTTTGAACTGTACCAGATTTCCAGTATTGCCCTGGATCTTGGAGATTGATGGGCAAAACTGAAAAATTACACCTGACCCCAGACTCGATTATCATACTGCACTAGGTGTCGGATTGGGCTGTCTTTGATGTACCAATCAGTGAGATCCTTAGCGGGGGTCAAAACCTGGGTATGTTGGGACAGTTTGAGAATTCATCTAAGTGGGTGATCATAATGACAGGATCATCCCCTTTGTCGGACAAAGGTAATGATCGGGGATGCACTCTCACTGATGGAAACCAAGACTGCCGGCAACCAATTTCAATCGTTGAGATTTGTTTTGCAAAATATATTTTATATGAGATATAAAAGTAAATAAATTATGGTTTCAAAATGATTTGCAAAAGGTTTTAATTCCCGGGATCCATATAAGCAGAGAGTGCAACACTGTTCCTTGCAGTCGAGGGAGAGGTCATCTCTTGTCGGGCAGTGTATGATCATTATGGGTTGAGATTTTAAGTGTAAGACCATTGAGGATAATACATGATGGGCTAATCTTGCATCTGCCCACAGTCCTTAGGTGTTACAAGGTGGCTTGGCCCAGGGACCACTTAGGGTAAGTGTTGGGCCCATAGAGCTCATCTTATGGGTTTCAGGGGGTGCACTGTCCATAACAGTGTATTCGGCCAGGCCTTGTAACAAAGGCTGGGTTGAACCCATGTGGCTGATGTGTAGATCAATGTTTAAGTCCCACGCCATACAAGGAAGCCTAACTGGGCAGCAGTTTGGAAGGCTAAATGAATACATAACCTTAAATGGGCCTTAAGCCCATTTCGAACTGGGCTAATTTGATTAATCACTTAAGGGGCAAATTCTGAGATGGATCAGCTAATAGGATTGGGCCCACACCCTATCAACTTAGAGAGTCCAAGATCTAAATAAGATTTAGATCTAGAAACTTCCTAATTAGATTAGGAGATGGTTGATCTAATCTACAGATAAGATAAGTGTTATCCCTTATCTTAAAGGGACTTCTAATCCAGATATGATTCGGGTTAGCAACTCCTAATGGGATTAGGAGTTGATCCTTTTAAGTCTATAAAAGGAAGAGGGGGCGGCAGCCTTTAGACATCACAAGCAAGCAATAAATAGTCTTTTCTTCAGAGCTAAAATTACAGAAGAGAGAATTCTACACCCTGCAAATACTCTCTTGCCGCCTCCTTCCTGCAGCCACCGCCTACAGCAGTTCGATCTCCAACTCTTGGGAGAAATCAAGATTGGATCTTGATTCCAATCTTTTGGAGAAAAGATTGGTGGGAGTTGTATTCACAAGCCGTCCAGGTGATTTTTGAGAAGGATCAAGTTCTTTTGGAAGAGCATTATTGATTCTGCTCCAGACTGCACTGCGCCATTTTCAGTGGGAGCATATTTTGGATCATTCCTTGGGCGTGAACACCTCCATTGGGAGATACTACTTCTTTGTATCAGGTATTATCTCTCCCTACTCCTTTTGGTTTAGATCTGGTTTAGTTTATGATTCAAGAATGATCATTGAAAATATGATTTTCTAAATAGGGAATTTGATTCCCAGTTGAAGGGAAGAAAATTTTTTGAAATTTGCCCCCTTATTCCGCAAACTTTGGGCGTCCATGTGATGGATTTACTATCCCTCCACCCATGATCAATCATCAATGAATCAAACTTCTTGTACCATTGCTTTAGAGCCTTTTTCCGCCCATACAAACTTTTCTTGAGCTTATACACCATGTGCTCTTTTCCTTTTACTTTAAATCCTCTAGTTGCTCCTTGTAAATTTCTTCCACCAAATTTCCATGGAAAAGAGTTGCTTTTACATCTAGTTGTTCAACTTCCAAGTCCAAACTTTAAACCAATTCCAACACAACACCTACTTATGACATTTTCATAGTAGGAAAAAAAAATCTCATCAAAATCAACACCCTTTTTTTCCTACCCAAGACCTTTCACAACTAGCCTTGCCTTGTATCTTAGTTGTGGATTCTTGTCTTTATCTTTCAACTTAAAGACCTACTTGTTCTTGAGTGCTTTCTTTTCTTTAGCCAACTTCACCAAATCATGTGATTTTCATGCAAGGAATTCATCTCTTCTTGCATGGCTTTCAACCAATCACCTTTGTACTTACTAGATAGTACTATTTCACCTTTGTACTTACTAGATAGCACTATTTCACCTTTGTATTTACTAGCCTTGATGGTTGTCTTTCTCTAGTGGACCTTCTTACTAGTGAAATGGTTGGTGGATCTTGAGGGAGTTACTCCCCCTGCTCATCATGCTATGTGTGATTATCATTACGTTCATCTTCTTGATTTTCATTTTCTTCACTTGCATTATCCTTCATAACTTGATGAGGAATTGGATCTAACTTAATTAGATCAGTTGTACAAGGTTGTGGTTGCTCAAACTTGTCAATGTTTTAAACGGTATAGTCTTCAAGAAAGCATCTCAACTTCTAACAACTCTCCTCTTAATATGATCCCATAACTTGTAACCAAACTTCTCATCTACATATCCCAAGAAAATACTTTTCTTTGATTATCATCATGATTTGATCTATTTTCTTTTGAAACATGCACAAATGCCCTACATCCAAACACTCTTAAGTATTTATGTGAAGCATCTTTTCCTATTCACACTCTTTTTAGGCACAACTCTATTCAAGGGGGCGGGGGGCTAATGAAGATAAATTAATCAAATAAAATCTAGTGTGCATTGTTTTTCCCCAAACACTTCTTGATAATTTTGCATATGGCAACATACATCTAATCCTTTCAAAAATTGTGTGATTCATCCTTTCAGCCTCAAACACATTTAGTTATGGTGTTTTGGGAATGGATTGTTCATGCTTAATGCCATGATTTATATAATAGTCCACAAATAGACCAATGTATTCACCACCATTATCCATACAAATACATTTGAGAGATTTTCTCGTCTCCCTTTCAACCTTGGCATGAAATTGTTTGAATATTTTGAAGACACCATCTTTATTTTTACTACATATGCCCATACTTTTCTAGATGCATCATCTATAAAAGTAACAAAATAAAAGGCACTACCAACAGTTTTGACTTTCATAGGACCACATACATTGGAATGAATTAATTCTAACACATCAGATTTTCTTTTGAAAGATTTGTGTTTTTGAAATGAAAAATTATGTTTTCCAACTAAACAATGAACACATTGAATTAAAGGTGTGCCTGTCACACCACGGAGGAGTTGCTTCTTTATGAGAATTTGTAAGTCTTTTTTACTCATGTGGCCTAGCCCTGTGTGTCATAAATCTATAGACGCCTCCTCAACTATGTTTACCTCACCTTGTAAGCATGTGCTTGAATCCTGTAGAGAGCACAACACCTTCTTCCTCTTGCCACCACAAGAAAGCATTTGGTAAGTTTTCAACTCCCGTTACCAAAGTGACTAGAATACCCTTCTTCATCTGATTTTTTTTGCTAAAATTAGGTAATTCGAAGGTCTAGAACATATCTCACTTCCTTGAGAATCAATTTACAACCAGATTTGTCTTCACATATACATCACCTATCCCTACAATTTTTAATGTACCATTATTTCCCATCTTTACCACACTAAAATCATTGGTTTTATATGAAATGAAAAAATCTTTCTTTAAGGTAGCATGTTATGAGGCACCAGCATCAATTACCTTATCCATATCATGACATGTGAGACTAATGCAAGATTCTTCACAACCCAAGAGAATAATTAATTCCCCATTGGAAGCAATTACAGTGGTTTTTCTTTTCTTCTTTTTCTTCACCCTTTTCTTTTTGTTCTTTCTTGAGTTTTTTGTAATCTTTCTTCACATGTCCCAACTTCTTACAATAGTAGCATGTAATCCCCTTTCTTAACTTAGACCTTCCCTTGGATCTATCACGGTGTTGTAGATATCTACGTACTATTGCTTCTCCCCCGATTTTATGTAACAAGTGCTTCACCTCGGGCTGAACCGGATGTCTTTCTTCTAGTTTCTTCATTCAATAAACTTATTGTTACTTGATTCATTGTGAAAACCCCATCGGCTGTGGAATCACTTAGAGACACCACCAATGTCTCCCAACTATCCGACAAAGAACTAAATAACAACAAGGCTTGCAATTCATTAACCAACACATTTTTCGTAGAGGAAAGTTGATTCACAATGCTTTGCATTTCATTCAAATGCTCTGCAATTGATGTACCTTCCTTGAACTTCAAGTTTATAAGATTTCTAATCAAGAAATCTTTGTTTTCCATTGTTTTTCTTTCATGCAAATTTTCTAACATTTTCTAAAGAGTGTGCTGAATTTGCTGTAGAAGCATGGTGAAAAAAACTATCTTAAATCCATTGTCTAATGACACCTACAACTTTTTTGTCAATTTTCTTCCATTCCTCATTGGACATCCCTTCCGGCTTAGATTTTTCTAATTCAATAGGTCCATACAAGTCCCTACAATACAACAAATCTTCCATTATTGGTTTCTAAATGGTCCAGTTTTTCCCATTCAGTTTTACCATACAACTTGTATTATAACATTTATGATTTACACACCCAAATTACTTCAACCAAAACTCTGATACCACTTTGTTGGGATTAAAATCCCTTGTTAACAGTGTGCAAATTAGTAACATAAATGACAAAAGAGAAATAACAAGTAATGTCCAATGAGAAAAATAATTAAACACCACAAGAGAAATAGCACACCAGAATTTTTAATGTGGAAAACCTCTCTAATGTGAAGAGGAAAAACTATATGGCACTAACCCAGAAATCTTCCACTACCAACAAACATAATGGAGTTATAACTTCTCTAGTTCCAACTAGAGAATAACAACTTCAAGACATAAAAACCTCTCTTGGATACACAGAAACAATCATCAAATAAGAAGTGTTGCAATCAACAAAACGTGAGAAATATCTCATCAAATAAAACTGCCCAAGCTCTCTTTAAAATCATTGTCGAAGAGCTAAGAAAACCCACCAAATAACCTAAAGAATATGTGTAAAACAACAACCACAACGATTGATTGAATGTATTCTTGTTCATGTACAAAGAAACTTGAATCTCTTCTTCACCTCTTGTAAAAGAGGAATTTCTTTTCCCACTCTCTTCTCTTTTCCTTCTCAAAAAGGATACAAACATGAGTGTCTAGAAGATTTCTCACTAAAACAAAGTGAAGGTTGTAGAGGAAACCGAAGGATAGTGGAGAGTGGGTCTCACTATCCACTAACATGAACCAAGACAAGACAATTTGTCTCATTTTCACTAATTAGAGAACATCAGTTGAGCAAGAAACCCCAACAGATGAGTGGGTCCCACCTCTACATGAGGAGGGAAACCCAAGAATAAAGCAAATCCTCCCAAATGAGCCCCACAAACAGCAAAAATCCTTGAAGTTTTCCTCACTTTTATGAGGTTTCCACCCTACATCCTGGAACGTCATATGCAAGAGCTATTCAAGCCACTATATAGGAAAGAAATGAAATTATGGAAATTATTCCAATAATAAAAAGGATGATTTCCTTAAGGTACTTTGTCAATGAAAACTCTTTCTGATGAGGATGAAAGAATGAGTTTTGTTTTGGATTCACTATAGGCTATGAAAATACTCTGTTGATGGCCATGGTAGTGAAGTTTCTAGCTCATTCCCCAGTTGTGTTGAAACAATTAAAGTTATAGCACTGAAACATAAGAAGCATCAAGTAAGGAGATGAGTATTTCGACTGAAAAGATTATAAGACAATGGAATTGACTCAGAATGTTATTTATGAAGCTTTCAGGTGCAGGAATATAGTCAAAATTGTCCACTAAAAAGCTTTCAACAATGTTATGTTTAAAGATTAATTATTTAGTTTCGTTGGGCGGAAGATCTCACAAGTTTTCAGTGCAGTACATTAATTTAGACCTATCTCTTCACGAAAGTGCCATTCAATTCCAACCTGGGAGATGGGAGACTTCAGGCCAAACATGCAACAAATTCAAGGACTGCATTTTTCCTCCGCCACTTTGTATTAAATTACAGGTGGAGAACAACACAACCAATGTTCCAATGTGCAATTGGGTGAGTGTGACCAGCAATGTGTTGTGGTCAGTAGACTGTAGACCCAAACTCTTTGACCAGCTAATGGGATGCATATACATCGAATTTCAGAGTGGATTGACATTGAGAGTGGACCCAATGGTATATCCACAAGTCTTCTTCTGTAACTGAGAATATGGTAGTAGTACATTTATCATTTATGGACTTGTGAGAAGCGACATTCATTCCCAGCTTCCTTTTGTAGTTGTAGCAGATGAAATTTCTCCTTATAAAGTTAATAGTATAGATGGTTTGAACATGTAATTTTCTATAGGGATGAAGGCCGATGTCCATTGAAAGATTTATTCTATGCTTTCTTCGGGGGTTCATTCTCAATTAGAACGGTCTAGTCTTTAACAGGTTTCTGGTAAGTTGAGGTTCTACAGAAAGCTTTAGGGAGATCCAGTTGTCTTCTTGATTCTCTCCTACAGATTGTGGGTCTTTTCAGACAATTGTCTGTTCTCTAACATCTTCAATTCCTTTAATTGATCATAAACCATGAGGAATTAGAGAAAAAAAAATCAAACCAACGAAGAGACAATAACTGAAAGGTTCTACTTAAAAGAAATGTAAGTTGGTTTACTCCAAGAAGTATCTTACATTATTGGGGTCCTTGAGAGCGTCATTTATATATGGATACTGTTGGTCATGTTTGCCAGATTTTTTTTTGTTCATGTAGAGACCTTAGAGTTCCTTCCTCGTGAGGCCAGAATTTTATTATTCTTGCACTGGAGTTCCATTGGTTCTAGTTGGAGCAGTGATGTGAGTGGTGGCAGACTGGCAGTTACTATTGTTCCAAGGTCGAAGATAATCAAGAAGACTGCAAGGGTATGTTACACTTTTTGACTTCTCGTTAGAAATAACAGCTAATTCGTTTCACAGGGGAGATTTTAGTGCATTTTAAAAATAGAGGGGAGGTATTATTATTTGGCATAAATCTCAGGGGAGGTTTAAATCTTACCTTATTTTCTTTGGTAAGCTGAACCAACTTGACAGAGAAGAAAAGAAACATAAAAAGAACATTTTAAAACAATACCCTCCAGTCCCTCTTGAAATTTGTAGCATCCTCTAACCAAATTGGGCTTAGACCAATGTCGATTATGACCAGCTTTGAACTTGCATGGGCCACCTTATTTGCCGGTTTTGGGATGTGCTAGAAAGAGATGCTTCACATCCTGACCGCAATCTCAATTATATCTACATTATGGGGTAATATGGGGAGAACAGGTTCCCTAGGATGACTTTAATCACCAACAAGATCAAGGTGTTGATACGATATAACCTGTATCCAAGATTGTACAGATTCATGGATACACCAAGATACCAGTGGAGGTGTTTATCAAAAACGGAAAAACCGATGAAACCGAACCAAAAAATCTGATTAATCAAATCGATTAGTTAAATGTTTTGGAAAAATCGAAGGTACCCGTTTTAGCTTTGGTTAACCAATATGAAAAAACCAGTAATTAAAATATTATACACACATCCCTAGAATTTATATATATATATATATATATATATTGATAATATATTATAAATTCAAAAAACCAAATCAATCAACAGGTTTATCAATTTGATTTGGAAAAAAGGCCAAATCAACTAACTTGATTGTTTATTATGGCACTTTTTAGTCAACTAGCAATAATTTATTGCTAAAATGTCGCATAGACAATGGTCTCAAATACCCGAACTGCCAACAGACGACAGCCATAGTATCATCCCTTAATGCTTGTCGAATTGACTTTTCTGGGTCTTCGGTTTCCCCATGAGAGGATCCACTCCCTCATGAAGCGGTTCACCATACTTCAATTAATGAGCCAGGCTTCACCCCAAGCCAAACTGCGGCTTCTGGATCAGTGTAAGAACACATGCTCCATGGATTCCAGAGTAAGGTTCAAAGTATCAATATGTATCGGCTGATATATATCGTTCCGGTACCTCCCCAATATACCCCTACAGTGGATGTATCAGGGTTCTGACCAATTCAAGAGGTGGAATCCTAAACCGCCCCCCTAAACCGGTTTTTAAAAATATAAAAAAATAAAAAAAAAACCATATCGATTTTGCCCAATACACCCTTACCCGCGTATCGATATTTTGAACCTTGTTCCGGAATGCCTGGAAAAAGGTGGAATTAAATCTTGAACAACACGAATTCAACTCTATTACAAAATTACATCCAAGCTTCGAAGTCGTAGCATCATTGAGATAGAAACCGGCCAAGTAACTGAGTGCTGACGATATGGTACAAGTCCACTTTACTACTACAAAAGGCACTTCCATTCATGATGAAAGGTCGTCTTAAGTAAATCAATTTATATGCGCAAATTCGGAGGACCTCTAAGATAAAATAATTATGGAATAAAAAAGAAAACTGGGAATATAAATCCCTTCAGAAAGCCATGCATGAAAAAGTATCGGTCAGTCTTAAACTCCTTGTTATCTAAATTGTATACAGTACCAGCTGGAAATTATCTCCTTTTCTCATCCTGACGCCTTCGGTCTGAGTAACGGTCTTGATCACGATCAGAATTTGAACTTCTCTTCCTGTAGTCTCTTTCTTCCTTCCTGCCTCCATGGCCATCCCTATCTGCATTTCTCTTATAATCTCTCTCGTCCCTCCTATCTTCACGGCCACCCGTATCTACACTTCTATAATCTCTCTCATACCTCCTATCCCTATGGCTATCTCTATCTGCACTCCTCTTTTTATTATCTCGCTCATCCCTCTCATCCCTATCTGTATTTCTCTTTCTACTATCACGCTCATCTCTGCTATCTCCCCGGCTGTCATGCCTCTTGTAGTTCTCTTTATCTTTATACCGTTCTACAATCTTCTCTCTATCTGATCTATCTCCACGATATTCCTCATCTCTTCTGCTTCCACTGTGTCTTGCTGTACTTTCTCGATTACTCTCATCATCTCTATATCCTTTAGGTCTCCCACTGTGCCTATTTCTATTTCCATCTCTAGCATAATCTCTTTCCTCATTGTCCCTGTGTTTTCGGTCTCTCGGCTTGTCCATCAGCTTCTTTTCATGCTGTTCTGATTCATGCTCACGGTGTTTCTTGACTCGTTCTGGACTTTCTGGCACGTCTCCATCGAATACCATGTCATATCTACAGCAAATGTTCAAGGATGAAGACATATACAAATGGATAAATATATGCATAAGTCAGCACATGATATGCGGGAGATATTGTACACACCTTGAGTTGTCTTTCCCACCTCGTTGAATGTTCTCATCTTTTAAGATATACTTAGGAGGCAACATTTTGGTACCAGGGCCCCCAGTGCAGTCCCTAGCTATGTGATCAGGAGCACCACATTTGAAGCAACCACTTCCTACACACACACACACACAAAAAAAAAAAAAAACATACAAAAACAAAACTACTCTTAAATGATAAAGAAAATATTTAAGCATCATAGAACATCCTAACAAAAAGAAAAAAAGAAAACAAAGGAACAGTATATTATAAAGTGGTGGATAAGATAATTTGGTCTCATCTAGAAACAAAAATGAGGATCCAAAATCCTCTAAATCCACCAAAGCAGCAGATCCCAAATATGAAGTGATCACATTTTTAAGTAATGGCAATCCCCATACGTGGGGTTTTTCTTACCATATAAAAGGTAATGAAGGCAAGCTAATTTTGAAATCGGAATAAACATAACCAGAACTAGAGGACAAATAAAATTAAGGATGAAGTGGTGCAGTTATTTGGGATTAAATGTTAGACAGTTTTTGTATGCCCTTAGCTTCAATCTGATTTGATGTGCTTTTGTTATTTAGTGGAAATAAATAAAGTGCATGTTTGATTCATGTTGTTTGGTTTAATTCTGTGTAAAACCCTAAAACTGGACATTTATAGAGACTCGTGTTAGTTTTAAATGTTCACAGCCGTTGGATAAGTCTGGGGAGATTTATCCTGCCAAGGCTAACACTGGTGTGCCACCAAGTGTTGGGATGGCCTGTCTCAGCCACCAGGGTAAGACCCGAGGCACATGCAGTGTGGGATTACTTGAATCCTTGAACCGGACCAGATTTCCAGTATTGCCCTGGACCTTGGAGATAGATGGGCAAAAACTGGAAATTTACACCTGACCCCTAGACTCGATTATGACACTTCACTAGGTGTTGGATCAGGCTGCCTTTGATATGCCAATCAGTGAGATCCTTAGCGGGGATCAAAACCTGGGTATGTTGGGGCAGTTTGAGAATTCATCTGAGTGGGTGATCATAGTGACAGAATCAGCCACTTTGTCGGACAAAGGGTAATGATCGGGAATGCACTCTCTCTGATGGAAACCAAACTACCGGCAAATGATTTCAATCGTTGGAATTTTGTTTTGCAAAATTAATATATATATATATATATGTACGGTTTCAAATTGTTTGCAAATGGTTTTAATTCCCGGGATCCATGTGAGAGGAGAGTGCGGCACTGTTCCTTGCAGCCGAGGGAGAGATCCTCTCTTGTCGGGCAGTGCTTGATCATTAAGGGCTGAGAGGTTAAGTGTAAGACCATTGAGGATAATACCTGATGGGCTAATCTTGCACCTTCCCACAGTCCCTGGGTTTTTATAAGATGGCTTGGCCCAGGGACCACTTAATGTAAGTGTTGGGCCCATAGGGTCCATATGATGGACTCAAGGGGTTCATTGAGTTTTTCAGTGAATTCGGCTGGGCCTTGTATTAAAGGTTGAGCCGAACCCATGTGGCTGGTGTGTAGATCAATGCTTGGGTCCCACGCCATACAAAGAAGCCCAACTGGGCATCAGATTGGAATGTAATTAGACACTGAACACTTAATGGGCCAGAAGCCCATTTCGAGGTGGGCCGATATGATCACCCATCCTTGGGGCGAATCTGAGATTAATGTTAGTAAAAGGATTGGGCCTTTAGCCTTATCCACTCTTGGAGACCAAATTCAAATTAGATTTGAATCTGGTAACCTCCTGATAAGATCAGGAGTAAGCTAACTTTATCTGCAGATAAGATTAAGATTATCCCCTATCCAAATACTGATTTGGATTGGGATAACTCCTAATTAGGAGGATTCTTAATCAAGAAGAAAGGAGGAGAAACCCTAAACAAAGAAAGAGAAATATCAGATTTCGAACCATCTTGAAGAGATATAGGATATCTCCTGCGAATTGAGATAGGATTCATACTCCAGAAAAAGAAAAAAGGCAGTTCAGCCTTTTCGCTTTTAGAGTTCTCCTCCTGCCGCCGCCATCTGTTTTTGCAAGATTAGATCTTTGCAGAAAAAGAAAGTCAAGAAATTTGTTCTTGACATTAGTCTTGCAACAAAGACTAAAAGGATTCAGTGTTTAGTGTTTCCAGAGGATTCTTGTGAAGGATCCAGTGTGTAGGACGCACCCTGCTGGTTCTGTTCCATCCACAGCTGTGTCATCTTCAGCAGGAACGAATCTTGGAGCATTCTTTGGGCGTGAACACCAACTTTGGGAGATACTGCTTCTCCGGATCAAGTATATTCCTCCCATTTATCTTTTGGTACAGATCTGGTTTGATTATGGTTAAAGTAGGATCCTTGAATATTGTATTCTAAATTTAGGGAATATGATTCCCAGTTGGGAGAAGGTAGGAAATTTTTGAAATTCGCCCACCCATTCCGCAACCTTTATGGCGTCCATTAGATGGATCCTACCTTTCTTTCATTAAATCACTCTATTGAAAATATGTTCCTTTCTTTGCGGAGTCTTATCAATCTCAGATTCATTTATTACAAATGTTCAAAAAGGTACTACTGTCTACTGCAGTTTTGCATATGTAGTGAATATCATAATTATGGGGGAGTTGGCCCTACACTTAGTAATTGAGAGTTTGTTTCTAAACTATTATAAACTAATGGCATCACCTGTGGCAGTCAGTGATGGATATCCCGGTATAATGTAATGCCTCTAATATCCTCACTGAATTAGCAGCAGTAAAAGGCATGCACTTTAGGAATCTTAAGTTCCACTAAAATGAAGACAAAAGGTGTATTTTGGTGTTCAGTGAAGAATAGGATACCAATGTCAAAGGTGTGGTCTTTCAATCTGATATATGAAGAATCGGGAAATATGCTTGACTTGATGATCTGTGCAGGAATTTATTCAAGATCCTCGCCCAAGGATGTAGTGTACTGAACTCAACTCAACTACGCCTTTCTCCCAACTAAGCCTTGTCTTCCCCTAAAAATAGCTGCTGGAGCCTACTGTGTCATGTGTTTTTCCCTCAAGATACTTTCTTAATGTCCACATCACCTAAACTTTCCTAGTCTTCAAAAACAGAAAACATCATAGATAATTAACAAGTACAAGATACTAGCCCGTGGATGTACTGTACTGAACTCAACTCATCTAAGCCTTGTCCAACTACATGGAATGCACCGCACAAATCCTGTTCCACCATTACTGAACCATAGATGGTGTACATGTTGGAAAATGTTGGATCCGATTCTTGAGGGCCAATTGTAGGAAACATTTTCCTTTCTCTTTGCTTATTTGACATAAATGGACAGCTAATAGACATGATGACTTACTTTTCTCTAGAAAAGTAACATAAACTTCTTTATCATTTCTATCATTCTATGATTATAAGAAGTTAGAAAATCTATAAAGCCAACATAACATAAACGACAGTTTCTGATTTTCATGTCTGTATCTATGGAATGTTAGGAGGCACACAGATAATAACCCTTTTAATCCAGTATAATTTCTGAAAATCAGTGTGCATTCGTTCCAAGAAGACAAATGTTGGACAATGTTCTCAATGCAAATGAGCTGATTAAGCCTGGACTGATTTGCAAATTGGACATTGAGAAAGCCTATGATCATGTCAACTGGATACGTCTAGATTCTGTGCTGGCAAAAATGAATTTTGGTAAAAAATAGAGGAAATGGGTAAAGGTATCTGTTACTACTCCAAAGTTTTCTGTCTTAATTAATAGGCAAGTGGCGGGCTTCTTTGAAAGCTCCAGAGGTATTAGACAAGGGGACCCTCTCTTCCCTTTGTTATTCATTTTCCTCATGGAAGTGTTCTCTCAATTCAGTAAGCTGGCTGCCTCTAATGGTCCATGGGATGGCTTTGAAATCTGTCGGGGGGGAGTAGTGCACATTCTCCAATTTGCTGATGACACCTTACGTTTTATAGATGCTGCCTAATGCTTGGTGTCCTATGCTGGTATGAAGTTGTTTCAGTTCTTAAAGTAAATCTGGGGAAGACCATAGTTTTTCCTGTGGGCCAGGTTGACAACTTGGAAGCTTTGGCTGAAGTGTTGGCTTGTCAAGTGAATCACCTTCCAGGGAAATATCTGGAGCTCCCTCTTGGAGCAAACTGTAGCTCTATTTCTGTCTGGGATCCTGCAATTGAGTGAATGGAAAGGAAGTTAGCCTCTTGAAGGCAAAATACCTCTCCTCAGGAGGTAGAGTGACACTCTTGAAGAGTACCCTCTCAAATCTCCCTACCTTTTTTTCTCTCTTCCCCATCCCCTCCAAGGCAGCAAAGAAATTGGAGTCCCTTCAGAGAAATTTCCTCTGGACGGGTTGGGAAGATGAAAGGAAAATTCACCTTGTTAAGTGGGAGCAGATTTGCTTGCTTTTAGAGGAAGGAGGCTTTGTCAAAAAATCCCGGCCCAAGCCCAAGACCGACTTGATAATATATATTATATAATAAAAACATATTTTATTTAATAAAAAAATATATAAGAAATATTTTTTCTTTGTTTCTCTTCTCTTTTTTCAAGTAACAGTGAGTTTTGAGGGCTTTTAACGTAAATAAAACACATTTTTTATTGAATAAAAAAGAAAAATAATCTGTTTTCAAATTTTTAGCCAGGCTCGGGCTCGAGCTCAGGCCTGAATGTATTCTGTTGATACGTAGGCAAAGCCCAGCCCGGCCTGACCCAACCCATGAACAGGTCTAGGTGGAGGAATCTAATTGCAGCAAAATTTGGGGTGGACTAGGGTAACTGGAGATCCTTGGACCCACTGCAGAATTGGGGTGGCTCTCTTTGGAAAGGATTTTTGAAATCCCTTCCTGCTTTCTCAGCTGGTCTGGGTTTCAAGATTGGAAGAGGAGACAGGCTGAAATTCTCGAAAGGTCCCTAGTGTCTGGACACTCCTCTTGCAGAGGCTTTCCCCCTTCTCTATCAGTGTGCTGCTAATCCAGATATTTCAGTTGCTGATTCTTATTCCATGAGTGGTGGTTCCATCTCATGGAGCCCTCTCTTTAGGAGAAATCTTTTTGACCGGGAGTTGGAACAATTTTTGGAGCTCATGCAACTTTTACAGAGGCAAAGCATTTCAGAAAATATGGATGTGAGCTGGAAGTGGAGTGTGGACAGCCTTTTTACAGTCAAGTCTATGGCTTCCAAGTTTAGCAAGACAGATGCTACTGGCTTTCAAAGAAAACAAGTGTGGAACTCGACCAGCCCTTCCAAGGCAAACTTTCTAGTTTGGGCTGTGGACTTGTACCTGAGACGGTTGACCACCTCAGTATCCACTGCCACGTTTCTGCCAAGATTTAGGATCATTGCCTCAAAGCTGCTGGGGCTGAATGGGTCATGCCCAACTCTGTCAAAGACTTGTTATGCTGCTGGAAGCTGCCTGATCTGAAGAAAAAGGGGAAGCTGGTCTGGAATACCATCCCTGCAGCTGTTCTAATGATTATTTGGTCTGAGAGAAACAGTCGAGTTTTCTGTAACAAAGTGAAGAACATAGAAGATCCGATACAGATGTCTGTGAACAAATTTGCCTCTTGGGTTTCTGTAACTTCTGAGTTTAAGAATCAAAATGTGTTTCAGATGCATTATTCTCAGTCGATATGGAGCTTGCAATGTGTTTGCTTCCCTTTCTCCGGTGAGGTGCACCAGGAAGTTGTTGCAATCCTTTCTTCCTTCCATTAATAAAACTTTTACTTACCTTCCAAAAAAAAATCTGATTAAACATGCCCACCCAGTTCATATATGGTCAGTATGCATGGGGCTGATAAAAGCCCCTATATTAGATTTGAGAGTGGTTATTTCTCTGTTTTTTTCTTTTTTCTTTTTTTTTTTCTTTTGAAGAGGTAAAGTATTGAATTGTCAGTATAAGGTCCCCATCCCCCAAAGAAAAGTATACCCTCAAAAAGAACCAGAACAAAAAACATCTCCGAAAACATCAGACAAAGACAACCAGCTCCTCAGCTCTTCCACAATGAAGTTAATAACCCCCGTCTCAGACTTAGCTTTCTGCTCAAAGACCCAATTGTTTCTTTCCAACCAGATCGCCCACAAAACTGCAGAGGGAAGAACAGATCACACTTGTTTTCCTACTTTAGACATGCATGGAACTCTCCACCCCAATAATGAGGAAACTGACTCCGGCTAGCACCAGCTCAGATTAAATGCCCTGAGAAAATGCTGCCAAACCACTGCTGTGAAATTACAATGAATGAACAGGTGATTTGAAGACTCAATTTGCAAATTGCACAAAGTACAAAGCAAGTCTGACAAGGCAAAACCTCTTCTCAACATCTCCTTGGCAACCACCCACACGCTAAAGCTTGACTTTTAGGGGAGATATTACTTTCCACATGGCCTTGAAAGGGAATAACTTCTGAACATCTCCAAGGAGCCCCAGGTAAAATGTTCTGACTGAAAAGCTACTACATTTTGCCCATTTCCAACATCTAGAATACTCAGACTGCAGATCTGGGTGCTGATTCTGAAGCAAAGAAAGGAGTTCTGCCACCTGGTCCAACTCCCAACCATTAAAATTTCATCTGAAAACAGGGGACCAGTCTAAACTATCACCCTCCTGTGCAAGGCAATCAGCAACGAAACTCTGAATATCTTCAGTCACAGCAAACAAAGAAGGAAACCTTTCTTTTAAAGCAGTATCACCACACCAAGGGTCCAACCAAAACCTCAGTCTTCTTCCATGTCCAACTTTATAAGAAATGCCTTTGATGAAGTGAGGGTAAGATATGTAAATGCCTTTCCAAATGCTGCACCCATAAGGCAGAAGTGAGCCATCTGTTTCCCACCCATAATTATTGAAACCATATTTTTCAGCAATTAAAATTTACCATAATTCCTGATGTTCATTAGAAAATCTCCAGAACAAACTATCAAGAAGTGCTAAATTAAACAGTTTCACCTTCCTAATCCCCAGCCCTCCTTGAGAGATAGGTTTACAGATCTCGTCCCAGTTCACCAGACGGTATTTAGAGGAATTCTTCTAACCTAGCCACAGAAAATCCCTCATCTTTTTTTCTATTTTCAATGCCACCTCAGAGGGCATTAAAAGGAGAGACATGAAATCAGCAGGAAGACTGGCTGGAACACTCTTTACTAAACCCAGCTTACTCCCTTTGGAAGGATATCTAGCTTTCAAAGAAGCCAATTTCCTGTCAACTTTTTCCAAAATAGGACTCCAAATACTGCTTGAATTGCACTTTACCCCTAAGAGTAGACCCAGATACCTAGAAGGGAAATTACCTATTCTGCACCCCAGACTTTCTGCCAAGTCCTGCATATTCAGAACTTACCCAACTGGTAAAATCTCATTTTTAAAAATATTGACTTTCAAACCATAAACCACTTCAAACCAGCAGAGCAGGAACTGAAAATTAAGAACCTGGTCTGATGAAGCCTTGCAAAAAAAAGAGTGTCATCGGCAAACTGCAGCAAGGTGACCTTTGAGCCACCATTACAAACCTCAAAGCCTTCTACCAGTACCAGCTCTGAGGCCTTTTCTGCCATTTTTACTCAAGCCCTCCATGACCATCAAAAACAGTGGGTCACCTTGTCTAAGCCCCGTCAAGTTATTTCTCCTTATTTATCCCAAACAGCAACACGGTAGAGTAGTCATTTCTTGTCCTTTTTTCTCTTTGTTCTCATGAAGTGCCAGCTTTTCCTTCTTTATTTATAAACCATAAGCAATAGCATTTTTTTCCCTCCCCCCCTCCTGAAAAAAAAAACAAAAAAACATAAAAAGCCAAGTATCTTGTTTATTTCTGTAGAGAGACTGGGCCAAATGGGCCCTAATATTTGTTTTAAGTTTAAATAGTGTTCTATCTGTTTTATGTGTTCATGGGCCTGTTAACCTCTTTTTTTAATTTCTTTTAAGTTCTTGCTTAGCTGGCCGTCCACATAAAGGGCAGACTTGTAATTAGCCTAGTTAATTAAGTTTAATAAAAGATTAGTGAAGGGAGAGAGAAACCATTAAACTCTCTTTTCCTTTCTCTTCTTCTATTCCGCTCTAATCCTCTTTTCTCTCTCACTTTTTTCTATTTTTTATCAGTTTTATATCAGATTTGAAGGACAGATTTACATCTTTGTATTAGAGCAATTCTTCCTCATCTTTTCTTTTTCATTTTTTTTTCCCATACATCCTTCAATTCAAAGAGTGTATGGAGAGATAAGTTGCTGATCAGTCAGAGGACTATAGGGCCTTGGTAGAGGGTTTGGAGAGTTAGAATCTGGCCGAAACTTGCTAGGAATTGAAGCTGTAATTTTTCTGCCCAAAACCCTAGCCGACTAGAGAGATTTCAAGTTATAGGTTAAGGAGAAGGATTGGGTGTGGTGCTCAGGGCTTGGGGGTATATTTTGACCCCCAGAAATGTGTGGTTGAGATTTGAAGAAGGCTAGGAAGCTCTGGTAGGAGCAGCTACTTCTTCTCTCTTCCTCCCCGACAGCCAAGTGCATTGAAACCCTAGTTTTTGAATCTCCGGGCATTGTACTAACCTCAGTTAGGTTTATAAAGATTGAAAAACTAGTTTTTTTTTTTTTTTATCAATGGAACAATCTAGAAGTGAAATGAAGCAAATGCTGGTAAACGAGGTTGGACCGATAAATTCCTTTTTGACTTTAGTGACCACAATTAAACTAGATGGAACCAATTATCTAGCCTGGGCATAACCCATACGGATTTATGTTTGTACTAGAGGTAAACTGGGGTATTTCACAGGTACTAAGGTGAAACCTGCAGAGAGAAACCCTACATATGAGAAATGGATGCAAGAGAACTACACAGTGATTAGATGGTTGGTCAACTCTATAAAAACCCATATAAGTCAGCATTACCTTTGGATGACTTCAGCCAAGGAGATTTGGGATAGTGTTACAAAAACATATTCATAGAAGTTAAATGTTGCAAGAGCCTATAAGTTGAAGAGTGATGTGAAATAAGGGGAGAAGAGTATAACAGTTTATTACTCCATGTTGAAGTCATTATGACAGAAAATGGATGTTATGGAGATAGTTGTATGGGAGAGTACTAAAGATGTAGAGACATTTAGAAAATCGGTGGAACAAAACAAGTGTTTAAGTTTCTCACAAGACTCAACCCTGAGTTCGACATTACTAGGCAGAACATCTTGGCCAAAGATGAGGTTACTCTTGCTCAAGTATATGCCATGGTAAGTAGTTAAGAGAGTCGGCGGCAAGTACAGTTACAAGGACCACCTACAAAACACTTTGCACAAGCTGGAATAAAGCCAAAGGGGTCGACTAAGAAGAAGGAAGTGATATGTGAATACTGCAAGAAGACGAAGCATACTAAGGAAACTTGTTAGAAACTTCATCCAAATCTTCTCTTAGACAAGATTCAGAACAACAATAGTAACAACAACTTTAAGAAGAATGGTCAAACTGGAAAAACTAAGAATGCTAATGTTACCGCAATGCCTAAGGGTGAAAATAAGGAAAGTGAAGAAAGATCAGCTATGGTGCAATTGGTAGTAGTAAAGTTAGAGCTTGAAAAGTATGGGAGGTTACTTAATTACTTGGATACCGCTATTTTAGCATTAAACCCTTTAGGCAACATGTCATCATCCGCATTTTCTCACTCAAGTCTTCGTGCTTCTGCAAACCATGCTACAATTTTAGGTAATCATAAAATTCCTTGGATTATTGATTTTGGTGCATCAGACCATATGACCAGTTTATCTAACCTCTTTTGTTCGTATCAGCTCCTTTCTGGTACAAGATATCCCTTGTAATGGGTCTCTTGCTCCCATCTCTAGCAAAGGAGATATCAAGGCCTCTGACACTCTTGTTTTATCCTTAGTTCTTCATGTCCCTAAGCTTAATGCCAACCTTTTATCTGTTAGTATCTTGACTAAATCCATGAATTGTAGCATAACCTTTTTTTTCCCACCCATTGTATTGACCTAAAATCCTAGAGGACGATTGGGAGTGGCCATGAGGTGAATGGAATATATTTGCTAGATGCACCTGATAGGAATCTTGGACCACCTAATGGAGTAGCTTTGGAGTCTGTTTTGTTAGAGTCTATTGCTATAGTCATGCTATGTCATTTACGGTTTGGTCATTTACCTTTTTCTACTTTGGGTCATTTGTTTCCTAATAGTTTAAGGGAGTGTCTTTATCAAGGCTTCATTATGAGTCTTGTGATCTTGCAAAGCATTGTAGACATTCTTATTCAGTAAGCAATAAAAGATCTATATCTCATTTTCATATTGTGCACTCTGACATGTAGGGTCCATATCATTTGCCTACTATGGGGTGTTACAAGTATTTTATCCTCTTTAATGATGATTATTCTCGTTATACTTGGATTTATCCCATGAGATCTCGGGATGAAGTACCAACTATTGTGCAAAAATCTCATGAACTTATCCTTAGCCAGTTTAACACCCATATCAAAATATTCCAATTTGATAATGCTAAGGAATATTTTGACTTTTGAGAACCTTTTATCCTACTTTGAGACCTTTGGAGTTATTCATCATAGTTCTTACTTCTACACTCCACAACAGAATGGAGTGGTGGAAAGGAAGAACTTCCATGTGGTTGAGGTTGCTAGATGCCTCCTTTTTGCATCTCATGTTTCTATTAAATTTTGGGGGCATGATATCTTTACTGTCACTTTTTTGATTAACCGTATGCCTTCCCAGATTCTAAGTTTCAAAACCTCGTTTAGCCTTCTCTTTTCGGATGAGGATTTCTTTTCTCTTCCTCTCCGTGTTTTTGAGTGCACTTGCTATGTACATGTTCATAATCATCAGAGACACAAATTTGAGCCTAAGGCACATAAGTGTGTTTTTCTAGGATATGCCTCCACACAGAAGGGATATTGTTGTTTTGATCTGGTTCGTGGCACCCACTTTGTCTCTGGGGATGTCACATTTGTTAAGTCCATTCCTTTCTTTGGTACTCTTCCTGAGGGGGAGCATTCTAAGGAACCGTTTGCTATGTCTCCATCTGTTCCTCTTCCAATTCCATTTTAGTCTTTTATTGAGTCATCTTCTTCTGTTGCCTCTCCTTCCACTGTGTCTACCTCACATGTTCCTACTCCCCCTCCTCCCCCAACTCATCCTCCTATATTTCCCTCACATCCTATTCTCCAAAGGTGGTATCAGAGACAAAGGTTCAGACATGAGCAAGTTGTTTCCACTCCATCAGAGCCTCTTACACCTCTCATCACTACTGAGGTAACAAGTCAGCCTTCCTTTGACCCACCTGCTACCTTCCCAGACCTTGACCTTCCTATTGCCCTTTGCAAAGGCAAGCAAAAGTGTACAACACATTGTATCTCTAAACATCTGTCCAACAACCTTATATCCCTTACCTATGATGACTAGGCTAGATAATTTGCATAAGAACCATACCTGGGATATTGTGGACATGCTTGAAGGAAAGGATCTAGTGGGTTGTAAATGGGTATTCACTATCAAGTATCATTCTGATGACACTACTGAAAGGTTTAAGGCTCGATTGGTTGCTAAAGGCTACACTCAGATGTATGGTATTGATTACCTTGAAACTTTTGCTCCTGTGGATAAAATGACTTTAGTCCAAGTTTTGTTGTCTCTAGCTACTACTTTTGATTGGCCCCTTCACCAGTTTGATGTTAAAAATGCCTTCTTAAATGGAGACCTACATGAAGAGGCCTACATGTCTTTACCTCCAAGGGTGTATTGAAAGGAAATGCAAGGGAAGGTGTGCAAATTGAAGAAGTCTCTTTATGGTCTCAAACAGTCCCCTAGAGCCTGGTTTGAGAGATTTAGAGTTGCCCTTGTTTCTTTTGGTTACTCATAGACTCAATTTGACCACACTTTGTTTGTGAAGAGAAGTAACTCTTTGGTGACTTTTTTGATTGTTTATGTTGATGACATTGTGGTTACGAGTAATGACACTCAAGAAGTGATTAGGATCAAAATATTTCTTAACACTGAATTTGAGATAAAAGATTTGGGGGATCTCAAATATTTCTTGGGAATTGAAGTTGCTAGATCTAAGGATGGTATCTTCATTTCTCAACACAAGTATGTTCTTGATCTCCTTGCAGAGACCGGTAAACTTGGTGGTAAACTAGCTTCCAACCCTATAGACCTAAACCATAAGCTTTTTGCTACTGATGGTGAATTACTGTCTGATAGGGGAGTGTTCCGGAGACTGCTCAGGAAGTTGTTATATCTCTACATGGCTCGGCCAGATATTTCCTATGCAATGAGTGTTATTAGTCAGTTTATGCATTCTCCCAGAGATACACATTTAGTAGTTGCAGAAAGTTGTGCTACTTGAAAGGCACTCCAAGGAAAGGTATTTTGTTTTCCAAGCATGAACACATAAAGCTAGAGGCATACACTGATGCTGACTGGGCCAGATGTATTGATGGAGATCCACCTCAGGATATTGTGCTTTGGTGGCAAGGAACATTGTCTCATGGAAGAGTAAGAAACAGTTTGTAGTTGCCAAATCCTCAATTGAAGCAGAGTATAGGGCAATGGCACATGGTGTGTCAGAATTATTGTAGTTGATATCACTTTTGGGAGAGTTGGGTATTGACTATTAAAGGCCAATGATGCTCTATTGTGACAACCAGGCAGCTATCAACATTGCACATAATCCTGTTCAGCATGACAAAACTAACCACATAGAGGTTGATAGACATTTCATATGGGAGAGTTACTTCAAGGGAAGTTTGCTTGCCATTTATTGCTTCAGAAGAGCAGTTGGCTGATGTCTAGACCAAAGGTGTTCCAAAAGGAAAGCTAACACACCATATAAGCAAGTTGGGCATGATTGACATCTATACTCAACTTGAGGGGAGTGTAGAGAGTCTGGGCCGAATGGGCCCTAATATTTGTTTTATGTTCAAGTAGTGTTCTATATGTTTTATGTGTTAATGGGCCTGCTAACCTCTTTTTTAATTTCTTTTAAGTTCTTGCTTAGCTGGGCACCCCCTTAAAGGGCAAACTTGTAATTAGCCTAGTTAATTAAGTTTAATAAAAGAATAGTGAAGGGAGAGAGGAAGCCATAGAACTCTCTTCTCCTTTCTCTTCTTCTACATCTTCTATTCTGCTGTAATTCTCTTTTCTCTCACTTTTTTCTATTTTTTATCAGTTTTATATCAGATTTGAAGGACAGATTTAAATCTATTTCAATTATAAACTGTCCTGAAAAACCCTCATCCCTTTCAGATGCTCTTCAAAACAAGCAAGAATAAGAAAACAGCAACAACAATGCCTGATCTTTACCTTTACCAGCTTGATTATCTCTTCGTCTGTACTGGGACCACAATTTAGCAACACTTTGGCTGAAGTCCACATGTATCCTCCGATCATCAATTAAAGCATTATCCATCTGCTAACATGCCTTAGTAAGGTAAAATAAAATGATCTTGCTCCCTAAACAATAAAGTTTTTTACACATATAGATACATCAAAGAAAACCAATTTAGTTATCAGATGGAATTTGCAATAGCAATAAGAAATCCAACTCACTGTTAATTTTGATAAAAAAATGTGTTTAAAGGAATCCTTTGAGATCTTATATTTTTTGTTATTCAAGTTTTGTAAGGTGCTATCCAGTATACTGGTTTTGTTTCATTAGAAATTTTTCTATTCTAGTGGGCTAGTTATTAAGAATCTAGTGACGGAATAAATCTGTCATCATGCTTTGTAATAAAGTATATATATGAAAGAAAGGACAGTCACCCAAAGGCCAGATCTGATGAATTTTTTTTTCCAAATTCCCTCTTCTCTTCTTCTACACTCTATTATAATCCGAACTGATTACTCTCTGTTCTTCTATTTTATTCTTACAATTCTAAATTTCTTCCTGTACTAAACCACTAGTTGGTATTAAAGCAGTTCCATCCCTGGTGAAGCCCAAGCAGTAATAGGATCAGAAAACTGCACGGAGATTCTGAGGCTGATCAATATATTATTGTGTCTGACTTTTAGAAGGTTTTCTGGAGTTTTTTTATCAGAGAGCAGTTTCCCGAGGAAGATTCTTGGAGTAAACTCCAGAATATCAAATCAGAGAATTCCTCAGAGGTTGTTTCTAGGTGCTTCTGGTGGTGTCAGCTTTTTCTAGGCTTTATACTGCAAATCATGGGTGGTGGTTAGGTTTTAGGACCATTTGGGGTCCCTATGGTGAATGCCCCAACTTTTTTTTCTTCTATTTCTTCTATTTCTTCTGTTTCTATTCCCAAATCTATACAGGAAACACTTGCTAAACCTGAGTGGAAAGAGTTTATGCAGTTAGAGATGCATGCATATTAAAAAAATCAGAAACTGGACATTAAAGATCTTCCATATGGCAAGGAACCTATAACGTAAATGGATTTTCACTGAGAAATACAAAACAAATGGCACCATTGAGAAATACAAGGCCAAGATAAATTCAATTAAAACCCTGTTGCCACATCTTATCTTGGCTTTTATTTAGGTTTGATGTTAAAAATGCATTTCTCAATGGAGATCCTTAGAAGAAAGTTTACATAGAGTTACCATGAAGATTTTATGACAGATGATAGAAGAAAGATTTGTAAACTAAAGAAATCTCTCTATGCATTAAAACAATTATCTAGAGCTTGGTTTGACAGATTCAGGGAAGCTTTGTGGAGATTTTGGGTATTCTAGGTCCCAAACATTGTTCATCAAACATGAGGTGATTTATTGATAGTGTTTATTGTTTCTGTTGACGATATAGTAGTCACAGGAAATAATCCACCTAAGTTGTCAGTTGTCACTTGAAGTTGTCCCTAAACGAGGAGTTTGAGATAAAGGACATGGGAGACCTATGGTATTTCTTAGATATTGAGGTTGCCAATTGAAGAATGGAACCTTTATTTCTCAAAGAAAGTATGTACTTGACTTGCTCAAGGAAGTAGTTAAATCAGGGAGTAAGCCAACAAACATATCAACCAGAATCATAGGCTGAGTTCTGCTAGTGGAGAGCTGTTGAAGGACAAAGTTGGATATCAAAGATTGGTTCGTAAGTTGTTATATTTATGCATGACCAAACCAAGCATCTCCTTGCAGTGAATTGTAGTTGGCCAATATATGCATGTACCATGAAGCACTCATTTGGCAGAAGCAGAAAGGGTGTTAATTTTTATCTTAGGAAATACCCTATAAGAGGCATTTTGTTTGCCGACAACTGGCATATGAGGGTTGAGGTTTTTACAAATGCTGATCGCACTGGATGTTTAGATGATGAGCATTCTAAAAAAAGATACTATGCTTTTACAGGAAGGAACTTGGTCTCTTGGAAAAGCAAGAAACAATATTAGATAATTATTTTACTATAATAGATAATACCCAGGCTCATCATTTTACAAAAAAAGGAACGCCATATTCACAAAAATACCCAGGTTCATCATTTTAAAATATTAGAAGATTATTTTGTCAAATTAGTTCCAACTCTTAAAATTTTACGAGAGCCATTGGCAGACAAAAGAGAAAAGACCTTCGGAAGTTGCAAAATATGTAGATTCCAAAAGAAAACAAAGGATACCAATCATCTAGTATACCTTAAAGTATGCTTGTACACATGCGTCCTTGGTTTCAAATTCTGTCAAAACAAGAAGCAAAGACATTCAATCAATAAAATTTTACAATTACATACGTACATCTTAAAAGAAGCATATGAATGTGCAAGTTATATTAAGAACTAGAGTTTTTGTTGACATCCATCTGTATAGCTATGGCTCACCACCTGTATGCCCCTATTTGGGTGGATCCAAAACTGGAATCTCATGCTGCTGTTACCTTGTCATCCTCCTCTATTTCAATTCCAAAGATTACCCTAGAAGTTGAATGCCATACCAACACTTCTAAAGCCTGTTGACAACATAGACCCATCTGTAGAACCTTGGTCATACAGATTGGTGGCAACGTACAAGAGTAGCAGCATGGCACCATTGATATTTGAGAACGCTTGATGAATAAATTTCATATATGACCCGATCTGTCTGTTATGTCTCTTGATCTGAGTTATTTAATGCAGAGATTTTTCAATGAAACAAAATAGGACCATATGGGATTTTAAACTGACACGAATAAGTGGTCCTCCCATTAATTTAAGGAAAAGACTCATGAGCCTTTAAATTAACTGGCCCAACTGTTTTATTAATTGGATGGAATAGGATACAAATGGGTATAAAAAAATGGTTCCATGTTTAGAAAGGGATTTAATCATTAGAATTTAATAATCGAGACCATTAAAAAGTTCCGTTTCTCAAGGATAAGCTAAAATTCTGTTTCAACAGAGCAAAACAAAAGTTCAAGTAGTTGCTGAGGAGAAAAAGTAAAACCCTTTCCCCCAGAACTAGCCTGATTATGAAATCATACAAAATTTATTAGGTAAACAGTCTCATGGAATATCAGATAACCAAGTACTAAGGAGCCATACAAGGAATGAAAACTGAAGTAGGGAAGAAAAGATGTCTGAAGCATTTCTTTGGTCCATCTAGGGATGGCAACGGGTAGGGTTGTAGGATATCTGTGAAAATTACCCTCCCATTCCCAAACCCACCTAAGCACCCTTGATCCCAAACCCATTTAATTTTCCCCCCCAATTTCCCAAACTCATCCCATCTCAAACCTGTCATCACACAAGTGAAATGTGATGTCCCTCCTAAGCAAAAAATGGTGTGGTAGGCTAGTGGTCAAGACACCTATAATGGGACACAAGGGGAAGGATTTGAATCCTCTCTTAACCCTTTTTACTATATATATTATTCCTATAAAACATTTAGGATAAATTTATTAGGGTTTGACTATGACACTAGAACTTATAACCAATCAACTGGTATAATAAAAGTGGTAACGAATCAGATGCTTTTTATTAAAATTCACAGGGACATTTGATTGGTCAAAGCTCTTCCAGTATCATTTCTTCCCAGCACCATAGATTTTCCCATACTTAATAATATACACACCGGTTTATAATCAGGTAATGGGAGTGGGTGCCTGTGCTATTTATAATTGAGTTCAGGTATTAAGTACTCCAAGTACGAAACCCAAGCCCATCCCAAACCCTATAGGGTTTTAATCTAAAATCCCAAACTCTACTGGGTTTTGATAAATGGGTCCTATTAGGGTACGGGACAGACTGGGTACCCACAAAATTGCCATCTCAATATGGAACCAAAAGTCAATTGCATTTTGGGAAAAGAATGTATAAAATTTCATCAAGTTATTTCTTTTATGGTTGAAAACTAAAGAGTGATGGATCAAAGGGCTCTTTTATTTCATTTAATCAGTATATCAGAAGCATAATTACAAATAAAGGACAATGGAAATAATAATGTAGCAATTGCTAAGTGTCTGTCAATCAAGGAGGTGAAAATCTTTAGGTTGCAACATGCACGTGAATTGTTCAGACATTTAAAGTAGAAAAACAGAAAATTTCACCAACCAATAAAAGCATAGCATAGACTATCTCCAGTTTTATAATCACGAATTATCTCAGCCCTGAGAAAATAAAAGTATGATGTTAAGAGAAAGGGATAAAAGAGAACATTACTTAAAATGATTAAGATACAGGTGAGATAGGAAAAAATGGCTCTAAGGCAGTGAAACTTACGATACTACATTTCCAAAACGAGAAAAGATAGTATGCAAATCCTCATCCTGCGTTGAATGGTGTGAAAACAAGATCAAAATATATCTTTGAAGGAAGGGATATAGAGTTGGGACATTGGAGTGATTGTTTTACTAATAACACCACTGCATTAGAACCCTTTCAAGATTCCACATTCAGTGCCTACTTCAGATGTTATCAGACAGCAACTAAACTATTCAACAGAGAAGAAACACTCACTTCAGTAACTGGATTGAGCTTGCAAACGAACAATACATTATCTGGAGGCTTTATCTCAGCATCAGGTATATCTCCAATCTTTGGGATAAACAAATCAAAACCAACAAGTTGGTACTATGAATAAAAACATTGACATGGAAACACCAGAGCCAAAACAGATATATCCAACACTTACAGTCTCGAGAACAACTGCACTTGAATGTGCTTCCTTTACACGCAAAACCTCTTCAAGCTCTGCCAGGCCCAATTGTTCATCCAAAGGAATCCAATCATCTTCAAGCCGCACCTCATCATCAATCTAGTAAAATTGTTGTGGAAGAAGAAACACCAACAAGTCATCTTACAATGAAGGAAAAAATTTGTTAACATACAAGTACAATCCATAGTAACTTCCAACACTATATGGCTGATATGAAAATTGGAGCAATTCAGTATTATCCAGTATGGAGTAACATGATAATAGATACAAGTTCCATTCAGTCCTCGAGATGTCTTACTGATCAGACAATGTGGGAACTGAATCATCTCATGTCAACTAAAGCTGACCAAGTCAGGTCCCACTCTGACTCTTTTTTCTTCTAATTTAAAGATACAAGTAATAGAGCCTCAAGAGAAAGGGGAGAGAGAGAGAGAGAGAAGATACTAATGAATTAAATACTTTACCTTTTTCTCAAAAAAAAAAAAGAATACTTATCCCTGCTTTCACAACTCTACCTTTTTTTGATCGTTGAATAATAAGATTCGTTAAATCATAACCAAAAAAATACAACTCAGGGAGAGGCACGAGACGCTACCTCCCCTTTAAGAAAGGGAGATGGAGGATTTCACAACTGTTTACTTGAAAAATAGCTGTCTTTCCAATTACTTTACATAGTATATAGAGAGTGATAGAGTTGCTTCAGTTCGTGACAACTTCAATTCGTGCTTCAGTTCTCTCCTTTTCTTTTCTGGGCTGTCAATGGAGAAAACTGGTTCATCCTAGGCCTGAAACATCTCAGCTCTTCTTTCTCCCTGGTGCGCAGAACCTCCTTTCTTAAGAAAATGGCTTCAGCAGTGAATGGTTGGCTGAAGCTCTCAAAAGAAGGTTGGTTATCTCTTCTCTTTGTGCTGTTGGTATTTCTAGGTTGAAAATCTTCAAGAACCCGCGATGACTGATCAGAACCTAGAGAACTAGGTCGATTGTTGCCCTGGTTCTTGGAAAAATTCCAAGAACAGGCTGTGTTTACAGTGACCGAATGGTGTAAGGGCTGCTGCAGGTGGCCGAATGGTGTAGGGGCTACTGTAGGTGGCCGAATGGTGCAAGGTGTAATGCAGTGGCACTAGTTGAGTTCTCTTTGGTTTTGTAGTGCCTTCTTAAAAGTGTTAGACAGGTCTGTACCGTGTGTGACAGCTATGGCTGTGTGGTGGTGCTTGTGATGCACAATCTCTGTTGAGTAGTTGTAAGAGGGCTTGCATGTGGTTAGTAAGTGCTGAATTAATGTCGGTGTGGTTCGTGGTTTTGTGAAATCAGTAGTGGTGAGAACAAGAACAAAGGCTTGTGTATCTATCATTGTGTTTAGGGACTGTTGTAGGTTCTGGAACATCAATCTCCTGACAGCAGCACTTAGTTGGTGACTGGGAATTCAGATTAGAGGCAGCATTGAAAGAGTATCATGGCAGCAATGGGAGATGGCTGTAGTGATCAGAAACCTATTGTGGTGGTTTCCTCTGACTATCTAGGTGTACAGATGACCTCAATTAAACTGAATGGTGAGAACTATGTTCCATGGGCCAAGTCAGTGGAAGTTTTTCTCAAGGCAAAGAGGAAAGTGAAGCATGTGAAAGAAGATAAACCATCGGCTGACTCTCCAGGGTTTGATGATTGGGAATAGGAAGATGCTCAAATCATGACATGGCTATGGAATAGTATGGAACCCAAAATAAGTGCCAACTTCATGTTCTTAGATACAGCTAAGGACATATGGGAACATACCAAGAAGTTGTATTCTGGGCAAGATCTACAAGGGTATATCAGCTCTATCAATACTTTGATCTGCAACAAGGAAATAAAACCCTAGAAGAGTACTATGCCAGTATGAAGAATCTCAGAAATGAACTCAATGTCTATCATCCTCTCACTCCAGATGTTAAGATTCAGCAACAACAGAGGTAACAACTAGATGTCACAAGGTTCTTAGTGGGGTTGAAATTAGAGTATGAACCAGTTAGGGCCCAAATATTGGGCGGCTCTACCCTTCCTACACTTGAGGAAGTGTTTGCACGGCTTCGTAGGATTTCTTTGGGACAAACAGAGAATACCTCACAGTCTGATAGATCAGCATGTGACAGCCAGAGGAGGTGGACGTGGTACAAAAGGGGGAGGACATGCCTACCGAGGAGGTCGTTGTGGTTCCATATTTGGTTGTTGTGGTGGTCGTGACTCAAGGGGAGGCCATGGCAAAGGAAAAAGCAGCTCTACAAGGAAGTGTACCCACTCTAGCAGGAAAGGACATTCGGGAGGGAGATGGTGGGGTTGACGTTAGTGATAATCAACAGGCAGACCTAACTCCTTCCACATCTACATCTATTTCCGGGAGGGAGATTGTGAGTGTACCGCGTGATGAGTATGAGTGGTTCCTTCAGTCTACTTCACAGCACACTACTGCTACTCTTGCCCACTCAGGTATTAACTTGCCTGTCATCTAAAACCTCTCCCTGGATTATCGACTCTGGAGCCTCTGATCGCATGACCGTCAGCTACTTCGTTTCAACAGCATTTAGAACAGCATGGCATCATTCATCAAACCTCATGTGCATCCAATCTTCAACAAAATGGGGTGGTTGAACGAAAGAACCGTCAGCTCCTTGAAACTGCTCGGTCCATTCTTCATCATATGAGTGTTCCTAAATGGTTTTGGAGTGATGTTGTACTTACAGTGTGTTTCCTCATTAATCGAATGCCCTCTTTCATTCTTCATGATCGGTCTCCCTTCTCTATCTTGTTCCCTACTTTGTCTCCTTTTCCATTAACACCTCGTATCTTTGGTTGTGTGTGCTTTGTTCACAATCTGAGTCCTGGAATAGACAAGCTAGATGCATGCTCCATTAAATGTGTCTTTCTTGGCTACTCTCGGACTCAAAAAATGTACAAGTGTTATAATCCCATTACTCGGAAGTGCTATGTCTGTCCTGATGTCACCTTTTTTGAGTTTGTCCCCTTCTTCTCAGGAACTAAAGCATCTTCGTCTCCACCTTTACTTCCTCTTCCTCTTCCGGTCAGTGATCCCGTTTCGAGTGTTCCTGTTGGAGTTGACTCGTCACCTCATCCAGTGCAGATCCCTACTGAACGACCACCGATTAAGCAAGTATATACACGTTGAACGACACCGGCCCCTCCTCTAGCTTCTACCTTGTCTGTGGATCCTGTTGTTGCTCCTGTTGTTGAACCCTCAGGACTTGATCTACCCATTGCCTTATGGAAAGGTAAAGGTAGTTCTACTCTCCATCCCATTTCCAATTTTGTTTCAATATCTCGCCTTTCCACCTCACATCGCTAGTTTGTTTCACTATTGTCATCTATTTCCATACCTAACAATGTCCAAGAGGCTCTTAGTTCACCTAGGTGGAGGCAGGCAATGGAGGAGGAACTCTCTACTCTTCAGCATACTCACACATGGGAGCTCACTACCCTTCCACCTGATAAGCATGTTGTGGGTTGTAAATGGGTGTATAATGTTAAATACTTGCTAGATGGTAGTGTGGAGCGTCTGAAGGCCAGACTTGTTGCTAAAGGTTATTCACAGTTGTATGGAGTGGACTATATGGAGACCTTCTCTCCAATGGCTAAGATTGGCTCTGTCCATGTGTTAATTTCCCTGGCAGTTATGTATGATTGGCCCCTATTTCAACTTGACATAAAAAATGCATTCCTTCACGGTGACCTTATGGAGGAGGTATATATGGAGCAACCACCTGGGTTTGTTGCTCAGGGGGAGGATGGTAAGGTGTGTAGACTGAAAAAGGCAATTTATGGGTTGAAACAATCGCCTCGTGCTTGGTTCGGGAAGTTTAGTGAAGTGGTGAAGAATTTTGGAATGAAACAATGCCAGGTTGATCACTCAGTGTTCAGCTATGACTCAGAAGTCATAAAGATTTTATTAGTGGTCTATGTGGATGATATTGTCATAACTGGCAATGACAAATTGGGGATCGACAAACTAAAGGTCTTTTTGCAAAATCATTTTCAAACAAAAGACCTTGGGACATTGAAGTATTTCTTGGGTATAGAAGTTGCTAGATCAAGACAAGGTGTAAACCTGTGCCAAAGAAAATATGTTCTCGATCTACTAGACGAAACAGGATTGTTAGGTGCAAAATCGGCTAAGACTCCTATGGAACCAAATGTTAAGTTGAGCAGTGATACAGGGGAAATATTTGATGATCCTGGAAGGTATAGACGACTAGTGGGGAAGCTGAACTATTTGACTATCACGAGACCAGAAATCTCCTTTGCAGTCAGTGTGGTGAGCCAATTAATGCAGAACCCTCGTATATCTCACTGGGATGCAGTTCTTATCTGAATGGAGCTCCGGGCCATGGGCTATTGTATAAACCAGGAGGAAAACTTGAAGTAGTTGGGTACATAGATGCAGATTGGGCAGGCTCTGTGTCTGATAGAAGATCTACTACAGGTTACTACACATTTCTTGGAGGAAATCTTGTGACGTGAAAGAGTAAAAAGCAGACAGTTGTGGCTAACAGCAGTGCTGAAGCTGAGTACAGAGCCATGGCACACACTACATGTGAATTAGTATGGTTGAGGAATCTCCTACAAGAAATCGGGTTCCACATGGATAAACCTATGAAATTGTACTGTGACAATCAAGTTGCGCTCCATATCTCATCCAACCCTGTTTTTCATGAGAGAACAAAGCACATAGAGATTGATTGCCACTTTGTGAGGGAGAAGGTTCTTACTGGAGAGATAAGCACAGAACATGTAGGCTCAGGTGATCAGTGGGCAGATTTGTTTACAAAAGCCTTAAGCTCAGGGAGAGTGAACTATATATGTAACAAGATGGGATTATATGACATATATTCTCCAGCTTGAGGGGGAGTGTTAGAGTTATCCGAATAAGGGTAGATTAGTCAACTCACCTTTGTTAAGTTATGTACTTATGTGGCAATCTTATTAGAAACTCTCTGTCCCATACTTAAGTGGGGGCAGTTTAGTCTTTGTACAATTAATTAGAGCCTAATCACTATTAAGAGGTCGACTGATAGGGTTTAGTCTATCAGGTTCGACAGTTCTTTCATCTTCTTCTTCTTCTTCTCCTAACTGGTTCGGACTACTGTAGCAGCAGTCGAAACAGAGAGCAATAAATCCTGGACTTTCTGGATCATTGATTCTCTAGTTAGCAGGCCAAGCTTTTCAAATCTGAACCTTGCAGGTTCATGTATCAGTTTAGACATAGGATAAAGATGCACCTTTTTTTGAAGAGTAATGAAATAAAATTTTATTAATAGGAAAAAGGTTACAAAAAGGAGGTGACAAGATGGCACCTCAACAACAACAAACACAGCATCTAAAGACCAAACAAATACATGCTAGTGACGGTTAAAATCTGGATTTCAAGTACATTACAAAAATTCTCCCCCAAATCTGATCTATTAATCTGATCAAACTCAGGGAGCAGCAGTACCCAATCCAAGATAAACTGCCTCACTGAGGCCATCAGCACTTTGATATTTTTGAATTTGTCTTCAAACAATCTCCTGTTCTTCTCATTCCAAATAAACCAATACACAGCAAATGGGATACAATTCCAGACTATTTTTTCTTTTGTACTCCCTCTGAACTTTGGCCAGGAAGAGAACATCTAATGGGATAAAGATGCACTTGCAGTTGCATTAACTAGATTTGAATTGGTAGGTAATGAGTTTCATTAACTGTTGAAGGAAACTAGACAAGTACAAGTACAAAGAAGAAAAAAAATAGAGAAAAAGACAACAAACAGTGGCAGAGTCAAAACCATAAAATATGAAGACAATCTCCCACCCAAAAGAAAAAAGTAAATAAAACCAAAAACCAATGACAAAATAAACCACCCAACACCTCAAAAATCCTATAACCCAGAAACACCAGAAAACTCCCCCTCCCAAAAATGGAGGATTAAAAATGAAAAGTCAAGATGTCTGACTGTAAGATACTTAGTTCTGTACATGAAAATTTTAGAAAATCCCATATCTGACCACTTGTCTCTTCTTTAGTGATACAAATGCTTATGAGAAGGTGCACAGAAAATCTTAGAATGGAAAAATTGCAGAAAAGGTAGAAGGGATGGAAAGATCTCAGAGATTTGAAGATGCTACAAGATGGAGGAAGGCCATGAAAGTGGAGGCTAAAGACTTCATCTTCGAGGAAATAAGAATCAGAGGGTGTTACAGCATGAAGATAAGGGAATCACAAAAGGCTACAGTGTTGATGGAAGGCTAGGAGATGGTCGAATAGTTTGAGGATTTTTTGAATGAAGCAGCAACAAAAGGAAAGCAGTGCTGTTGGAAGGAAAATCACACAAAGTCAGGTAGAAGATATGTAGTGGAAAGTAAACAGAATGCAAAAGGGCTGTTCATCTCCCTAACAGAGTTATTTGATAAAGGAGACAAATGGTCTGCTTTCCTGCTGGGAAAAACAGTCAAGGGTGGCAAGGCGTGATTATGATCTTGGCTGCATTCATAGGTCGAAGAAATCTACAGATAGAGAAAAGGAAACTGCAGAAGAAGATAAGGGATTCCTTGCTGGAAACTCATCAGCAATGGAAGGTGAGAGTCTTACCCAAAGCTTCATAGCCATGGCAAACAGCAACAGAAATCCTTTACTGAATGTAAATTTCAGTAAAGATCACTGGACTAAAATGTTAGTGGTTGAAGTTAAGAATCCGATTAAGGATTGGAGGATGTTTTCTGATATCCTTTTGAAAGTATGAAGGCAGTATTGGATCCTCTTGAAAACTTGGAGGAAGTTGAGGCTTTAAGCATCCCAAAGACATGGGATTCTTTGCTCTGTATAAATGGTCTCCTTCTTCTAACTCGAAACCTTTTGCCGTTGAAGATAGAGTAATTGTCAGGCTGATTGGGTTGCCTTTCCATCTTTGGAAACATGATGTAGCAGTTTCCATTTCTGTATTATGTGGAGCTTGTCTTGTGGGGGAGTTTTGGGGAGACTTGCGATCTGCTGCCTTGTTGAATGGAGTTAAACCAGAGGAGATTCCTAGGAAGAATACTCTTCGAGTTGAGGGATTGTCTTTACAGATGTGGCTAGTCTCCTCCATTGAAGCTTCTTTGTGGTTAGATGCTAGACAGGAAGAAGATGAATCGAAGGAAGCAAAGGCTCTACTTGGCAGTCTAGGATTGGAGAATTGGAGGAAGATGGAAAGTTTCACTGAAATGAACAAGCACAAGTTCAACCATCCAAAAGATATGGGCAAAAAAGATGATCAATTACGTGAGGTACAAGGTAAGCGTCAGACAGCCAAAAGGACCTTTGCTCAAGTGCTCGCGTCTGGCGCCAAAAATTCGAATGAGTTAAACCATTCAACCACAAAAGAAAAAACAGGGTTGACCAAGGAAGTTAAGCCGGCTTTTGAGAGGGTTGAAGGTCAACCCAAAGGGGATTGCTCTTTAAAAAATCACGTGACCAGGCTTTTGCTCGAGGCCGAGCCTAATGTATCAATTGGACCTTCTCATTTAGAAAAGCCCATCACTGGGCCTACTAAAACTGGCCCATTTGTTAAGAAGTCACATGTTTCCTTAAAGCCGCACTTGACTGAGGTTGGGCCAATGATAGACAATGCCATTCATCTAGCATTGTCCCCAATGAGCTCCTCCAAGGCTGTGAAGATGTCAAAGCAGAGGACCTGCTCGTTACACTCTCTTGTCCATCCCAAGATCGCCGCGACCCCAGGTCTGTTCGACGTAGAGATCCTGAGAACCTTGAAGAGGTTCTGTCATCAGAATTTGAGGGCGATTCAGATTCAGGCTCTGAAGACACTATCAGCATTGGAAGCGTGAATCTACAAGCTGCAAAGGATATGTTGGAAGATAAGAGTTTAAACACCAGCAACTCTTTTCCTGGGAAAGGAAGCTTCTGCATCGGAAGGCTTTGGAAACGAGGAATGTAAGAGCGTGGATGTTGAGGGTGAACAATCAAGGACTATAACAGTTGTCGTGTGACATAAGGGTAAGGCAAACCTAGCAACAACTATAGATGATAATCAGGGTACAACTACTCCAACAACCAAATCCTTTCCAGAAAATCAGATTTTAAAGACGTTCAGCTTGGAGAAGCATGAATCATCTCTACGGGTTTATGACGAGGCACGCACACATGATAACCCAGAAAAGGTTTCTTTGATCACAAGGATTGACAAGGAGTAGATTGAACCAAGTATACGTCCACAACTGAATCAGCCAGAGGGAATGGTCCTTGTCCAGAATTCTATTACTGATACCCCAACACAAGTTGTAGTCCATTCGGATTTTGATGCTAACTTGGGTTCTATGCCTGAAGCAGGTACCCCGGCATCCCAATTGGATAGAACAGCGGGAGGTGAGGGAGTGGAGGTGGAAGTGGTTGAATTTGAAACAAAGGAAGGAAGTTCTTTATTGAGAACAAGACAGGCAGAGGAACTAGAGAGCATCTGGGAGCAGATTTGTGTCTTACTGGAAGAGTATAAACAGAAAGAAGACCAATTGGAGGCAACACCAGCAAAGTCAGAAGTCAAAGGGACCACATGTAGTGAGAAGAAAGGAAAAGTCAAGAGTGTGGTAGAAGAACCACTTAATAAAAGTAGGAAGAAAGAGAAAATATCAGAAGTAGAAAGACTACTCTCAGACATTGAAGGGGATTTAGAATTCAGTGGAAGAGGAGAGAGGAGAAAGGCTCCTAGGTGAAGGATAGAGGGTGTTTGGAGTGTATCACTTAGACCTGTTCATGGGCCGGGTGGCCCGACGGGCCGGCCCGACCTAATATTAAACTTAAAATTAGTTATGTGATTATGTCCATTTGAATAAATTTTTTGATTTAAGAATGTAAAATTGTGTTTTAAAATATAAAAGAAAGGGGAAAATACCATCTTGTAGGCCCATTGTTCATTTAAATAGAAAAAAAAATACTATATGAATTTTTAATTCTAATTTGAATAGGGAAAATTGTTTTTTTTTTCAATTAGGTCAGGCTTCGGGCTCAGGCTCGGGTTTCGGGCTTTTTACTAAGGCCAGGCTCGGGCCCAAGTTATAGGCCCGTTGGTTGGGCCGAGCTCGGGCTCGGGCCTAGTATATTTTCATTAGTGACAAGTAAAATCCCGGCCCGAGCCCGGCCCAGCCCAGCCCATGAGCAGGTCTAGTGTCACTCTACAACGGTGTTGATGAAGATCATTAGCTGGAATGTGAGAGCTCTAGGAAGTGCGAGGAAAAGAAGGTTGATAAAGGATTTGTTAAGGAGGGAAGGCCTAACATTGTGTTGATACAGGAAACCAAACTTACAAATCTAGATAGAAGATGGGTTAGAAGTGTGTGGAAGGCAAGAGGTGTGAATTGGTGCTCAACTCCCTCTTGGGGAGCCTCTGGGGGTTTAGTTACTCTTTGGAGAGAGGATGTGATAGAATCATTAGAGGAACTGATAGGTAGTTTTTCTATCTCTTTAAAGTTTAGGATGGTGGAGGATGGTTTTACTTGGGTGTTAACCAATGTGTATGGGCCAAATAATTATAGAGAGAGATGAATTTTGGGAAGAGCTTCATGAGATTAATGGGTTATGGGAAGGTCCTTGGTGTTTGGGTGGAGACTTCAATTTAATAAGGTTTCTAAATGAGTCTAACAATCCCCAACAGTCTATCACAATTAGCATGAAGAGGTTCAATGGCTTTATCAATAATTGTGATTTAAAGGAATTCCCTCTACTACAAGCCAACTTTACGTGGTCCAACTTCCAGGAGAATCCATCTTGTTCAAAAAAAATATTTTTTTGAAAAGGTAAGATAAATTTATTAGAACAAACTCATAAAAGTACAAAACAGAACCTGCCCACAAACAGACAGGCCTAAGGGACCCCCATTACAAGCACCAGATTGACTGATTTCTCAATAGATGAGTTACATTTGAGTGTCTGAATTCAGAAGTGACTGAGATCCAAGAGAGCAGGTTACCAACAGCCAGATGAACTATATATATCCTCGGCCCCTCTCACTTTTTGATTAAAAATTCTTCTGTTTCTCTCAGACCAAATAGCCCAAACCACAGCTGCCAGAATAGTGGTCCAGACCAATTTCCCTCTCTTCTTCAATTTACTGATTTTCCAGCAACAGAGTGACTCCTTAACTGATTTAGGCATGACCCAACAAATCCGCACCACCTTCAAGAAGTGATGCCACACCCGAGCAGCCAAAGGGCAACGAATGCATATATGATCCGTAGTTTCCATATGATCATCACAAAGGATACAGGACTTATCAAGAATCTGCAAACCTCTTCTCTCAATATTGGTTCTTGACAGACATTTGTCCATTGCCATTGTCCAGACTAGTAAATTAACTTTAGAAGAGCAGGCTGGGCTCCAAATCTGTTTAGCAAGGAAATCTCCCACTGCCACTCTACTACCAAGCCTACTAGCCATTGATTTAACTGAAAAAACACCTTCTTTGGACCAAATCCAAATCCACTGGTCATCCTGATTGTGGTCAATGATTTGAGCCTGTAAAGTCTCCAACAGATCTGAAGCTTCTTGAATTTCCCAGTCAAAAAGACCTCTTCTGAACTGGGGAGCCCAAACCACATCATTGCCCAAAACTGAGTAGGTTTCAGCAACCAAGGCATCCTGGTTGGAGGCACACTAGGAGATAAGAGGGAATTCATCAGCCAAGGAATGATTCAAACACCAATGATCTTTCCAAAATTTGAATCTATCCCCTTTTTTCCGACTTTGAGGCTGATTCTCCCATCAAACAAGGGAGCAACTTTCATGATACCTTTCCATAAGGAATAACCCCAGTTAGATGAGGGAGGGGGGGTTAGTTTTCCAGATGCAATTAGGCTTCTCCACCAAGCTCTCCTTTTAGTGGCAAATCTCCAGATCCATTTACACAGCAGAGCTGAATTTGTCACCTTGATTCTTCTCTGACCTACACCCCCTTGTTCCTTAGGAAGGCAGATTTGGTTCCAATTCACAAGGTGGATTTTCCTTTCTTCTTCCCAACTCCTCCACAAAAAGCTTTTTGGAGAGTCTCTATTTTCCTAACCACTTTATTTGGGATAGGGAAAAGGGAAAGAAGGTAGGTAGGGAGATTAGAGAGAGTACTTTTCAGAATGATCAATCTACTACCAAAAGAGAGATACTAAGCCTTCCAAGATGACAATTTATTTTCCAATCTTTCAACTATTGGAATTATCGGATCCCATATGGAAACATAGGAACATTTAGTCCCCAATGGAAGGCCTAGGTACTTTTTTTTTATCAATAACACCAGCTTCATTAATTTAAGAGAAAAGAGGGAGTATGTATACAAGAGGGGAGATAAAATATATTAGCTCCCCAAATACAGAATACAAAGAGAATACAGAAAGAAAAAATTAAAAAACTAGCCCAAAATACAGACTCCCTATTCACCCCTTGCCGGAATACAGAATACAAAGAGAAGGCCCAGGTACTTTACCGAAAGCTGATCCACCTGACTAGCCAAACATTAGCACAATCTTCGAGGTTAGGGACTTTACCCACTGGGATGACTTGATTTTTATTATGTTTGACTTTCAAACCTGTGACTACTTCAAACCAACTAAGGATCCCAAGCAGATTATCTAGCTGAACAAGAGAAGCATCAATAAAGCATAAGGTATCATCCGCAAGCTGAAGGATGTTCACTTTTTCACCCCCTAGGGAAATTGCAAACCCTTCGCACAGACCAGAGGTTGCTACCTTCTGACTAAAGACAGTAAGAATCTCTGCAATACAAATAAAGAGAAGAGGAGAAAGGGGGTCTCCCTGCCTTAACCCTCTAGAGCTCTCAAAGAAGCCCACAGATTGACCATTAATCAGAATAGAAAATTTGGGGGAAAAAACACAAACTTTCATCCAATTTCTCCACTTTGGCCCAAAATTCATCATTTCCAGAACTCTGTCTAAACAATTCCAATTAACATGATCGTAGGCTTTTTCAATATCCAGTTTATAAACCAAACCTAGACTTCCTCTCTCTTCCTTGAATCCAACAACTCATTTGCAATAAGGACTGAGTCAATCATTTTCTTACCCGGCACAAAAGCACTTTGATTTTTTGAGGTCACACTATCCAAAATCCCTTTCATCTTTTCTGCTAAGACCTTGGCCAAAATCTTGTAAAAGCTATTCAGAAGGCTAATTGGTCTGAAATCTTTCACATGTACAGCCCCTTCAATCTTAGGAATGAGAGTGATAAAGACATTATTCAGGCTCTTTTGAAGAGAGGCATTAGAATAGAATGATTAAAAGGCATTTAGTATATCTTGCTTCACAAAATCCCAGCACTTAACATAAAACAAGTTGGAAAAGCCATCCGGTCCAGGGGATTTCTCATTGTCCAAGCTGCTGATTGCCATCTTAATCTCCTCAGAAAAAGGTTTTTCAAGAGAAATCCTTTGATCTTCACTTAGCCTTTTAAAAGGAAGGCCTATGGGGAAAGGTCTGTATTTCAAGTTTTCCTTATAAAGATTTTTATAAAAAGAGGTAGCTATTACCTTGATCTCTACATCCTTAGCACCCACCTTATCATCCCAATTAAGTTTGCTGATTGTGGATAGTCTGTTTTTTGCATTTGCCAGCTTGTGAAAATAGTGAGTATTCCTATCTCCCGCTTTCAGCCATTCTGATTTTGCTCTCTGTCTCCATTTTAATTCTTCTTTGACTGCCAGATTGTCAAAAACTGCCTTCGCTTGAATTCTTTTCAATTTTAGCTCTTCAGAAATTGGACCAGCTTCCTCTGCTAGCAATAAGGCCTAGACAAGCCTTCTTGTCTGTTTCTGCATTCAGATTATTTTCCACTTTCCAAAGTTTCAGCTTTTCTTTAACTGCCCTCAGCTTTTGAGCTAAAACAAAGGAGCTGGACCCTTCAGCCTAAACTTCACACCAAAAGGAGAAATCAGTCTCTTCAAACCATGCATTCTCAAATTTGAAAGGATTTTTTAACTTGTTCCTACTTCCAAAAATCAGCTGAATTGGAGCGTGGTCTGAGATGGGTCTCAGCAGAATTATTTGCTTGAATTCTGAAAAGAGATCGTCCTAGTTTTCAGATACCAGGAATCTATCAAGCCTGACAAGTGTTGGATTATCCTGATTGTTGGTCCAAGTAAAACTTCCTCCCACTAGAGGAAGGTCAATGAGCTCTAAATTGTTAATAAAATCAGCAAAAAAACCCATTCCCCTTTATCACCTTCTCCTGGTATTTTTCTCTTCAACTGACAGAGTAATGTTGAAATCCCCACTATAAACCCATAGAAGAGAAGAAGAACCTCTCGCTGCTTCAAGTTCTTCCAGAAAAAGGGTTTTGAGATTTGCTTCAATAGGACCCTACACATTAGTAACTTGAAAAGTGTTACCATTAGCTAATTCCATAACCATAGAGATGGAAAAGGAACCCACCCTGCACGAGATTAGCCTACACACAGTAGGATCCCAAAGAGTGATCAAACCCCCAGCACTACCCCTTGCCGCTTTCGCTCTCCATCTCACCTGGCCCTCCCCCCAAATGCTCCTCACAATTCCAGCATCCAAACATTCCAGCGTTGTCTCCTGAAGCATAACAATTAGAAGTTTTTCCTTTTTTGACAACCTCACACACAACTAAACTAATCTCCTTCTTCCCATACCCAACCCTCTGACATTCCAAGATAAAATCTTCAGATCCATATAAAAATTAATTCACAGATGGAATCCGACCCTCCTCCCTTACTACTTATTGACTCTCACCCCCCCCCCCTCCTTCATAACTTCCCGCCCTGTCATTTAAGCCCCAGTTCAGTCTCATCATTTCTCTATTCTTTCTTGAAGTATTACCTCCCTTCTTCACTGCAAACTTTCCCCTTTCCATAAGAATTCTGTGCTCGATTCCTTCCAAAAATTTCGCTGTTTCTTCCTCCAGCCCGTCAAGTGACACTCCCAAAAACTTCCCCAACCCCAATAATTTTGAGGAAACCCTAGAGGAGGATTAACCCGCCAAAGCAACCTTATCTCCTTGCCATCAAAGCCTGTGGATGGGATGTTTTCAATATTTTGCAAATTATCTTTATGGATTGTGTTCAGTGTAGATGTCACCTTCTCCCCTACTTGAATGGCAACATTTCTCATCAACTGAGAAGAGGAGTCAATCACCATAATCGGCTGCACCTCCAATGGCTCCGCTTCCACATGTAAAACAGGTAGTTAACTAGGATTTAATCTTACAGTCCCAAAGGATTGATGCCGCTGTTGACCAGGGGAAATATCTAACACAGCATATTCCTCAGAGTGCTCCGACGAGAAGGCGCAAAGGCTAGATCTTTGTTCAACCGAAAAAGAGAGAAGCCAGATCTTCTCGGGGATTGGCTAAGCCACTGAGGCCCAAGAAAAATTTGGTCATTGACGTTTTGGTTCCTCTGGTGAGGTTTGGGTTCGCTCCTGGACTTCCTGAAAAAATTTTCTTCATTAGCCCGCTTCAATTGGGAGACTGAGTCTGAGTGACTCGGGTTTAAGGTTTGGGTATGCTCCAAGTTGACCAAAAGGGCTGGGGGGGTCTTCAATAGTCACTTGTCTTCTCTCCTCTGATGCAGCCAGTCTGTCCTCCCCCACCTGCCCTCTTTGTATTTCTTCAATGCATTCTTTAATGAGATTTTTTAATTGGTCCACCACCAACACACCCCTCTCCTGCGAAGATTCTAAAATTTGAATCTCCCCAACTCTTGGTCTTCTCGAGACACCATCTCTATGGTCCATTTCAATATGAATCTCACGGTTTGTATCCCCCCTCTCTTCGTCTTCTTCTTCCTCCCTAACACCGGACTCCGACTGTCGGGAACCCTAGCACTTCCCCGGAACTGGCGTGGGAAGAAAGGATGCCGCTTCAACGCTCCTTACTCAAGCTCAAAAGTGCTATCATTGAGATTCAAAAAGGTTCTTCCCTCTCTCATTACTCAAGCTCAAGGAGCTTTTGTACAGGGTAGACAAATTATAGATCAGATCCTCATAGCGAATGAATGTGTGGAGGAGATGAGGAGATCAGGCAATCAAGGGTTCGTTTTTAAGTCGGATATTAAGAAGGCCTATGACCTGGTGGACTGGAATTTTTTGTTAGAAGTGTTAAAAAGATGTGGATTTGGGGATTGGTGGTGTAGTTGGATGAATGATTGTAAAACCTCTTGTCATTTTTCAGTTCTAGTTAATGGAGAAGCTAAGGATTTTTTTCCCAGCATGTAGAGGGCTAATACAAGGTGATCCAATGTCACCTTTCTTATTCACACTTGTGGCAAATGTGTTTAGCAGGATGATTTCTAAAGTAGATAGGGTGGAGCTAATAAACAGTTGGAGGATAGGTAGAAAGAATGTCTCGGTGACCCACCTTCAGTTTGCATATGATATTACCATTTTCTGTGAGGGGAGAGATCTAGGGAGAGTGAGAAACTTAAAAAATCTAATAAAATCCTTTGAGTCTGTTTCCAACTTGTCAATCAACTTGGATAAAAGTTGTGTGGTGGGAATTAACTTGGAGGATGAGGAGACATAGGCTATTGCAGGCTGCTTAGAGTGTTCCATGTCCACTTGGCCTTTAACCTACTTGGGACTTCCTCTAGGTGCTAACCCAAAAGAAAGTTGATTTTGGTATCCAATTGTGGAAAAGTTTGAAAAGAGGTTGGCGAATTGGAAGAATTACATTTCTTTAGGGGGGTAGATTAGGGCTACACTTGCTAGACTGCCAATTTATTTTTTCTTAGTATTCAAGATACCCTCAAGGGAAGCTAAGAAGCTAGAAAAGGTGATGAGGGATTTTTTCTGGGAGCCAGGGGAAGTCAAGAAAGATCATTTGATGAGGTGGGAGATAGTTAGCAAAAGTAAGGAAGAAGGGGGATTAGGACTAGGTAACTTAGTTCTTAAGAATGAAGCTCTGTTAGGGAAGTGGTTATGGAGATGGCCTTTGAAGAGAGAGAGAGAGAGAGAGAGAGAGAGAGTTTGTAGCACAAGGTGGTCACTAGAATTCATGGCTGTTTGGACAATGGATGGGATGCTGGGGTATCTCGATGGGCGACTCTCACAACACCGTGGAAGGCTATACATGGGATCCTTCCCCATTTTCTCAGTCTGGTCAGGTATGATGTCTACTCTGGAAATAATGTTCTGTTTTGGGAAGACCTTTGGGTGAGAAACCAACCCCTTAAAGACCTGTTTCCATCTCTTTACTCTCTTTCTCATTACAAGAAAGAGTCGATTTCCATGTTTACCTCTTCCTCGGCCTCTCCATTGGCCTTAAACTGGGATTTTGGCTTTCAAAGAGGGTTAAGTGATGATGGATTTGCTTGTTTCTTAGATCTATTGTCATCACTTGAGTCCATTTGTTTGGATCCCCCCAATTCTTATTTAAGAATTTGGACCCCTAACCCAAAAGGCTTTTTTACTTGCTCCTCTTTTTTCAAATCCCTTTGCTCTTCTCCTGCACCCCAGGCTTTACCGGTTCAAGAAGTCTAGACTAGACCCATCCCCCCAAAGATTGCTGTATTTTGTTAGGAAGTCTACTATGGTAAGATTAATACCTCTGAAAACCTGCAAAGGAAGAGACCAAACCGGTGTTTATCCCCTAATTGGTGTGTCCTTTGTAAAGCTTAGAGTGAGGACTGTTACCACCTTCTGATCTCTTGTTCCTTTGCTGCAGCTTTATGGAATTGGATTTTTGGGATGTTTGAGTGCAGGTGGAACCTGCCATCTGATATTAGCTTGTTGCTTAGTCCATCTACCTTTGTGTGGAACCTGCCATCTGTATCAGAACAGCATTCTTCTGGACTGCTTGGGAAGAAAGAAACACTAGAGTCTTTTCTGAAAAGGAAAGAAGCTTATCAGATGTTAAGGACCGTATTTTAACAAAGGCAATTCAGTGGCTGAAAACTTTAAACCTGTTTGATAGATATTCCTTTGATGACCTTTGGATGAATTCGTTAGCAGTGGCTAATACTTATACTAGGAATAATAGACGTTTGGTACAATGGATGCCACCTGGGGTGGAGTTTTTTAAGCTGAATTTTGATGGGAGTAGCAGAGGTAACCCTGTACCCTCGGGTATAGGAGGAGTTTTGAGAAATAAAGATAGCATTATCATATCCTTATATTCAGGTCCTGTTGGTATGGTAGATTCCATAAGGGCTGAATTGCTTGCTGCTGTACAAGGAATCCAGCTCGCAAACCAGCTAGGGATAGAGCATTTGCTTATTGAAGAGGACACGTAGGTGATGGTGGGATGGTTGCTGAATCTGGACTCTATGATTTGGGGCTGTAGAAATCTCCTCAGAAAAGTCAAATGGCTAACAAGAAACATGACAGTTAGAATCCAGTGGATAGGCGGATCAGCAAATTTGATGGATGATTCACTTGTTAAGCAAAGGGTTTCTCAGGATTCTTTATTTTGGGCTACTTTCTAATTATGCTCATCTGATTTTGTAATGCTGTGATCAATATTAAACGAGAGGTCACATATCGTGCCTCTCCTTGGGTTGCCTGTAACTCTTATTTACTGGATTAATAAAATGCTTATTCATTTATCAAATAAAATGGAGAAAAGGTATCCATCAAAAAAGAAAGTTGGCGAAAAGGTGCCAATTGGTTGGTTCCACAGACCAACCAAAAGTAGGTGGAAGTACACTTACAGTGTAATCCTTATCCAATTTGGCTGAAAATTGGGGAAGTACACTTACAGTGTTACTAACCTGTAAAATTTCAGCTTAATTGGATATGCAAAAGTCCCCCAACCCAAGACATGAAGTTGGCTGATTTTCAGTTTCTGCAAGTCACTGTCATTTGTCAAAGTCAAAGAATTGACCAGTAAACCCCACATTATGTGTGATACCAACCTGAGGAGTGATGATGAAGAGGCTAAAAGAAGTGATTTGTTGCAAGTTGAAGGGGCTAGAAGGGTTAGGGGTAGACCAAAAAGGACATGGCTAGAAATGGTAAAAATGATTTTAAGTGCCAATAATTTAACAATGGATATGGCTTTAAACAGAATGAAATGGCAAAACAGGATTCATGTAGCCAACCCCATAAGGTTGGGATAAGGCTTTGATGATGATGATGATGATGATGACCAAACTGAGGAATGTCTATAGTCAAGTGTGACCCAATCTAGTTAAGTATTTAGGGAGTTATAGAAGAGTCTAAGTGAAAAGAGTTCAAAGAGTTCAAGTTTGAATAGAAGAGTTAGAGTAGTTGGAGCCTAGATACAGATAGCAATTTCATTTTGGGGGGTTATATAATGGTAGCGACAGCTCTAGCTTTTCATTCTATTATTTCATTTTAAAACTTGAAAAACACAACCTTATTTCTATTATTCAAACAGAGATGACAGTTATAGTTGAGGTATATTTTCCTACTTCTACTTCTATTTTTTTCACTAATTAGTAGTTCACCACTTGTGCCTAAAGGCTACTGCAGTCCGAAGAGCTTCTGCTATAATTAGATAATACATAGTTGGCATCTGTCAAAGTGTATTACTATCTTACAGTGTGATAGTGATATAGTTCCCTAGACCATATGAGAGTGTTGTTGAGAAGATTTCAGCAAATAAGGAATCAGGATAAAAAAACAAGAAGAAATAGTAACTGCATCCATGGAAACTAATAAAGAAAGAAAAAAAGGTAAAGAATATTAAAGAAGAGAAGAAATACCTGAAACAAGCTACCACAATCATAGTACACTATGCTTTTATTCATCAATCAACTATCAAAATTTCCAATTGCTATGAATCTACTTATAAACTCAACATAAGGACTTGGATCAACCTTTAGATACTCCTATTTTAACTCAAAAACTGATCAACAACAACTCCTAAATGAAAAATCCAAATATTACCCAAAAGGAGAACAACTACAATACCCACTTTCTTGCTAAATAGTCTGTTGAGGGTAAAGAATCCAGAATTTGGCTTACTTCCATTCTGGAGTATATTGCCAAAATCATCTGTAAGAATAAGTGTACATATTCCAATATTGATGTTTGCATAAATTGCCTCCGGGCATTTTATTACCAAAAAATATCTTACCATAATCATATAAGCAATAAACAGCTTGGAAATAGGTGCCTAGGAGAGCAAATAGCTTGACTGATGCCTTAACTAGGCAAGGGAAAATAGACATCAAATGTTCTGGGGGAGATTCCTAGGGAATCGAATGTACATCTTTGGCGTAGGTAGCTTTTCTAGTTTATGCTAAGCTGACCATAACTTTCTCAATTCACCAAGTTGATGCTAAGTTGCCAAAATCACCACATCAATTAGCGATAGAATCATTAGCAATGTTACCCATATATGGCAAGGACACTGATGGACACAGTATCAGATATGGAATTTAATGTAAAAATTGAAGTATTTTACATTACAGTATTCAAAAAAACAAATTGAAGTATTCAACATAATATGTCACCCTTAAATAGGTATCCAGTAGTCAGCTAGTCAATACTCCAACAATACTGGTTCTACCTTTGGACTCGTAAAGAATGTATTGAATTAGCTAAAGAGGTACTCATTAAGAACATATCGATTAAAGTGGTGCATTGAATCAAGACTATGGATATATTTGCACCTTTTTCCAAGGATGATATTATTTGCGGATCACAGTTTGTAGCTCATTCATTAAAGCTCAAGACCCAATATTTTCATCAAATGGATCCCATCAGCCTTGAACCAAGTCATGCTTAACTTCAATGGCTGTAGTATAGGGAGCCCAGGCAACTCAGGCATACGAGTTTTTAGAAACCATTGCAAGTAAATTAATAGCTCTCTTCTCAGGCACTGTATGCACTGGTTACTCTACAAAAAATGAATTGATGGCTGTGTTGCAAGGCTTAAAGACTGGGTAAGATGCTGAAAATGAGGAATTTAATAGTAGAAAGAGACTCAAAATTGGTAGTGTGGTGGCTAAAAACTGACAGAAAGGAACATGGCATCACCAGCACACCATGAGTGAAACCAAACACTTACAAGCAAAATCCCTGTTACTTTCATCTGGCTGTGCAGATCAGCATAACAATGACGGACTCCTTGGCAAAGTTAAGGGGGATAACCTTGTAATGTAGACTCTAAAAGGAAGGGTTGGTGACAGCGGCCAGCCTAAATTGAGGGGTAATCACCTTCGTAAATAGCATTTATTTAACTTCATAATCAATAAAGTTGACAGTATATAATGGCAAAACAGGACCCATGTAGATGACCCGATATAGTTCGGACAAGGCTTATATGAAAATGATGATGACAATCATGAATGTGGACAACATTACCAATCTAAAAAGAAAATGCATTGAATCCTAAAGCTGTTCTTCCAGGGTTATAAATAGATCACCCCTCCCAGCATTCTCCAATACATATGACACTCCTCAGCCTCTGCTTCCCTAAAAGCCTGATCAGTTTTGAATTGATCAAGTTCCCCCAATCCCGATGCTATATAAAGAAAAAAAAAATGCATCCAGCTGCCCATCCCCACCATTCAACAACTCTCCACTTTTGAAAAGATGCCGCAGGATCAGCTGAAAGCTTGACTGGAAAAGACCCCTAGAGCAGTAATTCATCATCCAGCTCATCCTCTGTTCTTGATAGAGTTTCCTTTATACTTTATTAGTTATGGTAGACGGTTATATTTCTCATTTACCTTGCCTTGTCTACTTCTATTTCTAATAAGGGGTGAAGTTGTAATTTGCTTATTTATTATTGAACGAATAAAATTGGGCAGCAGTTAGAGGTCGGACTAACCTCTCAGTCTCAGCTGTTCAGCCTTCATCTCACTCTCTCATCCTAACATCTTCTGGACAGTTATTGGATTTATTTTCGACTTGTTATTGCTCTGTTTTCTTAATCAAAACATGGCATCAGAGAATAATAGAAAAAACTGAAGGAACTTGTTCTTGGATGCTATGAACAGAGAATTCTCTTCTTTTCTTCCCTGCCCTTAATCGATCTTCAAAAAGGGACTCAAGTGGACTGACCGGCCTTAGATAGAGAGGCTTAAATGCCTCAAACCCAGTTGAAGCAAGTCAGTTTGGTGGTGTTTTAAATCTCCTCTACTTGACAGTTCAAAGAGGAGGATGACAATGAGTATTGTGGTTCACAGTTGAATGAGAACTTGTTTGGTGTGGAATGGAACATGTACAAGTGTCACTGGGTCTTTTGATTTGTGCCCCTAGGTTTAGTGTAGAGGCTGAACTCTGTTGGTGGCTTTTTGAGATCGATTTGTGAGACTAATCCCTGCTGTATTCGGGACGGCGACATCCTCAGAAAGTGGAAAGCCAATGGTTGTGTTGCAAAACGATTTTATGACAATGGAAATGATTTCAGTTGAGTTGAATGGTGAGAATTACATTCCCTGGGCTATGTTTTTGAAGTTTTTCTTACTAGTGAAAGAAAAGCGAAGTATATTGAAGAAGATAGACCTGCGATCTAGTACTTCTACTTCCGGATATGGTGAGTGAGTACAGGATAATGCCCTGATCATGACTTGGCTGTGGAACAGTATGGAGCTACATATTAGTATTAATCTCATGTGGACGAGAGGGATGTACAGTTGCTTATTGTTATGATTTATAATGGCCTTCCCTTTATAATGGGCCAATCATGCATCTGTCAGAGAGGTTTCTACTGGTGATGATACATCTGTCACTTTTGAACTCTAGATTCACTTGGTCCAACCTACATGAAAATCCCCTCTGCTCGAAATTGGATAGATTCCTTTACTTAGACTAGGAGAATCATTGGGGAGATTTGGTTTCTAGAGCCCTGCCTAGGGTAACTTCCAATCACAGTCCCATCAAAATAGGGGTGGAGTTATTTGTCAATGATGGGATTTGAAAACAAGTGGCTAACACACCGGGATTTTGTGAATAAAATGAAGCAATGATGGGATGAGGAGTTAAGTGGGGTAAAGTGGAAGGGCATAAAAATCCAAACGAAATTGCATACTCAAATGCATAATAAAGAGTGGAATAAGGATCATTTTGGGAAAATTGAGGAACAAAAAATGAGATTACTCTCTCGGATTGAAGAGTTGAATGAAAAAGAATCTCAAAATATTTTGAATGAAGGTGAAAGAAAATTGAGAAGACAGCTGAAGAAGCACCTAGAAGAGGTGCTTTTGAGAGAGGAAATTAGTTGGAGGCAGAAATCAAGGCATATGTGGATTAAAGAAGGCAACGGCAATACTAGATTCTTTCATGATTTAGCAAATGGGAGGAGGAGGAAGAATTTTGTGACCAATCTAGAGATAGGAGAGGAGGTGATTACCAATCAGGATGAGATAGCCAGGAAGTTCATGGACCAATTCAAATCCATATTTAGAAAACCCTTGATTGAGAGATTAGTGATGGAAGGGGTGGATTTTGGCCAAGGGTGATCGAGGAAAGGGCTGTGGTTAGAAAGGAATTTTGAGGAAGAAGAAATTAAACAAGCAGTGTTTTTAATGAATAGAGATAAGGCTCCGACCCCTGATGACTTCACAATGGCTTTCTATCAAGATTGTTGGGAGATAATTAAAGATGATTTGTGTGATTTTTTTAAGGAATTTGAAGAAATGCACACAGTAAGCTGTGGGGTTAATGCGGCTTTTTTGGCTCTAATCCCAAAGAAGCCTTATGCTAGCCACCTAAAAGATTTTAGGCTGATTAGTTTGGTGACGAGAATTTACAAAATATTGGCTAAAGTGCTCTCCCCAAGCATTAAAGAAATTCTCCCCTCTAGTACTGGTCAAGCCCAAGGGGCTTTTATTCAGAGGCCACAAATAACTGATCAAATCTTGATTGCCAATAAATGTGTGGAGGAGATGAAAAGGTCTGGAAAAAGAGGCTTTCTTTGTAAATTGGATCTTGGGAAAGCCTACAATTTGGTGGATTGGCAGTTTCTTTTAGAGGTGTTGAGGAAGTGCGGGTTTGGGTAGGGGTGGTGTAGCTGGATACTTGGGTGTATTAGTACCTGTCATTACTCAAAATTGGTGAATGGAGTAGTTAAGGACTTCCTTCCAGTTTGTACTTTTCTGACCTTGGGGAGGGTTAAGAGAGTTTACCCTTTCCCTTGGATGCTGTATTCACTTTTGTATCTTATTTAATAAAATTCTGGTTATTGATCAAAGAAAAAAGAATATGGGATGTTGGTGTATCAAGGCAGGCTACTTTGACAACACCTTGGAAAGCCATTCACAGTGCTCTTCCTCAATTTCTCAGGTTTGTCAAGTATGATGTTTGCTCTAGGAACAGTGTCCAGTTTTGGCAGGATATTTGGGTCGGTAATACTCCTTTAAAGGACCTTTTCCCTTCACTTATCTCTCTGTCTTTGTATAAAAATGAGGTCATTTCAAACTTTATCACAATTGAGAGTACCCCTTTGGCTCCAAATTGGGACTTTGGCTTTCGTAAGGGGCTAAGGGATGAGGAAATTAATTCCTTATGTAATCTGATCTATCTTTTGAATCAAATCTGTTTGGAACTGTCTAAACCAGACAATAGGATTTGGGTTCCCCAGCCCAAAAGAACTTTTCTTGTGCTTCTTTTTTAAGTCCCTTTGTCAGTTTCCTTCTCAATAGGTTTTCCCTTCAAAGGAAATTTGGTGTAGGCCAGTTCCCCCAAAGATAATGGCTTTTTTGTTGGGAAGTGTACCATGGGAAAGTGAACACTTTAGATAATCTACAAAAGAGAAGACCTTTCCTTTGTATTTCACCCAACCGGTGTACTCTCTGTGTAGCTCACAAAGAGGATTGTTATCATCTACTTCTTGTCCTTTCTTTACAGAATTGTGGGATTGGCTTTTTTCGTTGTTTGGGTGCAGGGGGAACATGCCAACAGAAGTGTGCATGATCTTCAACCCTTCTACCTTCAGCTGAACCAAAAAAAGAGGGAGAATTATGTGGAGATGTGCTAGAGCATCCTTGCTATGGACAACATGGGAAGAAAGGAATGATAGAATCTTTCAAGACAAGGAGAGGAGCAGCCAAGATTTGAAGGAGTGTGTGATAAATAGAGCAATCCACTGGCTAAAGACTATGGAACTTTTCCATCACTTTTCCTTTCTAGACTTATGGAGAAATTGGTTAGCAGTGGCAAGGTGCACTTCTAGGAAGACTACGGCATCTACAAAATGGACTCTACCGCCTGAAGGTTCAATGAAACTGAATTTTGATGGAAGTAGTCAGGGCAATCCAGGGCACTCTGGAATGGGAAGGTTCTTGAGGGGAGATCAGCAACTGCTTTAGCAGATGGCTTAGCTAAACAAGGGACAAATAGGGAGGTTTTGTTTTGTCTCAGCTGTAATGTTCATCTTTCCCTTTTCCTTTTAAGTTTCTTTGTAATCAGTTAAGAGAGGCTGCAGCTCGTGCCTCTCCACGGGCTGTTGTTTGAGATCTCCATTATCTTTTGAAGCAATAAAACTTTCTTTATTCATCAAAGAAAAAAAAAAACAAGAGTTAGTATCTATCACATGAGAGTACGAAAAGCTTCATCTGTCATCTCTTGACCCCTTGCCAAATTAGGTATTCCTTATGTCCCTAAGTTTCCTTTTAGCTTTATGTATGTAAGTAAACTAACCAAGGCATTGAATTGTTACATTTCCATTTTCGCTTCTCATTGTATGTTTCAGAACCTCAAGATAGGGAGGAAAATTGGTGGTGGGCATGAAGCTGGACGACTTTACTATCGGATAGTAGTGGCTCACAGATTGCATTACATTCTTCCCATCTCCATTGTGGTGGAATTACATTCTTCCATTGCTCAAGAAGGTGGTCCAATTGTTAAGTAAATTTCTAAGTTATAGTGAGAGTCGTGTTAATTTAGTATGCACCATTGTGTGTCCTTTGTCCCAAGAGATGATGCTAGAGTGTCCAGTCCTTTTGAGTTAACACATTCTAATGTTTGGGGTCCTAGTATAGTCGAGTCGTATAATGGGTTCAAATATTTTGTAGTGTTCATTGTTGATTTTTCAAGGATGACCTAGATTTATTTAATGAAAACTCCTTCTGAATTGCCTCATATTTTCTATTCTTTTCATGCTGAAATTCGAAATCAATTTGGTGATTCCATTAAAGTTTTTCATTCAGACAATGCAAAAGATTTTTTTATTTTTTTGATCAGTAAAACAGAAAAAAGCTTTTATTGAGATAGAAAGAAGAATTTACAGTAGTGAGCTGCCTTGGCTACCCTTGTAACAACCAAAAAGAAAAAAAAACAGTAAGCACCCCAGAAATTTGCTATTTAATGCAAAAGAATATTTTGAAAGCCAGCCCTCTTGTTCCCGCACACACAGCGGTGTTGCTGAATGGAAGAATAGACATTTACTAGATACAGCTTGTGCTCTCTTCTTTCAGATGTCTATTCCTAAAATTTATTGGAGTGATGCAGTCTTTACATCTTGTTTCTTAATTAATACTTGAAAGAAGAAGAAGAAGAAGAAGAAGAACTGTTTACTGTATTACAGGTTTGAAGAGAAGAAAAGAGAGAAAGAGAGAGAGAGAGAGAGAAAAAAAGATTGAAGAGATGAGAAAAGAAAGAAGGGGTTCAGTGGTGAATGATCTGCTGCCCCATACACTCGTTTATTTATAGCTTTTAGGATCCTTACAAGAATAGGAAATAAACAAAAATTAGAAACAATAAGGCCAACGAGTTCAACTTAACAGAAATTAGAAACTAAAGAAATTAGAACTACTAAAAAGAAATTAGAAACTACTAATAAAAGAAATTAGAAACAATAGGTGTAGGTATGAAACCACACACACTAGAGCCTGAGTGTGGGTATGGAACCCCACACTTGTGGCTAACCAACTATTTCTTCACTCCCCCTCAAGTTGGGAGTAGATATTTGTCATGCCCAACTGGCGTAGATCTGTCTCCAATTTGCCTTTTGTGACTACTTTGGTGAAGAGATCAGCTAACCGCATGTCTGAGGCAATGTAAGGAAGGCATACTTCTTGCGATGCGACTCGCTCTCGGATAAAATGTCTGTCAACCTCGATATGCTTAGACCTATCGTGCTGTATTGGGTTGTGGGCAATATTAATTGCAGCTTGATTATCACAATACAACATCAGAGGCTTCTCATAATGAACCTCCAACTCATTAAGCAAGGATCTCAGCCATAACACTTCTGCAACACCATTGGCCATGGATCTGTATTCCGCTTCTGCACTAGAGCGAGCAACAACATTTTGTTTCTTGCTTCTCCATGAAACAAGATTTCCCCCCACAAATGCACAATATCTAGAGGTGGACCTCCTATCATCAACACATCCAGCCCAATCAGCATCTGTATACACTTCTATTTTCATATGACCATTATTCTTGAAGAGTATACCCCTCCCCAGACATCTCTTTAAGTAGGCAAGGATCCTTTCTACTACAAGGAGATGGGTGATCCTAGGAGAATGCATGTATTGACTGACAACACTGACAGCATAAGAAATATCTGGTCAGATTAGAAAGAGAAAGAAGTTTACCAACCAGCCATTGGTACATAGCCCTATCCTTAAGGAGTTCTCCACTTTCTGCACTTATCTTATGGTTAGGCTCAATGGGAGTATCAGCAGGTTTCACTCCTAACTTGCCAGTTTCTTCCAATAAGTCCAAAACATACTTCCTTTGGGAGATTTAAATGCCATGCTTAGATCGAGCTACCTAAATTCCTAGGAAATAGTGTAACTTTCCTAGGTCCTTCACTTCAAATTCCTTGTGAAGGTGTTGTTTAAGGGTTTCAATTTCACTAGTGTCACTTCCTATTATCACAATGTCATCTACATAGACTGCAAGTAGAGTCAGGGAATGATCTGTCTTCTTAAAGAAGAGGGTGTGATCTGACTGAGCCTGTATGTATCCAAATTTGTCCAAAGCCAGTCTAAACCTATCAAACCAAGCTCTCGGGGATTGTTTCAGCCTGTACAAGGCCTTCTTCAAAAGGCAAACTTTCTTTCCTACTTTTGTACTATAAAAACCAGGGGGTAACTCCATGTATACTTCCTCTTGCAAGTCTCCATTGAGGAAGGCATTCTTAACATCCAGCTGAAATAGTGGCCATGAGAAGTTTGCAGCAATGGATAGAAGAACTCTAATAGTGTTCATTTTTGCAACAGGTGCAAAGGCTTCTGTATAGTCTATGCCATAATTTTGTATGAATCCCTTTGCAACCAATCTGGCCTTATACCTCTCTACAGTACCATAAGCATTATATTTCACAGTAAACACCCATCTGCATCCAACAGGTTTCTTCCCTTCAGGCTAGTTAACTAGTTCCCATGTGTTGTTCTTGACAAGAGCATCAATCTCTACTTGCATTGTTTCCTTCCATTCAGGTATCAAAAGAGCTTCTTGCACTTTTCTGGGTATAGGAATAGAAGAAATAGATGTCAAGTAAGATCTGTAGGATTCCGAGAGACAATTATAGGAAAGGAACTTGGAGATGTAATGGGTAGTGGATGAGGTGCAACGGCACTTCCCTTTACGAATAGCAATTGGAAGATCAAGGTCATCTGTCGATGAAGGCTGAACCTCTGTAACAGTGGGATCAACAGTGGGAGCAGTAGTAGTGTCTGGATCTGGAGCTGTAGAAGATGTTGGGACTAGCCTGGATTGTTGTTGAGTACAAGAATCAACCTGCCTCCACCACTTTCTGTGATACACTCTCAACTCCCTACATTTTTGACAACCTTCTTCGCAACTCCCCCCCTCAGTAGCCGGGACAAGTAAAGGAACTCTTGGAGCTGAAACCGAAATCCCTTCCTCACTATTCTCCCCTGAGGAGAAGCCTTATGATGGTATGGCATATCCTCAAAGAAGGTGACATCCATGGACACAAAGCGCTTCGCTAAAACTGGCTCATAACAGTAATATCCCTTTTGATTTTGTGCATACCCAAGGAAAATACACTTAGTGGCTTTGGGATCAAACTTGGAGCGATGAGGTCCAAGAATTTGAACAAAACAAGTACACCCAAAAGTTTTGAGGGGAATAGTGTGTTGAGTGGGCCGACTTGTGTTTAGTTTATTTTCTTTTAAATTAAGATGTTGTTGGGCCTTGGGCCCATTAGTTTTTATTTTTTAAAGAGCTATAATTACTTAGTTTGAGTTGCCGCCCTACTAAGGGCATCCTTGTAATATCTCATACTTAGGTTAATTATAAATAGAATGAGGGGCTGGCGGCTAGGGTTATGTTAATCTATCCTAGTCGACCTTCTTCTCTTTTCTCCCCTTTCCTCTCTTGCTGAAATCCCCAACTTTCTACTCTTCCTTTCACAAGAAGCTTGGCTGAAATCAACACATAAGGTTTTCTACTTGGTATCAGAGCAGGTTGAAGGTTCTTGAAGAGATTTATTCCTGCAGCCCTAGATCGGCCGACTGCATGGAGTTTTAAGAGGCTGATCGAAGCTTTCAGGTAAGCCCAGTTTTTGGATTTTCTTGATGGATCTATATGCCCTGTAGCTGGTCTAGGGTTTCTCATCAGAATCAGGAAAAACTGGAGAAAGGGGGAGAGTCCTGATTTTGTTGGACTCTTCAATTTTGACCTAGGTAGTGGCGCCCTATTTTTCTAGGGTTCCTCTGGGTTTTTTGTAAGGGGCGATTCAAGTTCCATGTGGTTTGGAGGCCTCTAGAGAGGGCGGTTGCTTCTTCTCTCTCTTCTCCCCATCCCACCGAAAAGGAATCTTTCGTGGGGAGAAAGTCCGGGACACCAAAGGAGTGTCGTTGGTTCCAAAAGGTATTATGTTTATTCTTGTTGCATTTTTTAGCTGTTTTCTGGACCTCATTGAGACACATGGAGGGACACAGAGTTGAATATAAGCCCGGGAATGAAATGGAACCAGTGGGAGGAGGTGTTGGAGACCCCTTCGGAGCCGGAACCATTACTACAGTTAGGTTGGATGGTACAAATTACTTAGAATGGTCCTAATCTGCAAAGATGGCCATTGGGGCTCGTGGAAAATTGGGGTATATTACTGGTGAAGAGGTAAAACCCAAAACTGGCAACTCCCGGTGGGTGCAAGAAAATTATATGGTAATGACATGGTTGTGTAATTCTATGTTGCCACATATAAGTAAAAACTTTTTATGGGCAAACACTGCTAACGAGATATGGGATGGGGTTGCAGAGACCTATTCACAGAAGGAGAATGTTCCTAGGGCTTATCAACTGAGAAACCAAATTATTGCTACTAGGCAGGGAGATAGATCTGTTGCAGCTTATTTTTCAGTCCTTAAGACCCTGCGGCAGGAGATTGACCATCTAGAGACCTTTGCTTGGGAAACCACCAAGGATGCAGCTACCTATCAAAAACACTTAGAGAAGTATAGGGTGTTCGAATTCCTTGCTGGCCTTAACCCTGAGTATGACATTGCACAACAGCATCTTCTTTCCAGGGACAGTGTCACTCTCTCCCAAGCATATGCATTCGTCTCAGGAGAGGAGTGCAGGAGGGATGTAATGATGAAGAATCTCATGTCTGATCAGTCTGCTATGGTAAGTGCTGGGAAACCTAAACAGAATGGCAATGAGAAGAAGAAGGAAGACAAAAGAGACTTAGTCAGTGACTACTGTAAGAAACCAAAGAGACTTATCTATATTTTATGAGGTTTTTGCATGAAATTTTATGCTGATTTAATTAGATTTTGCCCTATTTTAGCTTGATTGCAAGAAAGATTTCAGGGGGAGCCAAAACAACAAAAAGAAGGCAAAAGTAAGAAAAGAAAGCCCAAAATTTATCAAGTTCAGCCCGGCCCAGCCATGAGAACAAGGGAGTTTTCATTCGGCCCAAGAAGTGCAAGCTAACTCTTTGGAAAACCCAAGGGAAGAAGCCTAGCAAGAAGGAAATTTCGGCCCAGCCCATTTTTAGCCCAAATAACAGCCTAGAGTGTAGCCCACATGAGCTCAAAAGCAAGCTAAGTTGTAGCCCAAATAGCAACCCAAAGGGAGCTAGGGGCGGCAACTCCTAGATGTTTCTTGAAGAGAAGGAGGGAGCACTCTAGAAGGTTCGGGAGGAGTGTAATACACCCAATTCTAGAGACTTCAAGAAGGGGCAAGAGCCCCCTTGAAAAACTATATAAGGAGGCCTCTAGGAGGGGGGAGAGGTGTTCAATTGCTTGAGAGGAAGGCTCTCCCACTCTTAGAGGTTCGGCCACCTTGAGAGAAGAGAAGAGAAGAAGGCTAGGCGCAAGGAAGAAGAAGAAGAAGGGCTGAAGGAAGTTCAAGACAAGCAAGTTAGAAGAGAAGGTGAGTTCGAATTGAGGGTTTGTGATTCAAAGATCTTTTGTAATAAATCATTTGTAGTTTCATTCTCTTTTGATTTGAATTCAGTTTCTTTGTTATATTTTCTTTCTTCTTTCTCCTTGTTTCCATTCTTCCTTGATGTATTTCAGCTTGTAAAATTTCAGTTCAGCAATCTAATTCTTTTTTATTCATTCAAATGGTCATGAATTGTACTTGAAGTTTCTTGAATAAGGGTGTTATTGTAGATTAATTCGGCCAACTAACCTTCAAAACTCAGATCTGAATTCTCAGATCTGAGATTGCAAGATCTGAATTGCTTGAAAGAGAATTCAGATCTGCAATTTTCAGATTGGCCGAATGGATCTAAAGCTTGAAATTCCTAGAGTGCTTGAGAGAGACTCTAGGAATTCAGATCTACTATTCAAGAACTGAATTGAGTGCAAGGTTAGAAATAACTTGCACAATTCAGTTGGTGATCAATTCAGATTTGAATTGATGCCTTAGAAGTGTTTGAAGAAATGCATGCATGGAGATTAGATTCTTGCTAGAGATAGAAGAACCGTCACTCATGCATAGGATGAACATGCGCTTGAGAGAGGCTGTTCATGACCTTGGGGTTTCACCAACCCAAAGCTCAATCATGATTTATTCGAATGATCCAAATTGATAGATTGCTGAATTCTGAGATTGACATTTACTGCTTACTCTTCTAACCTGATTTGAAGGCAATTGGGCCAATGATTTAGATAGATTTTAATTTAGGATTTTTTAGCTTTCATTAAAGTTTTGATTTATTTGTTGATCAGATAAGAAGTGCTCGATTTAGTATTGGTAATTGTTTCCTAAATCCTAGTGGGAACGAAACTTCACTCACTACTTTATTACTTGAACGGCTAGTGCACTTGCTAGTGTCACAATGAGCTACACATCAGACATCACCTTTTTTGAATCTACATACTTCTTCTCAAGGAATCCTTCTCAGGGGGAATGTTTTGGGGAAGTAAGTCAGCAGTCTATCCCTCTCCCAGTTCCAGTTCCTGTGTCTACTATTGTGCTTGACAACCATCCGATGTCACCTACCTTGCCCCCCCCCTTTGCGTTCCGTCTCACAATATTACTCACGGCAGAGACTTCATAAGGAGGTTGATTCCACTACGGCAGAACTCACACCACTTCTTGTCGATCCCTTGGAGACTCCAGATTCGATTGATACAGATCCAGGTATTCCTCTTGATCCCTCTACTATTTCAGTTCCCATTGGTCCCACTAACACTGTTACAGATAACCTTGATCTCCCTATTGCTCGTAGAAAAGGGAAGAGGAAGTGCACTGCTCATTGCATATCACAATACTTGTCCTACAGTGGACTTTCTCCTTCCTACCGTGCTTTTCTCCCTTCTCTTGATTCCGTGTCTATACCCAAGGGTGTTAGTAAGGCTCTCTCCAAACCTGAGTGGAAGGCAGCTATGCAAGAAGAGATGGAAGCTTTGATTAAGAATCAGACATGGGAGATTGTGGACCTACCAGAAGGCAAGGAGGCAGTTGGATGCAGATGGGTTTACACAGTAAAGTATAAGGCAGTTGGATGCAGATGGGTTTACACAGTAAAGTATAAGGCAGTTGGATGCAGATGGGTTTACACAGTAAAGTATAAGGCAGATGGAAGCATGGAGAGGTACAAGGCAAGACTTGTTGCAAAAGGATAAACACAGACCTATGGCATTGATTATCTAGAGACCTTTGCACCAGTCGCAAAGATGACCTCTGTTCGGATACTCCTTTCTCTTGTTGCCTCATACTCTTGGCCCTTGTTTCAACTGGATGTGAAGAATGCTTTCCTAAATGGGGATCTACAAGAAGAGGTGTATATGGATCTTCCAGCTGGTTTTATGATAATGCTAAAGAGGGAAAGGTATGTAAGCTGAAGAAGTCACTATAAGGCTTGAAACAATCCCCCAGAGCATGGTTCAACAGATTCAGAAAGGCCCTGATTGTTTTTGGCTACACTCAAACTCAATCTGATCACACCTTGTTTGTGAAGCGCAGGGGATCCTTGGTGTCAATCCTAATTGTTTATGTGGATGATATTGTTGTCACTGGGAATGATCTGAGTGAGATTGATAGTCTGAAGAGGAACCTGCATAAGGAATTTGAGATTAAGGACCTTGGAGAACTGAGATACTTCTTAGGCATTGAAGTTGCAAGATCGAAACATGGAATTTTTATCTCTCAAAGGAAGTATGTCTTGGACCTTCTCCAAGAAACAGGGAAACTTGGAACAAAGGCAGCTAGCACCCCCATTGATCAGAACCATAGAATCAGTGCATCAGAAGGTGAACAAGTAAAGGACCTTGGGAGGTACCAAAGACTTGTTGGTCGGCTACTATATTTGTGCATGACAAGACCGGACATCTCCTATGCAGTAAGTGTAGTGAGCCAATACATGCATGCTCCACGAGACTAGCACTAGAAGGCAGTTGACAGGATCCTTACTTATCTGAAGGGACATCCAGGCAGTGGCATATTGTTTACTGATCATGGACAGCTCAAGCTAGAGACCTATACAGATGCGGACTAGGCAGGATGCCTCGATGACAGAAGATCAACTTCAGAAGTGTGCACCCTAGTTGGGGGTAACCTAGTCTCATGGAAGAGTAAAAAACAAACAGTTGTGGCAAGATCAAGTGCAGAAGCCGAATATAGGGCCATGGCACATGGAGTTTCAAAACTTCTCTGGATCCATTCTCTGTTGGAAGAAACCGGTGTTCAGGCAGAAGAACCTATGATGCTATACTGCAATAACCAGGCAGCAATTAATATTGCTCATAATCTAGTCCAGCATGACCGAACTAAGCACATTGAAGTAGATAGACATTTTATCAGAGAAAGGGTAACTTCTGGAGAAGTTTGTCTTCCATACATTTCTTATGATCTGCAACTTGCTGATGTCCTCACAAAAGGCGTTGCAAAGAATAAGCTGGAGCATGATCTACACAAGTTGGAGATGTATGACATCTACTCCCAACTTGAGGGGGAGTGCTGAGTGGGCCGACTTGTGTTTAGTTTATTTTCTTTTAAATTAAGATGTTGTTGGGCCTTGGGCCCATTAGTTTTTATTTTTTAAAGAGCTATAATTAAGTTAATTATAAATAAGTTAATTATAAATAGAATGAGGGGCTGGCGGCTAGGGTTATGTTAATCTATCCTAGTCGACCTTCTCTTTTCTCCCCTTTCCTCTCTTGCTGAAATCCCCAACTTTCTACTCTTCCTTTCACAAGAAGCTTGGCTGAAATCAGCACATAAGGTTTTCTACTTAGTGAATAGGTCCTTATCTAAATATAGAAGACTGAACGGGGTTTGCATGTTTAGGACCCTTGAAGGAACCCTGTTAATGAGGTATATGGCTATACAGATTGCATCTCCCCATAAGCATATGGGAACATTGGAGTTGAGCATGATGCTTCTGGCTACCTCTAAAATATGTCTGTTTTTTCTCTCAGCAACCCCGTTTCGCTAAGGGGTGTGAGGGTTTTGCAAAGTATTCCTTGGCATTATTAGATCTAAGAATCTTGATCTTGGTTTCAAATTGAGTTAGGATCATCTGATGGAAAGCCTGAGTCAAAGAGGGGCCTCATCTCGAGAGTGCATAAGATAGACCCATGAAAAACGGGTATAGTCATCAACAAATAATAAGAATTTTTTGTACCCACCCCCCATGGTGGGAGTATGGTAGGGCCCCCAAACATCAGAATGCACAATCTCAAAAGGAAGGTTGCTTCTTTTATTACTTGAAGGATAAGATGATCTACTTACTATGTTTTGCAAGTTCACAACTTTCACATTTCAACCCAGACACTTCTATTGGCTCAAACAAGTTTGGAAAAAGACTCTTTAAACACCCAAAGATAAATGACCTAAGCGGTTGTGCCAAAGCATAATCTTACTACAAGACCGAGAAACAAACAATTTCCCTACTTCACTCTACTCCCCCTATGAAAGTTCCAACAGGTAGACTCCATTCATCTCACAGCCAATCCCAATCACCTTCTTCGTTTCCATATCCTGAAAAATACACTGATTAGGGTAAAAAGTTATTGAATAGTTTTGATTTTTAGTAATACTACTAGCTAAAAATAAGTTAGCACTAAGCTTGGGAACATGCAAAACTGAGGATAGAGTGATGGTATCTGATAATCTGATTTCTCCCTTGCCAGAAATTGGTACAAGAGAGCCATCAGCAATAAAAACTTTGACTCTCCCAGAGGATAAACAATAGGTGCTAAATAGAGTAGATATATTGGTCATATGATCTGAAGTACCTGAATCTATTACCCAAGAAGGTCTAGTATTACTTGGGGCAGAAGCATGACAAGCAGTAGCTCTTCTACCTGTATGAGCAAGGGCTTAAGTAGGCTATTGAGCTGATGTAAGCTGAGCTGAATTACTAAATTCAGCTTCTAGCTGAGTCAGAGCAGCTCGGACTGCAGCTAGGGTATCTACAAGAGTGCCTCTTGTGCCTGATGAAATTGTACTATTAGTATTGACAGCCATATTAGCATTCCCTTTCTTATTTCTGAGCTTTGTTGGAACTAGATGATGGTGCAACTTCCAGCAGGTGTCCTTAGTATGTTTAGGTTTCTTGCAGTGTTCACATACTAAGTCCTTCTTAGCTTCCTTCTTCTCCTTATCCCCCCCAGATTTAAGTCTAACTGCTACCAAAGCTGATTCAGAGGGTTGTTGCTGCAACATAACCTTTCTCCTAGTTTCTTCACCATGCACTAGTTGTGATAAAGTCACACTATCTCTTGTCAACAACTATTGTCTCACAATGTCATATTTAGAGTTCAAACCAGCTAGGAACTAAAAAACTCTATTAGTTTTAACCTCACATTTTAGCTCATAAGCCCTAGCAACATTAAGAGGCTGAGAATAAGTTTCCTTCATAACATCCCACATTTCCTTAGTTGTTTTGGCCCACAAGTAGTTTCGGCTTATGTGTGGCTGCATAGAGTTGCACAGCCATGTCATCACCAAAAAATTTTCTTAGACCCACCTAGCATAAGTAGGGTCCTCCTTGGAGGATTCCTTCACATCCCCTAGCAAGAAATTCAATTTTCCTCTACCCCCAATAGTCATCATGGCTGATTGGGCCCATTCCAAGTAGTTTGATCCATCAAACTTAACAGTTGTAATCCGAAAGGTGTTTTCAGTCATGTTACCTGAATCACCAGTCCCAAAAGCACCTTCCCCTTGGTTCTTGTACTCCATTCTAAGTTAAGAAGAGGCTTTAAACTACTGTGATAAGAAAAAACTGTATTTCAAGGCTGATAACAGCCGACCAAGGACAATGATTTTGCAGTTAGATAACAGTAAACTACTATCCTAGGATTGATATCAGTCTTCAAGTTTTCTATCCGTACCTCTCTAAATGAATAACAAAGTCCTTTTGAGTATCAATCTCAAGAAAAGGTACTTACTTTATAAAGAAAAAAGCCCAGAAAACTAATTGCTACCTTCAGTCTTCAAACTTGATCAATCGATTACTGTCAGCACCTTGAATCTTGATCTAAGAACCAAGAAAAAAAACTGATCGGCACCTCCAATCTTGATCAAGAATCGATCTTGATCACTCAATTCCTACACGATTCTTCCTTATTACAAGAAGCTCTCTCCAATCTTAGGACAGCTGCTAAAGCCTTCTTGCAACCTCCAAGAATCAGCCAAAACAAGGATCTTTTTGAACTTTCATCCCTAAACAATTCTCATGTGGTTGGATGAATTAAATCCACATGAGAAACCCTAGATCTAAGGCTCTGATACCAACTTGAAAGAAGAAGAAGAACCGTTTACTGTATTACAGGTTTAAAGAGAAGAAAAGAGAGAAAGAGAGAAAGAGAAAAAGAGAAAAAGAGAAAAAGAGTGAAGAGAGGAGAAAAGAAAGAAGGGGTTCAGTGGTGAATGATCTACTGCCCCATACACTCCTTTATTTATAGCTTTTAGGATCATTGCAAGAATAGGAAATAAACAAAAATTAGAAACAAAAAGGCCAGCCAGCCCAACTTAACAGAAATTAGAACTACTAAAAAGAAACTAGAAACTACTAATAAAAGAAATTAGAAACAACTAGGAGTGGGTATGAAACCACACACACACTAGAGCCTGAGTGTGGGTATGGAACCCCACACTCGTGACTAACCAACCATTTCTTCATTAATCATATATTGTCATCTTTTCTTGGTGGAGCTTCACCCTTCTCTTTGCTTTTCCCGTCCACCCAACCCTTCCTCATGTGTTTTGCTGTGTGCTTTGTTCAACACTTGGGTCTTGGAATGGATAAACTAGATCTAAAAGCCTTAAAGTGTATTTTTCTGGGATACTCTCATACCCAAAAATGTTACAAATGTTTTCACCCCCAACTCCATAAGTCCTTTGCACTTCCTGATGTGACATTCTTTGAAACCCTGCCCTTCTTTTCGTCTACCAAGTCTTCTGCTACATCTCCTTCAGTACCTCTCCCAATTACTCCAACTGAAATTGTTGTTCCAATGACTAACCACAGTGCTGACACTAAAATCAGGTCCCCTCCTGAGAGTATGTATTGTAGAGGACCTCGAGGTATTGTTTATCCTACTTTAATTCTTGTTTTTCCACCATCACCTTCACTGTCAACAGGTCTATTTCACCTTGATCTCCTCATTGTGCTTCATAAACGTAAGCGTACATGCACTAATCATCCTATATTTCTTTATGTTCCTTTTGTACATTTATCTCCTGCCTACAAGAAATTTGTTTCCCTTCTGTCTTCTATCCCTATTCCCCATTCTCTCTAAGAAGCTATTGTCTCCCCTGACTAGAAGAAGGTGATGGAGGATCTTTCATGCTTTAAAATCTAATCCCACATGGGACCTTGTTTCATTACATCTCGAAAAGCAGGTTGTTGGGCACAGATGGGTATACACTATTAAACACCATTCTAATGGTAGTGTGGAATGGTATAAAGCTAGGCTGGTTGCCAAGGGTTATAATAAGCTATATGGAATTGATTATACTAAGACCTCCCCAATGGCCAAGATGGGCTCTGTTTGTGTCATCATATCTTTAGCTGCCCACTTTGATTGGGCCTTGTCTCAACTTGATGTTAAAAATGATTTTCTTCATGGTGAGCTTGAGGAGGAGGTGTACATGGAGCAACCTCCAAGGTATGTTGCTCAGGTGAGGTAGATAAAGTGTGTCAGCTTAGCCGCTTATGAAGGTAATCTATGGATTGAAACAGTTGTCACGAGTGTGGTTTGGTAGGTTCACTAGTGTGGTGAAACAGTTTGCTTTAAAACAGCGTAGTGTGGATTATTCAATGTTTGGCAGAGACACGCCGTCAAGGAAGATCATCTTGGCAATTTACATTGATGATATAATCATTACAGGCAATGATGAGGAGGGAATTAAGGACTTGAAACAGTTCTTGCAACAACAGTTTTAGACCAAGGACTTGGCACAATTGAAATACTTCTTAGGTGTTGAAGTTGCTAGATCAAAATTACTAGCATTGGGAATCTCCCTTTCCCAATGCAAGTATGCTCTATACTTACTAGAGGAGACAAGATTACTAAGAGAAAAACTAGTTGATAGTTTGATACTCCTATTGATCCAAATGTTGAGATTTCTAATTGTGAGGGGGAGCCTTTGGAAGAACCAGGGAGACTAGGAGATTGGTTGGAAAACTTGTTTACCTCGGTATTACTAGACTGGACATTGATTTAGTGTGGGAGTACTTAGTCAATTCATGCAAAACCCCATAACTAGTCATTGGGAAGAAACTATAAGAGTATTGCAGTATGTGAAAGCTGCTCCTGGTCAGAGTCTGTTATACAAGAAGGATTGTGAGTTTTCTCCAGAAGGGCATTCAGATGCAGACTAGGCAGGGTCCACTTTGCTTCTAGCAACTACATTTTTCTTGAGGGAAATCTGATTTCTTGGAAAAGAAAGAAGCAAAGTGTAGTTGCTAGAAGTAGCGCAAAAGCAGAGTATAGAGCTATACGCTCATACTACATGTGAGTTGGTGTGGCTGAGACGTTTGTTACAAGAAATTGGAATTAGCTATCGCTCATACTACATGTGAGTTGGTGTGGCTGAGACGTTTGTTACTAGCAATTGGAATTAATGTATCTATTCTTATGAAGCTATTTTGTGATAATCAAATTGCCATCTAATCCAGTGTTCTATGGGAGGACCAAACACATAGAAGTGGACTACCATTTTGTGAGAGAAAAGTTGACAAGTGAGGAAGTGGTTACACCTTATGTGAAGTCAGAAGATTAACTAACCAACCTCTTCACCAAAGGCTTAAACCATGCACAGATGAATTCCATTTGTAGCAAGTTGGATTTTTATGATATTTATGCTCGAACTTGAGGGGGTCTGTTGGAGTTTCCTTTATTCTTTATTAGTTATAGTAGATAAGGGTATATTTGTCTTTGACCTTCTTTTGTCTTCTACTTCTTTCTATTTCTAATAAGGGGTAAAGTTGCAATTTCCTTATTCATTATCGAATGAATAAAATTGGGCAAAAGTTAGAGGTCAAATTAACCTCGCAGCCTCGACTGTTCAGCCCTAGTTCTCCTACTTCTCTTCTTCGCACTCTCTCATCCTATATCTTCTAGGCAATTTTTGGATTTATTTTTGACTTGTCATTGCTCCGTTTTCTTAATTAAAACAGTTCTCATCCATTTGGATGAGGAAAGGAAGATAGGCATGGTGAAAATTATACAAAAGCACAGTAATGGTGAGCCAAATTTCGGATCATTCACAGTCTTTAAATGGAATCCAACATCCAACTCCAAGGATTTATTTGTCAAAGATGGTGTGGTGGTGCGTGTAATAGGCTTGCCATTCCATCTGTGGTAAGAAGAAGTAGCAGAGTCTATAGCAGTATTGTGTGGAGGAATCTTGAAAGGAGCTTTCTGGGGTGATCTTTATTCAGTAGCAATCCTGCTAAGTGGTGTGAAGTCAGAAGACATTCCACGAAAAGTAGAGGTACGAACAGAGGGGAGTTTTGTCTCTGTGTGGCTAGCATCCTCCATTGAAACAGGGCTGTGGAAGGAGGCTTGTATGGTAGGAGGGGAGAAGGAGGAAGAAGAAGCATTACGTGGACTTGTGAGATTGGTTAATTCAAATGGGAAGGAATGTTTCACTAAAAAGGGGTGTCAGGGGAAATAGACAAAAATATACCAGTGTCTGAAGGGAGAGGGCTGAGCCAGCAACCTCAGACAGGGAGGGTTGCTGGTTCGACCATTAAAACAGGGGGGTGTGATTTGTTAAGAGGTCATGTGGGAGGAAAAGACTTAGAAAATGGGCCCAGTCGAGTGGATCCCTTTTCTGGTGGGCCGGAGAAGGCAACTCAGGTAAAGGCTTTAAAGGTGGGTTCTTATATTAGAAATTTTGAGCCCAAGGCCCATTACAAGACAGATGGGCCAAGGGACCCTTTAAGTAAGCACGTGACTAGGAGGAGGGATAAGCTGATAGACGAGATTAAGCGTCTATCTTCTTCTACCCCGAATCCCTCCTTTCGGTCGAATAGTTCAGGCGCAAAATCTCAAGACTCTTAGTCTTGAGGCTCTCTACAGTGGGTCCCATCCAACCTGGCAAACCGTCTCTCACCAGATAGGCGCAACCTGAGATACCTGAAGCCTAGTGATTTTAACAAAACAGGGTTTGAAGATTGGTCGAGTGAATAGAACAGCAGTGACGATTCTGATAGAGACGAAACTTTAAGTTTGGGAAGTCTGTCTCGAAAAGCAACAATGATTTACTTGAAATAGAAAGTTTACATATAGAGTTGTTGTTTTTAGAGGAAGAGATTGAAGAGGCAGGTGGCGGGAAGACTAGAAATGGAAAAGAAAATGGTCCTAAAGCTGTGAAAACTCCTCTTCCCTTCATCGAGGGAGCTGACCCTGAGTCTAATGAATTACAGAATGTTGGTGGAGAGGGACAAGAATCGGCCGTGAGGATGGATGTGGGTATTCCAATGTCGGAAACACACAAAAAGGATTTCCAAGTGGGTAGATCGTCAGAAAGTGATTCTTTCACTATGTCTACTTCACAACTTTGTCCAAAAAGGGGAAAGGCCTTAAAACCATTTGTCACCTGTCAGCAACTCAATTCCAATGATTCTAGCCCTACCCCCGTCCTACCAGGTATGGGTGTCAATTCATTTTTAGGTGTTGATTTGTCTACTATGCCTGTAACAGATATTCTAGCTTCCCATCCAGGAGGTTCTGTTGCAAGAGAGAAGGTGATAGTGGAAGGAGGAGAGAGGGTGATGGAAGGAAGTAGTAAGGGGGAGGCAGACAGAATTTGGGAGTTGATCTGTACAATGATGGAGGAACTAAAAAAAAGGAAGGATTCTTAGAGAGATGTTGCAGCCAAAATAAGTGTGAGCAGGGTAAAATCTTCCTCAAACATTGGCTGGAAAGGATGAAGAAAAGAAAGAGGATGATTGTTGTATTAGGAAGGGGGGAAAAAAGGAACAAAGAAGAAAAAAATATCTGAAGTGGAAAGGCTAATCTTAGACATTGAGGGAGGTTTAGAATTTAGTGGTAGAGGGGATAGGAGGAAGGGCCCAAAATGAGGAGATTATGGCCTTTTCATGGGTTTTTTGCTATTTTATCTCGATGAAAATTATTAGTTGGAATGTAAGAGGGTTAGGGAGTGCAAGCAAGACAAGGGTGATCAAAGACCTACTCCGAAGGGAAAAACCCGATATTGTGTTGTTACAAGAATCCAAAACTATGGAATTAGATGGGAGATGGGTTTGGAGGTCTAGAGGTTTAGGTTGGAGCTCGTCTCCTTCTTGGGGAGCCTCGGGGGGGATCGTAACACTGTGGAGGGAGGATGTGGTGGAAGTAGTGGAAGAATTGATAGGCAGATTCTCAGTTTCCATTAAGTGTAAGAATGTAGAGGATGGGTGTGTATGGGTCTTAACCAATGTTTATGGCCCTAATTCCTATAGAGAGAGGAATGAGATGTGGGAGGAACTATATGCAATCAAGGGGCTATGGGATGACCCTTAGTGCCTGGGCAGAGATTTTAATGTCATTAGATTCCCTTATGAAACTAGTAATCCCCAACAGGTAATTACAACAAGCATGAGGAAATTTAATGATTTTATTAAAGAATGTGAATTGAAGGAAATACCTCTACTGCAAGCCAGTTACATTTGGTCCAACCTTCAGGAAACCCCTTTGTGTCCGAAGTTGGACAGGTTCTTATTTAACCTTGCCTAGGAGAATAGTTTGGAAAACTTGCTTGCTAGAGCGTTACCCAAGGTCACCTCCGATCACTGTCCTATCCAGATAGGTACTGAGTTTTTTCCTACAGGACCCAAACCTTTTAGATTCGAAAATATGTGGCTTACCCATCCAAATTTTGTGAAAAAAGTGAAGGAATGGTGGGGTGAGGAGGAGAGGGGGGTAAGATGGAAGGGGATCAAGTTTCATAAGAAATTAAAAAGGTTGAGATCCAAAATAAAAGAGTGGAATAGAGATCATTTTGGTAGAATTGAGGAGCAAAAATTGTGCCTAATCTCTCGAATAGAAAACTTGGATGTAAAGGGATCTCAAAATGGGTTGACCGAGGAGGACAGAATGTTAAGGAAACAATTGAAAAAGGATTTGGAAGAGGTGTTACTGAGGGAAGAAATCAGTTTGAGACAAAAATCTCGACACAAGTGGATTAAGGAAGGCAATGGGAACACTAGATTTTTCCATGATTTGGAAAATGGGAGACGAAGAAAGAATCTTGTGACCAAGCTAGAGATAGGAGAGGAGGTGAATACCAACCAGGATGACATAGCCAAAAAATTTGTGGACCACTTCAAATCGATTTATAGAACACCTTTGAATGAGAGAGCAGTCGTGGAAGAGGTGGAATGGCCAAGAATTGATGACGGAGTAGCAAGGTGGCTAGAAAGGGATTTCGAGGAAGAAGAAATTAAGAAAGTTGTCTTTCTAATGGATAGATCCAAGGCTCCAGGTCCAGATGGCTTTACAATGGGTTTTTATCAAGACTGTTGGAAGGTGTTGAAAGAGGACTTAGTTGAAGTCCTTAAGGAATTTGCAAACAATCAAATTATAAGCCCTAGAATTAATGCCACCTTTGTTGGCCTTGATACCTAAGAAGAATGATGCCATCCACCCAAAAGATTATAGGCCTATTAGTCTAGTTACAAGCATCTATAAAATTCTGGCTAAAGTGCTCTCGTTGAGGATCAAAACAGTCCTCCCTTCTATCATTAGTGAAACCCATGGGGCTTTCATTCAAGGGCGACAAATAACAAATCAGATCTTAATTGCGAATGAGTGTGTGGAGTAAATGAAAAGGTCTAGGAAGAGAGGTTTCATTTGTAAATTGGATCTTGAAAAGGCCTATGATTTGGTGGACTGGGAGTTGCTATTAGAGGTTATGCGAAACTGTGGATTTGGGGACAAGTAGTGTAGTTGGATTTTTTGGTGTATCAGTACTTGTCACTACTCTATTCTGGTAAATGGTATGGTAAGGGACTTTTTTCCAGCTTGAAGGGGTGTCAAGTAAGGGGATCCACACTCACCCTTCCTTTTTACCTTAGTAGCTGATGTGATTAGTAGGATCATTACTAAGGCTGACAGTGAAGATGCCATTGAGGGTTGGAGAATAGGGAGACATCAATTCCCCATCACCCACCTTCAGTTTGCAAATGACCTAATGATCTTTTGTGAATGAGGTTTTAGCAAAAAGGTAGCAAACCTAAAAGAGCTAATCAAAGGATTTGAAAGTATTTCTAATTTGAGAATAAATTTGGAAAAGAGTTGCATATCGGGTATAAATTTGGAGGTAGGGGAGGTCGAGGCTATTGCGGAGTGTCTTGAGTGTTCCACCTCTGCTTGGCCTATGTCATATTTAGGGCTTCCTTTAGGGGCAAATCCTAGGGAGAGTAGACTTTGGACCCTAGTGATAGAAAAGTTTGAGAAGAGATTAGCCTCATGGAAGAGGAATTATGTCTCTTTAGGAGGGAGAATTAACCTAATAAGAGCTACCTTGACTAACTTACCTACCTATTTTTTGTCTGTATTTAGGATACCAGTTAGGGAAGCTAGGAAACTGGAGAAGTTGACAAGAGGTTTCTTATGGGAGCCGGGACAAGAAAAAAAGGATCATTTGGTTAATTGGGAAATTGTGTGCAGAAGTAAAGAAGAGGGGGGTTTGGGACTTGGGAGGGTAACTAGAAAAAATCAAGCTCTGTTAGGGAAATGGTTGTGGCAATGACCATTGGAAAGAGAGAGATTGTGGCATGAGGTGGTGGGAAGCATTCATGGGAGGTCGGAGAACGGATGGGATGCTGGTGTATCAAGGCAAGCTAACCTAGCAGCACCTTGGAAGGTCATTCACAACACCCTTCCTCAATTCCCCAATTTTTTCAGGTATGAAGTTTGTTCTGGCAACACTGTTCATTTTTGGGAGGATATTTGGGTAGGAGACACACCTTTAAAGGATTCGTTCCCTTCGCTATTTTCTGTTTCTTTGTACAAAAAAGATGTGGTCTCAAAATTTGTCTCACCTTTGGGAACACCCTTATATCCTACTTGAGATTTTGGGTTTCATAGAGGACTTAGGGATGATGAAATTGAATCTCTTTCTGTCTTGCTTGGTTGTCTTAATCAGGTTTGTTTGGATCCCTCCAAGCCAGATAAGAGGGTATGGACTCCTAGACCCAATGGAGCCTTCACTTGTGCTTCTTTCTTCAAGTCCATCTCTCAACTTTCTACTCAACAACCCTTTCCGTCAAAAGAAATTTGGTGCAAGCCAGTTCCCCAAAAAATTATGGTGTTTTGTTGGGAAGTATTCCATGGGAAAGTAAACACTCTAGATAACCTACAAAAGAGAAGACATTTCCTCTGTATTTCTCCTAATTGATGTATCCTCTGTAGAGCTCATGGTGAGGATTGTTACCACCTATTAATATCTTGTCCCTTTTCTGCAGACCTTTGGGCTTGGCTACTTTTGTTGTTTAGGAGTAGCTGGAGTCTATCAGCAGAAGTTCACATGCTTTTTAACCATTCTACCTTTTATTGGCCTACAAAAATAGGGAGAATTATGTGGAGATGTGCTCGTGCTGCCTTGATTTGGACTCTTTGGGAAGAAAGGAATATTAGAATTTTTCAAGAAAATGAAAGGAGCAGTCAGGATATGTGTTAAATAGGACAATACCTTGGCTAAAGACCTTGGAAATCTTTCAACAATTCTCCTTTAATGGCCTTTGGAGAAATTGGTCAGCAGTAGCGAGTGTGTTCATCCCTAAAGGACAAATCAATTACAAGCTGGTCTCCTACATCCGAAGGCTCACTAAAGTTGAACTTTGATGGAAGTACCATGGGTAATCCAGGATTATCCAGAATGGGGGTGCTTTGAGAAATGAGAAGGGAGAGATTTTGTTGCTCTACTCAGGTCCCTTGGGAATTGGGGACTCCGTCAGGGCAGAACTTTTAGCTGTTGTACAAGGGGTGCAATTTGCAAACCAGCCGGGGTTACAACACCTAACAATCGAGGGGGATTCCAAAGTGGTGGTGGGTTGGTTGAAAAATCTTGAAGAGGCTATGTGGCGTTACAAGAATGAAATGAATAAATTTAGTTGGTTAACAAGGAATATGTTGGTCACTGTACAGTGGGTGGAGAGATCAACAAATACTTTGTCAGATGTGTTAGCTAAGCAAGGGGTAAATAGGGAAGAATTGTTTTGGGCTCAGTTGTCATTCTTGCTTTTCTTTCCCAGTTTACTTGTAAGATTCAAGGAGGGGCTGCAGCTTGCGCCTCTCCCTGGGATGTTGTATGATCTCACTATAAATCTGCTTCTGAATTAATAAATTTATTATCGTTCATCAAAAAAAATAAGCAACACATTCAAAATTTGGCCATTGATCACAATGAAAAAAAGAAGCTAAGAATAGAAATTACCTCATCCCGTGGTTTTCCTTCTGGAGAAGCCTCAGGAATCAACTCTGCTAGTTGGGGAGGATCATCAAAAGGATCATCCAGTATATAGGTATGTTTTATTCTGTTACATTAAAGGAACCATGGGTCATTAAGTTGATTGTAATAATAGCAGTAACAACAACAACAACGATGATGATCTTCTCTAATCATGGATAGATGCATCAGAAGAATGGAAGTATACAAGTGAAACAAAATAAGCTATCTGTAAAGAATGACCGGATATTTTTATATGGTCGTCCCTTCTCATCCACATATGCTTCATTTATCCTTGTCAAGGTTTCCAATCCTTCAGCAACCTCTCCAAATACCTATACCAATGGAAATAAATGTTTTCCTTCCATATTTTGTTGATCAGGAAGAAATATGAATCCAAAGCCTATAAAGCAAACATCGTAGGAATAAAACTCACAGTGTGTTTACCATCGAGATAGTCAAGATCATCACGCAATGTGAAATAAAACTGAAATTCAACAAGAAATATATGGTTAATGTAGAGTAGATCTGATTTGTAAAATCTCACATAGACTTGTTCAGGTAGAACTGAGAAAAATTAACAGATAGACGTGTCCAAAAAACCACCACAAATGATGAAATTCATGAAAAAAGATTGACTTAACTGTGGTTTTACAAGAAAATTACAGCATGAAGATAACCTCACCCCAACCATGAAACACAAACACCTTACATGTCTAGTGTATCAGCACCAACCAATGATATGTACCCAATATGACAAATTTTTTTTCAACAAGAATCATAAGAGCTCTTATTGATAAGAAAATTGATAAGCCCTGGCTATAGAGCCAATCACACCAAAGATCAGGACAAATTGTGGGAGGTTTTCATGTGAAAATTAATACTTCAAAGCATCTGGTGGGGGGTGAGGGGAGGGGGGGGCTAACTGGTATCTTTCTCCATAAATGTGCAATATTTGCAAAGCTAGTTGTGAAACTACAGTTCATTTACCAATTCTATTAAATTGTGTGGTATTAGGTATTTTTTATTCTCAACGTTTGGGTGCAGCTGAAATCTTCCATTAGACTTGGGTTGCTTTTTTTTTTCTGAAGGATCAAAAAGAAATTTCATTAAATTGAAAAAGGGAATTACATCTCAACACCATTGGTTGTCATGTTGACACACCAAATACACACTAGAAATCAAACTGAAAAAGAGTCTTCATTACAAGGCTGTAAATCAAGGGTATTATTCCAGAATCTTTCCAACAAATCAACTTTGAATACTTGATCAAATTCTGGAAGTCTAAGGACCCAGTCTGAAATCAGATTTCTCACTGCTGCTACCAGACATTCAATGCTTTTTTACCTGTTCTCAAATACCCTTCTGTTTCTCTTCTTCCAGATACCAATGAACTGCAAAAGGCACACAGCTCCAGAGAATCCTAGCTTTCTTGCTGCATCTGGAGTTTTAGCCATTTGGAGGAGATCTCTGCTGGAAATATTGGTTGGAAGACACTCACTCCAAATAGAAAGGAGAAGAACTTCCAAATGAAGCTTGCTACACTACATGAGAAGAACAAGTGAAGGACTGTTTTTTCCTCCTAACCAGATGCAATCCCCTAGACTTCAGGTGATCATAAGTGAGAATACTATCATGCACCACCAACTAGGCAAAGGCTTCTTCTACCCTTTTAACCATCTAAGAAAAGGGGAAATTTTTAAGAAGATGCACTAGGGCTGCGCTAATTGAGACTATATGGTGAGAGTGGAATATTGGGCAAAGTCATTGCAGCTTTTTTATCACTTCTCAACATAAGAAAGTTAGCAACTCATTGTTGGCACTTCGTCCTCTAGGACCTAAGAATGATAACATGCACGTCACCTGTACAAACGTACAAGTGTCCCGCACTCAATATCCCTCAACCCCCTTCTAAAGCCAAAGTCCCAACTCAAACCAGAATGTGAAAAAGTGTCAAAGTTTGAGATAGGTTGTGACTTGTAATCAAACACTAAGTAAAGATCAGGGAAGAGAGAACAAAAAGGAGTTTCAGCCAACCAAAGGTCTACCAAAAGAGTACCCTAGACCCGGATCTACATCAAACCTAATGAAATTAATAAAGGTTGGGTATACTTCATGAATTGCTTTCCATGGAGAGCTCAAATTTAAGGGAGAAACGACCTTTGCCTCCCAGCCATTGTTCATTAGCCTATGAATGCTTTCAATAACTTTGTGCCACAACTTGTCTTCTTCCAAAGGAAACCTCCAAACTCCAAAGCCACTTTCCTACAGAGAAGTGTTCTTGTACGTTAGATTCCCTATCCCTAGACCTCCTTTCTCCTTTGTTTTGCTAACTTGTTCCCACTTTACTAGATGATCCCTTTTTTCATCCCCTGGCTCTCAAAGAAAATCCCTCATAAATTTCTCTAGTTGTCTTACTAGCCTAGCTGGAATTCTAAAGGTGGAAAGTAGACTAGTAGGTTGGCTAAGGTAACTCTAATCAGTGTTATTCTCCCACCTAGAGAAAGGTAGTTCCTCTTCCACAAGCACCAGCTTCTTTGTGAACCTTTCTACTACTGGCTTTCAAAAGGCATCAAGTTTTGGGTTACCTCCCAATGGTAGCCTTAAATACTCCAACGACCAGTGTTTAACCTCACACCCCAAAATCTCAGCTATCTATCTCATACTTCATCAAAATTTATCCCTATTATACAACTCTTTCCCTAGTTATCTTCAAATTGGAGACAAATTCAAAGGAACTAATCAGTTCTCGTAGCTTCCCATATTCTCTTGATTGTGTCCCTTGCAAAATAAAATGATGCCATCTGCAAATTGCAAATGTGTGACTGCCACCTCCGGTCTTCCTACCCTCCAACCTCTAAACAGATTACTTTGATCAGCCTTCAAAATCATCCTACTTAAAACATCAACAATTAGGGTGAATAGGAAGGGAGATAGAGGGTCCCCTTGTCTCAGACCTCTTTTGCCGGGAAATAATCTCTAGCCACACCATTAATTAATATTGAATATTGAAATGACTTAACCAGTCCTTCATCCACATCCTCCATTGCTCCCCCAAGCCAACTTTCTCCATTATATCTAAGAGAAAAGACCAATCCACAAAATCATAGGCCTTCTCCAAATCCAATTTGCACATCAACCCTCCCCTCTCCTCCTCTTCTCTACTACACATTCATTTGCCACCAAAATATGGTCTATAATCTGTCTCCCTTTGACAAAGGCTCCTTCATGTTGTGAGATTACTAGTGGTAAGACTTTCTTCAGCCTCTTTGCTTAAACTTTGGATATAATTTTATAAAGAATTCCCACTAGGCTTATTGGTCTAAAATCCTTTGGCTTTTGCCTCCTCCTTGGGAAAGAGGACAATGATTCCTTGAGAGATTTCCCCTTCCAAATAGAACACATTGAAGACTTCCAACAAATCCCCTTTGATCCAACACTCCTGATAAAAGGCTAAGGAAAATCCATCCGGTCCTGGGGCTTTAGATCTTTCCATTGAAAAGACAACCTCTCTAATTTCTTCAAGGGTAAAGACATTCTCCAAAGTTGTCACTATAGCTTCTGGAACTCTCTCCCACTGAATGTCTGGAAAAACAAGACTCCTCTCTCCTTGACATAAAAAGATATTCTTAAAAATGTTTCTACAAAAATCTTAACGATTTCCTCCTCCCCGGTTACCTCATGGCCTTCCCTTCTAAGAGCCGCTCACATCTGGGTTTCTGCCTCCAAGATATCTCTTCCATCCTAAGCACTACTTCCAAATCACGCTTCAACCTCCACTTTTCCTCTCTTTCCTCTCCACTCTTATTCAACTCCTCAATCCTTAAAGTAACTTTCTCCTTAACCTCCTCCGCTTTGCCAAAAAGATCCTTGTTCCAAGCTTTTATTTTCTCCTTTAAACCCTTTAGTCACCTCAAGAAGCTAACCCCTTTCTTCAAACCTCTACAACCTACTTCTTGCCACCAACAATTTACCTTATCCACAAAGGTGGGACCTTCCAACCACATGTTTTCGGATCTAAATGGAGAGCATAGTTGTCAAGGCAACGCCTAGGCGACTAGGCTGTTTTCCAGTTTCGCCTCGCCCAAATGCCTAGAGTTTTGTATTCTAGGCGACCGCCCAAAGACTTAGGCAGGCACCTAAATCCAGTTTCAGTGCTTTTCTTTTTCGAAAAAACAGGGGCTCCGCCCTTATACTCCTCCAGTCCAGATTCAATGCTTTTTTTTTTCGAAAAAACAGGGGCTTTGCCCCTATTCTCCTCCCTTCTTCTTCTTCCCAGCTTCAATTCTTTTTTTCTTCGAAAAAAAACAGGGGCGATTCTTCGAAAAAATAGGGGCTACAGACATCAGGTATATATATTTCTGCAGCAGTGCGGTTGAGAAAACAGGGGCTCTGCCCCATTTTTTTGAGCAGTTACAGCAACTCAGCCACTTATTATTTTTAACAGCCATACCTACTCCCTTCCTAGTTCCTAAACTTATAAAATAGTTTAGGTCGAAGTATAGAAATCTACAGATTAACTAGGCGCCTGGGCACCCCATGGTTGCCTAGTCCCCTTGACAACTATGATGGAGAGGGGCCACCAATTAAAGTTCCTTGAGCTAGCAAATAGGAGAACGATCCGAGGTAATTCTTGTCAAGGCTTGAGATGTTAAGTCGACCAAGTAAATTCAGCTTGTAGTAGTAGGAGCTCCTTCAATTCAAATGAGTCTACAAACTCATTAAACCTGCTCATGCTTGTAGTGATTCTCTAACTTGGATTATTAGACTCTGTCAAAAATCATATTACATTGAAATCACCACCCGAGCACCAAGGTCCCTCCCACAAACCCTTAACTGCACTTAGCTCTTCCCATAAGTGAAACCTATCTCTATAGGAATTTGGGCCATGGACATTTGTCAAAGCCCACATCTTACCATCAGTCAAACCTCTGAATTTGATTGATATCGAGAACTACCCTATTAGTTCCTCCATACCCTCCACCTCCTCGCTCTTCCAAACCACGACAGTACCTTTAGATGCTCCCCTAGATGGTGCAAAGACCCAGCCTGAAGTTTTGTCTCTTGCAACAACAACACATCCGACTTCTCCTTTCTAAGAACTTCTCTTACCATCCTTGTCTTCTTCATACCACCTAGGCCTCTCGCATTCCAGCTTAAGATCTTCATACCATTGTCAAACTTTGAGCCCTATCTTTAATACCTTAGCTAACAGCCTTCCGCTCTTCTACCCCTCCTTTTGTTCCCTTTCCTATCATAATCTATATAACTTCTCCACTTCACTCATTTTCCTTTTCCTGCCTTTATCCTTACCTTTTCCTTTCCTCCTTGAGTACACCTTAACTCCTAAAGGCTTCTCTAGGGTAGGTTTCTTTTTCTTCTTTTCAAGCAAACCCTTGGGTTTCATTGGCCTCTTTAGTTGTCAAGGTGACGCCTAGGCAACAAGGTGCCCTTAGAGGCTCGCCTCACCTAGTCACCAAGCAATTTTGCATATTGTGTAATAAATACTTTTATATTGTTATTTTTTTAGATTATAATTATAAAAAATACATTATTAAAGAAATTTTTTGTGTTTATAAACCAATTTCTTTTTATTATTTTCTTATTTGTTAGGGTTTAATCAACACAAACATTACAACTGAAGTGGTTTGAAATTTTTGAGCAACCAGATGCTCTGAAAGCCTCTTTAAGTGTATGGTCGCTCTTCAGCATTAAGAGATATGGTAACAAATGTGGCCTAAGATGAAATTCTTTTTTTGGTAATAGCCTAAGATGAAATTTGACAGATACAATTAGGGAAAATCAGGGTTTTCAAGCATTGGATGTGTTTTTTTTTTTTTTTTGATAAATAACCACTTTTTTTTATCAGTAGAAGATGCTTTATTAAATAATAAAATTTGTGAAGATCAAAATTCTTCTTTAACCCCTCCCTGTCCGCTCCACTTAGAGTAGGCCAATCCAGCCCCTCCAACCAAACCCTCTCATTTACCAACCTTCTAAAAATAGCTTTAAAATGATTTACAAAGGCCTCTGCTATTTCTGACTGGTGGGAAATTACTGTACCTTCAACTTCCAATTTTGAAATGAAATTCTTCCTTCTCCTACCATTTGCCATAGAATGGAAAAACCTCGTGTTTCTATCTCCCTCCTTTAGCCGTTTACATATAGATTTCTGTCTCTAGCTTATTTCCTCCTGAAACAAGAGATCTTCTATCTACCTCCTCACACTCCATCTCAACTCCTTGTCTTCCTCTCCTAAAGATCCCCTTTCTTCCTTCAAATCCAATTCCTCTATCTGCTCCATCAAATTCTGCTTTCTCTCCTCCAATCTTCCAAACTCTAAACGGTTCCACTCCTTTACTTGGGATTTTAGGAATTGAAGCTTCTTGTGGAATTTCGTACCCTCCCACTTTACTGACGATTTACATTGCTCCCACCATTCTCTGATTTTCTCAATGAAGCCCAGATGGGCCAGCCACATATTTTCCAACCTAAAGGGGGTTGGTCCTTCTCCTCTTATTTCCTCCTTACACATCATTATGGGCCAGTGGTCTGAAGTGAGTCTAGGGAGTGCCCTAGAAGTCAAATTCCCCCAATACTCTTCCCAATCTATTGAGAACAAGAACCTATCTAGCTTAGAGCATATCAGCCTTGACTGTAGGTTGAACCAAGTGAAATTATGACTTAGGAGTGGGATTTCTTTAAGCTCAAAAGTGTCCACAAACTGGTTGAAATTCCTCATACTTGTAGTCACTCTCTATCTCGGGTTGTTGGTTTCCTCTTTGAACCTCACTACATTAAAGTCCCCTCCCACACACCAAGGTCCTTCTCAGAGGCCCCTAATATCACTCAACTCTTCCCACAACTTCTTCCTTTGCCTGTAGCCGTTGGGGCCATATACATTTGTTAAAACCATCTTCCACCTGCCTGAACTACATAGAGACTGAATGATCTCCTATTAATTCCTCCAACCCTATCATCACATCTTCTTTCCACAAACTTACAATCCCACCTGAGGCTCCCCATGATGGAGCAGTCGCCCATCTTATCCCCCTTGACCTCTAGACACCTCTTGCCCATCTGCTGTCGAAATCAGATCTCTTGGATTCCTGAATTAACACCACATCCAGGTCAAACTTCTTAATCACCTCTTTGATAGTTGCTCTCTTCCTCACACTACCCAACCCCCACACATTCCAGCTTAGAATTCTCATTTCAACTTTAGGAGACAACCCTAACACCACCAGAGATTTATTTAATCCCTTTCCTTCTCTCCCTTCTCACCCCAAACTTCTTACCCCCCTCAATATCTCTTTTAAACCTCACAACTTCACTCAGTTTTCTTTTTTTTAATCTTACTCTCCTCCTTTTTTGTAGAAAAGCTTTTAGACCATTTGGGTTCTTCAATTTACACCTTAGGTTTCCAACAAATTCTGCTATTGAATCCTCCTTACTAGTCTCCCCTCTTTTAATATCTTTGTGCTCTCCACTCCTAGCCATCTCCTCAAACTCCCCGCTGCAAACCATTTCTATCTCATTTATAACCTTCCTCTTTAGTTCATTTATTTCAACTTCACCCATTATACTTTCAATGATTCCCCAAATTCTTTTATCCCTGCAAGTTTCCTCTACCCTCTCCTTCCCTTCATCTCCCCCTGATGTCTCCTTGTGGCCTTCTGATCATAGGCTTCTGACTCTGAACTGGGAAGGGAATCTGGAACAATGGACACAGAAACCTCATCAGTAGCAAAAACTGAATGTACAGAGTTGACGGAGTTACCTAAGCTCGACTAAGAATTTAGTAGCGAGGTGCATAGGAGGACAGATGGTTGTCAAACCCAGTAAGGAATAGCTGGAGTTTCCTGTCTCCTCGTTTTGGAGGGAAATATTCCCCGCCATTTGGTTAACACAAAAACCACTTCTCTTACCCGAATATTTACCTCTCTATGGTGTTTCCTTATTCAGTTTTGGGTTAACATGAGCTAACGCCTTCTCGGTTTCTTGCCTAGCACTAAGGCTTGGTGAAGGCTTATCCACTTGTGGGCCTTGGATTTGCGGCATTTGCACCCCATCTTTTTGGGTTTGAGCTGCTCTGTTGGTGAATTCTGTCTTGTTCTTCTGTACCTCCGTGATCTCCTTTTGTGTGCCCTCCCAATCTCCAAGAAAGAGACACTCCAAATTTAGTGTCTCCCTGTTTTGATCTTCTTGGAGTTCTTCATCTTCCAAACTCCCTAGGCTTGAGGTCTCTCCTGAACTCTCCTCCTCAACTTCATTCTCTAAACTACAGCTTAACCAACCTGGGACCTCACTGCCTGAACTCTCCAGGAAGCCCTTGCCTCTCCACGGTGGTGCCGTGCCATGGAAGAAGAACTTTCGGCCCTTCATCATAATCATACTTCGGACCACGCTGCTCTTCCTCCTAGGAAGCAAGCTGTTGGTTGTAAGTGGGTTTATACGGTTAAGTATCTGCCTGATGGTAGTGTTGAACGCCTGAAAGCGCGATTAGTTGCAAAAGGGTACTCCCAAACCTATGGCATTGACTACACAGAGACCTTCTCACTGGTTGCTAAGATAGGGTCAGTTCGTGTTGTGATCTCTCTTGCAGCCATGTATGAGTGGCCACTATATCAGCTTGATATCAAGAATGCCTTTTTGCAATGGTGACTTACTCGAGGAGGTCTACATGGAGCAACCTCCAGGATTTGTTGCTCAGGGGGAGGATGGTAAGGTGTGCAGACTAAGGAAGGCTATATATGGACTTAAACAGTCTCCTCGAGCATGGTTTGGTAGGTTCAATGAGGTGGTAAAGAAGTTTGGCATGAAACAGTGCAAAATTGACCATTCTGTATTTAGTCATGACTCTCCGGGAGGAAAAATACTGTTAGTGGTGTATGTAGATGATATTGTTATTATTGGGAATGATAACATTGGTATTGATAGGCTGAAGACTTATCTGCAGGATCACTTTCAGACAAAGGATCTGGGTAAACTGAAATACTTCTTGGGGATAGAGGTAGCGAGATCCAAGTATGGGATTAACCTGTGCCAGAGGATGTGCTTGATTTGCTGGAAGAAACAGGCTTGTTGGGTGCCAAACCAGCTGAAACACCCATGGACACAAATACCAAGCTAAGCAGTGATATGGGTGAAGTGTTTGAAGACCCTGGCAGATACCGACGACTTGTGGGCAAACTGAACTATCTAACCATTACCAGACCAGACATCTCATTTGCAGTTAGTGTGGTAAGCCAGTTCATGCAAAAACCTCTGACTCCTCATTGGAATGCGGTTCTGAGAATTGTGAAGTATCTAAAAGGGATATACAAGAGTGGGGGAAAACTTGAAATAGAAGGGTATTCTGATGCTGATTGGGCCGGTTCTATGTCTGATAGGCGGTCTACTACAGGCTATTGCACGTTTCTGGGAGGTAACCTGGTGACATGGAAAAGTAAGAAGCAGACGGTTGTGGCAAGAAGCAGCGCAGAGGCAGAATATAGGGCTATGGCGCATACCGCTTGTGAATTAGTGTGGCTAAGGAACCTTCTACAAGAAGTAGGGTACAACATTAACACTCCAATGAAGCTCTATTGTGATAATCAGGTTGCAGTTCATATCTCCTCTAATCTAGTGTTTCATGAAAGAACCAAGCACATTGAGGTTGATTGTCACTTTGTGAGGGAGAAGGTGCTGAATGGAGAGCTAGACACTACACATGTTAATACAGGAAATCAGTGGACGGACTTATTTACAAAAGGCTTGAGTCGGGGAAGAGTGGACTACATATGTAACAAGCTGGGAGTATATGATATATACTCACCAGCTTCAGGGGGAGTGTTAGCGTAGGGGTATTTCTGTCTTTATACCTTGATTGATGTTGCTGATCTGTAATGTTGTGTTGAAACATGTGCTCTTAACTTAAGTAAGGGCACATAGGTCTTTTCAGTTATGTTTTAATAATAATATAAATACTTACTGGTCGACTGGGAGGAGTCATGTTGACTCTTTCAGTTCGAACCAGAATTCTCTCTTCTCTCTTTCTCTCTTTCTCTCTTTCTCTCTCACTCTTTCTTCTTCTACATAACTGAACTCAGTCAGGCCGAACTCTAAGGCAGACCTGAATTCTAACAAGGTATCAAAGCAGGTTAAATCTGCCTAGATTTCTGCTTGCCTAGGGTTCATTCTCTGCGCACCCTATCTAGGGTTTTTCCTCTCTTTTTTTCTGTGTTCAATTGGAGATAAGGGAAAGGGCTGAAAATGAGTGATCGCCCTCTTCCCTTGGGGGTCTCTATGCCTCCAATCAGGTCGTATGTGGTCGGCTGCTGTGATTTCTGAGATCACCCTCTCCTAGTAGAGGAAGAATAGAGGGCCGAACTGTGTGTGGCTGTTGTGTGTGAAGCGGCTGTTGTGTGTGGACTGCTCTCCTGCTCGCATGGGTGTTACTTCAGCGATAAGGTAAGAGATTTCAGTTCTTGATATCTGATATGGATCAAATAGGAGGTGTGTTTCAGAGAAGTAGGCCCACAGCCAGCATTTTGGTGACATTAAAACTTGTTCTCCATTTTCTAAAATGGAGCAATACTATAGGCCCACAGCCAGCATTTTGGTGACATTAAAACTTGTTCTCCCTCTCTTTCTCTTTCCTGCAGTTTGTTCTCCCCTATCTTCTTCTTCTTTTATATAGAGAAGTAGCCAAAAGTTTGCTACTCTTTATTTATTTATTTTTTTTTTAGAAATAAAGTTTGCTACTCTTTTTACATGAACAGAAAATAATAGTCACCAATTACCCTTTTTACTTTTTACTTTTTCCTTTTCATTGTTTGCAATTATTTCCATTAACAATTTTTTAACAGAAAATAGAATGAGTGCATTTGATACTTTGATTGCTTTGTTTTTCTGTCACCAATTATCCTCACTTTTTCTCTCAGTTCTTTGTTTATTGGATAGCTATTGGTTAATCGTTAATTAACTATTATGGACTTGTTCATAAATCAAAGCCATCATTTAATATATTTTTTTATCAGTAAAAATCTTTCATTGATACGGAGAGATTAAGATACAATAGCTAAAGATTGCATAGGAAATTGCAATCTCCAGCAATCAGTTACAATTCTGCCCAATACAATGAAGATCTATTTGCCCCTAGTTTTGCTAGGGTATCCGCCATCCCATTTGCATCCCTTTTAACCCAACCAAACTGAGAGTTGAACTTCCTTGCAAGTGTGTCAATTTCTCTGAAAATAAACTTGAGCTTCCAAGTTGCTGATGTGATGTTTTTGGCCTAAGAGATGACCAATAGAGAGTCTCCTTCAATTTCTAAGTCTGTTGTTCCTATCTGCTCAGCCATCTTTAGACCTTGAAGTAGGGCTAGAGATTCAGCCCGTATTGAGTCACCATAACCTATTGGTCCAGAGTAGAGTGCCACCAACACATCCAGATAATTTCTAAACACATCCCCTATGCCTGCCCTTCCAGGGTTGCTAAGAGAACTCCCATCAAAATTCAGTTTTAGTTTGTTCCGTGATGGTGGCTTCCATGCTTACAAGAACTTTGGGTACATCTGTTTGTGCTATTTCAGCCCAATTCCTTAGTATCTCATTCGTGGAGTAGTTTCTGAATATCTCCATGGTCTTCACCCAAAGTGCAGTTCTGATTTTTATGGCTTCAGTAACTTCCTCCACTGTTTTGCTTTTTCCTGAAAAGATTCTTAGGTTTCTTTCCTCCCAAATAGTCCATACTGTAGCTGCTCTCACTGCCTTCCATATACATTTTCCCCTTTTCTTCCGTTGACACAGGAAAGAGGGGCTGAATAGACTTACCACATCCTATGGGGGAGCCCATCTGCATCCAAAGAGAGAACAAACAACAACATTCCAAATACTAGAAGCAAAAGAACAGGATAATAGTAAGTGGGTTAGAGTTTCACCACATTCCAAACAAAGGACACACACACACGAGGAGAGAGGCAATTGTTTGACCTCCTTTTCTGTAGCACATCACAAGTGTTTACCTTTCCCAGGAACACTTCCCAACAAAAAGCTTGTACTTTTGGAGGGATCGGTTTAGTCCAAATTTCTCTCACTAGGAAGTTCACCCCCATTGGGTTAATATGAGTGAGCAAACCAAAGAAAGATGCACAGGAAAATAAACCATCAGAAGTTGGGGAGCACAATCTACAATCAGCTATAGGTCCAAGTAGACCCTCTCAAGTGTTGAAATCAACAGCACTAGAGACTCACACTCATTTTCCCTCAACCCTCTTCTAAAGACAAAATCCCAAGAGATCCCTGATTTTGAAAGCACACCAAACCTAGCAACAGGTTTGTTTTTATAGTTTGATAAAGAGTAGAGGTCTGAGAAATTGAACATAAGAGGCACATCCCCAAACCAAAGGTATTCCCAGAATAAAACTTTGTTGACACAACCAACATCAAACCTGATAAATTGAAGAAAAGTTGGATATACCTCAAAGATTGCCGTCCAAGGAGAGGATGGAGCTGCATTGGGGGCTAATTTTGCATCCCAGCCATTATCTGCATCACCATGTAAGCTTTTAATGACCCTATGCCACAACCTTTCTTCCTCACAAGGGAATCTCCATAGCCATTTTCCTAGGAGGGCCTTGTTTCTCATTATTAGGTTCTCTATTCCTAATCCACCCTGGCCCTTAGGGTAACAAACTTGCTCCCATTTCACTAAATGATCTTTCTTTTCTTCACCTGGCTCCCACAAAAAGTCCCTCATAATCTTCTCCAATTTCCTAGCTACTTTCGTCGGGATCTTAAAGGTGGAAAGGAAATAAATGGGAAGGTTTGCAAGGGTTGATTTTATCAAAGTGATTCTTCCCCCCAAGGAAATATAATTTCTCTTCCACATTGCCAACTTCTTCATGAACCTCTCTACCACCGGTTTCTAGAAACTTTCAGCTTTCGGATTCCCACCCAAAGGCATTCCTAAGTATTCCAGAGGCCAATTTTTCACTTCACAACCTAGCAGATTTGCCATGGCTTGGATATCCCCCCTTTCAATGTTGATTCCGGCTACACAGCTTTTTCCCCAATTGACTTTCAATTTGGAGGCCTGCTGAAATTCATCCACCAATCTTTTCAGATTCCTTAAACTGGCTTCATCACAGCTTTCACAGAAAATAATTATGTCATCAACAAATTGCAAATGAGACACCACCACTTCTGATCTACCCATCCTCCAACCTTTAAACTGGTTTTCTTGATTAGCTTTGGTGATTTGTCTACTAAAAACATCAGTCACAAAGGTGAATAAGAATGGAGATAAGGGGTCACCCTGTCTTAGTCCTCTTTTAGCATAGAAGAAATCCTTTGCTACCCCATTCATCAGAATACAAAAATGTGCTAAGCTAATACATTCTTTAATCCACATCCTCCATCTTTCACCTAGCCCCATCTTTTCCATTAAATTCAACAGAAATGATCAATCCACCATATCATAAGCTTTTCAAGGTCCAATTTACAAATCAAACCTTTTGTCACCTTGTTTTCTCTTAGCTGCCACACACTCATTTGCCACTAAAATTTGATCCACAATTTGTCTCCCCTCTACAAAAGCTCCTTGGTTCTGAGAGATAATATAGGGCAATACAGTCTTCAACCTACCAACCAAGACTTTAGCAATGATTTTATACAAGCTACCGACAAGACTTATCGGTTTGTAATCCTTAGGGGTTTTGGCCTCCTTTTTTGGCACTAAAGCAACAAAAGTTGCATTTGCTCCAAGCAATAATTTTCCTTCTTGATAGAACTCTACAAATACATCCATTAATTCATCATTCAAAATTTCCTAACAATCCTGATAGAAAGCCATTGAAAATCCATCCGGCCCCAGTGCTTTAGATCTATCCATTGAGAATATTGCTTCATGTATCTCCTCAATAGTGAAGGCTCTTTCTAGGAGGTCAACTTCGGATTTTGGCACTTTGTCCCATTGTAAATCTCCCAATTCTGCCACGTTTTCATCAGAGGATGCTAGGATTGACTTAAAGTGATCCACAAAGCATCTTTCAATTTCCTCTTTTGCAGTGATCACTCTTCCATCAACCTCTACACTGGAAATTTGGTTTTTCCATCCTCTCCCGTTTGCTAGAGAGTGGAAAAAACTGGTATTTCCATCCCCTTCCAAAAGCCATTTGCATCTAGATTTTTGCCTCCATGAAATCTCTTCTTTTCTTAGAATCTCTTCCAATTGCACTTTTAAGTTCCATCTTTCTATTCTATCCTCCACCCCACACTCTTTCTTGGCCTCCTTTTGGTCCACTTCCTCTATTTTCCTGGCTAATTCCTCATTTATGACCTCAAGTTTTCCAAATTCCTCTTTGTTCCACTCCTTGACCTTTTCCTTCAATCTTTTCAGTTTCTTAGAGAATCTCACCACTTTATTTCTAGCCCTAATCCCATCTTCTGACCACCATTCTTTTACCCTTTGCAAAAAGTTTGGAACTTCTAGCCACATATATTCAAATCTAAAAGGTGTGGGGCCACCAATAAGATTTTCTTGGTAAAGGCTTAAAAGGCAATGATCAGAAGTCACTCTAGGTAGGGCTTTTAGTGTCAAAGTGCCCCACAACTCTTCCCAATCAATGGAGAACAAGAATCAATCCAGTTTTGAGCACACTTGATTTTCTTGGAAATTTGACCAAGTGAAAGAGGCTTGTAACAAGGTAGGCTCTTTTATTTCTAGGGACTCAATCAGGGAATTGAAGTGTTTCATGCAAGATGTTAAGGGTTGGTTGGGGTTGATTGTCTCATTTGTATATCTTATTATATTGAAATTCCCACCCAAACACCACGAACCCTCCCATATGCCTCTGACTACAGCTAGCTCTTCACAGAATGAGTTCCTCTCTCTATATGAATTCGGCCCATACACATTAGTCAATACCCACTCCCTTCCATCACTCATCCTCTTGGCTTTTATTGATATTGAGTACTAACCTGTTAGTTCCTCCTAACAGTCAACCTCCTCATTCTTCCACATTGTAAGGATTCCACACGAGGCACACCACGACAGGGCAAAAGACCAACTTAGACCCCTGCAACTCCAAATACTTCTTATCCACCTTCTGTCCAAGTCCGAAAGCTTTGTCTCCTATAACATGACTATAACCGGTCTCTCCTTTCTTATCACATTCCCGATGATTCTCCTTTTCTTTGCACTTCCTAAACCTCTTAAACTCCAGCAAAGCACTTTCATTTCACTCTTTTTTCCCCGACCTAATTCAATCCCAAATCCTATTCTCCTCTTTTCTTCTCCTTTTTCCTATTTACAGTCTTCTCATAGGACACACCACAAGCTAGCCTTTCCACCTCATTCATTCTTCTCTTTCCTTTTATTATCATCTTCTACCCCCTTTCTAAAGATAGACCTTTCCTTTGGCGAACTTCCTTTTGGCTTCTTTTTGTTCCTCTCCTTTTACTTTGGGTATCTCTCTACAGCCTTCTTCTCCCTCATCCAAACAACAGTCTTCCTTTTCCTTCTCTTGGGTACCTGCAATAACTTCATTTCCCACCTCATCCTTTTCCAAAACCATCACATTAAACAATTTAGTGCTATATTAAATAATATATATAAATTATTTAATTGGTAAGATGAAACTCTATGTTCCATGTATGGAATTATCACAATTTTATCTTGAGAGGAAAGATATTTTATTTTTGATAGGAAAGATAATGTTATACCTGGGAAGCATTAAGATTCTCTCCAGCACTAGCCATAGCAACAGTCCCAGTTTTAGAGTGCTTTAAATCTTGATGGATCTCATCACCAAAGAAGCGAGCTTGATCCCCATAAAGAAACCTGAAAGAAAAATGATGCAGGATAAATATGTTTATGTAATATCATAAGTGAGCCTGATCAGAAATCTGTTGCATTTCAAGTTTTTGACAGGTTTTGTATACCAACATTAATAGGCAATGTCGAAGGGGTCATTACTTGGTGTATTGGTAAAATTTCAGGTTGGCAAGCATGAGAACAAAGGTTAAAGTCTGAGGGCACCCACTTTGTGCAAAAAAATGTCAAAGGTTAGGACCATACCCAGTGTACCCTTTCCAAGACCCCAGATAGCTAGGACCAACATTGGGTTATGGCCTTTAGTAGGCAACCTCAGGCTCTTATGAATGCAAGAATTTCAGCTATGTAATAATGAAATATTATAATCTATTTCTCCATAAAAAAGGGTCATTACCAATATCAACCTCCAGCATTCTTTGCACATAATGACCACTCTCAGGCCCTAATCCACATTTTAATGCTTGTAAGTCCAAGATTTTACATTTTACTATTGCACCAAGCAACGGGCCAATGGTGCCTCCAATTTTATATGTATATGTTTGCATGTTTTCCACTTAAGAATAATAACAACAATCCAATCAAAAATGTAATTCTACCATTGAAACATCATATGTGAAATTCCTTACTTGTATATGGAATCACCACCTGTGCCCTTTCCTGTCGGATCACCAGTTTGTGCAGTAAAATCCTTCTGAACTGTATGAAACAGACAACCGTTGAAGTACTTAATCCTGCAAGTAAAACAACCAATAAGACAATGATGGTTAACATGAGCATGTATACAGAAGCAACATAATGCAAGTCTAGAGGAAGAATAAAAAGAAGCCTGGAAGACCCACCAAGCCCAAAGAACCCATAGAGCTCAAAGAAGTGAAGGTGACTAAAATGTTGGGATTGCTTTTCTTGGGGATGAAGAGTTTGCTAGGAAGCCATTTAAAGAATTGGAGAAGGATCAGGAAAAAGAAAAAGTGGATTTAGAAGAGGATGGTCTTAAGTTATGGGCTGAAGATGCACAAGATGGAAGGTGGTCAGTTGGAGTTGTAAGGATATTGACAAAAAAGGCAGAGAAGTGGTTGCAGATCAGACTACTGAGATTAATGCAGTCTAGGAGTTAGAAAGGATCAAGAGAGCTCCAAGGATCCAAATGATTATAAAAGGTTCATCAATGCAGCAAAACGCTTCAAATATCAGAAAAACCGTCAAACTGTTCAGATTTCAAAAGTCTTTTGTTTTTTCATGAATAACAGAAGCTGATTTATTAAATTAATAAAGTGTACAAAGGGGAAAAGGGAGAGATAAACTCTCTTAGCTCTCCTAAGTACAGACAATACAATTACAATACAGCCTAAAATAAATTATATCTTCCCACCCCGTACTTTGCTAACATATCAGCAAAGGAATTAGCAATCCTTTTCACCCATTGCAAATTGATTTTGCTAGGATTCTGCCTAACACAGGTGTTATTCAAGGGAGAACAGCCTCCTAACAAGAAGAAGAAGAAGAAGAAGAAGAAGAAAATGGATTGTTATCGAGTTTTCTAATTCCACCACCCCAAAAACAGTCTCCACCAACCTGAAATTAATTGTTATCAACCCTGCATCCAAAATAGCTCTTCTGTCATCAAAAGGAAAAACCGATACTCCAGAGGGTGCACGTAGCTTCTCCATAATAGCCTCCACAACTAGCTTCCAATCAGGAACCTTCTTCTCAGCCTTTAGAATCAATCTTCTTTCCCATCCTCTGCTATCGTTTTCCAGTACTAACCTATGAAACTTTCCTAGGCTGACTACCGATAATTGTTGTTGCATTTCCTCTCGCTTATTAGCCACCTAGAAGTGTTGCAGGAATTTCTCAAGCTCATTGCACTCAGACTCTCCTTCACACCAAGGACTCTCGAATAAGAGCTCAGAAGGTTCGCCTACATTGAAGACCGGGAATCTATAAATGGCCGAAGCACCTGCCTTCCGGACCAAAAAATTTTGAAGCTTCTGTGACACCAATCTCCAACCCCAACCTCTTCTTCCTTCTGGGATACAGATGCGCTGATGTCTATTTCTTCCAAAGAATCCTATGACCTCCAGAAACCACCCTTTTCAGTTGCATTTTAGAGTCACCTGGTACCTTCTATTTGGTAGATCCAAATAGCTTTTCCACCCCTCAATCTTAATAGTGAGAATAGCTCCACCGGTGAAACCTTTCAGCCACTGAATGGCTTTCCCTAATAGAAAGATAGTAGCTCTCCCTTCTTCCCTGAGCTTTAAAATCGATTGATTTCGACTTTTACCTTCTTCTAAGACAAAATTCTTCTTCTCAATCGTCAACTCACTTCTCCAATGGCATGCCATCTTTAAATCGTCAACTCAATCTGCTCATGAATACCTTCATTCTTAACTACTCGTTATTCAGACAGGCGACGACCAAGCTCCAATAACCATTACCTACGTCCCCTTTCTCTATCTTCTCATGTGTTGTGACTTGTTGCAAAATACTAGGAGTGTGACAATTGCTAGTTAATCTACTTCCACCTTGAACAGTAAAGGGAAGTTGGCAACAGTGGTGGCCCATTAGGTAAAAAGTTTGAAGCTGTTTTCAGCCTTTAAGGTCGAAGATTTCTTCAGGGTTTGGGGACTTATTGCTGCTTCATCATCTATGAGACGACAGTTTGTTGAGACTTGGTCCCCTTCAACAGATGGTTGGAAGAAGTTAAACTTTGATGGGAGTTGTGTGGGTAACCCAGGCCCTGGGGGGGGGGGGGGGGGGGGGGGGGGCATTAGAGACGAAAATGGTTCCATCATTGCCCTGTACTCTGGTCCTGTGGAGGTAGGTGATGTTACAAGGGCAGAGTTTCTAGATGCAGTATATGGGGTTGAGAAGGCTAAACAGCTAGGGATCAATAGATTGATCATCGAGGGAGATTCAAAAACAGTGATAAAATGGTTGCAGAAAGGGGAAGGGTGACATGGAAGTTGAAGAATGATTTCAGAAGATTTAAATGGATGTCAAGGAACATGTCAATCCAGGTGGGATGGGTAAGGAAATCTGCCAATAGTTTGGCAGATAGCTCAGCAAAGCAAGGGGTTCAAAGAACATATATGTTTGGGGCACATTTGTAATTCTGTACTGGGTCAGCTTACTATGCTGATTTCTTTTGTAACTTATTGGTGTATCCTAAAGTATTTTAATCAATAAAAGTTTCAAAGTTATTGATCAAAAAAAAAAAAAAAAAAACAGTGGTGGCCAATGAAGGTAAGTCAAGAAAAAAACCCACTTCTTCCTCTTCTTGGGTGGCCTCTAAGCTTCTGGGGTTGGGTAAATTTTTGGGGTTGTCATGGAAGGCCTGGAAGAGGAGACAATCAACTATCTGGAGGGGGTCATACAAAGAATCCTCCTAGAGAGAGCGAAGCTAGCAACGAGAAAGAGGGGCATCTTCAAAAAAAGTTGGGAAAAAATGAGACTAACTTAGGGATTAAATGATAAGGCTAGGAGTAGTGAGGGATCATAAGGAGGTAAGTTTTTGGTTCTGCTTTTTTTTTGCTTTGGTTTGTCAAATGGAGCTAAAAATTCTCTCTTGGAATGTCAGGGGATTAGGGTCAGGAAGGAGAATGATCTTGGTGTGTGACGTCCTAAAGTGATCTAAATCCCAAATCATTTTATTGCAAGAAACCAAGTTGGAAATAATGTAGGATGCTGCAATCCAAAGTATCTAGGGGGAGGGCAAGTCAAATGGCTTTCTAAACCAATAGTCTGCAGTGCAGGTGGCTTGGTGACCATGTGGGACCTGACATGGTGTAAAATTATTTCACACAGGATCAGATTGTTCTCAATTTTTGTGATTTTGGAATTGGCTGGTGGGGAAGTGTGTCAAATTACAAATGTGTATGGTCCAATGGATGCTAGCCTGAGAAGTGCTTTCTGGGAGGAACTAGCAATGGTTAGTGGTTCGTTTGACTGTCCCTAGGCTTTAGGGGGAGACTTTAATGTGACAATATCTACATATGGAAAGAACACAAGAGGGCGAAGGACTAGGGCGATGAGCATATATGCTGACTTTATTAACAATTTTGATCTTTGGACCTTCCTTTCGTGGGTGCTCATTTCACTTGGACAAACAATCAGGAGTCCCCTTCGCTGGTAAGGCTGGACAGGTTCCTATTGTCTTCTAATTAGGATGGGCTTTTCCCTGCTTTTAAACAACTGGCCCTTCCTAGACCTGCTTCTGATCATAGTCCTATTCAGTTGGTTTGTGGAATGAAAGAAAGAAACAAGGTTCCTTTCAAGATGCATGGTTTGAAGAAGATGGCTATATCCCTAATGTTGAATTCGGTTTGGTTGGATATTCAAGTGATTGGTTCCAACTAATACATCCTTGCAAAAAAAGAGTGCAATCAAAGAAAAGGTTAAAATTTGGAAACTAGAGAATAGTTTGTCTGCAGAAACTGAGAAAAAATCATGCCTAAGTGTGATTGATGAGATTGATAGAGCAGAAGAGCTTGGGCCCATTTCGGAGGACCTAAGGCTAAAAGAAGCCAACCAAAAACTAATTTTGACATGTTAGCAGTTAAAGATGAGATCAGATGGAGATAGAGAGCTATTCCCATCTTATCCAATTTTACCTTTCATTCTGGAATGTTCCTTTATCCCATTAAATCATGTGATTATACCAGCTTTCTAGAATGCTTTAGTTTGCTGAAACCTTCTAGAATACTTTTTTTTTATAGATGAAAAGTTAATTCATTAATCAAAAGATATAGCAGTACAAGTAACCCAACATAGAGAAGCACAAGGTGCAGCCTCAAAAAACAGTAAATTACAGCCTATTAATATGGAGAAGAAGGAAAATTACAGCTTGTAGTGGCTGACTAATTTGGTTTTAAAAATGGTTTGGCCTGGCTTGGGTCGAGCTGGATCTGCATACTTATATAATACCACCCTCTTACACTTATGGTTCAGAATGGTTCCATCCTATCCTGGCTCCTTAACCAAACCCGACTTGACAGCTCTACCTGAAATGCCCACCCAATTTGATGTGACTAGGAACCTATCCAGCTTACAACATATAATGTCTGCTTGCATATTGGACCAAGTACATTGTGAATTTTGCAAGGGAAGATCCCTTAGCAAGCTATCCAAAATGAAATCATTGAAATTTTTCATACTTCTAGTAACTTCGGAATTTCCAGATCCTTTTCAGAACAAAAGCATATCATATTGAAATCCCCAGCTAGGCATCATGCACCCTCACATAGTATGCTTACACCATAAAGTTCCTCCTACTATCCTTCCCTCTCTCTCTATAAGATGTAGAGCCATAAACATTAGTCAGCCACCATTCAAAACCATCATTTTTTACTCTAAATTTCAATGTCAACATAAAAATACCCTCTTTTCCTCAACAAACTCTACCTGACTCGCTCCCAAACTATCAAAGTGCCAACCGAAGTGCCAACAGAAAGGGTGAAACCCCAATCCTTATTCCTCGACACCCAAATACTTCTCATCCAACCGAAGTGTCAAATTATTAAATGCATACTTTGCACAGATTGCTTAACCAAAAAAACGCTTCAATAGATTTAACAAATGCCCCAACCCTCCCCAAAACAAACATAAGCCATTAGCTTGTTAATAAGCCATGTTATGATTATTTAAAGTGAAGAGAAAAAAGACCCCTGGTCCAAGAACAGCTCATCATAGAAAAATATCACAATGCATACAAATCTCATGATTTAGAAGACTGGAAGCTAACTTTAATGAGCTTCGACCTACATATCAGGATACTAAATTAAAAGACAAATTTAAGACATACTTAAAACAACAGTAAATAACAAAAATCCTCAGCATCTAGCTTTTTCCTCAGCAACAACATTGAACCAGACCCAACTATTTTCTCAAAAAAGTTTCAAATAGCAGTAGCTAGATATCAACGTTAAGACAAAATGGAGAAATCGCAAAAGAGAAAAAAACAAAAGAAAAGGAGCAAGAGGACAGGACTATTTACTTGCAGAGCTTCAAAAAGCTTTTGGTGGTTAAGGGGCACCGGTCCGTGTGCAGATCCACAACGATATCCCCCAAGCTCGTCACAATGAGAACTGACATTTTCCAACCAGTTTTTCTAACGCAGTGGTCGAAATTCGAGAATCGATATGGAAATGGGAGGGACACCTTGAAGCTTACAGCTCGTGAACCCCTCCTTTCCCTTTAAGGTTGATTATGCTAGTCTCAGTATTGCTGCAAGTCTGCAACACTGCAAATATCACGATCCATTAATCACTCAAACACGTGAAATAGTGGAAAAGCCTCAACCCGCAATTCCTCTCTCTACCGAATCGATTGCCGGCTGTTGGTTCATTTAAAACATTGGAATAAGAAGGAAAATTTAATAGAAGCCTCCTTGTTTGTTTAATCCTTCTACAGACTTAAAGAAGACTGACCTAATCGACTTTGCCTCTGCAACTGAACTGCCCTTCTCCGGTCTCAGAATCAGACACGCTTAACCGCGGAAGCCGAGTTGTTTTACTGGAGTGGAACTTAGGTCGGGTCAACCCGAACTCATTTTTAACAAGAATTAATTATTAAATATAGGGAAAATTCTCGATATTACCCTTACTCGAACTTTAAAATGCATCCGAACTTTCATTTTGTTTTGTGACAATCTAAATAGCTGACGTTAAGTTACTGTTAAGTATCATGGGAAACTATACAAATTCCCCTTAAGGGGGGATTTTATTTTAATTTTATTTATCAAATGAATCCCAAAAATTGTGCTTTCAAAATGAGCAATTTGAATGCACTTTTCATAATTATCAGTTATTTCACTGAGCCATGACAGAAATAAGAAAAACGCTTATTTACAACAAATAAAAAAGAAAAAATAAAAAATAATATCTCTTTTTTTGGTACGAATCCCACAAAGGACTATAAAGAAGATGAACTGAACCAAGACCCATTTGAATGGGACGTTGGAGCAGCTAACAAAGTAAAGGAGTTCAATAGGAATTGAAAAATAGGCTACAGCGACAAGGAAAATAATGTGGGTTAGCCAGGCCCAGGAGGCCTTGCCCACTAACGGCTGATAGCGTCAGACACAGCAGGGGAAGCCCTACTGATGTCGTACGGAGCCAATTGCAGGACGGTCAGACATACCCGCCATGGCCTGTCGTCTGACCTCGTACGGTCCTCATCTGGTGCGTTCATCTTCACCTACCTCTAGACCGCTCAAGTATAAATAAGAGGTCGTTCCCCCTTAATGGGGGCCGGAACCTAGAATTCTGACGCAGCTCCCTTATTTACTTCTCGCACCTACCTTGTTTCTTTAGCATTTACTCTTGGAGACCCGGTGCACCCGATGACTATCACTAAGACCTCGTCTGCACCCCCTCCAAATTTACACCTTGTACTGACTTGAGCGTCAAAGTCTCCACCTCAGGTCTCCACCCGAGGTCACCAGCCTTCGGAGCAACACCACTGCCGCCGGAGGGAGGTCCCCCAGGACGATGACGAGCATCTCGACCGCCCTGGAATTCACTCCCTAGGCGAGAGCCGATACCATGCCACTCCACCTCCCGTCTTGAATCTCCGGGATGTTCTGAATGATTGTCATGCCCGTAGAGGAGCACGCGACCCGGTCTTGGAGTACTCAGGAGTCCAAGCTAACACCCACCAAGTTCGTGAAGATAGAAGTGGGCCCCATGCCCATGCTGACCCAGGGCTTGTCGAGTTGCGAGCCGAGATCGGGGCTGTCAAGGGCGAGCTCCACTAGGTTAAGGAGAGCCGAGTCGATGCCTCAACCAGTCACGGCAACTCCACTGGCTGCATGGACGCATTCACCTTGGAAATCATTTCGGAGCCTCTCCCCCCACAATTCAAAGCTCCTACTTTGGAAATGTACGATGGCTACTCAAACCCGGACGACCACCTGGAGATTTCCCGAGCGCTCATGATACTCTACGGGTATTCCAATGCCTTGGCGTGCCGTACTTTCCAGGCCACCATCAAGGGGCAGCGCGTTGCTGGTTCTCCAACCTCCCCCCAAGGTCGATTAGTTCTTGGGAGCGGTTTGCCAATATGTTTCTCACCTGCTTCATTAGCAGCAGGCGATGCCAAAAGAGCGTTGTCTCGCTCATGTCCATCAAACAGAAGCTAGGCGAAAGCTTGCGGTCTTACATTGACCACTTTAATAAAGAAGAGCTCGAGGTCAAGGACCTTGACTCCATGGTGTCAATGCACAACGCCATCAACGAACTCTGAGCTGGCTTTGCCCTCAAGTGTTCGATCGCCAAGACCCCATTGAAGACGAAGCTAGAATTCCTGGAAAAGGCCCAAGAGTACATTGCAGCCGAGGAAGCTTCTGTCGGGGACCACCAGGACAAGGAAACCGAACGCAACGGTGGGACCTTTGGAAAGAAAAGGAAGAACGAGGATCGTAGTGCTAATGGTGTTAGACAATTTTGTATGCCCTTAGCTTCAATCAAAATTGATGTACTTTATGAGTTTATTGTAAATGAATAAAAGTACATATTTGATTCATGTTCCCTTGGTATGTTTCTGTGTAATACCCTTAAACTGGACACTTATTGAGACTCATGTTAGTTTAGAATGTTCACAGCCAGTGGGTCGGTCTGGGAGACCTATCCTGACAAGGCTGACACTGTGGTGCCACCAAGTCGGTTGGGGTGGCTTGTCTCAGCTACCGGGGTGAAACCCTAGGCACATACAGTGTGGGATTAATTGAATCTTTGAACTGGACCAGATTTTCAGTATTGCCCTGGACCTTGGAGATTGATGGGCAAAACTGGAAAGTTACACCTGACCCCTAGACTCGATTATGATACTGCACTAGGTGTCGGATCGGGCTGTCTTTGATGTACCAATCAGTGAGATCCTTAGCGGGGGTCAAAACCTGGGTATGTTGGGACAATCCGAGAATTCATCTGAGTGGGTGATCATAGTGACAGGATCAGCCCCTTTGTCAGACAAAGGTAATGATCGGGGATGCACTCTCACTGTTGGAAACCAAGACTGCCGGCAGCCGATTTCAACCGTTGAGATTTGTTTTGCAAAGTATATTTTATATGAGATATAAAAGTATATATATTATGGTCTCTAAAATGTTTGCAAAAGGGTTTTAATTCCCGGGATTTCATTGGGGATGCACTCAGGACAATGTATGAAGAGCAGAATCGTTCTACTCGACAAAAGGTCTTGAAACAGTTCATGACCGCACAAATGTCCAAGGGTCAACAAGTTCACGACCATTGTCTTCGGATGATGGGATACATCAACGAACTGGAGGCTCTTGGATCCGGGCTGGACCTTGCTACCCAGATAGATGCTATCCTTAACTCTTTGCCTCCTTCCTTTAATCCGTTCATCATGAACTATAACATGAACAAACTGAATGTCAGTTTACAAGAGCTCAGCAATATGTTGCAAAGAGCTGAGGAACTGATTAGAAAGGATGAGCCTGTAGCCATGCTTGTTGAAGCTGGCAAGACAGGCAAGAGAAAGAGGAAGGCAAAGAAGCCTTAGAAGAAAGCCACCAAGAGCAAGAAGCAGAAGAAAGACAAAACATCGGATGCCTGTCACTTCTGCAAGAAGACCAGCCACTGGAAAAGGAATTGTCCTGCCTACCTGGAATCCAAGAAAGGTAACTTCGAAACTTGTGTTATAGAAACCAATTCGTTGGTATCTTCTGCTTCCTGGTGTATTGACTCCGGGGCTTCGACTCATGCTTGTAACTCACTGCAGGGGTTCAAGGTAAGCAGAAGGCTGAGTGAAGGAGAAGTCACACTCTTCTTGGGGACTACTGCAACTGTTGCAGCCGCGGCAATAGGAACAGTGGAATTAATTTTTAGAGAAGGAATAATTGTACTGAAAGACTGTCTTTATGTACAAAGTTTAAGGAGAAATTTGATTTCTGTCTCTAAACTGTGTGCAGATGGTTATTCTGTCTTCTTTAGTAATACGATTACTGTTAAAAGAAACAACAGATTCATCGCATACGGGGAACTGGAGAACGGTCTCTATGTTCTACATCCTTCTCTAGAAACTAACATAACCAAAACTACGTCGGTTGAAATCCCTAAGAAGAGCGCTCGTGATACAGTTAATCCCACGTGTCTGTGGCATTATCGACTTGGCCACATCGGTGTTGACCGAATCACAAGGTTGGTAAAGGATGGTCCTTTGGATTTTCTAACTGTAGAGGATCTTCCCACTTGTGAGCTTTGCCTACAAGGCAAGATGACGAAACGGCCATTTAATGGTAAGCCTGAAAGATGTACGGGCACACTTGACCTAATACATACTGATGTATGTGGTCCCCTGAGTGTTGGGACACGAAATCAACACGTGTATTTCATCACCTTCACAGATGATTTTTCACGATACGGTTACGTGTACCTAATGAGACACAAGTCTGAATCCTTTGAAAAGTTCAAAGAGTTTAGACAAGAGGTCGAGAAACAGTTAGGGAGAGAAATTAAGGCCCTTCGATCAGATCGAGGTGGCGAGTATCTCTCTGACGAATTCAGGGACTACTTAAAGGACAATGGGATAGTATCACAATTAGCTCCTCCTGCTACACCACAACTTAACGGTGTTTCGGAGAGGAGGAATAGGACCTTATTGGATATGGTCCGGTCGCTTCTCATACACTCAGAGTTACCCACATCCTTTTGGGGTTACGCATTAGAGACTGCGATTTATGTGTTGAATCGGGTTCCACCAAATCGGTTCTGAATACTCTATATGAACTTTGGACCGGAAAGAAACCAAGTGTCAGACACTTGAATATTTGGGGTTGTCCAGCACACGTTAAGAGAACGAGTGCAGACAAGTTGGAATCCAAGACCAGCCGTTGCCTATTTGTAGGCTACCCAAAAGGCTCTGTAGGTTACCTATTCTATGACCCAAGTGAGCAGAAAGTGTTCTGTAGTCGTAATGCGCAATTCTTGGAAACCGACTATGTCCTGGACACCCATCGTCAGGAAATTGTTCTTGATGAGGAGAACTGCAGAACAAGAGTTCTCAGTTCACAAATTATAGAGAGAAGAATCTACAGTTTGACTGCTCCCGTCTTCTGCTCTTACCGCCCCTGTCAGTTCGATCTCCACCTTGGGAGTGATCAACAAAGGTTCTTGACATTGCCTTTTGCTAGAAAAGGCAATCTAAAGTCGTGCTCACCAGCCCTCCATCACATTCTTGTTGAAGAGCCGTCCTGTTGATTTTGCTTCGTCCTACACCGTGTCATCTTCGGTGGAAGCAGTCTTTGGATTTCTCCTTGGGCGTGAACACCTTCATTGGGGGTTTACCATTACTCTGTATCAGGTTTATCCCTCTCTTCCCTTTGGTTTTAGATCTGGTTCGGTTTGGTTTCAAGATTGATCTTAGACAATGCAGTATTCTAAAATAGGGAATGCGATTATCATATAAGAGAGAGAAATTTTTCAAATATCGCCCAACCTTCCTACAGGGTTCAGCCATCCATATGATGGATCTCTCATCCCTTCAAAGATGAAGATAGAGCCAGAGTGCCTTCAGCCTGTCGACGTCCCACTACAATGCAATCATGGGGAGGCCGACACTTAATGCACAACGAGCTACCATGTCCTCCTACCACCTAGTCCTCAAATTCCCAACCAAGTACAACGTTGAAGTCGTTTAGGGGGGTCGGTATGTCGCTCGCCAGTGCTACGTGGCGGCGCTGAAAGGTAAGAACAAAGAAGCCTTGCCACTAGAGGGCCCTGACCTCAGGGAAGAACCAGTAAGCCAAGGCCAGCCAGCAGGGGACCTCGTCTCAGTTCCCCTGGATGATTACGAGCCCAAGAAGACTATTCGTGTCAGGTCCAACCTTCCCCAAAAAATCCTATCCGAACTAGTAAGTTTCTTCAAAACTAATGCTGACGTCATCTCATGGTTTGTCGTTGACATGCCCAGAATTGACCCTTCGGTCATTACTCACAAGCTGAGCGTGGGCTCGAGCACTAGGCTGGTTCAACAGAAGAAGAGGAACTTTTCCCGGTGCGATGGAAGGCCATAGGAGAAGAGGTTGACAAGCTACTCGACATCGGATTCATCCGAGAGGTATACTATCCTAACTGGTTGTCAAATGTGGTTTTGGTTAAGAAATCTAATGGGAAATGGCGAATCTAAATTAACTTCACAGATCTTAACCGAGCATGTCCCAAGGACAAACTACAGGACATGAACTGCTTAGTTTTATGGATGCCTTCTCTGGATACAACCAGATAAAGACGCACCCCAAAGATGAAGAGAGGGCCTCATTCATCACTGAACATAGCACATACTACTACAAGGTGATACCCTTCGGGCTTAAAAACGTAGGAGCTACTTACTAGTGCCTTGTGAACAAAGTGTTCAGGGATCAGATGGGGAGGAATATTGAGGCCTATGTAGATGATATGGTGGTGAAGAGCTTGAAAGCCAAGGCCCACACCTCAGACCTGGTCGAGAACTTTGACACTCTATGGAGGTTTAATATGAAGCTGAACCCCAACAAGTGTGCCTTCGGCATCACTTTGGGCAAGTTTTTAGAATTCATCGTCACCCAACGAGGTATTGAGGCCAATCCCGAGAAAATACAGGCCATACTGGACATGACACCTCCTCGGTCGATGAAGGAAACCCAGAAGCTCATTGGCCGTGTGGCAACGCTCAACCGCTTTATGTCAAAGTCAGCTGACCATTGTCTTCCCTTCTTCCAAGCCATTAAGAAATTGAAGGACTTCTAGTGGACCGGAGAATGTCAGTGAGCTTTCAACGAACTCAAGGAGCCTTGCCTCCCTTCCTGACCCGCCCGGTACCAAGAGAAACTCTATACCTTTACTTGTCAATTGGGGACAAAGTGGTCAGCTCGGTCCTGATCAAAGAAGACGGAGCCTAGAAACCGACATACTATGTCAGCAAAGTACTGTGCGACGCCGAAACCAAATATCCCGAAGTAGAGAAGCTGGCCTTCGCTCTCATGGTTTCAGCCCAAAAGCTTAGGCCTTACTTTCAAGCTCACTCCATTATGGTGTTAACAAACCAACCCCTCATAGTTGTCCTCGCCAAGCCTGAGACCTCGGGACGCCTAATCAAATGGGCCATAGAGCTTTCCGAATTTGACATATGATACCAGTCGAGGCCCGCCATTAAAGCGCAAGCCCTTGTAGATTTCATGATGGAGTGCACCTTCAACCGAGCTCTCCCTCGAGACCCGGAAGACGAATAAGGAAATGGGCACCTCGCCGGAGACACTCCTTCTGCCTGGAAGCTTTTTGTGGACGGGTTGTCCAATACCAAAGGAAGTGGCACTGGCCTTATCCTTCTCACCCCAGATGACTCAACCATCGAATATGCACTAAGGTTTGACTTTCTAGCATCCAACAACGAAGTCGAGTATGAGGCCCTCCTCGCTCGATTGCAACTAGCCAAGGACCTCGGCTCGTCATGTGTCCAAGCCTTCAGCAACTCCCAGCTGGTGGTCAATCAGGTGAACGATGAGTACTAAGCCAGAGAACAAAACATGTCTAAGTACATAGCCAAAGTCCAAGAGCTAGCCCGTAACTTCCAACACTTTACCCTTAGCAAGTCCCACAAGCGGAAAATGCGAGGGCCGATGCCCTGTCCAAGTTAGCGAGTACCTCAGGCTTGGTCCTCGGCTGTACCGTTTGTGTAGAGAAGCCATCTTAGCCGACCATTGAAGAAACTTAGGTACTACCAATAGGGGCCAAGACATCATGTATGGACCCTATCATCAACTTCCTTCTTATAGAATAGTTGCTCGACAACAGGAACGAGGCTAGACGACTTTGGACGTCAGGCAACCCACTATATGTTGCTCGAAGGAAAGCTGTATAAAATATCCTTCACCCTGCCCTACCTTTGATGCCTTCACCCCAAGGAGGGGGAGTACGTGCTCAAGGAAATTCATGAAGGCATCTGCAGAAACCACCTTGACAGCAGGGCCCTCGCCCAGAAGACATTGAAGCAGGGATATTTTTGGACAACACTTCACAAAGACGCAACCAAATTTGTGCAAAGATGTGATCAATGCCAAATGCATGCCAACATATGCCATCAGCCCGTGACAACTCTCTCAGCCCTCAGTAGCCCTTGGCCCTTCACTAAGTGGGGAGTGGACCTCCTCGACCCATTCCCACAAGCGATGGGGGGTAGGAAGTACCTCGTCGTCGCCGTGGACTACTTCACGAAGTGGGTCAAAGCCGAGCCCTTAGCTACCACCATGGCTCGGGCAATCCAGAACTTCTTCTAGAAAAATATCATCTGTCGCTTCAACCTCCCCCACGTTTTGGTCATCGACAATGGGAAGCAGTTTGATGACGCCAAATTTCGAGAATGGTGTGCCTCCCTCGGCATCAAACAACAGTACACCTCAGTGGGCTTCCCCCAAACAAATGGCCTAGCTGAGTTCACCAACAGAACCATCCTAGACAGACTAAAGACAAGGCTAGACCGATCTAAAGGTTATGGGCCGATGAACTAAATAGTGTACTCTTGGCATACCGAACCACACCTCGGACGACAATGAGAGAAACTCCCTTTAGCCTGACCTATGGCAAAAAGCGGTAATACCTGCAAAGATAGGCCAGCCGACGCTCCGAGTCGAGGCCTATAGCAAAACAGAAAACAGCGAATCGTTTAGAGCCAACCTGGATCTGCTGGAGGAAGCCAAGGAGTAGGCGCATGTCAAGTTAGCTGCCTACCAACAATGTGTGGCCCGCTACTACAACTCAAAAGTAAAAGAAAGATGCTTTTGATAAGGGGACCTCGTCCTTAGAGAAGTCATAGGCCCCGAACCCGTAGTAGGAAAGTTGGGCCCCAATTGGGAAGGCCCCTATAGGATCAAGCGAGTCCTCAGCCCTACTACTTTCCACTTGGAACATTTGGATGGAAGACACATCCCCCAGACATGGAACTCAGAGAACCTCTAAATGTATTTCCAATGAATGTAATTACCTATGGTTAAATGATGAAATTAATGAAGTAGAAAGTTCCTCTTCACCTTAGATGATTGAATGAATGTGTTCTAATTCCTAAAAACCCATAGCTTTGAGACCTACCGACGTGCAAAGCTCTCCTTCGAGGGATTAGCCCTTAGCACAGGCCATTGCAGAAAACAATGACAACCCTAGGACAAGCATCTCACCAAGAGCATACATGCCAGGGCGAGAGAGGCCTTTTATGCCTCGTCACCTCCTCGGCAAACTGTGTCCCCCTCAGCACGCTAGGGCGAAAGAGGCCTTTACATGCCTTGTCACCTCAGAGTGTGGTGGCATCCTCGGCTACCTATTCTTAGCGCAACAAAAAAAGAAGTCCTACTTCGCCGGTGGGACGCTTCACTCTCCCCCGATGAAACACTTGGTGAGAAAACAAGTCAAATGAATTGCACCTCGATTCATTGTTTCCCCAAGTACCTCAGGGACATGCCTTGGACCATGACCTCAGCCATGATGCCAGGTCCCATCGGCCTTGCCTAAGTTGACACTTAATGAATTCGGGAGCTAGGTGAGCCTCACTTCGGACATGTGGCCTCACCCCGGCTCCCGAAACACCAATTACTTGAAGCGAGCGTGCAAATAAACATACACTTTGAGTGAATTGTGTGTGCTTTGTGTGCCATGGCCCTGATCGTTCGGAGGGGCAGGGACCTCTCGAAGAAGGAAGAAGAAAAAGAAGAAAGAAGAGAGAGAAGAAAGACAACATACACAAAGCGCAGTGAATACAAAAAATGGCTTCATTCATTGTTTAATTCTTGTTTTGTATTGCCTTTACAAAAAGTTTGTTAAGGCCTCGTAGGCCAAGCGTATATACATTCACAAAAAAAAGGGAGAAAGTAAAACAAACAACAAAATACTATAGTAGATGAACAAAAAAGAGGGGGGAATCTACACCTGTGCCTCACCGTTGGTAGGAGGGGGAATGGAGTCACCTGTAGGCTGGGCTTCGCTAGTAGGAGCGCCTTCTTCGTATCTTCGATGCCGTTGAGGCAGGAAGATGAAGTGTACTTTGCTAGTGCATCCAGGTAATCGAAGGACTTCTTGTACACCTCCACCGCCTCGTCTGCTGCTTTCTTTGATTGCTCCGCCGAGGCCATGGCTTCAACAACCTTCTTTTTGGCCTCGACTGCCCATCTTTTCTCTTTAGTAATGATGCTCTCCAGTCGGACCCACTCCATATGCTCCTTGGAGAGTCCTTGTCGTGCCTCCTTTAGCTGAATCTCGAGGCGCTCACAAACTGATTACTCATCCAGGAATGTCTTTCAGAACGTTTGGTACTTGTCCTTGGTGGCGGCAGCTGCCTTCTAGAACTTCTTCCGTTCCTTCTAGAGCTTCTCCTAGGCGGAATTCTTCTCATTCTCCGCCTTGCCAATGTGAGACATGACCAGCCTCGTTCGATCCCCCAAACTGACAAAATGCAAACAGGCATGCTACAAAACCAGTTAGCAAACGAAAGGGTAGGGAGAGAAGGAGACGCAAAGCCGAAAAGTATCGTACCTCAGCCAAGTGGTATAGGCCCTTGTCATAGATGGCCTTGGGATCGCTCTGCAGTAGGCGGTAGCAGTCTCTCGACAGTATGGCCTTGCTCACTAGCTCCTGGCTGACCCCCTCATCCTAAATGGAGTCCCCTTCCCGGAGCTACTATTGCGGGCGAAAGATCTTTTAGAACCCTTCAGCTCTCTTGGGGAGCTCCTGTACTGATGGAGGGGTTGATGAAGGCCCGGATGGGCGCTCCCCAGGTGTGGACCTCTGCACCACCTCCTCGGCCTGTCTGTCTGTATTGGCCACCTTCCATGGTGGCTCCTCCCTTAGTGGTTCTATAGAGGGCCTCTTCTTACCCGCCTCGGGCCCATCTGTGGGCTTCTTTGAGATCTTGGTCCCAATGGCTGTATCATCTTTTTGGCCCCCTCCAAGGGCTTCTTCAACCCACTAGTGACTTCCTGGGGTGCCACCACTGGCTGCTTCCCCTTAGCAGGGACTTGTGGATTTCCCCCCTTTGTTGGGGCTGGGGCAACTTCAATACTGGGCCTCTTCGGCATTTGTCCTTCGGCTTTCTTCCTGGCCTGCTTCACCTGTGCCTTCTCTAGCAAATGTTGCTTGGCGTCCATGGGCACTTTTGTGAAATAGCAAAAGAAAACAGTTAGTACATTAAAGTGAAAAATGTGGAAGACGTACTAAGTAACCGTAGAACCTCTCCTACTAAAGGGGGCTGGGCTAATCCCAGCAAAGACTAGGGGGACCTCCTCCTCCACCAACGGCTTCGCCTGGAATGTCCCCATCACAAGCAGGTGAGCTACAACTGCAACCTCTTTGTTTTGGAGTGGTGGGGGACATCTCTCGATGATGACGCAGGCCTCCCTCAGTCAGACTTGAACCGCTTGTCCTCGGGACATGAGACGTAAAAGAATTTGTCCTTCCACCCATGGACGGACGAGGGGTTATGCACAGGCTTCGCCCTCCTCGGGTGGAAGTAATACATGTTGACCTCGAAAAGCGTGCTTCATCGGCACGAACATGTTACGGAACATCTTTTATGTCAACTTCACACTCCTTAGCTGAGCCCACACTATCATCGATGTGATGGTCCTAAGGGCGTTGGGTATGAGCTGGCTGATAGTGATACCGTACAACTCCAGCAACTCCACACTATCCACAGCCGATTGCCCACATTGGGGACCCTCAGGTCATAAGACCGGGGTATGTGGAACCTCCTTGCCAGAGATTTGACCTGGCCCACGTCCAAGGAGCAGTCAAACACCAAACGTGGAACACTAGTGTCAGCCACCCTTCGAGCAGCACTCCCTCCAACCGGTCCGACAATGACTTCCACGACATCCTCCTTAGAGAGAGGAGACCCTTCGAGCTCCCTTGGCGACACTGACGCGATGCTTTCATAGGGAGAGTTATTCCCCCGGTGGCTGCCCTCGGCACCCACTGAGGCTAACCTTTCCCTCAGTACGGCCACCTCCCACCGAAGGGGGGCTATGGCTAAGGATCCTAAGGAAGACAGGGAGAAAGGGGTTGTAGAAAGCTCCCTCCCGAGAAGTTCAGGAGTTCATGGCATTCAGGGCCCCTATTTAAAGTTTTGGAAGATTGAGAGTTGGGGAGTAGAGTTCACTCGATAGCAAGGGCGTCTAAGTTCAAATGAAGGGGAAAGTCACCACCAGGGCCCCTATTTAAAGGAAAATGGACGGTTGGATCTCTCTAAATCCAACGGCTAAGACATCTCCTTTTCCACCATCCAACTACAATGCGCCACCTAATGCTCATCCTCGGAAGGCGAAATGACGCCCTAGCAACGATTTAGATCAACACGGATCCGACGATCACGGGAGCCCTTCGCTTCTGCGAACTAGCTCTACCGCACCTTTTATTGCATGCCTTTAGAAGACAAAATGACACTGGGTGCACTGCGAGGCTCACCCGCGGCAGCCCACCGAGCGAACCACTCAACCTAGCAAACACATGCCTACTTGAGTGATCGTTCCCCACACGGTAGCCCCCTAATGCGACTGGACCATGCGTAATACGGGACAACTTTGCCAAACCAAGGCATTCGCACCACACACGCTTCCAAATCGAAGAGGGACGATGCACATAGTGAAAATGATGCCACTATAGAACACCCCTTGGCTGACGAATCCGAAGGCATAGTGGCCACTACTCCCAATGACCGAAGTCGAAGCATTACCTCTACCGTTACCCTCATTACCAATCAAAACCAAGGCCTCGGCTCGGCTCGGGAGTGAGGGGGAAATGATGTGGGTTAGGACCAGCCCATTACGGGCTGGGAGGCCCAACCCACTAACGTCTGATAGCATCAACCATAGTAGGGGGGAAGGTCTACTGCCTTCATATGAAGCCAACCGCAGGACGGTCAGATGTACACGCCATGGCCTACCGCCTGACCTTGTACGACCCTCATCTAGTGTGTTCATCTTCACCTACCTCCAGTCTGCTCAAGTATAAATAAGAGGTAATTCCCCCTTAATGGGGAGCCGGAGCTTGGAATTCTGACACAACTCCCTTATTTATTTCCAGCACCTATGTTGTTTGCTTAGCATTTACAATTGGAGACCCGATGCATCCGAGCACTATCACCAAGACCTCATTTGCACCCCCTCCTACTTTACACCTCATATTGACTTGAACCTCGGAGTCTCCACCTCGGGTCTCCACCCGAGGCCCCTGACACTCTTTGTTTTGCAGTACCTCGGATCTCCAGGAACCTCACCACTGGAATGACGACATATAGTCCTCGACTTCTAATATCCATGGAAGGAATACCTCGTCTTGGCTCAAGGTCTTTGGCCTCAGCTTATTCCGAGGCCTCAAAGTCTTTAGCCTATCCTCGAAACTGGGAGAGTGAATTTACCTCGTTGCCCCCGACTAATCTGTGAAGCAACAGAAAAAAATGAAACCCTGAAAACGATAAAAGAAAGAAAAAAACCAAAATTAAAAGAAACACATTTTCCAGGTCTTAAGATCTAAAACACCTAGAATCCCAAAGCTTCCAAAGACCAAAATTGAAAACTTTTGCTTCCTCTGTATTTCCTCTTTTGTTAAATTCTGTTTATCTACCTTTTTCTTGCAAGATATATATTTTTTCCATCTTCAGTGTTTGCGTATGATAGCAGAGTTGAAGAGCATGAGATCTCTATAACTCACAACAACATAAACAAGAATCACTAATAAAAGAATGCGAAGGACCACTGATACCGACCTTTAAAAGCCCAGATACTAGCACCAAAAAATGCAAGGAAACTAAAAGAAGTACCTAAAAAACACACACTCCCGTGGGAAATGGAGACAACAATGATAAGAAGACTCATGACCCCTCGCAATCCTCCTCCACCTCCTTCCTCCAAGAAAACCAAACCTAGTGTCGGAGCATAACCTACAAAACCAGTGTCGTGAACACCACCCTCCGCCAGCCTGGTTCTCCGAACATAAAACCGGCCATGTTGCGCCATGTAGGCCACTGAAACCCAGTAGAAGAGGAGGAGAAAAGCGGTTTGGGTTCTGGGTTATTTCTATAGTTCATAGTAGAGCAGCTAAACCAAGAAATATCATATTCTCCTATTGTTCTCTTCATTTCTTATTATGCTTTTTTTTTTCAATTGCAATCACCCTTGTAACTCTCATCCTTCTGCTTCTTAAAGTTAAGGTGAGAGAGCTTTTCTTGAAGAAGAAGGCTTGGGAGCTCACAGAGGTTGATAGGATGATGAGATAGAAAGAAGTTGGCCGCTATGTCCAAATGCTGACGCTAGAGATTCGGAAGTCATTGGATAGGCATACCATCTTGTATACCAATCTGGTTGAGCTATCTAATGGATTGGGACTACAGAAATGTGTGAAGAGAAGGCAAAAAAGCACCACCGAAGCAGCATGAGTAGGCTTATATTGCTACATAACAATTGAGCATGATAGCATTTTGCAACCCCAATACCTTTGTTTTGCTCCATCAGTCCAAACCGTAACTTTGATCGGGCCGCCATTTGACATGGTCATTGTGGGACGATACCTACCTCATCAGGTCAGTCCTATGCCACATCCCTAACCCTAACCCTAGGGTGCCTCACATGGCCAAATTCAACAACTTTCCCCCTTAGTGGAAGGTAGCCTCCAAGAAGGGTGCGATGTTCGCCAGACTGGGATGGGGAGAATCCGAAATGTTCAATTCTTCATATTGGGCCCATACAGAATGCCTGATGCGAACATGCTTGCTTGGTGGAGCAAAATGGAGTTGTTCACAATACCTCCATTTCGCTCCGTCAGTCCGAACTGTAACTCCGATCGGAACGCCATTTGACACTGGTCATTGTGGAACGATCCCCTACCACGTCATGCCGGTCCTATGCCACATCACTAACCCAAACCCTAGGGCGCCTCACATGGCCAAATTTGCCAACTTGCCCCCTATGTGGCAAGTAGCCCTCAGGAGGGGTGCGAATGCCACCAGACCGGGATAGAGTAGTCCAAAGTATTTAATTGTTCACATCGGGCCTATACGGGATGCCTGATTGCTGATAGAGTGAAACGGAGTTGTCCCCAATACCTTTGTTTCACTCAACCGGTCTGAACCGTAACTTTGATCAAGCTACCATTTGACACTCGTCGTTGTGGGATGATACCCTACCATGTCATACTGGTCCAATGCCACATCCCTAACCCTAACCCTAGGGTGCCTCACATGGCCAAATTTATTAAGTTGCCCCCTGAGTGGCAGTAAGCCTCTAGGAGGGGTGCGATGGCCGCCAGAAAGGTACAGGGCAATCCGAAATATTCAATAGTTCACAACGGGCCCATATGGGTAGCCTGATTATCGACAGTCTTGGCTGAATGAGCGAAATGGAGTTGTCCATAATACCTCCATTTCACTCTACCAACAAGAATTGTAACTCTGATCGGGTCACCATTTGACACTGGTCATTGTGGGACGACCCCATACCACGTCACACCGGTCCTATGCCACATCCCTAAACCTAACCTAGGGTGCCTCACATGGCCAAATTAATCAAGTTGCCGCCTAAGTGGCAAGTAGCAGCGAGGAGGGGTGCGATGGCTACTAGAACAGGATGGGGCAACCCAGAATGTTCAATTGTTCACATCGAGCCTAAACGATACTCATGATTGCCGACAGGCTTGGTTGGCGGAGCGAAATGGAGTTGTCGCCAATACCTCCATTTCACTCCGCCAGGCCAAATCGTAACTCCAATTGAGCCGCCATTTGACATCGGTCATTGTGGGACAATCCCTTACCTCATCATGTCGGTCATAGGACAACATCCCTAACCCTAACCCTAGGGTGCCTCACGTGGCCAGATTAATCAACCTGCCCCTAAGGGGAAGGTAGCCTCTAGGAGGGGTGCGATGGCCGCTAGGCTAGGATGGGGAAATCCAGAAATTCAATTGTTCATATCGAGCCATATGGGACACCTGATTGTCGATAGGAATGGCCGATGGAGCAAAACAGAATTGTCCTCAATACCTTTATTTTGCTCCGTCAACTGAACCGTAACTCCGACTGGGTTGTCATTTGACCCCAGTCATTGTGGGAGGATCCCCTACCACATCATGTCGTTCCTATGCCACATCCCTAATCTTGAACATAGGGTGCCTCATAAGGACAAATTCATCAAGTTGCCCCCTGAGTGGCAGTAAAACCCCAGAGGGGTGCGATGATCGCCAGCCCAGGACGAGTTGATCTGGAATGTTCAATTGTTCACATCGGACGCAAATAGGTTGCCTAGTTGCTGACAGGCTTGGCTGACGGAGCAAAACAGAGTTGTCCCCAATACCTCCGCTTTGCTTAATCGGTCCGAACCGTAACTCCGATCGGACCACCATTTGACACCAGTCATTGTAGGATGATCCCTACCTCATCATATCGGTCCTATGCCACATCCCTAACCCTAACCCTAGGGTGCCTCACATGGCCAGATTCATCAACTTTCCCCTTGAGTGGAAGGTAGCCTCTAGGAGGGATGCAATGGCCGCCAGACTAGGACAGGGCAATTCGGAATGTTCAATTCTTCACATTGGGGCCATACAAAATGCTTGATTGCCGACAGGCTTGGCCGACGAAGCAAAACGGGAGTAGTCCCCAAAACCTCCATTTCGCTCCGTTGGTCTAAACCGTAACTCCGATCGGGCTGCAATTTGACACCGGTCATTGTGGAATGATCCCCTACCACGCCATGCCAGTCCTATGACAAAACTCTAACACTAACCCTAGCACACCTCACATGGCCAAATTCATCAACTTGCCCCCTAAGTGGTGGGTAGTCCCCAGGAGGGGTGCGATGGCCGCTAGACTGGGACAGAGCAATCCAGAATATTCAATTCTTCACATCAGGCCCATATAGGTAGCCTGATTGTCGACGAGCTTTATCAATGGAGCAAAATGGAGTTGTCCCCAATACCAGCTCAGCTGGTCCGAACTATAACTCCGACCAGGCCGTCATTTGACACTAGTCATTGTGGGATGAACCCCTACAACGTCATGCTGGTCCTATGCGACATCCATAACCCTAACCCTAAGGTGCATCACATGGCCAAATTTATCAAGTTTCCCCTAAGTGGCAGGTAGCCTCTAGAAGGCTTTACCGATGGAGCAAAATGGAGTTGTCCCCAATACCTCCATTTTGCTCAGCCGGTCCAAAATGTAACTCCAATCGGGCCGCCATTTGACACTAGTCATTGTGGGATGATCCCCTACAACGTCATGTCGGTCCTATGCCACATCCATAACCCTAACCCTAGGGTGCCTCACATGGCCAAATTTATCACGTGCCCCTGAATAGCAGGTAGCCTCTAGAAGGGGTGCAATGGCCGCTAGACTGGGATGGGGCAATCCGGAATATTCAATTGCTCACATCGGGCTCATATGGGTAGCTTGATTGCTGACAGGCTTGGCCGAAGGAGCGAAATGGAGTTGTCCCGAATATCTCTGTTTCACTCTGTCAATTCAAATTGTAACTCTGATTGGGCTGCCATTTGACACAGGTCATTCTGTGGTGACCCCCTACCTCGTCATGCCGGTCCTATGCAACATCCCTAACCCTAACCCTAGGGTGCCTCACATGGCCAAATTCATCAAGTTGCCCCCTAAGTGGCAGGTATCCCCAAGAGGGGTGCAATGGCCGCCAAACAAGGACGAGGCAATCCAGAATGTTCAATTGTTCACATCGAGCCCAAATGGTATGCATGATTGCCGACAGGCTTGGCCGACGGGGCAAAACGGAGTTGTCCGCAATACCTCTGTTTCGCTCTATCGAGCCAAACCGTAACTCCGATCAGGCTGCCATTTGACACCGGTCATATGGGTAGTCTGATTGCCGACAGGCTTGGCCGAAGGAGGGAAATGGAGCTGTCCCCAATACCTTCGTTTCACTCTGTCGGCCCAAACTGTAACTCCAATCAGGCCACCATTTAACACCGGTCATTGTGTGATGATCCCTTACCACATCATACCGGTCCTATGCCATATCCCTAAACCTAACCCTAGGGTGCCTCACATGGCCAAATTCCTCAAGTTGCCCCCTAAGTGGCAGGTAGCCTGAAGGAGGGGTGCGATGGCCACCAGACTAGGTCGGGGCAATCCGGAATGTTCAATTGTTCACATCGAGCCCAAACGGTATGCATGATTGCCGACAGGCTTGGCCGACAGAGTGAAACAGAGTTGTCCCAAATACCTCCTTTTGTTAGACAGTTTTGTATGCCCTTAGCTTCAATCAAAATTGATGTACTTTATGAGTTTATTGTAAATGAATAAAAGTGCATATTTGATTCATGTTCCCTTGGTATGTTTCTGTGTATTACCCTTAAACTGGACACTTAATGAGACTCGTGTTAGTTTAGAATGTTCACAGCCAGTGGGTCGGTCTGGGGAGACCTATCCTGACAAGGCTGATTTGATTAGTCACTTAAGAGGCGAATTCTGAGATAGATCAGCTGATAGGATTGGGCCCACACCCTATCCACTCAGAGAGTCCAAGATCTAAATGAGATTTAGATTTGGAAACTTCCTAATTAGATTAGGAGATGGTTGATCTAATCTGTAGATAAGATAAGGATTATCCCTTATTCTGAAACTTCTAATCCAGATATGATTTGGGTTAGCAACTCCTAATGGGATTAGAAGCTGATCCCTTTAAGTCTATAAAAGGAAGAGGGGGTGGCAGCCTTTAGACAATAGACAACCACAAGCAATAATCTTGTCTTAAGAGCTGAAATCACAGAAGAGAGAATTCTGCACCCTACAAATACTCTTTTGCCGCCTCCTTCCTACAGCCGCATACTACAGCACTTCGATCTCCAGTTCTTGGGAGAAATCAAGATTGGATCTTGATTCCAATCTTTTGGAGAAAAGATTGGTGGGAGTTGTATTCACAAGCCGTTCAGGTGATTCTTGAGAAGAATCAAGTTCTTTTGGAAGAACACTGCTGATTCTGCTCCACCTTGCACTGCGCCATCTTCAGTGGGAGCAGATTTTGGTTCCTACCTTGGGCGTGAACACCTCCATTGAGAGATATTATTTCTCTGTATCAGGTATTATCTCTTCCTACTCCATTTGGTTCAGATCTGGTTCACTTTATAGTTTAAGAATGATCTTTGAAAATATGATTTTCTAAATAAGGAATTCGATTCCCAATTGAAGTGAGAGAAAAATTTTTGAAATTCGCCCCTTATTCTACAATTTTTAGGCGTCCATATGATGGATTTCCTATCCCTTCAGGGACGATCCCCTACCACTTTAGGCCATTCCTATGCCACATCCCTAACCTTAACCCTAGGATGCCTCATATGGCCAAATTCATTAAGTTTCCCCCTCAGTGGCAGGTAGCCCCCAAGAGGGATGCAATGGCCGCCAGACTGGGACGGGGCAATCCTGAATGTTCAATTGTTCACATCAGGCCCAAATAGGACGCCTAATTACCAATAGGCTTGGCTGATGAAGTGAAACAGAGTTGTCCCCTATACCACCGTTTCGCTCCGCCGGTCTGAACCGTAACTCCGATTCGACTGCCATTTGACACTGGTCATTGTGGGACAATCCACTACCACGTCATGCCGGTCTTATGCCACATCCCTAACCCTAACCCTAGGGCTCCCCACATGGCCAAATTCATCCCTAACCCTAACCCTAGCCCTAGGGCACCTCGTATAGCCAAATTCATTAAGTTTCCCTCAATGGCAGGTAGCCCCCAAGAGGGATGCGATGGCCGCCAGACCGAGATGGGGCAATCCGGATTGTTCAATTGTTCACGTTAGGCCCAAATAGGACACCTAATTGCTGACATGCTTGGCCGACGGAGCGAGATGGAGTTGTCCCCAATACCTCTGTTTTGCTCCATCGGTTCGAATTGTAACTCCGATTGGGCCGCCATTTGATACCGATTATTGTGGGACGATCCCCTACCACGTCATGCCGATCTTATGCCACACCCCTAACCCTAACCCTAACCCTAGGGCTCCTCACATGGCCAAATTCTTCAACTTGCTTGTTGTGTGGCAGATAGCCCTCAGGAGGGGTGCGATGCTTGCCAGACCAGGACGGGGAATTGCCGGAATGTTCAATTGTTCACATCGGGCCCAAACGGGACTCTTGATTGTTGACAGGCTTGGTCGACGGAGTGAAACGAAGTTCTCCCAAATGGCAGGGACCGAATGACAGCCCGGTCGAAGTTATGGTTAGTCTCGACGGCAACCCTGATTGCTGGCAGGCTCTGTTTCTCTCTATCGGCGAAGGCCGTTGACAATTATGCATTCCGTTCAGACCAGATGTAAATATTGGAGTCTTCCGGAGTGCCCCATCCCAGTTTGGCGGCCAACGCACCCCTCCCTCGATTCACATGTCGCTTAGAGGAAGCCTGGAGTATCTGGCCATGTCTAGGGCTCTAATTGGTACGGTAATGGATGAACCGTGAGACCGACATAGCGTGGCAGAGTATTGTTGTCCAATAGCAAGGGTCGAACGACGTCCTAATTGGAGTTACGGTTAGGCTCTACGGAGCAAAACAGAGCTTTTGGAATATTCTAGAGTACATTGGCAATTATTATGCATTTCGTTTAGGTCGGATGTGAGAATTGGAATATTCCAGAGTACTCCATCCCAGTTTCGCGGCAACTTGGTGGATTTGGCAACGTTTGGGGCGCGAGTAGGGTATTGGGTAACGGTGGCCCGATTTGAATTTGGAGATTTAGCCACGTGTGTTGTATTGGGCTCTAGGTGTGGACAGGCTTTTGGATCACTAGAACATCGTCGGGTGTTGTTCTCTGACACCACAGTGCGAAGCGGGGGCAGTTTTGACTTATATATAGGTCTGACAGAAAGAAATACCCTCTGTTTCTCTTCTCTTTCAGGTAGGACCGCTGAGAGATTTTTGGGGTGGACGGTTTGGGGATTTGTCGGCTCTACTTGTAGGTTTGGCATTCATATCAACCCTCCGCCGAATTTAAAGTGCCGTTAGGGTGGAGTTTGGATATTTGGTCACGTGTGTTGCATTGGAATATTTACTATAAATAATTTACTCTAATAATTAAATGATAATAATTATTATCAGCTTTACAAAACTAATTCATTATAAGAATTTATTAAACGAATTTTTGAAAATTAATTTACCAAAATTAAACTCATTTCAGAAAACTATCATTAAATTATTAATTTATTTACTTATAATTAAATTATCTACATTATGATTAAATTATTTAAATTAGTTAGTCATTTACAATGATAAAAATTATTAAATTATTCTTTAGATTATGTAATTACAGTAATCATTAGTAATTTTTCAGTTTAGTTTTTAATTTGTTTTTCAAAAATATTTTTTTAGATATTTTTCAAAAATTGTTTAATTGTGATATTTTATTGCATTGCATAATTTTCACAAAATTAGTTCGGAAAAATTTTTGTTCTGATTATGTTGTTGGAATATTTAATTTGCAGAAAATTAGTTTCCTTCATATTTAATTAACTTTAATAATTAATTTCCTAAAAATTAAATTTCAAAAATTGTACTTAAAAGACGATGTTATAATAAATATTCTATTAATTAACTGTTATTTTTAGCATTTTTTTCTTCTAATTGTTAGTAAATTACCATATAACTTTTGTTATAATATACCATTAATTACCTATTAATAATACTTAACTCAAGATTCATTAACAACTATTAATTAAATTTAATAATTCTTCATTGTTAACAGTAATAAGTCTAAATAAAATTTCTATTAATTAATAGTATGTAGCATTAATTAACATATACGCTGGTCGGGCTGTTAGATATGCAAATGATCCGATCCACATGTCTCATCTTCTTCACCCGATACTACGCTACAGTATTCATTCGAAGTCTCAAAATAGCAAACCAAATTTTGAAATCAAATTTCTATCATTTTGGAACAGAAACGTCCAGTAAAAAAGAACGGTACTTATCATCTTCTCCACCTAGATGGATCAACTACATGGAATCCATTTTTTTTTCTTGAAAGTAAAGTTTTATATTTATCTGTAGAGAAGAAGAAAGATGAAGAATGGGTCGAAGCCTCTGTTTCGTAGGAGAATGGAGCAGAACCCTATCTTCCTCTTTTATCGATTAGGACATAACTCCGATCATGACGTATTCTTTATGCTGGTGTAGATAGCCTTTCGGTCAGGACGCAACTCTCGGAAGGAAAAAGAGTTAGACAAGGGCCTTTCGAAAATTCCTTGCTTCTGCAAATCCCTGAACTGGCAACACTAATGCAAAGTCGAGCTTTTCTATGTCTGGGTACCTCGTCTTGGCAACGTGTAGGACTTTGCTCACGTAGTAGACTAGTCGTTGGATTTTATCTACTTTTCTTATTAGGACCGAGCTGACCACCTCATCACTCGCGGAGAGGTAGAGCTTAGGCTCATCCTTGGTCTCAGGCCTAGTCAATGAGGGAGGCGAACTAAGGTAACTTTTCAGCTCATCAAAGGCAAGCTGACACTCTTCGGTCCATTCAAAACTTTGGTTTTTCTTTATCGCCTTGAAAAAGGGTAAGCACTTCCCAATCGATTTAGACAGAAATCGGCTTAGGGCAGCTATTCAGCCAGTTAACTTTTGGGTTTCCTTAAGCGAGCTAGGAGGTCGCATGTCTAAGATTGCCTGGATTTTTTCCGGGTTGGCCTCAATACCACGTTGGCTGACGATGTGTTCGAGAAATTTACCCGAGGTCACACCAAAAGCACACTTGTTTAGGTTGAGCTTTAGGTTATATTTTCTTAAAATGCTAAAAACAAGGTCTAGGTCAGCGAATAAATCATGCAAAAACTGAGTTTTTGATAATCATGTCGTCAACATAACACTCAATTTTATTAATGATTAATTCTGAAAATACATTATTTACAAGTCCCTGGAAAGTTGCTCCAGCATTATTTAGTTCGAAGTGCTTGGCTTTATAACAGTACAAGCCCATCTTGGTTACAAATGTTGTTTTCTCTTGGTTTGCTTGGTCCATTAAGATCTGTTTGTAGCCGGAATATGCATCCATGAAACTCAACAACTAGAACCTTGAGGCTGCGTCTACCAGGCGGTCTATTCGGGGGAGAAGAATGATGTCATTGGGTTAGGCTCGATTTAGATCGGTATAGTTGACGCACATGCGCCACTTTTCATTGGCCTTTTTCACCAGCACTAGATTAGCTATCTAGCTTGGGTAATGGACTTCCTTTACGAAGTTCGTAGTCAGCAATTTCCCTACTTCTTGTCTACTATTTGCCATCTTTTCGGGGCAAGGTTCCTTTTCCTCTACCGAGCTGGTCTAAGTGTAGGGTCAACATTCAATTTATGAGTTATAAGTTTTGGGTCTATGTAAGACATTTCTGCTTCCGACCAGGCGAATACATCTAGATTATCAAGTAAGAAAATTATCAGGTTGGAGCGCATTGGTTTTGTCAAGCGAGCTGGTTCGATTTTTGAAATCGGAATCAAGATGGTTTCTTCAGTGGGTTGAGCTCGTTCATCTATATTCTCAGGAGGTGGCCCTAGGGCGATGGCGATAGCAATCTTGCACTTTGCCTTTAAGGCGACTATGTAGCACTTGTGAGATTCCAATTGGCCACCTCGCATGACCCCGATGCCTATATCTGTAGGGAACTCCACGGCCAAATGGTATGTCGTGACAACCGCCCGGAGGATGTGCAGAATAGGTTAGCCCAGTATGGCATTGTATGGGGAGTGGGTGGCGGCCACTAGGAAATCGTGATCAAACCGAACTGTGTTAGGAGGTGAACCCGCCTCAACTGGTACCCTTACCTTGCCAATGGACTGAACTACCTCTTTGCTAAAGCCTACCAGGGGAATGTCAGCGGGCTATAGATCCTTTTTCCCGAGCTCCATTTACTCAAAGGCCTCTAAGAATATAATGTTGGCTGAGCTACCTGAGTCGACGAGAATCCTTTTCGCCTTGAAGTCATTAATGAGTAACCTTATCACTAAGAAATCATCATGTGGATATTGGATTCCGCACATTTGTGGGTTACTATCTTTGTGTTCAAGTTCCCTAACCAAATTTTTGCCTATTGAGGTGGTGCATCCGGTGACAATTGACCCTTCGATGATCATGTTAATGACTCCCCGGACATGTCGCTCCTGCTGTTGGTTATTGGGAGCTATTTCTTGCTCCCGACTTGTTTGGGGGGCTTCCTTGACTTGCTCTGCAGGTTGACCCTCATCTTTGATGAACTGCCTTAGATATCCTCGCTTGACCAGATATTCAATTTCTTTTTTGAGGTTCTAGTATTTTTCTGTGCCATGGCCAACATCACAATGGAAGTAGTAGTACTTGTTGGGATTTCTAGTGGCTGGATCACCCTTCATCCTGGATAGCCACTTTACATAGTTATTGGATTTTATTTGCATTAAAATTTCTTTCCTTTTTGTATTTAGGGGAATGAAGGTCTTAATGTACAAGGGTGGGGTCCCAGATCGCTGGTTTGAACCCCGAGGTGGAGACTTACTCTTTCTTCGAGGCGAGATGCTGTGCCTGCCTCTTGGTGATCTTCTTTTCATGGATGACACCTTGGGGTTTGAGATACTAAGCTTCACGGATGCCTACTCAGGCTACAATCATATCTAAATGGACTCCATAAACCAAGAAAAGACTACCCTTGTAATCAAGACTGACCTGTATTGTTACAAGGTCATATCCTTGGGCCTTAAGAATGCCGAGGTGACCTACCTAAAACATGTAATTAAGATATATTATAAGTTAATTGAAAATAAAATTGAGGTTTATGTTGATGATATGGTTGCAAAAGCTATTTTTCTAACTCTCACATTGTCGATCTCACTGAGGTCTTTAACATTTTAAGGAAATATAAATTAAAACTTAACCCTAATAAATGTGTATTCGGTGTCACGTTGGGCAAATTTTTGGGTTACTTAGTGACACAATGTGGCATTGAAGGTAATCTCAAAATGGTCTAGGTGATATTGGATATGCCACCTATGAGGTACATTAAGGAAGTCCAGAGAGTACTAGTAGGATCGTTGCCCTCAGCCATTTGTCTAGATCGGCAAGATGGTGCCTCCCTTTTTCTTAAGCAGTAAAAAAGGCCAAAGACATCTAGTGGACTTGAAATCGTACTTCCAAACTCACATAATTATCTTGTTCATCAATTGGCCCCTTTGCCAAATCTTGTAGAAGCGTGAGGTATCGGGAAGACTGACCAAGTGGTCCATCAAATTAAACGAGTACGAAATGCATTTCGAACCATGCCCAACAATCAAGTCTTAGTTTCTAGCAAACTTCATCTTAGAATGTATGTTCAGCATGCCAATCTCTACATCAGACGAATCGCCATTGAGATCTGAAGTGCCCACCAGTGCAGCACCTCCCCTAGTTTGAAATCGGAACCCTAGAACATATACATAGATGGCTCATCAAACCAAAAAGGGAGTAGAGCTGAGCTCATTTTGGTAGGGTCCGATGAACTAAAGCTTAAGTATGCACTCATGTTCAGATTTCAAGTGTCCAATAATGAAGCTGAGTATGAAGCCCTGGTTTTTGGTTTGTCCCTTGCAAAGGAGATTAGCATAAAAGACTTAGATGATTGTAGCGACTCCTACCTTGTTGTTAACGAAGTGAATGGGCACTATGAAGCTCGGGAACCCACAATGATCAAGTACCTAGCAAAGGTTCCAAGCTCATCATGTAGCTTAACTCATTCTCTATTCACTAGATCCCAAGGTCTGAGAATGCCTAGGCCGACGTGCTTTCAAAGATGACTGGCTCTATGGAAAACACAAGCAGGATAGTATATATAGAAGACTTGTCATGCCCCAGTATAAAGAGAACGATACAAGAGGAGATTTCTTCCATACAAGTTGCAGAACCAAGCTGAATGGACTCAATCTTCAAGTATTTGTGCCATGGGGTGTTACCCTTAGATTGGAGTACAACTTAGAAGATCAAATGCAAGTTGGATCACTATGTAATAATTAGCAAACAATTGTATAGGAAGTTGTTCACTCGTTCGTACCTACAACTCCCTCGACCCAGCAAAGCTAAGTATGTGCTCTATATAATCCATGGAGGACTATGTTGTGAACACTTGAGGGGCAAGGCTCTTGCTCAGAAGGCCCTCTAACAAGGCTATTACTATCCAACAATTAAAGATGACACAATCTGATTTTTACAACATTGTGACCAGTGCCAGCGCCACACCAATGTACCCTAGCATAGATATCCTTTGTCCCTTCCCACCAGCAACGAGGTGGAAAAGGTTCCTAGTTGTGGATATAGACTTCTTTACTTAGTAGGTTGAAGCCAAGTCCTAGACAACCATCACAACTTAGAACGTATAGAATTTCTTTTGGAAATGTATCGTTTATCGATACAGATTGCCCCAAGTGTCGATCTCTAACAACGGGAGGTAGTTTAAGAATATTAAGTTCTAAGACTAATGTGCCGAGATGGGAATCAAACAACATTTCACGTCAACCATCCCTAGGGAAATGGGCAAGTTGAGGTGACGAATAGGGCCATCTTGCGAGGTCTAGAAAAGAGGCAAAAATTCAATCTTGGTTGGGGGGCAGACCGTCATCCCCTATCCTCGCACCTTCTTCATCATTGCTGCCACCTTCCTCGTCCTTGCAGCCCTCCTCTTCTTCCTCAGAGTCTGGCTCATTAGTGACCTAATCCAGCAGCTCGTTGGTTGTAGCCGAGATCCTAACTGGGTTCAAGTCGACCTCGGAATTGAGAGAGGCAATGAGACAATGACAGAGTTGGAACCCCTTGTTTAGTTAGTCGGTGGTGTACTCGTCCCACTCTTTTTGGAACAGCGCAAAGGCATGATACTCCTCGGTACCTTTTTCCTTGGCAAGGTGGATGTCGTTAGCATATTTGGATCTCCAGTCTACAAGCTTAGCCTCTTTATGATCTAGCTCAAATGTCAGTCCGACAACGTTCTTCTCAGACTCTGTTAGCTGCTCCTCTAACTCAGCCACCCTCACTTTCACCCGCTCCAATTTGTGGGCAAGAAATTAAACACTTGTTCGAGCCCCCACTAGTTGACTTCGAAGGCTCTCAATGTCTTCCTCACAAAGCTGTTCACCTCGGGCTCGAAGTGGGGGAAAATTGATGAGGGGTGAAAGTGATTCACCAGTTATTCACTACGATGTGGAGATCCAAATACACCTCAAGCCACCTTGGCATATTACATGGTAGGACCTCGAAAGAACACCCCTTGGCAGATCAGTTTATGCTTCCTAAGCAATGTTAGTCCCTCTTGAAAGCAGATCGGTGGACCACATTGTGGAGGACAGCAATAACCTCGGTTCACTTATGTGACCTAGACAATCAATGACCTGATGAGCTATTTGACCTCATAGAGACTGACCTGATGAGCTATCCACATCTACCTTGGTTTGTTCAAGCCACTTAATGCTCCCGAGATACGCGGAGGACACATTGTCCACATGGCAACAATTACCCAAGTTTCCCCCCTTTCTTTGGGAAACAACAAGAGTTCAATGTAGTGACCATTCTAGAGTATCCCCTGAATCTCAGTCGTTGTGGCCTATTACCTCCAAACATGTTGGGCACATTCTGACCGAACCTAGGGTCCTATATAAGCGCAGCCCCTCGCACTCTAACGGTACGTTCACATCAGCTCTCACACTCTTGCTTTCACTCTTTGCTCTCAACTCTCTCTCTCTCTCTCTCTCTCTCACTCACTCACTCTCTCTTCTCTCTCTCTTGTAGCTCGATGCTAACTTGACCGTCGGAGCTCCTTCGCCTGGGTCCACTCCCTGGGCTCTCTAACATGTGTTTTCTTTGTAGACTTGATTTGATGACATACTCACTTATGTTTGAGTTGTCAGTCCAGTAGGGATTAACACAAATCAAGCATCATCAGTGGTGTCTACTGAAATTCGTCCAAACCTTAACTTATGTTGGGCTTAGGGTTGTCAATGGATCAAGGAGACCCATTAGACCCAAACCAAACCGACCCAGTTAATTAGGACCTAGGCCCATATTGTGTGTCCAAATTACAATTGGGCTGGGATTGGTTTTGGCATGTTATATATACTAGTAAGTGTGCATAGGGGTGGATTTGAGCCGAGCTGAGCCGAATAGTATGAGGCTCAAGCTCGAGCTAGTATATAAAATATTTTTTATTTGATATTTAAAAAATTAAGAATTATAGTAATTAATAATTATAATATATATATATATATTATTTTCTATATTATATATATATATATATATACACTCTAGTAGGCTCGAGCTCGACTCATTTTATAATCGAGCCAGTGAATTGGGCTCAAGCTTGGCTCGTTGCCACCCTTGAATAATCTTTATATGTGGCAATTTTTGATGACTGATGATAATGATGATAAATAATATCTTTCCAAAATTTTTATAATTGCTTTGAAAAAATTTCTAGATTTTTTTTTATATTTCTTTGTTTATAAGAATTATTCTTATTTGTCACAATTATTTTTGTTTAGTATGATGAACATGCAATATTAGAGATGTGTCCAAATGTTTTCTACAATTATTTTTGTATTTTTTATACTTTTATGTGTTTTTTTATCTTTTTTAATTTTTATTATTATTCAATTATAACATTCAGAGTTGATACATTTGACCTAAAGGTTGAATTGTTGACTCACCTCCAAATAAGAATACAACTCCATTTTGGGTTGGTTTTAAATTTTTATTTTATTTCTGTCATCAATAAAAACAATTATTCTTTATCACACTTATTATTTATTTAATATGATTAATTGATATAGGATTCAATGAAAGAATGAGAGTTAATACCCTAAACATAAAACCTAATGAGAGGGAATTAAAAAAGGAGAAATGTAGTAGTTCAAAGTTAAGAATATATTAATACCTTAAAATAAAACTTAATGAGAAGGATTTGACTGAGTAGAAAAGTGGTTGTTCAAATTACAATTATGTCCTTACAATTAGAGATTGACCAAATTAAAAAATTATAGTATTTTAATCAAACAAAAGTTTCACACTTTCATTCACACTTTTAATAGTAGTATAAATTAAAAAATTACCTTTAATCTAATTCATATTTTTATATTTCACCACAAGAAATACTTATTTTTCTCATGATATAATTGCAGTATTTTCATGCCCAAATGTGTCCATTTAGCAAATAAGTTGGTTTATTGTCAAATGACAAGCAATATAGCTGTTAATTACTATATTCAGGATGGTACCGAGTCTACCTTGATTTGAGCAGACAAAGTTTGAGGTTAAGACAAAAGTGTCTTACCTTTATCCATCTTGGATGGGATAAGATTTATAGGCAGAAACCCATATCCATCCTGTTTTCAAATTTAGTCATTTTTATTGATCTAAACCAACTAAATATGGATTGTTTTTTATAAGTAACTAATTAGGATATGATGCAACACTTGATCTTGGGTCAAAATGTTCTATTTGATTCTTTAGCTAAAATGATATAGATGGAGTTGTTGATTTGAGAAAAGGGTAAGTGAGATTCCCCAACCTCACCTGATGAACTAGACCCTGGCCTACAACATGTTGGGTTGGTCTCTTCTTTGGCTTGAGGGTGTCATTACTTGGGATCTTAGAATACATGTCTAGTTAAGTTGGCCTCTATTTCATTAATAACTTAGAGGATTTGTTGCATAATTTATCAAAATTTACAAGCAAGTCAAGCTACTTTAAAATGAAGAGAGAATTACTCTAAATATTCAAATGAAAACCAACTGCAAGATAAAGAGATAAATCTACTTGAGATAGAAAAATAGCGAGAATATGAAGTTAACTAGAAGCTAAACAAATAATTAAGGAATTCAATAGTAATGAGAAAAGTTTATAAGTTGACCATTAAACTATTGTAAATAGATGATCGATGAAGTTAGCTAATTTACTAAGCAATCGTTGATGTTGTATTTTTCACATTCTGTTTATGTTCCCTGTGTTTGTAATCTGGGCATTTTTTGAATGGAAAAAACAAAAGAAATAGCTATAAATCATGGTTTTTAAAATCGAACCGGTGACTGAACCGGTCAAGGGTCCAGTTACCGGTTCAAATAGTCCAACCGAACGGTCAGCCCGCTCTGACAAAAAAATTTAAAAATTTGAAAAATGGTCAAAACTGTTTGAACGGTTTGAATGGTTAATTGGCTGGTTCAACGGTTTGCTGACCAAAATCAACAATTTTGGGGAAAAAAGCGGTTTTGGGGGAAAAAGAAACCAATTAGGTGACCGGTTCCCGGTTTTTCTGGTCTGACTGTCCGGTCCGGTCCGGTTTTGGAAACCATGCTATAAACTATGTGAAAAATTAGTGGCCAAAGAAATAAATGAATGCGCAATTGCATTTCAAGCTAAATAACTAACTACAATGCTAAAAATGCTAATGTTAATGAAATGCTTGCAAAAACTGAATTGGAATATGATTAACCTGACAAAATAGGTAACACAACAACTATGGAATTCTCTAGTTTAAATTTAAAGTAACTAACATAGAATGCTAAAAATGTTAATCAAAATGCTAGCAGAAAACTAAATTGGAGTATGCATGCTTAGCTTGACAAATAAGGTAATGCAACAATTATGCAGTTCTCTAAATGTGCCACTACCGTTAGTATGCAACTAATGATGAAGCTATCCTACCTAAGGAATGGACCTATTCCTAATGTAATAGATCACAAATTAAAATTGGACCTGAGATGAATTAAAAAGAGAACTAAATTTATCAAATTAGAAGGTAAGAACAAAGGAAACTACACTGAAGGGTGGTGTTCCTTTCGTGGTTGTGTTTGTGTTTCATCTGATTCACAACACAACTAGCATTATGTACATTATTTGTATGCAATTGTTGGTTTTTCATGGTTCCAAAACTAGAAAAATGGTTTCTTGGTGAACATGTTTATAGCTTTCTTAACCTAGAAACATGGTTCACTAGTGTAAGCTTGACATGGTAGTTAAATGATGCGTCTTACACACCAATATAGTTCTATTCACAGTGTCTCTATTTGATGATAATTGTATAACTAAAAGCATATAGAGGACGTACATGTAGACATGAATCATAAATCAATGCTCACATATCATGGTTCAAAGAATGAACCATGAATATAACAACATTTTTTTTGCATTGTTTGGTTAAAAATTGTTATAATGCCATTTAAAAAAAAGTGTAGTTCTTAATTTGGTCTTCAGTATTTTACAAACACCCACACTCATACCTTGAGCCAACCCTATTGGTTGAGAGAAACCACTCCTCACAACCTTTTCAGAATAAACTACCTAAGCCTATACATTACTTGAGAATATTTAGTCTACAAATCAATTATGTTTTGTCTAACCATTATTATGATTGTCATAATTCTACTATGTGGATCAAGGGTTAATTCACAAAAACATATCCAGTTGTTAGACAATGAATGCCCTAATCTTCATTGAGTATATTGTACATTAACTTTATTACTCCTTAGTCTTATACTGGTATTATGTTTGAGACTTCATAATTCTATCAATATAGATTTAAATGTTCATAACTAGTGAATAAGCTTGAGGAGTTTATCTTGACAATGCTGACATTTTTATACTACCCAAGAAAATGGAGTAATGGGTCTCAACTGCTTGGGTTATGACCTAAGATACGAAGGTATGTATTTAATAAACATTGAATCGAACCATTTTAGTGTGTTCCTGGACTTTGTGATTAGTGGAACAACTAGTTGTTGCATTTAATCCCTAGACTTGATACTAGTACTTTATTGAGCATTGGACTCTTTTTTTTTTTTTTTCGATATATCAATTAGTGAGATCATTCTAGGGTTAAATACTTGGGTATGTTGGAGAACTTCACCCTGGTACTTGGGCTGGTGATTAATGTAAGATTTGCTACTATGTTAAGACATAATGAACATTCTTGTAACATACTATGTTAAGACATAGTGAACATAGATTTGCTACTATGTTAATCCTCTATTAGGATTCATGTAAGAGGGAATTAGACACTATTATATTGACTTAGAGGTAATAAGTTTTTCCCAAACACAGTATCAAGTGTTGGAAGTAAAGAGATCAATTGCAAGTGAGTAGGATGATATTGCCTAATAATCACTTAAATGGACTGAACTAATAAAACTTGGGCTTTTAGGATGATAAAGCTCCAAATACTTAGTGCTGGCTACTAAATGGGCAGAATTTTATACCTATAATAGCCATAGCTGAATTTGCCATGTTGGAAAATTATTTCAAGATAGGGTGGCCCCACCTACTTAGGTGTAAGATAGGGTCTTTAGGTTGATTCGTTTCATTAGTTGTGGGTCTCACACCATACAAGCTTGCTTTCTCATATTATATCCTAATTAAAAGAGTGTTGCTAATTTGATGGATGTCTTTCTACTTGACAGTTCTAATTAAATTTGAACTTTGACCATATCTTGGACTAGATTGTGTAGTGCTTGTTCTAATATGATTAGGACACTAAGAAAGAAATTCAGCAGAAATAGAAGCTTCTTTTCTCAAGAGTTTCCTAATAGGCTTTGGAGAATAATTCAGTTTGGGAAAAAACTCTTGATAATTCATTCCAGATCTCAATTATATAAGAGAAGAGTGAGAATAAAACCAGTACTCTAGATATTCTTGCTAATTGAATTCACCCAACTCATTGAGAGCTATCAACTAGGGTTTCTAAAACATCTTTCTTCCACCATTAGAGAAACCTCTATTGTTGTGATTGCTAGCAATATTTGTAGTGATTCTGCATCCGAACTTAAGTGCTTATACAAGCATTCTTTGCTAGAAATAATAAGAGATCTATCAAACGTTGCAAGAACACACGATGATCGTCATGGATCTAAACTAGCTACTATTTCAATCTATTCATTTGTGGACATCAAACTTCAGGTAATGGTTCTACCTGATCTCTTGGTTTCATTCTATTGTGGTCCAATAGACCCAATCAGTCCTAGGAAAAAATCTATTTTCTCCAATTTGTAGAAATTCCAGCAATAATTTTGTGATTAAGTTTTGAAAATTGACCACCATTTTGCTAGGATTTTCTAACGTAATAATCACTAGATGATTATCCATCAGTGGTATCAAAGCATGGTCTAATTGAGGAATTGAATCATAATAGACCAAACCTTTTGGATGCCCAAGAGTTTAGTTATGTGTAATTCAGTTACATGTGTTTTTATACTAATTATAAATTTATTTTGAGAGTGAATGTGAAACATTCTAAGGGCATGTGATTTGATTTGTTAGGGTTTTACTTATTCCATTATCATGTGTTATGATAATTGTGATCATTATACATGAATGGTTCAGTCTCCTTTTGATTATTTGTTTCAATGGGTTGTAATTATATATTTATTTGGGTGGCTAATTTGGTTTCCAGTTTCCCAAATTTTGTAATATAATTTTTATTTTATTAGATATTTAGATGGAATGTATTTATAATTCCTTTGTAAGCATTAGAGTAGGTTTTTCTTTTATTTTTTGAAGACCTATGAAGCTGGTTGCTTGCAAGATAATGGAGATTAAATTCAATGTGCACAAGATGTGTTGGAAGGGTTAGAATCCATCTTATGGATGGCCGAGCTATGCTAGATGGCTGGGCAAATTTTCAAAAATTTTCTAACCCTTTTGGGAACTTATTTTCTGGTGTTTTAAAAAATTGCATTTTTCTAGGTTGATCTTGCACTAAACCAGACCAGATTTGAAACCAAATCAAAAGGAAAAATTATACCTGATTTGGATACCACAAGCGTAGATCCTAGGGTGGAAGTTCAAGCCCAAATCAGTCCAAAAACCATCATCCACTGAAAATGGTGCAGTGTATAGGTGAAGCTGGTTCAGCAACACTGTTTTCAACAAAGCCACTATCTAACTTGCTTGTATTGAATGAGGTGAGTGAGCTCGATGTTCTTCAATGTTTTTTTTTTTTTTTGCAAAAACTATAAGAAAAATTGATCAAAAATTAGTTCTTGAAAGCCTAGGTCAAAATTAGGGTTTCTTAGAAGACAAGAGAGAAGAAGAGAGAGCAACAATGTGAAGTCTCACAGTCTAATTCACCCTCTTCTCTTTTATCTCCTTATGGATCACTCTCCTAATGTAATTAGGAGATTATCCAAATCTGATTTATTTATGGACTCTTTTAAGATATAAGTCTTATTCCCTTAAGATGATAGGTTCTCCATACACAAAACCATACCCACATTTAACCCAGAGCACATTAATTAATCTTATTAATTTTGGGCCTTATGCCCATTTACTTCAAAGGCTCATGACCCAAGGTGTTGCATGGCCACTTTAAGCCAGATTTGTATTGCGTGGGACCCCATAATGATCTTACACAAGCCAGTATGGGTTCTGCCCATCCTTTGAAAGAGGCTAGGCTAAATTCACTGTTCAAAGCAGTGAACCCCTGGCCTAATCAACATTGGTCCAGTTTGAGCCCAACATTTACACCTAAATGATCATTGAGTTTAGCCACACTATGAAAATCCGAGGATAGTGAATTGATGAACATGAGATTTATCTATAATTTATGAGGTATTTGCATGGATTATTATGCCAGTTTTATTTAATTTTTCCTTAATTTAGTTTAATGATAAGAAAATATTTCAGGGGTAATTAATCCAAGAAAAAGAAAGAAAAAAGGCAAGAAAAGAAGGTTCAAAAAGACCAATTTCAACCCAGCCCGGTTGTGGAAGCAAGAGAGAGCACTTCGGCTCAAGAAGAACAAGTTGATTCCTTGAAAAAACCCAAGAAAAGAAAGCCTAGCAAAGAGTAAAATTCAGTCCAATAGAGAATGCCCATTCTCAGCCCAAAAGAGCAGCCTAGAGTGTAGCTATCATGTGCTAAGAGGGAGCCTAAGTTCAGCCCAAATAGCAGCACTCTTAGAAGGCTTTCAAGAGAACTTTAGAAAGTTCAAGAAGGGGGTGTAATACACCCCATTCTAGAGGCTTCAAGAAGGGGCAAGGGCCCCCTTAAAAATCTATATAAGGAGGCCTTTAGAAAGGGGGAAGGTGTTCAATTGCTTGAGAGAAAGACTCTCTCACTCTTAGAGGTTTAAACTCTTTGAAGAGAAGGAAGAGAAGAAGGGCTAGGCACAAGGAAAGAGAAGAAGAAGGGCTGAAGGAGTTCAAGTCAAGCTAAGCAAGAAGAGAAGGTGAGTTCGAAATTAGGGGATTTTGATTCAGAAATCCATTGTAATCATTCTATTCTAGTTTCATTTTCCTTTGATTTGAATTCAGCTTCCTTGTTGTAAATTTTTCTTCTCCCTCTTCCATTCTTTTTTGATGTATTTCAGTTTGTAAAATTTCAGATCAGCAATCAAATTCTTTTTGATTCATTCAAATGGTTGTGAATTGTACTTGAAGTTTCTTGAATAGGGGTTAAATTGTAGATTAATTCATCCAATTATCTTTCAAAACTCAGATCTGAGATTGCAAGATCTGAATTGCTTGAAAGAGAATTCAGATCTGCAAATTTCAGATTGGCCGAATTGATCTAAGCTTGGAATTCTTAGAGTGCTTGAGAAAGACTATAGGAATTTAGATCTACTATTCAAGAACTGAATTGGATGCAAGGTTAGAGATAACTTGCACAATTGAGTTGGTGGTCAATTCAGATTTGAATTGATACCTTAAAAGTGTTTGAAAAAATGCATGTATGGGGATTAGATTCTTGCTAGAGATAGAAGAACCGTCACTCATGCATATGATGAACATGCGCTTGAGAGAGGTTATTCATGACCTTGGGGTTTCACCAAACCAATGCTCAATCATGATCTATTCGAATTGTTTAATTTGATTGATTGCTGAATTCTGAGATTGACATTAACTGCATACTCTTCTAACCTGACTTGAAGGCAATTGAGCCAATAATTTAGATAGATTTTACTTTAGGATTTTTAGCTTTTGAATAAAGTTTTGATTTATTGTTGATCAGATAAGAAGTGCCCAATTTAGTATTGGTAATTGTTTTCTAAATCCTCGTGGGAACGATGATTTATTCATTACTTTACTATTTGAATGGCTAGTGCATTTGCTAGTGTCACAATGAGCCACATCATGAACTTATGTAAGACAAATTCCATCTGGTAATCAACCATGTAGTGGTCTCTTACACTTAACTTCCCGGTCCATAATGATCAAAACACTGTCTGACAAGAAATGACCTCTCCCCTATTTGCAAGGTGCAGTGTCAGTCTCCACTCAGATGGATCCCGGGATTAAAACCTTTTGCAAACATTTTTTCATAAAATAGTAATATATAACATATAAAAATATTTTTCAAAAACACAAATTTCAAACACAACTGAAATTCACCACCGACAGCTTGGATTTCTATTAGAGAGAGTGCAAACATTGATATTCACTTTCTTCAACAAAGGGGATGATCTTATCACTATGATCACCCACTTAGGTGAATTCTTAGACTATCCCAACATACCTAGGATTTGACCATTGATGGATCCCTCTAGTTGGCATATTAAAGATAGCCCAGTCCAACGATTAGTGCAATATCATAATCAAGTCTAGGGTTATGTGTAACTTTTCATTTTTGCCATCTATCTCCAAGGTATAGGGCATAATTGGAAATTGGTTTGGGTTCAATGCTTCTGATAAACACCCACTAACTGTTCTTGGGGTCTCATCCTAGCAGCTGAGACAAGCTGCTCCAACTCCTTGACAACACATCAATGTTAGCCTTGTCAGGATAAACTCTCTAAGTCTATCCAATAGCTGTGAATATTATAAACTAACACGAGTCTTTTAAGGGGTAATACACAAAAATATACCAATATCAGCATGAAATAATAATGCACTTTATTCATTTACAAATAAATGTTTATCTACATCAATTTGATTGGAACTAAGGACATACACTATCTAACAAAATGGACATCTTGGTGATAGCACATGAAGGAGATACCCTAGAAATTTTGGCAATGGTATTTATAGTTGTGGTTTCTATCCTTTGATTCTATTTATTTATTGTGGCATGTTTCTTATTTTCTGGGTTTATTGTGTTGGAATGTTAATTAGGTTGACCTACCTTTGTTTTTCTTCCAATTTATTAGTTTTGTGTGATGAAATGGTTGAATGTTGGTTCCACCACATGGCCATATGAGACTAGATGTGATTCTCATCATGGATTGATACACATGCTCTCCATGATATTATAAGAGCATTTGAATGATTTCCCTTGTTGAATTAAACCCATTGAATTCCTCTCCCACAAGGGATCCCTACGTTACAACCTTTCCCATTGAACCAATTAGAAACTTGACTTTGTGAAAGTTAGTGGGAGTCTATATGGTTAATCAAAATTTAGACCAACTTGGGATTGGATCAAATTGAGCTTTCTTATTAAGAACATAAGTGCTTGAGATAAGGAATTGACTCATTAAATCATCTCTAAAGGCCTTCCATCAATAGAGTGAAGGTGAGTTGATGTGACAAGTAAAGATGTTGGGACAAATGACCTTATCCAAGAGGGGGGGGGGGTGAATTGGGTAGAGCTCTAAAAAAAGATTGTCTTGGAATCCAATTTGAATTCTTAGACTCTTGACAATCAAGCTTAGGACCCTTTCCTTAAAATTGAACCAAAGCCCTTTGCTAACAAATATGTCAATGAAAATTTAAAGGTTTGGTTAAGTAGGTTCAGTAGTTAATTAAAATAATACACTTAAATCAACCAAATTGTTGAAATTGTAAACCTACAGGTACAAAAGTAAACAAACAAGATAATAGTAAGAGTTGCAGAGGTTAGTAGTCAACAAGAAGATAGTAGCTAAAATATAAATATTGCAATTAAGAATTGCAACCTACTGTCTTGGTTAATGGTTCTATAGTTAATTAATAAATAATAAAAACAATAAATTTAAATAATTGTAGAAAAATAAAGTGTAGATGAAAGTAATTAAGCTCAAATGTAAATGGCAGTTGCACCTAGTGATATATGCCTAAATATCTAGAGAAAAAGGACAAACCACTAACAACTAGTAGAGAAATGGGCCTACTACACAAAGAAAGCTGAGATATAGACCAACTATCCAAATAAATAAAACTAATTATAGAAAAGTAAATGATGTTGGAATGTAAATGAACAATAAATATAAACAAGAGAACAATAAATGTAAAGTAGCTAGTAAAGTTAGTGCAGTTAGTAGAGTTAATGACGTTAGAGCTCAAACAACACTAGGTGATCTTGTATCTTGTAGATGTAAAAGAAAAAGAAACAAAATAAAATGTAAATCTGCAAGATCTCAAGATATTAAGTATTGTAATTGCGAAAAAGTTAAAACAAATAAAAATAAACCACAAACTTGAAAACAAAACAAAAGAAGGCACACAAATACTTTTATAGAGGTTTGGATAACATCAAGATATCAAGTATTGTAATTGTGAGAAAGTTAAAACAAATAAAAGTAAACCACAAACTTGAAAAGAAAACAAAAGAACAAGGCAAACAAATACTTTTATAGAGGTTTGGCTAACCCTATCTATGCCATTTACCTTAGATCACCATCGAGGATTTCCACTAGCCTTATCAACATCCTTTTACACTAGCAAGACTTTACGGGTGCCTACAATTCTTTAAGCAGTTGGACTTACATGGAATACCAACAGGGGTTTTGGGTGTGTGCAGTAGTACCTTGTTGTTGGGCCTATGACAAGTTCCAACAAGACTTCAACAAGGGGAACACTACAAGCTAAAAATTTTTCACTAATCAATCACAAGAGCAAATTTTCAGCAAAGCAATATCTCAATAGAAAATATAAACAATTATAGCACAAATTAAATAGTTGCTAGAGTTCTTTACAAATGTTTAGCTTATGGAAGAAGATCCCAACAGATAGGTGAGAAACATGCTCAAAGGATTTTCAACAAAACTCACGTTCAACACTAATGAAGCACATGGATCTCTTCCTCCAAAATGACTCTAACCCTAACTTGCTCTCTACAAAACAACTATTTACAATATGTATAAAACATATATAGGTTGTTTTTCATCAAAGCTTACGTTTTGCTTCATTGTCTTTTCAATTAAGCTAAATACCTTTATTTATAGAGGACTTAAGAGCAAGTGAATGTTTTCTAGCCATTGGTGGTATTTCACCTTTTTTAACAATTATTCAAATTTCCTCCAACATGTTAAAAGGCTTTCCAACAAGTCGACCAGTTCCACCTTTCAACCAAAATATGAAGGGAGGAATCTTTTTTCTTTTCAAGTCGACCGATTCCTCCTTATCAGTCAACCAGTAAGCCTATATGCTCAGTCAATCTGAGTAGTTGACACATCTATTCTAGGTGGTCGACACATCTTCTCAAATTGGACATTTTGCATGTCTTGGCTGTAATAGTTAGTTGACACATGTATTTAAGGTAGTCAACTACTTCTCACAGTTTTGGCTATGAACGTTTTTAGCTGTCACTGTTAGTTGACACGTTTTTTGAGTAGTCGACTACTTTTTACAGTTAGGTCCAAATTGCTTGACAAACAACCTGAACACTTAGAAACCTTGACACATTTTCCAAGAGGTTTGGAAACACATTTTTCCAAGAGGTCTGGTCCCCGTAAATATGGTTGAGGGTTGAGTTCACTTGTATCAACTTGTGCTTGTCAACTTCTATGGTTTGGTCCCAGTAAATATTAGAGTAGGAACACGGACTGCCATAAATTCCTATGATGGATTGATCGTATAAATACCGAACTCACTAGCTCTCTGAATTGCGAGCTTTGTCTCCTTTCTCTGAGCTATAGCAGGAGACCTCCAAATCTTCCCTACACATCTACTCCATGTTCCAATCTTTTAGGAACACTATCTTCTTAATATCACATTCATTTTTTTAGGAGATGGTTGCATATAAGATTTCGCAGTAGATGAACTGTCCGAGGGTCCCCCATCCCCTGATAGTTTTAAACCAAATGTCTCATTGGGTCAGGTGGGGCTGTTAAGGGGCAGCCACCCAAACCCCTAATATTAAATTCTCTTTTTAGTGAATGATTTCCAATAAAAAATGATTATATATTAGTCTTGGATTGCATCATTTTCTCATTTGAAGCATATAACAGTGAAGTAGCAAGATTGAGTTTCACATAATCAAAGCATATAAAAAGTTTCAATGAGTACAAGGGCGTATCGTATCATATTTTTGAAAAAACAGATATGTGGTATATATGGAAATTGGGTGTCTTGTTTTTTTGTGTATCGGACCATATCAGAGGTGTATTGGGGCTTATTGAGGGTATACTGGGGGTGTATTGGGGTATTTCAGTAGCGTATCGACGAAAAAGATACAACCAAAAACTGAAAAAAAAGGAGAAAGCAAGCTTCTTTTCCCTAAAATGAGCATTTTTTCACCCCTCAAATGACTCTAAAACTCCAAACCTCATTCCTATAGTGATAGATTTACAAAAATTTGCAAGAAACAAGTGTGAATCATTAATTTTTTAAGATTTTTAAAATTTTGAAAAAATATGACAAAAATAAGTAAGTTTTTTTCAATTTTTTATAATATCTTGTGATTTTTTTCGTGAATGTTTAAATTTATGTTGATTTACATTTCTTACATTCAAAATCACATTTTTTTTGTGTCATCAATAAATTTATGAAAATTTCATGAAGATATTTGGGGAAAACATAAATTAACAAAAAAGTTGAAAATGTAATTTTTCTCTATCTATAAAGACTAAATATGTTTTAGATCTATGGATTTATCCATCATATCCATAGAGCAATTGGAAATTTATTCTTTAATATATATATATATATATTATTTTAGAATTAAAAAATAAATAATACTTAATTATATTTTATCATTTGATCACAATAGTTGAATATATTTAATTCTATGGATAATCTATCATATACACAGACCAATTGAAATTTCTTTCTTAATAATTATTTTTATATTTTTATATTTTTAGAATTAAAAGTAAATAAATAAATAATTATATTTTATCATTTGATCACAATGATTAAATATATTATAATTCAATGGATGATCTATCATATCCACAAAGCAATTGAAAATTTTTCTTCAATAACCATTTTTTGAATATATTATGCAATGTTTATTATTTTTTATAGTTTTTGGAAATAAATAATAAATAATTATTAATTATATTTTCACTTAAAAGTTGTGCCAATGCATGTTTTATGACTGGTTAGGAAACTTAAGAATTATAATTTTTAAATTATCGTTAAGCATAGGATTTTTAATGAAATTATAATTAAGTAGAATATATTTCTTCATAAAACCATTAGAATATATTAATTTAATGTATATACACCTCATTGAGGTCTTATATTTAGTGTTATTGATGTATTTTTATTATTTATTAAAGTATTTATAGTGTTTTTAAGCGTATCTATACATATATTATTTTTTCTCTGATACACATAATTATCCAAGGCATATCCCAATATGTTTCTTAAAATTGGTTTTCTGATACATTTGACATTTCCAATACTTTGAACTTTGAATAAGCATGATTGATGATAGAACTTGTAACAATGAGGTAGGGGCTTTTTAGGAATGATATACCTAAGATCTACCAAATATAATCTATTAAAATGTAACATTACTTATAAGAACTTATTGAAAAGAATTTCCTTAGTACAAATATTACAGTGCAAATACAAGGTTAATACCGTATAATTTTCATTCTTGCAAACTGTGCCTAATTTACATTGCTTCAAGTGATTTACATGGTCATACGCACGCTTGGTCGCCTACTACATGCATTGGCAGTATATTATGATCCCATGGTGTGTCTCCTCTCGAGGCCTCGTTTTTCCCCAACAAGAAATTAGTACATTAGAAGCCAGTGTGATACCCCTCTCCCCAATAAAAAAATGAAAGAAATAAATAAATATAAGAAAAATCACATAATAATAATACTCCACACCAGCTGCCAACAATGTGCCATGCCGTGTATCATTCCAGAGATCCAGGAAATATCAAGAGCATGACCACCAGAGCAAGAACCCAAATGTAACCAATGGTTATTCTACAGAAATTACCCAACAAATATCTTGTAGCCCCATGAATCTTCTTTTAGTGAAACAAACAGAAACATCTTCCAGTTACCACATCAACCAGAGCGACGTTTTGGCTTCCTGCGTCTACCAAGTAGTTTTAACATGTTGTCCGTGACATCAGGTGGGGATTCATCATCATCATCCCTCTTGTCAGAAGTGTGTGTCAGCCAGGCCAATGCCTCTATAGCAGCATCCCTCTCTGCAAGCTGCTTGTTTTTCTTGGGCTTTCCCACAAACTGCATACCTTTGAACTCTACCAGGGCCCTGAACTCATTAGTCTTGAGATGCTTCGTTTTGTATTTTGGAGGGCTATGACCAGCCCTCATCAATAAAGTCTGAAGCAAGCTTTTTGGGTTGCTCCCATCCTTGGTATAACTGCTGTTATTTTGGCTGTTTTCGTTAGAGTCCCTGGCCTTCCTGTATTCACGACCAAAAATAAATCTACCTTCACATTGGTCTCCTGATACCAACTCCTGAACAGCAAGCATAAGGTACTTGCCTTCCTTGTGAATGTCAAGGCTTGGATTTTGCAGCTGCATCATAGCAAGGCAGGTAAAATTTAATACTTCAAGTAGTGTCAATTATATATTTAGATGGATACTCCCGAGCCAAAGTAACACCTAATGTCAACACATTTTCTGTGGACACATATGCATTAAATGCTGACGCTACTAACTGCCGAGGTCATAAATAATTTGAGTTGATTATGCACATTCTGAAACAAGTAAAGAACACATGGGGAAATAATCAGTTTTCCAATTCCTACAGAAATTTCAGAATATTTGGGCGATAATGTATTGGTATAGTTTTAGTTATTTATTTATTTTTTGGTTGTAGGTGTCTTACGAAAAGGGCTTTGTTTTTTCTAGAATTCATTTCTGTTTTAAAATTACTCTTTATGGTCATTTTTAGAGTAAGTATTTATAGTAAAATTGCAATTCCCCTAATAAGAATTTTAACTCAGTTGATCATTTTTAGTAATTCCCCTAATTATTGTTTTTAGTAAAATTGTAATTTAATAGTTTTGCTAATTTGACATTTCTTTACATTAAGTAGGTTTTGCAGGATTAGTGAATTGTTATTAGAGTTGCTTAGAAGTTAAGAGACCTTATTTGAGTATACTTACGAATTTGTCTTAGCTTTGAAGTAGTTAGTGTAAGAGAGCCGAGCAAGGTTATTTTAGTCTTTCTGCTCTTAATAAGTTGTGTTTCATCTTTTGTTTTACTTTTCAGTTACTTGTCCCATACTAAAGTAGGGGCTTAATAGTCTTTGTATTTTCCTTGCAAACATATATAAATATCAGATTGGCTGGGTGGGAGAATATTCTCTCCAATTCAGACTATTATTTCTTCTCTCTTCTCCTCCACTTCTTTCTTTCTTTTCCTTTTGACCTAGGACTGCAACTAGCAAGAACCAAACTAATAAAACATGGTATTAGAGCACTAAAAAGGAAAGAGAAGGCTGCAAATTCTACTTCTTGGAAGATTGCGATCAGTCCTTTTCTGTCTTTTTTCTATCCTTTTTTAGGTTGCTACGTGAGAGGGGTATAGGAGGCTATGACAACTCTATTTCGGTGAGCCTGTTGACTGCTTATGAGTGACAGCCCTAGTAGTTGTGTAGTGGTTTCATCAACAGGCTTTCAGTGAGCCTGTGCTGCGTGGTGGTTTAAGCCCTCTATTGAGAAGTTTCAAGAGGGTTTTCTCCATCAGTTGACGGTGTTAATGGTGATTGAGGCTGCGACTAAGGTTACTATGATGAAGAAAGTTGCTGAATGCATCTAGGGTACTGTTACACATGCTTTCCCTTGCTATGTGGACTGAAAGGTGCTGCTAGGTGGGCAAGTAAACCCTGTAATGCCTAGGTATTAGAACCTTTTACTTGTGACTGTTGGTTCTATGAGCTAGTAGTTGAATAACTGTGGTGGTTTTGGTAGTTTTTTGAGTGGATAGCATTATGGCAACCACAAGAGAAGGTAGTGGAAATAAAAAATCAATTGTTATGAATCCCCTTGATTACTAAATGTGCAAATTATATCAATTAAACTAAATAGTGAAAATTATGTGCCATGGGTCAAGTTGATAGAGTTTTTTTCTTAGAGCCAAGGAGGCGAAGCGTGTGAAAGACAATAAACCCTTGGCTGAATCTCAAGGGTATAGTGAGTGAGAGCAAGAAGATGCACAAATTGTGATTTATGACATTGGTTGTGGAATAGTATGGAACCCAAAATAAGTGTAAAGTTTATGTTTTTAAATACAGCGAAGGAGAAATGGGATCATATTAAAAAACTTTACTGCGGTCAAAACAACATTCCAAGAGCATATCAACTATAGCAAGAATATTTCAAATTGCAACAGGGAAATCAGTGTCTTGAAGAGCACCATACTAGTATGAAAAATCTCATAAACGAAATGTATACTATCCCTAACCTCGTATGTTAAAATTTAGCAACAACAAAGGGATCATCTTGATGTGACCAGATTCTTATTGGCCATGAAGTCAGAGTATGAGCTGGTTAGAGCACAAATATTGGGTGGTTCTGCTCTGCCCTCTTGCGGAGGCGTTTGCTTGATTTTGTTGGATTTCTCCTGGACCTACATAAAATGCTACTAGTTTTGATAGTGGAGTTCAAGTAGGCCATGGGGGTCTTATGTTTAGCCGTGGTAATGGAAATAGTGGAGGTCAGGATACAAGGGGAGGTTGTGGTAGAGGGCACAGTAATGGTCCTAGGAAATGCAAATACTATGGTATGGAGGGCATACTATTAACCATTGTTTAGAAAACCAGACTGGACCAGCTGGTCAAACTGGTTAAACCATGACCTGGCCCTTTGGCCAGTTTGGTGACTTTGGTCAAACACTTGAAACCATAATTCATGAAAACCAGCCGGTTTAATTGGAAAACCAGTTAACAGGTCCCAGTTTTATGAAACCACCAGGGCTATAACATGAATTGAAACTTCAAAATGTTGATAACAAGACTTGAGCCTAAGACCTCTTATTTATGTGTATTATCTTGTTACCATTAAACAATTTCTTTATTTGCATTTATTTGTGTCTCTTTAATGTATTTATTGCTTTAGTACACAAGTATTCTGAAGAAAACGTGGGTTAAGAGGCTTGAACCCTAGTCATTTATTTTACAAACTTAAAAACAAACCATTTATCCACCACATGCAAGTGCAATAATGTTTGTGAAATATATTATGTGTAGTACTTATATATGTATATGCCATATCATTATGATTCAACCTTCGGTTTGACTGTGACTGAACCTCTAACCCATGAAACTTGCCCTTTTCCAACTTTATGTCCATTTTGGTTCCTTGCACAATGATATTAACTTTTGTTATGATCTACATGGCCCACCTTCTACATGGGCCAACCATGTTGTGACTAGTGTTGGTGAAGTAGGAAATAGTCAGGAAGCTGATCAAACACCTTGAAAATCTATAATTTCTAAGGAGATGATGAGTGTTCCACATAATGAATATAGTAGGTTCCTCAAGACTACCTCAAACTGCCATTTGTGGTGGCTTCCGACATCCAAACCTTCCCTTTCCCAATCCTCCACATCACAAAATATTACCCTAGCCAATGGTTCTTCCTCTCCCACTTGTGGTGTGGGTAATGTTACTTTGCACCTCTTATCTTTATCATTTATTTTATATGTACCTAAATTTCCATTTAACCATATGTCTATTCAAGGATTGACCAAGTCTCTTAATAGTTTTATCACTTTTTACCCTTCTTTTGTTTTTTCAAGATCTGAAGACAAGGATGAAGATTGGTGGAGGGCATGAAACTAGTGGATTATATTATCTTGATGGTGGTGGCACGAAAGTAGCACTTCAATCCTCCCTTTCCTCTCTAGTGGTGTCATGGAGTGAATTCGTTTTAATGACACATCATCACCACATAGATGATTATGCTAGCATCTTGTTTGGTAGGTTGATCAGGTATAAATGTTTGACTAATTCTTATCTTGGATTATGTGAAACACACTTTCAAAGGAGACATTGCTTCGGCGTTTCTATTGTTGAATTGCACTTTGTGCCTACAAAGCGCAACATATTGTTCCCGATTTTTAATGCATAAGTGCAATAGACACACAACACCACAATACCAACCATCAACCTTATTGCTTTCCCTCTTTGTGGACCATAACATTTGGAGTTTCATCATCAGATGTGCACATTCACAACCATAAGGGATAAAGAAACAAAAAAGAACTAACGGGAAAGACATAATAGGAGAAAGGGGTTATAAGGCATTGAAAGGGTTAGCATGAGAGAAAGAGTTCATTGTGGGGATGGACAAGTGGATATTTCCCATCATATATTTATTAATAATTTTTCTATTCATCAATTTTGTTCATTTTCTTTTGACGTTTTTGTATATATAGAAATGAAGGGACGTCTCTTTTGTGTTGGTGGATTTTAATGGGAGGATTAATTAGGTGGCATGTATGGGTGATTTTTAGGATGATGCTTGATGTACTACAACATGAACCGTTTCAATTAAGGTTTCTTTTTCAAAATACATTTTGCCCCTAAAAGATTTTGAGATGAAGGAGCAAATTCTGTCCGATAAAAATTCCAGAAAGTTAGACCCCATTCACACTTTTATTAGTACTAGTAAACATGTAAGTGCATTTGCACGTTGCGGTATCTCTAAGACAAAACTACTTATAATTCATGGACAGTTTTTGGTCAGTTATAAGTGGGCAGTTTCTGGAGAGATATAAGTGAACAGTTTCTAAAATGAGAGTAAAGGACATATATGCCCTCTTTACGCCCATTGTATGTTTAGACAAGAGGGATAGAAAACGTCCAATGAAAAATCCAGAATGAAGGAACATTCACTCTTTTATTAGTATAGATAAATGAGTGTTCCCAAACTTGGAGTGATGCTATACTTACAACTTCTGTTCTCATTAGTTGGACACTCACATTCATTCTTGATGGTCATTCTTGGTATGGCCGGGTAGTCTCTAAACAAAGTAAGTCTCAAAGAGTACAACTGACAACAACAAGAATGGTATTGCAACATCTATGAAATTGATGCAACAAGTTACACTATCCTCTTGGTTTTGCAACTCATCAAGGTAGTGGCACTAGCCTCTACACACATAGAGAACAGTAAGGATTTTAGGGTCTCTCTGGCTCGAAAACAAAACCAACAAGAGAGAAGGGATAAATGCTCGAAGGCTAAACTCGTTACTCTATCACACAATTACATGTGTGAGCTTACCACTCTCTCTCCCAGTAAACATGATGTAGGGTGCAAGTGGGTGTACACTGTTAAATATTTACCAGATGGTAGAGTGAAGCATTTGAAAGCTTGATTGATTGCTAATAGTTGTATGGAGTGGACTATATAAAAAACTTATCTCTTATTGCCGAAATTGGTTCAATTCATGTTTTGATACTGGTAGTAGCTATATATGGCTGGCTACTATTTTAGCTTGACATAGAAATGCCTTCTTACTTGATGATCTTATTAAGTCTATATGGAACAACCACCAAGGTTTATTGCTCAGGGGGAGGATTAAAAGTGTATATGTTAAAGAAGACAATTTATGGGCTGAAACCGTCTCTGCATGCTTGGTTTGGCATTAGATTTTGGTATGACATAGTATTAGATTGATTGTTCAATATTTAACTATGAATCTGAAACTAAAAATATTTTGTTGGTAGTATATGTAGACGACATTATTAAAACCGGTAGTGACAAGTTGAGGATTGACAAATTTAAGGCCTTTCCACAATATCAGTTTCAAACAAAAGATCTTGACAAGTTGAAGTATTTATTGGGTATTGAAGTAGTGAGGTCGAAGCATAGCATCAATTTGTGTCAAAGGAAGTATGTTCTTGACTTATTAGAAGAGAGAGGGCTATTAGATGCCAAATCAACTAAAACACCCATGAAACCGAATGTTAAATTTACCATTGATGTAGGTGAACAATCTGACGACCCTAGAAGGTATAGAAGGTTAGTGGATAGGTTAAGGTATCTAACATTTACCCGACTGGATATCTTTTTTTTTGATCAATTTACCCAACTGGATATCTCCTTTATAGTTAGCGTAGTTATCCAGTTTATGCAGAATCCACAGGTTCTTCATTGGGATGCAGTCCTCAGAATTGTGTCGTACTTGAAGGGAGCACTAGGTGGTGAGTTTTTGTACAAGTTAGGAAGGAGTCTTGAAAGGAAGGTTGGATCGATGTAGATTGGGTCCACTTAGTATTTGATAGAAGATCCACCATAGAGTATTGTACCTTCCTTGGAGGAAATTTATTGACATGGAAGAGTAAGAAGCAGACAATTGTAGAAAGAAGTAGTGCTGAACTGATTATAGAGCCATGACACATACTGCATGTGAGTTAGTGTGGTTGAAAAACCTCTGATAGGAGATAGGGTACTTGGTGAATAGTCTTATGAGATTGTATTGTGACAATCAAACCATGATCCACATTCATCTAATCATGTCTTTCATGAGAGGACAAAGTACATAGAGGTTGTTTGTCGCTTTATAAGGGAAAAGGTCCTTGGTGAAGTGATAAGCACAAAGCATGTGAGCTTGGGAAATTAGTGGGCAAGTTTGTTTACAAATGGGTTGAGTCGAGTAAGAGTGGATTGCATATGTGACAAGCCGGGACTATATGGCATATACTCTATCTTGAGGAGGAGTGTTAGAGTCAGCATATCGGGGTTATTTTAGTCTTTTTATTCTTATTTATTAAGTTTTGTTGTCTCTTTTTCTCTCTAGTTCAGGCTGTTATTTCTTTTCTCTATTTTTCTCCTCTTTTTTATCTATTTTCCTTTTGAGCTAGGATTGCAGCTAGAAAAAAATGGACTAAGCTCTTACTTGTGAGTAAGAGTGATTTTCCTTTTTCTCTCTTTCTATATTTTATTCCTAAAGGTGCAATATTTTTTCTCTTTCTTCCCCTTGTCTTCTTTATTCAGGTCCCTGGTCCATCTTTTCCCACCATGTTTACACCAGTAGCACTTCTCTTTTCCTTGCTACATTAATTTCATATTACAATGGAGCCTCAAAGTTTGTTAGTCATGGAGAACAATGAATTCTTGATAAGTTTCCTATGTTCACTACAAGAATATGAAGCTCAATTTAGAAGGTTTTGTAAATTATATACTTCACTTTGTGTCATATTTTCATATGGTCTCATAAAAAGTAGTTTCAAATGATAAAAATGGACTTTCCATCCTCTAGCCTAGTAGGCATAGGTTTACCTCCATCAAAAGGCTGATTCATTTAGATCGGCATGAGGGTCAACCTACATTGCATTGCCAGATCCATGATGTATGTTTGAAACGGGTTGACCACCTTACTTCTCTCATGGTACAATCTTCTTCCTTCTGAGCCTTCCTTTCGTTTCAATCCATGGAGAGAGTACCAAGCCTTTATTTATTTACTTTTGGTTGTATAGAATTTCAGTCTTTAGAGAAAGTAATGAAGATCTAATGCAATTTAGTTAAATTTGATTTAGATTTAACTGCAATGAAGCATAAAATTAAGATTTTCCATTTTTCTTGGACTTGGTTGAAACATTGTTGGAAACTCATGTGAAACCAGTGTGCACTATAAACTAAATGAGTTTCAACTCACCTTCCTGTAGATAAGCTTATCAAGTTCATCCTTAAGGTTCCAATAACAATCTGCCAAACTAGGATCCATGAAGAAATCAATATAGCCATCCAGCATTTTCAAATGTCCAGCCTGAAATACAAGGTCCAGTTAGTCCCAAAGTTACCCCAGTTCAAATCATTCCACACACAAGCACAAATAAAAAAAGGAGAAATGTTCACCAGCATAAGAAATTACCATAATGCCCCGGTTAAGAGTACCACCAAAAAGTATCACTATTGAGTCAGACACACCAGTGGAATCTCGTATAAAGACAGTATTGACCCTAACTTTCTCACCAAATACCAGCCATGGGTATGTGATTGTCTGATAGCGTGCATTCACAGAATTCTGGTGTAGATTTCATGCTCCATGTCAGTTAATAAAATAACAAGAATATTAAGATTAAGAATACAATGTTACCAACAAATAGTGAAAAAATCAGAACAAATTTATAGAACAGGAAATGTTGATGCAATTTCATGCTATTTGCCATATAAATAGGACCAACTACTCCATATGATCTTGCACAGTTCTTATACAACAGATGATCCATTGATTTAGACTGTCAGCATTGAGTGCAACATTGCATTAGAGATTGCCCTGTAGGACCTTGGGGGTTGATCCTGTTGGAAGGAGTGAACTACTTATTTATGCTTGTTAGTGGGTTAGTGGATTGTTTTTTTATTTCCTAGTTTTGTTTATTCTTTAGTTATGGGCCTGATATTATGGGCAGCGCCTCTTTTTAATTTTTATTAAGTGTTATAACTGCTGCTGCCTTATTAGGTGTAGATCTGTAATTTTACAATTTATTACTAAAAATATAAAAGATGGTGTCTCAATTGAGCCCTGCGATTTGTTACCCTCCATTCCACTTCTCTCTCTTCTTGCTTATTTTCTTCTACTGAAACTTCTTGGTATCAGAGCCTAGTTTCAATCAAGGCACACCATCTCATGCAGTCTTAGTCTAGCTGGCTACATGAGATAGTCAGAGAACTAGAGCAATTAAAGTCTTGTGGTCTGGTTTGGTTGCTTTTGTAGAATTGTTGTTGTTGACCAAGTGTTTGGATTGGAGAAAGTCCTGAAAGTCAGGAAAAAACAAGAGAATCAAGTTAGATTGTGGTTTTCAGAGTGCTCAATTTTGGGTCAAATACCTAGTCTGGTTGTGGTTTTCAGGGTTTTCAGAGTTTTCAGAGAATGTTATTTGAATATAATAGAGATCAACTGCTGCTGTTGTCATTTTGGGAAGCCTAGAGAGATTGACAGCTTGTTTTTTCTCTCTCTTGGGATCTTGGAAGTGGTCCCGTGATAGGAGGTTGCATTTGGGTCTATTCTATTTGGCCAAACTTCTGTTGTTGAGATTTATTTGAGTCTAATTGAGAGATTGAGCAGTGGTTGGACACTTGGACTGATTCCATTTCTCCTAGAGAGATTGATTTCTACCTTTCCTTTCTTTCCAGCCTGGTGATAGCTTTGAGATAAGCTGAATTAGTTGGCTGTATCTGTGCTCTTTCTTTGATATTGGCTGTTGTTAATCTATTGGAAATTAAGAATAATATTGTATTTGTAATAAATGGAGACATTTGGTGAGGACCATAAGCAAGGTATTGATACCTATGGTAACCCAGGAACAATGGGTAAGCTCTTTGCTTCTCAAATAACTAGTGTTAGGTTTAACATAAGCAATTATCTCCACTGGTCATAGGCTAATTGTCAGTGCAGTTCGAACAAGAGACAATCAACATATTTGAGGTGTCTCTAATAAGTAGGGGTGTTCACATTAAATGTCATACCTACCAAACTGGCCTGACCCAACCCGAGTTGGTCGGTTTTTCAAAACCACTGGTTGGTTTCGGTTTGTGTGAGAAAATAAACCAGCAATTTGGTTCAGTTAAATGAACCGAACCGGTCCTGTATGTTTAAGTAATTACTAATTAGTTGCTACCCTGTATATTAAATGTTGATATATTTTATTTGTGTCTTGTTTGAACTTTGAAAAAAAATTGGTTATTTATGATAAAAACTAAAAACGTAAAACCAATACAAATATAATACAATGGTACAATATTTAATTCAGTTTTGTATAAACTAAAATATATATTGACAATAAGCTCTTTGCTTCTCAAATAACCAGTGTTAGGTTTAACACAAGCAATTATCTCCACTGGTCATAGGCTAATTGTCAGTGCAGTTCGAACAAGTGACAATGAACATATTTGAGGTGTCTCTAATAAGTAGGGGTGTTCACATTAAATGTCATACCAACCAAACTGGCCTGACCCAACCCGAGTTGGTCGGTTTTTCAAAACCACTGGTTGGTTCGGTTTGTGTGAGAAAATAAACCAGCAATTTGGTTCAGTTAAATGAACCGAACCGGTCCTGTATGTTTAAGTAATTACTAATTAGTTGCTACCCTGTATATTAAATGTTGATATATTTTATTTGTGTCTTGTTTGAACTTTGAAAAAAAATTGGTTATTTATGATAAAAACTAAAAACGTAAAACCAATACAAATATAATACAATGGTACAATATATATATATATATATATAACTGAACCTTCATGTTTGCTGAGGAAGAAAAATCTCATTTTTCTTTCCCCTTATCTTTTCTTACCTTCCCTTTCCTTTCCTTTTCTTTCTTTCTCTTTCTTTTTTTTTTTTTTTTTCTTTTTTTGTCTTTTTACTGAGGTGTACAAGAGGCACATGAGGCGTACACCTCTAGCACACCACATGAAAAAAGTGTATGAGCTCAGAGGTGTCAGCGCCTCTGGCATATGCCTCAGGGCATTTTGGGGGCACCTTGCCTGAAGGCGCGCTCCAGAAGTACGCCTTCTAAAACACATGTATATGCAACTGGAAATTACTGCTCACTGAACCTAAACCATAATTCTCTAATCTAATTAAATGTTGGCTCATATGGACTTACTGCATAGAGTAAAACTTGACCATCATCCATCGTTTTGAAAGACATTGAAGACTCTCTGTGCTGCAAAAGAAAGGAAAAAGTTGCTCATATGTCATCTCAAGTAAGAACTTATAAGATTAAATGTCAAAAGAATCAAATGAATTACCAAATAATCCCTTACCAGAACTGATGCTATACCAGGAAATAAGCCAGAACAGATGATAGCACGAACCAATGACTGATTGTGGCTCAAACTATTATTTGTTCTAGCATCTGGAGCTAATAAACCAGCATCTTTTAGAATAAAGCTAAATTGCTTCCGGAGAGAGTGAATAGCCTGAAGAGTTTGTGCTGAAAGAAAATTCCTATAGCAATACTCGTATGCAGATCCTTCCCTTTCTGCATCCTTCCAACCTTCATATGCACGGACAAGTGCCATATGATCACTGTAGTCCTTTGCAGAAAATCTTGATTTTGCCGTTCCTGCTAACTGAACAAAAGCAACAGAAGAACAATACTCCTTAATGGGGGCCCTGAAAGTAATCTATCATAAGCTTACAAGCCCTGGGACAAATGCAGGGAGAAGGAACAACTATCATCATCCAATCTATCCATTCTTTTTGACAGTCACAAAGAGAACAATCCATGAAGTGATGTTTAGATCACACGGTGAGGATGGTAGCAGAGTGCTATAATCAACATAACAAATGTTCAGGCACAACCAAATATAGTTATGAAGGTGCTAAGGCAAACCTAGTCAACAAGGAAGCACCCCATCCTGCACTCACCTAGGCACCCGCCTAGTTTTTTCTAGGCAATGGCTTTCAGGAAAAAAAAAAGAAATACATGGCTTTTCCTACTTGAAGTAGCAATTACATTAACTAACAATTGATTAAGACCAAATTAAAAAAAAAATAGCAGGCTAATAAACAAATAAAGGCGTAACAAAAAGTTAATATCAAATGGAAAAATAAAGTAAACCTAACAGACAGACGGAGAACTTATCATAGATCTGGAAAAGCACAAATAATCATGAACTCATTTGGATCTGATGTAATGAAAAAAAGGCTTGAGCCCTTATTCTGCTCTATGTTAGAAAGATGCAAAGAAGTGGGACTTTCTTATCTACTAAGAATGTATCTTTATAGGGTTACTTCGATATCTACTAACAATGTTTGCTGCCATTGTCAAGTGTTAACTAGCTCCCAATGAGTCAATGGACGATCAAACTGATTACATCATTACTTAGTCAATGAATGCTTATAATGCAGCTGCCTAGGTTGGCTACATGAATACTGTCTCACTATTCTGATCTGTTTTATGCCATATCCATTGCTAAATTATGAGCACTTAAATCATTTCTTACTGAATCGACTCACATCACGTCCTTTTTGATCTACCCCAGCCTTTCCAGCCCCTTAACTTGCAGCGGATCACTTCTTACAGGTGCTGTCAATGGTCTTAGTAGACGTTCAAGACTGCTATCAGCCTTGAACCCTAATAGATTTCAGGTTCGAAAATAGAAGAAAAAGTATAGAGAAGAGAGGAGAAAGAGAAGAGAGAGCAGTAGAACACAAGGGTTGAAAGGAGGGACAGAATCTTAATGTTCTGCGGCCGCCACTTCTATTTATTATTTATAGGTTATGCTAATTACATGGAAGGACATATCTGCCCTTAGTATTTACATAACAAATAGAACACAATTAAACTGAAATAAACAACAACTGAAATAACAAATTGACCACCAGATAACCCTAGGACGACTAGAACACATTCTACCCTACGAACACAGTGGGACCATAGCTGTGGGGCCCACATCAGTGTTCTCTACACTCCCCCTCAAGTTGGAAATAAATGCTTATCATTCCCAACTTGGATAGATCCACCTCTAGCTTCTTCCTTGGTATGGCTTTGGTGAGGATATCTGCTAGCTGCATGTTGGATGTGATGTACGGGAGACACTTCTTGTGATGAGACCCTCTCACGTACAAAATGTCGATCAACTTCAATATGTTTAGTTCTGTCATGCTACACCGGATTGTGTGCTATATTAATAGCCACTTGATTATCACAATACAACATCAGGGGCATCTCATACTCAATACCCAATTCCTCAAGTAGTGATCTCAGCCATAGAATTTCATCCACTCCATTAGCCATTGACCTGTATTCAGCTTCAGAACTAGATCGGGTGACAACAATCTGTTTTTTACTCCTCCAAGAGACAAGGTTACCTCCCACAAGGGCACAATATCCAGAGGTAGACCTTCTGTCATCAACACTCAATCTGCATCCATATAAACCTCCACCTTCATGTGGTTATTGTTCTTGAACAGTATACCTCTACCTGGGCATCTCTTCAAGTATGCTAATATTCTTTCTACTGCAAGAAGATGTGTGGTTCTAGGAGAACGCATGTACTGGTTGACAACACTAACTGCATAACTGATATCTGGACGAGTGATGTAGAGATATAGGAGCTCTCCCACTAATCGCTGGAACATAACCTTGTCTTCAAGAGGCTCCCCACTCTCTGCACTAATCCTGTGGCTCAGTTCAATGGGTGTATTCGCAGGCTTGACACCTAAATTTCCAATTTCCGCCAACAGATCTAGAACATATTTCCTCTGAGAGACAAAGATCCCCTATTTAGAACTAGCAACCTCAATACCCAAAAAATACCGAAGTGCACCAAGATCTTTCACCTCAAACTCTTGATGAAGGGCTGTTTGAGGGACTCAATCTCATGGCTATCATTTCCTGTCACCACAATATCATCAACATATACTGCAAGTAGTGTCAGAGAGGACTCCACCCTCTTGATGAATAGGGTATGATCTGACTGGGCCTGTACTGTTAGACAATTTTGTATGCCCTTAGCTTCAATCAAAATGATGTACTTTATGATTTTATTGTAAATGAATAAAGTGCATATTTGATTCATGTTCCCTTGGTATGTTTCTGTGTAATACCCTTAAACTGGACACTTAATGAGACTCGTGTTAGTTTAGAATGTTCACAGCCAGTGGGTCGGTCTGGGGAGACCAATCCTGACAAGGCTGACACTGTGGTGCCACCAAGTCGGTTGGGGTGGCTTGTCTCAGCTACCAGGGTGAGACCCTAGGCACATACGGTGTGGGATTAATTGAATCTTTGAACTGGACCAGATTTCCAGTATTGCCCTGGACCTTGGAGATTGATGGGCAAAACTAAAAAGTTACACCCGACCCCTTGACTCGATTATGATACTGCACTACGTGTCGGATTGGGCTGTCTTTGATGTACCAATCAGTGAGATCCTTAGCGGGGGTCAAAACCTGGGTATGATGAGACAATCTGAGAATTCATCTGAGTGGGTGATCATAGTGACAGGATCAGCCCCTTTGTCGGACAAAGGTAATGATCGGGGGTGCACTCTCACTAATGGAAACCAAGACTGCCGGCAACCGATTTCAATTGTTGAAATTTGTTTTGCAAAATATATTTTATATGAGATAAAAAGTATATATATATATATTATGGTTTCGAAATGTTTGCAAATAGGTTTTAATTCCCGGGATCCATACATTGAGAGAGTGCAACACTGTTCCTTGCAGTCGAGGGAGAGGTCCTCTCTTGTCGGGCAGTGTATGATCATTATGGGCTGAGAGGTTAAGTGTAAGACCATTGACGATAATACCTGATGGGCTAATCTTGCATCTGCCCACAGTTCCTGGGTGTTACAAGGTGGCTTGGCCCAGGGACCACTTAGGGTAAGTGTTGGGCCCATAGAGCCCATTTTGATGGGTTTCAGGGGGTGCACTGTCCATAACAGTGTATTCGGCCAGGCCTTGTAACAAAGGTTGGGCTGAACCCATGTGGCTGATGTGTAGATCAATGTTTGGGTCCCACGCCATACAAGGAAGCCCAACTGGGCAACAGTTTGGAAGGCTTAATGAATACATAACCCTAAATGGGCCTTAAGCCCATTTCGAACTGGGCTAATTTGATTAGTCTTTAAGGGGCGGATTCTGAGATAAGATCAGCTAATAGGATTGGGCCCACACCCTATCCACTTAGAGAGTCCAAGATCTAAATGAGATTTAGATTTGGAAACTTCCTAATTAGATTAGGAGTTGGTTGATCTAATCCATAGATAAGATAAGGATTATCCCTTATCTTAAAGGGACTTCTAATCCAGATATGATTTGGGTTAGCAACTCCTAATGGGATTAGGAGCTGATCCCTTTAAGTCTATAAAAGGAAGAGGGGGCAGCAGCCTTTAGACATCACATACAACACAACAGACAACCAACAGTCTTGTCTTCAGAGCTGAGATCACAGAAGAAAGAATTCTGCACCCTGCAAATTCTCTTTAGCCGCCTCCTTCTTGCAGCCGCCGCCTATAGCAGTTCGATCTCCATTCCTTGGGAGAAATCAAGATTGGATCTTGATTCCAATCTTTTGGAGAAAAGATTGGTAGGAGTTGTATTCACAAGCCATCCAGGTGATTCTTGGGAAGAATCAGGTTCTTAAGAAGGACACTGCTGATTCTGCTCCACCTTGCACTGCGCCATCTTCAGTGGGAGTAGATTTTGGTTTCTACCTTGGGCGTTAACACCTCCATTGAGAGATTATTTCTCTGTATCAGGTATTATCTCTCTCTCCTCCTTTTGGTTCAGATCTGAATCAGTTTATGGTTCAAGAATGATCATTGAAAATATGATTTTCTAAATAGGGAATTCGATTCCCAGTTGAAGGGAAAGAAAATTTTTTGCAATTCGCCCCCTTTATTCCACAATCTTGGGCATCCATGTGATGGATTTCCTATTCCTTCAGTGGTATCAGAGCCATGGTTCAAATCTTGAACCATTCTGTTTCAGATTTGGACCTACGCAAATAGGGAGAAGGCGTTCTACCTAATTTGCACAGATATGGGTTTTGGGAAATTTGTTCCCAAAACAGATGGGCAAATAATCTGAAAGTAATTTTAAATAAATCTGATTATTATTTAGAATAGTTCTTTATAATTTTCTTGATTTATGGGCTGTTGGTACAAGAGGAGATCGAAATCTTGGTTTGCGCAGGGAGAACTGCAAGATTTGCAGTTTATTGAATTTATTTATTACATTTGGTCTGTAAATAATTTTTTATTTTTAGACTCAATGTATAGGCATTCGATCTGATGTAGTAATTAATAGAAATAGGATTTCTATTTATTTTTATTTCTAGATCGAAGATGGCGGTGCAGAGAAGGAGATTTCGCAGATGGGAGATTCGCTATCTGCGATTTGCAGTTTGAGAAACTGCAATCTGTGATCTAACCTTTGTTTTGCAGGATGGAGTGTGCGAACAGCCCTGATTAACGATTTTTTTTTCTTTTATCAGTTATTTAATTTCAGATTATTTTCTTGAATTAAGCATTTAATTAAAAATCAAACCCTAGACCCATTCGAACCAAGATTGGTTCAAACTGTTTGGACCAAATCTAGGGTTTAATCAAGGCTGAAAGTCGGCCCTAATTTTCCCACTAATGGGCCTGAGGATTGATATTTAATTAAATGGTTAATTCGGCCCAGCCTATAAAGGCCCAGTTTTAAATAGTTAAAACTGCAAAAAGCACAGTTTAAAGGATAAAGCTATATGAGCCGAACTGGGTAACCCTAATTCAGCCCATATACCTAGATAATATTAATGGGCTTCCAACGGGCTTTACAGATAATTAATTGACTGGATCAATTTATCCCTGCATGAGATGTATGGATGTGTGATGTGCTGCGTACATGGGCCATAAGTGCTTGGCCCATGCTCATTCAACAGTGGCTCTTGCGCACACCATGGCTGAATGCACATCATTGCCATGGTGTCCCTTTTGGTCATTGGATGACCTCCCTCAGTGGTGGGCCCCACACCTCATCAAGAGGTTACGTGCAGAACCCTGGCCGATTAAAGGCCCACCGAAATCTGACTTTATGAAAGTCAGTGGGAGCCACTATGGTTTGACCAAAATCAAACTAGGGCGTAATTATTTGTTCCCTCCAGCTAATATGAGTGCAAGTGATAGGGAGATTCATATGATGAACTCTTTACAGGCCTTCCATCATTAGCATGAGGATGGGTCCTTCAGTAATGAGGAAACGCACCAGAAAATGGGCTATCCATTTGCTGTTGGGCTTGTCTGAGTGTTTCATAAGATGATAAGGGCGTCATAGACCGATGTGGGAGGGGCTTCACCAGAAAATGGGAACTCTCTCACGGTACCTTGGCGTTCACGAATATGATGGGTAAGCACTCACTGGACAGAAAGGTTTACCTGAAAACGGCTCTGAACCTTGTCTGACAGAGGCCAAAGGGAAAACTCATATGATGAGTGGATATGATCCTTCACAGAAAGATGGTGGGGTTATGCAGCTGAAACAGTTGGCTCCATGCACCCTATGTGATTTCCCACATTTCCAGAGACAACCCGTAGTCTCCGTCACTGAGAAAGGAGGGAAATCTCAAAGATGAATAAATGGAAATGGATCGTAGATTAAAAGCCATATCTATGAAATGAACATGAATCAAATTAGGTTGTGGACTGATGTTTGCTCTTTTATCAGAAAATGGCAAACGGATCTTTTGCAAAGCTTCTTGATGGCAACAAGCTTAAGGGCCCAAACTACGCCGACTGGTACAGGAACCTTATGCTGGTCCTAACTTCAAAAAAGCTGGACAAAGTGGCAAAGAATCCTGCCCCGGAGCGTCAGGGAGACAGGGCTTCTGAGGCCCGAAGGAGAGACTTTCTGGAATGGGAGGAGAAAAACTCCCTAGCCCGATGTTACATCATCGCCTCCTTGGACAACCCGATACAGAGGCAGTTCGATCAGATCGAACTTGCCAATGACATATTGGACAGCCTGAGGACGATGTATGAAGAGCAGAATCGTTCTACTCGGCAAAAGGTTTTGAAGCAGTTCATGACCACTCAAATGTCCAAGGGCCAACAAGTTCACGACCATTGTCTTCGGATGATGGGTTACATCAACGAACTGGAGGCTCTTGGATCCGGGCTGGACCTCGCAACCTAGATAGACGCTATCCTTAATTCTTTGCCTCCTTCCTTTAATCCGTTCATCATGAATTATAACATGAACAAGCTGAATGTCAGCTTGCAAGAGCTCAGCAATATGTTGCAGAGAGCTGAAGAACCGATTAAAAAGAATGAGCCTGTAGCTATGCTTGTTGAAGCTAGCAAAACGGGCAAGAGAAAGAGGAAGGCAAAGAAGCCTCAGAAGAAAGCCATTAAGAGCAAAAGGCAGAAGAAAGACAAAGCATCGGATGTTTGTCACTTCTGCAAAAAGACCGACCACTGGAAGAGGAATTGTCCTGCCTACCTGGAATCCAAGAAAAGTAATTTCGAAACTTGTGTTATAGAAACCAATTTATTGGTAGCTTCTGCGTCCTGGTGTATTGACTCCGGGGCTTCAACTCATGCGTGTAACTCACTGCAGGGGTTCAAGGTAAGCAGAAGGCTGAGTGAAGGAGAAGTCACTCTCTACTTGGGGACAACTGCAACTGTTGTAGCCGCGACAATAGGAACCGTGGAGTTAATTTTTAGAGAAGGAAAAGTTGTACTGAAAGATTGTCTTTATGTACAAAACTTGAGAAGAAATTTGATTTCTGTTTCAAAACTGTGTGCAGATGGTTATTCTGTCTTCTTTAGTAATATGATTACTATTAAAAGAAATAGCAGATTCATCGCATACGGGGAACTGGAGAACGGTCTCTATGTTCTACATCCATCTCTAGAAACTAACATAATCAAAACTACATTGGCTGAAATCCTCAAGAAGAGAGCCCGTGATACAGTTAATCCCACGTGTCTGTGGCATTACCGACTTGGCCACATCGGTGTTGACCGAATCACAAGGTTGGTAAAGGATGGTCCTTTGGATTTTCTAACTATAGAAGATCTTCCCACCTGTGAGCCTTGCCTACAAGGCAAGATGACGAAACGGACATTTGACGGTAAGCCTGAAAGATCTACAGGCACACTTGACCTAATACATACTGATGTATGTGGTCCCCTGAGTGTTAGGACAAGGAATCAACACGTGTATTTCATCACCTTCACAGATGATTTCTCACGATATGGTTACATGTACCTAATGAGACACAAGTCTGAATCCTTTGAAAAGTTCAAAGAGTTTAGACAAGAGGTCGAGAAACAGTTGGGGAGAGGAATTAAAGCCCTTCGATCTGATCGAGGTGGCGAGTATCTCTCTGACGAGTTTAGGGACTACTTAAAGGACAATGGGATAGTATCACAATTAGCTCCTCCTGTTACACCACAACTTAACGGTGTTTCAGAGAGGAGGAATAGGACCTTATTGGATATGGTCCGATCACTTCTCATACACTCAGAGTTACCCACATCCTTTTGGGGTTACGCATTAGAGACTGCGATTTACGTGCTGAATCGGGTTCCAACCAAATCGGTTCCGAACACTCCATTTGAACTTTGGACCGGAAAGAAACCAAGTGTCAGACACTTGAAGATTTGAGGTTGTCCAGCACACGTTAAAAGAACGAGTGCAGACAAGTTGGAATCCAAGACCAGCCGTTGGCTATTTGTAGGCTACCCAAAAGGCTCTGTAGGTTACCTTTTCTATGACCCAAGTGAGCAAAAAGTGTTCTGCAGTCGAAATGCCTAGTTCTTGGAGACCGATTATATCCTGGACATCCATCGTCAGGGAAATTGTTCTTGATGAGGAGAGCTCAGGAGCAGTTGGAGATGACCCACAAGTTCCAAGCAGTGACCAACCTAGAAGATCCACTCGGGTATCCAGGCCACCAGTCCGTTATGGTTATGACCAGGATAGTTACCTGGTAGAAACCTTGACTAGTGAGGAGGATCCCGTGACTTACGCGGAAGCTATATTGGACATAGATTCCTAGAAGTGGGTGGAGGCCATGAGAGCAGAGATGGACTCAATGGAGACCAATGGAGTCTGGACTCTAATTGATCCGTCCTCCGGGGTAAAAGCAATCGGTTGCAAATGGATTTACAAGAGGAAGAAGGGCCCCGATGGTAGGGTTGAGACCTTCAAAGCTCGTTTGGTGGCGAAAGGGTACACTCAAAAAGAGGGCATCGATTATGAGGAAACTTTTTCGCCGGTGGCCATGCTTAAATCCATTAGGATCCTCCTACTTGTAGCAGCATACCATGATTATGAGATTTGGCAAATGGATGTCAAAACAGCATTCCTGAATGGAGATCTTATTGAAGATATCTATATGCAGCAGCCGCAAGGCTTCATAGCTGCGGGTCAGGAAAACATGGTATGTAAACTTAATAGATCCATTTATGGACTAAAGCAAGCTTCTAGAAGTTGGAACATCCGTTTTGACTCTGCCGTCAAATCGTTTGACTTCGACAGAATCCAAATGAACCCTGTGTTTACAGGAAGTACAGTGGAGATAAGGTTAACTTCTTGGTTCTGTATGTAGATGACATTCTGCTCATTGGGAATGATGTAGGAATGTTGACTACGGTGAAAGTATGGCTTCCACAGCAATTCTCCATGAAAGATCTTGGAGAGGCCTCCTATATACTGGGTCTTCGACTCTATAGAGTTAGATCGAAGCGGATAATAGGATTATCCCAATCTGCCTACATTGACAAAATAGTCAAAAGATACAGCATGGAGATGATGGCATGAAAGACATTCCCTATGCCTCTGCCGTAGGGAGCATCATGTATGCCATGCTGTGCACTCGCCCTGACATTGCTCAGGCAGTGAGTGTAGTAAACAGATTTCAAGCCAACCCAGGGTAGGAGCACTGGACTGCTATGAAAAACATATTTAAGTACCTTCGAAGGACAAAAGAGTTTTGTCTTGTATTCGATGGTAGCTCACTACAGATCCAAGGGTATACAGATGCCGATTTCCAGTCAGATCCAGATGATAGAAAGTCTACATCTGGATATGTTTTCACGATAGGATCGTGTGTTGTTTCCTGGATGTCAGCAAACAGGGGTCCTAAGTAGCAAATTAACAGTCCACAACCCAAGCCGAATGCATTGCCGTAAGCGAGGCTGCCTTATGAATGAAGGTGTTCATTCCTGGATTTAGAATTCAGCACATCACCCATTCCACTGTTGTATGACAACACTGGACCTATGGGAGCATGATGTTAAGAGGTAGCATCAGTGGAGAATGTGGTAGACCCATTGACTAAGCCACTGACACAGAAAGTGTTTATGAAACACGTGGAAAGCATGGGACTCCGACTAGTACCTGATTGGACCTAAGTGCAAGAGGGAGCTGTTAGACAATTTTGTATGCCCTTAGCTTCAATCAAAATGATGTACTTTATGATTTTATTGTAAATGAATAAAAGTGCATATTTGATTCATGTTCCCTTGGTATGTTTCTGTGTAATACCCTTAAACTGGACACTTAATGAGACTCGTGTTAGTTTAGAATGTTCACAGCCAGTGGGTCGGTCTGGGGGGACCTATCCTGACAAGGCTGACACTGTGGTGCCACCAAGTCGGTTGGGGTGGCTTGTCTCAGCTACCAGGATGAGACCCTAGGCACATACAGTGTGGGATTAATTGAATCTTTGAACTGGACCAGATTTCCAGTATTGCCCTGGACCTTGGAGATTGATGGGCAAAACTGAAAAGTTACACCCGACCCCTTGACTCGATTATGATACTGCACTAGGTGTCGGATTAGGCTGTTTTTGATGTACCAATCAGTGAGATCCTTAGCGGGGGTCAAAACCTGGGTATGTTGGGACAGTCTAAGAATTCATCTGAGTGGGTGATCATAGTGACAGGATCAGCCCCTTTGTCGGATAAAGGTAATGATCGGGGATGCACTCTCACTAATGGAAACCAAGACTGCCGGCAGCCGATTTCAATCGTTGAAATTTGTTTTGCAAAATATATTTTATATGAGATAAAAAGTATATATATATATATATATATATATATATATATTATGGTTTCGAAATGTTTGCAAATAGGTTTTAATTCCCGGGATCCATACATTGAGAGAGTGCAACACTGTTCCTTGCAGCCGAGGGAGAGGTCCTCTCTTGTCGGGCAGTGTATGATCATTATGGGTTGAGAGGTTAAGTGTAAGACCATTGAGGATAATACCTGATGGGCTAATCTTGCATCTGCCCACAGTCCCTGGGTGTTACAAGGTGGCTTGGCCCAGGGACCACTTAGGGTAAGTGTTGGGCCCATAGAGCCCATTTTGATGGGTTTCAGGGGGTGCACTGTCCATAACAGTGTATTCGGCCAGGCCTTGTAACAAAGGTTGGGCTGAACCCATGTGGCTGATGTGTAGATCAATGTTTGGGTCCCACGCCATATAAGGAAGCCCAACTGGGCAGCAGTTTGGAAGGCTTAATGATAACCAAACTTCCCAAGGGCTAGTCTGAATCTATCGAACCAAGCTCTAGGTGACTGGTTCAAACCATACAATGCCTTATTGAGCCGACAGACCTTCTTACTTGTCTCTGTATCATAGAATCCAGGAGGCAACCGCATGTAAACCTCTTCCTGCAGGTCTCCATTCAAAAAAGCATTTCTAACGTCCATTTGGTACAAAGGCCAAGTGTGGCTTGCTGCAAGAGATAATAGAACTCGAATGGTGGTCATCTTGGCTACCGTGGCAAAGGTCTCCAAGTAATCTATACCATAAGTCTATACCCATTGTGCTTCATAGTAAATACCCATCTGCATCCAATTGGTTTCTTTCCTTTGGGCAGATCAACTAGCTCCCAGGTGTTATTTTTCAACAGGGCATCCATTTCAACTTGCATTGCATCTTTCCACTCCAGGACGGATAGGGCTTCTTGCATTGTTCTTGGAATAGGGACATTGGCAATAGAACTAAGATAGGACCTGTAGGTGGGAGATAGGCGATCATAGGATAAAAACTGGGAAATACAGTGGGCTGTAGATGTGGTACAATGCCGTTTACCCTTACAGACGACATTGGGAAGGTGGTCAAGGTCATCTGCAGGAGGTGAAGTGGCAACAGTGGAAGAAGTCTCTGTGGGCCCTAGGACTGTAATACCTGGACTTGGAACCGCAGAAGAGACTGGAGCTGGCCTGGACTGCTGATGACCGGGATCAACCTTCCTGCATCACCTATGATAGACCCTCAACTCCTGATCTCTCTAACCACCCTCACTATTGTAGCCCTCATCACCCAATGGAATAGGTAAGGGAACAGCCCCAAAAGTATTAACCCTACCCTCACTGCGCTCCCCCTGAAGAAAGGGACCCAAATTCCCACTCGCACTGCTCTCCCCCTAAGGAAAAACCCGAGAATAATAGGGTGTCTTCTCAAAGAAAGTGACATCCATGGAGACAAATCTCTTCCCTGAGACAAGATCATAACAACAATAACCCTTTTGAGTTTGTGCACAACCAAGAAAAATGCATTTGGAGGCCTTTGGTTCGAACTTGGATTGATGGGGTCCGAAAAGCTGAACAAAACAGGTACAACCAAATGTTTTAAGGGGAACGACAAACAACTCCTCATTTGGGTATAGAAGGGAAAAATGAGATTTCATATCAAGAACCCGGGAAGGAACCCGATTAATAAGATATACCGCTGTGAGGATAGCATCACCCCAGAAGCGAATAGGGACATTGGAGGTAAACATAATACTTCTAGCCACCTCAAAGATGTGCCTATTCTTCCTTTCTGCAACTCCATTCTGCTGAGGTGTATGAGGGCAAGTGCTATGGTGGATAACCCCATGATTAAGAAGGTAAGATGCCAATGGCTTACCAAATGGCTTACCAAAGTATTCATTTGCATTATCAGATCTATGAACTTTTATCTTGGCATCAAACTGGGTTAGGACCATTCGATGAAAGTTTTGGGTTAGGGCGGGAACCTCATTTTGTGAATGCATAACATAAACCCAAGAAAACCGGGTATGGTCATCAACAAATAACAAAAAATATCTGTACCCACCAATAGAAGGGATGTGATATGGTTCCCAAACATCAGTATGCACAATATCAAAAGAACTATTACTCCTTTTATTACTCAATGAATAAGATTTTCTACAATGTTTAGCAAACTCACAACTTTCGCATTTCAACAGGGACAACTCAACAGACTCAAACAAAGTAGGAAACAGACTCTTTTTAAGGACCGAAAAGACAAATGACCCAATCAATTATGCCAAAGCATAACCGGCCTCACACTCTGAGAAATTGTTGGACAATTTTTGTATGCCCTTAGCTTCAATCAGTTTTGATGTACTTTTGACATTTAATGTAAATAAATGAAGTACATGTTTGATTCATGTTGTGTGGTATACTTCTGTGTGTAAGACCCTAAAATTGGACACTTAATGAGACTTGTGTTGGTTTTAAATGTTCACAGCCGTTGGATAAGTCTGGGGAGATTTATCCTACCAAGGCTGACACTGGTGTGCTGCAACCTGTTGGGGTGGCTTGTCTCAACCGCCAGGGTGAGACCCAAGGCACATGCAGTGTAGGATTACTTGAACCCTTGAACCGGACCAGATTTCCAGTATTGCCCTGGACCTTGGAGATTGATGGGAAAAATTGGGAAGTTACACCTGACCCCTAGACCCGATTATGGTACTGCACTAGGTGTCGGATTGGGCTGTCTTCGATATGCCAATCAGTGAGATCCTTAGCGGAGGTCAAAACCTGGGCATGTTAGGACAGTCTAAGAATTCATCTAAGTGGGTGATCATAGTGATGGGATCAGCCCCTTTGTCGGACAAAGGTAATGATCGGGGATGCACTCTCTCTGATAGAAACCAAACTGCCGGCAGTTGATTTCAATCGTTGGAATTTTGTTTTGCAAAATTTATATATATGATATATATTTAAGTATGGTTTCAAAATATTTGCAAATGGTTTTAATTCCAGGGATCCATATAAGTAGAGAGTGCAACACTATTCCTTGCTGCCGCGGGAGAGGTCCTCTCTTGTCGAGCAGTGCTTGATCATTATGGGCTGAAAGGTCAAAGTGTAAGGCCATTTGGGATAACACCTGATGGGCTAATCTTGCACCTACCCACAGTCCCTGAGATTTTATAAGATGGCTTGGCCCAAGGACCACTTAGTGTAAGTGTTGGGCCCATAGGGTACATATGATGGGCTTAGGGGGTTCACTAGGCTCTCAAGTGAATTTGGCCAGGCCTTGTAACAGAGGCTGGGCCGAACCCATGTGGTTGGTGTGTAGATCAATGCTTGGGTCCCACGCCATACAAAGAAGCCCAACTAGGCAGTAGTTTGGAAGACTTTTGAGCACTTGATTCTTATTGGGCCTAAAGCCCGTTTCGAATTGAGCTGATTTGACCAGTCATTAACAAGGGGCGGATCTGAGATTAGGATGAAGCCCAAAAGCTTATCTAATCTGCAGATAGGATTAAGAAGAGTCCTAATCCAAATACATATTTGGATAAGGGCAACTCCTGATATGATCAGGAGATCTTTTCTTAATCATTAAGCAATTGGAGGAAACCCTATTCGATTGACAAGAATTTGAACCCTAGGGATTTTACACAGCACACACCCTGGAAGTTTTGAGATAGGATCTCAGATATCCTAGAGAAGAAAAGCAGTTCGCCATCTTCTTCTCTAGTTTCCTCCTGTTGCAACCACCCCCATCTACTACAGTTCGATTTCTCTGTCAGAGAAAGATCAAGAAAGAGTTCTTGATATTAGTCTTTACTGAAAGGCTGATTCAGTTTGGTGCTCATTGTCTTCCAAAGGATTCTTGTGAAGGATTCAGTGTGTAGGATGCACTCTGCTGGTTCTGTTCCACAGTTGCTGTGTCATCTTCAGCAGGAGCAGATCTTGGTGTCTTCTTTGGGCGTGAACACCAACTTTGGGAGATATTAATTCTCTGGATCATGTATAATCACTCCCTTCTCTTTTGGTTCAGATCTGATTCTGTTATGGTTCAAGTAGGATCCTTGAATCTTGATTCTAAAACAGGGAATGTGATTCCCAGTTGGAAGGTAGGTAGAAAATTTTTGAAATTCGCCCACCCATTCCGCAACCTTTTTGGCGTCCATATGATGGATTCTACCATCCCTTTCAAAAACAAATGACTTCTTATCCACTGACTCTTCCCGACGAGAACTCTCTCCGAGCAGATAGATCCCATTCGTCTCACGGCCAGTCCCAATCACTGCCTTCGTCTCTAGGTCCTGAAAAACACATCGATCAGGGAAGAAAGTTACTGAGCAGTTCATATGTTTGGTAATACTATTGACTGAAAGAAGGTTAGTATCAAGCTTAGGAACATGTAAGACAGAAGACAGGGAGATAGTATCCCGATAGCTTGATGTCACCGTTGCCAGAAATGGGGACAAGAGAGCCATCAACAATAGATACTTCATCCCTACCAGAAGATAAATGGTAAGTGGTAAACAATGAAGGCAAGCTACGCATATGGTCGGATGCACCTGAATCTATTACCCAAAAGGGTCCAGTAGTACCTGGAGCTGAGGCATGGTAGGCTGAGGCTCGAGTACCTGAATGTGCGAAAGCAGATGTGGCAGGGGCTGATGGTGACTGCGGTGGCTGAGCTGAGTCCCAACTTCCTTTTCCAATTGTATTAGAGCAGCCCGAACTGCAGCTAAGGTCTCTAAGGGTGTGCCTCTTGTGCCAGACGAGGATGCTGAATCAGTATTCACGGCCACATGAGCATTACCCTTCTTGCTTCTCAAATTTTCTAGGACCAAATGAGGATGCAGCTTCCAACATGTTTCTTTTGTGTGTTTGGGTTTCTTACAATGCTCACATACCACATCCCTTTTATCTTCCTTCTTCCTGTCCCTTTCTGAATCACCCCCTGATTTGGGTTTAACAGCTACAAGGGCTGGTGTAAGAGGCTGAGGTTGCATCATGACTTTCCTCCTGGTCTCTTCACTATGCACTAAGGAGTATGCTTGGGAGAGAGTCACACTATCATACTCCGAATTCAGGCCTGCCAGAAACTCAAACACCCTGTTTGTCTCGACTTGCTTTCTATGGATCTGTGCATCTTTGGGGCTCTCCCACTCAAGAGTCTCTAAGTGATCAATCTCATGCCACAGGGACTTCAAGGTAGAGAAGTAGACCGAAACCGGTTTCTCTCCTTGTTTAAGAGTATTCACTTCACATTTCAATTCATATGCTCTGGCAACATTAAGGGGTTGGGAGTAAGTTTCTTTCATAACATCCTATATCTCATTGGCTGTCTTCGCCCTCAAGTAATTTCGGATGATATGAGGCTGCATAGAATTACACAGCCATGTCATAATCAAGTAGTTTTCTTGGACCCACTTGGTATACATAGGGTCTCCCTTGGAGGGTTCTTTCACATCTCCGAAGAGATACCCTAATTTACCCCTTCCCCCAATAGCCATCATGGCTGATTGGGCCAATTCCAAATAGTTTGACCCATAAAATCTTACGGTTGTAATCTGAAAACCTGTCTCAGAAATACCACCATAACTGTTGTTCCCAAAACTGCCTTCTGCCTGATTTTTAAACTCCATTTCGGTCAAGAACCAGTAGTCTAAAAAATTAGGGTTACTACAGTCAAAGAACAGCACTTAGACTATCAATCACAATGAAAAATCAGTATAGAACGAATCTGTATTCACGGTATATGTGCATGAAACAGGTATAAGTCTGATCTGAAACCAATTAGCAAACACAACAGCAACAGTCCGTACAGTTTTCACCCCTTAAAAGAGTTCGAAACCCCAAAAAAATCTAAAAACAGCTTAGAGAATAATCTGATATTCTGAAGCAGAATTAGGGTTTTAATCAGTCCTTAAAAAAAAATTCTCAGCCGCACATTCCAGGCAGTACCGTACAGATAAGACTTGTAGTAGGGTTAATATGAAACCCTAAAACTGATCAATGTTGAGGAGAAAACTTAAGAAGAGCTTCACAGGTAGATCACAAGACTCTGCCCAACATTAGGGTTTGCTGCAGGGTTAAGACAAAACCCTAGAGAATAGAAAGAAGAAAACCCTAAAGTGGTTCGGCCGCACTTTCTAGATAGGTCCAACCTATCTTCTCTGATAGTACTTCTCTTAGAAAATAAAATAACATACAAGAGAATGTTGTTCGCTGTCTTCCAAGGTTACCTGAACCCTAGCCTTCTCTGATTCTTCCTGATCACCAACACTCTGCAACCGTGGCAAGTCTTCAACAACTGCTAAACCCTCTGGCGATCTCCAAGAATCAGCCAACGAACTCTACTTTCTCAGCTTCCAGCCCTAGATGGTTCTCATCTGGTCGGCTGGACTAGACTCACATGAGAAACCCTAGCTCTGATACCATGTAGACATTCAAGACTGCCATCAGCCTTGAACCCTAATAGATTTCAGGTTCGAAAATAGAAGAAAAAGTATAGAAAAGAGAGGAGAAAGAGAAGAGAGAGCAGTAAGACACAAGGGTTGAAAGGAGGGACAGAATCTTAATGTTTTGCCGCCGCCACTTTTATTTAGTATTTATAGGTTATGCTAATTACATGGAAGGACAGATCTGCCCTTAGTATTTACATAACAAATAGAACACAATAAAATTGAAATAAATAACAACTGAAATAACAGATTGACCACCAGCTAACCCTAGGATGGATAGAACACATTCTACCCTACGAACACAGTAGGACCATAGCTGTGGGGCCCACATCAGTGTTCTCTACAGTCTTCAACAAGTTTTAAATATCGATACACCCGACACACACAAACCTTGTGTATCAGGTGTTTCCAAGGCACACAAGCCTTTTTTTGTTCTTTTCAAATGTCTACAAGGGGTCAGTCTTAGGCCTGTCCACCCCCTGAAACTGCCAAAACCCAACGTTATTTAAGAGTATTGGGGACTTGGGGTGCTACCGGAACAATAAGATACACCTGATACACCCCAATTCATGACAAAACTTTGAACATTGGTCTTCAATGCACATGACCAAACCATCTTACTCAAATTTCTCTTCAAATGACTTATTTTATCACCTGTAAAACTCCAGATGCATCCCTCCATTTTCCCTTTGGTTACCTTGACCTTTTCCAGTACCTTCATTCACAATTCATAACAAAGGGAGAGATTAAGGAGCATGTTGCCAATAGAAGTAGAGCAAGATGGGAAAAAGCAGAAGAGTGCATCCGGAGTCTTATGTGACAGGCAAATAAAACCTAGATTAAAAGGAATTTTTTTTTATAGAACAGTTATAAGGCCATGGTGTAGAGCGTTGAACAATCAAGGTACAATATTCCCAAAACATTAATGTAAGCTAAATGCATATGCTGAGATGGATGGTTAGGAAAACTAGAATGAGCAGAGTCAGAAATGAAGTCATTTGAAAGAAATCAGAAGTAACTCCAATTAGGAAAACTAAGATGGTTTGGTCATGTGCATAGATGACCACTAACAGCATCCGTAACAAGAAGTGATCTCTTGCAAGTTGAAGAGGGTAGAAGAGCTAGGAGTAGACCACCAAGGACATCCGTCGAAGTAGTAAGAAATGATTTAAGCACTCATAATTTAACAATGGATATGGCATTAACAGAATAGAATGGCGAAACCGGATTCGTGTAGAATGTACTTGGGATTTGATGATGAGGAGGAGGATGAATCTAGTTCTTCTTGTTATTTTAATTTCTTAAGTGTTCTTCATTTAAGCCTTGCAATGATAATTTGGTTCACCAAATCAATCTTTCAGTTCTATTGTTCTTTTGCACCTTCTTCTTATTCTGTTTTTTATCAGCACTTCCCTTTTATTCCCTTTCTTAAATGCCATAGTTCTTTGATTTAATTTGAATATACCCTCTAGTTTGTCCATGATCATCTTCCAAATCATGTACCAATATACTGTGCATCCAGCATTGTATTTGAAATTCCAATATACACAATAAATGCAAAAGTAATTAGATAAAGATGACATTTTATTGACAGTAAATAATTAACTGAAAGTTAATAACTATAAGAAGCTTAAGTCTGTATGTAATGTATATATTTCAAAAGTTTATACATAGAGAAGGTTAACACATGAGACTTACATCCTTTTTGTCTTGAGGCAATAGAAATGGATCCCTGACGCTAAGTCCTGACACTATTGTAAGAATAGGATCAAAACAGTGAAAGATAGCCCCCATTACAAGCATTTTTCCAAGCTTGGGATCAACTGGAAGCATTGATAGAAACTCTCCTGAAAATCAATAAAGAAAACCATGATGATATGAAACGGAGCCCAGGATTGAATGTCGTTTATCATAGTAACTCTCAAATGTACAAGAATAAAATGATTCACCAAGATTTGTCATATTCTCCCTTTCATCAAGTGCTCCAATCATCTTCAGGAAATCAACAGCATTTTGGACCTGATAACATACGGAAGCTGTCAACTTCTGTACATAGCGAGAGAGAGAGAGAGAGAGAGAGAGAGAGAGAGAGAGAGATCGGTGTTGATGGAAATGGTCTTCAAAAGTAGAAAACATGTTGGAAATATTGTACGGAAACATTTTAAAAATTATAGACATGGCGGGAACATTGTAATATATTAAAAAATATAGAATGAGTATATGCTTCAACCTTCTTATGTCCATGTTTTGCATGGGTTGTCTTGGGAGAATGCATATATTGACTGACCACACTAACTGCATAAGATATGTCCAGTCTAGTCAAACATAAGGATAACAACTTGCCAACTGGTCTTAGATAACCTGTACCATAAGGTGATCATATAGGGCTTCACCACCTTCTATGGCACAAATTCTATGATTTTGCTCAATAGGAGTGTCAACAGGTTTCACCCCTAATTTTCCTTTCTCCTTTAATATATCTAGAACATACTTCCTCTAGGAAATGAAAATGCCATGCTTTGACCTAGCCACCTCAATTCCCAAAATGTAACACAAACTTCCCAAACCATTGATCTCAAACTCCTTACGTAGGAATTCTTTTTAGATGATCAATCTTGGCTGCAACATTTCTTGTCACCACAATGTCATCTACATACACTATCAGAGCAGTCAACAAGTAACCCTTCCTTTTGATGAGAGGTGTATGGTCAGAATGAGCCTGTGAATACCCAAACTCCAGCATTGCACCCCAGAATGTCAACCATGCCTTTGGAGACTGCTTTAGTCCATACAAAGATATTTAGCCTACACACCTTGTTGTCTTTGCCACCCTCATAAAAGCCAAGTGGAAAAGTCATATACACTTCTTGCAAGTCGCCATTCAAGAAAGCATTTTTCACATCAAGTTGGAATAAGGGCCAAGAGTATTAAGTTAATAATGATGGAATTCATCTTTCCATTGGAGAAAAGGTTCCTCGATAATCAATTCCATATACCTAGATATATCACTTTGCAACCAACCTCGCCTTATACTTCTCAATAATGCCATCAGCTCTGCGCATAACAGTAAACACCCATTTGCATCCCACAAGATCTTCCCTTCTGGAAGGTCTACAATCTCCAATGTTTGATTTTTCAACAAGCCATCCATCTCCACTTGCATAGCATCCCTCCACTTAGGTTTTGAAAGTGCTTCCTGGACATTCCCAAGGACAAAACAGATGAAATAGATGCAAGAAAAGACCTGTTCTTAGGAGACAGTAAATAATAAGACAAATACTGTGAGATAGAATGAGTAGATGCTTGCCCTTGTATAGAGCAATTGACAAGTTGAGATCATCAACAACCAGGAGAGGAGGTTAAGTAGGAAGAGGTTCTGCAGGATCAACTCAAGCAACATTGACAAGGGGTAAAGTAGTAGAACTAGGAATAAAAACTGTAGCTTCAGTATCTGGGGCTCCAAAGGCATGCCAGAAGTTTTTATTTTTGGAGTCTTGGTGGTTTCAAATTAGGAGTTAGTTGCAATTTTAGAATTTTGATTTCAGTAAATATGTATGGTTCTATTCAGAGAGGGTACTCAGTAAATGAATAAATTGAGTTTTCTTCTTTTTTAGAAATGCTGTCTACTTTATTCTCTTGACATCAGAGTCAAAGAAACACATGATTTCTTCCTTTTTCATTATTATTCTCTAACATATCTCTGCTACTAGAAAACTAGCAACTATCTCTAGATGTCCCCTAGATTTAGTGTATCTTCATTGGATTTTGAAGCAATATTATTCATTAATCTTGCCTTCTATCTACCAACTCCTAAGATAGTTGGTACCAGAGTTAAAATGCCTCCTAATAAGGCCTTTCATTGAATCCTGGCCAAAGAATGTCCACAGAAATTGCACAACAACATAATTCCTAAACGTAGCCATCCTGCATTCCTTTAAATCCATTTCAAGAAATTCTTACTATTTATTAAGCTGTGTGTGTGCGTGTGCAAATCTAGAATTAATTATGTTTCTTCGTTGAAATCCACCATTTAACTAATGAAAACCAAAATACTCAAAATAACTATTCCCTAGACATATTAATGCAGGATCAAAGAAGTCAAATAACAATAATAATAAATAAATAAACGGAGAGATGAATGAAATAAGTTTATTTGAGTTCTTAGAGTCTAAGCTAAGACTGGAATGAGGCTTCCATGCCCTAAAATGACTCTAGGTCCTGTTGCTTATGCTGTTTATTTGCATCTATGTAGAAGGGCAGCCCAGTGCACGAGGTACCTGTCAATGTGGAGTCTGGGGAGGGATAGATGCACACAGCCTTACCCCTGCAGATGCACAGAGAGACTGTTCCCAAGATTTGAACCCTGGTCACCCAGGTTGCTGTGGAGCAACCCAACTGTTGTATCAAGACCCACTTTTTTTTTTAAGATAAAAGAAAAATTTTATAAAACAAAAAAGAAGATACTGTATCAAGACCCACTCTTATTTATCTTATTAGTCAGGGGTAATTAAGTCTTTTTACCCTCTTTTATGATCACCCTAATATAATAATGGGTAGGGCAGCTGACCACAGTTCTGGTTTCATTTTCTGTCTTCTCTCTACTTTCTCACTTTCTACATGAACTGCATGATTACTTTCATGGTATCGGAGCAATAGATCTGATTGGACCAAGGAACTGCACCAAGTCTTGTACTGATAGATTGAAGGTTCCACTTTCTTATTATTTTTTCTTGCTTGGTTGTAACACCAAGGAGTTGTTCCTTGATGATCCTGCTCATGATAGGAGGGAGCAAGAAAACTATTCCATTTATGATAAGCTAGAAAATTTTGCTAGGCCTCTTCTTCAAATAAAGGGATCATCTTCTGTCCCTTCTACTTCTTTTGCCACCAACTCAAGTAACCAGGCTAATGCACTCCATGTTTCTTCTATTCCTAGTGAGTCCTAGATTGTTGATCTAGAGCTTCCAACCATATGATCGGTAAGCCAAATCTCTATTTTTTTCATATCAATGCCTATCTGGGAGGGATAAAGTGAGTGTTGGGAACCTACCCAATTCAGGCACCTCTTCAAGAGGGCGCTCTCTCTTCAAGACTTAGAAGTAAGAGAAAGGAATTACAGACTTGTCTACCATTCTGAATCCAACAGTAGGATAAAACATGGGGAGGTTGCAACTGCAATTCACCTACCTCTGTAAACTCCAGTAAGATTGAGCATGTGGGAATGCCATCACCAGTGCAATGCTTGAGAAGCTATACAGGAAAAAGTGGATGAAGGTGATTGAGGAGGCAGGTTCAGTCGACAGGCAACATGCCCAATCCATTCAAGGATATGAAAAGAGCCATAGTACTTAGGTGAGAGCTTTCTCCCTACTCATCTTGCCAGAGAGGTCTGGCAATAATGGTGGAGTTTCAGGTACACCAGATTACCAACTTGAAACTCAACAATCTCGTGCGCGGTCGTACTAGGATGTTGTCCCTTGTAACCAACTGCTCATCTACTATGGCCACCGCACCCCTTTCTTAAGGAAGTATAGATGGAGGATCACAAACATATAGGGCCTGAAAGGTGTCATGCTTGTCAACCAGTGGAACATGAAATTATAGCAAAATTCTACCCACAGTAGCCATAGAACCCACAAACGATGGTTTTCACTGGCATAACACAGTGAATATATTTCAACATATCAATTAACAACCTCAACCTATCCATTAGACTGAGGATGATAACTACTGTAACAGTGGAGGGCAGTCCCATGGAGTTTGATATATTCCTACCAAAAAATTTCATAGGAAGGTAGGATCTCACTCAGACACGATGGTCTGAGGTTGTCAAAACTGTTGGAACAGACCAACAGAAGGCAGTTAATCAGTTTTACAAGAGAAGGCCACATCAGCACAACTATCCATCCACTTGTAACAACTGCCATCCACTTGTAACAACTGTAACAATCAAGATTGTAACACTATAAGTAGTAGAGCAGAAAAGGAATAGGTCATTGACTCTTTCAGCATTAAAACTCTCCCCTCTCTCTCTCTCTCTCCTTCCAAGAATTCATGAGGTTGGCCCCTCGAAGAGCCCTGAGTTAGACAGGTTCCTAACAATTTGGTATCAGAGCCAGCATGACCAACACAAGAAACACGTCAGTAGACACCCGAGTGGATCAAATGGAGGTCGAGATCCATCGAATGTCTTCAGATCTCAAAGAAATGAAGGAAGGCTTCACTGCTCTCCTCCTTCGACTGGAGCGGGGGGCAACGAACATTGATAGAGGAAGCCAAGAAGAGCACAACAATGAAAACAGTTGCAGAACAGGGGCGGCAACAAGAATAGCCAAAGTCGGCTTCCCCATCTTCTCAGGCTGCGACCCAACTCCCTGGATTCTCAAAGCCAAAAGGTATTTCGATTACAATGAACCACTGGGGCAAGATAGGGTAGCTCTGGCTTCTGCGCATCTTGGGCACCCTCGTCAAACCTGGGCAGACTTCACGGACGCCATGACTGTCCGTTTTGGATCATCTGGGTTCGAAGATCTTGATGAAAATTTGGCAAAGCTGCGGCAGGTGGGATCAGTAAAGGAATACTAGATGGAGTTCGAAAGGCTGGCCGTGAGAGTCCAAGGGTGGATGGAGAAGGCATTAGTGGGAAGCTTCGTTGGCAGCCTAAAAGAAGAACTGCGACTGGAAGTGAAAACGATGCAGCCCACTTCGGTCATCAATGCGGCAACACTAGCAAGATTGTATGAGGACAAGTTCAGTCAAGCAAGAAAGGTGCAGCGACCATGGGGTCCAGGAGCAAGAAGGGAGCAAGAAAGGACGACAGCACTAGACAAGGAGAAAGGAGTACTTGGCCCAGGCCCAATGGTTCCTTTCAAACGGCTTACATGGGCAAAGATGCAAGCCTGCAAAGACAAAGGTCTCTGTTACAATTGCGAAGAGAAATTTGGGCCGGGCCATCGCTGCAAGAAAAAGCAAGCGCTTCTCCTCCAAACAGATGCCGAAGAGGAAGACGACATCATCGGTTGCGGAGAATCTAACCTAGGGTGGGAAATACAATCCAATGGCACGCCCGAAATATCCTTACAAGCCCTTACGGGACTTGCGTCCCCTCAAACAATGAGAGTCGCAGGGCTGATTCTAGGACGCCAAGTGTCAATCCTCATAGACAGTGGCAGCTCCCTTAACTTCATAACTCAAGTCTTGGTGGATAAAATGGGACTTCCGGTTCAACCAACAACGGCCTTTACGGTTCATGTGGCCAACGGTAACAACCTATCTTGCAATAGCATTTGCATGGGCCTACCACTAAAGATTCAGGGTCATCACTTTGCGGTGGACCTATATCCTCTCCATCTCAGTGGAGAGGACGTGGTGCTAGGCATTCAATGGTTAAGACAGCTAGGACCCGTTGTCTGTGACTAGGCCCATCTCACCATGGACTTCACATCAGGAAACTCAACAGTCCATCTACAAGGGCAAACATGCAAGGGCCCAAGTCCCATCAGTCTTGCAACACTGACAAAACAAAGAGGAGATTCAGATCAGCCCATATTCATGCACATGGACTCAAATTGGACCAGGCCATCCTTAGCTAACAGCAGCCCAGATGGGCTTAGAGACTTCCAAAGCCGCCTACAAGAACTCCTTCAGCACTATGGCAACGTGTTCAAAGAAATCGAGAAGCAATGTAAGACCCTACCGATACCCTTACTTTCAAAAATCTGAAATCGAGAAGCAAGTTCAAGATATGCTTAAGCAAGGGATAATACAGCCTTGTCACAACCCATTCTCTTCATTGGTACTATTAGTCAAGAAAAAAGATGGGACGTGGCGGTTCTGTATTGATTACAAAGCCCTTAACAGCATCACCATTAAAGACCGATTTCCGATACCAGTCATTGATGAGCTACTTGATGAACTCAGTCAAGCCACCATATTCTCAAAACTAGATTTACGAGCTGGGTATCATCAAATAAGGGTACATAAGGAGGATGTTAACAAAACAACTTTCAGGACACATGATGGCCATTATGAGTTCCGGGTCATGCCATTTGGGTTGACCAATGCTCCAGCCACATTCCAAGCATTGATGAATGACATATTCCGGCCATATTTATGTAAGTTCATCCTTGATGAATGACATATTGGTCTATAGTCCCAATTGGGAGGAACATCTAAACCATCTACGGGTCACCCTTGCAACACTTGAGGCCCACCAGCTGTTCGCTAAAGAGTCCAAGTGCTCCTTTGGACAAAACCAAGTTCACTACTTAGGACATGTTGTAGAAAAGGGGCCTATAGTGGCTGACACAGATAAAATCTCCAGTATACTGGGCTGGCCGCAACCCAAATGTGTGAAAGAATTGAGGGCCTTCTTGGGCCTGTCCGGGTACTATTGCCGCCTCATAAAAAACTATGGCCTAATAGCTACCCCATTGACCCATTGCTGAAACAAGACGCTTTTAGCTGGTCAACCCAGGCCCAACAAGCTTTTGAGCAATTGAAACAGGAAGTTGCGAGCCCTCCAACATTAGCACTGCCTGATTTCACAAAAGATTTCATCATTGAGTGTGATGCCTCTGGTCAAGGAGTTGGGGCTGTTCTCATGCAAGATGAGCAACCACTAGCCTTTTTCAGTAAGGCCTTAACATCACAAAAGTGGACCAACATTGGCGATCCTACTTGATCGGTAGACCGTTCACAATTCGGACCGACCATCAAAGTCTGAAGTTCTTATTGGATCAATCAGTTCTATCCCCGGAACAGCAACGCTGGATATCCAAGCTACTGGAGTACGAGTACAAAATTGAATACAAAGCAGGGGCTGCTAACCGAGTAGCGGACGCCCTCTCACGGCACCCACAGTCATTTTAGTTACTAGTATCTTCCCCAACTTCTCCACTCCTGGATCTACTGCGAAAAGAAGCCCAATCCTATAAGGAGTTACAACAGTTGAAGGCCCAAGTATTGGCAAATCCCTCACTGCACCCCGGGTACACAATTAAGAATGATCTACTCCTCTTCAAGGGACGCTTGGAAATCCCGGCAGCCTCGGATCATCTCAGGAAGCTCCTGGAATTATTCCATGCCTAACCCACAGGTGGCCACTCCGGCATCCTACGAACACAAAAGCGCATCGCTACACAATTTCATTGGAAAGGCATGTGTACATCTATCCAAAACTTCATAACCGGGTGTGCAGTATGCCAACAAAACAAGTCAGCCACTACAACATCGCCACACAATTGAATACAAAGCAGGGGCTGCTAACCGAGTGGCGGACGCCCTCTCACGGCACCCACAGTCATTTTAGTTACTAGTATCTTCCCCAACTTCTCCACTCCTGGATCTACTGCGAAAAGAAGCCCAATCCCATAAGGAGTTACAACAGTTGAAGGCCCAAGTATTGGCAAATCCCTCACTGCACCCCGGGTACACAATTAAGAATGATCTACTCTTCTTCAAGGGACGCCTGGAAATCCCGGCAGCCTCGGATCATCTCAGGAAGCTCCTGGAATCATTCCATGCCTAACCCACAGGTGGCCACTCCGGCATCCTACGAACACAAAAGCGCATCGCCACACAATTTCATTGGAAAGGCATGCATACATCTATCCAAAACTTCATAACCGGGTGTGCAGTATGCCAACAAAACAAGTCAGCCACTACAACACCAGCAGGCCTCTTGCAACCACTCCCAATACCAACCCAAGTCTGGGATGATATATCAATGAATTTCATCACGGGATTGCCCATTTCTACCGGCAAAACAGTTATCCTTGTGGTAGTAGATAGACTGACGAAATACAGTCATTTCCTACCTCTATCACACCCATTTACAGCAAACACAGCTGCTGAATTATTCCTCTGGGAAATTGTGTGCCTACATGGACTCCCCAGCTCAATTGTATCAGATAGGGACCCTATTTTATGAGCCGTTTTTGGGCTGAGCTCTTCCGCCTACACAGGGTTAAACTGTTCAGGTCAACTAGCTACCACCCCCAATCTGATGGACAGACAGAGGCGGTTAACAAGAGTCTTGAAACATATCTGAGATGCTTCGCAGGAGATCGACCAAGACAATGGGTGAAGTGGATCCACTAGGCCGAATGGTGGTACAACACCACTTTCCATAGCGCCGCGGGGATGACAACCTTCAGAGCTTTATATGGTCAGGACCCACAGTAGCGGCCGTTGAAGAACAGCTAACGCAACGAGATGAGGTGCTAAGGGAACTGAGACATCATCTCTTACAGGCACAGCAATGGATGAAGCACACCTATGATAAACACCACAAGAATGTCCAATATGAACTAGGTGATTGGGTATTTCTCAAATTACAACCTTTCAGGCAGATTTCAGTTGCAAGTCGACAGTGGAACAAACTCAGCCCGCGCTATTTTGGCCCATTTAAAATCCTGTAGAGAATAGGATTAGTGGCCTACAAACTGGACCTTCCAGCAACATCCAAACTGCACCCTGTATTCCATATCTCCTTACTAAAGAAAGGGCCGAAGTCAGGAGTCATTACAAGTACAACCCTTCCCATATTTTCAGAAGAAGGACAAGTGCAGACTGAGCCAGCCCGCATCATTGATTTCAGATGGGTGTGCCGGGGTGGCAGAGTCATACCAGAAGCATTAGTTGTTTGATCTAACCTTCCGGAAGAGGATACAACCTAGGAATTCTACTTAGATCTGCAATCAAATTTTCCTACATTAGACCTTGAGGGCAAGGTCGCTCTAAAGGAAGGGGGGATTGTCAAAATTGTTGGAACAGACCAATAGAAGGCAGGTAATCAGTTTTACAAGAGGAGGCCACATCAGCACAACTAACCATCCACTTGTAACAACTGCCATCCAATTGTAACAACTGCCATCCACTTGTAACAACTGTAACAATCAAGATTGTAACACTATAAGTAGTAGAGCAGAAAAGGAATAGGACATTGACTCTGTCAGCATTAAAACTCTCCCCTCTCTCTCTCTCTCTCTCTCTCCTTCCAAGAATTCAGGAGGTTGGCCCCTCAAAGAGCCCTGAGTTAGGCAGGTACCTAACAGAGGTATACCATGCAGCCACATGACTTACCTTTATGAATGCTTCTGCCACGGATGTCACAGTATGAGGGTGAGAGATGGGAATAAAATGTTCATATTTAAAAAGGCAATCCACAACAACAATGATGACAGCCTTCCCTTTAGACTTCAACAACCCTGTAAAGAAGTTTGTGGAGACTTTCATCCCACACCTTCCCAAGTATCTTAAGTGGATGGAGGAAACCGGCAGGGGACTGAACCTTGTATTTCTGCCATTGACAAACAGAGCATGAGGTGATGAACTCCCAAACTACTTTCTTCGTATCATACCAGAAATAGTGTGAGGCAAGGCATCCATAAGAACGCAGGATACCGGAGTGCCCATCTTCAGGTGATGCATGAAAATCAAGGAGACTTTGCAGATGGACTGAAGTGGCCGAAATCACTAGCCTCCCTTTATAGAAAAGAGTCAAGTACCACAGGGTATACCAAAGCATCATGGTTCGTAATTTCAATATCGATGAACATTTGCCATGTAAAGTTGGAGAAATTTTGAAGATATTCGCTAATTTTGCTAATATTGGAGAATCTAAAAAGTTAGGAAAGTTTTCTAGAAATATAATTGCACATTTAGGGCTCAGTAAACCATAGAAAAGAACTATAAAAAACAAATGGGAAAAAATCAAGAGACTATAATAGGTATCCTTCTCTTTAACTCCCTATTGTCCTTTAGCCATCTTCTTTTCTTTATATATGTCAATTACCTCCCACTTTAACTTTTGTAAGAGTATTCCTTTGTAGTTGTATGCATTTTTCTTTTTCTTTTGAATTATAGTGAATATAGTGGTACTAGAACAGAAGATCCATATGGCTGAACAATCAAAGGACTATTGTGGGCCTTAACAGCACTATTGTGGCCTAACAGAATGAACTCAACCTTAAAAAGGATCATCCATCACCCTACCACCACTTACAATGTAGACAATGTAATGGCCAAGTGCACCATATGAGTATTCTAATCAGGTCTATAAACAAGTATATCATCAAAGAATACAAGGATAAACTTACATAGGTAGGAAAAAAATTTCTCGTTCATTAGTGCTTGAAAAGTCAAAGGTGCATTGGTAAGCCCAAATGGCATTACCAAGAACTCATAATGGTTGTCATGTGTATGGAAGCTCATCTTGTGCACATCTGGAGGACAGACTTGCACCTGATGATACCTGGACCTGAGGTCTAATTTGGAGAATACTGACGCACATTGACGCTCATCCAGAAGCTCCTAAATACCATCTAGAGGGATCCTATTGTTAGAGACTCAGGTGTAAGGATTAATCATACCAAGCCCCTTATTCAGCAAGTTTACACAAGGAGGAGCCAGAGACCATGTCAGCAGGTGGTTACAGCGGCTCAACAACCTGAGAATCAGCAATAATAAAGACAGCATCATAGTTCTTGCATACTTTCCATTCCTTCCTTTCAGAGCCCAACTGACAATCCTTGGTGCACCCCATCCTGATCTTCACAATTACTGGCTGAAGCTCCTCTTTCCAGCTGCACAACTACGGTGGCCAATGTTTCCTTGATCTCCTAGAGCTCACCACTCACTTTGTGCAAATGGACTTCCATTCTGTCAACACAATCTTCCACCATCTCTGACCTCATGCTCGCATTTTGCTTCTGCCACAGACCACCGTGGGTCTGGTACCGATTCTGTTTGGAACTTGTCTAACTTAGGAACCTCTTCGAGAAGGTGCTCTCTCCTCAAGACTTAGAAGAGGAGAAAGGAATGGAAAGTATGCAAGAACTCTAATGATGTCTTTACCATTACTGACTTCAACTATTTATAGCTGAATTACATCAAGATTATATCTGGTTGACAGTTACAAAGCCTAACAATCTTGATTCTTAGGTTGTGGAGCCGTGTAACCACCTGTTTGGCATGACATCATGCTCCTCCTTGAGTAAACTTGCCGAATAAGAGTCTTGGTATGACTAACTCCTGCACCTGTATCTCTAGCAATGAGGCTAACAAATGTTTCTTTCTCTTCCATTGTTAGTTATAGAACTATATCTATCCCTAATGGAATTGTGTTATCCCATGTTCTTCATGTTCCAAAACCTACTATTAACTTGTTATCTATCAATAGTAATGGTATCACTAAATCCTAGAATTGTGGTATAACCTTCTTTTCTCCAACTTTTGTATTTTTGAGGATTCAGCTTTTGGGAGAAAAATCGCTGGAGGACATGTGGTTGATCACTATCAAGGTTTAAAATGTTGATGTCGATGGAAATGTCGCTTACCAAAATATAGGACATATGTCAGAAATGTCGAGGGGAAATAAAGTAAAAATTAGAGACATTGTGGAAATATTATGAAATATGTGGAAATATGCAAAGATATTTTGTAAACTGATAAAAGAAGCATTAATACATATTTCTAGACTATTATCTTATTCCCAACCATTTTATAAAGCTAAGAAACTAAGATCAATAACAAATTAGTAAATGATGATTTACTGATTTATTATGCATTTTGATGTTTTTACAAGGTTATCTGTTATTTTCTTTTCTTATTTTTAATTCTGATTTATTATAAATTCTAATATATTTATTTCACACTAGTAAATAGAAATACATTTATTCTGATTTTTTAAATATTAAAGTTATAATGTATTATGTTTTATTATAAATTTAATAAACTGATTCTCCATTCTGTAGTATTAAGATTATGATAAATTCTGATTCCTTATAAAACTTAATGAATTTATTATGATTTTTAATACTAAATTTATAATAAATTATGATTTAGTATAAAATTTATTAAATTTATTCTGATTTTTTATATTAAATGCAGAATATGGTTTATTATAAAATTTAATAAACATTTTCCGATTTTAATAAATATTTTAAAAATACGAACTAGTTAATATTTTATTACTTGAAAAATATTTTATGTTTTATATTATAAAGTAAATAATTTATTCTTTTGTTTTTATATTTTGTAATTCTTTTTTTAAATTTTTTTGAAATATTAAATAGAAATTATTAATGGAATAATCTATATTAATATACTGTATTATATTAATATAATATACTAATATATTATATTTTTAATGTACATTAGTCGACATCCTGTCGACATTAGTCAACATCCTGCCGACATAATAGGAAAAATTGTATTTTTTTGTTATTTGGACCGGTTTGGTCGACATTTCCGAAATATAGGAAATGTTGACCGACATAATGTAATTTTTATATTACCATCCATTTTCATGTCGGTGAGCCTCAACATCGACATATGTCGGGCGACATTAGCGACATTTGGCGGCATTTGAAACCATGATCACTATATCTTGGAAAATGAAGCTGGTGCCAAGGTGTCTTCTTTTGAAGTATCTTTTCCCTACTTTGTTTAAGTCGGTGTTTGTCTCATAGTTGCAATGTCCTACAGATCACATGAGTAAACATTGTAGAACCTCTTACCCATTAAGTGAAAAAAAAATCTAATTTTTCTTTCCAAATTGTTCATTCTAATGCATGGGCCCTACTTCAACTTTATAAGAAATTTCATAAAATGGTGTATACTCAATATTAGATAGAAATGCAAGTCATTTAGTGTATTTCACAAAAGATCTAACTCAGTTTTTTATTTGAAGTCGAACATTACACCAAAGTTCTTGTCCTAGGACACCGACAGAATGGTGTCATAGAGACAAATAGACATCATTTAACTCCTTTGAATTGCAAATGAATATAAGAACCTTATTATTTTTTTTTGGGGGGGGGGGTGGGGACGCAATTGCTACCATAGCAAACCTAATAAGTTGAATGCCTACAAGGATACTATAATATAGGGCCCCACATCAGATCCTATTTCCTAATTCTCCTATCTTTCCTATTTCTTTGCATTTCCTTGGGTGTAAAAGTTTTGTACAAAATTTGTCTCCTCATGGCAAATTAGATCCGAAGCCATTTTCTGCATCGTCCTTGATTATCCTACATCTCAAAAGGGATACAAATGTTATGATCCAATTTTTTCTAAGTCATATATCTGCATGGATGTCTTATCCTTTGAATCTTAGTATTGCCTCTCATCAGTGAGGGGCATGTAGTGATGGGAAGCAAGTTGAGCTTCCCTTGTATATTCCCATTTCTTTCCTCTTCGGGCCTTTGTTCATTCTCGTAGCACCAGAAGGTCCAGCATGAATCCCAAGGTGTGAAACAGCCTGAGACCATAGATTCTATGCCACTAGAATTCCAAGAGGAAGATCCAACTCACCTTTAACTCCTTTGAATTGCTCACTATACATCTTGTGATTCCTTGTCTCCTTCATACCGTGTTTTTTTTACAGCTATTTCTAAGCAATTGAGGACGTGCATATGAATAGCACTTGCAAACTGGTAAATCTTCCTGAGGGGAAAGAACCTATTAGATGTAAGTAGGTGTTCTTTGTCAAGCATAGGATAAATATTTCTGTTGAGAGGTACAAGGTTTGATAGGTTGCTAAGGTTTATGTTAGATGTATGGTGTTGATTATACCGAGACATTTGCACCTGTTGCAAAAATGAACTCTATATGATTACTCTTGTCCCTGCAGCTAATTTGGGTGAGAACTTCACCAATTTTCTGTAGAAAATGCTTTCTTGTATGGTGATTAGGAGGAAGTATAGATGGTACAGCCCTCAAGGTTTAGGATTTAGGATTTGGTGGATCTAATATATATTATACAGCCTTACCCTTTTCTCAAAATTAAGTCTGAGATTTCCTCCCAGAAGTTGGACTGTTGACATGAACAGGGAAAACTATGGCTGTTTGCCTATAACAGCCCAGACAATTTTATTTCTTTCCAAGCATGACACGTGACCTCCCTCAAACGTTCAACTAACCATGGCGTTAAAAGCTCCATTTGATTTTTCATTTGTCAATAAAAAAACAAAAGCAAAAAAACAATTTATTTTTTCAAAAAAATCCTAGTAACGATTCTCACTCCAACCAAAAACTCTCCCCGCCCATCCCTCCAGCTGTACATTTCTTCTTCTCCATCTCAAGTATCCCAATCTCACCCCCACCCACCCAAGGTAGCCCGAGTCACATTCCAGCTGAATGGAGCCAATGTTGCAAGACTAAGGGAAAGGATCTTTGCAATGCGCAGGAAGTAGGGGCAACTACCACAACCTTGTCTGTCGACCTTCACGGTAGTCTGCACTTATACCTGGTCACCTGGGTTTGCTTGGCTCAGGCAGGGAATGAAAGGTTTCATGTTTTGATTAATGTTGACCATAGATCTCATCTAGATCCTCCACTTCCTGCAACCCACTTCAGTAATTGCATCAAAACCAAGATAGTAAATGCAGAGAGGGCTGATCTACTAAGACACGATGCACTTGCTACAATGCTGATTTAATAGACTAGTAAACGGTTGGAGAGTGGAGCTTTGGATGATGCAGAGCTCTGGCTTTCATGTTTATTATCTGCAGGGAGCAGCGCCCCTAAAATTGTAGCTGCTGAGCTTCAGCTTTCAAGTCTCATGGTGCCACATGGATGTCTTTCATAAGGGATGAGACTTGAGAGGGAGAGAAGAGCCGTCTGAGAAACTATGCAGTTCTCACCAGCAGTTGAAGTGAGGGCAACTTCAGCAACACTGTAAGACGCGATGGTGAATTTCTAATCAGAGCTATAGTCCTTAGTTAACAGAACTTTGGCCTTCTTTCCGATGTCGGAGAAGAGTCCCGGTCCCTTGCTCAGAAAGAGAACAGATTGAAGAAAACTAGTGCTGAATGAGAACAAAACAGGGGGCTCCGAAACCCCAAGAAGAGGGGAGAGAAGAGGGATGGGCGGGAGTGGTTTTTGGGGAGTGAAAAACAGAAAATCATTATTATGATGCGATGGATTTTTGAAAAAAAAATTATATATTTTTGTTGTTTTTGTCGAGAAAATGAAAAAGCAGACTGAGATTTTAACACCGGGTTAGTTGAATGTTTGGAACTGATTACGTGTCATGCTTAGGGGAATAAAACAGCCTGCACTGTTTTATGCAAACAGTCAAAGTTTTCCCACATGAACAGCCTTCTCCATCACCTTTCTCTTGGCTTCCTTTTGTAGATTTGATCAAGGATTGATGGAAGGCATGTGCATCAACATAGCACTTGTCCCTGCTGGATCCTAGGTCCTAAAGAATCTAAAACCAAAAGGTTGAATTTGACCACACCTCTAGGCGAGGGGTGGCGTCACTAAGGAAACCAAGAAATTAGGATATCACCTCAATACCAATTCCTGGTTAGAAATGGCACCCCCAGAACGAATCCCTAAAAATAAGGGGGGAAAAACCTGACCCATGATGAAAAAAAGCCAAAATCTTCTCAATGATCTCATAGGTATAGAGAATAATTTGAGCGGTCAAATAACAAAGACTTAAGTGGTGCGAAATTCTAGTGAGAAATGGGGAATATATTTGTAGAAACTTAAATTAAGCAGTCAAATTACAACAGATTCCTTTTCTTTCTCTACAAGTGAAATGGGAAAGGTATTTGACTATTTATAACATGATAACCAGCCTTCTTCACTGACACACCCTAAGTAATGAGACACAAGAACTAAAATAACCAATTCTAGAACCAATGCCCAAGAATCAGAAGATTCTAGAACAGGAATAACTCTAAGTAATTTGTATAATTTCTTTCTTTTTTTGGCTTCTAAGGATGATTTGCATTAAAATCCAGTTTTTTTTTTTGGATAAGTGCATTAAAGTTCAGTTTGGTCCCCAAAAATATAAATCAGATAGTATTGAAAGGAACCAGATTAGAATGCTTACAGCACGTGGTTCTGGTGGTTGCAATGCAGCAGATAAGAATTCCCCTATAGATCCAAGCTGCAAACATTTTATTTGCAAACAAAGAGAGTTCAAAGGAGTCCTCAAAAGTTCAGGAAGTTGATATTCAGCAAAGGCTTCATAAACACATCTAGGATAAAGGTGATAGCACTCTCCTGGTTGCACACGTCCAGCTCTGCCCCTCCTCTGCAAACAAAGTAACATAAATGATGCAAGATGTTGGTTCACATAGAAAATGGAGTAAGATAAAGTAATACTATTACTATAAATACAAACACAAAGAATCCAATCAAGACATAGTATAGATATTCTAGCATTTTGTCCATTTTCCTTGCTTTGCCAAAATACATCCAAGTCTATGTTTCATCACCATAAGTGTCAGTATTTAAAACATGTAGTTATATTTCTGAACATATCCAAGTGTATACTTTATACGTATATCAAAATCAAATAAATGTGTGTTGATTGGGAGCACTTCAAGATAGGGTTTCATGGACTTGGAATTGTATCGACAAAAAGTTGAAGAAATTAACACAAGCTATGAAATGAATCCAAACAGTCTTTGTGGGGGAGTTGTAAATGCTGAATGTTTGTAAGAATTAAGAGTTGGATATAGGAATTGGCTTCAGCCACATTTGTTTGTGGGGTGTCAGGCAGTTTGTATAAACAAATTCTTTTTTACGTTTTAATAAAATGTCAGTTATTCATTAGACAATGAATTCAAACAATGTTATGTAGTAAGGGCATAAAACTTGCAAAAATGATGTCTTTCCACATAAAACATCCACTCCGAAAAGTTCCACAATTCCACTGAAAGTGAACCCTGTCAATTGATGTCATACGAGTAAGAAGAGTGAAAAAAAAAATTAATAAGAAATCTTAGGTTGCTAGTAGAAGTGGATTTGAGGACTGCTATTGGATGGGTCAAAAATGGAAGTGAGGGACCATGGCAGTATAAATATATAATGACAGAAATTTTCTTGCTAGAAAAGTAGGAGCAAGTTGCTCCCACTTGCAGATGGATTCAATGATCACTTAATTGTTTGGCAGATGGATTTTCCAAACAAGGGACTAGCACATCTCATATGTATTTGGAGATTAATGAAATATAAAGTTGAATTTAATGGATGAATGGATGGTGGGTTAGGTAGCAATGTACTGTATATAATACATTTATTCCTACAAGTTGATAAAAGTTTTCATTTACTGATAAAAAACAAGGAAATCAACAAGGTGTGTCATACAAATACCTAGAAGGTACTCTTTGCATAAAAAATTCTTCATGATTGAGTCAAAAGACCCTGCAGTGCCCATATAAGCATGAAATTGTAATAGATTCACATGTTCTCATAATAGAGAATGCACCACTGGCATGAAAAACTGAAAAATGCCTCAACTATTCAGTGGCATGTTCCATTTGTGCATTCACAGTTTCACACAGATGATATGCCATAGTATCCATAACTAATGTGCAAGAAAACTTACTTGGCGAGCAGACGCTTGAGATATCCATGAAGGAAGTAGACAAGGTGTGTTGTTCAAAGCATCATATGTGGTTTCTTTTGCTTTTCCACAATCTACAACAAAAACTATATCATTGATTGTTATGCTTGCCTCAGCCATGTTAGTAGCAAGAACTATTTTTCGCACATTAGGAGGTGCCTTCTCAAATATTAGTTTCTGCAGAAAAGGAAAGTTAAAAGATTGTGAACAAAATGACAAAACAAAGTACATCCATTTGCAGGTAAAATTGAACTTATATACCCTTATAATGAACATGGAAACATTGAAAGTAAATAATAATCCAAGATAGAGGAGAAAATATTAAGCCAATCATATACTTCTCAGTACTTCCATTATCCATACTATGTACTAAAAATATTTGATCCATATCAGCAGGCTTCCTTTCTCCATTCCCCATCACAATTTTCTCTTTTTTTTTTTTTGTTTCAAACTTCTATTTTTTTTAATTCCCTTAAAATGATGTAATCCGTGCCACATGTAAACTTATCTAAAAGCATTCCCAACCCAATTACCTAAAAGTATTCAAATATCTCCCTCTCCTAAACTCTTACTCACTTATCATTTTATCCCACTTCCCAATTAACAAAAAGAATTCTAAAAATATCTCCACACACACACACATATATATATACTTCATGGGGCTAGACAACAGGAGGTAGCCCATCCCCCATCCCCTTACACCCCAACCCTGATGGCAGCAGGATTTGATCCCAAGTCTCTCTCTCTCTCTCTCTCCTAGCTCCCCCAAACAGAGAAAAAAGAATTACAACATAGCCCAGAGAAAATTGCTTCTTTCCACCCCTGAACTTCCTTTCATTTATATAATCCCACCATCCCATCGCCTCCTCCTTTTGAAGCCAGCCAATAACAAGCTTTGAGTCCCCTTTTATTATCAGCTTAGAGATATTTAACTCCTTAGCTTTCTGAATCCTTCCATCACAGCAAAGATTTCAGCTCTGAAAGAGTCACCCACACCAATAGGGCCAGAGAAAATAGCCCTAAATATGGCATCCACATCTCTGAAAGCAACTCCTATGCCTCACGGTTCAGGATTACCCTCACTACTACCAACAAAACTCAGTTTGATAAATCCATTGATTAGAGGGTTCCAGGAAAGGCTAGTAACAGGTTCCAATGGAGCAGAGTCCGCCACTTAACTCCACTTTTCTGAGTTTTCAACCAATGGATCGCCCTGGTTGTAATTGCTTCAATTAGGGCTTCCCTACCTCTTTCCTTATTTGCAAATAGTCTTGATTTTTTTCTTCCCATATTGTCCAGCACACAACAGCACCTGTACACATCCAGAAAATTTTGCCCCTTCCTTTTTTCCAACTAACAAAGGTAGGATTGAACAAGCTTTGTATGCTTGGCGAGGACCAAAAGGATAGGAGATTAACAAGTGATGGGAAGACTCACCATTATCCTTATAGAGAAGATATCAATGAGGAGATAAGCATCAGTTAGGTCATTTTCTTTGGAGCACAACACGTATAAATCCTACCAAGAATCACGTCCAAGAAAAAGCCACCGATCCTAGGTAGAATAGGCTTACTCCGAACTTTGTTAAATGGAAAAAATTGGCCACCAATCACAGGTGAAGGTACCTGATGGAGAGAGAGTCTAGATTCTGCATCACTTCTTGAGGGGTCCAAATATACTCTCTCAAGGTTTTAGATCAAGGTAAGAGCATTATTGACCTCAAAGTCTCTTAGACCTCTCCTAAGGTCCAGATCCCAAACATATCCAAAAGAAGAATTGGGAGGTTAGAAATTGCATAAATTGAAGGAAATTGATCTTTGAGAGTTAAGTTACCCAACCATAGATGCTCCTAGAATTTAACAAGATTACTAGAACAAGGAGTATACCTAAGAAAAGGTAAGAATGATGATGGCATGGATAGACTTCCAAGGAGAAGCTCTTGTATCCCTAGCCAGCATACCAGCACCCCTACCATCAGCCACGAGTCCATGAATACTGATAATCACCTTCCTCCACAACTTATCCATATCAATTTGCAATCTCCAAAGTCATTTTGCAAATAGAGCCACATTCTTTTCCTGAATGTTCCCTAGCCCTAGCCCACCAAATTTCTTACTTCTTCTAACCACCTCCCATCTAACTCTGGTCTTTTTTCTCCTCCCCTATCTCCCACAAAAAGTCCATCATCTCTTCTATTTGCTTGTTAATCCCTCTTGGAACCTTAGGCTCTGTTTGATTTGCTAGAAAGAGGTGAGAAAGATGGAATATTCCTAAAATATTCCACTTTCCCATGTTTGCTTTGTGAGACACACGAAAATGGGATGGGAAAATAGGGGGACGTACTTTCTCAAAAACTGGGATTTGGGGTCTTACCAAAACAGTGTGACCCCGGTGAGAAAATAAAGGGAAAGAGTATTGGGCTTGCTTTTTAAAAATGCTTATTGTCTGTCTTCTCCACCTCCTATGCCCAATAGCAACATCCAAGCTTCTGGTGACATTTTCAGATAGATGGTTGTCTCCACTTCCTATGCTGCAATGACAGTGGGCCTGGCTGCCATGGTTTCCGACAACCAATGCCAATGCTCTCTCTCTCTCTCTCTCTCTCTCTCTCTTCAGCATTTGATTTCCTTCTACCATTTTACTTCGATCAAGATATAACCTATTTTTTCTTGAAAAAACAGAGCTCTTTTCTTCTCTTCAACACTCCATCTCTTACTCTGTTATCTCCCCTGTCTACTACATGGATATTACTGTTCTCCTAATACAATGATTTCCACCAAATGTTTCCAAACACCACTATCGTTCCTTCGATTAAAATTGTGATTTTCATAAATTATTTCCAAATGCACTCAACTCATTCTGATAATTAATTATTTTCAGAATTTATCCAACTATAGAACAAATAGATGCCCTTCAACTGTAACAGATACAATGTTCAAAGCCTAGAAACCAATAAACGAATCCCAACTTTGGCAAGCCAGTAGTGTTGAAGCCCAGCTTTAGATCTCCTCTAAACCTGAAAAATTGCAATCACCCACCATATGTTCGACCAAATTCCCAGTCAAATACCTTCGCTTGGAACAGTCTCATCACAAATAGATGCCCTTCAACTGTAACAGATACAATGTTCAAAGCCTAGAAACCAATAAACGAATCCCAACTTTGGCAAGCCAGTAGTGTTGAAGCCCAGCTTTAGATCTCCTCTAAACCTGAAAAATTGCAATCACCCACCATATGTTCGACCAAATTCCCAGTCAAATACCTTCGCTTGGAACAGTCTCATCCACGCCCATGTCACCAGTCGTGATCCCTATCATCTAATTTGGAGCCTATGGGCACTTGAAATCACTACAGGAAGAAAAAGAATTTATGAATCATGATAATATAGGACAAAGTGCGCTAAAGTGCCTTCTCACAAATGCCATTTCATGGATAGCAATGGTCCGTTGTTATGTGGAAACACTATAAATATGATAGATCATGGATATACATGCGTATCGGAGAAAAACTAAGATACGCTTGGAAACACTATAAATATTTCAATAAATCAATAAATCACAAAAATACATCAACAACACTAAATATAAGACCTCAATGAGGTGTATATTAAATTAATATATTTTAATGGTTTTATGAAGAAATATATTGTAATTAATTATAATTTCATTAAAAATCCTATGTTTAGCTATAACTTATAAATTATAATTCTTAAGTTTTAATGTTTTATGGAATGGGAAAAACCCAACTCTACTATCCAACCATAAAACATCCATTGGCAAAACTTCTAAGAGAAAATATAATTAATAATTATTTATTATTTAAATAATTATTATTTATTATATATTTCCAAAAATTATCAAAAATAAATAAACATTATATAATATATTCAAAAAATAGTTATTAAAGAAGAAATTTCAGTTGCTATGTGGATATGATAGATCATCCATAGAATTATGATATATTCAACCATTGTGATCAAATGATAAAATATAATTAATTATTTATTTATTTTTTAATTCTAAAAATAAAAAATTTAAAAAAGAATTAATTATTAAAGAAGAAATTTCAATTGGCTTGTGGATATGATAGATCATCCATAGAATTATAATATTCAATTATTGCGATCAAATGATAAAATATAATTAATTTTATTTGTTTTTTTAATTCTAAAAATATAAAAAATATAGAAAATTAAAGAAGAAACTTCAATTCCCCTATTGATATGATATATAATTCCATAGATCTAAAACATATTTAGTCTTTATAGGTAGAGATAAAATTACATTTTCAAATTTTTTGTTAATTATATTTTCCCCAAATATCTTCATGAATTTTCCATAAATCTATTGAAAACACAAAAAAAAATTGTGATTATGAATGTAAGAAATGTAGGTCAACATAAATTTAAACATTCAAGAAAAGAAGAAATCACAAGATATTATAAAAATTGAAAAAAAAAAATTACCTATTTTTGCCATAGTTTTTCAAAATCTAATAAATCTTCAAAAAAAATTAACGATTCACACTTGTTTCTTGCAAATTTTTCAAATCTAGCACTCTAGGAATGAGGTTTAGAGTTTTAGAGTTGTAGAGAACACTGATGTGGGCCCCACTGCAGTGGTCCCCACTGTGCTCGTAGGACAGTAGTGTAGTTATTTGTTTCAGTTATAGTGTCAATTTGAGTCAGTTTGTTAATTCAGTTATTTATTTCAGCTTTTATTTACTTTATTTATTATGTAAGTACCAAGGGCAGATGTGTCCTTTCCATTATGTACTAAACATAACCTATAAATATTAAGAGAGTGGCGGCGGCAGATCAGTAAGAATCTGTCCCTCCTTTCAACAACTTGTGTTCTCTGGTTTCTCTTCTATTCTCTCTCCTATCTAGAAAGAGGGGCCGAACTGTGTTCAAGTTTGTTCTAGGGTTTGGCTTGCCAAACTGTGTTTAAGTTTGTTTCTAGGGTTTGACTGTTGGGCCGAACCCCCCTCTTCAAAGGTGATTAGTTTTTAAGGTTTCATATTGCCCTACGACAAGTCCCACTTGTGCAGACTACTTGGAGAGTGCAGCTGAGCACTTACTTCAAACCTACAGTTGAAACCCTAATTTTGCTCTCGCAGCAGTGGGCCCCACAGTAGTGATTTCAGAAAATAGCATCTCAGATTGATAGGCTGCCTGGTACTGTGTATGCCGATTGATTTCAGATCAGATTTGAGTTGATTTCTTGCATATACTGTGATAGGCGATTGATTTCAGATCAGATTTGGGTTGGTTACGGATCGGATCAGATCAAATTTCAGATCAGATCAATTGTGTTGGTTTCGGATCAGATTTCAGACTTGCTTGTTTGACTCTGTTTTCTGGTATAGTTGCTCCAACGGTTTGTAGCCATTGAATCTTGATCAAAGATGGAGTTTAAGGGTCAGGGAGAAAGTAGTTTTGGAAACCACAGTTATGGTAGTGTATCTGAAACCGGGTTTCAGATTACAACTATGAGATTTGATGGGTCAAATTATTTGGAGTGGGCGCAATCAGCCATGATGGCTATTGGAGGAAGGGGAAAACTGGGTTACCTCTTGGGAGATGTGAAAGAACCTTCCAAGGAGGACCCAACATACACCAAGTGGGTTCAAGAGAACTATTTGGTTATGGCATGGCTGTGTAATTCTATGCAGCCAAATATCAGCCGAAATTATTTGTGGGCAAAGACAGCCAAAGAGATATGGGATGTTGTGAAAGAAACCTATTCCCAACCCCTTAATGTTGCCAGAGCCTATGAACTGAAGTGTGAGATGAACAGCCTTAAACAAGGAGAGAAGCCAGTTTCTGTCTACTTCTCTACCTTGAAATCCTTGTGGCATGAAATTGACCATCTAGAGACCCTTGAGTGGGAGAGTCTCAAAGATGCACAGACTCACAGAAAGCAAGTCGAGACGAATAGGGTATTTGAGTTTCTGGCTGGTTGAATTCAGAATATGACATTGTGCGACAACAGATATTGACAAGAGATAGTGTGACCCTCTCTCAAGCATACTCCTTGGTGCATAGTGAAGAGACCATGAGGAAAGTCATGATGCAGCCTCAGCCCTCTTTCCCAGCCTTAACAGCTATTAAACCCAAGCCAAGGGGTGACTCAGAAAGGGACCGGAAGAAGGAAGATAAACGGGATCTGGTATGTGAACATTGCAAGAAACCCAAGCACACAAAAGATACTTGTTGGAAGCTACATCCTCACTTGGTCCCAGCAAAACTAAGAAATAAGAAGGGTAATGCTCATATGGCAGTGAACACTGATTCAACATTCTCATTAGGCACATCCCTAGAGACTTTAGCTGTTGTTCGGACTGCCCTCATACAGTTGGAAAAGGAAGTTGGGAGTTCAGCTCAGCCATCTCAGTCACCATCAGCTCCTGCCACATCTGCATTTGCACATTCAAGTACTCGAGCCTCAGCTTACCATGCTTCAGCTCCAGGTAATACTGATCACTGCTGGGTAATAGATTCAAGTGCATCTGACCATATGACTAGCTTGCCATCTTTGTTCACTTCTTATCACTTGTCCTCTGGCCGAGATAGAGAATCCATTGCTGATGGCTTTCTTGTTCCCATTTCGGGCAAGGGGGACATCAAGCTATCGAATACTATCTCTTTATCTTCTTCTTGCATGTTCCTAAGCTTGAGACTAACCTGCTTTCAGTTAGTAGTATTACCAAACACATGAACTTTTCAGTAACCTTTTTCCCTGACCGATGTGTTTTTCAGGATTTGGAGACGAGGAAGGTGATTGGGACTGGCCGTGAGATGAACGAGATCTATCTGCTTGGAGAGAGTTCTCGTCGGGAGGAGTCAGTGGATAAGAAGTCTTTTGTTTCCTAATCTGTGAGTTCGGTTATGCTTTGGCATAACCAATTAGGTCATTTGTCTTTTAAGTCTTTGAAGAGTCTGTTTCCTGCTTTATTTGAGTCTGTTGAGTTATCAAAGTTGAGGTGTGAGAGTTGTGAGTTTGCCAAACATTGTAGAACCTCTTATTCTTTAAGTAATAAAAGGAGTAATTCCTCTTTTGATATTGTGCATACTGATGTTTGGGGGCCATACCATATCTCTTCTATGGGTGGGTACAGATATTTTCTACTGTTTGTTGATGACCATACCCGGTTTTCTTGGGTATATCTTATGCGTTCTCGGGATGAGGTTCCTGCTCTGACCCAAAACTTCCATCAGATGGTTCTCACTCAGTTTGGGACCAAAATCAAAGTCCTTAGATCTGATAATGCAAAGGAATACTTTGCTCAGCCATTGACCTCCTACCTTCTTAGCCATGGAGTTATTCACCAGAGCACTTGCCCTTATACACCACAGCAGAACGGCGTTGCCGAAAGGAAGAATAGGCATATCTTGGAGGTGGCTAGAAGCATTATGTTTACCTCCAATGTACCTATTCGCTTTTGGGTTGATGCTATCCTCATGGCAGTTTATCTCATTAATCGAGTTCCTTCCCGGGTCCTTGATATGAGAACCCCCTTTTCCCTTCTATGCCCAGACGAGGAGTTGTTCATTGTTCCCCTTAAAACCTTTGGTTGTACCTGTTTCGTTCAGCTTCTCGGGCCTCATCATTCCAAGTTTGAACCTAAGGCCTCCAAATGCATTTTCCTTGGTTATGCGCAAACTCAAAAGGGTTATTGCTGCTATGATCCAGTTTCAGGGAAAAGGTTTGTCTCCATGGATGTCACCTTCTTTGAGGAGACACCCTATTATCCTAGGGTTTCTCCTCAGGGGGAGAGTAGTGAGAGTGGAAGTGGGGCTGTTTTGAGTTTCTTTCCTCAGGGGGAGAGTAGTGAGAGTGGAAGTGGGGTTGGTAGAAGTGGGGTTGTTCCTTTACCTATTCCACTGGATAATGAAGGTTGTAGTGGTGAGGATGGTTAGAGGGAGCCGGAGTTGAGAGTCTATCACAGGCGATGCAGGCAGGTTGATCCTAGTCCTTGGCAGTCCCGGCCAGCTCCAGTTCCTTCTACGGCACCAGATCCAGAGCCTACTGAGATACCTCTCGCTGTTGCCACTTCCCCTCCTGTGGATGACCTTGACCTCCCTATTGCCATTCGCAAAGGGAAACGGCATTGCACCACTTCTACAGCTCACAGCATCTCACAGTTTTTATCCTATGATCGTCTATCACCATCTTACCGGTCATATCTCACTTCCATTGCCGATGTCCCTATTCCAAGAACAGTGCAAGAAGCCTTATCAGTTCCAGAATGGAAAGATGCAATGCAAGTCGAAATGGATGCCCTGTTGAAGAATAATACTTGGACACTGGTTGACCCACCAAAAGGAAAGAAACCGGTGGGATGCAGATGGCTGGTTGCAAAGGGGTTCACTCAGACTTATGGTATAGACTATTTGGAGACCTTTGCCCCAGTGGCCAAGATGACCACCATTCGAGTTTTGTTATCCCTTGCAGCAAATCATTCTTGGCCCCTGTTTCAGATGGATGTTAAAAATGCCTTTCTGAATGGAGACTTACAAGAAGAGGCTTACATGCAGTTGCCTCCTGGATTCTATGATACAGAGATAGGTAAGAAGGTTTGCCGACTGAACAAGGCATTGTATGGTTTGAAGCAGTCACCTAGAGCCTGGTTTAATAGGTTTAGATTAGCCCTTGGAAGGTTTGGTTATGTACAGGCCCAGTCAGATCATATACTATTCATCAAGAGGGTGGAGTCCTCTCTGACACTACTAGCAGTATATGTTGATGATATTGTGGTGACAGGAAATGACAGTCATGAGATTGAGTCCCTCAAACAGCTCCTTCATCAAGAGTTTGAGGTGAAAGATCTTGGTGCACTACGGTATTTTTTGGGTATTGAAGTTGCTAGATCCAAGTAGGGGATTTTTATCTCTCAGAGAAAATATGTTCTAGATCTGTTGGCGGAAACTGGAAAGTTGGGTGTTAAGTCGGTTGATACACCCATCGAACAAAATCACAAGATTAGTGCAGAGGGTGGGGAGCCTCTTGAAGACAAAGTTATGTTCCAACGGTTGGTTGGAAAGCTTCTATATCTCTGCCTCACTCGGCTGGATATCAGCTTGCAGTTAGTGTTGTCATCCAGTACATGCACTCCCCTAGAACTTCACATCTTCTTGCGACAGAGAGAATATTAGCATACTTGAAGAGATGCCCGGGTAGAGGTATATTGCTCAAGAACAATAATCACATGAGGGTGGAAGTCTATACAGACGCCGATTGGGCTGGAAGTGTTGATGACAGAAGGTCTACCTCTGGATATTGTGCCCTGGTGGGAGGTAACATTGTCTCTTGGAGGAGTAAGAAGCAGAGTGTTGTTTCCCGCTCCAGTGCTGAAGCGGAATACAGGTCAATGGCTAATGGAGTGGCTGAAATCTTATGGCTGAGGTCACTACTTGAAGAGTTGGGTATTGACTATGAAAAGCCCTTAATGTTGTATTGTGATAATCAGGCAGCTATTAATATAGCCCACAACCCAGTGCAGCATGACAGAACTAAACATATCGAAGTTGATTGACATTTTGTGCGAGAAAGGGTCACATCACAAGAAGTGTGTCTTCCGTACATCACATCTAATATGCAGCTCGTGGATATCCTCACCAAGGCTGTACAAGGAAGAAGTTAGAGACAGACCCATCCAAGTTGGGCATGATAGATATCTACTCCCAACTTGAGGGGGAGTGTAGAGAACACTGATGTGGGCCCCACTGCAGTGGTCCCCACTGTGTTCGTAGGACAGCAGTGTAGTTATTTGTTTTAGTTATAGTAGTGTCAATTTGAGTCAGTTTGTTAATTCAGTTGTTATTTATTTCAGCTTTTATTTACTTTATTTATTATGTAAGTACCAAGGGCAGATCAGTATTAAGAGAGTGGCGGCGGCAGATCAGTAAACATAACCTATAAGTAGTGTCCTTTCCATTATGTACTAAACATAACCTATAAGTATTAAGAGAGTGGCGGCGGCAGATCAGTAAGAATCTGTCCCTCCTTTCAACAACTTGTGTTCTCTTGTTTCTCTTCTATTCTCTCTCCTTTCTCCCTCTTTTTCTTCTGTTTTGCAAACCTAAAACCTATTAGGATTCAAGACTGATTACAGTCTTGATCTTCTACTAGAGTCATTTTGGGGTGAAAGAAGGCTTATTTCATGGAAAAGAAGCTTGCTTTCCCCCTTTATTTTTTTTTTCAATTTTTGGTTGTATCTTTTTATTCAACACTATCGATACACCCTTGATACGTTGTCGATACACAGCGATACACCCCCAACACGCCCCAATACACCCTCGATACGGATGAAAAAAAAAGACGAGATGCCTGATTTCCATGCGTATCCTATATCTGTTTTTCAAAGATACGATATGATACACCCCGTATCAGGCGCATCGTATCAAAATTTCAAACCTTGGTCCCGATACATTCTAAGATCCACTTGCACCATCTATCACCAAAACAAAGTTCTTCATTACTTCCACAAAAAAAAAAACGATCGATGATATCATAAGCCTTTTCCAAATCCAGTTAACACATCAATCCTTTCCTTCCAGATCTCTTTATCTCTTCAACACATTCATTTACAATTAAGATCTTATCAATAATTTGTCTATCCTTAACGAAAAAACCCATTAAGACAGTGAGATCAAGCAAGGTAACAAAATCCTATTCTCTGAGAAAGCACCTTAGCAATGATTTGTAAAAACTATTGATCAAGTTGATTGTCATATAATATTTTGGGTGCAATGCATCATGTTTTTTATGGATTAAGGCAATGAATGTGGAATTAAGCCCCAGACTGATTACACGATCAATTAAATTAACTTAGCCAAATTAAATTAACAAGACTAAACTAAATTAATAAACATCACACAACTTAATTTGGTTAAGCGAGACACCTATTGGGTATATAATACCAACACGTAAGGTAGGTATTAACAAATATATAAATATAATATTTCACTAAACATATTAAATTAGCCATTTAGTCTGAAATGACTATTTGTATACCTATTTTAAACTCCATTTAAAATATCAAATCAAGTTTATCTAAAAAACTTAAAATTCATTTAAATTCTTTTTTTTTTGTTAGAACATTTAAATTCAATTTAGAATAATAAAAATTAACAACAGTTGGTCTAACCATAATAAAAATTCATAAAAGCTTATCTAACAAATACATAACCCAAAAGTAAAGCTTGGGTTGGAATCAATTTGGCTTTGCCCAATTTAAAATGTCACAAGGATCCTTCAACTTGGATTTTGATTAACAAAGCGTGTAAATTGCACAGCCCTTCCCCCTAGATTAGACAAGTCAATTTAATTAATGTAGCTTAAATAGTTATGTTAATGTAGTTTATGTTTAAGTAAAAACAGTTAGATTAATTATACCTATACATGGTGAAGGTAATTTATACATTGGTATATTTTAGATTAGTAGTTATTGGAGATTAAAAAAAGAAAACTTAGACATTAATAAAGGCTTGCCCTACTTTGTTAGTAAGCATATTCTAGATTAATTGTTGGTAAATATACAAATTCTATTTCTATTAATAGTGAACTAGATTTATTAAGGGAAAGCTAAATAATAGAAAGGGTCATTTATTAAAATACCCTTATAGTTTCATGGATTTACTAAAATCTACCCTATAGTTAGCATTTTACTAAAACACCACTTATAATTTGCAATGGATTTAACCAATCTTCCATTAGATGATGGTGGAAAATGACAATGTTGACCCTAATGCTCATTTAAATAAATTTAGTCAAAAGAAAATTAAAATTAAAATACCATTTTTGCCCTTAATAAGACACGGGCAACCGCTCTATTGGCTATATTTAGTCAATTTTGTTTTATGCACAAAAAAAGTGTTAAGGGTATTTTTGGAATAAAAATCATGGGCCTAATGGCAAAACAAACACTCCTTAATGAAAGGTTGATTAAGTAAATAAGTTATAAAAGATATGAGATGTTTTAGTAAAAATGAAAACTATAAAATAGGTTTAAGTAAATATGTAAAACTATAAGGTGTGTTCTAGTAATTGACCCTAATAGAAACACATAAGAGTAGATTTCACATTTGCGCCCCACAACGTCCCATAGCACATCTCCACCATTTATTGGGAACATCTCTTGATGATAGTACCAGAACCGATGATGTCATCATCGGAAGATGTTCCCAATAAATGATGGGGGATATGTTGTGGGACGTTGTGGGGCACCCCCTTGTGGGGTGTAGATGTGAACTCATAAGAGTATACAATTCTTTTATATTTTCAATTTTTAAAATAATTAATAATTATTCATATTTTATATACTACTTTTAATAATTTTTTTATAATACAAAAAAAACAATAAATAATTTCAGTTAGGTTTATTCATCAAACTGATGAAACCGACCAACCTGATCAACTCGATCCGAGTTGGTCAGTTTTCTACTATTTTTGTTGGCTTTGGTTCAAAAATTTGCCAATTTGACCAAGTTAGATCAGTTTCACTTTGACCATTTGTAAACAGACAAAATCGAACGACTTAACCATGGATACATATTAATATTTTATATTTTAAATATAATTTTTAATATGGAAAAGTGGGAAGTTTCCCACATTTCTTAGTCTAAAATGTTTTATATCATATATCTATTTTATAAATTTATTTTGTGTTTTAGGAAAATATTTTAAAGTTATTTTATAATTTTGTTAGAATTGTCATGAACCAGGACACACTAAAAGGACTTGCCAGAAATTGCTAAAGAAAAACCACAAGTCTTATGGGTCTCAGTCAGCTCATGTTGTAACTATGAGTTATGCTCCTCATCCATCATCAGATCAGACCATTACAATTTCTACAGATGAGTATGCGAAATTTACCCAGTATCAAGAGGAATTAAAGAACTCCTTTCAGTCCATCACTGCCCTTGCTGAGTCAGGTAAAACCAATACATGTCTTCTTTCTTCTTCCTCTCAGTGGGTCATTGATTCTGGTGCAACAGATCATATGACAGGTAATCCTAGTCTCTTTTCCACTTTCCAATCACACTTTTCCTTCTTCAGTCACCTTAGCAGATGGTTCTATTTCTTCTGTCTTTGGTTCTAGCACTATCAATCCCACACCAACACTTTCTTTGTCATCCGTATTGAGTTTACCAAAAATTTCTTTTAATTTGGTATCTGTTAGCAAACTCACTCGTACTCTTAACTGTTGTATCTCATTCTTTCTAGATCATTGTCTGTTTTAGGATCTTATGACGAAGAGGATTATTGGTAAAGGACGAGAATCAGGAGGTATATACATTTTGAATCTCATTGTCAGTTGGGGCATCCATCTTTACCTTTGTTAAAGAAGTTATCCCCTCAGTTTCATAATGTATCTTCTTTAGAATGAGTCTTGCCAGTTTGCAAAACATCATTGTCTATCGTCTGTTTCTCGAGTTAATAAATGGGCTAGTCATGCTTTTGAATTAGTACATTCAGATGTTTGGAGACTTTGTCCTATTATGTCTAAGATTGGATTTCGTTATTTTGTTACCTTTGTGGAAGATTTTTCTCGTATGACTTGGCTTTATTAAATGAAATCTCGTTCTGAGTTGCTTTCACATTTTAAAACCTTTTGTGCTGAAATAAAAACCCAGTTTGATGTGTCTGTACAAACATTGCGAAGTGATAATGCCAAAGAATATTTCTCTGATTCCTTCCAAACTTACATGGCTCAGAATGGAATTCTTCATCAATCATCTTGTGTTGATACTCCATCTCAAAATGGAGTGGCTGAGAGAAAAAAATAGACATCTTCTTGAAACTGCCATGGCTCTTTTATTTCAAACACATGTTCCTAAACAGTTTTGGATTGATGTTGTTTCTACAGCGTGTTTTTTGAACAATCGCATGCCTTCCACTGTTCTAAATGATTAGATCCCTTATAAGATCTTGTCCTAATAAATCTGTGTTTCCTGTTGAACCTCGTATCTTTGGATATTCTTGTTTTGTTCGTGATGTTCGTCCGCAGGTTTCCAAATTGGACCCCAAGTCATTAAAATGTGTCTTCCTGGGATACTCTCGTCTCCAAAAAGGGTACAGGTGTTTTTCTCCTCTCTTGAACAGGTATCTTGTGTCAGTTGATGTAACATTCCATGAACATCTTCCTTTCTTTACTGCTCCATCTACACCTGTGTGTCCACAAAAGGATGATGATCTACTAGTGTATCATGTCGCCCGTCCAGACTACCCCCACCACCACCTTCTCAACCAAAACTACCTATTACTCAAGTCTATTCTCGACAACCTAATCCTCCTGTGACAAGTCCGGCACCGGTCTCTTCTTCGTCATCGGATCCAATGCCCAGTGACATTGATCTACCTATTGCTCTTCGGAAAGGTAAACGTTAGTGTACTTATCCAATTTCCTCTTATGTTACCTATGACCGTTTGTCCTCTACTTCTTGTTCGTTTGTTGCCTCTCTTGATTCTGTAGGGATTCCCAAATCTATTCACCAGGCTTTATCCCATCCTGTGTGGCGTGATGCCATGCTTGAGGAAATGAATGCCTTGACTGAGAATGGTACTCGGGATCTAGTCGATTTACCTGCTGGTAAGAAAGCGGTTGGATGCAAGTGGGTCTTTGCAGTCAAATTTAATTCTGATGGATCAGTGGCTCGCCTAAAGGCTTGTTTGGTGGCCAAAGGCTATGCACAGACATATGGAGTGGACTATTCTAATACTTTCTCCCTTGTGGCAAAATTGACTTCAGTTCGACTATTTATTTCTCTGGCAGCTACATATGATTGGCCACTTTACCAACTTGATATTAAAAATGCTTTCCTGCATGGAGTTCTTCAATAGGAGGTTTATATGGAGCAACCACCTGGGTTTGTTGCACAGGGGGAGTCTGGGAAAGTTTGTCGTCTTCGAAAATCGTTGTATGGACTAAAACAGAGTCCTCAAGCTTGGTTTGGAAAATTCAGTCAGGTAGTAGAGAGGTTTGGGATGAGGAAGTGCAAATCTGACCATACTAATTTCTATAAGCAGTCCACATTTGGCATCATTCTACTTGTTGTATATGTAGACGATATTGTTATCACTGGGAGTGACACGAAGGGAATCTCATCTTTGAAATCTTTCTTGCAGAGCCAGTTCAATACTAAAGATTTGGGACACCTAAAATACTTCTTGGGGATTGAGGTGGCAAGGAGTAAAAGAGGCATTTTCTGTCTCAGAGGAATTATGTTTGGACCTGTTAACAGAAACTGGGAAACTGGGAGTCAAACCATGCAGTACTCCAATGCTTCCTAACCAGCAATTCACAAAAGATGAAGATGCTTTTGATGAAATCCAGTTTTTTATGAACAAACTAAACATATTGAGATAGCATGTCATTTCGTTCGTGAGAAGATTCAACAAAACTTGATCTCAACAGCATATGTGAAGACTGGAGAGCAGTTAGGAGATATCTTTACAAAAGCTCTTAATGGAGCTCGGATTTCTTATATTTGTAACAACCTGGGCATGATTGACATCTATGCTCCATCTTGAGGGGGAGTGTTACAAAATTATAGGCTGTAAATATGTAGTATTAGCCCAATTAGGAATAGCTTGATTATAGGAATTATTCTTTCTTTGATTTTCTTCCTATTTTAGTATCTACAAGGCTGTATGATTTTCTTCCTTTTTTGTATCTGCAAGGCTGTATGGTTTTCTTCCTATTTAGTATCTACAAGGTTGTATATATATGTACTATTTTCTCAATTGAAAGACATCAATTTCTTCCAATTCTTGCTCTATCACAGTATCAAAAATGACATGGAGTAAAAAAAATAAAAAGGAGAATTTCTTCACTGCCTTGTTTTAATATATATATATATATATATAGAGAGAGAGAGAGAGAGATTAATTATTTATTTATTTAACTATTTTTATTACGTAAGATATGTTTTTCCAGGACAATGATAAAATGTTTACATTTCTCAATTGAAAGACATCAATTTCTTCCAATTCTTGTTCTATCACAGTTTCAAAAATGACATGGAGTAAAAAAATAAAAAAAGAGAAAATTTCTTCACTGCCTTGTTTTAATATATATATATATATATATATATATAGAGAGAGAGAGAGAGAGAAAGAGATTAAATATTTATTTATTTAACTATGTTTATTACGTAAGATATGTTTTTCCGGGACAATGATATAATGTTTACATTTCCTTTTAATCCCTTCTATCATCATATTCGATATTGAATATTCCCTTGCACTGCATAGGGCCCTGCTAGTAAATGTAGTAAAAAATAAAGAAGACTACAAGTACTAGATACAAGATACAAATTTCTAAAACCTCCAAAATTATCCCAAAAAATAAACTACAAAAATTAACAAAACATAATTGTGTGCTTCATAGAAGGCCCTTGAAAAATCTAAATTGTTCCTTTCAAAGTACACTCATTAAGCTTAGACAAAACTCAAAGTAAAAATAGAGTATGAATCAAAAACAAAAAAAAAAATCAAATAAAAGAGCAAATAAACAGCATTTGAAATATAATAATGAAATACAATAGATAGGTCCTAGAAAAGTAGGCAGTTACTAAAGAGATGATTTAAAAGTAAGGAAGTCGATGGATTGGGTTAAGTGGTAAACCCCCCTTCACCTGACCTTAATGGACCAGGTATGGGTCAGTCTTAAAGGTCATGTAGCCAACCCCATATAGTTGATACAAGGCTTACATGATAATGATAGGATCCCTATTTACTAGACAGTTCATCTAGAGACATCTTAAAATCAAATAAAAACAAAAATAAGAAAATAAGAAAAAAAACTCTTGGATAATTGAAATAAGTATAAAAATAAACAGAATTATCCCATAGGGACAGAAATTCTATGCATGTAGAGCTGCTTTTCCTTCTACAATGGCTGAGATTAGCAAAATGTTTTGAGTTATTAAAGGGAGACTAAAAAAGGAGACTCCAGGTTGGCAGTGTTCTGAAAACCATAATTTTACTATAAATTGTAGAGAAGGTTGAATTTAATTGAATTGTGACTCATATAATATAGCATAAGAGTATTTTACTTTTTAGAAAAATGTCACAGATTAATGTATACATACATACACACACACTTTAAACTTGAACATATACAAAAATTATTTTACCCCATTTTTAATTCACATCTACCATATATGTACTTAATACAATAGAGCTTCCCCTTGTAGAATAGAGGTGTCAAATGATAGAATTAAGTTTAACTTCAAAGTCAATTAATCCACATATAAATATCTCTTTAAATTTGATAAGATAGAAAATAATCTCAAAAAGGTTTCCAAATAGGTCTTGAACAACCTATATAAATCTTATTCAAGAAGAACTCTAAAACAAATGCCCCTTGAAAAAATAAATAAACAAATGAAACAATAGGAGTGATGAATGTTGGTGTGAAAATTTTAAGAATCTGTAATGCAACATAATCCACTCAATCGAGTGATTGACTTCTTATCTTTTTGGGTAAGGCAGAGAACACCTTTTGATTTTGACTTGGAGAAATGAATGCATAGAACAAAAGAAAAGACTGAATACTTCTTAAAAAGAATTTTTCATTTGAATTTCTTTGACATATTTCAAGTGTATAAGAATGAGAAAGAAAAAAAAATACAATCAAGAAACTCCACAACAATAATTTCTCTCTTTCGTTTCATTTTGATACAAAGAAGATTTCCTTCTCACTCCTTTCTTCACAATAAGCTATAGTCAATCAGACAAAATTCTGATTGTAGAGAGAAAATCTTCTAGATTTTGTATACGAGAAGGGAACCATAGTCAGTCAGATTGACTATTTGACTGTAGACAATTTTTATCCCTTTGTTCTACATTTTCAATTGAAGGGAACCATAATGAGCCCTTGGGAATAAGACTATTAGATGGTTTAATCCCTAACCTATCATGATAGAGGGACCATAATCAACCAAGTAAAAGCACTTGGTCGTAGATGGTTTCTTTTCCTCTATTTCCTTTTCTTAGAAGTAAAACAAAAGAGAGAGGAAGAAGGATACACAGCAGAAGACACACATAGGAAGTATTTACAGAGAGGATTTACCTTTACCTACCTGTATTAGTGACATTTTTTTTCTTTTCCATGTCTTCTGCTGAGAACTTTTCTTTTCTTCTCTCTTTTTTGGCTTTTCTTAAGAAACCTAAGAGTGGTATGCTCTGAGACAATTTTTCCCAAAGAGGCCTCCAGTATCTCTCCAAGGAACATAAATAGGTGACACATGGCCTTCCCACTTAAAGAGAGGGAACTGTCATATGGGACACCCTATTTAGTTTTGATGATTTAGCCAGCACACTAGTCAACCCACTTATTTGGGTTATAAACTATTTTCAGTTGATTTAGGTTTGTTAAAATAAATTCCTTCAACAATGAAATAGAGAATTAGGTGTCAATCGAATTGATTGAATCACATGGTTCATATAGATAATAATGTCAGTGAAATGAATCTTGAGATTCAAATTGTAAACATAAGATTTTTTAATAAAATGATTCAAACATTCAAATCAAGTGGTAATCAAAAGATTTTAATGAGTTCCTCTCTCTAGCATAACAACAACTTTGTTGCACAAATTAAGAAATAGAAGGTAGAAAGAAAGTCAAGACACTGAAGTAAAGGAAAATTAAAAAAAAAAAAAAACAAGTCAATGAATAAATCTTTCCAAAATTTTTACTTTCTTGACCTGCTACTCTAGGTATTATATTGTATCGACCCTTTTCCCAATTAAATTGCATACTTCCATTATTAAATAAAAACAAAAAGGTGAAGGGTCCAAAACATGAGAATGAGTTACAATATACAAAGCAATGTATGGGGAAGATGAAAACATTTCATAATAATTATGTATGGGACTAATGATAACAGGCAAGGATTACAAGCCAATAAACAAAAAATAAAATAAGAAAAAGAGGATAAACCAACAAAAGTATAACATGTGCTTCAGAAATGGTAACAGTCCACTATGTCAATCTTAGTGGAGAGTTAAATGGGATTACCTGTTCAGATGTAGCCATTGAGCCATGGCATGTGAGCAACAGAACTCTGTTGGGGTCACCCAAAAGTGGATGAGCCTTAAGTTGATCCCGTAGACAACTAATATCTTCCCATCCTGTCATAAATACCAACACTGCACCAGGACGTTCCTTACGACATATATGGCACAAAACTGCCTCAATAAGATTAAATCCTATGCAATCAGGTGTCCAACATGACAAAGAATCCCGTGTCCTGGAGCTATAGTTCTCAAAGTTTGACTTGTTAAGAGCATCCTAGGAAGTATTAACAACATAAAATTAATAATAATAACTTCCTCACATAAAGTATACTCAAGAAGCAAAACCTCAACATTTAAAAGGAAATTGTAACAAAAGAAAGCAATCAATTTCTAGTAATTGTATAATTGCCAGAAAAGAAACAAAGTATCTTCAAGGTTCCGATATGACAAAGTACCCCATCCTTCCATCTGGATCAAGTTTCACTAAAGAGAGGGGCTTTTATTCTTTGAAGTTTAAACAACCCTCATTAAGCAGGGGACAGCAGCAGTTAAGAGCTTGGAGGAAGGTACACATCACTAGTAAGGTTAGAACTTCAACTACCTTCTTGAACATCTTGTCTGATGGACCAGGAAGATGTCAGTAAGCGGGTGGAACATCTAAGCACCTAGCCAAGCCTAGGGCAGGCAAGATTTTTTCAAAGTGGATTTTCCAAGCCCTCCTGAAGACTTTAGGAAGCTTGCCAATGCTTATTTGTACTTTCCTCCCTTCTCTTTCTTATGCAATTAATGACATTGCAAAAAGGAGAAAGTATCTCTTAAGGGAGTGAACCAGTCAGGTTCCAATCTTTATTAAGGGGGCACACCCCTAATTATGATACCAAATATTTTTTAATGAAAATAATTCAATCATTTTTTTATTATATGAAGAAATGTACAGTAAAATATTACAAGAAAGAATAGATTCTGCTGCACTATATGACCCACTTATTGCAAAACAACATATTCACCCAGAAATCCCACCTCAATCATGTTCCATCCTGTTTACCCCTTGCCTATCCAGTCCATCAGCCAAACTGTTTCCACATCTTGTCTTCCAATGAAAACTAGATTTTTATTCTGTTGACCCGACTTCCCTTAGGGTGTGTTTGGTTTGTCGAAGATTTTGGTGGTATAGGAAAATGGGAAGGGAAAGGGAAAATGGGAGGAAATTTTTCATGTTCCATTGTTTGGTTGCAAAGGGAAAATAGTGGGTAAATCAACTCTAGTAACAATTATTAATTAATTAATTAGTAATATTATTATTATTTTATATTTTATTATTAATAATTATTAATTATCAATAATTCAATGAAACAATTTCATAATTAATTAGCAATGATAATTTTCTAATTAATTATTATTAAAGAATTAATATTTTAAATTTTATTTTATTAAAATCTAAATTAATAATTGTATCCTTAATGCTAATTATTTAATATTTTATTATTTAATTACTATTTTTTTAATCAATAATTAGACTAATAATAAAATCCTTATTTATTTTTTCATTAATTACTTAATTAATTATTAACTATTATTTGTTAATTATGGATTAGTTAATAATACTTTGTTCTCATTTAGTATTTTATTATTAATTAAATATTAATTATTTAAAATCCATAATTGGTTAATTAAAGATTTTAGTTAAATAATGTTTTACATATTATTAGTTTATGTTATATTAATATTATATTTTATTAATACCAATAACTTAATTAATAATTTCAGTATTAATTATTCATAAATTATTACATTAATTTTCATTGATAAATTATTTCTTTAATTTATTTTAATTAAATTATTAATTATAAAATAATTATTTAGTTATTAATTAATTCGTAAATTAATTAATAATTAAATATCCTTAAATATTAATAATATTTTTATGATTTAGTATTTTAATGTTAATTATTAATTTGATATTAATTATTAATATTATTTAATATTTTAATTTTGATTATTTTACATTTATTAATAATATTTTATTTTATTAATACTTATGACTTAATTAATAATTTTAATATTTTATTCTGAAAAAATAATTAATTATTAAATTTGTTATTTATTAATAATTTCATTAATTATTTATTTTAAGTTATTTATTAATTGTTTTAATTAAATTATTTTATTAATGTGTTATGAAATAATTAAAATTTATTTATGGGTCATGGGTCTAGTATTAACTCTTAGAAATACTACAAAGTATTTTCTTTCGTTAAACAACTTTCCCCCTACATTCCCACTTGCTTCCCACCAAAATGGTGGGTGAGACTCCACATCCTAAGAATTGGGATCTATAATCCCATCTTTTTCCTATCCCATCACATGACATCCTACAAACCAAACATGGGGAGGAATATTCCAGAGCATTCCATATTTTCCCTTCCCATCCCACAAACCAAACGGAGCCTTAGCAAATACCCGGGTCGTGATTCCTAAACCAATCCACTACCACCTTAAAATTTTCCACCACCATATCCAATTTTAATCCTTGGAATAAAGTTCAGCTTGTGCTGACTTTCCATGTCCAATGGGTCCAATAAAGAGACTAGAGATAAATCATGGTGTCTAAACACTCCTATACCTGAACTTCCCAGGGTTCCCTGAACTGCATCCATCAAAGTTCAGCTAATGTTATGCCAAAATGGTGACTTCCAAGATATGCATACATTGAACCTTGCCATGGCAGAATTTCCATGATTTGCGTATTTCTTGCAATGTTTTTGATGCAGAAAAGCTAGAATTAACTATCACAAGATAGAAAAGAAGAATAGAGAGAGGAGAAAGGGTAGAAAAGAGAGAATGTAATCCCAAGGAATCACCTCAAGGGTCCTAGAAATCTTCAATGGCTCATGTGGCTCGAAATACTGTTCATCATAAGTACAAAAATGCCTCTGTCTTGTGCATCAAGAAACACATTAACTTACTACATACTAATGCAAATAAATTAAAAATTGAAAGATAAGCCCTACTAAACTAGAAAGAACAAGATGCTATTGCCCAGGCCTACATGGGATAGGTCAAAATGACAAAAAATGCCCCTGACCAGACCAGTCCAACTCCCAAGAGTCTTCCCCATGCCAAATCAGAACCTGTTTGTTGGCCTTCTCCTTATGAGACAAGTCTTATAATGCCTGGACTGATCCCCATCATCTCTCCCCAGCTTGAAACTATTCAATCCTATCGAGTTAAATGCATGATACTGCCCATAAAGATCTAGATTAAGACAATACAAGTGTTCAGCTGTAAACCATGTAGATTCTGAAAGAGGTTAATTCTTCCACTGTATGACAAACTTTTGGTAACCCCAACCTTCGGTAGAAATCAATTTTTCATCAACAAGTTATTCGAGCACATCAATAGATGGAACCAAAAGCAGCAATGGGGCTGTGGGACAATCACTATGGCCAGGATACGCACTAAGGTCATCAACAATAAAAATTGGACTAAATTATGAAAAATAAAATAAAAATTGGACTAATTCCCATGTCACTTGGCAGCTCTAGGACATATGCGTTAGAACTGATTTTCTTAGTGATCTTGAAGGGACCTGCATTCTTAGAGCGAAGCTTCTTATAAAAGCCTTTAGGAAGGCGTTCAGGTTGTATATGCACCATAAACATATCACCCCCTTGAAAATCAGATAGGTGCCTATGTAAATCAGCTTAGGCTTTGTTCACAGCATTGTTTGGAGCATCTGATTTTCATCCAAATTTAGTCTCAGAATTTTTTTTCTTCATGGCCAAAGTTAATAGGTAGCAAGAAGGTGAAGGTGGTTGGGAGCTGCATCCCGTTCACAATTTCTTGGAATATTTGAAGGAAGGGAACAGAAGAATTTTTTACAACAAAATCTGTAATTTGGACAGGATAGTATCTGTAGTTAGCAAATCAGTGGCTGATTGGGGTTTGGTATATCCAGAATTCAGTCAATGTGAAAGGGAGGACATGGGGGAAAACTTAGGGGAAGTGTTGCGTTTTCAAATATGTAATTTGGAAATTTTGTATTGAATTTGGGTATCTTGTTTTCTCTTGTTTGATGTAAGTGAGTGATGCCTTATCACCACCAATTTGTACTCTTTCTTTTTTTTTAATGAAATTTTTGTTTACTTGTCAAAAATAAAAAAAAAAAAAAAAAAAGAAACAAAGGATCTCTCATGTGGTGGGCAAAGCATTCAGGATCTATGCTAGTCCTGGCAGCTTGTGGCAAAGATAATAAATCAATGGGCCTCTTAGGTTGAACTCCAAAAACAACCTCAAAAGGACTTCTTCCAATTGACCTATTAACTTAATAATTGTAAGCAAATTCAGCTATAGGTAGGATTAGATCCCACTTGAAAGTATGATCACCAACTAGACAATAGGGGTGCTCACACTGAACCGTGGTCCTTTTTTTGTAACCGAACCGATACTACAGGTTTTTGGAAAACCAGTAACCAAAACCAATCGGTTAACCAGTTGACCGGTTCGGTTAATTGTCGGTTCGGTTCGTCGTTTTTCAATTTTTTATTTAATTTTTACAATATATTATAAAAACATATATAAATATATATATATATAAATTAGTATATTTTAAATAATAAATAATATATCATATATTATAAATATATATTTATATATAATGCATATTTATTAATTTATAATATATAAAAAATATTAATTATATTTAAAATATATATAATATACATAAATATATATAAAATATATAGAAATATATGTATACTGGTCGGTTCGGTTAACCGTCGGGTTTCTATATTGGTTAACCAAAACCGAACCGGTGCCTTCGGTTTTCTTAAAACACCGAACCGGTACCTTCGGTTTTCTTAAAACACCGAACCGACCAATTCGGTTAACCGATTTTTCGGTCCGGTTTTGGTTGGTTTGGTTTTTCAGTTTTTTTTCTCACCCCTACTAGACAATTAGCAAATCACTAAGGCTTCCATTAACTACCTTGGTATGGCCATTGGTCGAAGGAAGGAAAGAACATGAGAACTTCAACTTTGTATTGAGGAGCTTCCAAAGCGTCTTCCATAAGTAACTCATAAACTTCGCATCTCAATTAGAAACAATAATAACACACCATGCAAATGGACTACTTCCTTAAAGAATAAGTTTGCACGTGTAGGTATCCAGTGTTTTACTAAAACGAATAAAGTGGGCCATTTTAGAGAACCAAACTACCACAACATAAATCGATTCATAACCCCTTACCGTCTTGGGAAGACCTAGGACAAAATCCATAGAGAGGTCTTGCCAACACTCATGTGGAACCGGTAAAGGGGTTTACAACCTTGTATTCTTCTTTCTCCTTTATGCTAGTTGTCAAATTCCACACTGTTTGATCACACGATCAACATCAGCTAAAGGTTAGGCCAATAAAAGCAATCTTCAAGCATAGTTATGGTCTCACATCAACCAAAATGCCCAGCAAATCCATCTGCATGTAATTTCCATATAACATACTCTTTTTAGCCACTGAACTCTCACTTCCATATTCTGAGTTAACACAGTTCTTTTTGCAGCCAATTAATCACCAACTTTCAATACCCCTCAATAATCAACTTCTTAGTATTAAAAGAAATTGCTTTTTGGATTCCTACCACAGCTGCCAATACCTCAACTAGAAGAGAACCTCCATTCCCGGCTGGTCCCAGATAAAGAGCCACCACTCTATCACCCTTCTCTCTTAATATTCTAGAAGCACCTGGATTACCCAAGCAACTCCCTTCAAAGTTTAATTTGATGAAACTTCTCCCAGAAAGGGTCCAATCGGCTGTATTATATGGATTAACAGGTGCAGATTCAGCCACCCATTTCCATTTTCCAATTGAACATGACCTAATCAACTAAAAAATGAAGAAAAAAGATCTATCATCCTCACCCAATGAGCCACCTTGATCATGATGATGTCAATGATATCAGCTTTGCTTCTTTCGTTCTCAACAAATATTCTAAAATTCCTTTCCTCCCATAGCACCCAACAAATGGCAGCCCTAGTACATCTCCAAATTATCCTACTCTTTTTTGTCAAGTTGAAAGGGGAAGAGGCAAATAATCCTTGCTTAACATCCAAGGAGTCCACCTGCACCCAAACAAGGAAGAAAGCCAATCCCAAATGCATGATGCATAAAGACAGGAAATTAATAAGTGGTGGCATGATTTACTGTTAGTTTTACATAGTACACACCAATTTGGAGAGGCACATATTTGGTCTCCTTTGAAGCATGTCATAGGTATTAAATTTCCCCAAAAAAGCTTCCCAACAGAAGGCCCCAACTCTCAGAGAGATATAATGGCACCAAATCTCTTTAACCAAGGACAAAACAACAATGGGAGAGGGATGAGATAAGGCTGTGGAAAATGAAGGGCAACTAAAAGAACCAGTAGGGGAGAGAGTCCAAATTCTATGATCTTGGCTCAACGAATCCACAAAAACCCTAGAAAGGAGGTTGATAAGTTCAATTACCCCATTCAAATCACCTTCCCTAACCCACCTTCTAAGGTTCCAGAGTCATAGGCATTCAGCTTCAGGAGCCACCTCTTACTGTGCCCAATGAAAAACTACTGCTAGGGCCAAGGTCGATATACAAGAGGAGGAGGAAAAGGAATACCATCATTACAAGGAGGAGGTACAAGGATGAGAATAAGAAGACAAAAGGGAGTTTGGTCTTCACATACATTCTCCTCCTAAAGAAAAAGATAGAAAGACTTCAAAAAGGTAACATCCTTAGAAACATATCTCCTTCCAGAGAGAGGATCAAAACATTTGTAGCCTTTCTAGAGTATAGAATAAAACCTCATCACAGCTTTTCATCAAGTAAAGCCACGTATACCTACTATAGTCATCAATGAAGAGTGTCGACAAGATATGATTTGCGGCAAATTAAGAAAGATATGATTTGCTGCAAATTTAGAAAGATTTGATTTGATTGGTTACAGATTTGATTTGATTGATTACAGATTTGAATAAATTTAGGAAAGATTAGATTTGAATAAAATTAGGAAAGTCATATCCTAGGATTAAGGGAAGATTTAATCAATCCCTAATTGAGAGAGATTCTAGGAGAAATTGAGAGAGATCCTGGGAGTTTGTCTCTCCTATCTTCTTCTCTCCCTCTTCATTTCTTCTTCTATTCCTCTTTATTTTTCCACATGGTATCAAAACTTTAGGGTCCGATCATGAATTTTAAGGCCGCCATGGTTGGCTCTGGTTCAGCCTCTTCGGATGCTACCAGTGGTGTGACATCTTTGGAGGGAGATATTCAGTCAGCGGCCATCTCCCTCTCTGAGATTTCTCTTCAAATTACCATTCACAAATTGAATGGAAAGAATTATCATGAGTGGTCTCAGTCCGTGCGGTTGGTGATCGAAGGCAAAGGGAAACTCGACTATTTGAATGGCAAAGTAAAACTGCCAGCCACTGATGATCCAAAGTACAGGCAATGGCGTTCTGAAAATTCTATGGTTACCGCTTGGCTGATCAACTCTATGGATCCTATGGTTGGAAAACCATTCATGTTCCTGCCAACTGCTCGTGATGTGTGGGAAGCTGTTAGGGAAACTTATTCAGATCTAGACAATCATTCACAACTGCTTGAACTAAATACCGAATGTGGAAGATGCAGCCAAGTAAGCGTGAAGTAACTGCTTATTATAATGAGATGATGGTTGTTTGGCAGGAGCTGGATTTATTTGAAGAAGAAGAATGGGAAAGTCTGAGTGACAGTGCTCGATACAAAAAGAAGATAGAAAGAGGCCAGGTCTTTATCTTCTTGGCTGGTTTGAATAAAGAACTCGATGAGGTTCGGGGACGTATCTTGGGGCAAAAGCCCTTGCCTACTATAAGAGAAGTTTTTTCAGAAGTGTGTAGAGAAGAAGCACGGCGGCAAGTGATGTTGAAGAATGTTAATGAAACAAAAACTGAGAATGAAGGGTCCGCTCTTGTGGCACGAGGTGCAGACGTAGACAAAGATAAACGAGGAGGAAAGCAAAGGACTTGGTGTGATCATTGTAAAAAGCCATGGCATACTCGGGAAACTTGTTGGAAGCTGCACGGGAAACCAGCAGGTTGGAAGAAAAAATCAGACAGTGACAACAAGTCAGGGGGAGATGTCCGCGCGCTTCAAGTAAGCAATTCGGATCTAGGGCAGCAATCATCCTCAGGGTCTCTTCCTTTCACAAAGGAACAAATAGAGCACTTATATAAAAAGTTTCAATCTAATACTTAAGAAACTCTAACCCATCCTGCTCTTTAGCCCAGTCAGGTAATTTTTTCACTGTAGCCATTGCTTGTACCAAATCTAATGGCTCCTGGATATTAGATTCAGGTGCCACTGATCATATGGCTGGCACTTCACAATTCTTCTCTTCATATACACCCTGTGCAGGGAATCAAAAGGTTAAAATTGTAGATGGTGCCTTTGCTACTATTGCTGGGAAAGGAACTGTGTCTATTTCTCCTTCTCTAAACCTAAAGATGTTCTACATGTTCCTAACCTATCATACAATCTCTTATATGTCAGCAAACTAACCCTTGATCATAATTGTCGGGTTAATTTTTGGTATTCTTGTTGTGAATTTTAGGATTTAACCTCGGGGAAGATGATTGGGGGTGTTAAACTGGATGGTGGCCTCTACCTCTTTAATAAAGGATCAACCTTTGGAAGGCAAGACCGACAAACTTGTTTCAACTCTATCTCTATTTCTAGTGACAGTGAAGTTTTGTTATGGCATTATCGGTTAGGACATCCTAGCTTTCAATATTTAAAGCATTTATTTCCCAAGTCACTCATGAATAAAAATCATTCGTATTTTAAGTGTGAATCTTGTGAATTAGCAAAACATCATCGTGTTGTTTTTCCGTCCCAACCATATAAAAAATCAAAACCATTTACCATGATTCACAGTGACGTTTGGGGTCCTTCTAAAGTAACAACTCTTTTTGGAAAGCGTTGGCTCATTACTTTTATTGATGATCATACTAGGGTCACTTGGGTTTTCCTTTTAAAAGAGAAATCAGATGCTGAAACTGTGTTTAAAACTTTCTATAACATGGTTCAAACACAATTTCAGACTCAGATTAAAATTTTTCAAAGTGAATGTTTGAATATGTCCATAATGATGTTCCTCACAACCAGTCACCGAAAGAAAGTAAGGCAGAAAATACAAAATCAGTGGAAACAAATGAAATAAATATTGAAAATGAACAACCTTCGGCGATGCCATCTCAAAATAAAAAAGCTGAAACAACAAAGATGCGTACGAAACAGTATAAAGGACTTGTATATTGAAGGGAACATCTAGCACTAAAAAGGAGAGGCACTATTCCGCAGCATCAACAAGAATCTGATCTGAGGGTGGATCATGAAATTCATGATAATTCTCCAAAAATACCTGAAAATATTCCTCCAGGTAATTCTAATTCTTCCAGTCAGCTTGATCTTCCCATTGCTCTTAGGAAAGGTGTTAGGTCTTGTGTAAAACATCCTCTGTCAAATTTTGTATCTTACAAAAATATTTCACCTTCATATTGTGCCTTTATTTCACAAGTGTCTAGTGTTTCCAATCCTAACAGTATCCAGGAGGCTCTAAATGTTCCTGAGTGGAAAGAAGTTGTTTTTGAGGAGATGAGAGCTTTGGAAAAGAATGCTACATGGGAGAAAGTGGATCTACTGGATGGAAAGACAGTTGTTGGTTGTAAATGGTTGTTCACTCTGAAGTACAACTCAATGAATCCTTGGAGAGATATAAGGCTCGCCTAGTAGCTAAAGGCTTTACTCAGACTTATGGAGTAGTCTACTCTGAGACCTTTTCTCCAGTGGCGAAACTATATACAGTTCGAGTACTCTTATCTATTGTAGCTAACCTTGACTGGCCACTGAATCAGTTGAATGTGAAGAATGCCTTTTTGAATGGAGACTTGGAAGAAGAAGTATATATGGAGCCTCCACCTAGTTTCACTGAGAAGTTTGGAACTAAGGTATGCATGCTAAAAAAGTCTCTATATGGACTTAAACAGTATCCCAGAGCTTGGTTTGAAAGATTCACAATGTTCGTTAAAAGTCAAGGATATAGTCAAGGACAATCTGATCATACTCTTTTCACAAAAAGATCCACTGAAGACAAGGTATCGGTTCTGCTTGTCTATGTTGATGACATAATCTTGACTGGAGATGATATTGAAGAGATGAGCAGACTAAAGCAGAGCTTAGCCAAGGAATTCGAGATTAAAGACTTAGGCCAGCTAAGGTACTTTCTTGGAATGGAAGTGGCTAGATCAAAGAAGGGCATTGTGGTTTCGCAACGAAAATATATTCTAGACCTCTTGAAATATTTATACATACCCCTATAAGAAATAGCATATGGACCCCAAACATCAGTATGTACCAATGTTTTAAAGCGCGGAGGCATGACGCGAGGCGTTCCACTACCTAGAGGCGTGAGGCGTAGTTCAGAACGCAAGAGGCGTAAGCCTCCTTAAGAGGACGGGGGTTAGGATGAGGATGAAGAGGAAAGGGGGATCTCATTTTTTCTTTATTTTTAATAAAAATCTTTTGTATTAAGAAGAATAAAGATGCATAACATTAGTTGAATGGGGGACCTTCCAGTATCAAAGAGGAAGATGATAGACCTAATTTATGGTCTATAAAATGCCCAGAAAAAACCGAAGTCATGTGGTTCATTAAGTCACACGTGACCGCTCTTTCAACCCTAACATCTTTGGTTTACCCTGGATCGAGGGTGTTTGAACCTAACCATTCCTCATGGCGTTTTGAATCTCCCCACTATTTAAATTAACTTTAACTTCTCTATGCATTACTAGTTGCCTTGATACATGTGCAACTGCCCAAGCATATGACTTCAATGAGGTGCTTCGAAACGCCCTAGTTGCCCAAATGTTTCCCTTTCCCAAGAGAACTTAAATGCATCTCTTATGGTTTGCTCAACTCTTTGTCTTCTAGATTCAAAAAAAAAAAAATGACATTGTCCTTCTATATAACCTCTCCTTCCATGTCATGGTCATTTACACCCCAATGACATCATCTTCTCCCTCTCTCCCTTCTGCTACTGATCTTCAATGGAGGAAGCAATCCACACCTTGTACATCATGCCATTTGAATGAAGTCCAATCAACAGAGGAATCAACCCTGGCTTGGTACCTATCACCTAAACCATAGCAGCTCATAGATCAATCCCACCTTTGGAAACAACTCCTTCGATTACAGATGAAAAGCCACACCCATGATTCCCAAAACAAGCAACCTGACTAGGTTTGTGGCTGCTTTTGAACCACATGCAATTTCACCATTCAAGTCTGAACCAAATCAGGTCAACCCAAACCGGGTTGGGCCAAGCCAGCTGATTAGGTTTGGGTTTAGTTGAGCAGCTTGGGAACCAAGTTGGGCCATCATTCAAATCGTAGTAACCAAAATTGAATCAAACACTGAACCATTTGACCAAATTCAAGCTAAGGTTCAGGTTAATATATGGGTATTTTGTGTTGGATCGAACTGGAACAGGCCTTAAATTGATTGATTGAACCAGTCCAAACCAAAAGGGTCATCTAACCACTTGACTATGTTCAAATTAATTCAGTTTGGGTATGGCCAAATTTCTCAATTATCCAGGGTTCTAAATTGAACTAGACCAATTGGGCCATCAAAACATCTAACTGGATTCAAGTTAATTTGGATTGGGTATGGGTGCATTGTGTTGACCCAAATTGGGTCAAACAATTGGACCATGTGACCAAGTTCAAGTTAAAGCTTATATTGTAATCTGGTGTTTATGCACCATACTGTGCCAACCCAACCCGGTCCAAATGAGAAATTGGTTAGGCAATTCACACTTGTATTAACGATTAACCCAATAGGTAGCCACAACCCAACAAATCCAGTCCATTAAATTGATCAAATGCAGAATTTAACACATTTCCAACCCGATAAGTAAATGGACAATTTGGGAGTTATAAAATGGGTGGGTTGGGTGGGTACAACAGGCTGGGCATGAAATTTCCACCCCTAATAGCATCCCCCAATTAATTAGATGATCCTTCTTTGAACATCCTAGGTCCCAAGGAAAATCCATTGTTAGTTTCTCTAACCTCTTCACCACCAACACTAGGATTATTTGAACACCAAGTTGTCACAAGTGTTCTCTTCGTCGTGCCATGAAGTGCCATCCATCGTGCCTACAGCCACCACTCCAGTGTCCAAGTGTGTGTCATGGATGGGCTATGCATGTACTTTTGTATGGGGGGATTGCCAATGGCATTCTTGTAATTACTTAGCATGATTTTTCACCTTTCGATGTATCTTTATGTCACTCCCCCAAAAGCTTAACGTACTCTTTGAGGGGAGGTAGGCAGTCGAGTGAATCAAGAGCATGTAAAGGTTAAGCATGAGATCCCCTCGACACTGAACTGTGTGCTTATGCTTGGCATCCATTAATGCAATACAATTTGCCTTTTGTCTAATTCGTGTGCCATCTTTGTTGCCTTTTCTTGTGTTGTTGTTTGCTGCTTAGGCTTACTCGTCGTGTTCGAGTGCCACACAGGGCCCCAACGACTAGCCCCGTGACAGTTGGTATCAGAGCAGGTGCTCCTACACGCACATTGGACCCTATCAACCGCCCCTAATTCAACACAATGAAGAGTAATCGCAACATTGCCGATGACATACTACACGGGCCACACCAAGCCCATGGCACCAATGAGGCTCTACTCGACGAACCCAACAGGACACAAGCACCGAAGAGCCGCACAACTAAAGCTAGCAAGCGTGATAAATGGGTCGACCAGCTAGCTAGCATGGCATGCGCATCCTATGTTGCAAGGCAACAGTAGGTGAGACTCGAGATCAGGTCGACGAACTCCATCTCAACATGGAGACTATAGAGAATGTTGTGGTGGAGTTGGAGAGCCGCTTCAACGGAGCCCTCCGAGACGTCCACAACACCTTGCAGCAGTCACAAACCAGCTCTTCCCAAAGCAGCCTTCAAGGCATGATGGACAGCTTCCAAGTGCAATTGGATGAGATGAGGGCTGAGTTGACAATCATGAAAAGAGCTATGGCCAATTCCACCGGCTCTTCATCTGTTCCATCCACCCATATCAATGTGCGCCAACCAACTCCAAACCCCGGTCCTCGTGATGCTCGTGATGCTCGAGAGCTTGAAAACTTCTTGTGGCAACTTGATCAATACTTCTCCGCGACTGACATCCATGATGACCAAACTCAAGTATGTACAGCCATCATGTATTTAAATGATATTGCAATGTTATGGTGGCGTAGATGTTGCCAAGACAATGAACATGGCACTTGGACCCTCAACACCTGGGCCAATTTCAAGAGAGAGATCAAGCGACAGTTCTTCCCCGAAAATGTTGAGTACTTGGCACGAAGAAAGTTGAAGAACTTGAAGCATCAAGACTCATTGCATGACTATGTCCAAGAGTTCTCAGCCCTGACCCTTGAGATCTCTGACATGTCTAACAAAGACCTTTTGTTCAACTTCATGGATGGTCTCAAACCATGGGCGGAGCTCGAACTACAACGGCGTGGGGTGAAGGACTTAGCAACAGCCATGGCGGTGGCCGAGCAACTAGTTGATCTAAGGAAGTCAGAAGAGGAAGACCACCAACCACATAGCCCACGTACCAATAGCTTGAGTGGGGGAGATTAGAAATCAACCTCTACACAGGAGAAACCAGTGCCCACTAACAAGCCCCACAATTACCAACAAGAGAAGAAGTCACAAGGAGCCCAAAGCTATCAGGGCCACCGGTTCACTAGGAAACCAACTGCTCCTCCTACGCATTGTTACCTTTGCAATGGAAATCATTGGACGAGTGATGGTCCAACATGGAAGAAACTCAATACCCTCATCGCCAAACTCAACGACAGTGAAGAGAGTGATGAGGAGAAACCCACAACGGCGTCAAGAGTAGGTGCCCTCTAACTCATCAATGCCATGGTTAAGAAAGAGGCCACATCCAAGCAGCTCACCAAAGCCCACAAGGAGCTGAAATATGAAGACATCACCCTCGGCGGGAGGCCGACCCAAGTCTTGGTGGACATTGGGTCCACCCACAACTTCGTCCCGCTTGCGGAGGCAAAGTGACTCGGCTTGACCACCACCAAACAGACAGGGTGGATCTTGGATGTCAACACAGAGGCCAAAGCAGTAGAAGGCATGGCTCGTGGAGTAGAGCTCCAAGTTGGGTCATGGAAAAGACCCATCAATCTATCTGTAGTACCTTGGATGATTTTCAGGTTGTCTTGGGAATGGAGTTTCTCGCACATGCGGAAGCAGCTCTCATGCCACACATAAACAGTCTGCTCATCTTGGACAAGTGTTCTCCTTGCATGGTTCCAGTGACAACAACCTTGAAGGTACATGGGAAGCAACTGGGATGGGTTGGGAAGTCATCACCAGGAAGAAGTCTCCCCCAAAGTCGTTCCAACATCAGTACCAACAACGACATCAGCAGCAGCAACAGCACCAGCATTAGCATCAACAACAGCACCAATGTCAGTGCCACGAGCCGACAAAACAGAAGACTCCTGGAAGACCCAAGGCCGTCTCCAACCACAACCAGTTCCACTATGACAATCAACAGGGAGAGTGAGTACCACCAAATCCACTTAGGTACCCTATCCGCCACCACATTGATCAAGCCAACCCTCATAGGAGCCTTGTGAGGAGCAACCCTTGGGGGAAAAATCATCAAGGGGAACAATACCTAAAAAATCAAAACCTTCATTTTGAGCTAGCCCTGGCCACAAACTTTCTACCACCAAAGCAGAACATCCAAAATCCTACCTTGAAGCAGCCAGGCAAGGACTTAACGTAGGAACTAGCCAAAGGTTTTCCCACCATCAAGAACACCCTAAAGACATCCACCCAACCTCATGCCCGGGCCTTGGAAGAGACCAAGTTCGTGGAGCAACTGAAGAACCCTCCTTCATCAACAGCAGATCTGAGCCTCAAGCAGAAGCCAGTCTTCGTCCTCGAAGACTGAATTGAGTGGGGGAGACTGTCACAAGTGCCATCCATCATGCCTACAGCTGCCACTCCAGTGTCCAAGTGTGTGTCATGGGTGGGCTATGCATGTACTTTTGTATGGGAGGATTGCCAATGCCAATCTTGTAATTACTTAGTATGATTTTTCATCCTTTGATGTATCTTTATGTCACTCCCCCAAAAGCTTAACGTACTCTTTGAGGGGAGGTAGGTAGTTAAGTGAATCAAGAGCATGTAAAGGTTAAGCATTAGATCCCCTTGACACTGAACTGGGTGTTTATGCTTGCCATCCATTAATGTAATACAATTTGCCTTTTGTCTAATTCGTGTGCCATCTTTGTTGCCTTTTCTTGTGTTGTTGCTTAGGCTTACTCGTCGCATTCGAGTGCCCCACGGGGCCCCAACGACTAGCCCCGTGACAAAGTGGTAGTAAATGGGCAAGTCAACTAATGTTGCTTTTATCAACATAACCCTCCACCCCCCCCATGGGATGTAATTTTTCTTCCAAGTTAACAATTTCTTAGTGAACCTATCCAAAATTGGATTCAAAAAGTTAATAGACCTAGGATTTCTCCTTAGTGGAAACCCAAGATACTTAATAGACCACTCCCCTTTCATGCACCTTAACACCTCAACATACCATTCTAACACCGAGTCCTCAATATTAATCCCCACAACACTACTCTTCTCAAGGCTGCTCTCAAGTTCAAAACGCTTTCAAAGAACTTAATCAAAGACTGAAGATTTTTGGTTCCTTCCTCCTTGTATCCTCACAATAAATTATGACGACATCAGAAAAATATATACATGTTTGAATAGACAATATTGTTTTCATCTTTTTAACTTTTTGTCATTATAAATTAGTGGTTTCTTTCACTTTCCACTATGAATGTGCCTTGTTTATCAACAAGCTTTGTGCCCAAGTCAGTCCCCTATCCTTTTTTTAACAATATGCATATTATATTAGCTTCTTCATGAGACAGGTGAAAAGGCCCCTGTATGATAGATTTACACCATAACAATCATTAAAATTATAGAGACATCCAAAGTTCTAATAACTATTAGAGACTTTGAAATAAAGCAGCAAAACGGTACCTCAACAAGTGCAGTAATCTGGTTTTTTCTCTTCCTTGGCACTAGCTGCCTTTGTGTTTTCCATAGTTTCTCCTGACCATAATCATCAATTTGGTTGAATGAGGTGAACTTGTATCCAGTCATTTCCAATACATCCTCCAGAAAGTGTGCTCTTACTGGGTATGTAAAGCCCTGGTGAGAAAACAGATACCAACTTTCAAGCTAAACATGCTGAACATGTTACATGAATCAACCTCATTTTGAATGAAAAGTGTTAAAAACCAATACAAGGTTATTAAGTTGGCCGAAAAAGAGTGGCACTGAACATTCAGAAAACAATTAGGTGAATTTCATGGTTAGGTGTTTGATACAGATTGCAAATACATTATGAACCTTAATTCAAGAAACAAAAAAAAAAAAGATACAAAGTTCAATGATGTATAAAAAACAAGCAGATCCGTTATCCCCATTCCCTTCCACTATCATAGCAGATGTTCTATGTCGATTGATATTGAGGGCAGACAGGTTGCAATTGGTGGAAGGATGAAGGATGGGTAAAGATCAAGTTGTGGTATCTCACACTCACCTAATTTTTTCTAATGATGTGATCATCTTCTGCATAAGATAGGGCAATAGTCAGGGTAAGAAACCTTCATTTGTTGGTGAAATGCTTTGAGAGGGTTTCCAACTTGAAGGTGCACTTCGGGAAATATGGGAGGGGAGAGGGGGGATATATGGTATAGTGTCACAAGGAGACATGCAGAGATCTTGGAGTATTCAATGGAGGAATGACCAGTTAGATACTTAAGCCTACCTGTAGACGGAATCCAAGGTCCTCTAGTTTTTGAAATCTCATAATGGATGGTTTTTCCAAGAAACTTGCAACAAGGAAGAAGATCATATTTCACACGGGGCCAAAGAACCTTAATCAAATATACATTAAGAAACCTCCCTATCTACTAAGAAATCTCCCTTTCCATTTTCAAAATTCCAGCATCAGTGGCAAAAAAATTAAAAAGATAGTGTTTAATTTCTTATGGGAGTCAGGGAAATCAAAGAAGGATCATTTGATTTATTGGACAACAGTTTGTAAGGACAAGAAGGCTAGAGGATTGGGTCTGGACAAGGTGTCATTGAGGAATACCTCTCAATTAGGCAAATGGTTATGGTGGTTTCCCATTGAAACAGACAAGTTTGGTATTAGGTCATTAAGAACATTCATGGACTTAAGCCCGATGGATGGGATGCAGGACTTAACCAAACAGCATTACTATTTCTCCTTGAAAAGCTATCGTTTCTATATATCCCTGGTTTGTATGCTTCACTAGAGATGACGTGGCTTCTAGAAATAGAACAAATTTTTGGAAGGATCTTTGATGGGGGGAACAGCCCTTAAGGAATGATTTTTTCACTATATTCCAACAAAGATTGCTTCATAAGGAACTTGGGGAGTGTCAGACCTCAGATGTTCTGGCTCTACTTGACCATTTGAAAGGTGTATTTATTAACCCCAACCTGTCTGATACCAAAATCTAGATCACATTGTTTCAGGCACTCTCTTGTGCATCTTTTTTCTCTGTCATTGCAAGAGACCTTCAGCCTTTAATTACTTGTCCAATGAAAGCTATCTAAAGAGAACTGGTAGCACCCAGAGTTATAGCTTGTTGTTAGGACGTGTTCCATGACAAAATTAATACTTGTGAGAAATTACGGAGAAAACCCTTCTGGTTTAAAGCACCTCATGTTTTCCTCTGTAGAGAAACTGAGCTACTGGTGAGAACACAACTCACTTACTAATCTCCGGTAAATTTACATCTATTATTAGGATTTTTTTTTCTTCTCTATCTTTGATGGCAGGTTGGGTCCTCCCTTGGACTTGAAGAGCTTGTTTCTCATTTCTTTTTATATCCCCTCCCAAGAAACAGAGAAGAGCCCTTTGGAAATACACAAGAGCTGCAGTCTTGGATAGAAGGTGCACATAGACTAAGCAAGATCAACCTTGGATAGAAGGTCTACTACAGGCTACCATACATTTATAGCAGAAAATCTTGTTACCTGGAAAAATAAGAAACAGAATGTGGTGGCTAGGAACAGTGTTAAAGGTGAATATAGGGCTATGGCCACACTACTTATGAGTTAATATGGCCAAAATATTTCCTTCCGGAGATTGGGATATCTATTACTGGGCCCATTACATTCTTTTTCCTTGTTTTGATAATCCAGTTGGTACTCACATAGCCTCTAATCCTGTGTTTCACAAGAGGACCAAACACATTAAGATGTATTATGGATTGCCATTTTGTTAGAAAGAAGGTCTTGCACGATGATGTCATTACTCCTGTTAGGTGTGAAAATCAGTTGGTATAGCATTTTACTAGAGTTTGAACAGGGAATGTATTACATTTCTAGCAAGCTGGAGCTCTATGATATTTATGCTCCAGCTTGAGGGGGAGTGTTAGAAACATAATGCACAGAAATCAGGGAAGTTTGTTCACTACATCTATATTTTACTTAAGAAAAGTTAGTGTCGTATTTGTAGTTATCCTTTTATTATAAATAAGAATGGGTGGCAAAAGGGAGATGCAATTAGACTTCCATAATTTTTCTATTCTCACATTCTCTCCTCTCTTTCTCTTTCTCTAAACTCTCTTTGTACATTTTTTATAGTTATTTTATTTGCATTAAGACATAATTTATTGGAAACTTTTCACATTAAAATTCCATAACTTTGAACAGAAGTTATCACTTGGGGAAATTCCTATATTCACACACAAGTGCCCAAACACATACACACTATGTACCTACTCACCACTAGCCCAATGATCCAAGAATATTTTACAAATAACTAGCTTTAGTATAAGAACTCACTGGAATGTGAACTTTTGGTGACCCTCCAAAATAATTTGAAAAAAGCTCCGCATTCAGAGTGGCACTCATCAAAATCAATCTCAAATCCCGTCGACGAGGAAGAAGATCTTTCAGTACAATCAAAAGGAAGTCTGTGACATGAATACAAGAAAATGAGATAAGTATAAGAAAACAAGAAAGATAAAATACTTTGATAGAAGCTCAGAAATCAAACGGAATTTGTTAGGAAACTTACCTTCATTCATGCCTCGCTCATGAATTTCATCTACAAAAACGTGGGTTATACCATTCAAATTCCTGTCACTAAGCAACCTCCTGAGCAGAATACCACTGGTACAAAAAAGCAGGTGGGTGTTTTTTCCCTTCATTCCTTCTAATCGAACTTTGTAACCAACCTAGAACAAAAGCTTATGTTGTATGACAGGTAAAACAAAGAATCTTTTTATAAATAATTCCTTTTTGGTAATAATGAACTTATCCATACTATCATTAAATAAAGCTTACTGATTCACCAAGAGGCTCTCCTCTTTCTGCGGAAACTCTTTCAGAAACAGCCATAGCAGATATTCTTCGAGGCTGTGTACAGATGATATTACAGAACGCACCACGGCCAGACTCTATCTCTGATTCTAATATATACTGAGGGAGTTGGGTGGTTTTTCCACATCCAGTCTCTCCAGATATCACAATGACCTAACATTATGACAGCACAATCAACGACATAAACAATAGAATTTGATCATAACAAATGGCATTTAAAGAAGCATATTCCTAGTAATATTCTCATTCTACAAACTATTCACAAACTGAACTAAACAGAAGCAACCAGTTGAACAGTCACCACTATGTACATGGGAGAAAACAGCTTTGGATGGTACAATGTTATCATTTATTGCCAGTTTAAGAAAAATATCACTAGATAGAACAACCAATCAAAACTATTCCACATTGTATGCCCTAAGGATCTGATAATTTGATCTAGTATTTTTTTTTATAATTGAAAATGATTTCATTAACCAAAAGGAAATAGATTTTACAAGAAGTCCTTGGAGAGCCACGAGATGCAGCCTCCCCTAACCGTTACAAGAAATCAGAAATAAAATTACAATGCTGCCCAGAATAAATTGTCCCTAATAGACCCCTGTTTAGCAAGATGACCGGCCAAAGCATTTGCCTACCCACCCACTGATATCTACATGTTATGTGCCTTGTTAACCATTTGACTTTTTTTATGAGATCCCTATAACTCCAAACAACTGAATCTGGATTTGACAGCCAGCCCACAATCACCTTAGAATCCCCTTCAATCAATAGGTTCTCCACTCTTAGTTGATTAGCAATCTGAATTCCCTGTACTGCAGCCAATATCTCAGCTCTTGTAGAGTCCCCTATCCCTATCGGGCCTGAGAAAAAGGATATGATGTTACCATTTTCATTCCTCAAAACTCCTCCAATGCCAGACGGTCCTGGATTACCCTAGCTGCTACCGTCAAAATTCAGTTTAAAAAAACCTTCTGGGGAGTTACCCAAACTGTAGTGGCTCTGGTTTTTCTAACCAAAGTGTGTGCAACTGTGGTCCAATTTCTCCAGATATCATCAAATGAAAAACAGCTAAAAGAATCCAAGGATTTCAGCCAATGGATAGTCCTGGTTAAGATACATTCCTTCACTTCTGTCATGGACCTCTCTTTATCTGGGAAAATTCTAGCGTTTCTTTCTTCCCAAATTGTCCATAAGGTGGCTGCTCTGAAACATCTCCACATACTCCTTCCTCTATTTGTTAGGCAACCAAAGGTGATTGGTGCAAATAATGATTTTACCTCTGCTGGTTGATTCCACCTACATCCAAACAAAACAAATATCCAATCTCAAAGAGCTGCAGCAAAGGAACAAAAAACCAGTAAGTGGTAACAGTCCTCACTATGAGAATTGCACATTACACACCAGTTTGGGGACAAACAAATAAAAGGCTTTCTCCTTGGTAACTTCCCAGCGGAAAACAGAAATTTTGGGGGGCACAGGCTTTGTCCAAACTTCTTTCACTGGGAAAGGCTCAAAAGAAGTGCTCAAACAAAGGGATTTTGAAGAAGGATGCACAAGTGAAAGAACCTTTTGGGATAGGAGTCCACACCCTTTTATCAGGAGAAGAGGGGTCCAAACCAACACTCTCTAGAATGGATAGAAGTTCAGTAACACAAGCAAGCTCCTCCTCCCTTAAGCCATTACGAAAACCAAAGTCTCAGCTCAAGGATACAGGTAAAATTGGAGGGGGAAGAAGGACAAAGATAACCTCCTTCTTATAAAGGGAAAGGGCATACAGAGAAGGAACCAAATTACCGGAGCACGTATCATGCCTTACAAAATGAAGGAACTTGGGGAGGACGCCATGTATTGCCTTCCACGTTGTTGTTTGGGTAGCCAGATGAGATACCCCAACATCCCAACCAGAGACAGAACAGCCATGAATACTAAGCACAACCCTATGCCACAAACTTTCTCTTTCCAAAGGCCATCTCCATAGACACTTTCCCAAAAAAGCTTCATTTTTTAAGACCAATCCCAAACCCCCTGCCTCTTTACTCCGACATCTCCCAATTAACTAAGTCATCCATTTTCTCCCACCCCTGGTTCCCAAAGGAAATCTCTCATCATTTTTCCTAATTTCCTAGCCTCCCTATGAGGGATCCTAAACACAGAGAGGTAATAGAATGGTAAATTGGCAAGTGTAGCCTTAATCAAATTTACCCTTCCTCCTATAGTGATATAATTCTTTTTCCATGCTGCCAACTTTCTTTCAAATTTCTCAACAACTGGGTACCAAAATCTACTTTCCCTAGGATTCCCACCCAAATAAGTCAAGGGCCAAGAAGAAATAGAGCAGTCCAAAGAGTTAGCAATAGACTCAACTTCATTGTCATCCAAATTGACCCCTACCACACTCTTCTTGGCTCACTTCCCTCACAAAAAATAATAATGTCATCTACAAAGTGGAGATGAGTTACAGAGACATTATTCCTTCCGATCTTCCAACCACCTATTACCCACCCCCTCCCTATCTGCTTTTGATATCAATCTACTCAACACATCCGCCACCAAAGTAAACAGAAAAGGAGAAAGAGGATCACCCTGTCTCAAGCCTTTGTAGGCTAGAAAGAAATCCTTTACCATTCCATTCACTAGCACAAAGTAATGAACCGAAGTGAGGCAACCAATCATCCATAAACACCATCTCTCCCCAAACCCACAAGTCCTAAGTATCTCCAAAAGGAAACTCCAATCCACCATATCATATGCCTTCTCAAGGTCCAACTTGCAAGCAAAGCCTGGGCCCCTTGATTTCATCATATCCTCTACACACTCGTTTGCTATTAGGATTTGATCGGTTATCTACCTACCTTGTATGAAGGCTCCTTGAGCTTGACTGATGATAGATGGTAAGACCACTTTGATCCTTAAGGATAGCACCTTTGCCAAGATTTTATAGATGCTTGTCACCAAACTAATGGGCTTGTAGTCTTTTGGGTGTTTAACATCAATCTTTTTCAGAATGAGAGCTAAAAAAGTGGCATTTATTCCAAGGCTAATCACATGTCTCTCTTCAAACTCCTTAAAAACCTCAATCAGATCCTCCTTAATTATTCTCCAGCAATCTTGGAAAAAGGCCATGGTGAAACCATCCGAGCCTAGTGCCTTTGATCTATCCATAGAGAACACCGCTTGTTTGATTTCTTCTTCTTCAAAGTTCCTTTCTAGCCACCCTGAAATGTTCTCGTCTAGCCTTGGCCACTCTAATCCTTCCAACCTCTCTCCAATGCTTAGAGGTCCTCCCATCCTTGACTTGAAGTGATCCACAAAAATCCTTTCTATCTCTTCTTGAGAGGAGAAGATCTCACCATCAATTTCAAATTTGGTCACAGCATTTTTTCTCCGTCTCCCATTAGCCAAAGCATGAAAATATTTGGTATTCCCATCACCTTCCTTGATCCATCTATGCCTTGACTTTTGCCTCCAAGAGATTTCCTCTCTATAGAGCACTTCTTTCAAATCATTTTTTAGTTTCCATCTTGACTCTCTCTCATGTTCATCCAATGTTCTTTGGGCTTCCTTCTCATCCAAAGCCTCAATGCTTGAAATTAAATTTGGATTTGTGCTCCTATATTCTCCCAAACTGATCTTTGTTCCACTCTTTTATTTTGCCCCTCAACATTTTCAGTTTTTTTGTAAAACCACACTCCTTTCCATTTAACACCCCTCAATTCCTCACTCCACCATTTCCCAACCTTTTTTACAAAATCTAGGTGTGTCAACCATATGTTCTCAAATCTAAAAGGCCTAGGCCCACCACCTAATCGTTCCTGTCCTAACATAATAGGGCAGTGATCAAAAGTGACTCTAGGTAAGGCTTTTGTCACCAAACCCCTCCAAAGATTTTGCCATTTTGCATTAAAAAGAAAATGGTCCAGCTTTGAGCGAGTTGCGTTTTCTTGGAAGTTAGTACAACTAAAGATGGCTTGAAGTAATGGGAATTCCTTTAGCTCACAAAGATTGACCAAGTCATTGAACTTCTTCATACTAATTGTAATTGTTTGTTGGGGATTATTTGATTCCTCTATAAATCTAATTACATCAAAATCCCACCCAAACATCAAGGGCCCTCCCATAAACCTTTTATTGCATAAAGCTCGTCCCAAAACTCATTTCTCTCTCTATAGTTGTTGGGCCCATACACATTTGTTAGTATCCACACAGAGCCATCCACCAGGTTCCTAAATTTCAAAGAAATTGAAAAATTACCTATTAATTCCTCTAGAGCTTCCACCACATCCTCTTTCCAAAACGTGACTAGCCCCCCCCCCCCCCCGAGGCACCCCAAGAAGGTGCATAAGTCCATCTCACTCCTCTAATCTTCCAAACACTTCTTGCCCACCTTCTATCTACCTCCAGTAACTTAGTTTCCTGAAGCATTACAATGTCAGGTTTTTCTCTTCTCAACAAGTCCTTTATTAGCCTTCTTTTGCTAGCACTTCCAAGCCCCCTCACATTCCAACTAACTGTTTTCATTGGCAACACATATAGAAGACCCACTTCAGCCACTCTCCCCCACTACTTGGATCCCTTCTCTCCCCTCTCCAACTAAATTCAATGTCCCCCTCAATATCCAAAATTAATCGCGACACTTCTGATTTTTTTCATTTTTTTCTTACCCTGCTTTCCCTCCATTGTCCTCAAGGGCTCTTCACCTGCTGCTTCCTTCTCACCCCCTTTCTCAAATCCAGAAGGATTCAATTTTTCTGTATTTGTGTCCAGAGATTCCTCTTTTTGTTTATATTCCTCCAACAACATACAAATTTGGTTCCAAATCCTTTCCAACTCCTCTTCCTTTCTCCTATTCAGCTCTAGAACTCTCTCATCTTTTCCCAAATAGAGGCCTTCACCCCTTCCACTACTGGATGTTTTTTCCAGTTGGGAATCCAGAGCACTTGTTTCAGGCAAAGAACCCAAGTTAGTATCTAAAACCGAATGGGCAAGCATACCTGGTTCCACGAGAGCTGAAAGGAGGAACTCAGAAAGTGAAGTTCCAAGGTTGTGAGTGTGGGCAGAATCCATTCCCTGTGTTTTACCTATCTGTGGAGGTGTACCATGTTCAACCAACTCTTTGTCGAACTTACAAGTAGAATCAACCTCTGATAGATTGTTCCTAGCTGGAGTCTCTGTGCAAAACTACAAAGGAAGGTCCTGCACCTCAAGACCGATAGCCATTTCTGATTGCACTCTATTGGGGGACTTGTTTGCAGGAAGAGAGGAAACCTATGCAGCCTCCAAATTTATTGGCCACATTTCCTCTTCCCTGGTGGCCAAGAGAGGGAATGAAAGGCTCTCCATCTGAACAGGATTCAAAATAACCGCTCCCAACTGGCTTTCACCCACAATCAACTGTGATTTGCTAATCCCGTCACTAGTGGACTCACACGTCTCCTCTTCCGAGAAGAGTTGTTCAGTATTTAGACTTCCTCCTCAAGAGGATCCTTGGGAGCCTGCAACTCCACACTGCCGATGCTTGTTGTGTCATCGGATGCTGTCTCATAGTCAGAATCCTCTTCTTCTGAAACTATCTGGTCTTGCATCTCTGGTTCATTACGTCGCCAACATCTAGGGTTTCGTCTCTCAAGTGAGAAACAAACAGACTTCTCCACTAGTACCCATTTCATCGAGCTGTTAACAGAGCAGTCGTTGGAGGCCACAGCAGCGGTCTGCACTGAGGAAGACGAAGGTAGACCTTTGCCTTCGTCTAGAAGAGGTCCTGCCCCAGTCACGTGCCTGTTTAAAGAGGCACATGCTTCTTTATTAGAATGTAATGGGCCAGACTTAAGAGGCCCATTACTGCCTTTTAATAATAGAAGAACATTAGGCCCAGAAGATTCAGGCCCAACAGAATTCACATGACAGGTCAAATGAGATTTTAAGTGGGACTTCCCCTCCAACTGGTTCACAGGTTCAGCCAGTGATTCAACTCCTAATCTTGACAGAGCCCTCAGTCACACCCTGTTCTTTTCCTTTTAAGGAAGCAAAATTCAAATTAAAAGGGCCTGATCTTTTAGCATCTGAAGCAACTACTTGAGCAAAAGAGCAGCCCTTCTTTAGACCTGAAACTTGTGTCTCACGGCTGACTTTCCAGCCTGTCCTCACCTTTTTGCCTGTTCCCCCACTGCTTGTCTAATTTAGTGAAAGGTTCAGAAGCTTTTTGGGTAACCATTCTTGAGTTGCCAACTAAAGTCCTGATTTCCACCTGCTCATCTTCTTCCTGGCGAGCTTCCTTCCACAGATTAGCTTCAATGGAGGAAGCCAGCCATACTAGAATGAATAAACCTTCGATCCTAACCAACACTTTTCTTGGAATGTCCTCAGGTCTTTCTCCACTCAGAAGTATGGCAGCTGATCGAAGATCATCCCAGAACTCCCCTGCCAACCGAGCTCCACATAAGGCTGCAATAGAATCTGCTGCTTCATGGTTTCATAGATGGAATGGCAACCCAACCAGGCGTACTATTACTCCAACCTCAATGGAGAAAGATTTTGAGTTAGATGTTGGTGTCCATTTGAATATTGTGAAAGACCCCAGATTATCTTGAACATTTGTAGTTGTGATTTCCATCTTGTTATCACAGAAATCAATCACAGCCTTGCAACTTTAAAAGGGGTTAACACAAACAGCTTCTTTATATTGAACTTATGTATCAATAGATCTGCTACCTTCTTCCAATCTGTAACAGTTTTCACAGCAACCAACACCCATTTACTGGCCCAGAGTTCCTTTTTAGCATTTACCACGACTATTGGGTTGCTGTTATTCTGTGCCATAGTCACCATCTCCTGCTCCATATTGGTACTACTTAACTCTTATCTTGAAAGACTCCTCACCCACCTCAGTCCTTCCAGTATTTTCCTCAGCATTTGCTTCTTTGCAATCCAAAAAAGCCTGAAGATCTAAAGTCACATCCTTTCACCCTTTCCTGTTTCTGCCTACTGGAAAGCATACTAGTTGTTTTCTGTTCTTTGCAAAAAATTCTGATAGGGCTATCAACGAGCCCTTAGCATTCTTCCTACATTCTATCACATACCTTCTACCTGTCTCTGTAACCTTCTCTGTCCAGTTAAGCTGCTTGCCTTTCAAAGCTGCTTCAGAAATTAAATCCTTGACCCATTCTATTATGTCTAAACCCTCCAGAAGAACTGTCGCCAGTTTCATCTCCCTTATCTTCAGGCCTGGTTTACCTTTAATCTTTAGCTCTTCAAACAAAAAATCCTTTGCCTCCACCCTTAGGCTTTTTCTCCATCGAGCAGAACCCACAAACTTCCCTTCCAGAACCATATTCCACTTCCTTCCCTTTAGTTCTTCTATATGTTAACAGTTGACTTCAGAAAACCCGTTGAAGGAGATTGGAGAGAAGTCCAAAGAGCTGAGTGTCTGCTCTTCCTTCTTCGGCCATGGTTGCCTTGCTGAGATTTTCCTTGTGTTGGGTTTGATCTAGTATCTTTTCAATATTCTAGTATTTTTTCAATAGTAGAATAAAAACAAAAGTTTATTAAGAATAGAAAAAATCACAAGAACTAGAAAGGACAATGCGATGGCACCCAAATTCCCAAAACAGCAAGGTAAAAAAAATAATTCGAATCATTATGTTGAAATATGGACCAATTTTGCATTCTTTTATGTTGTTTCTGTTTGATGTTTATTTCTTCATCTGCGTAATCAATGCCATACATTTGGGAGTAACATTTTGCAACCAACCAAGCTTTCAATCTCTCTACACTACCATCGGGTAAATACTTGACAGTGTATACCCGCTTACAACCAAAAGCATGCTTAGTAGGAGGGAGCATGGTGACATCCCACGTATGACTGCATGCCAAAGCTGAGAGTTCTTCCATTGCAAGGCACCACCCTAGAGAAGCAAGAGCTTCCTAGACATCCTTAAGAACAAATATAGAAGAAAACAAAGAAACAAACTGGCGATGGGAAGCAGAAAGGTGAGATACAGACACATAACTTGAAATGGGATGAAGGGTACAACTGTGTTTACCTTTTCACAAGGCAATAGGAAGATCAATGTCAGAGACATGGGTGGGGCCAGTGCAGGAACAACTGCCAGATCTATCAATGGTGAAGAAGCTAGAAGAGGAGCCAATACATGTCGATGCGTATACGCTTGCCATATGGATGGTCATTCAATAGGAAGCTGCACTGGAGGCGAAGACTTAGTCACAACTAGAACAAGAGGAATGGGGTCCTCAACAAGAACTGGAAGTGGAGGTGAAGAAAGAGAAGAGACATCTGACCCAGAGAAAAACGGAACAAACTCAAGGAATGTAACATCGGAACACACAAAAAAATGTCAAGAATTGGGGTTATAACACTTATACCCTTTCTGAGTCCTAGAATACCCAAGAAATATACACTTGGTGGATCGTGCATCTAATTTGTCCATTCCAAGCCAAAGATTATGGACAAAGCACACAGACCCAAAAACCTTGGGAGTAAGAGGAAAATGAGACAAGGCAAGAAACAAAACAGAGAAGGGAGAATGACCGTTAAGGATAGACATGGGCATCCGATAATAAGAAAGCAAAATGTAAGCACAACGTCACTCCAAAAACGTTTGGGTACATTCATATGGTGCAAAAGGGATCGAGCAGTCTCCAAAAGATGACAGTTCCTTCTCTCAACCACCCCATTTTGATAAGGGGCATACATATATGAGATTTGATGGATAATGCCATGTTCCAAATATTCCTGAAACGGTGTATAAAAGTATTTTCGGCCATTACCAGAACGAAGAATCTTAACGTGTATGCCAAAATGATTGCAAATTTCAACATAAAACTTTTGAAAAATAGAAAGCAATTCACTCATTTCTTTCATAAAGTAAAGTCATGTCATCCTTGAATAATCATCAACAAAAATTAGAAAATGTTTGTAACCATCATATGACGCTATTTTATTTGGACCCCAAATGTCCGAAATTCCGAATGGACTAAAGAAAAAGGACTAAACATACGACTATCAACCTTTGGACTAAAGGGAACACAATAGTGTCTCCCAGACTCATAATCCAAAGTAGAAAGACAACTCAAGGACAGAAAAAGTAACTTGAGTTCTTGAAGAGACGGATGACCAAGCCTGAAGTGCCACTGAAGAGGAGAAAGAGATGGTTGAAGGGTTGTTAACAAACCACTACCATCAAAATAATATAGTAAACCAACTTCATACCCTCAACCAATCTTCATCCCCATCTTGAGATCCTAAAAAACACAAGAAAGGTAAAAGGTGATAGAGCAATTAAGAGACTTGGTCAATTTACTAACAGACATAAGGTTAAAAGGAAATTTGGGAACATACAAAACTGAGGATAGGAATAATGAATCTATGTCAACATTACCAATACCACATATGGAAGATTTGGAGCCATTAGCAAGGGTAATAATGTGTGATGTGAAGGACTAAAAAAGGGAGGAAAACACACTTGGAGTACCAGTCATATGATCAGAAGCTCCATAATCGATAATCCAATGGGAGGGTTAGGACACCAAACAAGTCATACCTGAGTGTGCAAGGGTAGTCGTATTCTGTTGAGAGGTAGCCTGGATAAACAGCTCACACTCATCACTTGGGACACTCATCATCTCTTTTCGAAGGCATCTGTAGATGTAGAAGGTATCTAATCAGCTTGCTGAATTTCCTATCTCAAACTACCACCACTAACAACCGCATGATTTGCCCAGGTTGAAGGTGGGCCATGTAAATCATAACAAAAGTTGATAGTGCGTCCTTCCATACCAGTGTGTGTACATTTCCTCAGACCATTACTACGCCTTCTGCCATAAGTCCCCCCTCTATCTCGGCCTCCAATACGTCCACCACCATAATTGTACATGGGTTCACCACCACCACCACGACTTGGTTGAACTCCCCGAGCTCCTCCTCTACCTGCACGACCTCCCCCTCTTGTCACTGCAAAGGTAGACGTATCAGAGATAGTAGAGTTCTCTGTAGATCCAACAGAAATCCTTCAAAGACGAGCAAACACCTCTTCAAGAGAGAGAAGAGCAAACCCACCCAGTATGTGTGCTCTCACTGGTTCATATTCAGACTTCAACCCTATTAAAAATCTGGTTACATCAATCTGGTCTCTTTGTTGTTGTTGAATCTTGACATCAGAAGTGAGGGGATGATACACATTCAACTCATTGAGAAGACACTTCATGCTAGCATAATATTCCTAAAGACTTTGAGTACCTTGTTGCGTATTAAAATACTCCTAATAAAGCTGAAATACTCTAGTAGTATTATCTTGTCCATAGCAAAGCTTCTTTCCAAGGTCCCAAATCTCCTTGGTTGTATCTAAGAACATAAAATTCACAATAATCTTAGGTTCCATACTATTCCATAACAACGTCATAATTTGTGCATCTTCTTGTTCCCATTCTTTATATCCCTGAGAATTATCAGAGGGTTTTTCTTCTTTCACATGCTTCACCTACTTCTTAGCTCCAAGAAAAAAAAAAAACTTCTACAGATTTAGCCTAAGGAAAATAATTCTCACATTCCTAAAGACTTTGAGTACCCTGTTGCGTATTAAAATACTCCTAATAAAGCTGAAATACTCTAGTAGTATTATCTTGTCCATAGCAAAGCTTCTTTCCAAGGTCCCAAATCTCCTTGGTTGTATCTAAGAACATAAAATTCACAATAATCTTAGGTTCCATACTATTCCATAACAACGTCATAATTTGTGCATCTTCTTGTTCCCATTCTTTATATCCCTGAGAATTATCAGAGGGTTTTTCTTCTTTCACATGCTTCACCTACTTCTTAGCTCCAAGAAAAAAAAAAAAAAAAAAAAAAAACTTCTACAGATTTAGCCTAAGGAAAATAATTCTCACCATTCAGTTTAATAGATGTCATTTGCACATTTAGGTAATCGGGGGGAATCATAACCTAGATTTGTGTTCACTACTGTCACCCGTAGCAGCCAAAAAAAAAACAATCATTTTTTCCCTTCCTCACTAGTATGTCACACCACCTAACTTACTGTTCAGCACAATGCACACTAGTGACTGATAATTGCTGAAAAACATCTACTTTCACAGTTTTCAGCAATAATAATCACAGTAATTCTTCACTTTCAAGACCACATAATCACCCAAATACACTCCACACACATAGTACTAGGTCTACAACCAACTAGCCACTCATTACACACTTAAACACCCATGCAACCCACCTATTTGAGCAACACAATCAGACCTGTGTTCGTCTGTCCACAACACCACCTGAAACAGTCCTCTTCAATCCATCGATTAGAAGAGCTTCGTACAAACCACTCACCACAAACCGGAGGCATGAAAACCTTCAATAAAGAAAATTGATCACTCCCTTTCATCCCTTGACCTAACCTCTAAGTGATCGATGAAAAAATCTGCAAAACCCTAGGATGAATGGTGATGAGAAATTCCAGGCAGATCTGAACTTATTACAGTTGCTCTGATACCATGATAAAATTCAGATCTGTACCAGTTATAGTTTTAGAATAACAAAAGAAAAAGAGAGGAGAGAAGGAAGAAGATAAGAGAAGAGAGAAGGAAAAGTTGGTTCGAACTAGAGAAGACAAATATCTCTAGTCGGCAAGATTGATATTTATAGTTTTCCAATTAAAACATAAAGACTATTATGCCCCTACTCAAGTATGAGACAAATTGCTTAAGTCGAAACTTACATCACACTCCTAACATAAAGCAAAAAGACCAAACTGCCCCTCTATAGCCAACCCTAACACTCTCCAAGGCAACTCTTAATCTATCAAACCATGTTCTAAGAGATTGCTTAGGTCCATACAAAGCTCTCTTCAACCAACAAACTTTCTTTCCAACATTTGTATCATAAAAACTAGGGGCAACTCCATATATAACTCCTGTAAATCACCATTAAGGAAGGCATTCTTTACATCCATCTGAAATAATGGCCATAAGAATTTTGCAACTGGCGCAAAGGTTTCTAAGTAGTCAATGCCATAAGTTTGTGTATAACCTTTGCAACCAATCAACTAGTTGGGCCTTGTATCATTCAATTGAACCATTTGCATTGTACTTCACTATAAATACCCACACGCATCCAATAGGTTTCTTCCCTTCCGACTGATCCACCAACTCACAAGTATTATTTTTAATGAGGGCATCCACCTCCACCTTCATTGCATCTTTCCACTCAAGCACCACCATGGCTTCCTGCATTATTTTAGGAATGGGTATTAGTGTATACCATCAATGGATGCTAGAAAGTTTCACAGGACGATGAAAGGTGGTCATAACAAAGAAACTAAGAGATACAATGAGTATATACCATCAATGGATGCTAGAAAGTTTCACAAGACAATGAAAGGTGGTCATAACAAAGAAACTAGGAGATACAATGAGCGGTAAATGAGGTACAACAGCGTTTACCCTTGTGAATTGCAATAGGGAGGTCGAAGTCATCTAAGATAGGTTGATACTCAATAGTGGAAGGAATGTCATATGTAGTAGTAGCAGGTAAAGGAACTATAGTACCTTGATCTAGAACCGCAAAGGAGAGTGGAACTAGCCCGGGCTACTCATGACCAAAATCAACCTACCTCCACCGCCTATGAAACACCCTTAGCTGCTTATACTTTTGCCAATCCCTCTTACCACACTCCTCTTCAAAGAAAATAGGTAACAGAACTTCAGGAACAGGATCACCCCTCTCACCACTCTCCCCTTGAAATGAAACCTTGGGATGATATGAAACATCCTCAAAGAAGAGGAAATCCATAGGCATAAAACATGACCCAAAGAGAAGATCATAGCAACAATACCCCTTTTGATTTTATGCATAACCAAGAAAAATATACTTGGCAACCTTCGGATGGATTTGAACAAAACAAGTGCACCCAAAAACCTTAAGAGGGATGTCAAACATATCTTTTTTTCTTTGATAAATAAAATTTCATTAAAAGCTCATTATCAGTATAATAAAAATTGTTACAAGCATCCCAATGGGAGGCGCGAGGTGCAACCTTACCCTTTAAAAGAAAAGAACCATCACAAAATTGCAATTGGGCCCAATACAACTGATTCCTAGTTACTCCTTGTTTGGCTAAGCAATCAACAAATGAGTTGCCTCCCTTCCCACCCATTGTATGACTAGATTCATATGTTGTGTCTCCCATTTGAATTTCTTCAGTTCATTTCTATAGTACCATATAATCTAAATATCGCTGAATCTGAATTTCTAAACCAACCCTCCACCACCTTAGTGTCCCCCTCTATCACCAAGCACTCCACCCCTATTTCCTTTGCAATCTGTACACCTTGTAAGACTGCATACAGTTCTGCCCTTATAAAGTCTCCAGTCCCCATCGGTCCTGAGTAGAGTACTCTTAGATTCCCATCCTTGTCTCTGATGGTTCCTCCAATTCCAAAAAGTCCCGGGTTGCCTCGACTACTCCCATCAAAATTCAGCTTCATAAATCCTTCCATGGGTGGTGTCCAAGTCAATCGTAGCTTAGTCTTCTGCAATGAACTAGAAGCTACTACAGACCAATTCCTCCACATGTCATCAAAGGATAAACTTTTAAATAGATCCACCGTTTGTAGCCAATGTATAGTTCTAGCCAAAACATAGTCCATAATTTTCTGCTTACTTCTCTCCTTCTCTTGGAAGATTCTAGCATTTCTTTCTTCCCACAATGTCCAAACCATTGCTGCTCTAGCACATCTCCACATCATCCTTCCCCTTTTCTTAGGCCAAGTAAACGTAGATGGACCAAACAGCAATTTAATCTTTGTTGGCATATCCCGCCTGCATCCAAATAAAGAGAAAATCCACTCCCAAATTTCTGCAGTAAAAGAACATGAAATAAATAAGTAAAAACAAGATTCACCATCAGAGAAGAGACCTTTAGGATTTGGTGACCAAACTCACCTGTCTAGTTTAGAGGGTTCAAGGCAAACAATATCCAAACGTGAGAGAAGCTCTGTCAAACAAGAGGCTTCTTCATCCCTCAGCCCCCTTCGAAACCCAAAATCCCAGTCAAGATTCAAAGGTGAAGTAGAAAGGACTACAAAGCTCAAAATCACCTTATTTTTGTTAAGGAAATGGAGTACAAAGAAGGAAACAAGTCCTTTAGGGACCAGTCATCAAGCCAAACATCTTCCCAAAAACGTTATAGGTTCCCTGGAGAAACATCATACCTGATAAAATTGAGGAACTAAGGAAGCACGTTATGGATTGCTTTCCAAGGTGTTGCCAAAGTAGCCCGACGTGATACACCAACATCCTAGCTGCTCTCTAATCTCCCATGAATACTATCCACTACTTCAGCCCACAAATTTTCCTGCTCCAATGGCCACCTCCATTACCATTTCCCTAGAAGAGTTGTATTTTTCTCTCTCAAATTCCCAAGACCCAGTCCACCCTCTTCCTTACTTTTACACACCACTCCAATTGATTAAGTGGTCTTTTCTTGTCTCTCCTGGTTTCCCAAAGGAAATCCCTCATAATCTTTTCTAACTTCTTGTCTTCCCTTGGAGGGATCCTAAAATCAGAGAGGAAATAGATAGATACGTTAGCCAAAGTAGATTTTATCAAGGTAATCCTCCCTCCCAAAGAGATGCAACTCTTTTTCTAGGCAGACAATCTCTTACCACATCTTTCTACAATTGGGATCCAAAATCTACTCTCCTTAGGGTTGGCTCCTAGGGGAAGTCCCAAATAGGTCAAAGGCCAAGGGGTAATTTTACACTCTAAGCACTCCACAACCAAACTTAGGACACTCTCCTCCATATTAATCCCTGCTACACAACTTTTGTCCAAGTTGATTTTCAAATTGGACACCTTTTCGAACCTTTGAACAAGTTCTCTTAGTTTCCTCACACTCCTAGGGTCTCCCCCTTCACAAAAAATTATGAAATCGTCAGCAAATTGGCGATGAGACACCGGGACCCTGCTTCTACCCACTCTCCAACCCTTAACTTCATCTTCCCCATCTGCCTTAAAGAGTAGCCTTCTAAAAACACTCGCTACTAGGGTAAACAAAAAAGGAGAGAGGGGATCTCCTTGCCTTAAACCTCTACAGGTTGGAAAGAAATCTTTCACCATTCCATTAAGAAGGATGGAGAAATGACAAGACCGGAAACAACCAAACACCCAATTACACCACCTCTCCCCAAATCCCCTTTACTGCATTACTTCTAGTAGGAAGTTCCAATCCACCAAGTCATAAGCCATTTCTAAATCCAACTTGCACACAAATCCTTCCTTCCTAGATCTCTTTATTTATTCTACACATTCATTAGCTATTAGGATTGGATCCATAATTTGTCTCCCTTGGATGAAGGCTCCTTGGAATTGACTTATGAGAGAGGGGAGGATTTCTTTAAGCCTCAAAACCAAGACTTTGGCTCAAATTTTATAGGTACTGGTCACCAAGCTAATGGGATAGAAATCCTCAGGTTGACCGGCCTATTATTTTTTGGGAATTAGAGCCAAGAAGGTTGCATTAACTCCACGGCTAACAATATGTGTATTGAGAACTCATTGAAAACTTCAAACAAATCACCTTTCAAAATTTCCTAACAATCCTAATAGAAAGCCATTGTGAAGCCATCCGAACTGGGTGCTTTGGCTTTATTCAAGGAAAACACTACCTTTTTATTTCCTCCTCCTCAAAATCCCTTTCCATCCATATTACTGCCTCCTCTTCCGGTAGGGGCCACTCTAGTCCTTCTAAGCTCAACCTCTCCTCTAGAGGTCTTCTATTAAGGGATTTAAAATGGTCCTCCACAAATGTTCTGGCTATTTAATCCTGAGTAGATATCACTTCCCCGTTAATTTCCAATCTAGCCACAAAGTTCTTACACCTTCTACCATCGGCCATTGCATGGAAAAATTATGTATTTCCTTCCCCTTCTCTTATCCATTTATGTCTTGACTTTTGTCTCCAACAAGTTTCCTCTCTCAAGAGAATTTCCTCCAAATCTTTCTTCAATTTCCACCTTGATTCCCTGTCTTCCTCATTAAGAACTCTCCGATACTAGTGGTTATTGACTGATTGGGGTTAGAAGTTTCATTAGAGAACCTTATGACATTGAAATCCCCTCCCAGACACCAAGCACCTTCCCACAAACCCCATATTGCATACAGTTCCTCCCAAAGCTCATTTCTTTCCCTGTGTATATTTGGTCCATAAACATTCAGGGAAACCCATCATCCACATTCTTAAACTTCACTGATACAGTGCATCTGCCAATCAGCTCCTCCATTGATTCCAATACCTCTTCTTTCCATAAAATCACCATACCCCCTGAAGCCCCCTAGGAGGGGGCCTCAATCCATCTTATGCTTCTTGATCCCCACAAACTTCGGATCAGCTTTCTATCCATCTTTGCAAGTTTAGTCTCTTACAACATCACAACTTCAGGGTTCTCTCTTATTATTAGATCTTTTATTACCCTCCTTTTTCTTGCACTCCCCAAGACCCCAGCCCCCTCACATTCCAACTAATAACTTTCATTCTTTCACCTTTATGTTAACCCCTCCTTCTCTTCCTTCCCTACTTAGATTGTCTCCTTCGACCTCCCCTCCCACTGAACTCAATATCACCCTCTACATTAGAAATTAGGCTGTCTATTTCTATCTCTTTCTTCTTCCTTTTCTTCTTTTCCTCTTCACTCTTCCTAACATTCATCTTTGGTTTTTTTCTTCTTTGTCATCTCCTCTTCCACAACTCCTTTCGTACAAGGTTCTTGAGTTCCCACCTCAATTATTTTTTCCTTTAGTTTGAGATCCTCAAAACATTCACTTATTAAACCCCAAATCCTCTCAACTTCCTCTCCCACCCTTTCCTTTCCTCTATATCCCCCTCTTCTAACATTCCTGTCCCACATTCGTCTTCCTTTCCCAATCTCTCGAGCTGGATAGCTGGTGCATCTGAATCAGGCAGAAAAACACACATCAGTAACCAAAACTGAATGGACACACATACCTGGAACCAAGGGGGATGGGGCAAGAATTGATGAAGCAGGTAATCCAATTTAGAGATCAAGCCAGTAGGTTTGTTTCCTGGACCAGGCCTCTGTAAAGTGTGGCTGGGAAAACTCAAGTCCACATTCTGTGCACCCCAGTGCACCCTCAAATGAGAGGCCAACACCTAATCTCATCCGTCTTAACCACGAATTAATGGAGACTTTCTCCGTTACCAATCGTTCAGCTGGTTGAACAAACCACAAAACACGATTTAGCTTTCCCTTTCATCAGCAACCGACACCAACCGACATTGGCGACAACCAATTGGGGATTCAGTCGGGCACGACGATGATGTGATCAGAGACATGGTTATAAGCTTCATAATGGCGGAAAGGGACACAACATCGACGGCAATGATGTGGCTCTTCTGGTGGTTTTCTCGACACCCCAATACTGAGAAAGACGTGGTGAAGGAAGTAGTCACAGCACTTGGCAACGACAAGCGGAAATCGTTGGATTACAAAGCTCTGAAAAACTTTCCATTGTTGAAAGCTTGCCTCTACGAGCCATGAGGCTTTATCCTCCGACAGTCTGGGACTCGAAGCACTCCCCAACCCCCTTGCCTTACAAACAAAAATCAAAATAAAACCTACACAATGCTCCCAAAAGAAAAGGCAAAACTGCAAAAAAAGGTGAAAAGCAGGGAACGAATGAAAACGAAGGTCATCATCAATATAAATAGATCTCGTTGTTCATCTCGCTAAGTTGATCCACAGAGAGAGACGGTGATGGTGGTCTCCATCTCAGCTTTGGCCATCGTCACGCCCCTCCATCTTGCCGCCTTCGCCCTCGTTGTAGGCGTCGAACGTTGTCGGAGCATAGTAACAACCTACTCTCTTCTCTTATTTCCTAATTTTTTACAGAACGTACAGTAAGCTAATTAACCCCCCCTTTCTCTCTATTGAAGGGTAAGGTGCAATGGGATGAGTACGACGAACACACATTCTGCGTACACGATTCGGATGTGTTGACGGTGTACGGATTGACGGCGTTCGGTCTTTTGTTGATTAGTCAATTTTTGGTTAGCAGCATTACGAAATGCCTCTACTTTGGGAGAGGGCTCGTGAGTGGGAGGAGCTCCACCGCCTGTGCTATATTCTTCTTTGTATTTTCCCAGTGAGTCTCCAAATCAAGCCCATTTTGCATTGTAGACTCCCCCATGCCTCACTCTTCTTCACCGGTAACAGGGTGAAGGCCAAGTCAAGCTCACTCTTCTTCACTGAGTTTGTAGGGAAGGAGGAAGAGCAACAGCTGTACAGTGGAATTTCAGTGATGTAATTTCGTGTTTGGAAGATCTGATTTCTTGCCACAGACACCGGTTGTACAGTGGAACCAATGTTTTAAAAGCGCAAGGCGCAAAAAAGGTGCAAGGGTCAATTTGCGCCCGAGGCACAAGGCGGAAGGCGCAAGACGCGGCATGCGCCTTTTTGAAGCAAGGCACAACAATACAAAAAAAAATGTCAGGAAATTTAAAAAAATGCCAGAAAATTCAAAAAATATTGAACATAATATTAATAAAACGTATAAACTTAAATTTTAAAATAATGTTTTAAAAAACCTATTTTCTAAAATTAAAATACATAAATATAAGATGTAAAGCATATTCGAATGAGAATTTAAAAATAAAATCAAACATATAAAACATTTTCAAGCATGTAAAACCTCTATTCTCTTTTTTCATTCAATTGCATTATGTCAAGTAGCTAATGAAATGTAAAACATATTACATTCCTGATTCTACGAGCCACCTTTGTGCCACACCCCTCGAGGCAAGCCCAAACAAGTCCACCTTAGGTCTTAAAATCTTAGTTTTCACACAAAAAATAATGATTTTAAAGTTTTAATTGCTTTTTAAGAAGACATTTTATTAGGATGAATGAATGAACAACATTACCAATCCGCCCCCAGCTCAACCGCTACGTTCAAAAAAAGCAAAAAAGCGTCAATTTTCAAAAGGCACATGCCTAGGCGCACCAGGCGTGCGCATAACCTGAAATGCGCACGCTTAGTGCGCCTAGGCGCGCCTGAGGCATGCCTTTTAAATCACTGAGTGGAACGGCCAAACGGGTAGGGTTCAAATCATCCAGCCAACAAAAGAAGAAGAAGAGAGAGGAAGAAGGAGAGGAAGAGGAAGAAGACGTATGGACTAGAGGCCAAATGATTTATCCCTTGTTGTCGATGGCTTCGTCGTTCACAAGGGCACTGGTGAGCTTCTTTCTGTTGGAGGTGTGGGAGTTTGAATTCATGTGAAGAGAAAATGAAAGATTTTGTCTTTTTGCATCCGGTTGAACCGGACGGAATCGATTGACAATGAAACCTGCATTACCGTTACACAATCTACGCTCGTTCGACGTGACCAAATGTGATTGGTGGGTGCACTCGTCCAATGCACCCACGAGTGCACAGAACGCAGACTCGAAAAACTCCATCTCTAGTTGCATCATTGTCCTTTTCCAATATACCCTTCTCTATTGGAAATCTGCACAACTTCAACTGTTGTTGTTGCCTACCCAGCTACTGTTGTTCCAAACTTCAGAGGTGTAAACTTCTTCTGATCTTCCAAGAAGTGTACTTCTGTGTTAAAGCTATCCTTTTCGTTCATATCAATCCTCAGTGTTTGATCAAAGCTGTCCATGCTTGAGGTTTCAAAGGAATCTGAGTCACTGTAATTGGAAGTTGGAACTGACATCTGAGTCTGAAACTAGGTCTTGTATTTTCTCCTTTTCTTTATTAATGCACAGATTAAACTTCGGATTGCGCTTTTCAGGAGAAGCAGTGGCTTTCCCTTTGCTCTGTGCCCATACCATCGTCTGCTGCCACACATGTGACTTACTCCAGGTTTCTTCGGCCTTTGTTTTGCACGAGAGAGAAGATGACAGACAAGATTTATCATCCATCAACGAGCTCACATGCCTATATAAGATGTCATGTGTTGAGACTCCTTTAGGCCCGATAGTTGGGCCCAAATCAGGGCTTGTGTGCCTATTTAAAAGGTCAAATGCTGAGGCTCCTTTAGGCCCAATATTTGGGCCCAAATTAGGGATCGGTTGAGTGACAGAATCAAGCCCATTAATAGGTCTCACGTGGCCACTAAAAGTGCCACGTGATGGTTTATAATTACTTGAACCCACATTCTCAATTCGGTTCAACTGTAACCTTCCATCTGGCCAACCCACCCCTTGCTTAGAATTTTGAATTTGAGCTTGTTGCACATGTCAAGACCCTATTGTCAGAGCCTCAACATAAAAGCGTCCACACGTCAAGTCCTTTCCAGTAATTGGCTTAAGAAACATTTCCTCTGAACACATGCATTTTCCTCTTCCTAGGTCCTGTTTTTCCATTTTAATGTAATCTCCATTCCTTTTCACTTCAACCAGTTGACTTCTCCCACGTAAGCAATCTTCTTCTGACTATTCAGATTCCTTCTTTCTTGCAGCTCCCCACAGTGCAGTTTTAATGGTCATTGTCAACCAAACTGAGTAAACGAGCTGCTCATCTACTAATACAATTCTTCTTGGAATCTCCTTAGGTCTAACCCCACTCAAGGAAATGGCCGCCAAATGAGATCCACTGCAAAAATACCATCCAGTTTACCTCCACATAAAGAAGCAATGGACTTAAATATTTCTTCCTTCCAAAGATGGAACGGGAGACCAAGGATACAAACGATGACACCATCTTCTATGGCAAAACTTTTTTCATTCGAAAGGGGGCTCCACTTTGCCACCATAAAGTTTCCAGATTCATCTACAAGCTCCATCGCTTCCAAATCTATAATCTCTTCTGTTAGTTCAAATAATGCTTTCTGCGATTTGAAAGGAGTTATGATTACCTCCGCTCTGAACTTTAAAGCTTTGATTATGGTTTGTGCTATTTTAAACATTCCTCCTTTTGCTGATACAAAAGAGTAAAAGGAGATTTCATATCTAGAACCTATGAAAGAACTCTGTTAATGAGATACACAGGTGTGTGGATGGTCTTCCCCCAAAAACGTACGGGAACATTAGAATTCAACATGATGCTCCTTGCAACCTCTAGGATATGTTTATTCTTTCTCTCAATTATTCCATTTTACTGATGTGTACAGGGACAAGTGCTCTAATGGCCCCAGACTCAAGGAAATATAACGTCAAGGGTTTTGCAAAATACTCCTAGGCATTATCAAATCCAAAGACTTTGGTTCTAGCTCCAAATTGGGTAAAAATCATTTGATGGAAGGCACAAGTCAAAGTAGGGATCTCATCCTGAGAATGCATAAGATAAACCCATAACAAACGAGAATAATTATCAACAAACAATAGGAAATATCTGTATCCCCCCATAGTAGTATGATACGGGCCCCAAACATCAAAATACACAATTTCAAAAAGGAATAATGCTTCTTTTATTACTTAAACAAATTTTCCATTAACGCATTGCCTTTAGTAAATGCAAACATTACATACATAAGAAAGAGAGTAGGGCACAAGACATGATATTAAAGTTGTTGATGTAATCCTAAAGGCTGAAATAAAATATAAACTCAAAATCTGACAATAAAAGTGAGAACTACCAATTTAAACCGCAAAAGAACTCCTACAAACAAAGATGCCAATTAGAATCATAGAAAGATGCCCGAACCCCATCAATATTGTAAATAACAAAAAAAAGTGTATCTTGAAATCTCATAAAAATCAGAAAATAAGCCAAAAATTCCAGATCCAATCTAGGACCACCTTGGTGCCCACATCACTAGATATGAGTACTATCTAGTTTTTTGATCATTGTATGAAGTTCAAGGCATATACAGATCACTTATTCAATGGACACTCCCTTCCAGCAAAAAAAGAGATCCCTCTGATTGAGGGGCCTCATGAAGATCTATTTTAAGTTCTTCACTCGAACACGGGTAAGAAGAAATCTGATAATCAAAGTTAATTAGATACTTGTTTTTATGTGTAAATAAGTCATTCTTCACAATCTTCTCATTAACACAAGAACATGTTGTCTGATATAGCTAAAAATCCTACTAGGGTAGGATATTGGCTCAAAATAAAACCTGATTCCGTGCAATTGCAGATAGCAGCCTTTCCTTTTCCTTGTATGCAGGAAGAGATTTCCTGAACTCCAACATCTTCTTTCCCTCTGGTGATTCCTGTAAATTGAAAACCACAATAATCCAGGAAATGTAACAACATAAGGTGACTAGGCTAGAAGAAGAACAAATCTAAAATGCAGACAAAACTAGCAGAGGGATAAATGGTGAACTGTAATAGCAAATAACAAAAATTGGAAATGTCAGTAAGTTCCTCAAAGTATCCATTTCATACCATTATAGGCAGCATGGACAGCATATGCAACAGGTGCATCTATCAAAAATATGGAGGACGGTAGAACCCAAAACTGGATTTTCTCACCAAGAAGATATCCAACATGAAGAATCAACTTCCTCAGTGTTTTAAAGCACAAGGTGCAAGAAAAGTGCAAGGGCCCTTCTAGCACCAGAGGTGTAAGGTGAGGTGCATGCCTTTTCAAAGCAAGGCACAATTTTTTGAAAAAAAAAAGTCAAAATTAAATAAGTAATACATTAATAATGCAAAACTGAATTTTAAAAGAAATTAAATGCTTTCAATAAGACCATTGGCTCAAACTAATGTGCAAAAACCAAACATATAAAACATGTTCAATATGAAAATGTGAAAGTGAAACAAACATATGTGGATTGTACCAAAGTGCTAGAAGCAGTCAATAATTCAAGCATGTGAAACTTCCAATCTGTTTATTTATCTCCTAGTTGCATTCCTAATCCTAGGAAATTGGCCCTCTGCCTCCATAAAGACCCCTTGGCACAAGCCCAAACAAGTGAATGTAGGAAGTATTTAACCTGTATGAGGGGGAGAGAGATAAAGTACAGGGTAGAGACATGTTAGAGGGGGAAATTGAGGTTTCAGAGTATGAAGGATGATGTCTGGACCAAAGTTGTAAACAAGTCTATAAGAAAGAGAGGAGATATAGGACAAGACCATTAAAAGACAAAGGAAATGATGACTAAGAGGGAGGAGATGGAAAACAAGCAAGCTGAAGTGAGTACAGCATCAGGATTATTCTTTTGGGCAGGAAAAAGTTAGAAAAGGAGGCTTTTAAAGAGTTAGAAAACAAAGAAGAAAAAGAACAAGGTGGAAACACTACTGGAAAAGATAAAGCTCACAACAACTTTTTTGAAGAGGACAATTCAAGTTGCATCAGGGAAAGAAAGAAGACAGGAGATTCAAAAGGGAGAAGATAGTTCCAACATGGTCATGTAATCACAAGAGGGTTCTTTGATTGATAGATCTGAGGATAAAGATCAGAGGGAGGTTGAGAAGATATCTAATGTTGCCAGACACTTTAAAATAAAGAAAAATTAAAAAAATTAAAAAAAAAATCGAAGAGTTATCCAAGTTTCAAAAGCATATGCTAGGCAGTAGATGCTTAACTGCCTACAGGGTTGGAACCAACTTCCTTTTCCAAGTGGCTGAGGAGTTCCCTATACCTCTCAAATTAAGCCTTCACAACTGCCAATTGCTCCATAATAGACTTCTCACTGGACCCTTTCTCACTATCTGATACAGCAGCAATATTGGCATTTCTAGAGGGAATACAGCTTTGAAGGTTAGGGAACTAATATGGCAATGGTATTACTGGTAGGTAAGGGGCATAGAGCTTTACAGTTGGGGAGAAACTATGTTCAAAGGTTAGAAAGGAGTGGAGGAAAGAACCTACACTGCAGAAAGAAAGGAAAATGTTAAAGGCAGGTATATAACTCTTTATGAACATTTTGGTTGAGGAAAGAAGCAGGTTGTTTGCTTTCCAGAAGGAAGAAGAGGGGAAGGTTGGAAGGAGATCACAAAGATTTTGCAGGAATTTTTGGGGCAGGATGAGGAGGCAGGGAAGACAAAAGGGAAGAAAAAAGGAAAACTGATGAATTGAAACATAATGATAAAATACAGGTTACGACAGGTAAAGGAAGTCTAGTCAGAACCATAGCAAATTGGGAGAGAGGCAACTGGCAAAAGAAGCTAGTGGTTCAGACAAATGAACAGCCACTAGATTAGAAGAAAATAGAAGAAACTATAATCAAGGGCTTGCAGCTAAAGGGGGCGGTAATAATAACTCCCTTTGAAAAGCCAAAGGCTCTGCTGGAATTAGTAGAAGATCTGGAAGATGTAACTGCATAGAATGTTGCGGGTGAATCTGGCAGCTTCAAAGTGGCAAGATGGATAAGGGGCTTTTGTTAGAAGGGTCTTTTAGCTTGGTTCTGGTTTTGGTTGATTTGAGTTTGTTTTGTTTCATCGGGTTCAGCTTGGGTTGGCCTTTCCTTTCGGGTGATTGCTTATCACGGTATCACCTTCCTTGTATCTTTCTTTTTGTTTTAATAAATTCTTTTATTTTATCTGGAGAGAGAGAGAGAGAGAGAAAGAGAAAGAGCAAGAGAGAGAGAGAGAGAGAGAGAAGGGAAGAAAGTTTTGGGTGGAGGCTTCACCCCCAACACCTTTTTAATGCGGTCCAATTTGGTATTTTTGTGCTAGGGGGGGTCCTGCTCCACTCCAGCTCTCTTGCCTCCACTTCGACAAGATCCCACTCTCAACTAGTGTTATGCATCTTCACTCTTCTTAATACAAGAAATCATTCTGAATTATGCCTCACACCTCCAAATAGTGGAGTGCCTCACATCACACCTCCACATTTTAAAATTGATCACAGATTACACCTAACACTTAAAACAGATAGTAAATAACAGTGATCAGTTAACAAGATCATCCAATATCAATCACAGGCCAGTAACATGTTTCTAGGAGTAATCAAAGGTCTCTGGCAAGCTGTTAGATGAGATCAACCTGCTCTATGGTACCCTGTTTATGAGAACCAGAGCAGAGAATGAGAGAGGTGCGAGCTGGTCCAGTTGGGGGGTGGGAGTTTAAGAGCGGTTTCTGAGGAGGGAGACGAAGGGTCACAGGGCTTGTTTGAGAAGCTGGACACCGCAAGTGTGGACCACTCTCTGAGATAGAGACTTAAATGGTTCTGAAGCAGTTTTAGGTGCAACAGTTTAAAGATAAGGAAAGGCTTTGGCACCAAGACTCTGCAGCTCAAGAGGGGAAAAGAAAAGAGGGACTTTCACAGGTTTCGATCGAGAAAGACGAAAGGCTGGGTTTGGATCATTGCAAACTATGACAACTTGGGAAGAAAAACGGTAAGACTGAGGAATAAAGAGAGTCGAAGCAGTGAAAACGAGTTTCGTTGTATTCCTTGTGTTAAAGATAGATTAGTTCCTAGGGAGGAAGATGCTGGGAAATTGGAAGAACAGGGAAAGGTCATCCAGTCTACAGGTAGGTCTATCCGTAGCCAGGGAGAAAGAGGTGCAGAGGTGCAGAGGAGAGGAACCTTGGAGACTGGAATCAAGTAGTCAACCCGAAAAAGAGAGATTAAGTGAAGAGAATGGGGGGGCAGAGTCTCAAGAAGAACGTGTTATCTTTGAAGTCCCAATTGGGAGACTTGGAATCAACTTAGGTCGGAAGAGGAACTTTGAGGTCAGGGAGAAAGATGCTTCTATTTTAGAGCCGTTGAAGAAAGCAAGAGAGCTGAGCAAGTTCCAACTTGTCCACGTGTCAAAAGTTTTTTCACATTTGAAAAATGGTCTGGTCGGTGCTGGTCCTACCAACAAGTCCTAGAAAGTCTACAAGAAAAGAAGCTCAAAAGATAAATATATGAGTTTGAAAACTGCAGAAATTAAGGGAAACAAGTGTCAAGACTCAAGAGTCTCAAGGGATTCCAATACAACGGCCACCAGCTACTGTAGAAGATTTGGAGTTGAGGCCAGAGGATGGGGACAAGGAGGAAAGGGGTAATCGAATCAGCGAAAAGGGGTCAATTGCAACTACATCAGTCAGGGCAGGCAAGAAGGGGGGGGAAGAGGAGATTGATTTTTGGTTGATAGGGATGTCAAAGTGGGCAAGAGTTTAGGGCTGTTTTTTTGGGGTGGAGAGGAGTTCACTAGGAAAGCTTTTGAAGCTTTTGAGAAGAATATGTCTTTTTGGGGTGGAGGGGGGGGGGGGGGGGGAAGAGAAGATTGCAGTTCAGGAAGGAGGGGAGGATTGGGGTGAAGGAGTCAAAGGAGATGGACAAGAAGAAATGCTTAATTAGGAATTTTAATATGTTTTGTCTCGGGTGGCTCTCAACCATTTACCTCTATTTTCTGATCTTAAGTTGGTGTTGTAGATGGATGGGTGTAATCTTCACACCGTTTTAGTTGTCTGTACCCGAGCTTTCTCTTTTAATAAAATTTTTATTTTTATTCTTCAAAAAAGAGAGAGAGAGAGAGAGAGAGAGAAAGAGAGGAAAGGAACTCCAGGATATTCTCAGAAACTCAGAGAGGGACAGCAGATTTGAGGGCTATCATACAGGTTAGGGCGGTACAGTGGCTGAAATCTCTGGAAATATTCACAGATTACACTGTGGATGACATGTTGAGGAAGTGGGGTGAAATTGCAAGTTGCACGCAGATCAAGTCAGTAATGAGTGCGGCTTGGACCCCCCCACCTAGTGGATTCTTGAAATTAAACTTTGATGGATGCAGTAGGGGAAACCCGGGACAATCAGGGATCGGGGGTATTTTTAGAGATGAAAATAGGGTCATCTCTGCTATGTTCTCAGGCCCAATTGGAGTGGGTGACTCCCTTAGAGCTGAGATATGTGCAGTTATGGAAGGAGCCCGGAAAGCTAAGGAATTGAACATCAAGAAACTTATAATTGAAAGGGATTCAGAGGTGGTGATAGGGTGGCTGACCAAAGAACAAAATGATCTTTGGAAGTATAACAATGAGAAGAGGAAATTCAAATGGCTGGTGCGGGAGATGGAAATTAAGACATGTTGGATTAAGAGATCAGCTAATTCCCTAGCTGACGGTTTAGCAAAACAAGGGGCAGAAAGGGATTCCTTGTTTAGGGCTAAGTTGTAATGTTAGTGTCCTTGTATCTTTGTATTTTCTTCTTTTTTTTCTTGAAGTTCTTTGTGACTCTTGGAAGATAAGTGTGTTTGTCTTCCACTTGTAAATTTTCTACTGATGAATTAATGAAAGTGTTATTGATCAAAAAGAGAGAGAGAGAGAGAGAGAGAGAGAGAGAGAAAGAGGTGAGAAAAAAAAAAGAAATAGAAAAAAAAAGTGGAAAAAATGGAATGATCTCTACCAACCAATTGGCTATCACTATTTACAAATTCTTGGTTACAATGCAAATGACTGTTCTGCCCAATAAAGTTAGACAGAGCATAAAAGATTCTAATATAAAAAGACTAAAATACCCCTAGTCCCAAACCAATTAACACCTAGGAAAACAAACAAGAATAAATCTCCTAGGTGCGTAAAAACTACGGCTCTAGATATTGCCATTTGACACCACCAACCAATTAGTAAAACAGCAAAGAAAATAAATTGCTCTTGCCTGCCAAGCTCTCTGCAAATTACGCATTCGCCAACTCCTCCTCTGAAGAACCTTTTCCATCACTGACCCATCAAGAAAAGAATCTGGGTTCTCATACTGGCTCACATCTTCCATCTGACTAATGACCTTATCATCAACTGAATTATTTCTGTCCTGTCCAGAAGTTAATTGCATTCTGTCAAGGTGTTCCTGAAGTAGGCCTTCAACTCTCCTTTGCAAGCCAAGTGGGATAACCACCTATAAAAATGAAGCATAATTATCAAAAAAACAAATTGAAGCAGCAAGATTTCAGTACACCCCTATCAAAAAACTGAATCTGCATAAAGCATGAAAAAGGAGCTTGTTGCAAAATATCCAGAAGTCATTACCTCTCTTTGTGGGCGCTTGTCATCAAGATCTGGCCTATAATTGGGAAGAGGAACTTTGCTTGCAACCACCACTTTTCCGTACATTTCACTAGATTTTAGCAAATAGTTTTTAGCCTTGAACATTTCATAAATATCCCAACTAATGGTCAGACCTAAAAAAAGAATTAACAAAGAAAAGCAAAGTTATATATTTAATGTTCCTCCACCTGTATAGTCCCATCCTTTTGGCTATGTTAGAAATCTGCTCATAGTCTCTCCTATCTCTTTTGTCCCTAGAAATTATCTCTCGATCTTTTTCACTGCGTAAAAGCAAGCTAAGCTTCCATTTCCATTCATCAATATTGACCACTGAGGAAGATGCCTAACATCGAAACATTATTTTAGCTACTGGGATTTTCCATCGCTGTAATACTTTATAGAATTTAAAAACAAAATAAGTAAAAAATCAACTAGAACAAGGGAAAAGGTTAAAACTGTTTTCTAAGGCCACATTTCAAACAAACAAATTTCCATATTATAAAGTAAGAGAAAGTTCTCATTTCCAGACTCCAGAGCAATTAATTGACTCCAAAAAAAGTACCTTATAGATGTTAGCAGTCAACTAAACAGGGGTATTTAGCTCTTTGCATAATGTGTTACTTTATGATTATTTGTCTATTTTGTCCTACATTTAGTTCAGTCTCCCAATACTTAATCAGGGGACAATCATCCTTGTACCTAATTAGCAATCTATAAATTTTTTTAAGAGTAAAATAGAAATTTTATTAAGAGAAAAAATCAGTTACATGCAATTGGTGACAAGATGGCACTTAGCTTACAAAACAGAGCAAAACTGAACTAGGTATAGTCCAAAACTAAGACTGGTACAGTTCCATCATTGAATCTCAAGCATACTCCAGAAATTTTCCCCCAAATCCGATCTGTTTACTTGATCAGCCAACTGGGAGAAGAGAAGTCAATTGATCCCAATCAGCCTCTTATTCTTTCTCCTCCTCCTCTGTTTCTTCTTTCTCCTATTTCTCTAGTGTGTCTCTGCTGTTTTCTTTCTTTTTCTGTGCATGGCATCAATAGATAACAGATAAAATATAATTGAAAATCAGAGGACGTAGTGCAATGTGCAATCATCAAGACTCCAAAGACATGAATCTCTAAAAGAGTCAAGCACCAGCAAGTACATGTATAATTCCACACAAGGCAGCAGGCCACAAGAGTAGGGGGAAAAAATACAGATCACTTCCCCACCCCTCCTTTGACCATCTCATCTACCAAAGAATTTCCTTAGTAGGGAAAAAAAAATTGATAAATAACAGTATATTCATTACAAACAAATTCTGGCCGCTCCAAAAGGCAGCAGGCCACAAGAGTACAAATAATTTGGAAGCAATACAGATGTGTTACAAATTAACTCCCAGACTTGCTATTCCCCATTCCATATGATCCCTTACAGCTCCTGCTCTGCCAAGGAGTCGGTCAAGTATGGATTTAGTCCTCAGAGAACCATGCTCACAGCCTTTTGCAGCCGTGCATCAGGAACATCTCCATATTTGTATGTTTTCATTCATGGGGAGATATTCCCAATGCACAGCTGCAAGTGGCTGTGAACACGGTGTGAGGACGGGTCTGTGAGGACTGAATTTGAGTCAGCCAGGAACCCAGTTGAACGAGCTATTCAAACTGTTATCTATGACTCATGCCTTCCTAATCAAAGATATGAATCTCCATGGGACCTCCCCTTGTTTCTTCATCTACAAAATTATTGTATGACGGTCAATTTCCACATCACCATCCTTCGTACCATTCCTACTCATAATATCTTAGGTTTTAGGCCATTAATTCCAACCTTATAGAATTAGCTTTGTCCAATTGATCCAGAGAAGCTAAGCAATGTTGCTGTCATGGTTGCATGCTTTTGATAAATGACTCCAATTGCTGGAAGTCATGTAGTTTCAGCATTAGAGAAAACAAAAAGAAATAAAATGCTCTTCTGAACTGAACCTCCGTTTTTGTTTTTACCCAAAATAGAACAGAAAAACATGGGAAGACCTTCCAAAACTACGGAAAGATCATTCACTGAGATTCAAACAGAAAACACAAAACGGACTACATAAACTTCTGCTTAAAGCTTCACAATTCGCCCAATAAATGTCACTTTTTTCAATTACATATTAAACTTCAATGGTCAAAGAAAGAAAAATATGCGTATAACAGAAACCTGATGATTCTCGAAATCGCATTCGTATTCATCGTCCGAGAACTGCTCTGCCGCGTATCCACAAAAACTTCTCCGCCCAGCAACCAAGTAATTCGACCAAACTCCTCCCCATTTTCTGAACTCTCCGCCATCGGAGATAGAAACACGCAGGAACCAAGACAGAGCTTCATCTGCACTCTTACACCTGAGTCTAGACAGAGTCGAAACGAACTTAACGATCCCCACAACCCTTAACCCGGAATGCATTCTGGATTGTTCACAACCATGGCTCCACTAAAACAACAGTCTGCCCAGTTCGACCAAACTAGAAAACGAATGCGAGTCTTTGCTTGTTGTGCTTAGAATAAATTGAAACTCAGAGACCGATGAACGTACACCGTGCCACGAACGCAGGTAAGTATAGAGCGGGCTCATCCCTTTGGCCAGGTTTTGGCGGAACGAGAACTCAGATTGAGACGTTAGGGTTTATAATTTATTGATCTTGCAAGTATGTTTCAACGTTCACAAAATCTGACCGGTGATGTGATAATTAAAATTTATAAGTATATCATATATAATATATTATAAATTATATAATATACAATTATATTTTTTGCAAGCAGGACCCGTGCATTGTTGCAAACTTGCAATTGAATTGAACTCAAAATTTGGGCTCGAATTTCGTTAAGAATGATTAGATTTTGATTCTAATCGAGTTCGAATCAAGTCTAAACCTTAGAGTAAGCTAGATTAGTTATTCATAGTCGAATTCTACTAATAAAAAGTTTGGCTTGAAACCTTCCTAAGTTTGGCACGATTAAGATATATATATATATATATATATATATATATACATAAATATATATTATAGAATATAAAAATATATAGTATATTTTATTATATATTGCATATTACAAAAATATGTATATATATATACATGTTGGAGCTTTCTAGTCGAACTTAAGCACATTGAATTTTTGATGAACCGAAAACCCAAGCTAGAAAATATAGTTTGAGGCCAACTTGAGCTCGAACTCAAACCTAATAGCATTTTAATCTAGTCGAGACAAAACATGCCAAAGTTTGGTTCAGCTTGGCTTGATTTCACCCTTACATGGGATTTATCAAGGAAAGTGAAATAACCAAAACTTATAACTAAGGAAATAATGCAATGTTGTTTAAAATAATTAAATATTTAGTTTAATAAGTTATTACAAAAAATTATTTACTAATTTAGTAATTTTGATTAATTACATTAATATTTTTAACAATAATTATTGCTAATTACTTGATAAAATAATTATTTTTCCATATATTATTTGTTAGTGTTCTATTTTATTTATTTTACTTTATTAATGATTAATTGTTTTAATTTTTTGTAAATATCACTTAAATATTAGTAAATATATAAAAATAGGCTATAGTTATAATTAAATTAATCTAAGCCCAAACTCAGGGTTTAAAACTTTGGATTAGGCTTTGAATGATCCTCATCGTAACCTAATCCACCCAAGTTGCACACATCATGGCATTCATAATTGGGTTTGACCAAATCGAATGCAATCTATGCTTGCATTATTTTCAAGTTTTTAACTAATTTTAGATAATATTGAAGCCAAAAGAGCTATAAGGGATGGTTACCCCATTGTGTAGCCCATGAACCAAAAAAATTAAAAATCTTGGGCTAAATTTTTTATAGTGTATTAGCAGTTTTTTGGTTAGTTACTTAAGGCTCGTTCACTTTTCGATAAGTTACTTATCTAGGTAAATGCAATTACTTGGGTAAGTTTTTCCTAGGAAACACTTAAGGCATGTTCATTTCCTCTTAACTCTTAACTCTTATCTCTTAAAAGGAATCATTTAACTTTAAGAGAAAAATGGTTGTTCATTTCCTCTTATCTCTTAAAGTGCAATCATACAACTTATTGTTTTTCAATGATATATCCAAAAAGACAAACAAAAACTCTCATATATAGGGTCAAAATGGATATTTGATAATTTTCAAAATTCATAATTAAGAACAACATTCTTTGCATTCAGAATTAAAAGGAAAGAAAAGTTAACCAACACATATATAACTCTTAATGTAATTATTGCACTTTCAGATGTCAGACTCCAGAGCAAATGAACGGGCCCTTACCTGGGTAAGTGCATTTACCCATGTTCTTTTCTATTTTCCTAGGTAAATAAGGTAATGACCATTTAAGTCATAAAAATCTATTATTGAAAGGGGCACTTTTGCCCATTCAAGAGTTAACAACTTTCCCCCTAAGTGGGAAAGTTATTTACCCACCTAGGAGATGGGTATCACTTACTTGATACCTAGGAAAATAAACTTTCCTTGGTCACCACATAAATCTGAAAATGAACATGGAATTCTTGGTCAATGGGAACCAAAATCCCATTGACCAACTTCCCCCCTCTCAAAATCCAAAAATAGAACACCCCCTAAGTTATCTAAATATTATATAACAAATTAAATTTTTTATTAATTATATTTTAGTATAAAAATTTATAACATTTCTATATATATTAATATAAAATTTGTTGTCTAAATATTATATAACAATTTTTACCATAAATGCATATAACTTACAAGTTGAGCATATTAGGGTTGCCTAGCTTGGGCCCCATCCGCTAGGACTATCATTGGACTCCGAAAGTTCAATACTCAATTAGGCTTCGAATCCAATTATCCCAAATTTGGATGTTAGAATTTGGTTAATAATTTGATTGGATGTGGATTTAACCCCATTCAATTTGATTAAAATCCACATCTAGTGAAAAATTATTATTTTGTATATATGTATGATAATTATGTATACTTGTAGATATTATGTGTATTTATACATATATGCATTTATACTTTAAAATTCAAAATCCACCATAACAATAATCAAAATGTGGATGTACATCTAGAAATTTCATAATCGAATGTTGAAGTGGGTGTAGTTGGATTTGATTTGAATCCAATCCATTTATAACCCTACTATCCACATTACGTGTAAGCTTAGTGCATATTTGTGCTAGACTTAAGTCAAAAGAAAATAGTTGCTTGAGCCTAAAAATTTATAGATCTAATCAGGTTATGCTAATTTATAAGTGATTTCTTACTTTTCATTATTAATTTTAATTATCCCATCTATACTAATTTTAAATAGTTGATAGATAAAACCTGATAAAATTTGATTTTTTTAATTAATTTTACAACCATGTTGCCAACATTATGTATAGGCTTGGTAAAGATCTAACCTAGACCTATTTTAAAAGAAAATATTTTCTTTAACCCAAGGTTAGGCTAAGTTATAAATGATCATCCTTAAGTAAAAGGAGTCTTATGAAATTATGTAAATGGTTTACTTTTTATTTCTCATAAATTTTTAACATAAATTTTAATTATCCTATTAATATTAATTACACTTAAATAGAAGTAAATTGTATTTTTATCTTATTAGTATTAATTATATTTAAATAGAATAGAATTGTATTTTAGCTTTTTAATTTATGAACTAATAATTAATTTTTATTAATTTCTTAACTTTTAAAAGTTGCTAGATAAAAACTTGTTAAATTTTAATATTTTTATTTACTTTAGTAATTTTTATTAATTATATATAGATTACATGTTACATGATTTGAGACTAACTGAAATTGTTTTTGAAAATGGGTCAACAGAGACCCTTTTAACTTGTCTTTTTCATTTAAGCAATAAAACATCATCCACATTTTAAATTTTCATTAATTTTTATCTTCACATCATTTTTAGTGGGTCCTCTATTTTGTATAAGTCTCTTGTGTAATATGGGCACTATGCACACTAAAGGTATCAATTCATAAAAATTATTAATTTTAACAATATTATTAATTAATTAATTAATTAAAAATACATTAATACAAAGTGATATAATAAAATAAAAAGAATAAACAAAACAAAATACAACAATAGAACATGAGTTCTATTTGCAATATTACCATAGCCATGTTTAAAGTGGAAGTTTTTTTTTACTAAGTTTTGTTAATATGTATTAGTTTTAAGTGGAAGATTTTTTTATTAAGTTTTGTTAATATGTATTAGTTTTAAGTGGAAGTTTTTTTTATTAAGTTTTGTTAATATGTATTAGTTTTAAGTGGAAGTTTAGTGGATTCTTAAATTAATATTTTTGTTGAATAACATTTTTTTTATTGTTTTATGATTGATTGTTTAACCTCAACTTATTTATATTATTTCATTTTGTTATTTTAAAAATAAATATTAATATTACCCTTATCTCTTTATCTCTCTCTTAAATGTTTTTTTTTCAAATGTAATAATAGCATGCATTAAAATAAGAGGCATTAGAAAACTCAAAGATTTTTCTCTCTCTAATAGTGTACAACTTTATTGATCCAATCAAAATAGGCAATTATTACTTTTTTTATATTTTTAAAACAAAGAATGGGATGATTAGATCTTTAAAAGTTATCCAAAATCGAAAAAAAAGATCACACCAATTGGACATCCGAGAACAAAAATTATGGCCACTAAAAGTTTGCAATATGTGCCACAAGTTTTAAAAAAATGGTAGGTTTTCTATCTAAAACTAGAACTGGTTCACTGGTTTTCTAGTTTGATTGGTCAATTGATGGCTTGGGCTTTTTTTTTTTTACACAATTCGATTTTGGGGTATGACCGAACCGATTAGGGGCCTAGCCATGGTTCATTTTTCCTTTCCTTTTCTCATTGTCTTCATAGCATGGAGAAAACAACAAAGACGATTAGTTCAAGACTATCTTATCAAGTGGGATAGCCATTTGGAAGGGATTCACATCGGTAACCATTCATGGGAATTGTGTTGGTGGTGAGGTGCATTGACTTGATTGTAGTGGTTACCGTCTTTCAGAGAAGTTACATGTACTACTTAGAACAAAATAATCAACTTTCTAGGATTTTTGTGTGGGGCCTATCTCGAAAAAAAGCACTCTCACATGTGAAGATAAAGATAGTGAGCAACGAAATAGAATTAAGTGATTACCAAGTGTCACAAACAAATTGATCTTTCCTAATAAGTGAAAGGAAACAACCACTAACAAAAGGAGGAAACACACTGTTCAAAGGCTACTCCAGTTAACAAACTCAGTTCACGACCAGCTTTAATAAAAATTCCTGGCAAAAATCTAAGCTTAACCATAGAGAATGAAAATTAACAAAGATCTAATACTGTTGATCAACCAAAAAAAAACATGAAAGGCATGGAGAAAACTTGTCCAAAAAGTCCATAATAGATTTAGCATCCGAGAGCACCAAAATATGCTTCCAATTCCCTTCTTGGCCAAAGGTAAAGCAAATTGAACCACAAAAAGTTCTACCACCATTGGATTCTCACAAAGGATTTACAAGGATGAAAAATGCAAATACCAGAAGACACAAACTCATCTCTCTAAATACCTCCATCACATCTTAAGATAACATCAAAAGGCAAAACAGAATGATACACAAAGCCAGAATCCCCAACACAAGTCAATAAAGGATTAGAGCTTTTAGAATCAAGTCCAACTAGTTTCACAAAAATTTAGGAAAATTCCCAATTAGTACCCTGTACTTTGGGCCTAGTGCCACTTTGGTCCCCGAACTTTAAAGTGCAACAATTCCATACATGAACTTTCAAAATGTGCCAATCCAATACCTATCGTTAAGTGACCGTCAATTATGTGTATCACGTAACAACATGTGCAACTTATTTGAAAATGTAAAAGTTCTACTTGAAAATAAAACATTATTCATCATTTTCTTCCTCAAGAAGATGAAATAGAGCCTAAGCTCTCTATCAAAAACTTATCAACCTATGAAAAGCAAAGAGAAAACATGAAATTTTCTTTTGAAAAAGAAAAAAAGCTCAAGCAACAAAACAACCAATCTCATTTGAAACTTCTCTTCAACCCATCTCATGCACTCGTTAGCTAGAGAGGAGGTCCCTTGCTATTATATCATCTTATTCTTAAGTCTTGGCCTCAGTTGTTGCGCTATAGCTTTATCTTCAAAATCACTCACTCATACATGACTTTTAATTTTTTTCTTTTTTTTTTCATATTTTACATATATGATGATGACGATGATAATATACCAAGATAGTAGTAATGGTGGAAATGTTTTGTGGCTTATAAGTGCTTGTTTGGAAAGGTTGAAGCGCAATGGCTTCTTAGCTTTCTGAGTCATTTGAATAATTATCTACTTTAGCTTCTTTAAAGCAACTTAAGCTGAATCTTCAGTTTGCACTCTTGAACGGCCCCCTAAGTTATAACATGGATGGAAACATGGTTCAGTCTCTCATGACTTTTGGTACCTCAATTCCGAACAAAGTAGTCGAAATACCTAGCGGTCCATTCAATGAAATGACAACCTTCGGTCACTCCGATGACAATTTTCTTGTAGGAAAATAGGTTTTTCCAATTGATTATCAAATGGAGGCATATCAATGTATTGTGGAAGCCTCGCACAGTGGAGATCTAAAAACAGCATTATATTGCATTACCGATCCCTATGCTGACATAAACTTCACCAATGTTGTTTGTCTTAAGTTGAGGAAGACAGAGGTCTGGCTACATGACAAATCCGCAAATGAAGTCCAGGTTGAGTACGAGGAGGTTAATAAAGAAAATTAAAAGGGTCAAAAAATTTGACAATTGCTTTTGATTTAAGTAGATGGTTGATAAAAAGAATTAGATGATATCCAAAGGGCATTTGTGTCTTTTTCACATGTCACTTAACGGTTGGTTAACGGCAAGCACTGATTTGACACGTTTTGAAAGTTTGGGTATTGAATTGTCATGTTTTCAAGTTCAAGGACCAAAGTGGCACTAGATTCAAAGTATAGGATATTAATTGGGAATTTTAGTAGATTGAAAACAAAATTCCATTTACAAACTAGAAAAAGCAAGCAATTTCTAGCTCTCCAAACAAAATACAAAGCAAAACCAACCACTCCAATGTATTATTTATAACAACTAAAGAAGAAGCAGAATTTAGCACATTAAATAAAAATTTGGTAAATTAAAAGTACTAGACTAATCATTATGGACTCATATACACAAGGAAAAAAAGCAAAAAGAACATCTTTGACCAATGGACAAAAGCAAAGTATTGCGAAATGGATTCCTTATTCCCACAAAACAAACAATCGTTATCAATCAACAAACCACAGTTCACTTATTTATCTTTAGTGAGAACAGAGTCCCTAGCCAACCTCCAAATAGTGGCAGAGCCATGAATTTTCTTTTTGAGGGGGCCAAGTTAATAAAAAAAAAAAGAGGTAGAGTTTGAAAAAACTAGCTTGAGAAGGTTTGAATATATTACATTTTTTTTTAAAGAAAAAATGTACATATTTTTTACTTTAGGAGTTGGAGGATCTTTAGAGAGTGATCATTTACATTTTAGTTCAAGTTTTTTTTTTTTTGGGGGGGGGGACCCCACCTCAAAAGGAACAATTTATACTTTGCAATAATTCTCTACTTTCAAATTTTCTTAATAAATTTTAACAAGTTATCAACTAAACACACGAGAATCCCTCCAAAACCTCTCATAGCATCATTTCATAGAAAATTGACCTTTAGGAGATCCCAACCATTGGAAACGTTCATTCTCATAAATCCAAAATGTGTGAGTGGTCTCAATCAATTCTACTTCATGTGGGCCAAAATTTTGATTCAATTTATTTCTATCCTAGCACACACTATCAGATATCAAGTACAAAATTCTTAGCCTCAGGCATCTTTATTTGGAGCTCCGACTGGAGCATGAAACCTATTGCCATTCATCACCCAAGGACAACTTCAAACATTAGCATAGATGTGGAAACACACCTAAAGTCCAATATCAACAAGTAATTCTCTAAGGGTCTGATTGATTGCTGGGAAAATTGGGCTGAGAAAGTATGGGATGAGAAATGGAAACATTATTTTCTCAATTAGTTATAACACGTTTGTTTGTTGAGATATTTTTTGTAAGAAAATCCCCTTTCCAGTGCTTATTTGCTGAGAAAACCCACTTTCCTGTGTTTATTTTGCAAAAAAATTTATATGATAAAAACCATACTCAACTACAAAAATGCATGTAATTTACATTTATGACAACTTGCACCCCCAAATGTATGAAACCCATGCGATTAAACTTGCCACATGGCATGATAGTGTTATTAAACTTGCCATAAAAACTTGTGCATGCATTCATAAAAGAAACTACTAGGAACTAAAGTTGTTCCATTATTTGTATTTGTTCGTACATCAAAGAAGTTGCATTCAATAACCTATTTCATCCAAAAAGCCACACATACATCAATAAATCATTTGAATTTGTCTTTAACTTGTAATTAGTTCATCAATTCCAATAGTTCAACCTATTCATTCCATGTAGTCATAATCATCCATATATCAATAAATCCGTTGTGGTAAAATATAACCATTCATTCCACTTAATACAGGTAGATTAACAATCACAAAACATGGACAACCATCAAATTGCCAATGCATCCCCAAAAGATATACAAAATGGATGCAAAGGCTCAACCATCAAAACAAGTTTTTGTCATATATAATTAGTACCTAGTTTGTTAATAAATGTGAGCTATAAAAGTTTAAGTCTTTTATCCATCCCTTTAAAATGTCATAACTCGACTTTTAGACACAACTAAGAAGTCATATGCTTTAAAAAAAATGGCACTGAACATTCCTCTAAGCACATAACATCGGCATTCACCTTTTCATTGCTAAATAAACTAAGCCATCTCTTATATGTATACGCAAACTTCCCAAGATGTGTAGCAATGTCTTGCACTTTTTCAGCAACAATTAAAGCATATGACTTCCGTTTTCCTAAAATTCTTCCTTCTATAGAACTACTTGCCTCAACTAGCATTGCTTTAAGGTTAGGAGCTCTAAAATTCTTAGTCTCATCAATGTTATCAAACACATGCTCAACATTCGGTGTTGTACTAGTGGTAGTTGTAGAAATTACATTTTGCTTATTCAGCTCTTTGGTTGTAAAGGCACAATTTCCAGTCATTTGATTATTTCCACATACGAATGCCAATTGGTCATAGATTGGAATGCTTTTTTGTCTGAATTGCTTTGCCTCAGGATGTGCCTACTCATTTACCATGGGAGTTCCATAATAAGTCACCTCTCATACTAATGAGTCATCTTTCATCTTAATTTGTAAACCAAGTATTTAAAGTAAGTGTTGTGAATCTATTTTACCTCAATATATGTAGCCCAAACATTAGGTGTTGCATCTATTGTCTTGGTTGAATCATTCCACGCAAAGCCACTTTGATTCAAAAGGTTTTTTAGTATTGCAAAATTCCGCTTTGATTATCATAAGCCTATTTTGCATGTGTCATTGTGTACATTCAATTGAAAACTTAGTGCTAATAGCATGTGCCGCTGTAGTGTAAGCTGGTAATTTGAAACTTTTGTCAACCTTAGTAAGGTTGATTTGCTCAACAAGTGTGTCAACGAGTAAATTATCCATGCCATGTGTCCAACTCATATTTATCTTTCAATTCTTGTTTTCAGGTTAAGAGCTATAAGAGTCCATTTCTGTTTCATGCCAATCAAATGAATAATGTAAATCAACAATATATATCCATAACACTAATTAATACAAGACATTTTTGTATAAATAACAATAGGCAATTAAGAAAGTCAAACATCATAATTAGTTAAAGAAGTGAGTGCACATAGAAAAAAGTTATGCAACAAAGTTATATTAGAAAGAAAGAGTTAAACAATAGGTAAAATTAATGTCAAGCCCTAGATCGATACAAGACATAATCAACCCACATTTGTGTAGCTATTTCTTCTCCGAGATGAATTCCTTCTCTTGATTGTTCATTTCTAATAGCTCGTTGAGATAGTTGAAAGGGCTGTGTATTGTCTGCTCTATCATAATTTAAATAATCAATTCCTACATCATCCTCAGTATCAACTGCTTCTTGATCATACTGACACCTGATGAAATCATATGGATCCACACCCATAACATGGTTGTGTAAGATGCAGCATGTAAACACAATTTTCACCTATGACTTAAAAGGGAAATGTTGCTGAGATACCAAAATTGGAAAGCATTTCTTCAATACCCCAAAGATCCGTTCAACGACATTTCTAAGTGATGAGTGTTAAAGGTTGAACAGTTCTTTTGGGTTCTCAGGTTGACGTGCACCCCATTCCTTTAGATGGTATCGTGTGTTTTGATATGGGGTAATGAATCTAGCCTTTAATGAAAATCCAACATCTATAAGATAATATTTACCTATTTAAAATATAAAAAGTTAGCAAACACATATATACTTATCTATTAAATAAAAATGTCTCTTGTGAGAGTTTATTACTACCTTGAGGGACCTCTAATTTATGCTCTCTCCTCAGAGCATTGTTAAGCATGTGAGAGTCCGATGCGGCACCCTCCCAACCAAGTAATACATATGTGAACCGCAAATTAAAAGTGCATGCAGCAAGGATGTTTTGTGTGGGATAAGATTTACGACCTCAAAACCTAGCAACATCAGTTGAAGGGACTTTCACAGGGAGGTGTGAACTATCGATTGCCCCAACACAATCCTGGTAGTAGATTTAAGTTTTTTTGTTATTCATTTTTATGGGTATATATGTTATAAAGAAGACTTTATCACTTAATTACCTTGAAATATGACAAAAAGTCATGACAGTTTCTAATTTCTGGAGGTGTTTCAGTACCACTTGGTTGAATCAAGTACCTATTCTCCAAGCTCAACAATGCATTTAATACGTTGTTGAAATGACGACTCACAGTCTCACCAGACCAACTGAAATGAAAGCCCATTGTTCTATTCCTAACGTTGTGTGCCAGTATGTGTAAGAAGCATGCCACTTGTTCTTCTACCGTGCACCTCATTGTATCATGTAGTTTTCTTGTCTCACGAATAATCTTGCATAGCCTTGCAAAGGCTACTTTCCCCATTCTCAATTGGTTATAACAATCCATTTCTTTTTGTCCATATAATCTATCCAATAAATCCCTTTGTTCTAAATCCCGATTCATGGATGGCTCCCTATCAATGTAATCCACATATTCTTGCAACATTGAAAATGTAACTGCAACCGTAGCAGTTGCAGCCCCAACAAATGTTTAAAGAAAATTTTGCTCCATCTATTTGTAGAAAATAAATAAATAAATAAATTGAGGAATTCATTCTAAAATGCCTATATAGTTTACAAGCTGGAAAAGTAGTCAAAGAAAACAAAAAAATAGCAACCATATAAAATGATTTTTGCAGTAAAATTGTTAACATATTTACCACTACTGTTACAACTACCACATTAGTCTGTGTGCAGCCTTCTTTTAAAAAGGCTAAATTATACCAGTTTCCTAATTTATTTTTCAATAGTTTATGTTCATTAAAAGAATACTATCATGTTATGTTGCAAGATTCCAATACTCTGAAAACTATTTTGCAAAACAAATAGAGTGATAAATTGAGAAAAAAAACTACATAGGGTTGGATGCCCACTTCACAAACTTCCAAAGAGTACATCAAACACAACAGAAAAGAACATGCAATATTCTTATTCCATTCTGGATCTACTACCTGCATCCCTACCCACATAATACTGCCACTGTGTATTGGGAACATCCCTCCCCCCGTAAATGGCAAGGGAGATATATTTCCTGTACAGCTGTAATGTTCCATGGGTAAGGATGTGGGAACAACTCGTGGGTAGCAGACCTGATCCCTTCTTATTCTCCAATTCTTTAGTCCCTCTAAAGTGGAGATAAGATGTTAGTCAAGGCCAAGTTGGTTGGAATGTCTCTAGCATAACTCCAGTGGACTCCTTGGTTTAAGAAATGAGCCTGACAGTCATTCATTTTCTCCAATAAAGTATTAATCAACCTCAATATGCTTCACTTGAACATGCTAGACATGACTAAGAAATGTTAGTGTAAGCCCAATGGTGAGGACAAGGATGGTCCAGCTCCGATGATTCAGAGGTTGGTGGAAGAGAGGGAGAGAGGAAGAAGGGAAAGAGGATAGAGATAATCTGGATCCTCTCTCACCCATTTTCTAAAACCTTCCTATTCTTTGTCTTTTTCAAAATTTCCCCTGTGCACATGTCTAATTAATCCATGTGCCCTTAATTATCATTCTAGAATGTTCTTAACTATTATCATTCTAGAATGGTCCCAACTCTCAAACTTGTAAATAATTAGCAGATAATTGATTTAAACCCAGTCTGGTCTAACCCGGATTTATGCCAGATTGGCCGGGTCGATGTGCGTGTATAAATTCACTGTCTTATAGATACTAGCATCCTTAATGTCAAAATATAAATTAATTGGTTTTGGAACAACACAAGCATTCCAAGTAGGGGGTAGCCCTCCCCCACACATCAACTTGTTGATATGGTTCCCCACTTTTTCTAGTGCATGCACGTATTAACTAATTACTCCAATTCACAAGTAATATTCACTCTAGTCATAGACAAATAGATAAAGAGAAAAGCTAGTCTCTAGAATTTGAGTTTATCAATGAAACTTGCAAGTAAGAGAGGAAATTCATAGAGTAAACCAGGTTTCCATAAATTCTAGAAGCAATCAAATTTTTATAATTTCTTGGTGATATAGATTTTTGTATGCTGAGCAATTTTAAAATTTACACAAGGAATGAGATTAGTTGTCTTATTGGATTAAATTATTTTATAAAGTTTTACTAGAGTTTTCAAATTCTGACAAGTTGAAAATGCAATTCCATTATTTTTATTTCAGTCCATCCAATGTCACCAAGATCTTGTAAATCTGGCATATATTGACGAGCATAAGGTCATTTAGATATCCCTATTCCTTTAGGGCAATCTAGGACTTAGAGTTGCATATCATTTTTTAATGGCACCTTATTTTTTGACGGTATCATCATCATCTAAGCCTTGTCCCAACCATATGGAGTCGGCTATTATTGGTTTATATTATATAAATAGTAATCTCACAATTAATAAAAGAAGACAGTGGTGCTCTTTTAAGTTTTCTTCTAATTAGTGGTACGCTGGTAGAAAGTTCTCACAACCAAAGGGGCATGACCAAATGGTGATGCACCATCTGGAAAACAAGGGCTATAATCTCCTAATCATAGTCCATTAAATCTTCCTATTCAATATTTTTTAAACAAGGATTGTAAAATTTCTTCGGAGATATATCAACTTGTGTGCTAAATTGCATCAAAATACAATACATATAGAATATTTTTAGGTTTTTGTCCATTTGAATTTCACTTTAAAACTATTAGAGTTAAAAATTAGAATAAACATCAAGAAGCCAAAGAGGTATAGGGAGAGGAATAAGTAGTAATCTCTCTTCTATGTTACACTCTTAAAGAGAATCACTAGAATAATAAAGTGCAGTAACTGCAGTTCCAAACAGAGGATCAAAGGTAAAAAATTATCACAAGTAGAAAACACTGAACATAGCTTTGGTGTCTAACTTGGATCAATAAGGAATTACATGATACATATAAAACATGTACAAACAAACAAATGGTAAATGTAGGATCATCAGGAAACAACAAAGGAAAAGAAACATGAAACCATGGACCAAATGGAAAGTATTTAACCAAATGGAAAATATTTTTTGAGCTTGTCAAACGCGAGCTGGCAGTCTTGGGTCCATTCGAACCTTTTACTCCTAATTGCCTTAAAGAACGGTAGACAACGGTTTGCCGATTTGGACATGAAGCGGCTCAAGGTGGCTATGCAGCCATTCAACCTCTAAACCTCCTTCAACTTCCGGGGTGGTTTCATATCTAATATGGCCTTAACCTTGTCCGGGTTGGCCTCAATGCCGTGCCGGTTAACGATGTATCCTAGAAACTTGCCCGAGGTCACACTGAATGCACACTTGTTTGGGTTCAGTCTCATATTAAACTTATGCAGAATTTCAAAAACAGAATGCAAATCTTGTATTAATTCGTGTGAGAATTGGGTTTTGACGACCATGTCGTCTACATAGCGTTCTACTTTTCTTCCAATTAACGACGCAAACAATTTATTTACAAACCTTTGAAAGGTTGCCCCTGCGTTTTTCAACCCAAAGGGCATAACCATGTAACAATACAGACCAAACTCCATGATGAAGGCGGTATTTTCTTCGTCCGTCGGGTCCATCTTGATTTGGTTATAGCCCGAATAGGCATCCAAGAAACTTAGCAATTCATGCCCTGAGGTCGCGTCCACCAAGCAGTCAATTCTGGGGAGCAGGAAGCAATCTTTTGGGCAAGCCCGGTTTAGGTCGGTGTAGTTGACGCACATGCGCCATTGTCGTTGGCCTTCTTTACCAGGACGGGGTTGGCTACCCAGCTCGGGTAATGGACTTCTCTTATGAAGTTAGTTGCGAGAAGCTTCTCAACCTCATCGTCAACCGCTTTCCACCGTTCTGGGGCTAGATTGCGTTTCTTCTGTCTAACGAGCCTAACTATAGGATCAGTATTCATCTTGTGAGTTATGAGGTCAGGGTCTATACCTGGAATCTCTGCCGTGGACCATGCAAAAATATCTAAAGTTTGAAGTAAGAAACTTACCAGTTCGGATCGTAGAGGTTCCTGGATGGAAGCGCTGATCTGAAGCGTCCGAGTTGGGTTTGCTGCTGAGGTTGGAACTGCGACTGTTTCTTCCGTGGGTGTGGCTCGTTCTTCACCTTGCTCCATAGGCCGCTCTAGTTCAAGGTCGTCGGCCACCTTGGTCTTTCCCTTTAGGGCGGCGACATAGCACTTGCGGGACTCTAGCTGGTTGCCCCGCGCTACCCCCACACCGAAGTCTATAGGGAACTTCATTGCCAAATGGTAAGTGGAGACCACCACCCGTAAGATATGGGTGATCGGCCAACCTATTATGGCATTGTATGGGGAGGGTGTCGCGACCACCAGGAAGTCATGGTTGAGTCTGACTATGCAGGGCCATGTGTTGACTTCCACAAGTACTGTTATTTTCCCTAGGGGCCGGACTTCTTCTCTACTGAAGCCCACCAAAGGAGTGTCCGTAGGTTTCAAGTCGCGCTTCTGCAACTAAAGCCGGTCGAATGCAGCTTTGAAGAGGATATCTGCCGAGTTGCTCGAGTCAACGAGTATGCGCCTGACCTCAAAGTCATTGATCCTCAACTTTATCACAAGTGCGTCATCATGCGGGTAGTGGACCTCCTGTGCATCATCTTCTGTGAAGAAAATTGGCTCTCCTGTCCTCGGCTGCTTCGGAGGGTTCCGTTCTTCCTGGGCGGCTTTGCGAACTGACGTCCGAGCTACTGCTGAAGTGCAACCCGCGACGATCGAACCTCCCACTATAACGTGGATGGTGCCCCAGACTGGCCTCTCTTCCAGAGGCTGCCTCTATGACTGTTCGGCTGGCCTGTTGCTGGACTCGGGAGCATCCTTGCTATGCTCCCCATGCTGACCTATTTTATTATTATTATTACTATTGTGTACAAAATTTCTTAAATACCCACGACGGATGAGCTCTTCAATCTCGTCGCAGAGGTTTTTACAATTTTTGGTACTATGACCGTGATCTCTATGAAAACTGCAATACAGATTCTTATTTCTTTCAATGGAGTTTCCTTTCAAACGGGGTGGCCACTTCAAATACGGAGCGTCCTTGATCGCCATTAGGATTTCGGCCCGCTTTGCATTCAGTGGGGTGTAATCAGTTCGGTCCGTTACTGGAGCTCAGAATAACTGTCCCGGCTTTGCCCCCCGAGCTGCATCTTTTTTCTTTTGGTTGTCCCCTTGACTGGAAGACTCTCCTTCCCTTTTCCTTTTTTCGGGCGCTCCTTCGCCCTTCTGGTTGATCTCTTCCTCGGTGGCTATGAACTTGTCCGCGAGCTTAAGGAACTTGGTTATGGTCGTTGGTTGGTTGACGACCATGTGTCATTTGAACTCCTTATGCATCACGCCTTTCTTGGCTGCTGCAAGGCGCACGGTGGGGTCTAGGCGCGGTATCTGCATACAAGCGTCGTTGAACCGCTTGATGTAGCCCCGGATGGACTCTCCCTCTCTTTGTACTATGTTGAGGAGACTCTCTTCAATTCTCAGACACCATTTGCTGGTGACGAAATGTGATGTGAAGGCTTGTGCGAACTGCGCCCAACTTCTTATCGACCAAGGTGCCAAGATCTGGTACCACGTGCGGGCTGCTCCTCTAAAAGTGGTAGAGAAGGCCACACACATGCACGATTCGTTGGCTCTCGCCAGGTGCCTCTGCGATTGGAAGACATCTACGTGATCATTTGGGTCGAACGACCCATCGTACTTGTCAAGAGGGGGGAGCTTGAAACCTTTAGGCATTGGGACTGCCAGGAGCTCGGGAGATAGGGGGATTGAACCGAAAGAATGGGCGCTTTGACCTCTCCCGAGCTTACCTCTTCTTTTCCTCCAAGCTCGGGTAGATCGTGGGTGGCAGACCGGCGAGCTTGGCGGCAGTGTTTCTGCCTCTTGGCGGGCTCGACATTCGTGTTGCTGACTTTTGTACTGTCAAGAATGGTGTGCGCTGGAAGTAGCTCGGGCCACTGGTGATGGCTTCGGACAGAGGGCTCCTGCTTGGAACCTGTGGCCAGGACTTTGAATCGGTTTTCCAGGAGCAGAGTACCAGGCCTTGAGGGCTGAGGCGACATGGGCCTGGCGAGCTGAGGTCCTCCCGACCTGACTGCCCATGGTGAGGTCGGGGCGACTGGTCTTTCTTGTCTGCCGTGGGTGGAGGCCTGGCTCCTTGGAGGGTTCTGGGGGGCCTCCCCTTGGCGAGATGGGTGCTCCTCATGTCGACGAGACCTAGCTCGCTGTGAGACTGGGTGCCGAGGGGGAAGTTGTGATTGCTGAAGCTGAGGTTGAGTTAACTGGGGAAACTGCTGCTGATACTGGTACTGAGAGACTTGGTGTAGCACGTGCTGTTGGTAGATCTTGAACTGTTGAAACTGTTGCATTTGAGTCTGCATGGCCCACATGCATTGCACCAAGTCTTCCAGCTGGTTTGGGCTGACCATAGGGGGCACAACCGAGGGTTCAATGAAGGTTGTTTCGACTGCGGTAGGGATTGGAGCAACAACGGGTGCCGTTGCAAGAGGCACGTCCAAACTGGGGATCCCGTCCGCTGAGAGAGGGACAGTGAACTGTCCAATACAAACAGTAGGAAGTTGGGATTGCTCCATAGAGTTATCCATCTCTGCGCTTCGTCCAATGTTGCTAGAGGAAGCCATGAACATTGAGTTTTTGGAGAGTAAAAGGGATGAGAAAATTCAGGGAAAGGCTTTTCGAAGCATTTCCCATAGACGGAGCCAAATGATGTAGTGCGATCTGGTCACTCCTAGCCGACGCTCACGTGGCTCCTGAAAGGTACCTGAAATGAGAAAGAATAAGAATCTCCGGTTGGTTTACCTGATGGAGATACTCCAATGCTTAAGTTAGTACTCTAGAGGGGAAGCAAAAGGAGAAGCAAAAGGAGATGAAGGCTAAGAGTGCAGATAGCGCGTTCTCACTATATTCAAGAGATTAAAGGTTTCTTTAGAAGCCGTTTCTCCTCTGTCCAGAGGGCTTTTATAGGGATACTCACGTCAGGTCGGGCATAACCGCCACTGGACTCCTGCCATAGTCGTTACTTGCTAGGGCTGCGCAGGTGGCTGTTGTGGCGTACGCCTCGCCCGAGTGAATGACACGTTTCCAAAGTGGCAGGCACGCCTTTGTCTGCCGAGAGACGTGAATGCAGACTACCAAAAGGAATGAGACTGCACCGTCAGTAAGGGATTTGGCGCAGTTTGATCGGTACAGTCTGTCAGTAGGAAGCTTCCTGGGGAGTGCACGCGTGGTTCATTCGCGAGCTATTCTGTAGCGAGCTTGGAACACTCCAGAGCTACCCTTAGTAGAATTGGTCCTGGGGATGGCTTATTTGCTTGGGAGCTTGGGTGAGCTAATGACTTTAGCTCGTGAGCTAGAATTGCCTCGGAGTATCTCTTCAAAGATAGCACGGGGAGCCCTGATTTCGCGTCGCGACGGACTCCTCCCCTCGTGAGCTGTAGTGCAGCGGACTGCTTCGTAGGCCCGTCACTTGGTCGCGCCAGGCTTCAATGCTGGCCTGTCGTCCATGCCAAGTCAGTGTCTACGTGTCAACATTTCATAGGTTGGGTCAAATCATCCTTCATTAGAAAACATTGAATAGAGCTTTGATGTCTAACTTGGACCAATAAGGAATTACATGATACATATAAAACATGTACAAACAAACAAATGGTAAATGCAAGATCATCAGGAAACAACAAAGGAAAAGAAACATGAAACCATGGACCAAATGGAAAATATTTAACCAAATAGGTAGGTAGTACTCACTCCACCCAACACTAATCAGAAATTTCACAAAAAACTAACTTCTGTAAGATGTGTTATTCCTTCAAGACAAGCTATCCTATTGAGGCGTATAATCACAAGAACATAGACATACCACATACCACATACCACCTGCATAAGCTCACAATAAAAGATTTGGTGACAGGATTATTACGCAAGTACATAATGATCCCAAAGAACATAAATGGGCCACCCAAAACCAGATCCAAGCATCAACCATCCAATTAAAAGGAGAGAAATAAGATTTAATGGTATAAGAGCGAAATATGGAGGAAAAAGTACACTTCAAAATGGAAAAAAAACGAGATCAGTTTGGAGTCATTGCAAAATTTCCATGTGAAAAGAATATACAGATGTCAAACGGGAAAAATCTTTATTAATTTGTTGCAGAAAAAATAAATGCAGACTATTTCTTTTTTTTTTTTTTTATGCCATAAAGCATACAAAAAAAATTTGAAATCATTAATACTCTGTGGTCAATATGATCTAACCACTCTTAACACTAAGTTGGAAAAATCTGGGTTTTTTTAAGATAAGGAAACTACAAAATAGAAGAAAATGTCCTTTACATTGAAGCAATATAACCCCAAAACCAATCGGAACTTTCACAGAAAACTAACTTCTGTAAGATGTGTTATTCCTTCAAGACAAGCTATCCTATTGAGGTGTATAACCACAATAACATTGACACATAAGGCCTAAGACCCTTTCAAAAGTGGCACTATACGATAGAAAAAACTTCGACTTGCTTCTCACATACACAAATATTCACACAAAAATTATATTTACCTCAAGCTTGGGAACAAAAACAGAGAGGGGGTGAAATATCAGATCTAGAATAAAAATAAAAACAAAAACAAAGAGGGGCATCAAATATCAGATTTGGAATAAAAACAAAAACAGAGAGGGGCATGAAGATAGAATGAAGATACATAGTAAACAATGGGAGTGTGAGTAAGGGCATTACCTCAAGCTTGGGAACAAGTGCATTCTTGGATTTGGCACAGATATGCACAAATGAGGTGAAAATATCAGATTTGAAAATCCATTTATACTTAGACATTTTACAAAGAATATATGCATGCTTGTGAAGGAAAACCATAGTGTGACTAGATCTAAAAAACCGTAGAGTTAAAATGAGAAGAATAGATGCATGCTCGTGAAGGAAAACCATAGTGTGACTAGATCTGGAAAACCGCAGTGTGACCAGATCTTCACCAGAGACAATAAAGACACCAAAACTGAGCTTCCAGTAATGAGGGAAAAAACATAGGAATAGAAAAGAAGGAAAAATGGACTGAAAAAAAACAAAAATGGGTAAAATATAATCGCCAAATAAAGTTGTTCATGGATCTTGTCTTACTTTCCAAAGAGACATCTGACGAAGCCACTGGAGATATGGTCATTGGGGTGCTACTGGCAAAGGAGACAAGATTGTCGAGCTCCTATTCTAATAAAGCCCGGAAAAATTTTCTCAAATGTCTTAAACTTTTCTTTCCCCACCAGGGTTGCACCGTTTTGGTGTGATCCCGCTCACCTCATTTTGGGATTCTGCATCCCTCTCGTTTCTCATCCCAAAACACTATTTACCAACAAATACAGGAAAGGGAGAATCATTCAAGAATATTCCCTCTCTCATCCCTTTCTCAGCAATCAAACAGGCCCTAAGGGCCTTGCTAAGAACCCTTCAAATATGAGAAGTGGAAGCAAGATCTCTTCAAAGAAAAAACTTAATTATTTTTTAAGTACTTATTCCTACAAAATGAAATCCAAGAAACTTTGGCCTTACAAATGCACCTCAAATCAAGTTTACAAAGAAAAGCTTTGTTCAACAACCTTGGCCTCATGAATCCTAAATCTCTCTCTCTCCTAGGGGCAGAAAGTTTAAACCAACTAGCTTATCTCATCCTATATGCTTTTCCTAAACCTTACCACTTGTCAACACTTTTTTTTTTCTACTTGGCCCCTTCTCCAGACCATCCTACACCTCAAACACCCGACTAGACTTAACACCTCAAAACCCCAAGGAACCAATTCATAGCCCAAACACCCTTAAATTCATTGTTAAAACTGCAAGATTACCCACCAACCGCTATAATCAATCATTCCCCATAAACACCTCTGTCACATAACCACATCCAATCGCCCAACTCAAAGTCTCAAAAATACCCAAGAATACTAAATTTCACCCCTAAATTCCAACATTTTCCATCCACCCACCATAGATTCCATTTTGATGAATTTGAGACTCTAGCACTTCTCTAGACAAAATCCTACAATCTGTGCATCATTGACCTAATCAAACTTTTTTCACTAACAAGTTACCTAAAATCCACAAAAAGATCACCCTGACCAAACATCCAAGCTCAAAGTGATGGCCTCTAAAAGTTTGAATTTATGGTAAAAAATTCAAAAAAAAGGCCAATTTCTAAAATTGCAACCGGTTCACCGATTTTCCAATTTAACCGGCTAAGTCGGCGATTTTTCCAAATTTTTACATAATTTGATTTTCGAGGAATGATCGAATTGGACTGAAAACAAAATTCCATTTTACAAAAGGTGAACATAATGAAAAAATAAAGAATTTCTAGCATTGCAAAGAAAATAAAAAGTGATAATGAACCACTCGAAAGTGTTATTAACAATAATCGAAGAAGAACCAGAATTTAACACCTCATACAAAAACTTAGCAAAAACTGTAAACTAATAATGAACATGTATACCTTAACGAGAATCAAAAAGAACAATGTTAAGTAATGCAAAATAGCAAAATAAATGCAAAATGGATTCTTCATTTCCATAAAACAAACAAGCTTTATCAATCAACAAACAACAATTAACCAATTTATCTTTAGGTTATGTTTGGTTTGAAGGAAAACGCAGGGAAACGAAGGGAGAGGTAGGGAAACCTTTACAAACCTTGTATAGGTTTCCCTGCCTTTTCCTTCCTTTCCATACTTTTTCCTTGAAATCAAGCACAGCTTTAGTGAAAACAAATTTCCTAGCCAACCTCTAAAGTAACAACATATATTTTGTCGAAATTCTCAACTTCCAAATTGTCTTAATTAAATTTAACAAATTATCATGTCATTGCACATGATAATCCTTTCAATAACTCTTATGGTACAAGATTCCCAACCAACAACTCAAATCGTTTCCTATCAACAACTCTATCACATGATCACATCCAATCACCCAACTCAAAGTCACAAAAATAACCAATCACACTAAATTTCACCCCTAAATTCCAACATTTTTGCCACCCATCCACCGTATACTCCATTTTAACTAATCTAATGCTCTCAGGCTTCTTGAGCTTAAAGCCTACAATTTGTGCATTACTGAATACTGACCTAATCAAACTCTACCATAGAAAATAAACCTGAATTTGAAAAAAAAAAAGATCACCCCAATCTAATATTAAATTGTGAAGTTATTGCCTCTAAAAGTTTGCATTTATATGCTAAAAATTTTCAATAAACTATTCATTTCTACAAATCAGGGCCAAATCACTAGTTTTTTTATTTTACCAATTGGGTTGGTGGTTATACAGAATTTTTACCCAATTAGGTTTTGGGGTTATGACCGAACCGACTAGGGGCCCAAGTTAAAGTTCATCCGGTTTAACTGGCCAATCCGTTATGGTTTTTTAAGCACTTTGTATTTTTTCTTTCCTTCTCTTATTGCCTTTGCGCAACATGGAGTAGATAGCAGGGACCATTAGTTCATGATTGCAGTATCAAACGAGATAAACCTCTTGGGCTACCACAGATCACTATAGCCATACATTGAGAATATTTCCCATGTTTGTGTGTTACCATTCATGGGAAATCATGTTTGTGGCAAGGTGCATTAATTCATCTGTGATGGTTGATTACAATGTTTCATATATGCTACTTGTACTAGCTAGTGTAAGGTAAGAGGGACACAGTTGGACTAAAAGTCTTAAAAGTGGGGGAGGAAGATGTTAAAGGAGATATGACTGGAATATGCTAGGATCCAAATCCCCTTCATAGATAAGGGTTTCCCAATTTAAAAAAATGATGAAACAAGCTTATGTGCATGGGGCAAGAATTTAGGAAAATTGCTTAGTTTAGGTAATGCCAAGAGATAGGTCTCGTAGACTTCTCTTCGGAATCCATATCTTTCTAGACCATGAGATAGTTAGAGAATGATCTCGGGTCTTCAGAGAGCAACACACATTGACACGATACTTAAGTACACCCAGCCCTGGTTTCCTTGACTCATTGATCATGTGTCTAAAACTTTGATTCTAACCATCATTGTATTCTCTTGTCTACTTGGCTCACAAACTATGCATGCATATTTGTCTTTGGATGCCACACAAACTTTGTGAGGTTGAATATAGCTAGGCGAGATGAGGTGTCTCACTCATGTGAGGCAAAACCATTGTAACCTCGTGAGGCAACTTGTGAGATATTGTTGATTCACAAATCATTCTCCTGCAAGGTGTGATTCAGTGGTTCGACAAGACGACTCTCACAATATCATGTTACTCGCGGTTTAATGGGACTAAACAAGTTTCAATGGCCTAACCATGCAACTTTTGTGAGAATTGTTTATTGTAATCTTGTAAGGCCTTTGTTTCAATGGACTAAACAAGTTTCAATGGCCTAACCATCCAACTCCATTTCATTTGCAATCCTTTGTTGCATTGCAAGGCCTTTGTTTTGTCATTTTCAGAGTCCTACCATATATATTAGTGAAGTTCCACTTTTTTACCCTTAAATATACATGTGTTGTCTTACTAACCCCCTTGCTTAAGAATGGCAAAGGGTTATTATTAAGCAGAAATTGGATTGATCACGTGTTTTGACTATTATATAGGGATATTAGCCCCCATTTTGGGAGCAAGATTGCAAGATGATAGTTCCAAAATTTTGAAGAAATCTATTAAAGATGAGCCCTAAATATCAGATAAATTTTTAAAAGATTAACCCCAAAGTTGTAAAAAAATTTGGTTAAAGCTTAGACCCTGAATATCTGAGAAATTATTGGAAGATTAGCCCTAAAATTTTGAAGCAATTTGTTAAAGCTTAACCACAAAATATTTAAGAAATTATTGAAAGATTAGCCCCCTCATTTTCATTTTTGTGAGGTGTGGCGGAGAATAGATATATGTTATGTGCACAGTCCGGTTTATTTCTGATTTTTAATTTTGGCAAGGCGGGTTGAATTCAAATTCTCCCGCTTAAAGTGGTAGATGCATCGTCAACAACTTAGTAGGGAAGTATCTCTGTTAATGAGACTTTTTTGATGAGTGCCAACGTGTATGGTGGATGTGTATTTTTCATGGATTGATGCGTTGTGTAGTGGTTTTAACTTTTGTGATTATGCATAAAGGTAGAATTCTTGTTGGGGGTTTCTTTACTGGACTATTAGGTTTCTATTGTATATTATGGTTTTGTTCATTCTTGCATTCTGTTAGTGTGTATCATTGTTCATTCTTCCTCTTCACGTTTTTCTATTTGTTCGATGACATTTTGGGTTCCAATATTTCTTCTATAGATGTGGAAACTTCGATTAATACAAATTTAAGATTCCATTGGCACTTGTTCTGTTGCAAAAGCACTAAATCCTCTTTGCAAATATGCCCTTGTTCAAGTTTATCTTCAACCAAGTGATGATCTTCCCTATGAACAGTTAGCTAGTGGGGTAATTTATGCTCAATTAAGGGTTGTTAGGCTGTGCCAAGTCATTTATATAGTTGCTTCATTCGATTGTAATAGAAAAGTGGAGTTCAAGGGTTTCCGATAATCATGCATTTATTACTATGTGGGGAAAATTTACTGTTACTTTAGAGGATGTATGTGTATTATCTTTGTGTAGAGACTATTGATTTACACCTCCCATGAGAACTATCTGAGACTAGTTCTCATGGGAGGTGATTGTTTCACTAGCTGGATGAGGCATTTCTTTCGAGATGCTGGTAATTTTTTTGATGTGGATGTATTCTTTTCGGATTTTATTTTGGCTCCACCTTCAAAGTTCATTTTTCCTTTTTCTCCTCCTAAAGATAGTAGTATTGTGTGTCATATGTATCGATGAGTTGTAGTTGTTGCTTGTGGTGGATCTTTTCCTCTTGCCTCTTATTTGGGTCAATGTCTTAATGATATTGTTAAAGAATTTTGGCATTCGAAAGGTCGTGTTCCTCCTCAATGCATTGTGGACATTAGTTTCTCTTTATTTATGAACATTTTCCAAAACTAGGTATTTCTCCCACGATATTGGAGCCTTAGGATGTGACTATTTGTGTTACTTATCAAATGGTATGATTGTTGATGGGTCATTTCTACAAATAGTAAAATGTTGAATCCTGATGGTTCACTTGGTTTAATCAATGATCAGTTAGCATTTGTTTTAATACTGATTGTAGGGACCTTGAGTACCTTAATGCAACTAAGGAGATTGAAGCCTTTGAGATTCTTTATTGTTTTCCTTCTGTTGTTTTCTATCTTGAAGTGTGGTTTCCTTCAGTGGATACTGTTTATCATTGTAATCATGTGTACCACATATATGCTCCCACCTATATGTCATCAGGATTTTGAAATTAGGATGTGCATTAAGGTGTTGAAGGTGAAACAATTATTTTTTATTTCTACCTATTCCTAGGATTGACAAGCATCATATTGGTAGGATGTCGGATGGCTGTAAGCAAATTTGGGTAGTACAAATAATGTTTTGGTACAAGTTTATTAATTGTCATTCTTTATTGCTTGGGCTTCCCACTTAGAAGGAAAGGGGTAAGAAAGGGAGTTGAAAGCCCTCCAAAGGGGTTTTCTCCCAAGAGAACATGTGCAAACTCATGATAGGTGGCACAAAAAACTGTGACGAGTGATGAGGAGTTTGATACCCCTTCCTCACCTATGACTTGGGGTTAGGTTTATTCATTAAAATGTGTGACAAAACTCTCAATGTCAAATCGTACTAGGGTCTAGTTTATTGTAGCGAAGTTGGTGAAAAGATCTAAGCTTTAGTACCTATCAATACAATATTTGCCCCTAAGGTAATGATAAGGGGAGGGTTGTGATGAATGATAAAAGTATTCCTCTCTTAAGGATTAAATGTTAAGTACCACACTCTAAAGTGTGGTTTTGCTAATAGTGATAGTTCTTCTAAGCCAAAAGTATATGCTGGATATTGTTCGCTTACACTGTTTTTCTTATTGTTTATTATTGGTCATTATATATTTGAATTGTTATTCATTTAGGTGGAAGTGTCAAAGTCTCCTCATGCTAATCCCAACGGTAAGTTTGACTCGTATTCATAGTTTTAAAAAAATTTTAAAACTATCCTTCATGGTTGGGTGAAATTTTAAAAAAATTTCTTTAACCTTTTAAGAATCGTATTCATAATTTTAGAAAAATTACATTTTTCTAGGATCCATCTTGCACTGAAACCGAACCAGATATGAAACCAAATAAGAAGGGAGATGTGTACGTGATATGGATTCCACAAATGTAACTCCCAAGGTGGTAGTTCACGCTCAAATCAAATCCCAAAACCAGCTTCCACTGAAGATGGCGCAGCTTGGAGTAAGGCCGGTTCAACAACATAGTTTTTAGCAAAACTGCAATCCAACACCTTGGATCGAATTGGGGAGGTGAGCACGAGATTCTTTGAAATTTTCTTGCAAAAATTAGAGAGAAAGAACTGATCTTTATCAGCCCCAAAGTTGTAGTCAAACTGGGAGACAAAAGGGTGTAGATAGGACCAGAAACTGCAAAATTTTGAAGCTGTCTTGGACTGGTTTGCCCCCTCCTCTTTTATAATCTCTTATGGAGATATCTCCTAATCTAATTAGGAGATAATCCAGATCTAAATCAGATCTGGACTCTCTTTAGAGATAGACCTTATCTTCTTATAAGATAAAGTGCTCCATAATTAGATCCAAACCTAGATTCACCCCATGTCACATGACAACTTAAGTAGTCATGTGACATGGTAGCTTAAGCAGTCAGGTGACATCTTGATTAATCATATTAATTATGGGCTATAGGCCATTGGAAGTATGGCTCACGACTCAGTGTTGCAGGCCAATTTAGGTTTAATTTGTACGGCGTGGGACCTCAACAATGACCTCACATAAACCCACATGGTTTCTGCCTAGCCTATGTGGAAAGACTTGGCCGAATTCTTTGCCAAATGCAGTGAACCTCTAAGGTCATCACTATGAGCTCAAATGGGCCCAACATTTACTATTAAATGATCATTGAATCCAACCATCCTATGGAGACCCAAGGATAATGGGCTTAAGTAAGATATAGCCCACCAAGTAATCAACCCTTAATGGTCTCTTACACTTAACCTCTCAGGCCACAATGATCAAACACTATCCGACAGGGAAGGACCTCTCCCCTGACTACAAGGTGCAGTGTCACATTCTCTGCTCCAATGGCTGAAATCTACTACCGACAGTTTAAGTTTCCATCAGAGAGTGTGCAGTTCCGATCATTCACTTTATCCGTCAAAGATGAAGATCCTATCACTATGATCACCCACTCAAGTGAATTCTCAGACTTCCCCAACATACCTAGGTTTTGACCCACAAAGGATCTCACTGATTGGCATATTAAAGACAATCTAGTCAAACACACAAGGGCATAATTGTCAAAGGGTCCAGGTTCAGTGCTTTAACCAAAAACACACGTGCTTCGGGGCTAACCCTAGCAGCTGAGACAAGCTGCCCCAACTTCTTTGGCAGCATATCTGTGTCAGCCTTGGCAATTGCTCACGGTTCGGCTAACTGAATCGTGGGGCTTCTTTTAGGACCAAACCGGTTCTACCGGTTTATGGAAAACCGGTAATTGAAACCGAATTGAAACCAGTTAACCGGTTCGACTAACTGTCAGTTCAGTTCATCGGTTTTTCAGTTTTTCAATTTTTATAATATATTTTATAAAAATATATATAAATATATGATAAAAGATTATAAGCATATATAAAATATTATATTTTAATTAGTAAATAATATATCATATATTATAAGCATATATATATATAATGCATATTTGTTAATAAAATTAATATAATATACATAAATATATATAGAATATATGTATACCGGTTGGTCGGTTAACCGCTGATTTTTTATTTTGGTTAACCGGAACTAAACTGGTACCTTCGGTTTTTTAAAAATACCGAATCGATTCGTTTGGCTACCCGATTTTTTGGTTCAGCTTAGGTTGGCTTTTTGGTCGGTTCGATTTTTTTATTTATTTTTTGCTCACTCCTACTTGGTAGGATAAACTCCCCAAGCCTATTCAATGGTTAAGAATATTTTAAACTAACATGAGTCTCATAAGTGTCCAGTTTAAAGTATAATTTCACAGAAACATGCCAATGACAACATGAAAGAATAATGTACTTTTATTTATTTACAATAAATGTATATATACATCAATCTGATTGGAGGTAAGGGCATACACTGTCTAACAAGGGCATGGGGTAAATGATGCTACTTTTATTTATATGTTTGTTTTGCTTATTCATTTTGTTATTTTCATTTTTCTATATTGTTTGGTTATTGTATTGTTTTGAATGGAGAATTGTTGAGCTTGAAAATCTAGCTATTATGAACTTTACAATAAATGTATATGACGAGCATGCCAAATCCCATACTAAAGATGTAAATGTTGTATTGGGTGATTTAAAGAGAAATAAAGAACTCTAGGATGTTTTAAACCTTTGATATTGTGATTGCTTTGCCTGGTATTGGGAAGGAGAAAATGTCCGATAAAACTGGTTCATATCTATTGGATGTGAAGTTTTCTCTTTAAGTTGAAGTTTTGGCTAACCGTCATGACTTTCTAGGTGTATCAACTTCTAGTGTTATTATCGATATTAAGGTAAAAGATAGAAAAAATTCTCTTAAGGTTACATTGTCCTCAAGAAATCTTGTTTATTTGATGATATTGAAAGGGTATAAAGTTGGTGATAGGATGGGAGCATGTTTACTGGGAATAAAGGAGCTTATTGTTCCTAAACGAAAGGCTTATGGTTGTATTGTTGGTTTGGGGTTTATTGTTGCTATTGATTCTAGATTTTTTTTTTTTTTTTTTTTTTTTTGTGGTGTTAAAGTGCCACCTTAAAAGTTTGGGGGTTCCATATTCATTGAAATTGATGTGTGTAGATAAGTTGTTTGTTGTACATAAGGATGATATTGTGGCATTGGTTGTGTAAAGAGTAGGATGCATTTATTCCTATTATTAATGTTATAAATACTACTAGTATTGTAAAATGAGGAAAGGTAGAAGTTCGTATGGGTGATGTAGATACTGCTAATGTGAGTATTGTAAATGTTGTAGCTATTGTTGACTCTGGGTTTTTTGGGTTTATCGATGATGTAAATATGACCAAGGATGATGTTTTTTTGGTTGTGTGATGAAGAGAATGAAGCTGCTTGTATGTAGGATGCTGAGTAGATATCGATGTGGATATTGCCATGATATGGGCGGAGTGTTAGTTTCTCAAGAATAGGTTGTGATGGCCTCACCCATAGGTGTTGAAATAAAGAAAAAGGTTACTGAAGAGTCTGTTGAAATTGCTTGTTTGGACAAGAATGAAGTGAAAGATGAGGCCAGTTTTAGAAGCCTTGATTATAGTCATTGTTGATGATATTTCTCCACTAACAAAGGTAGATGATGCTTCTATGACTAAGTCTATTGGTGTAATATCTCCTTATACTCCAAGTGTATCTATGGCCATCAATCGACTTCTGATTAAGGATGATGTTGAGAACCTAGTGACTAAAATGTTTAAAGAATTACAAAATTGTTGGTTGCCTTAAGGGTTGGATGTTATTGAAGTACCTAACTACAAAGATTGAAAGATCTATCCATCTTGTAGACACTGCACTTAATTTTGATGATTTTCTTTAGATATGCAAGATCTAGATTTGATAGTGAAATTCTTATGCTTTTAATAGTACTAACTTTACAAACTGCAATAACCCTTGGTTCAATATAGAAGTTGTTGGTCTTTCTCATAGCTACCCACTTTTAGTTGTTCCATATCTCAGCAAACTTATAGTGGTTGATCATCTCTATCCAATAGCTTGGTTCAAGACACATTATTAGTGCACGCAACTACCATTTACTTTTTTCTCAATTTATTTTCAATTGACTTTTAATTTTAGTAGTTGTTAAATTTGATTGTTCATTATATATTTAACTACAATAACACTAACTAAATAACGAGTTATGCACTTACTTGTTAATTTATTTTTTGTTACTGTTCATTACTTTGTTGGTACTTATTGTTATTATATACATGTGTTAACTTCTAACCCCTACAACACCTAATATATTATTTTTGTAGATGTAACTCTTTTTTTAACAATTAGGTTAATCATTGTGACTAATATCTGGATTAATTGTTGAACTTATTAACCAAACCTTCTTTCCATTCCATCTTATTTTAATCTATCAAGAAGGTTTAGATTTAGTTTTAAGGGATGGTTTTAAGCTAGATTTATTCGTAGTCAAAGTTTTTAGAGCTTTACCCAATTCACCCCCTCTTGGGCAAGTCCATCTGTCCCAACAAGGACTAAGACTATATCATTCCAATTAGTACGTTACAACATTTGATGAGTGTGGCGACCCAATTTGGAGGGGGGACGAAATGAGTATCAAATCACCACCTAAATTTTTGGGAATTGGGAATTTAAGAAAACCAGAGAATTTTCAATTAAAATTTTCTTGGTGACTCATTGTCTAACGGAATTAGAAGTTTTTCAGGTCTAGGGGCCAATGTACGGTGTGGGAAAGTGTTAGGCACCCCACACTCACCCCATTAAACCCGCCTTTACTTTACCACAGTTCCAAGGAAGATTTAATAATTTTGAGCTTAAAATAAAGCAATTTATTATCCATCTAAGAAAAAAGACTAGCAATTAGTAAAGGAAGTAAGAATGATAACTAAACAATTAACTATCATATTCAAAGCATAACATCAAAAAAACTATGTAAGGATTTGTAAGCGTAGGATAAAACTAACTATTAGAAGATGAGTAAACAAAAGGTGCTGAAAGATATATGCTAAAATAGTAAAAGGTTTCTAGTATAAGTGAAGAAAAATTAGAATACAAAATAGATTTGGAATACTTACGCAAATAAGACTAAGAATATATGGAACTACCCTACGATGCAAATGTATGAAATGCTGATAATCTAACAAAGAGAAAAATAATGCCATGTATGTAAATGAAATAAAATTGAAAATTAACAAAACAAAGATGCACATTGAACCTATTCTATTAGACTACCTCAAAAAACATAATAACAAGATGATTAACTAAACAAATAAAGCTACTATAACAATGAAGATAAACTAGTGTTACTTTAACATGATGCTACTACGAGATGTATAAAACAATTACTAAATAAATAACCAAGAGAATACCTAGCACTTCGGATAGAACTTAGAGAGTTTAGGAAGATAATTTAAAAGGTTCAATGTCAAGAGACTTACCTTGGTTGTGGCTTGAAAACTTGAAGACGCCATTGTCATATTCGGTGTTTCTAAATTTCTCTTGTCATTAGTCTCCACACATGGACAATAATCCCAACATGAACTTTGCATTCTTCTTAAATCCCTTGGCTGTTTGGATGTCTTTCTCCACCCCTTAACTTTTGTTTGAAGTCCCCAAAACAATGTGTATATATGTTGCCCAATAACAAAAGAAATGTTGCTGGAAGTCTTCTATTACTATGTAGTAATCACCAAATTCAGGCAAATCCAACCATGTCTCTTAGACTCTAGGATGGGTTTTTAGGTGGGTATTGGGTTTTCTGAAATTGTGGGTGAAAGTGAAAAGGGTGTTTTGGTTGTGAGAAATGAATCCAAAGGACTTAGGATGTGTGGGGGAAGGGGGTTATGATGTAGCTAGGAGTGAGGACAATGCTGATATGAATTTCAACAATGCCAAAGAAGGTTCGGGGAAGTCCTTGGACATGAAGGGAGGTATTGTCATGAGATTATACATTGTGAGGGAAGGATAGGATTTCTTTGGACATGAAGGGGTATTGTTTAGGCTTGATTGGGGAGTTTTTAGGGGAATGGAGGGTTGAGATAGGAGACAAGGGAGATCAATGGATGAAGTTTAAAGGGTTTTTAGATGGAGATTGATTGAGAGAATGGGCTGTAAAGACGAATTTGGGAGAGAGTATCTCAATTAATCAAGACAATCAGTAGAAGATTTCACTAATTTACTAAAATTGGACATTCTATGTTTACATGATTGGCATGATTGATTGGAAGCTCCTAGCTGGTCAAATCTTGAATTTCAACATGGTTCTAGAGGATGGGAGAAGGGTCTGGTTGTGGGATACCCTAGGTTCGAAGATGTAGTGAAGAGGATTCCAAATGGAAGGCCCGGATCGAGTCTAGCTTTAGGTTTTACGATGGAGCGGTTAATAGTGTTAGAATTGGATGATCTTGGTACTGTTGGATTTGGAATTTTGAGCTTTATTCATCTAAAGGTTGGATTTTTAGATTTCATGTGGGATAAGGTTCAAGATAAAAAATGATCACAATTGGATGATCAAAATCAGTTTTGGCTTCGGGTATTGATATAAAGGGGTAAACAATGTCGGATTTGCGTAATCTCGGTGTCGTTAGATTTGGATTTTTGGGCTCTACATGGCTATGGTTTTTGAGTTCTAATTTGGAATGAAATGAAGTTCAGGATGTAAATGACTTCGATTGGATGATCGAAATTGGTTTTGGCTTTTGGTGTTAAGATGACTAGGTAAATAGTGTCGGATTCAGGTGATCTTGGTGTCATAAGTTTTGTATTTTTGAGCTCTACATACCTCTAATTTTGGATTTATGATCTGACGTGAAATGAGGTTTATGATCAAAATGACTCTGATTGGACAATTGGAACTGGTTCCAACTTTGGGTCTTAGGATGAAGGGGTAAGCAGTGTAGGATTTAGGTGATCTTGGTGCATTAGATTTGGACTTTGGCGCTCTATGTACCTATGATTTCAGGTTTTTGATTTGATGTGAGATGAGGTTCTGGATCAAAATGGCTCCGATCAGATGAGCAAAATTGGTTCCGTCTTTGAGTCTTAAGATGAAGGGATAAAGAGTATCGGATTCAGGTGATCTTGGTGTTGTTGGATTTGGATTTTTGGGACCTACATACTTATGGTTTTGAATTTCCGGTTTGATGTGAAATGAGGTTAAGGATCAGTTCAAAGGATGAAAGGATAAAGGGTCATCAATTTGGGTGATATTGGTGTCATTAGATTTGAATTTTTGGGCTCTACGTACCTATGGTCTTGGATCCATAAGGCCCTAGCTTTTATAAAATTCCAAAAATGCTCTCGAGTCGGCTGAGAGGTTAGTTGACACATGCTTGAAGCTCAAAGTGCTACAAAAATACTGAGTGGGACAAAAATGGAGTGTCTACGGGGAGCATATTCCATCCCCACCTTTTTCTAATGCCCCTTACTTTCTCTCCATTGTTGATGATTCTACATGTTGTCTATAGTATGTAGGTGTTTCTGAGGTGCTTTAAGTCTAAAACACTTAACTTTATTCTATTTTTTGTGGTAATGTCTTATGTTAGTTTGGTTACTATATCAAATCTTTGCAAATTGATAATGGATATGAATTTAAGTCCTCTTTATTTCAACTATTTCTCTTAAGCAAAGGTATTTTTCACTTATGTGTATCAAAGTCAACAAAAATGGCAATATTGAATCTGATGAAGGAAGAGACGCTTGATAGCCGGATTCAACGGCTACCTACCACCACCATCTCCAGTTACAGAGACAGCCCCAACAAAGAGCAGGGGCGATTCTGTCCCGGCAGAGGGGATGACACCCGAACTGGCAGAAGCAAAGAAGTAATCATACCCGAACTGAAAGAAGCCTCGGAGTGAGTGCGCGAAGTGGTTATAAAAGACTCTCTAGCCCCCAAGAACAAGGTATGCGAACTTTGCGCCATCTGGTTTTATCTTGCCTTTGAGAGAATACTAACTTGAGCTTCGGAGCAATCTCACTGGGTTCCCCCAAGAGTTCCCTCATCTTCTCCATTTCAGGCTCCCTGTTGCTCCAATCGGAAGCAAGGTCGTTGACAACTAAGACCAGCCGGATTGCGAACCATCAAAATCGAAACATGTGCTTACTTAATGTGGCCCACGCATTTCATTTTTGGGTCCATCTCAGACATCAAACCCAACAAGTCCATCACCCCAAGATCTCTAGGAAGTAATCAACTAGCGAATCCCAACACAAATCTACGACAACCAACTACAAAAACATCAATATCCCATTCTGATGGCTCTAAACAATTACCAAGATTAACCACTTGGCTCCTCACCCTAATTCATGCATACCTACCAAATTATAGCTCAAAATTCCCTCGTTTGACCCCTCATTAAGACTAGATCCTATTTTAGCATATTTCATTAATTAAAACTTACCATCCGTCATCCCAATTTCATATGACTAATCAGACCTTACCACTGTGCTCGAATAACCAAAAAACTACACGTCAAATTTCACAACCAAATACCTCCTTTCATCCATGGAAAAGTAAGATTACATTTTGGGCCCTCTCAATTTTTATAAAACCATAGGCTAAGACCATGATCCTAACTAAATCTATTAATCCACTCTTTTGATCAAAGCTCCATAACTTTCATTAGATTCAGGATGTTCAAAAGTGCCAACCTACCAAATTTCATCCCAAAATTCCCCCATTTGACCTTTTGTCAAAAAAAAAGATTTTATTTCAACAAATCCCTTTATCCAAACTTGTCAGTCATATATCTTAATTTTCCTAACTCTATTTGACCAATCAAACATCACCACTGTGTTCAAAAACCCCAAAATCTCTAGCATGCCAAATTTCACATCCTAATTCATCCGTTTGACCATTAAACTAGAAAGATACTATTTTGATGCACCAGATTAAATTGCCATGCCATTTGTCCCAACCTGAAGCCTCAAAAGGGTGATGGATGATGTCAGACCAATTCTTGACTCATTAGAACACCTGGACCAATGAAATAGAGCCTAATAGACCCAAAAAACCCAAAGTTACCTCCACTTAAAACTAAGAAAAGACAAAATAGTATTTTGAAGTTTATTAAATTTACATTTTCTGCCACTAACAACCCAAAATACGAGACTGCCATGATAGGCATGCCCTAAGCTCCCATTGGATACACAAAACCCGTGAAAACCAACCCCAAATCGAAGAAAATGTTCACCAAATAGTAAAAGCTTGATTGGGCATATATTTCTTTGTAGAATCTTTGCCTGTTTGTGTGAAAAACCTCTCATGAATCACAAGCACTATAACTGAATGAATTCAAACATTTTCCTCTCCCATCCTCTATAAATACAAACCCAACTCAAGCTTTGAAAGGAGGGAAAATTTTGAGGGAGAAAACTTGAGGTAGGTCCTTAGAGAGAGAAGAGAGCTTTCTCTCAGCCTATATATTGCCTCATGTTCACCCAAAATTCAGAGGTACTCTGAACCTCAGATCCCAAATTTGTCTCTTCCATTTTTAAGCGGAAGTTGTTGCAACCAGAAACACACCCTAGATCAAGAACCCATTTAAAATTCATTCTACATATCCTTAGCTATTGAAAAACTTTTGACAAGGTGCATATGGAAGGTAAGTCTTTCATTTTAAGTTTTAAACATTATTTCATAATCGTTGTTGTTTTTTAGTTTTTCTAGGTTGCTTAAAGTTTTGAGACCTTGGAGAAGCATTGTTCTTGACTTCTTTTAGACTGAGTATGGAGGTAGAGAGGTGAGGGTCTTAGGGAAATTAGTACCCAAGACAAGATAACATCACCTCAAAGTTCGTCTCAAGAGAAGTTAAGAGCATGTTTTTCCAAATTTCATAAATTTTGACAGCTGTGTTTATTGGTTTTCTGAAAGAAATTGTGCTTGAACAACTCCTGTATTGGGTTGCTACAATAGCTTGAACTTGAAATCTCTTGATTGTATGCATTTTCCATGGAAAACAAAGCCACTACCAAAGAATTAAATCAAAAAATTTTAAATCTAAAAATACAGGCCCATTTTCATTAAATAATGGGTTGCAACTCTATCTTTTTGAACAGGCCATGAGCTTCCTGGAGCTCACAGTTGGTGACTCCACTGAAGAGTCATTAGGACCTTTGTAGGGTGTTATTTAGGTTCAATTTTGCATTTTTTTTTGTTGTGTGTTGTGAAGATTTAAGAATTTAAAACTTGATTATGATTCAAAATCACACCTCAAGAAGGCTAGGGGTAATAGACGTTTGCAGCACGATTCAAAACCGTGTTTTAGCATTTTTGGCATGGCAGACCTCCTCCTTGTACCCCTAAAACCATCCCTGGGCCAAAATTACAACCAAAATTTAACCCAAAACTGTTCCTGTGCCAAAATCAAACATGAAACTTCACCCAAAACCACACCTTTTCCAAAATTGCACTTAAAGTCTCCCCTAAAATCGTGCATCTTTTAAAATCACAACTCTTTTCAATACCATCACAGCTTAGAACATCAAAATTGCACCTTCCTTTAGCTCCATCACAGTCCAGAACATCAAAATTACTCTCTTTCAGAGTTCACTGCATTTCCGAATCTTCCCATTGTAGCTCAGAACCCTCACATCGCAACCCATAAGCCTAAAATCGCAACTCAGTTCAGTACCATTGCAACCCAGAAGCCCAAAATCGCAACTCAGTTCAGTACCATTGCAACCCAGAAGCCCAAAATCACAACTCAATTCAGTCCCATTGCAACTTAGAACCTTCTTATCGCAACACAAACGCCTAAAATCGTAACTCAGTCCCATTACAGCCCAAAACTACAAAATTGCACTTGATTGCAACCCCTTCAGGGCTTCATCGGACCTCAGAACCTGTTCATCCCACCTTTCTTCCTGCTCATCGCACCCTAGAACTTGACCATTGCACCTTCCTTCTTGCTCATCACATCCCAAAACCTAATCATCGCACCTTCCTTCTTGCTCATTGCAGTCTAGAACCTGTTCTTCACACCTTCCTTCATGCTCATCACACTCCAAAACCTATTCATAGCACCTTCCTTCCTCCTTATCGCAATCCAGAGTCTATTAATCGCACCCTCCTTCCTTCTCATCGCACTCCATAACCTGTTCATTGCACTTTCCTTCCTGATCATTGCACTCCAGAACCTGTTCATCTTACCTTCCTTCTTCTTCATTGCACCTCGGAACATGTTTGTTTCACCTGAAAACTTGTTCAATGCACCTCAAAACATGTTCATCGCACATGAAGTCTTGCTCATCACACACCAGAACGTCAACAACTCACTGCACAATGCTTTACCGCACCTAAAATCACCTTGTTATTGCACCATATCCTCCATCATAGTGCATTGGATCTCTACCACGACTAACCTTCAATATCGCAAAAAAATTTACAATTTTTGGATGGTGGGTCCCTCCTTTTTTTGTTTTTTCTCCCCCATTTTTTTGTTAATCTCTCAAAATTTGTAGTTTTTGCTTTCATTATAACTAAGTGTAATTAGCCTTGTTTTTGGGGTAGGAGTAAATTGTATTTGTTTCTTGTTCCGCTCTTTCCTCTTGAAGACACCTCATTTTTGCGCTCTCCAATCTTTGTGTAGCACTTTTAGCTTTGAGCATGCTTCATCTAACCTCTCAGCCAACCTAGGGGTATTTTTGGAATTTTATAAAATTTAGGGCCTCAAGTCTCCAAGACCATAGATACGTAGACAATTGGAACAGATTCCAATAGACAATCGGGATCATCTTTGATCCTGAACCATATCCCTCATGAAATCTGAAATCCAATCTTATAGATGGACATAGCTCGAAATTCTGAGTCCAACAGTACAAAGATCGTCAAATTCTGACACCGTTAACCCCTTTATCTTGAGACCCGATGCTAGATTCGATTTTGGCCCTCCATTTAGACTCATCTTCACAATAACTTTGAACCTAGGTAATCCCACTAACAAAACATCCTCTCAGCCTCTAGAAGCATCTTAAGAATTCAAGATTTGACTAGCTAGGAGCCTCCAATCAATCAAGACAATCACCTAAACTTAGAATGTCTAATTTAGGTAAATTAGTGAAATCTTCCACTCCTTGTCTTGATTGATTGAGAGAATCCCTCCCAAAACTGTCTTGACAACCCATTCTCTCATTCTATCTCCCTCCAAAAACCCTTTAAACCTCACCCATTCATCTCCCTTGTCTCCCATCTAAACCCTCCATTCCCCTCTAAAAAGAATCTATAAATACCATCCCTTTCTCACATCCTACACACACAAGGAAGTCTATAGAGATTATCCTACACTCATTAGTATAGAGAATACCCCCTTCACGTCCAATAACTCTCCCATTCATTTTGCCCACGTCCTTGTGTCCCTCCATATCAATCTTAAGTCAAATAATCCCCCTATATCCATGGTCTAAAGTATGAAACGGGCTTGAAAGTGCAGTAGGAAATCTCCATCGTGCAACAGCATCCTTCAACATTGGGGCCATACAACTCACGTTTTTGGATTTTAACAAGTAATTGAAAATCCATTCCATTGGCAAGAAAGACTTCAAAGTGTAGAGGAGGTTCATGTTCTGTCGATTTACAGCAGTCATTGAAGAGGAAACTTGTAAACACGTTACAATGGAGGACAAAGCAATTTCAATCGGTTGTAGTTGTCTTTGAGGAAAAGGTTCTTGTCTGAACATTTGGTACCATACTTGCCATTAAATTTTCTTTTCTTTTTTTTTTTTTTTTTTCAATTCAGTTTTCTTTCACTGTAGACTGTTTTCTTTCACATGGATAGTTAGGTTGGTCCATTTCAGATTGTATTTCCTTTTAGTTAGTATTATAGGGTTAAATTATCATTTTCTATTTTGGCTTGTTCGAGTCAATATGATTATCTCATTGGCTTGCCATTTTTTTTAGATTAACTATGTGCACTTCCCTTAATTATTCTTGCATCATGTTATACATTTAGTAAATTAGTTTTATGAATTGAGAAGACATTCCGTAGGCTTATTAGTATACACAATTTCTCTTGGGCTTCTTCCCGTAAAGTTTTTCTTCTCTTTTTCAACAAACAATTACCTTGCTAGTCTACAAAAGCATTTGGTTTCTCTTTCTTTAAATGTTGTGTTCTGTTTTAACACATAGATCATCTTTTCTACTTTAAAATTTTCTATTACCTAAGTTAACTATGGATTCGGTTTCAATAAATCAGTTTTCGTTAAGATAGGAAATTGCCATGCCTTACATTTTCTTTCTTTGTTTTCTTATTTTGCACTATAGGGTATTTAATTCTTGTTTTCTTTTTTATTCAAACTCCACCTTTTTCTTTTAGTCTTTTTACTTCTACATCCTTAAGCATGCTAGAAACGTCCTTTTCGGTTTATCATTTCTTTTTTTTCCTATTACCAATCTAATCAATAGCAAATCTCTTTTCATCCCATGCATTAGTATTAGGTCAAATTAGAATTTCTTGCATATTGTTCATTTCCTTTTAGTTTTCAATTATTATTTATGGCTTTCTACCTTAGAATTCGTAATTCAAATTTGTTGTTTGAATTTCCTAGCCAATTATTAAATTGCTCTTACATCCTTTAGTGTTTATTGACTATTATTCTCTTGTTATTTGTTAGGCCATAGTTAGTTTTTCTCTCTTGTTTAATTTAGTATAATATAGTTCTTTTAGTGTGTTGATCACTTTATTTCAAGCCCAAAAATTTTTAAGATTTTCCTTGGAATTTGGTGAAGTAGAGACCAGATTAATCGGGCGTGTGTGAGGCAGCTAACACCTTCTCGCACCGCACCGTGGTCCCCGGATCCTAAGAATCTCATCCCCATTTAGGTACTGAGTCACCAAGAAAACCAAATTACTTTTCTTGAAAAATCCCGGGTTTTCCTAAATTTTCAATTCCCAAAAATTTAGATGGCAACTCCATCCAACTCTATATTAATTCGTCCCCCCTTCGGGTCCGGTAGCCATAGATGGTGACTCCACTAGGGACTCTCTAAGAGGGCCTAACTTGAAGCATCAAGTTCCAAGGATTATTTTCAAACTTTTGGGCTTCACTTGGGCTGCACACACTTCACATTGCATTCTTCTACATGCCCAAGTCATAGAATTTATTCTTCATTTACTTGTCATCCGCCACTACTTGCTTTGTCTTGTCCTGGCTAAAGCAATTGAACTGGACTACACTAGGCCCACATAGGTACTCCTCTCCTTTCTTTTTAGTTAAGTTTGCACCCTAAAAGTCACACCACAACTCTTTCGAAAAGAATTGGTAAGAAGTTAAGTAGGGTAGAAGAACTAGAGACCCTGAATCTTGTAACTGATCCAGGGGTGGCCCCAACATCCCCAAGGACCCTTGAGAGCAGATTGATGGTTGAGCTAGTACCTATAACCCACAACTCGGGCACCAAAGAAACCACTCCCACCGACCAAAGTCAAGGGATGGATTTTACCCAATTCTTAAGGGTCATGGAGCAACTCCACCAGAAATGCAAGGGGCTAACTTTCAGGGACCTTCTCAATAGGTTCAGACTCAGGCACAACCCTCAACCTCTACCCTAGTCCAAACCCAAATGCAAGGGGCAACACCAGTGCCGCTAGCCCAAAGTATGATGGACCAAAGATTAGCCCGCATAGAATAGAGACTTCTCAAGTTGCAAGTCAATCATTTGGATTTGGTTGACTTGGACTTAATCACAGGGCATAGACTTCCCCTGAGATTTAAGTGGCCTGAAATTGACTGTTATGTGAGAATGTATGTGCAAAATCTAAGACGAATGGGCCTGACTGATGAATTGCTGGTCCAAATGTTTTCAAGAAGTCTAATTGGACCAGCTGTTACCTAGCTAATGAATACAGATGCAAGCATAGTTAGTACTTGGCCAAATTTAGTTAACGCCTTCATCACACACTACTCATAAAATACAGACATTCAATTGTCTAGGTGAAAACTAGATTTGATCAAGCAGTGTCCTTATGAATAATTTACAGAATTTATTTTTAGGTAGAGGGCCCAGGCAGCCCAAGTGCTAAGAAGGCCAAGTGGAGAAGATCATATTGCTATGGTTTTGAAGAGTCTCAATACAAAATACTCAAGTAGACTGATGTTGACCCATCATCCTTCCTTCTACTCATTAGTTTGTGTTGGCTGTCAAATCAAAGACTCATTTGCAATTGGTATAACAATCTCACTAGTTCACCCTACAAACAAGATCGGTATTGCGCCCGCCAGCAGCAAGAGGCCCATAGGGGCCAGATCTTCCAAGCTAGAGGTCAACCAATTTTCAACCAACTATAGGACTCAACCAGCAATGAATAATTCAAGAAAAGTGTCAGTTTATGAGAGTAAACTAGGAAGATTCAACATAGCCAAAACAACCAACCCGAGCAGTACAGGAATCAACTCCCGTGGAGACCAGATAGATAAAATTCTGACTTGGGGAGACCCATGAGCAAACTACTCCCGGGATGACTTGATATGGGCCTTTTGACTCACTTAGAACCTAGGCCACCTCCGGACCCTCTACCATCTTGGTTTAACATAAATGCTATTTGTGAATTTTTACCAGGGACTGGGTCACTGGACTAACAATTATCATGCACTAAAGAATGCCATGCAGGACCTGATTGACAAGAAGCAGATCACTATCCCAGGTTCAAGCAATCAATAATAGCCGAATATCACTATGAACCCATTTCCCAAGCATCAGGTTGGCACTTTACAATCCAAGGCATATGGTCCAACCATCGATCCAACAAAGCTCATCAGACCAATTCAACCAATAAATTTCATACCAATGGTATTGGTGTCATCATAGATGTTAGATCTCACATCACTAATCGGACCAATCAAGAAGGAGGGAAAGAAGCCAATGGAATAAAGAGATGTAGCTACAGTTTATCAACAAATGGAACCAAATTTTGACCCAACAAAATTCATCTCCAAGATCCAACTACAGTAAAACATGAATATGATCTTCCCAATTTCAATCAAAGGCCTCTTCTATGTTCTGGGTGCAGTCACATTTGATGAGCTAGTTGGATACATAGAAGATGAAGAAGAGGGACCCATATTTCCTATATAGTCTAAGTCTGAAAAATGGGATGGGATTGATGAATGTGTTGAAGATTTATTCAGGTCGCCAGAGTATCATGCAGTCCCTTATGACTAGCATAATGCTCTTGAAGAATCAACAAAACACCCAACCTGGCCTATGACTCTTAAAGAAGTAGTCCAAATGATTCAACAAAATTGGGCAAAAGTTAATCATCCAGTGTCATTAGAAGACATAATTAAGGTGGGACAACAAAATAGGACCCCAAGAATAAGCAATCCGGTTCTATTGGAGAAGATCCTCTGAAAGGGACAAAAGAGCTAGTCAACTCAAGACCAACAAGAAGGGCTACCTAAGGTGACACATATGACAAGAAGTGGTAGGCATTTTAAACCCCCTCAGTTAGAATCACAACACCTGGCCAAACAAGGGGTAGGTGAAGCCTCAACATCCATGATGCCTCCAATGATGCCACCAATAGTACAACTAGTTGAACCATCAACACCAACACAAGCAACAATTGACAAGAGCATGGGAAAAACAAAAGTCAGTGTCGAGTCAAGTAGGCTAGATGGAGATGCGGTAAAGCAGATAAAGAGAACCCCAAATAACATATCAGTTTGGTGATTATTGATGACATCTCCTAACCACAAAAAGGCAGTGGTAGACCTCCTCAACCAAGCACATGTCCCAAATGACATAAGCCCTCAAGACTTGGCTCATACCATTGCAAACTTAGGTCAAACCTGTGCCATTACCTTCACGGATCAAGACTTACCAAAGGAAGGGATTAACCATACAAAAGCTCTTAATATAACTGTAGATTACATGAAACAAAGAGTCCCCCTATGCTTGATAGACAATGGGGTAGGGTTGAATTCTGTCCACTTCAGACCTTTCAATATTGGGGTCCAGAAGACAATCTCCATCCTTCTAGAGTTATAGTAAAAGCTTTTGATAGTCATGAAACAGAAGTAAAAGGGGAGGTCAATATCATCCTTACCATAGGGCCAATCCAGTTTCAGGTGACATTTGTGGTTATCAATGCACCTGCAAATTTTCACCTCCTAGTCGGAAGGCCATGGCTATATTCAATCGGGGCGGTACCATCATCCCTTCATCAAAGGATTAAGTTCTACCATGGTGATGACATTGTTAGCATCCTTGGAGATTCATAATTACACTCTGGAATCCATGCCACCATAGAGCGGGTTGCCACTGTTAGGAGAGTACAATTTAAAAACCTTGAGGATGAAAACATTACCCATTTACCGGGGTCCACTAAGATCATGGTAGTACGAACATTGAGATCTATGGGGTATGTGCCTGGGCTAAGACCGGGCAAAGAACAACAAGGAATTATTGAACTGATCTCAATACCACAACCCAAAGGAAGGTTTGGGCTAGGGCATAGACCAATACAGGCTGAATTGAAGGTGGCCCGATTAAGGGAACCCCTACCAATGACACCCTATACCTTGAACCTAAATGACTACTTCATTAAGGTAGGGGAAAAACCAGCTAATCCCCCAACCCCTAAGCTAGACCAAAGGACCGTAGCCACTAGGTGGAAAGAGGAGAGATTTCAAGAAGAAGAGTTTGACCATTACAAGTGGGAAATCCAATTAGCTGAGTTTGTAAAGGAGGACTTTCTAAGCCTGATCCCTGGGTCAACCAAAACAATCCTTGACCCCTTCCAACTTGACGATTCTAACCTTCTTGGTATGGCTGATCTATTCCATGAACTAAATGATGAAGCACTACTTGATGTAGCTCAATTATTGACGATTGGGGACCTTGTACTTTTCCAACCAGTTGAAATCAAGCATCAGATGAATATAGTAGCTACCTTTGAAATTGAGCCATCTCCATAGTGGTATCATGTCCAAAAGATTGGGGGAAATGAAGAGGCATATATTACTCCCATCCCTCCAAAGTTTTGGGTTAGTTTGAACCTTGGACAATCGCTAATGTATAACCCATCACATGATGATGAAGAATCGATTGGAATTGACCCAGTGCAAACAATGAACCTCTTCGGACAAGGCTGCTTATACATTAATGAAGATAAAAACCAGGTTTTCTGCATGACTCAACTTGTTGACTTGAACCTTTGAAAGGCACTACCTAGTTTTGTGACTTCAAACCCTCACACCTTGGATGTAGACTCCTATCGGCGCCTCTAGAGATTTCTCATAAACATTGAGGAGGATAATTCATGGAATGATTGGGATACAAAATCTATGGATGAAACTGAAGGGAAAAGGTCAGAAGAGACCATTCATGGACCCCTAAAGTAAGTCCAGCAAGTACCTTGGGTTGAGCTAGGAACTCCTACATCAGAACACTGAAATAGAGGCCTCTAAGGAGGAAAAACACATGATGATCATCCCAATTCCAACAAGCCTGCAATCTGACATGACCCTTTCACCTAGTGGTAGTATGGGCAGTAACTCCACATCCTTAGATGTGCACTCTCCATATTATCATCTTGGGGATGGGACCGTATTAGGTTTGAGTGGAAATTGGGGTAAGTCCCATGTTTGCACAATCATGGCTCCAATTCATAATGAGTGCAACATAGACCCAACCCTCTGCATCCGACTGGTGATAGGTCCAAATTACAATAGAGAGATCAGTCCTAGGGTCATCTAGTCTACCATCAAGCCCATTAGTGCCTCGAAAGAAAAGTTCGTAAACCTCTCCATATTAGAGGCTTTTAACATTGCATCAAGTAGCATTGCATTGCCATTTCAAAAATCCAAAAAAAAAAAATCAAATATTCTTCAAAGCCCAAAAAACATCAAATATTTTTCAAAATCCAAAAAAAAAAAATCAAATATTTTTCAAAATCCAAAAAAAAACATATATTTTCCAAAACTCAAAAAAGCAAAAAATTTTCAAAAATCACAAAGAAAAATAAAAAAAAAAAGCATCCAAAATCGTTTTGAAAATTATGAAAGTTTTAAACTAGCTTTGCTTTCTAACCTCGAGAACGGTCCAAGTGATGAGCATAGGTATACTTTGGAAGGACTAGAAAAACCATTTGAATGGCACGAGGATAGGACCCATCCAACATAAGATGAGACTGAGACTATTAACTTAGACACTAAGGATGATCCAAAGATGGTCAAGATAGGCACTTCCCTACCCATCACAGAGGGATCAAAACCAATGAAGCAAAAGCTTAGAAGACTCAAGCCAGAATGGGCTCTAAAACTCAAAGAAGGAATTGAGAAGCAATGAAATGCTGGTTTTCTCCTAATTTCGTGTTACCATGAGTGGTTTGCAAATATAGTGTCAATGCCCAAGAAAGATGGAAAAGTCAGAATGTGCGTAGACTACATAAATTTGAACCAGGCCAGCCCAAAAGATGATTTTACACTCCCTCATATCAACATTTTGGTAGACATCTCCACTAGGCATGCCCTCCTCTCCTTCATGGATGGCTTCTCAGGGTATAATCAAATTCTCATGGCAGAAGACGATAGGGAGAAGACATCTTTCATCACTCCATGGGGAATTTACTGCTATAGAGTCATGCCATTTTGTCTCAAGAATGCTGGTGCTACTTACCAAGGGGCCATGACAATCCTGTTCCATGACATGATGCATAAGAAAGTTGAAGTATATATTGACGATATGATAGCCAAATCATGGACAAGGGAGGACCCTATTTCCAACCTCAGGAAATTCTTCACTAGGCTCAAGAAGTTCAAGCTGAGGCTGAACCCCCAAAAATGTGTGTTCGGAGAAACCTCTAGCAAACTCCTTGGCTTCATTGTCAATTAAAGGGGAATATGTTAACCCTGTCAAAGTCAAGGCAATTCTAGAAATGCCATCACCCTAGACAGAAAAGGAGATAAGAGGATTCCTAGGCAGAATAGAGTACGTCAGTTGGTTCATATCCCCCGGTTAACTCCAATCTATAAGCCAATATTTAAGCTGTTTGGAAAGAATTCTCCCAAGGAATGGACTGAGGAGTGTCTGGTAGCATTTGACAAAATCAAGGAATACTTACTGAACCCCCTAGCCCTTGTCCCAACAGTCCAAGGATGACCACTTATCCTTAATAGCTCTAGGTGCATGTTTGGGGTAGGCCAGCTTTGTCGTATTCCGTTGTTTTTGCCCACACTTCATCATGTACATGAGCATATTGCATGTCCTAACATGTTGCATCCCTAGAACTAGTCCTTATCCTACACTAGTTTACTCCCACCTGTTAGATGCCTATAACTTAGATTGATACTTTTATAGAACCAACAATATAGGCCCTTGAGACAACCAAGTTTAAAATTCTACCTAGAATAGCTCCAATAGAGTAAAACAAAAGGACACAATACAAATCAAACAAAAGTTCAAATCCCTCTTAAACTAAAAAGAACCATTTCAGGATCATCATGGAGCAAGCCTCTCATCTACCTCCTACCGAGAAGGAGTTGTCAATTGTGCTCTACCATGAAGAATTGACCAGTATGAAGGAAGACATACAGGACATATGAGCATCCCATCTAGAAGAAATAATCGAGTTCAATGATTTGTACCCTCAATCTAAGCTAAACCTTCCTGAAAATGTTAAAATCCCAAAATTCCACAAGTATGATGGATCTAGTTGTTCTAGAGCCCACATCCTTCTTTATTGTATAGACATGTTTCAGGTTGTATTTGATGAAAGATTGTTAGCCAAATTATTTTCTAAGAGACTAAAATGAGCTTTTAGGGATTGATATACCCATCTCAACCTAAACAATCGGAGGACATGGAGCAAATTGGTGGAGCAATTTATCAAGAGTTTTTATTTCCACCCATCGTTGGCATGGAGTGATCTAGAACACCTTACTCAATAACAAGATAAAAACTTCTCAATGTGTTTGAAATGATAGAAGATTATGTCTATCAAAGTATAGGAACCCTTGCCGGAGGATGATGTCATTAAGATTTTCATCAAGTAAATCCGAGAAACATTCTATTTGTTTAGGATAGGACAAGTTTTCCAAGATTTTCATCAATTGCAAGAAGTTGGTGCACACATCGAATGGGGAATTAAGCACGAGTAAATCCACTTAGTATTTACAAATCCATTAGTTGAGATCAAAGAACCTACTGTAGTGTTAGATAGTGTATGCCCTTAGCTCCAATCAGATTGATGTACTTTTTGACGTTTATTGTAAATGAATAAAGTGCATAATTGATTCATGTTATTTTGGTGTGTTTCTATGTAATACCCTTAAACTAGACACTTATGAGACTCATGTTAGTTTAGAATCTTCACTGCCATTGGATAGATCAGGGGAGATTTATCCTGCCAAGGCTAACACTGATGTACTACCAAGTGGGTTGGGGTGGCTTGTCTCAGCTGCTATGGTGAGACCTGAGGTACATGTAGTGTAGGTTTCTTGAAACCCTAAACTGGACCAAATTCTAGTACTACCCTGGACCTTGGAGATAGATGGGTAAGCCTGGAATGTTACATCTGACCCCTAGACTCGATTATGGTACTGCACTAGGTGTCGGATTGGGTTGTATTTGATATGCCAATCAGTGAGATCCTTAACCGGATCAAAACCTAGGTATGTTGGGGAAATCTGAGAATTCACCTGAATAGGTGATCATAGTGACAGGATCAACCAATTTGTCAAACAAAATGAATGATCGAGGAATGCACTCTCTCTGATGGAAACCGAAACTGCTAGCAATTGATTTCAAATTGATGAGATTTGTTTTGAAAAATATATTTATATAGAGATATACATATATATATATATATATATATATATATATATATATATTATGGTTTCACAAAATATTTGTAAGAGACTTTAATTCCCGGGATCCATGTGAGTAGAAGTGCAACACTGTAACTTACAGCCGAGGGAGAGGTCTTTTCTTGTCGGATAGTGTTTGATCATTATGGGTTGAGAGGTCAAGTATAAGACCATTCAGGGTTATACCTGATGGAATAATCTTGCATTTTCCCATAGTCTTTGGACCTTCATAAGGTGGTTGGACCCAAGGACCATTTAGTATAAAATTTGGGCCCATTAAGCACCCACGCTGATGGACTTAGGGGTTCACGGTGTTCTGTAGTGAATTCAGCTAGGCCTTGTAACAAAGGCTAGGTTGAACCATGTGGCTGATGTGTAGACCAATGGTAGGGTTCCACACTATACAAAGAGAGCCAAGCTAACCAGCATTTAAAGGGAATTTTGGTTTATAATCAGATTAGGATTAGCAAAAGGATAAGATAAATCTTATCCATTTAAGAGCCTGGATGCAAATACTAGATTTGAATCAAGAAACTCTTTCCTAATTGGATTACGAAGCTAATCCAAAGAAGACTATAAATAAGGGGTGAATTCACTAGTTTCATGCATTCAACAATCTGCAAAATTCTCCTCTAGTTCTTGCCGCCCCTACCCAGTTTGATTTCCACCTTTGGAGCTGATCAAGAATAGTTCTTAATATTGTTTCTTGCTAGAAGAAACAATCTAAAGTCTTGCTCACCAGCCCCTTGTGTGATTCTTGCTAAAGAACCGCTTTGCTGATCCCTCCTCACCATAAGTTGTGTTATCTTCAGTGGAGGCGGGCTTTGGTGACCTCTTTGGGAGTGAACACCTACGTTGGGAGTTACTGTTATTCCGTATCAGGTATATCCCTACTTATTTTGTTTTGGTTTCATATCTGGTCTAGTTTGTTTCAAGAATGAACCATGAAAATGGAGTTTTCTAAATTAGGGAATAGGATTCCCGAAAGGGAGAAAAAAAATTTTTGAACTTTTTCCCAACCTCCTTGCAAGGTTTGGCCATCTATATGATGGATCTCCCTTCCCTTCAAGTAGTTGTTGTCATACATCAACCTTCCTCTTCAATACAGACACATCAAACTTTAACTGATCCCCCTTCAAAAGAAGAGTCAAGAGACACTTTGCTTCCCTCCCTCTGTTGTCTCAATTGCTCCTTAAGCTGATCAAGAGTAGATATCTAACACCATTGTCACCTAAACCAATTCACAATCCTAACCCAAGAGCTTCAAGATGGGTGAATAATGCACTTATCACCAAGGACTAGTGCACTCGATAAATAATTGCACAGTTCTCAAAGTCAACATTCAAGATCTAATCAACGTTAGACAATATCCCTTAAAACATGACTAAAATATGTAATCAAAATTTTAACATTTTCAATAAATATGACTGGCCCAATCGCTCATAAGGGGTACATAAGAATCTTGGGCAATAGCACTTGGGTGTGACTCAAATAATCGAATAAAAATAAAACCTTAACACTCTCAAATAAACACCTTTTGATATCATTACCTAAAGCCTTAGGTTATCCACCCAAACACCCTCTAGGTACCAACCCAGATAATCTACGCATTGCTTGCATCATCTTTTCATTCATTCCATACATGTCTACATTTCATTTAAAGTTTCATGCTCTTAGCAGGAAATATGACCTCACCTACCAAAGGTCAATTTAAAATCCAACAAGAGATTGAAGAACTTCAAAAAGCAATGAACCTATTAACCCTTCAAAGTTAATTGGCAAATCTCCCGCATAGAAGCAACACCACTAGTTTTTGTTTTGATTCCTACGCCACCACCTTAACCATCCAAAAAATAAGTGAAAAAGTTCAGCCTATTACCTTGCCAATCATCCCAACTTTTGCCCATCTTGGTCGAAAAATGATACCTTTATTTGTTGTCTTAGAAGCCTCCTATAGACCCAAAGAGTTTCAACCAAGATGCTTACTATGCCTACCATCAAGGATTAGGACATGATACTAATGAATGATGAAAATTGAAGTATGATATCCTGCGCCTCATCGATAATGCCCAATACAACCTTGGGCTCAAGCTTATAGACATGCTACTACCTAAAGCACATTGAACTTTGTTTTTCCTTGTGCCTTAAAGCTCAAAGTACTCAATTTTTTACTTAATGAAAGTTTGTTTTGTGTCTTTTATCAACCAATGTTTGTTGTCCCAATGCTTACTCCCAATAAAACAACAAATTCAACTGGGCCCAATTTATCCTTCCTGTGTATCTAGATTAGATGATCGAAAACATTCAACAAGTCTCATCGTTATGTTCTTGAGAAAAGTTGGTAGTTGAGTGAAAATTAAAAAAAAAAGGAAATGTCTGGAGAAGGGGACAACCTTGGGTAGTACAAGCACTAAAGGCAATAGGGAATTAAAACAATTTCGCAATAGGTATGCCTAAGTCAGCATAAAGGCATCAAAACCAATATCAATTGTTCATCGATAAAAAAGGGATTGGAGGCTATTTTCAGTCGATCATTTCCCTTGTTCCTTATCATTCCTTTAGATGATAATCAGCCAATTTGAGCCTTTCATCTAAACATTTCTTTAACAAATCACACAAGTTTCCAAAGATGCTTGTATCAAAAGGGAAAATCAAAGGGCAAAAAAAAAAAGGAAAAAAGAAAAGAAAAGGCCTAAAAAGATATAAAAAAGCAAAAATAACTAGGGACAAGTTCACTGAAGGTCCCCAACATTGTCAGAGAACAATACTTCTCCATTAAAGGATCTAATGGGGACAAGCTTAACATGTATTTCATTTCATAATTCATACATTTTATCAAGAGATGAAGGGAGACCATCTGTGAATCATTTTACCTTGTCTTTGATCCACTAACCAATGCTCTGAACCTCTTCTTTGACTAAACCACTACCTCAAGAGGCAAATGTCAAATGCTCAAATGCTCTTACAACAAGCCTAAAGGAAAAACTAAGTTAGGAAAGTCAAATTTTGAAGGAAAAAAAAAAAGAGAAAAAAAAGGAGTAGTTAAGCTATACATTTGTTTCCAATTTCTTCATAACCCCACCTCATTCTTCACCCCAACGAAAAGTCCTCAAGTATCAAGAAAGATGTTTGGCTCATGGCATTGAAAGACATGAAACCATTTCCCATCCAAAGGGAATAAAAAAATGGAGGAAAAAACGAAAAGAAGAAAAGCAAAAAGATAGTGCTAAAAGCTCTATTTGTTAATTCAAGCAAATCAAATTTATCTCAAAAGAATACCTGAGCCTCCTATCTTTTGATTATGAACCTTGTCATAAGCCACGTTTCGACCCATTTAATAAGACCTCAAAACCCATCAAATATTCAAATCAAATAACTAATTTCAACAATCAAACCCGTAAAAGTTTAAATCAAAAGCCATAGTCCATTTAAATCAAATAACGAAAACACACAAAAATTCAAATATTTAAATAAAATAACTAATTTCAAAAGTCAAAACCTGTAAAAAATTCAAAATCCATAAAATATTTAAATGATAATCAAGACTTGTAAAAAACTCAAATAAAAAACTAAAATTCATATTAACTTAGTAAAATTCTATCAAACATTTGAATCAAATAGCAAATTCAATCATCAAACTAGTTATAAAAAACCTAAATCAATAAAAACTCAATAGTCTTTCAAATCAAAAGGAATAGGCTTTCATCATATCACCAATTCAAATGTCATAGCATAGAAGGTCAAACCCATACAAACTTAACCTATAAGCATCCAATAAATAACAAATTTGAAATATATAAAAATAATAACAAACTAAACAATCTTCATCCCATACTAAAACATATCAAATCCTTCAAATCATCAATCACCAATGCATGCATTAATGAAAAATCAAACATCAACTAAGGTTAGCTATTTTTGGGATGATACCACTATGTTTTTCTCATGTTTGTTTGATAGATGGAATTGTATTCCAAGGCTTAGGATACCAAACATTCCAAGCAAAAGTTTTGCACTACATCAACTTCATCCTTTAATGAAAATCTTGCAGCGAAATTTCTTCCTCCAAACTCATTGCCCTCACAAAAATCTTCATGTACTTATTTTTCTTTGTTGTTCGGTAGCTTGATACCTCCAACAACGAGGGCCAGCTATCAACACCTAATATTTCCTCGCTCCCCTCACTCACCCTCTTTGTACCCTCGTCTTAGACCCTAGAAATTTGGAAACACAACCAAACCAACTTGAGACTTTCCGAAATACCCTCATTTGACACAATATGTAGGACAAATAAGAACTTTGAGATCGATATCAACATCTGATCAGCCATTATCCCTAGACTTGGAAAACTATAACTTAGCTAAACATTAGTTTTCATGACTAAAATACAAAGATCCATCACTTCAAATCCATGATTTATGCAATATTTAAATTCAAACTCATCCAAACTAAAACCCAACAAATCCATCACCTCAAGATCACTAGGAAATAATTAACTAGCGAATTTCAATACGAATCTACAACAATCAACCACAAAAACATCAAGATCTCATTCTAATGGTCCTGAATGATAACCAAGATCGACCACTTGACTCCTCGCCCTAATCGATCCCTACCTACCAAATTGTAGCTCCAAATTCCCCCATTTGACCCCTCATCAGGCCTAGATCCTATTTCAGCCTATCTCATTAATTAAAGCTTACCATCCACCACCCCAACTTCATATGGCTAATCAGGCCTTACCACTGTGCTTAAATACCCCAGAAACCTCCACCACATCAAATTTCATGACCAAACACCTCAACTTGATCGTTAAAATTCCATTTCGAGCCTTCTCGTTGATTGGAAACCAAAAACTAAGACCATGATCTGAACTAAATCTATTAATTCATACATCTGATTAAAGAACCATCACTTCAATTAGATTCAAGATGTTCAAAAGTGCCAAACCCACTAAATTCCATCCCAAAATTCCCCCATTTGACCTTTCATCAAATAAAGATTCTATTTCAGAAAATCTCATTGATCTAAACTTATCTGCTATAGATCTCAATCATCCCAACCCTATTTGACTAATCAGACATTACCATTGTGTTCAAAGACCCCAAAATCCCTAGCACATCAAATTTCACATCTTAATTCATTTGTTTGGCCATTAAACTGGAAAGATACTATTTCAACACACCAAATCAAATTGTCACGTCAACTGTCCCCACCTGAAGCCTCAAAAGGGTGATGACTGATGTCAGACCCATTCTTAATCAATTATAACACTTGGACCAATGAAATAGAGCCTAATAAACCTAAAAAGCCCAAACACCAAATACAAGACTGCCATAAGAGGAACGCTTTAAGCTCCAATTGGACACACAAAACCTACGAAAATGACCCCCAAATCGAAGAAAATATTTCACCAAATAGGAAAGTTTGACAGACACCTATTTTTTGAAGAATCTTTGCTTAATTGTGCTAAAAACTCTATTGAATCCCAAGCACTATAGCTGAATGAATTCATATCACTTCCTCTCCCTATCTCTATAAATACAAACCTAACTTAAGCTTTGAAAGGAGGGGAAAACTTGAAGGAGAAACCTGAGGGAGGTCCCCAAAGAGGGAAGAGAGCTTTCTCCCAACCCTTATACTGCCTCATTTTCACTTGAAATTCTGAGGTACTCTGAACCTCTGTTCCTAAACTCGCCTCCTTTATTTTCAAGCGGAATTTGTTGCAACCAAAAGCACACCCTAACTCAAGAACCCATTTAAACTTCATTTTATCTCATCCTTAGCCATTGGATAAATTTTGACATGGTGAATACAACAGCTAAATCTTTCATTTTAACTTTTAAACCTGATTTCATAATCGTTGTTTTTTTTTTTATTTTCTTTGGATTACTTGAAGTTCTGAGACCTTGGTGAAGCATTGTTCTCAACTTCTTCTAGACTGAGTTTAGAGGCAGTGAGGCAAGGGTCTTAGGAAAATTAAACCTGATAACATCACCTCAAAGTCCGTCTCAAGAGAAGCTGAGAGCACGTTTCTCCTTATTTCATAAATTCTGGCAGTTGTGTTTATTGGTTTTTTTGAAAGAAATTAAGCCTAAACAACTTCCACGACATTGGGTTGCTATAGCAACTTGGAGAAAGGGGTGCTTAATACATTCATTCTCCCAATCCTTCGGACTCAAAATCTCTAGGTTGTGTGCCTTTTCCATGGAGAACAAAGTCATTATTGATGACTTAAACCAAAAAATTCAAATATGAAAATTAGGGCTCATTTCCTCTAAAAAATGGGTGGCAACTCCATCTTTTTGAGTCGAGCATGAGCTTTCTTGAGCCCATAGGAGGGGTCGATTGAATTTCCAGTTGTCATCGGACCCTTCTTCATCACCAGGAGTTTCAGGTAATTTTCAGAAAAAGGGCATACCACGCCTTATTTGGGTGACTGTTGATACACGATCTAGCGTTAGTCCCATCCACCTTATCATTAGTGCATAAAAGCCATGCAAAAGGGTTCCACCATCAGGATCTCATACACTCGCTTCTCATTTGATAGATCAATGGCCCACCTACAGGACACTATATATTACATGGAGCTCGCTAAAGAAGAGGAAACTCAGGTAGCAAAGTAGATGTTGTGCGATTGTCAGATCCGGTAGGGGTGAGAATTCGGTTAAAAACCAAACTGAATAAACCAAAATTTTAAAAACAAAAACAAAAGTATGAAAACTGAACTGAAACTAAATTACAAGAAAACAGAAATTTTCGATTCGGTTTTCAATTATTTCGGTTAAAAACTGAATTTAATTAATATATATAAAATATTATATACTATAACCTATAATATATATTGTTATAATATATATTATGAAATTGAATTTCACTATAATACATTATATATAATATATTAATATATAAATATATAGCATGTTATATATTGTATATTATATATTACATGTTTTGTAATAAATTTAAGTTAATTCAGTTTTTTCGGTTAACTGAATTTCTATCTTTGAAAATTGAAATAGAAAACCAAATTAACTAAACTAAATTACCCAAAAGTCGAACAAAAAAAAACCAAAACCAAAATTTTCGATTTGGTATTTCGGTTTTCACCGAATAAAGCTCACCCCTAGTACCCGATGAATAAGCCTCCAGGTGTGTGCAGGTGACGAACAAAAATGGAAGAAGCTATTACATCATCATGGAAGAGTATGAGGAAGTTGACACCCTAGCCACGAAGAAAGTTGTTCTGGAGGTATGATTTGTCTTGTTGCATCTCGATTTATTTTAAGAAAAAAATTGTTACTTATTGTAATCGGCTTGCTTTTACAATAAAAAAAAATAAGCATATGTATCCATTCTAGATCTTGTCTCGATCAGAACTACTACGTTAAAAGGACAACTATGAAATCACCATGCAAAGACATATTGATGCTCCCATCGCAAGCAAAACCTGAACAAGCACAACAAAACACAACAATACTAAAGGTACACAAATTAATATCCTCCAACATCCATTAGTGATAAGAGAAATACTAACACGACACTAATAACAGGACCATTCTAAGGAAAGAATGGAATACTATGATGAAATCCATGCGCTCCCTAAGCACATGCAAGACTCAAATGGTGCCGTGGAAGAATCCTTGGAAGAAGTTTCCTTGGCCACTGAAGGAATGGAAAAGAGGACATTGTATGTGTCGACCAAGTTATACCCTGAACAGAAGACAAAAGTATTGGATCTTTTAAAAGGTACAAAGCATTCACCCTAATTGCAAGATTAGAATTCTTGGATGTTTTTGCCTAGTCATACAACCAGATGCCCTAACTAGACATAGCACTAGTCAAGCATTCGCTCTGCATCAATCCCAAATTCAGGCCCGTGAAACAATCGTAGAGTGCCTTCAAACAAAAAATAGCCCTAAGGATCAAAGAAGAAGTCGAATGACTCCTAAAAGTAGGCTTCATAAAGTCAATCACTCACCCACAGTGGTTAGCAAATGTTGTCCAAGTCAAGAAGAAAAATGACCAGTTAAGTTTAGTATCCAGATCCTAAAACACTAGCTCATAACCATTAGTGAGGGTCTCATGCACTGATTTACTTTCACTCTTACACTAGGTGCTACATAGACTTTACAGACCTGAACAAAGCTTGCCTTAAGGATGAGTTCCTGCTACCGTATATGGAAATCAAGGATGAGTTCCCACTATCATATATGGAAATCGTCATTGATTCTATGGATGAGAACCAGTTGTTCTCTTTCTGGGATGCATATAGTGTTTAAAATTAGATCTTTGTAGATGCACCCCATACAACGTTTTGGATGCCAAAAGGGAACTTTTACTACAAGATGATGCTCTTTGATTTGAAGAGTGTTGGGACAATGTACCAAAGAGCAATGACAAGTGTCTTCCATGATATGATGCACAAAGTGATAGAATGTTATGTGGAAGACATCGTAGTCAAGGCCAAGCAGACAGAGGATCATTTTGAAGTGTTGAAGAAAGTGTTTACTTAAGTGTGCAATCGGACTGCAATCAGGAAAATTCTTGGAAAATTGAGTTGACCACATTGGAATTCACCCAGATGAGAACAAGGTGAAGGCAATCCTAGATTCTCCACCCCCGAGCATCGAGTCACAATTGAAAACATTCTTAGGAAAGGTGTCTTACCTCAAGAGATTCATCCCTGGTCTAGCACACGCAGCCATGCCTTTTCTTAAGCAACCCAAAAGTTTGTAGAGTACAAGTGGTCAACACATCATCAATATGCTTTTGACCAACTAAAGTAGAAACTAGCTAAAACCCCAACCATGTCCCCTCCAAAGAGTGGTTGAGAATTCAGGTTATATATATAACATCTAACTCAAAAGCTATAGACTGTCTGTTAGCACAGGAGAATGACAAAAACATCAAGTGCCCTATCTATTATGCCAGTAGGACTTCGAAACCGACAAAAAAAAACTACTCACATATGTAACAACATTGTTTAGTGTTAGTCTTTGCCACATAGAAATTCAAACATTACATCCTAGGCCAAAAGGTGATACTAATAGCAAGAAGTGATCCAATCGGATACTTCATTGATAAGCCCCCACTCTTTGGAAGATTGGTCAAATGGATGATGCAGTTGAGTGTGTATAGTATTGAATACACCCAACCCAGGGCAATAAGATGTCAAGCGGACATAGATCTCTTAGTCTCCTTCCCCACTAGTGACCACTTCCTCATCTCCGAAGAGATACCTAGAGTAGTGGTCTCCCCCTCATTGCAGCAGTAGAGGAGGCAAAATGGGTCTTGACCTTTGATGGTAGTAGTACTAATTCCTCCGCGAGAGACAGAGTTACATTGACTTTGCCTACCAGATAGACCTCGACCTACTCCTTCAAGTTGCAACTCCCCTACTCACACAATATCACTGAATACGAAGCACTGGGGCTAGGTATAATGGTAGCAAAGGAATCCAGGGTAAAGAAAGTAAAAGTCATAGGAGATTCTAAACTAGTGATTGGACAAATGGGAGGTTACATGACGGTGAAAGAATTAACAATCTTACCATACAGAACACTGATCCAAAATCTGACCAAAGACTCGGAAGTAACATACGAACATCATAATAGGGCCAATAATGATATGTTGATGCTCTAGCTACCCAAGGATTTAAGATACAGTCGTGCAATAGACCAATTACTATAACAATTGAGATGTAGTGTGAGCCACCAACAGAGAGATTGGGGCACTAGGTTGAGACGGAGGATGATGTTAAGAAAGGTGATTGGAGGTATGCCGTGATAGAAAAATTAAATAATCCAACGGCGGCAATGCAGGATAATAGGGTGCTTTTGCGATTCCAACTGGTGAATGGGGTACTGTATTATAGAATGGCAAATGGAGTGTGGGCGAGGTGCCTAGGACCCGCAGAACTTACAATAGTATTAAAAGAAACCCATGAGGCCTATTGCGAAGACATAATGATGACACTATATCAAAGGTTGTAGAGGTTGGGGTATTACTGGCCAGAGATGAAAGTAGATTCAACTAAGGTGCAGAATGACTATGAAAGGTGTGTACCAAAGATTGACTATAAAAAATGCCTTGTGGTAGGCAATGCGGACTGGAGAAACATGTATATAGATTACATCCAAAATGGTGTTACACCAGTCAACCCAAAGTTACGAAGGAAACTCCTGACCAAAGTTAAAAGATTTTACTTGCAAGACAGGGTGTTCTATAGGAAGTCCTACATGGGGACACCTCTACATTGCCTAGCCAGTGACGAAGTGGAAGAAGTGTTGGATGCAACTCATAGCTCCAAACCAGCCCTACACCAAGGACATATAGCTTTACAAAACCATATTTTGCACTTAGGCTTCTACTAGCCAACCATGTTGGAGGATACCCAAAAACATGTACGCAGGTGTCACCCATTCCAAGTACATGGCCAACGAATACACTAGCCAGCCAACAACCTCCACCCTATTATGACACCATGTCCTTTCCATAGTTGGGGGTAGACCTAATAGGTTAAGTATAGCCACCCTTTAGGGCATATTGCTTCATCATTGTGGCCATGGATTATTTCACAAAATGGGTGGATACCATACCATTGAGGAGGATTTGCATAGAAAATATAGCAAATTTCTTAAGACAACACATAGTCCACCAATTTGACATCCTAATGAGGATACTTATGGACAATGGATTATCTATCAAAAATCAAGAAGTCTGAGATTTGCTAGGGTAGTATGGAGCACAATTGGGGGTATCGACAACTTACTAACCGCAAGGGAATGGGCAGGCAGAGGCAACTAACAAAAATTTGTTGAATATGTTAAGCAAGGTGGTGGTCAAAAATCAAAGGGACTGGATCGAGAAGTTATTTGAGACACTCTAGGCTTATCGCACAATGATTAGGAAGAGCACACAAGCAACTCCATATTCCTTAGTCTCTAACCAAGAAGCAGTCTTGCTGGTAGAAATACAAACGGTGTTTGCTGGAATAGCTTATACAATGGGAAAGTATTTCTAGACAGAGGACATGAACCAACTACTTAGTGACAAACTAGAATGCAAAGAAGAAGTCAGGGAGAAATCACTGCAAAAACAAATAAAATACAAACAACTCATGGCCTCTAACTTCAACAAATTGGTGAAGCCTCACAAATTCAAAGGGGATAAGGTGCTGAAGACAATGCTACATGTGCGACAAGTGAGCCGTGCAAAGTGTGGGTCGTGTCATGCAGGCTGGGCCATAGCCTGGGCCTTGGGTGTGGGCCGAATCGGGCCAAACTAGTTTTTTTCTTTTTTTTTTGTTTTTTGAATTATTTTATTTCTTTGCTAAGTATGAAATGAGAAATCTAACAAATAAATGAAAAAAATACTTAACCAAATAAGAATGGAATAACAAATTGGAAGAAAAATAGGAATTTTATTTTATTTAAATTTGAATGATAAAAATTACAAAGCATACAATGGTTGGATACTTGGATGAATGAAATATGAAAACTGGAAAATTGAATAAATTAATAAAATATGAAAATACAAAATAGTTACCAATTGAAAATACAAAATTACATTGTTAAAAATACAAATAAATTAAGGAAAATTTAAACAAAATTTACAATAATTTGAAAAAAATGATATACAACTATTGAGTGAGTATACAAAAAATATTGATTTCATCATTTTCTAATTTTCTCCTATTGTTCATGACTTTCATCATCTGCTTCAAGTGAAATATCGGGTGTAGTGTCATGCCCTATTTTGTCTTGTAATCCGTCTTCAGCATCTAACCAATCTTTAAAGCAGATGCACAGCTCTAGACTTTCATCATTCAAACAATTTTTCTTGTTGTCCAACACCCTAGTACCTGCACTATAAAACAAGACTCCAGTGGAATTATAGACACTGGAGGGTTTAGTAGATCATGTGCAATGCCGACAAGAATTGGATAATTTTTTGAATGTTCACTCAACCAAGCTAAAATATCAAAATTATTTGTTTCCTCACCTAAAGTAGAAAAATTGCTTGTAAATAAAAATTAAGTTCAATAAAAGAACATGTTGTTGGTGTAGCAGATTTCTATCTTCTACTTATTAGATAAAAAAGTTTTTCTCTTCTACTATTGGGCTCAAGTTCAGAAGTGGAAGATGCAACTGTACAACTTGTAGAATAATTTCATATTACTTTAGATTTATATAAATTATACATTTCAAATAATAAATAGGAGAAATGTTTTACAAATAGTTTTTAAATTTATTTTCCATTATTTTAACAATACTTTTAAATTGTGGATTATTTCTATATTTTGCAAAACAATCACTAATCAACATTAATTAATAAGTTAAATTAGAACTAGTTGGATAGTAAATACCCAATAATTCATTAGTTGCATCATAAAAATATTTTAAAAAATCATTAAGAATTTGTTTGTAAGAAATACAACTTTCTTGCATAGCATAAGTAGAACTACATTTATGTTTAACTTCTAATATACAATGTTTACATTTTAAACCAGAATTTTGACATAAATATCTAAATTCTTGTTTTCTTGATCCAGAACTTTTAATATATATAATACAATTTCTAATTTTAGAAATATGAGTAGAAATAATATTTAAAGCATCCTAAATACATAAATTTAATATGTGACATGCACATCTGATATGAAATAATTTACCATTTAAACATGGTTTTAATTGAGATTTAAAAATATTTATTACTAAATCATTACTACAAGCATTATCGAAACTAATAGAAAATAATTTATTGTTAATTCCATAAGCATGTAAAGTATTTAAAATGCTTGCAACAATAGTTGGGCCAGTATGTGGCCATTCAAACCAAGTAAAACTTAAAATTCTTTTATTTAAAAGCCAATTTTCATCAATAAAATGACTCATAACACAATTATAACTGATGTTATATTTAGAAGTCTAAACATCAAAAGTAATTGCAACTTTAAAGTTTAGATTTGATAACATATAAATTAAATTTTTTTGTATGAATAAATTTTTTAAGGCATCTAATCTAACAGTATTCCTAGAAACTTTTTAAAATTGTAGATTTATAGAATTACGTAACCATTTTTCAAGTTTAGTATTTTCAGCTAACAAAAATGGTTGTTCATCATGTATAATGTATTTTGCTAATTCTTGCCTCATTTTTTCTTGAGAATATTTAAATGTACCCCCGCACCCAATTTGTATTTGTGTTGTTTCTCTCCCTTCTTCTTCTTCTTCTTCTTCTTCTTTTTCATGGGTGAGCAAATGCCTGCCCAAATGGCCAGTACGACCCTTGATATAATAGCTAAAGTCTTTCCTACATTTTTGGAAATAACTCTTTTTCCCTTCCCATCAACCTCTTATACTTTAAAAATTTCCAAACCGGGATAATCAACTTAGATGTCATCTTTTTCTTTCACATAGTATCAGTACTAGGGGTGGAAGTTCCATCAATATCAATAGCATCCATATCGGTGCTTAGACTATCATGCTACAACTGAATATCGTCGAAATTGAACATGTTAGGGAATTGGTTTTGGGAGGAGCCGATCATTTTTTTAATTCTAATAAAATAAAATTGAATTTAATTGGACTTATTCGGATTGTCGGTTCGGAATCCCAAATTGATTTCAACTCCAAGAGTCCAAGCCTCCCAAATTGCTAACTTAAGATACTTGAGTGATTGAGCAAGCCTTCTTCTTGTTGAAACTTCAATAAAGTTGAGAATTGGAGAGAATCAATCAATCAAAGTTTAGAGAATGCATGAGATATTGAGAATTTGAGAACTTGGGAGATTGAAACTTGAGAGAGTATGAGAACTATAGAAGAGATTAAGAGAATTATTGAATTGGTATGATGAGAATGGTGGAGGATAGGGCTATTTATAGTAATTGAAAATAATTCGATTACCCAAAATACCCTAAAAACTAGTTTTTTTAGTTGTTGAGAGGGGTATTTTTGTCATTGTAAAGTTATTTTTCACTTTACCTAAAATGCCCCTCTAAACTAGTTGTTATATAGCTATTGGAGGGCATTTGTGTCATTTTTTGTCCCCCCATAACCAAAATACATAAAACACCCCATATATGGTTGTTTAAAACTGTTAGTGGTATTTCTGTAAGAACACCCCAAAAAAGCTAAAACTAGCTGTTTGGGGGTCCTTAACGGCTAGTTCTCAGGCAAGTCGAGTAGGCCGTGTCGTGTTGTGCCAACCTGTGGAATTTGAACTCCAGGCCCAACATGGCGTGGACCATTGTGCTAGGCTTGGCATGGCCTGTGTTCCATGGTGTCGGGCCACGGGCAGAATGGCCCAATTTACACCTCTACGTACATTGTCAAAGAAGCACACATGACTAGATATTCTATTTTGTGGGATATAAACATAAATTTACAAGACGAGACAATGAATGGACACTAGTATAAATTGTATAATGAATGACAATGATATTTGTATTTGATATGTATATGTTAATAAGATTCCCTTTTAGTTTCAGAAACATGTGCATGTTATGTTTCCTTTAGCAATTATTTAATTCTTGTGTGCTACTTACGTGATTTCACTAGTAATCCCAAGCACGATTACATATCCCCTGGAAACCCTAGGAAGGCCCTATCATCCCTAGACGTGATTACACGTTCCTGGCAACCCCATGCACAATTACATATCCCCTGGCAACCCCAGGCACGATTACATATCTCCTAGCAACCCTGGGCGTGATTACACATCCCCTAGCAACACTAGGAAGGCCTTAGCAATCCCATGTGCAATTATACGTTCCCTGGCAACCCTGGGCGTGTTTATATGTTCCCTGTCAATCCTAGGAAGGCCCTAGAAACCCCAAGTGCAATTACATGTTCCTTGGCAGCCCCAAGAAGGCCTTGGTAGCCCCAAGTGCAATCTCATATTCTTTGAAAACCCCAAGTACAATTACAAGTTCCTTGGTGATCCCTAGAAGACCTTGGCAACCCTAAGTGTAATCCCATATTCCATGGCATCCCTAGGAAAGCCCCGATAGCCCGGGATGCAATTTCAAGTTATCTTGGCGGATCCAGGGAAACTTGGAAATCCCAAGCACAACCCCTTACTACCCTGGTAACTCTATAAGTGATTTGTCAAAACCCCAGTAGCACCAAGCATGGTGCCCTACCTACGAAGCATGTGCATTCAGTCCAAGACACTTGTAAGCCATCACATCTATATCACAAACAAATAATCAAATGTAAGTGATGATATCACATTGGTCACGACTTGACCAATAGGGGTTTAAGTCATAACTCGGGATTAAGACCACTCTTTCACTCAATAAACATCACCCAAACATATCGATCTCACCTCAGGATCATGATAGGGTAAACTTAGCCGATGGTCATAGATACAACACAAAATGACAAAAATGGAATAATAGTGCACATAAGAAAAAGTCGCTTTCATTGAATGAGATCAACAGTTAGATATTTACAAAACAACAGTCAACTATTAAATACAAAATTCTTATTCACTAAACCACTCATTTTGCATTTCGGTGATATTCTTTAAACATGCCCTTGGTTGTTGAATGGTGACAATTTCTGTTGGATAGTTTTGTATGCCCTTAGCTTCAATCAAAATGATGTACTTTATGAGTTTATTGTAAATGAATAAAAGTGCATATTCGATTCATGTTCCCTTGGTGTGTTTATGTGTAATACCCTTAAACTGGACACTTAATGGGACTCGTGTTAGTTTAAAATGTTCACAGCCAGTGGGTCGGTCTGGAGAGACCTATCCTGATAAGGCTAACACTGTTGTGCCACCAAGTCGGTTGGGCTGGCCCGTCTCAACTGCCAGGGTGAGACCCTAGGCACATACAGTGTATGATTAATTGAATCTTTGAACTGGACCAGATTTCCAGTATTGCCCTGGACCTTGGAGATTAATGGGCAAAACTGAAAAGTTACACCCGACCCCTAGACTCGATTATGATACTGCATTATGTACAATCAGTGAGATCTTTAGTAGAGGTCAAAACCTAGGTATGTTGGGATAGTCTGAGAATTCATCTGAGTGGGTGATCATAGTGACAGGATCAGCCCCTTTGTCGGACAAAGGTAATGATCGGGGATGCACTCTCACTGATGGAAACCAAGACTGCCGGTAGCCGATTTCAATCGTTGAGATTTGTTTTGCAAAGTATATTTTATATGATATATATATATATATATATATATATATATATATATATATCTATATATATAGATATATATATATTATGGTTTCTAAAATGTTTACAAAAGGTTTTAATTCCCAGGATCCATATAAGTAGAGAGTGCAACACTATTCCTTGCAGCCGAAGGAGAGATCCTTTCTTGTCTAGCAGTGTATGATCATTATGGGCTGAGAGGTTAAGTGTAAGACCATTGAGGATAATACCTGATGGGCTAATCTTGCATCTGCCCACAGTCCCTGTGTGTTATAAGGTGGCTTGGCCCAGTGACCATTTAGGGTAAGTGTTACACGGCCTAGCCGAACCCATGTGGTTGATTTGTAGATCAATTCTTGGGTCCTACGCCATACAAGGAAGCCCAATTGGGCAGCACTTAGGAAGGTTAAGTGAGTACATAAGCTTAATGGGCCTAAAGCCCATTTCGAACTGGAGTTATTTAATAAGTTAAATATGGGTGAATTCTGAGATGGATTAGTAGATAGAATAGGGTCTTAACCCTATCCACTCAGAGAGTCTAGATGTGAATATGATTCAGATCTATAAACCTCCTACTGAGATTAGGAGAAGGTTGATCTAATCTGCAAATAATATAAGGGTTTATCCTTATCACCTAAAGAGAGGTCTGATCCAAATATGATTTGGATCAGCAGTTCCTAATTAGATTAGGAGTTGATCCTTTGGGCTTACAAAAGAAGGAGGGGGAGGCAGTCTTTAGAAGAATCACATAATCAAATCCTTTTCAGAGTTGAAATCAATGAAGAAAGATTTATGCTATCCCTGCAAAGATTTTTTTTGCCGCCTCCTTTCTGTAGCAGCCAAACATCCAAGTTCGATCTCCAGTTGTGGGAGAAGTCAAGATTCGATCTTGACATTAGTTCTTTGAGAAAGTATTGATAGGAAGCTGTGCTCATGTGCCATCCTGATTTTTCTTGCAAATGACAGAGTTCTTGGAGAAGAACGCTGCTGATTCTGCCCTATTCTACATTGTGCTATCTTCAGTGGAGCAGTCTTTGGATCCTTCTTTGGGCATGAACACCTTCGTTGGGAGATATTACTTTTCCGTATCAGGTATAATCATCTTCTACTCCTTTTGGTTCAGATCTGGTTCAGTTTATGGTTCAAGATTGATCATTGAAAATATGATTTTCTAAATAGCGAATGCTATTCCCAATTAAAAGAGAGAGAAAAAAATTTTAAATTTGCCCCTTTATTCTGCTTCATTTGGGCATCCATACGATGGATCTCTCATCCCTTCAATTTTTTCGTGCTGTTTTTTTAACTACGACAACACCTTCTGTTGGCAAGTGGCTTCATCGAGAAGAGTAGCTATCTTCTCCTTTGTCTTCGAGATACAGGCGTCCACAAGCTTCAATCGCCTACGAATTTCTTCCAAGCCCTTGGAAGAAATTGGACTTGATTCCATATTGGCGGTCTTCCAGAACACGTGAGCTATACAAGCCACTCACTCTTTGATTTTCTCCATCTTGAAGCCCATCAAAGCAAATGAAACATATGTCTTGAACCACCAGGCAAAGAGAGACCATGATTGTTTGTCCACTTATTGTAACACAATGGAGTTCAATAAACCCACCACCATGTTGAAAGAGGCATTGATAACCACAGGAAGAAACTCAACAGAAGGCAACCACCCCTTTTTAATAACAAATGACACCGTGTCGGCAACACTGTGGGACACGACGAATTGCTCCCATCTGCAAACTCCTTGAACTACGATGGGGTCGGACACTACGAACCCAATAGTCACCATATCTTCTCTCCCATAACAATCTTTCAGCTCTTGGCACATTATCTTAAGCACAGTTTTAAGGTCCAATCGCCAGCCTACAAATCCAGCTCGTCAACCTCCACTCGTACTATCTCGGGTATAAAATTCAGGATGATCAGGGCACTTTACTTGAATGTCTGATGATGACAGCTGAACACCTGAGATATCCTCATTGATGGCCGATGTCACATGCTCAGCGGGAGAAGGCTCCCGCTCATGCCCTAACTCGCTTACAACAAGCACATCCACGCTTCCACCTGCTACAAGACCTGCGGGGGGCTGCCCTAATACTGTGTCAGGAGCCTCAATGATTACATCAGCATCAGTAGGCATGTCATCCCCATCACAAGCATTACTCCCCTGACGAACATCTGAAGTGACGACTGGAACGCCCACATCACTAGCAACCTCCCTTGGTGACTCCTCTCCAACCACCGGGCGAAGAGACTTTAAGTCTTCCATCAAGCGCTTGATGATAGGTGTCATAGGCACACTAGCCGGGATGACACTGGAATTCCCTACAGAAAAAATGAGTGTGCCATCACGAATTCAAACAAAACAATACTATAAGAAAAGATTGACCACTCCCTACAGAAAAAATGAGTGTCGCCTGGCGCTTGCGTGGCGACAGGCTCGCAAAAACCATCTCTTACCCTTGCATATTTCAAAATAAATGACTACAAAAATGTACATTAAATCCCGACAAAAAACAAAAATAAAATTTGAATGGCAAACTGAATCAATTGTTAGTACGCTTACCAATGTGGATGACCCTGCTCCCTTCACACGGACATGAGGGGCTATTTTCTTCACACGACCACCCACAACCGAGACTGCTACACCTATAACAGGTGGCAAGAATGCCCTGTTTATTTACCAGACCCCACTTCAGCCTGAGGCAGAACGTCATCCTTGTTGTGAGTGTGTCAACCGGAGCTTGGACTGGAACACTCGTCGTGCTGGCTATAGGAACTGAGCCCTATTCCCTAAGTCAAGTGGCCACCACCGGAACACTCACATCTGTCGCCCCCGGTAGCAAAGTACGATGGATCTGCCTAATTGAATGAGGATTCTTGGTGATAGGAGGATGGCTACTCTCCCCTTCCTCGACCATGACTCGCTTCCCTTCGTAAAATCGCGCTTCTGTGTCAAGCGGGAAAATTGAAGTAGACGAGTGCAATGGAACCTGCACACTAGACAAACCCACCCCACCTTGTTCCTCAGCATGATCAAGTGGGGGAGCCATTATAGGCCTAGGACAAGGCTCCACCACCATGAATAGTTGGAAGCCCCCATGTAATGCACAAGGATAGTCGCAACATGTAGGTAGGGTGGTGGCTAGGTTAGGGAGGCGGTCTCTTTGAAAGATAGAGAAAGACTGAGGATAAAAGGGTGATGGGCTAAGGGATTAGTGGTGAGGATACTTGATAACTAAGTGAGTTTCATTACGAGGAAGATCTCTATTTATGGGAGAAATCCCGAGGTCTTAAAAGAAAGGAGTTAAAGGTATTTGTTTTCTATTAGGAAAGAGAATATTGGATTTGCCACTAATCATTAAGGGTGCTACTGGGATTTTGCCATGTGTCCCCATGGGAATCTCTCCGAGGGTTTGCTTTCCTTTTACTCAGAAATCCCCATGGTTCACGTGTGCTATTGCCCTTTGGGCACCTCACCTTATTGACGTGGCACTAATGGCATCACTATCTGGTGGATGACACCTTATTAGTCCTATGTGGCACTTTGTCCTATTTGCCCCTTTGAAATTACACATGTAAGTGATATCTGGGCTCAGTCTTTAAGGAATCGGGATGTCGTAGCGCTTGAAGGTTCATCACAGGTGTGTGATGAATCGGGGTTTCATCACGGAGGGAAGGTTGACAGTAGGCTGATCACAAGCATCCGTGCTGTATCAATCTAGTGTTCACTATGATCTGAGGGACTAAGTGAGCACCATGCACCTACACAACGGAGTGAGGAACAAACCTCAATGCACTTACATCCAGCTACCGGAAAACAGGAAACACCAAAAAATGCAAGGTTATTGTGCCGCTACCAAAAAATGTCCTCACTTTCATGAATAAGAAACTGCAAGCCCAAGCTATCATACCAAAATAGGCGGTCTGGACGGTAAGCGTTGGTCTGGGCCTCCCCTGGCCTATCCAAATAACAGAGGACCCTAAGCCATAACACTAGACGAGTGGCCCTAACTACAAGATTATCAACACTGACGGTGCACTGCTAATCTCCCCCTTTGGCAGCGTTCATTCCCACATAGAATTGCATGGAATAGGGCACGTACTGAACATATGGACGGGCTACAAACCCATCCAAACTAGCAAGCCAGGATTCTATTCTATTAACACCAAAACCCTGTCCCTTTTCGCATTCAACCACCACTTTCCCCTACAGACGCCAAATGAGACCTGCCAGGACTCCACTTCGTCTAGTGTGGCCACATGCACACTGAAAGGGGATAGCTCGCGGGGCACAATGTCCAAATCAAAATGCTCAGAGATAAACATAAAGAAGAATGCGAAAAACACATACGAAGACCGACATGCACATCCAGGATCCATAATCTGACGTACTATGTCATCCATCTGCTCATTCAAATAACCGAGAAACATTGATGCCAATGGCAGCTGATGTCCCACGGCAACAGAAATGACCAATGTCACGACCCATGTACGCAATCCATAGTTAGGGGCATCAGGGAAGAGGAACCTAGAAGCCACGTAAAGAACAAAAGCAACCAAGTGACACTGACTTTTTATCTTCTGCACCATGAAGCAACTGCCGCCATGGTACTTGAACCAGTACTTCATCCACCCATTAAGTGTCATCTTGCCCTGAGCAGAAGTAGAGTCCATCTTCAACTTAAAGTGGTCTATCTCGGCCACCAATTCTTCATATACTGGAATCAATTCCCTAGGAATACTTTCCAGGTGCTAGAGATGACGTGTTGATATAGTACCAAACAGTGGTAGTGCCAGTAAAGCTACAACATCCTCTATCGTAACGCCAAACTCTCTTAATGCACCAAAAAAGGTGCAGGTATGGCAACACCAATGTCCCACCAATGGTTCCACAAAATCCACACCGTCATCCCTGGAAGATCCATGAAGCATTCCATAAAACTTAACAAACTTGCATCACACAGTAGCCTGCAATACATAGGATTCTCTAAGATAAATGATGCCCACAAAGTATGGTTGGTGGAGCCTTCAGAGCCCATGGTCCTAGGCTCTATGCAACGGTAGCTGAACTTGCACACCTGTTGCCCATACAGACAGAGAAACTCCTTGCCTTCAACAATATTGAAGGTGTTGCCCTTGCCCATCGCCACAGGCACCAGAGGCGAAAACCCCTCCTTGAGCCAGCCACCCTTCAGACTCGTGGTTGGGGAGCAACTCCGTTGTATCTATGTCCCAGACAAAGCCTAGGATTGGACAAACTTGCTTAATCACCTCTTCCCGTGCATGGGACTTCCCACCTTTGCGAGAACCCTTAGACTATTTGCGTGGTGCCATCCAATACAAAATGCAACAACCCTAAATGGAAAAAACAACAAGCAGAAGGGGAATAGAGTTGTAGAGTAGTCGCAACAATGGTAGCACAACAGTTCAGACAAAAACGAATGAGAGTAGACCACCCTCACCCCACTTTTAAAGATAATTTGGAAACTATGTAGTAACCAAAACAGTGTCTCATAAAAGGAAGCAATTTAAAATTGTTAGTGTCCCAAATAAAAAGGAAGCGACTTAAAATTGTTACGATTCAAATGAAATCACTGAATGTTCGTACCCATAGCCTAAATGAAGGCTACACACTACATCATCCGAGACACCTCACCAGCCAATCAGCGCTGGCCTCTTAGAACATAGATTAACAGTTAATTCAACACCATGCACGACAAAATAGTTACATAAGCATAGTGTAAACAAAACATGGGAAATCGCTTAAACTACCCAGTACGGCATTGAGAATAACATCGACACCAGACATCCCATTGCCAAAACACTAGGGGGCTATCACCCCGCCAATCAAAGTATATCACCACAATATACCATTTTTTGAAAAACGGAAAACTCCCACAGCCTGCCCAAGTAAATACACGTTTCTTGCTAGGAAGCCCTATATCGAAAGTCATGGGGGGGCTGTAAAACCAAAAGTAACAATACCTATGACTTTTGACAGAAGCCTTTCGACCAAGAAATAGGGGGCTAATAACACAAGAGACAAATCAAACCCCAAAGCAAAAATGGACCAATCGCATCAATGCTAAAAAACCTTGAACCCTTAATTGCTTCCTATCAAAAACCCCCAAATTCAAAACAAAATCCTCACCTCACTATTGCCTTTTAAAACACATTTACGACGCAAATGATTATTGATAAACTTATGCTTACCAATAACTAGGGGGGCTAATTATAAGTACATGTTGTTCACCATAACTGTGGTTGCGATGAAGGAACCAAGATGTACTTACAAATCTGCAATAAGATCAAGAGCGTCAGGAACCTAGAATCATGCATTTACAAGCCAAAGACTATTGTCGATAGAATAATTAGTTGATAATGGAGCAAGTAGTCCAACATGTCAAACTAACTTTGACGTCACCCATGCCATGTCAACAGAGGAGACCGCAAATGGAAGTGGCATATGTGCATTAGGAGAATCCTCAGATTAAAGGAAATTTCGTCTTGTGAAGATCTCATGTGACACGTTGTGAACCCCAAGCAACACCCTCCTGTCAGTCAATATCAAATCAAGGATCCCCTTTCCAAATAGGAGTCAAATCCCTTTTGGTTCTTTCCATTCAAGGCCTCAGGATCTCCCTTTATAAAAGGGAGTGCAAACCACAACAAACACATAATTCTATTAACAGAAGATCCTAACCTACTCCTATTACCTAAGACTCCTAGTCTTTCTTTGTCCATTAAGGGGACCTCCATGCTTAGTCTTTCCACACCACTTACATTCGTGAATTTTCCCAATAAAAAAATCTCTTAATGACTGAAGCTACAATGTTATTACTATATGGAGACAATCACAAATGATCAAGCTTTATTTTTATTACTTTCATTTTTTAAGATTGTTGAAATATTGTATTCTATGGTAAACACCTTATCAATTGTTGCCACATTCCTCAAGGAATGACACTTGCAAAGTAAGATTTTCTTGACAAACCATGGTGTTGTTTGTCTTGATAATTTTGATTATTTGAACATTGTGTATACTGATAAGTCTCTCTTATATATTATTCAAGAATAAAATTAGAGCATTGGCCAAGTTCTTCAATGATCTCTCTTCTAATGGTTCTCCACGATGAGAGATGATTGTGGCTTTGCATGTTTCCCTTCACTTGATTTCAATGCCTATAAGAACAAGTATGTAAGCAATGTATAGATAAACTAGAAATTTGTTATAATTTACTCAACTAAATTTAAGTTGATTTCAGCATCTAAAGTTGTTTTCTTTCTTTTAATTTTGTCATTCATTTTTAACCATTACCTAGTTCAGTCTATTCAATTCTTAGCAACTATTTTTCCTACGATTGACATTTTATGGGGGTGAATTGCAATGAAACAAGTAGCTATCTAATTCAAGATATAGCTATATCCACATGCTTGCTAATGCCATACAACCAATATATTGTTTTTTACGATGCTAGTCACACGACTTTCAACCTAACTAGTTTTTTTGGTGCAAGTTAAACCTTTCATATATAACCAGTTTTGTCAGTGTTGGTTGCACCTCAGCCTATGGGTTGACACTGTGCTTGCTCAAACACCAAAAACACCCTTCACTCTTCCTTTCAGTCTCATAATCAATTGTATTTTACAATGAAGCACACAACATAACCCTTTTTGGTCTAATATGACAATATAGTTCAAACTATTCAACTTAGATTTATAGATTAGGGCATCAAGTTTCCTTTCATGAATTTGACATTGTTTCCCTCAAACTTCAAATCCTCTTTGGTGGATTCTTTTTTTTATTTTCCTATTCTTTGAATTTGAAAACTTAAGCTCAAGAAAAATCTTTATCTTCGTTGTTGTTTTTTACACTTTTAAGGGAAACAATGCCTAAAACTCACCATGTCAAAGTAGTCTAGTGTGGGGCGTAGTCTAGTGTGAGGTGTAGATCTAGTGTGAGGTGTTGTTGAAAAATCTTTTTCTTCGTTGTTGTTGAAAACTTAAGCTCAAATTTGAAAACTTTATTTTCCTATTGTGGGGCGTAGTCTAGTGTGAGGTGTAGATCTAGACTCTCTACCATTGCTCAAATGTCAAAGTATTTAATAAGGTAGTTTCAACAATTTGAACATAGAATAATTAATATAGAAATTGGGTATTTATTGTAGGTGCAATGATTTTAAATTTAAAACAAAGTATTACTTAGAGGTTGACTCTTCACAAGTCAGGAGTCAGTTCCTTGTAATTCTGCTTAAGCTGACTTTGGGGATGAGTCTTCATCCCTTAGGGATCATCTCTTTATCTAGAACCAAGATTGCCATTTTGCTTTTACTCATGGGACATCTCCTACATAGGTACTGGTCGTCGTTTCTTATTATTAGAAAACTGTAAATTAAACTTTCTTTGACCAATATCAATTTAAAACAATTTTAAACCAATCTATTACTTGGTTAATGGGAATAGGGTAATTAACCTAAAGGTCCAAGTTATACAAAGGCTAAATTATAAAGACTCTCTTGTAATATGGCATCCATGATAAATACCCTCTGTATTTTTTTTTTTTTGCAATAAAGGCCTCCTAAACTTTTAAGTTGTGATAAAGATCCTTTGATTATTAAGTCTGCTAATGGAAGGCACTAAATTACCAAAATGCCTTTTTTGTAAGATAAATTGTCTAAAACTCACCATGAGCTTTCAGTATTTCTCTTAAACTCACCACAACTTTTCAAAATGCCTAAAACTCACCATGCCACTAACTTGACGTTAAACAGATTAACACGTGTTAATATACTACCATTTTAATTTTTAGACATGAAAAAGGAAAAAGTTCAAAAAAATATTTTCAAATTTAAAATACATAAAAACATAGAAATTACAAAAAATATAAAAAAATATTGAAATTGCAAACAAAATAAAAAATTATTTTCAAATTGTAGAAACTATAGAAATTAAAAAACAAAATCAAAAAATAAAATTTGTAGAAAAACACCAAAATTTATAGAAAAATACAGAAAATGCAAATAAATAACAAAAAAATATAGGAAAATTTATAGATTGTAGAAAATAGAAAAATGTAAAAAAAAACATACATTATAAAAAAAATTGGAAATTATAACAAAACACCGAAAATGAAAAAAAAAAAAAAACAAGAAAATTGAAAACTGAAAAAGACCATTTTCCTCTAACTCACCATTCAAGGGTAATTTGGTCATGAAAATTGTTATTTATGCTGACATGGACACCTCAATTAAGAAGCATTAATGGTACACTAACGGAAGGTGAGTTTTGGAAAATAAAAACTTACTAACATGGTGAGTTTTAGACATTTTGAAAAGTTGTGACGAGTTTAAGTGAAATGTTGAAAATTTATGGTGAGTTTTAGACAATTTCCCTTTTTGTAACTCAAGGGGTATGAAATAAAATTTTCAAAATGATGAAAATGGCAAAGCCATTCCCTCTTTTATCTATTTCTCCCATATTTTTTAATTTTCTCATAAACTCTAACCTACACAAACATACCATTAGAGAACCATTTCACAAACCTACACTTCTCATTGGTGAAGAGTTCTGCAGTATGCCATTGCCAGATATAAAAGAATCGTCTTTGACATTACAAAAAAAAAAAAAGCATTCATATCTTTTATTCCATTGTTAAAGAAGAAGGTATTTTTATCACCGCCAATGGAGAAGAACCCCTGTACATATATTCCAAACCAATATTTTTTAGTGGTCTTTGTCACAAATGAAAGTGCAAAGGGTATTTGTCAATGACCCATTGTATAGGGTGCCTTTATTGTTTTCCAATGAGAAAAATTACATTGAGCCCTTTGTTTGACAGTGTATGCCCTTAGTTCCAATCAGATTGATGTACATTAGACATTTATTGTAAATGAATAAAAGTACATAATTGATTCATGTTATATCTAGTATGTTTCTGTGTAATTACCCTTAAACTAGACACTTATGAGACTCGTGTTAGTTTAGAATGTTCTCAGCCATTGGATAGACTTGGGGAGATTTATCCTATCAAGGTTGACATTAATGTGCGACCAAGTTGGTTAGAGTAGATTGTCTTAGCTGCTAGGGTTAGACTCGAAGCACATGTAGTGTGTATTTACTTGAAACACTGAACCCATACCATTTTCTAGTTATGCCCTGTACCTTAGAGACTAGTGGGCAAAACTGGAAAGTTACACCTAACCCCTAGACTTAATTATGTTACTACACTAACTGTTGGATTGGGCTATCTTTAATATGTCACTTAAGAGTTCAGATCCAAATGAAGATTTTGATCAAAGAACTCCTCCTAATAGGATTAGAAGAGCTGATCTTGAAGGCATATAAATAGAGGGGGCGAACTGCTTTAATTTTCACCTTTCTGTATTCAGTTCTCTCCCTCTGTTATGCCGCCCAATCCTAAGTCGATCTCCAGTTTCTTGGACTGATAGAGATCAGTTCCTACCTCTGATTTTGCTAGAAAATTATATCAGATTTCGTGCTCAACCTTCCTTGCTTGATCCTTGTTGAAGGATTGCAGTTCTTGCTAAAGGACTACATTGTTGAACCTACTTCATCTCAAGTTGTGCCATCTTTAGTGGAAGCGGGATTCGGTACCCTCTTTGGGCGTGAACACCTACGTTGGGAGCTACACGTGTGGATTCCGTATTAGGTATTGTTCTCCCTATCTTTAGGTTTCAGATCTGGTCCGGTTTGTTTCGAGAATGATCTTTGAAAAATACCATTTTTATAAAACTGGGAATACAATTCCCAGAAGGGAGAAAATAAATTTTTAAAATTTTGCCCAGCCACCTTGTATGGTTCGGCCATCCATATGATGGATCTTCCCTCCCTTTACCCTTTTCTATCTGTATGAGCTAATTTACTTAAGATGGTCCTCAATGCTTGGCCAAATATGAAATCGCATAACTTTATAGACTACTCTTTTTAGATTTTGACAAATTAATTAGACCAAAGAAGCACACATTCATCTTCTTTCAGTTGCACAATTTTTGAATTAGTGAAGTTTGAAGCACTTGGATAGAAGGATGTTGGCATTTTGAACCACTTAAGGCTACAAGACCTAATAATAGACTTAGTAAAATGAATGGGTGAGTTTGTTATCATTAGAATGCATTTGGTTACTTCCAACATTTTGATATTTCCATTGATTGAAAGATTAACATTTGCTAAACACCCTTGTAGTTAAAAGAGGTCTAAAAACACTTCCAAAATGTCCAAATTGTGATGCTAAAGCTAGGATAGTTGAGCATGCAATCTTTCTTTGCCCCAAAGAGGTCCATTTGATTCTAAAATGGGAATCTACACATCAACAAACTCCAATTAGAATGATTGCTTGGGAGGGTTTTCATGCAACAACTTCTAACTTTAAAAGGTGGGAGCTTATGTTTGGTGAAAAATCCATAAAGCCTAAAATAGGTGTTGTCAATCAACAAAAAAAAACCGAAAAGCTGGATTTCTGATTAAGATTCTTTTAGTGTCAGTTTAGGAGGGCTTTTAAGTTGTGGAATTTTGGCATTTCATTGCAAGGTAGCCCCACAAAGAATGTAGTGAAGCCATGTTTAGTGAAAACTTTGAAAAGCCAATAATACATTTACTTAAGTTGAGAAGTTAACTTTTTAGTAGGGGTGCTTATTAAAAATCGAAAAACTAAAATCAAATTGAAAATTTCTATTAACCTAACCTATTGGTTTGGTATTTTCGAAAAACCAAAAGTAATAATGTTAACCAACATGAAAAAGTGATGGTTAACCAAACTGACCATTATATATATTTATGTATTACATTTTTTTATAATATATTTTTGACTATCTATATATTATGTAAATATACATGCATTATATATAATAGGGAAAATCTATGATGTGGGAAAAACATCATATCGAAAAGGCTTTAACCAATTACAACACCCCATGAATTTTGATGAAAACCCACCTGATTGGTTATTAGTTTTATGATGTCGGTTGATTGGTTGTAAGTTCTTTTGTTATCACGTATTTCCAGCATCATAGCTGAACCTATATATAACATATTATTTATAATATAATAGATTATATATAATTTTAATATTTATACGATATATTTATGATATATTATAAATAAAAAATAGAAAAAATCGAAGAACTGAATCAGTCAATCGGTTAATCGCTTGGTTTTAGTTTGGTTTGAGTTCATGGTTTTTCCAAAAACTTGTGGTACTAGTTTGGTTAGAAAAATAGGCCCACCGAATGTGAGCACCTCTACTTTAAACTTTCTTTTGTAGCTTCTTTAAGGTGGCTTCACAACTTAATCAACATTGAAGCCTTCCAAAATAGCAGCGCAGTCGAGCTAAACTAAGCCAAACTTTGGCATGTCATGGCTCGACTTGACTAAAATACTACTAGGTTTGAGTTTGAGCTTGAGTTCAATTCAAACTGTATTTTCGGTTCGAGCTTGGTCGAATTAAATATTTGATGAACTCGAGTTCAGCTCAAAAGCTCGAACATGAATATATTTGTATACTTTATAAATATAAATATGAATTATATGTTTTTATAATATATACTATATTCTTAAATTATATTTAGAATATATATAATATAATATATTTTTATATTCGATAATATATAAATGTGTATGTATGTATGGGTTAATTAAGTCAAGCTTACGAGCTTTCAAGCTGAACCTTTTATTGGTTGAGCTTGAACTCAATTAACTAATTGAACTTACCCCAAAGTTTGAACTTGATTCAAGCTCAATTAGAATTGAATTCAATTTGAGCTCAAACTATTCGATTAGAGCTCAATTTGATTGCAGCCTTATGCCCTAATGGGCCCTCAAGCTTCAATGTGTTGCATTTGGAATGATGCAATCTCTCAATTTGTACAAAGTTGACCAACCCTAATTTGGTATGTGTTTGGTTTTGTGGGTATTTATAGATGGGATGTTTCTCAAATAAACATTTAATTGAAAAGCATCACTTTAAATGTTTATTGCATTTGTTGTTTCGTTAGGTATTTCAAGTAACACCCCATAAAGCTATCTTCCACCCTTGCTTACAATGCTCGAGGTAAGCATTTAATTTCAATAAATGTTGGGGCGTTGGGAGAAACCAGAATTTCAAGTTTCCCCTAATGCCTCCTGCACATAAATCTAAGTGTTTTCATGCTTTTTAATGTTTATTTGATAAATATTGAAACCAAACAATGTTTTTCATGTACAATAAATGCTAATGCCTAATTGGCATTGATGTGGCAGCATTTTTCCAATAAACACCCATAGAACCAAACATAGCCCTCTAATATTGTGGGGTCAATGTGGGCTTACCACTTAACTCAACCTGCTGGTATTGCGAAAAAACTATTAGGGGTGCAAGTCGGGCCGATTGGGCTGGGTTTATGGTCAACCCAGGACCAACCCTAATTAAAACTTGGGCTTAAGGCCTGCACCTGGACCGAGCTCGAGGTCAAGCTTGCCTTTCCCAACCTGAGCCCAACCCGCACTATAATTTGATGCACTTGGGTTAGGCTCAGGCTAGTCAATGAATCCACTCTAAAGTTATACATTTATTGTTGTATTTATGTATATATATAAATATATATATATATATATATATATATATATATATATATGTATGTATGTATGTAAATATGTATGCAATAATTACATATGTACACATATGTATGTATAAATAAATGTATATAGTTGGGCTGGGCTCAAGCTGGGTTCAAACTACCTAAGGGCCAGGCCTGAAAAATAAAAAAGCCATAATTGTCAAGGTGACTATGCAAGGCTAGGCGACCATGGGACGCCCAGGCACCTAGGTGATGAAATCAATAAATATAAAATCTATAGATTTCTACACTTCCTAAATGGCCTAAACTATTTTATAAGTTATATTTGCTTACTAGCTACACATTACACTAAGCATAATTAATAAAATCATTCATATATGTGTAATTTTCATGTGGAAACATAAAAATTGAACATTTGAATTAAAAGAAATAAGCAATCAAACAAGTGGCTTTTCAAAATAATATGCAATCAAGCAAGTGAAGTGAGAGTAACAAGTCTACTAACATGGCAAGTTGGCAACACTAAAAATGTAAAAAAAGAAAAACACTAATAATATAAAATTTTAGTTTCATAGAACCATACCTTTTGGATGATTGAGTGTTGGTCTTGAGTATTATTTTTTTGCAACTTTACCTTCAATAAGAAAACAAATTAAAAGAATTAATCATTCAATAAGAAATCAACTTTGTCAATAACAAATGGAAGAAGCACTACAAAAAAAAATCACAAGAATTCAATATCAATCTTTTTAGGATTAAAATACTTACCTTGGTTGATGGTTGGTACTTGGTAGTTTATGTAGGAACTAGGAAGTAGCCAATTAAGACATAATAAAGTGAAACTATGAAAGTCAAGAAATCATTAAAAAATAAAAATCATAATAGCATATAATGAAGAAGTATAAATCATCATTCATCTTCACAAGTCCTTAAAAAATAAATATGAAGTTTAAAACTTTAAATGTATCATAAACAATTCATAAAGAAAATTCTGTATTCTCTAATTAATTGGAGTGTCTAAGAAGTAAGAACCACCAACACCTCCACTAAATGCACCAATATCATTAGCACCATAATCAATATCTTCATCCTCGTCATCATCATGATCATTTTCAATATCAATATCTTTTTCTTCATTTTCATTATCTTCCATATCTTTGTCCCACATCGAGTATTGTTCTTCTTCTTAAACAAAACTTTTGCGTTTATCTTGCCTTTCAGATTCACCTATTCCACGACCACCTTCACCTCTACCTCTACTTGCACCCTAGGTCCCCCACTTGCATTTCCATGTCCATGTCCATGTCCACTTCTCCTTGGCCTATTTAACCCTTCAAGGATTTCAGATGCTCCTAATGCTTCATCAACTTGAATCTATGTAAGATCACACCCTTCATAGACTAAGTCATTTAAGAGGTCTATCATTGTCAATCACTCAATAGTTTCATCTACATCATCAAAGCAAATAAGATCAAGTTGCTTTGGATTTGCACGCCTTGTAAATATTTCTCGGAGGCATTGATTGTATTGAATAAATACAAGATCATTGAGCCTCTTTTAATCAAACCTATTCCTCTTTTTTGTATGAATCTACATTCACAACAAAATAAGAAAAATTATAAAAATAAGATTTTTAACTTTTATAGATAATTTTATCATAAAACCAACCATTAGGTTCATTACTTAGAGCTTATATGCTAAAAAATGCTCAAGTTGCACTCACAAGTAGAAGAAGTGCATGTAAGACCTAATATGCATAATGCAATATGCCTAAGGTCTGGGGTGCAATGTCCATAGCTATGCTACCAATCAGCTATAAAATAGAAAAAAAAAAGAATTAAGACAATATAAATTTAAAATAATAGGAATAAAATATAAATATAAGTTTCAAGAGAATATAACTTATATTACTTGGTTGCTTCGTTTCACGTTGCCTAATTGTCAATTCTTTAGAGAAAACACCACAAGCATGTCTATACTCTTCCAACTGATGAGAGATCTTGTATTGAATTTCAATATCACTAACTATTCTCTCAATGCAATCTAGAAAGCCTATTTCAAGCTTTCCAATTGATGCTTCTTCTTGTGCTTTAGCCTTATAATAAAGGGCTAGGTTGAGAAAAAAAAGCCGCAAGGTGCAACGAATGTTGCATCATATTAGTCCAATTCCTATAAAAAAATGTCTAAAATGGGCTTATACTACATTTCTTTTCACTAAAATTTTCTTTTTATTTTCTCTTTTGCTCACTCCGTTGCATAATAAAAATAACTCATTGTGGGTTTTTCATCACCATCAACCAATCATAAAACCTCCACAGTTGGTTGGGCAGCCAAAAGAGCAACTCTTATAGTTTTCCAAAATCCAACATAAAGTACAGTGTTTGATGATTTTAGTCCATTTGATTTCTTATCCCATTTACTCTTGTTCCACACATCACCAACAAATAAAGCACACAAGGGCTCCTTGAAAGTATCCAAACTTTGTAAAGTTAGAAAAGATGTGGCAAACCTTGTATCTGCACATCGTACAAGATTTCTTCCATTTGTTTTTTTCCCTCATAGGTGCAATAAGAAGATGATGCCTATAAATAAAATTAGTTACTTGTCTTGCCCTGGCAATACAACTTTTTGTAGACCACAAATCTCCAATGTCTTCTAATATAAGTCTTATACAATGAGCCGCACAAAGAGTCCAAAATAAATTCATCATCTTCAATCTTAAAAGATCACCAACAACAACATAAGTAGAGTAGTTATCGGTAACCACTTGCACCACATGTTCCTTCCCTATTTCCTCAATAACTTTATCAATCAACTCAAACAGAAAAGTTGCATTATGGACTTCATTTGAGGCATTAATTGGTTTTAGAAAAAAAAGCCCCTTTACGGGAATTCACCAAAAAATTAATGAAAAATCTTTGCATTTTATGAGTCTATCCATCAGACATGATTGTACAATCATAACTCTTCCAAGAAGCCTCATACTCCTTGTGCATTTGCTTTATTTTCTCAACCTCCCCTTTCAAGAGTGGCTTTCGTAATTCATGGTAACTTGGAGGTTTGTATCCGGATCCAAATTGTGCAATTGTTTCAACCATAATTTCAAAACTTTTCAATTTCACTATATTGAAAGGAATCCTAGCTTGATAAAACCACTTTGCTACATATTCATTTACTTTTTTCCTTTTTTTATTTATTCAAACGACTTTGAATGCTTGTTTGAACCAATTGTCTTTTATGCCTTATTTCATCAATTTCTTCTAGACTTGGTGTTACAAAACTATCCATAGGTCCTCTAACATTTTTCTTTTTTTTTTTGTGGAAATGATGAATTTGAAATTGGAGTGCTCCTACCACTTGAAATAGAATGTTGTTCTGAATTCAGAATTCTAAAAATTATCAAATGTCCATTTTGACCCTATATATTAGAGTTTTCGTTTGTCTTTTTGGAGGTATCATTGGAAAATAAAAAGTTGTATGATTGCACTTTAAGAGATAAAAGATACGAGGAAATGAACAACCCTTTTTCTCTTAAAGTTAAAAGATTCATCTTAAGAGATAAGAGTTAGGAGGAAATGAACACGCCCTAAGAGTCTAAGAGAAAAATACTAATAAAAACAAATAATAATTTTTTTTCATAAGTACACAAAAGCAAACAAAAATAAATGTTAAATTAGAAATCAATTAATGATATTAATCTAATCAATAATTCAGTTATTCAGTTAGAAATAGAAGTTAAATAAAAATTTAAAGCAAGATAAATTCAGCTATATCTATATGATGTAATCAAATTTCATTCAATATTGCAATATTCATATATTTCCTAAGTAAACAAGCAACCAATAATGCAAATAAGCAAATGCAATATTGCAATATACAAATAGAAAAAAAAAACAGCCATATAATCAAATATCAGATTTTCAATTCAGCCATATAATCAAGTTTCAGACTTGTAGTTTAGCCATGTAAAAAGATTTCAGCCATATATATATTAATGATATAAAAAATATTTGAATGAGAAGAAGAAGAATTAAAGAAGAGAAGAAGAATTGAAGAAAAGAAGAAGAGTAGATTCGATTGTTAAAAACCAATAAGTGAGAACAATGAGTGAATCAATGAAGGGAGGAGAGGAGTATAGGACAGAGCCCCTATTTTTTTTCAAAAGAAAAAAAGGAAAAAATGGACTAACTAGTGACTATTGAGAGTGACTACTGACGACTGAGAATAGTTATGTACTCATGGTGCGGAAGAAGAAGAAGAAGAAGAAAAAGAAGAAGATGATGATGATGATGATGATGATGATGAGTGGAGAAAGGGAGGACTTAGGAGTATAGGGGCAGAGGCTCTATTTTTTTTGGAAAAAAATGAAAAAGTGTCTGAGAGTGAGAAGAGAGAACTCAAGACTGAAATCTGAAGAAGAAGAAGAAGAAGAAGAAGAAGAATTTACCTGCTGAAGCTGAGGTGCAATGGAGTTGGGCTAGGGCTTGAAGTCTTCGGTTCTCATCCCTCTCCAATCGAATAAAAAAACCCTTATGCATAAAGAAAATAAAAAGGCATTAGTTGAACATCTTAATAATAAAATGATATTATGTAACCAATTTTATTTTAAAAGAATAAAACATCCAGTAAAATATCAAAATCATAAATTAAAAAAAAATAGTTTCTTAGATGTATGTAGGTGCTTACCTAGTCGCTTAGGTGCTCGCTAGGTGGGCGCCGAGTATACAAAATCCGTGGCATTTGGGAGACGACCATGGAAAACCGCCTAATCGCCTGCGTAGGCGTCACCTTGACAATTATGAAAAAATCCCAACTTCTTGGGCCCAAGCCCAATGAGAAGTATTCAACTAATGCCTTTTTGCACCCTTAAAGGAAATAAAAAGACTGGGCCGGCCCAATTTGCACCCTCAAAAACTACAATTGCGTCATTGGGTGGATACTGCTTTTGGGTACCGACGTACTGTCCATTTAGAAGACACCTGATCTATTCCTTCACTGGTTTTGTTTGGTTTGAAAGAAATGTACAGATTTCTTATATTTTCTTTCTTTTCCCTACCATTATTTTTTCAAAACAGAACGCAGCCATGGCGCAACTCAAGTCTTTAATTTGTAGAGATTTCACTGCATTCTTTCCCTACATTTTCTTATAAACCAAACATAACTAAATCTCTCGCCTAATTGAAGTTCACGATAAAGTTGGAAAATCGTAAGACAAAAATTTCAGTAAAAAGGATCTCTGTCCGCTTTCGCCTTTCTATCCGACCGTTGTAGAGGCCGGTGGGTACTGGATGTTTCTTAATTCTTTTGGTGGCGAGTGCTGGGTGGGACCTAGGTTAACTACGATTCAGTCTCTGCAAACGTTACTATCCTCAATTATATAAGAGCGTTGTGTCTGAAGCTGGGAGAAGCATTTCAATGGAGTACGAGGTGAAGGCTGTGGGAGGGATAGAGAGCTGCTTTGTTTCTCTCCCTCTATCTTTCATCCAAACTCTTCAGTCGACTCGTTCTGGGCCTCTTCCTCCTGTTCTCGCTCTCGAACTCCGGTCTCGCGACAACAATCTATGGCACGTAGCATGGTCCGGCTCTTCTTCGATGTCTTCGGCAATCGAGGTACTTGGCTTGCAACTCTAGTAACTATGAAATCTATTCCTCCATTTCCCCCAATAAGTATGTAGTCCTTGAGATTATTTTCCTAGTTCAGATGCATTTCATGTTTTAGTTTATAAAAGAAATCCTATATCTCCTTCTAATTCATCCTTGTAGACTTGAAGAAACCATTGATCTCATTATGCATGCTGATATCTTTATCTATCTTTCAATCATAGAATGCACCCTCGAGTTGTTTTAGGAGCATGTGCCAACTACTGCCAAAATTCTTTAACTAGTGGTTTCCTACTGGTAAATCCTTAAGAGATGCTCTTGATGCTTTCCTAGATCAGCAACAACAATCATATACTTTATTGCGTTTTTTTATGAATTAACAGAAAAAAAAAATTATTAATTATAGACAGAAGGATAGAAAGCTGGCATCCCAGAGGTTGAGATAGCCAGCTCAAAAACAAAATACATCAAAAAGTGCTCCCCCCCGCCCCCCCCCCCCCCCCCCCCCCCCCCCAAAACAAGAACAAAGTTCCTTCTCTCCACTCCTTTTTTTTGGCCAATTCATCAACCCTACTGTTAGGCGACCTGTACACCCAAATTCACTGTAACCACCCTACTTCTTTTTAGCTCTTTTATCTTCTCCATAATGTTCTTGTACTTCTAGGGTTTCTTCATCCTGTACCCATCCCACTAGGGCTGTTTTTAATTATATAGAATAATATATAAATATATTATTATATATTATATATACATAGATATAATAAATTTTAATGGGACTTGGATTTTAATCAGGTCACATGGGGTCAATCTTCATCTGGTCCAATTATTAAATGGGTGAAAATTGTAACATCCGGATCCTTAATAATTAGATTGGATGTTGGATTAGGTTTCAGACTTCTGGAGTCCTTGACAGCCCTACATCCCACCACCGATGTAGTATCTCCTTCAACCACAATATTTGACTATTTGTGTAATTCTTCCCTTTTTTTGCTAGTCTCAAAGCTTGCAATGCTGCTAATACTTTTTTTTTTGGTTAGATCACAACACTGCTAATACTTCTTTGGTTTCTGTATTTGTTTTTGTGGTTTGGGATTGGCTTCTCTCTTTGTTTGGTTGTAGGTGGACTCCCCCACCAGATGTACAAAGTTTGTTTACTTCCCTTTCTGTCAGGGGGTCAAGGAAGAGGGAGGGGTAGAATTTTATGGAGATGCACAAAGGCTGCTATTTGTTGGAAAGTGTGGGAAGAAAGGAACCAAAGAATTTTCTCTGAAAAGGAAAGAAGTGAAGCCTCCATCATTGAAACCATTACTATTAGGGTGGTTCATTGGGTGAAATCTTTAGAATTATTTGGAGGTATTTTTTCAGATGATCTGTTCAAAAATTGGAAGTGGCTGATTCAGCTCCTCTTAAGTCTGTGGCATGTCCAATTTGGTCTCCACCGATTGCTGGTTGAATTTTGATGGAAGCAGTGGAGGTAATCTGGGTCCATCAGGGATTAGAGGAGTCTTCAGAAATGAAAAAGGAAAAGTTATAGCTTTCTATTCAGGACCCATTGGAGTAGGTGATTCACTTAGAGCAGAGGTTTTGTCGGTAATGGATATGGAGATAAATATACTTGGGTAAAGAGGATTGCTAATTCCTTTGCGGATATACGTGCAATTTGCAAAACAAGGGGTGGGAAGAAAGTCTATTTTGGGCTTTGTGGTAATTGATCTTTGTCTTGGGGAGAGTTAAGAGTGCTTACCTCTCCCCAAGTACTTTATTGTATTTGTTTTTTCTCATTAATGAAGTTTCAGTTATTGATAAAAAAAAAACAGTACCGCCCCTCCTGTCCTGTTAATGAGCTTGTTGCATCATCAAGTGTCTTAAATACTGTATTGGATACAATTGTTTCCTACTCATCTGTTGATACTCTTCATGGGTGTCAAGCCTCCTGATACTTGGTGTCTTTTCATCTCTACCCTTTTTGCTTCTCAGTTTTGCTGCTGGAAAAGGAGTATTATTAGGTGAGTCTATGTAGGAGTTTTGGTGCTTCTGCTGGATCTTTCCTTCATGGTTCAAATCTTTTGATTCCTGAATAATCTCATTTTTGTAGATGTTTCTCAAAGCATCTGAAACCATTGCTATATCTTTTAGCTGTTAAATTTTCTAATGTTACTGCAATGTTTGAAGTACCAGTTGCTCCTCCCTAGCACATTTTTCCTTAAAAGTCTTCTCAAAATCTGCTAGCCATTGAGAATTTTCTGTTTGGTGTTCTTGAAAATCTGCAATAAATTTACAAACATGTTGATAAAAGGCAGAAGAATTTTTGCAGTCTAAATCCTCGTGTCGTACATTGTGGGGGATGACAAGAATATGGAAACCAGTGTATGCATCAATGGAGGAGGGTAGATTTGGTTTGAGATATTGTGCAAAATAGAAAGAGGTTTGCCCTCTTATAATATCTAGGAAAACCCAGATCTGAGATGTTGAACTCAAGTCGGTAAAAGGAGGTCAAACCTGGTTTTTTCTTCTATTCATTGATGGACAAAATTATAAAATACATAGAAATGATTGCTGTAGGCCAGCTGTGGTCATTGGGAACCATGGCAGGCTGCAGGCATGACAATGGTAGCAATCAAAGTTGGAGATCAAAGAGCTATAAAATATATACAAAGTAATATTTGTCAATTTTCTTTCCCACCAGGGTTGCACCGTTTTTGTGCAACCCTGTGTCCCCACTTTTGAGAAACTGCGTCTCACAATTTTCTTCTCCCATCCTTATGTCTTGCAAACCAAAGTCAAGCATCCCTTTCCCACAAATCAAACAGAGCTTAATAGAATGGGTTGGCAATTAACAACCTTCATTATAGTGGAGTTTGCAACCGGCTGCCATTGTCTAAGAATATCTTTGGATGAGAAGGCTTTGAATAAATCCACTCGAAGTTGAAGCACATCGAGAGGAAGTACCATGTATTGTGGGAGATATTTGGTAGATGGGACGTCCTGATTCAGAAAGTAGCGTTAGCAGAGAATGTAGCAGACCCATTGACTAAGCCACTTAGACAGAAAGTGTTTGAGAAACACGTGGAAAGTATGAGACTTCGGCTTGTACCCGATTGGACCTAAGTGCAAGTGGGAGCTGTTAGACAGTTATGCCCTTAGCTCCAATCAGATTGATGTATCTTTTGACATTTATTGTAAATGAATAAAGTACATAATTGATTAATGTCATTGTGGTGTGTTTCTGTGTAATACCCTTAAACTAGACACTTATGAGATTCGTGTTAGTTTAGAATCTTCACAGCTGTTGGATAGGTCTGGGGAGATTTATCATGCCAAGGCTGACACTGATGTGCTGCCAAGTTGGTTGGGGTGGCTTGTCTCAGCTGCCAGGGTGAGACCTGAGGTACATGCAGTATGAGTTTTCTTGAAACCCTGAACTGGACCAAATTCCAGTATTGCCTTGGACCTTGGAGACAGATGGGCAAAACTGGAATGTTACACCTGACCCCTACACTCGACTATGATATTGCACTAGGTGTTGGATTGGGCTGTCTTTGATGTGCCAATCAGTGAGATCCTTAGAGAGGGTCAAAACCTGGGTATGTTGGGATAACCTAAGAATTCATCTGAGTGGGTGATCTAGTGACAGGATCAGCCATTTTTTCGGACAAAGTGAATGATCGGGGATGCACTCTCTCTGATGGAAACCTAAACTGCCGACAGTTGATTTCAAATGTTGAGATTTGTTTTGCAAAATATATTTATATAGAGATATATATATATGATATGGTTTCAAAATGTTTGCAAAATGTTTTAATTATCGGGATCCATGTGAGTAGAGAGTGCAACACTATTCCTTTCAGCCGAGGGAGAGGTCCTCTCTTGTCGGGTAGTGTTTGATCATTATGGGCTAAGGGGTTAAGTGTAAGACCATTGAGGGTAATACCTGATGGGCTAATCTTGCATCTGCCCACAGTCCTTAGGTTTTCATAAGGTGGTTGGACCCAATGACCATTTAGTGTAAATGTTGGGCCCATTAAGAGCCGATGGTGATGGACTCAGGGGTTCACTGTCTCCGACAGTGAATTCTGCCAGGCCTTGTAACAAAGGCTGGGCTGAACCCATGTGGCTGATGTGTAGATCAATGTTTGGATCCCACACCATACAAAGAGAGCCAATTGGGCAGTAGGTTAAGGGGTAAGTGAGCACATAAGCTTAATGGGCTTAAAGCCCAATTCGAACTGGGCTTAAATTAGTTAATTAAAAGGAGGCAAGATCTGATTAGGATTAGTTGTAAGGATAAGACAAGTCTTATCCATTTAAGAGTCTAGATCCAAATATCAGATTTGCATCAAGAAACTCTCTCCTAATTAGATTAGGAGGCTGTTCCAAAGAAGACTATAAATAGGGGGCGAATTCCTTAGTTTTAACACACAACCACCTGCAGAATTCTCTCATATTCTTGCCATACCTTGTTTGATCTCCTCTTGTGGAATGGATCAAGAAAGCTTTTTGACATTATTTCTTGATTGAAGAAACAATCTGAAGTCGTGCTCACCAGCCCCTGTTCGATTCTTGCTGAAGAATCCTGCTTCTTGCTGAAGAGCCATTTTGCTGATCCTGCTTCTTCACACACTGTGTCATCTTTAGTGGAAGCGGGTTTTGGTCTTCTCCTTAGGCGTGAACACTTTCATTAGGAGTTACTGCTACTTTGTATTAGGTATATCGTTCTCTTCTCATTTGGTTTCAGATCTGGTTTGGTTTTGGTTCAAGATTGATCATTGAAAATGCAATTTTCTAAAATAGGGAATCTGATTCCCAGATGGGAGTCAGAAATTTTTTGAAATTTCGCCCAACCTTCCTGTAGGGTTCGGCCATCCATATGATGGATCTCTCATCCCTTCACAGTGTCTGGTTTCTAAGGGTAATGAAAGAAAATGGTTTATCGGCTTCAGCCCGAAAAATGAAATTATTCCAAACAGAAATTAGATTTTTAGGATATCAAATATCGAAAGGAAAGATTGTGCCCATACAAAGGGTAATAGAATTTGTTGATAAATTTCCAGATGAAATCAAAGAAAAAACTCAATTCCAAAGATTTTTAGGAAGTCTAAATTATGTAGCAGACTACTACAAGGACTTAGCTCAAGACCGACAACTACTTCAGAAAAGACTTAGGAAAAATCTCCCTGAATGGAATAACCAATTCACTCAAACAATGAAGAGAATCAACTTGAGAGTCAAAACCTTTCCATGTCTCAATATTTCGCATCCAAAAATTCCTAAGATTGTAGAAACTGATGCTAGTGAGCTGAGGTATGGAGGAATCCTGAAACAAAAAAGAGAGGGAAAAGAAGAAATTATTCGATTCGCCTCGGGAATCTGGAATGAAACCTAGAAAAAATATTCTACCATAAAAAAAGAAATGCTTAGCATAGTCCTCTGCATCGCTAAATTTCAAAGTGATTTGGTAAATCAACATTTTACTCTCCAAATTGATTGCAAATTGGCCAAAGAGATTTTAGAAAAAGGGGTTAAAAGTTGGTTTCAAAACAGATTTTCGCGAGATGGCAAACTATTTTATCAGTATTTGATTTTGAAATTAAATATATTATGGGATTTGATAATGCTCTGCCAGACTTTTTAACTAGGGAATTGAATTCTTGCAAGGTTATCTAATTCAAGATGACGGACAGAAGGCCACGTCTTCTAATAAGTTCTAATTCCAGGCAATCAAAGAGATCTAGTGAGATCAATCCAAGATCTAATCAAATCGGATCCAGTTCAAGGACTAATCAATCCCCCTTGTTATCTCCCTTAATTAGGGATCCATCGATTGACATGACTGAGGCTAATTCCAACCAATATATCTATAATTCAATCGAGTTCGTGGTTACTGTTTCCCGAGAAGAAGCTTCTTATGTCTCGTCTCATTCCAATCCAAAAGGAGCTCTTTAGCATCTCGCTTCGACGGTTCTTGAAGGTCATCATTTCACTGTCTGCGGTCTAAATAAAGACAAAAAATATTATGAGGAAATCCTGTTGCATACAGGATCTGCAAGAATCCAGCATTATTTCAGAGATCCTAACAAAACTGAACTAGCTTATTCCAAGCTAGTAATAGTAAGATTTATGACTAAAACAGCATGGGGTGACTCCAACAAGCCCATGTTTATTACCAAGCCAATCGACAGAAGACCCAAAATGTTCAACATTATTTCAGAGATCCTAACAAAACTGAACTAGCTTATTCCAAGCTAGTAATAGTAAGATTTATTACTAAAACAGCATGGGGTGACTCCAACAAGCCCAGGTTTATTACCAAGCCAATCAACAGAAGACCCAGAATCCATCATTATTTTAGAGATCCTAACAAAACTGAACTAGCTTATTCCAAGCTAGTAATAGTAAGATTTATGACTAAAACAGCATGGGGTGACTCCAACAAGCCCATGTTTATTACCAAGCCAATCGACAGAAGACCCAAAATGTTCAACATTATTTCAGAGATCCTAACAAAACTGAACTAGCTTATTCCAAGCTAGTAATAGTAAGATTTATGACTAAAACAGCATGGGGTGACTCCAACAAGCCCAGGTTTATTACCAAGCCAATCAACAGAAGACCCAGAATGTTCAACATTATTTTAGAGGTCCTAACAAAACTGAACTAGCTTATTCCAAGCTAGTAATAGTAAGATTTATGACTAAAACAGCATGGGGTGACTCCAACAAGCCCAGGTTTATTACCAAGCCAATCGACAGAAGACCCAAAATGTTCAACATTATTTCAGAGATCCTAACAAAACTGAACTAGCTTATTCCAAGCTAGTAATAGTAAGATTTATGACTAAAACAGCATGGGGTGACTCCAACAAGCCCAGGTTTATTACCAAGCCAATCAACAGAAGATCCAGAATGTTCAACATTATTTTAGAGGTCCTAACAAAACTGAACTAGCTTATTCCAAGCTAGTAATAGTAAGATTTATGACTAAAACAGCATGGGCTGATTCCAACAAGACCAGGTTTATTACCAAGCCAATTGACAGAAGACCCAAAATGTTCAACAACTGGGACTATCAAGATGCTTGGTATAAAGTTTTTTTGCTACAAAACTCCATCTTTAGACACTCATGGTTCATCCGGTCTTCTGAAGACTTTCAAGGCCCCTTCCCCGATTGGGCCTATGTTTGGTGGACCTCATGGGGAGCCTCAGACGATATTTTTCCTTGTCAAGAATTAGCTTACAAATATAAAAAATTTGGAAAAGGGAGAAGCTATTTGGAATTCAGTCACGTTAAGCAGTTCGAATTCTTTAAGACCTTCCGCCTCCCATGGATTTTAAAATGGAGTTATCAGCTAGATGTTTCCTGGTTGCCTCCAGCCATTGATTAGGTGATAGAGATAAAGTGGTGGGACAAATTTGATCTCACAAAAGCCCTGAAGCCTTCTTCTGATGAAGGCGACATCTTTCAGTCTATCTTCGAGTCTTACATGGATAAGCTCCACAGCAAATTCCCTGACCTGGATACCATCGAGCTTGAGAACATGTCCCTCTGTATGGCCGAAAGATCCTATCTTTGAGTCTTACATGGATAAGCTCCACAGCAAATATCAGAGATATTCACCCCTTTCTGTTTTTCCCTCATCCCCAGCAAAGATCCTTGAGGCATCCATCCTTGAGGCATCCCATATACATCAGTGAAGGAGTGATAACCCTTAATTTTGACGGTTGTGCACTAGGTAATCCTGGCCTTGCTGGTATTGGGGAGGTACAGTAAGGGACGAAAGGGGCAATATATGATGGACTTTTATGAAGGGATGAGAGGTCCATCATATGGATGGCCGAACCCTACAGGAAGGTTGGGCGAAATTTCAAAAATTTCTCTCTCCCATCTGGGAATCACATTTCCTATTTTAGAAAATTACATTTTCAAGGATCAATCTTGAACCAAATCGGACCAGATCTGAAACCAAAAGGAGGAGAGGGATATACTGATATGGAGTAGCAGTAACTCCCAATGAAGGTGTTCATGCCCAAGGAGAAAACCAAAACCTTCTTCCACTGAAGATGACACAGTGCGAGGTGAATTAGGATTAGAAAGACGACTCTTCAGCAAGAACTGAATTCTTCATCAAGAATGGAGTGGAGGGTTGGTGAGCACGACTTCAGATTGCTTCTTTTTCCAAGAAGCAATATTAAGAATAATTCTTGATCACTCCCACAAGTGGAGATCGAACTGGGTAGGGGGCGACAAAAACAGGGAACTCTGTAGTTTGTTGTGTCTTGTCTGGTATTTTTGCATGTCCGCCCTGCTCTCTTATTTATAGCCTTAAAGAAATGACCTCCTAATCTATTTAACCCAGTTCGAATTGGACTTTAGATCAATTAAGTTTATGTGCTCACTTAACTTCTTAACCTGCTACCCAGTTGGCTCTCTTTGTATGGCATGGGACCCAAACATTGATCTACACATCAGCCACATGAGTTCAGCCCAACCTTTGTTACAAGGCCTGATCAAATTCACTGTCGGAGACAGTGAACCCTTGAGCCCATCACTATGGACTCTTAATGGGCCCAACATTTACACTAAATGGTCATCGGGTCCAGCCACCTTATGAAAACCCAATGAATGTGGGCAGATGCAAGATTAGCTCATTAGGTATTATCCTCAATGGTCTTACACTTAACCACTCAGCCCATAATGATCAAACACTGCCCGACAAGAGAGGACCTCTCTCTCGGTTGCAAGATACAGTGTTGCATTCTCTACTCACATGGATCCCGAGAATTAAAACCTTTTGCAAACATTTTGAAACCATAATATATATGTGTATATCTCTATAGAAATATACTTTGCAAAACAAATTTCAACGGTTGAAATCAACTGCCGGCAGTTTAAGTTTCCATCAGAGAGAGTGCATCCCCGATCATTCACTTTGTCCGAAAAAGGGGCTGATCCTGTCACTATGATCACCCACTCAGATGAATTCGAAAAAGGGGCTGATCCTGTCACTATGATCACCCACTCAGATGAATTTTTAGGCTATCCCAACCCAGGTTTTGACCCTCTCTAAGGATCTCACTGATTGGCACATCAAAGACAGCCCAATCTAACACCTAGTGCAATATCATAGTCGAGTGTAGGGGTCTGGTGTAACATTCAAGTTTTGCCCATCTATCTCCAAGGTCCAGGGCAATACTGGAATTTTGGTCCATTTCAGGGTTTCAAGAAAACCCACACTGCATGTACCTCAGGTCTCACCTTGGTGGCTGAGACAAGCCACCCCAACCCACTTGGTGGCACATCAGTGTTTGCCTTGGCAGGATAAATCTCTCCAGATCTATCCAACGGCTGTGAAGATTCTAAACTAACACGAGTCTCATAAGTGTCCAGTTTAAGGGTATTACACAGAAACACACCAAAACATGAATCAATTATGTAATTTTATTCATTTACAATAAATGTCATCAAGTACATCAATGTGATTGGAGCTAAGGGCATACATTGTCTAACAACTCCCTCTTGCACTTCGGTCCAATCGGGTACATGCCGGAGTCCCAGATGTTCCACGTGTTTCTCAAACTCTTTCTATGTCAGTGGCTTAGTCAATGGGTCTACCACATTCTCCGCTGATGCTACCTTTTAACATCAATTTCCCGTAGATCTAGTGTTGTCACATAATAGTGGAACGGGTGATGCGTTGAATTCTAATTCTAGAATGAACACCATCATTCATTAGGCAGCCTCATTTACGACAATGTGCTCGGCTTGGGTTGTGGAATCTGGTATTTTTTACTACTCAGGACCCCATCTCGAAGATGTAACCAGATGTAGTCATTCTACCATATGGATTTGACTGGCAGTCAATATCAGTACACCCTACGATCTGTAGTGAACTACCATCGAATACCAGACAAAACTCTTTTGTCATTCGAAAGTATTTTAGTATGTTTGTCACAGCGGTCCAATGCTCCTGCCTTGTGTTAGATTGGTATTTGCTTATCGCAGTCATTGCCTGAGCAATGTATGAAAGGAACATTTCCTTTCTTGGAGTTCTCTATACTGTATATTTTGACAATCTTGTCAATGTAAGCAGATTGCGATAATCTTATTATCCTCTTTGATCTATCTCTATAGAGTCGAAGATCCAATATGCAGGAGGAGGCTTCTCTAAGAATTAATGTGAAAGCCACACTTTCACCATAGTTAACATTCCTACATCATTCCCAATGAGTAGAATGTTATTTACATACAGAACCAAGAACATAACCTTATCTCCCTTTGTCATCCTGTAAAAATAGGGCTCATCTAGGTTTTGCTCAAAGCCAAATTGTTTGATGGTAGCAACAATCCGGATGTTCCAACTCCTAGAAACTTGCTTAAGTCCATATATGGATCGATCGATTTTACATACCATGTGTTCTTAACCTGTAGTTATGAAACCTTGCAGTTGCTGCATATAGATATCTTTAGTAAGATCTCCATTCAGGAACACAATTTTGACATCCATTTGTCAAATCTCATAGTCATGGTACGTTGCTACAGCTAGCAGGATCCTAATGGATTTAAGCATGGCCACAGGCGAAAAGGTTTTCTCATAATCGATTCCCTCTTTCTGAGTGTACCCTATCGCCACAAGACGAGCCTTGTAGCTCTCAACTTTACCGTCAAGGCCCTTTTTCCTCTTATGGATCTACTAGTCCAGGCTCCATTGGTCTCCATTGAGTCCATCTCAGCTCTCATGGCATCTACTCACTCAAGGAATCTATGTCCAACATAGCTTCCGAATAAGTCACAGGATCCTCCTCATTGGTCATAGTTGTAACAAATTGGAGGCCTAGAAACCCGGGTAGATCTTCTAGGTTGGTTATTTTTTGGAGCTGGTGGGACATCTCCCAATATCCCTGGGCTCTCCTCATCAAGATCAACTTCTTGATGATGATTATCCAGGATGTAATCTTTTTCTAGGAAGTAGGCATTTCGACTACAAAACACCTTTTGGTCTTTTGGATCATAGAATAAGTAACCTACAGAGCCTTTGGGGTAACTTACAAATAGGCAACGACTGGTCTTGGATTCCAATTTGTTAGTACTAGTTCTTTTAACATGTGTCGGACAACCCCAAAATTTTAAGTGTCTTACACTTGGTTTCTTCCCAGTCCATAGCTCATATGGAGTCTTAGGAACGGATTTGGTTGGAACTTGGTTCAACACGTAAATCTCAGTCTCTAATGCAAAACCCTGAAAGGATGTAGGTAACTCTGAGTGGATGAGAAGTGATCGGACTATATCTAATAGAGTCTGATTTCTTACCAGTCCATAGCTCATATGGAGTCTTAGGAACAGATTTGGTTGGAACCTGGTTCAACACGTAAATCTCAGTCTCTAATGCAAAACCCTGAAAGGATGTAGGTAGCTTTGAGTGGATGAGAAGTGATCGGACTATATCTAATAGAGTCTGATTTCTTACCAGTCCATAGCTCATATGGAGTCTTAGGAACGGATTTGGTTGGAACCTGGTTCAACACATAAATCTCAGTCTCTAATGCAAAACCCTGAAAGGATGTAGGTAACTTTGAGTGGATGAGAAGTGATCGGACTATATCTAATAGAGTCTGATTTCTCCTCTCTGACACACCGTTTAATTTTGGTGTAGAAGGAGGAGCTAGTTGTGATACAATCCCATTTTCCTTTAAGTAGTCATTGAATTCTTTAGAGAGATACTCGCCGCCTCGATCTAATCGAATGGTATTAATTTCTTTCCCTAACTGTTTTTCGACTTCTTGTCTGACTTTTTTGAACTTTTCAAAAGATTCAGACTTATGTCTCATTAGGTACACGTAACCATACCATGAGTGATCATCGGTAAAGGTTATAAAATAAACGTGCTGGTTACGTGTCCTAACATTCAAGGGACCACATACATCAGTATGTATAAGGTCAAGTGCGCCTGTAGATCTTTCAGGCTTACCGATAAATGGCGCTTCGTCATCTTACTACCCTGAAGGCAAGGTTCATAGGTTGGAAGATCTTTGTACAGTTAGAAAATCCAAAAGGACCATCTTTTACCAACCTTGTGATACGATCTATATTAATGTGGCCAAGTCGGTAATGCCACAGGCATGTGGGATTAACTGTATCATGAGTCATCTTCTTGGGGATTATTTTCGACGTAGTTTGGGTAATGTTTGTTTCCAGAGAAAGATGGAGAACATAGAGACCTCTCAAGTTCTCCATATGTGAGGAATTTGTTATTCCGTTCAATAGTAATCACATTACTGAATAAGAAAAAATAACTAGCCATGCATAATTTTGAGACGGAAATCAAAATTCTTCTTAAATTTGGTATGAAAAGACAATCTTTAAGTACAATTGTTCATTCTCTGAAAACTAGTTCTACAGTTCCTATGGCTGTAGCTGCAACTGTTGCAGAAGTCCCCAAGTAGAGCGTCACTTCTCCGTCACTTGGTCTTCTGCTTATCTTGCACCTCTGCAGTGATTTATAGGCATGAGTTGAAGCCCCAGAGTCAATACACCAGGAAGCAGAAGTGACCAACAAATTGGTCTCTATGATAAAAGATTCGAAATTACCTTGCTTCTTAGTCTCCAGATAATGAGGACAATTCCTCTTCCAGTGGCCGGTCTGTTTGCAGAAATGACAGGCATCCGATGCCTTATCTTTCTTCTGCATTTTAGTTTTGCTACCATTCTTTTGAGCCTTCTTTTTAGCTTTCCGCTTTTTCTTGCCCGATTTGCCACCTTCAACAAGTATGGCTATCGGCTTATCCTTTTTAATTAGTTCTTCAGTCCTCTGCAACATATTGCTGAGTTTCTGAAGGCTAACGTTTAGCTTATTCATGTTGTAATTCATGATAAACTGATTGAAGGACGGAGGTAAGGAATTGAAGATAGCATAAATTTTGGTGTCATGATCTAGCCTTGACCCGTGAGCCTCTAGTTCATTGATATAACCCATCATCTTTAGACAATGGTCATGAACCTCTTGGTTCTCGGTCATCTGTGCGGTCATAAACAATTTTAAGACCTTTTGTCAAGTAGAACGGTTCTGCTCTTTATATATAGTCTTCAGATTATCCAATATATCCTTGGACACTTTGATCTTATTGAATTGTCGTTGTATCGGATTGTCCAAAGATGTTATAATATAACACCAGGCAAGAGAGTTTTTCTCTTCCCATTCTTGATACTCTCTTCTTCAGGCCTCAGAAGCCCTGTCACCCAGACGATCCGGAGCAGGGTTCTTAGCAATTTTGTCCAATTTCTCGGATGTCAGAACTATCATAAGGTTTTAGAACCAGCCAACATAATTAGGGCCCTTGAGTTTGTTATCATCCAATAGTTTGGTGAAGTTTTCGTTTGCCATTTCTGGTAAAGGCAAGGCAGATTTGTAAGTCCACAACCTAATTGATTCATGTCATCACATAGAAAGGGCTTTTAATCTTTGTTCCATTTCCGTTTTGGGCATCTCTGAGATTCCCTCCAATCTCAGTGACGGAGACAGTTGTCTCTGGAAATGCGGGAAACCACATGGGGTGCATGGAGCCAACTGTTTCAGCTGCAAAACCCCACCACCTTCTGTGAAGGATCTCATCCACTCATCTTATGAGCTTTCCCTTTCAGTCCAGTAAGTGCTCACCCATCATGTTCGTGAACACCAAGGTACTGTGAGAAAGTCTTCCATTTTAGGATAGACCCCTCCCACATCGGTCTATGATGCCTCTATCATCTTATGAAGCAATCCAGCTGATTGCATTAGCAGATGGATAGCCCAATTTTATGGTGCATCTCCACCAATCAATACATCCAACCTTCATACTAATGATGGGAGGCCTTTAGAGAGTTTCATCATATGAATCGCCCTATCACATTTACTTATATTTTTAGGAGGGAACGAATAATTATATCCTAGTTTAATTTAGGTCAAACCAAAGTGGCTCTCACTGACTTTCATAAAGCCAGATTTAGATGGGCACTAAACGGCTAGGGTTCTGCATGGTTCCTCTTGGGGAGGAAGCTGGTGTGGGGCCCGCCATGGTGTGCGAAAGAACCACTATCGAATCAACATGGGCCAAGTGCTTATGGCCCATGAACGTACCCCGTCACACATCCATACATCGCATGCATGAAATCCATAATTGATCCAATCAATTAAATAACCGTAAAACCCATAAATAAAGCCCATTTAATTCTATAATATTACCAATTAATATCATCTAGGTATGTGGGCTGAACTGTAAAAGGCAGTTCGGCCCATATAGCATTTATGCTGAATTGGGCTAAAGCAGTTTTAACATATTTAAATAGGGTTTTACAGATGTTGGCCAAATTGCATCTCACAATTAACCATCAATCCCTCGACCCATGAAGGAAATTTTATAGTTGAGAACAGCCCCCATCGAACCACAGATTCGGTCCAACCAGTTTGGTCCAATCTGGTTCGATTGGGTCTAGGGTTTGATGTTTAATTCAAGATTCAATTCAAGAAGATGATCTGAAATTAAACAATTGATACATGACAATTAAGAATCAGTAAGAGGGCTGCCTGTAAGATTGTTACCCTGCAAAACAAAGATCAGTTCGCAGTATGCAGTTTTTGAAACTGCAAATTGCAGATTGCTGAACTCGAATCTGCGAAATTTTCTCCTTTGCGCTTTTTGCTTCATCTTCGAATGAAATAAAGTAGAAAACCTAATTTTTCTATTATTAAATTACATCAAATTTGTATTCCTATACATACCTTCTAAAAAAAAAAAAAATTAATTACAGACCAAGAATGAATAGAATAAATCAGCAGGTGTGCAGATTTCTTGCGCCAATAAAAGAATTCGATCTCCACCGTACGAACAACCCAAAATCCAAGAAAAATATATAGAACAATTCTAAATATAAATCAGATTAATAAAGATTTAATTTTAGATCATTTGCCCAAAAACTAGGAACCGATTTCCCAGAAGAACGCTAACTACGCAAATCAGGTAGAACACCTTCTGCACATTTGTGCAGATTCAGATCTAGTTTAATTCGGTTCAAGATTTGAACCCGACTTTGATACCACTGAAGGGATGAGAGATCCATCATATGAATGGCTGAACCCTACAGGAAGGTTGGGTGAAATTTCAAAAATTTCTCTCTCTCCCATCTGGAAATCGCATTCCCTATTTTAGAAAACCGCATTTTCAAGGATCAATCTTGAACCAAACTTGACCAGATATGAAACCAAAAGGGAGGAGAGGGATATACCTGATACGAAGTAGCAGTAACTCCCAATGAAGGTGTTCATGCCTAAGGAGAAAACCAAAACCTTCTTCCACTGAAGATGACAGTGTGAGGTGAATTAGGATCAATAGGACGGCTCTTCAGCAAGAACTGAATTCTTCATCAAGAATGGAGTAGAGGGCTGGTGAGCACGACTTCAGATTGCTTCTTCTGCCAAGAAGCAATATCAAGAAAAATTCTTGATCACTCCCACAAGTGGAGATCGAACTGGGTAGGGGTGGCAAAAATAGGGAAGAACTCTGTAGTTTGTTGTGTCTTGTCTGGTATTTTTGCATGTCCGCCCTGCTCTCTTATTTATAGACTTAAAGAGACAACCTCTTAATCTGATTAGGAGTTTCCTGATCCAAATCTTTATTTGAATTTGGATTCTTTAAGTGATAAGGATAATCGCTTATCTTATCTGCAGTTTAAGATTAGCTTACTCCTAATCAAATTAGGAGTTTCCTGATTCAAATTTTTATTTGGATCTGGACTCTTTAAGTGGATAAGACTTATCCTCTTATCTTTATCTGCTGATCCAAACCCAGATCTGCCCCTATTTAATTAATCTAATTAGCCCAGTTCGAATTGGGCTTTAGGCCCATTAAGTTTATGTGCTCACTTAACCTCTTAACCTGTTGCCCAGTTGGTTCTCTTTGTATGGCGTGGGACCCAAACATTGATCTACACATCAACTACATGGGTTCAGCCCAACCTTTGTTACAAGGCTTGGCTGAATTCATTGTAGGAGACAATGAACCCCTGGGCCCATCACTTTGGACTCTTAATGAGCCCAACATTTACACTAAATGGTCCTTGGGTCCAGCCACCTTATGAAAACCCAAGGACTGTGGGCAGATGCAAGATTAGCTCATTAGGTATTATCCTCAATGGTCTTACACTTGACCTCTCAGCCCATAATGATCAAACACTGCCCGACAAGAGAGGACCTCTCCCTCGGTTGCAAGGTACAATGCTGCATTCTCTACTCACATGTATCCCGAGAATTAAAACATTTTGTAAACATTTTGAAACCATAATATATATGTGTATATCTCTATAGAAATATACTTTGCAAAACAAATTTCAACGGTTGAAATCAACTGTCGGCAGTTTAGGTTTCCATCAGAGAGTGCATTCCCGATCATTCACTTTGTCCGAAAAAGGGGCTGATTCTGTCACTATGATCACCCACTCAGATGAATTCTTAGGCTATCCCAACATACCCAGGTTTTGACCCTCTCTAAGGATCTCACTGATTGGCACATCAAAGACAGCCCAATCTAACACCTAGTGCAATATCATAGTCGAGTGTAGGGGTCAGGTGTAACATTCAAGTTTTGCCCATCTATCTCCAAGGTCCAAGGCAATATTGGAATTTTGGTCCAGTTCAGGGTTTCAAGAAAACCCACACTGCATGTACCTCAGGTCTCACCTTGGTGGCTGAGACAAGCCACCCCAACCCACTTGGCGGCACATCAGTGTTTGCCTTGGCAGGATAAATCTCCCCAGATCTATCCAACGGCTGTGAAGATTCTAAACTAACACGAGTCTCATAAGTGTCCAGTTTAAGGGTATTACACCGGAACACACCAAAACACACCAAAACACATGAATCAATTATGTAATTTTATTCATTTACAATAAATGTCATTAAGTACATTAATTTGATTGGAGCTAAGGGCATACACCGTCTAACATTTTAGTGGTCCATTCGGCTGGGCTCAATCTACAAAGGTTGAAGTGGTGGTTGCTCTCACCTGAATCAGGATAATAAAGAATTTGGGAATTTAGAATTTGATCATTGCAGGTGATTCAACAAATACGATAAAATGGTTATGAGACAGAGGGGGCCCTTGGAGATTGAATCATTATCTGACTGAAGCTTGGGATTCTTTGGATGGTTTGAATGTTAATTGAGTTTGGATTCTTAGGGAACACAATCATAGTGCAGATGGCCTAGCTAAATTTGGTGTGTATTTGGAGCATTTGTATAGCAACAAGCTTCCTCTTTTGTAACTTGTAGGGGTTCTCCCCTTGTTTTGTATATCTCCCCTTGATCCTCGATCCCCCCTTTTTTCTTAATAAATTCTGGTTAAATTTTCTAAAAAAAAAAAAAAAAGAAACAATAGAGGAAGATGGAGGGAAAGGGAAGAAGGAAGAGAGTTGTTAGAACCTCTCTCCTGTTCCCCAAAGTTATCTTTTATTCTTTAATTGTAATGAGCACAATTACATGAATACCCATAGTAGGGCGATCGACACTAAAAACAATAATAAAAAAGAAGAAAACAGGCCCATAACTAAAACCTACTACTCATAAGCATAAAACATAAACATAACTAAATGAAAGAAAGAAACTATGGTATCCTTCATATGCTTAGGTTTTTTTGCAATACTCACATACTACATCTTTCTTCTTAGTACTGGCCCTTGGATTCATCTCAGCATTGGCAAAGTGATTCGTTGAGACTTCTGTAAGCTGCACCTGTCACCGAATCTCCTCACTGCTAACCATGGCATAGGCTTGGGATAAGGTCACTTTGTCTTTTGCTAGAATATTCTGTCCGACAATATCATTGTCAAGGTTGAGTCCACTGTGGAAATCAGCGACCTGATTTTGTTTGGGAATAGGTCTTTGTAACACTATCCCACACCTCTTTTGCAGTCTCCATCCACAATTTGTGTTGATTAATATGAGGTTGCATGGAATTCAATAACCAGCTTGCTACAATGTAGTTCTCCTGCATCCATCTCTCATAGGTATAGGGTTATCCTCCGCAGGCTTCGTCTTGGTCCCGGTGATGTACCTCAATTTCCCTCTACTCTATACATGAATCTTTATAGACTGAGACCATGCCAAAAAATTGGTTCCATCCAACTGCATTAAGGTTATTGCCCCCAATAGTCTCCATAGACCCTCTTGGACCAAACTTGGAATTTGTGGAGTGTTTCATCTCACCTCCAATTTGCCCCATTGGCCAAATGAGACAAGCGATAATAAAAATAAGGTGTTACTAGTCAGGACTTACTGCAGGGCTAAAACTACTCTTCAAACAGCCAAGTCAGGGGTTTCATTGGCTTCGACAAAATGGGAGAAAGGGAGAAAGTCTAGCCACTCCTACCAGAGGCTCCAGAAATCTTTACTACTTGGATTGATCTCAAAAATAATCAGAATGCTTCTATTCTAGCCCCAAGAACCACTTCCACATTCCCTCTATATCCCTTAATCTAAGAACTTGGGAAACTCTCCAAGAAACCTGTCTTGGGCCCCAAACAAGCATTGCAATCTTCTCCAAAAACCTCCTCTAACTAGGCTGAATACTTGCTAATCAATTAACCAATCAACTCTCCATACAACCTGTATATGGGATTAAAGAGAAGAAAAAGGAAGAAGGTAGGACTGCCACTCTGCTACCAAGTTGTAGATCCCGCCTGCAATAATCTGAAATAAAATAGAAAATAGAAGAGAAGAAAAAGATTGAAGAAGATGGAAGAGAAAGAAACAATGAAAGAAGATGGAAGGAAAGGGAAGAAGGAAGATAGTAGTTTGAACCTCTCTCCTGTCCCCTAAAGTTATCTTTTATTCTTTAATTGTAATGTAAGCACAATTACATGAATACCCTTAGTAGGCGGCCAGCACTAAAAACAATAATGAAAAAGAAGAAACCAGGCCCATAACTAAGGTCCACTACTCTTAAACATAAAACATAAACATAACTAAAGAAAAGAAAGAAACTAAGTTCCATTCAGCCCATCATCTCTACATTAGAAAACCGGACCGAACCAGCTGGTTGGCCCGGGTTTGGTTATGCCCCAATAATCGCTTTGGTTAAAAAACCAGTGAAAACCAGCTAGCTGGCTGGTTTAACTGGAAAACCGGTGAACCAGTCCCAGTTTCATGAAACCACCCGGGTCCTTAATTAATAGAAAGTTTAAAATATGCTTAGCAAGATTTGAACCCCTGACCTCTCATTGTTATATATTGCTTAACTACCATTAGTCCACCTCTTAACTTGTGTTAATTAATGACTCTTTATTGTACATATTACTTTATTATGCATGTACTTTAAAGAAAATGTAAATTAAGAGACTTGAATTCTAATCATTTGCTTTAAAAATTAAGGAACTTGCCATCAATACACCATATTTAAGTATATTAAGAGTTGTAAAATGTATTATTATATATAAAAATTTATATGACCTGTAGTATATATATGCATATGCCACATCATCATGGTTTGACCTCCAGTTTGACCCCAGTTCAATCTCTGAGCCATGAACCTCTCCCCTCTCCGGTTAAATGCCTGTCCGGTCCTTTGGACATTGTTCTTAATTTATAAACAAATTAAAACTAAAATAAAAAAAATATGAATTAGAACTAAAATAAAACATACATGACAGGTGGCTTTTCATCAAAATTCATGATTCCTGAAAAACTATGATGTCAAAAAGATATAAATTAGAACTAAAATAAAAACTATATCATTATATAGTTTTGTGGGCCCAACTATGATGTCAAAAAGACATGATTCCTGAAAAAACTTATAACCAATCAATTGGCATCATCATAGTGGTAACCAAATCAGGTGGCTTTTCATCAAAATTCATGAGGGGTTTTGATTGGTCAAAGCCTTTCTAGTATCATGTCTTTCTGGCATCATAGAGTTTTCCTAATTTTATATGCAGAAGTGGACATGCATCGGAACTGCAGTGAACATGCATCGGAACTGCTGAGTCCATATCCATGCAATACTGGGTTAAAGATATTTCCAAAAACTTTTAGTATCTTAATACAATAGACTCCTAGCTTGCTGATATGATGGGGGCTATTTATTCAGCATATATTGAAATTTTCTTTTGATCCTTAATGGAAATCTGCATGTCAAAATAGAAGAAAAAACAGAGGATGCATACTGAATGCCATACAATACCTTATACAGTCCATGTTGAAATACTCAATTTTATCTTATAAGCACTGATTCATTGCAAAGTTAAATTTCCATGCTGGACTTTGGATTAGGTAGGTTTTCAATTATGGGAACCTGCATGACATGCCTTCTTTTCCTTTGTAGTTGAATAATGCCACTCTTTAATGTTTGTATTATCTTTATGTTATTTTTATTAAACTTTGCTTCTATAATTCCAAATTGTTGTTGTGAGTGAAGGTTGCTCAACAACTGGCAGAGTGTATTTCTCTACCAGATGGTATTACGGTGCAGGTGAGAGCTGTTGCTAATTTGCCAAAAGCTACACTAGTTATGATAGAACCCAATAGTGAGGATGATTGGGAAGTTCTGGAGCTCAACTCAGACCATGCAGAGGCAGCTATTTTGAAACAGGTACTTCAAATCCTGTCAAGATTCGACAGTTAATCTTTATTTATTTTTATCAGTTAAACAATTCATCTTAATTGAACCATGAAAACCTTGTTCTTTATTGAAACTCAAATACAGTATTTTGCCTATGTCTTCTTCTTACTGTCCAACACCCCTTCTTCACATATTTCTGTTACTGATAGAAAAAATCCTTTCTATGTGTAGGAGATGACAAAAAAAAATTATTTTGGTGGGGTTAAGTATCTAGTGCTTCTTTATCTTTTTAATTTTTTTTCTGTGGAACTATGCAAAAGGCCATTACCCAATGTAGGTCCCAGCTATCTGGAGTCTTGGGGAGGGGTGGACTGGATACGGTCCTAACCTTTGGCAATTTTTTGCAGAAAGTGGCTGCTCTCAGACTCGAACCCACATTCTCACACTTGTCAGCCTGAGATTTTACCATTACCAAGTAATGGCCCCTAATCTGTCGAATTATGCGTACATGTTATATATGTAACATGTGTACATTCATGTAAATGTGTTTTTGTTTATGTATATATGCATATTTAAAGGAGAAAGATTTGTTTGGCTAGGTCAAAAAGGAATTTAACGTGCTATTTGATTACAATTGGTTAATTAATGGTGTTAAGTTCATTGTGCTTGTATTTCCTTTTTCTTTTTCACCTAATTGGTTGATACTTCAGAAACATTTTCCATTGTACCAAGTTTTAGTTTGACATCTTCCATGACAGTTCCTTCCAAGGAGTTGATCCTACCAGAGGCAACATGGGTTTCCACTAAACGTGCTGTTATTATTTCTACCATTCCTGGATTTGGACTTGTACGACTTGCAGTCCACCCAATCAATGAATTCTTGGAATGTTTTATGACAATATATCAAGAACTCAAGTTACTACAGGTCATCCAACCAAGAAACCATGAAGACCAGCCCCATTTTCTTCAGCATACCAGTACTTCTCATTCTACTCAAGTTACTAGTTACTACAGGCCTTCCAACCAAGAAACCATTTAGAACAACCCCATTTTCTTCAGCTTACTAGTATTTCTCATTCCATCATCATCATCATCATCAACATGCTGTACTATTAGTACAAATTATTTTCACTGATAAAAAAATCTTTTTCTTCCTTTTTAATAAATTTTCTTTTTATTTATTATCAAAAAATATTTTTTTGTTTTCATTGTTCTTATATTTTTGCTAACATGGTAACATTTAATAAAAACTTTACATTTCCTGAATGCAGGTTGGTATAGTCTATGAAGGAATGAGATTCCCTTTATGGTTGCATGGTCGCAATATCATTATGTTTCTTGTGGTTTCGACCTTTCCTAAGAAATCGGTAGGTAAGATTATGTCTTATTCACTTGATATTGGTACATGCATTTGTAATGCACTAAAAGTTATAAAAGTAATAGCTCAATCACACAATAAGGGTCCGTTTGGTTTCCTGGAATAGGTGCTTGGAATCGGAATCGGAATGTGCCATCCGATTCCAACCATTTGTTTGGCAGGAATGGGATTCCTATTCCTGTTCTTAGGGGAATGGGATTCCCCCATATGGGGGAATGGCCAATCCATGCCCCCCTAGGGAATCCTGAATCTCTCAAGAAATTAAGAGCTCATGACAAAAATTCCCCAACCCTAAGATTAATAAATTAATAAAATAATATTAAATTAATAATAAGATAATGATAAAATAAAATATTAACAAAAATATTGCAAAATAGTAATAAAATAATAATACTATAATAAAACATTGACAAATTAATAATAACAATCAAAGATATTATTTATTAAATATAATAATAATAAAGTATAAATAAAATGTTAGTATGTGAGAGAGAGAAAAGGCGGAGAGAAAGCCAAGAGACTTCATCTGTTAGGGTTGATCAGTGATTCAGTATGATCGGACCAACCCAGAAAATAGAGTTTATATTAATAAGTGAATGGACAAGATTGTCCTTACAAAAGAAATAAAGGTATAGTTCTGTACAAGATAGAACACTAATATACACACTATAATAAAACATTGACAAATTAATAATAACAATCAAAGATATTATTTATTAAATATAATAATAATAAAGTATAAATAAAATGTTAGTATGCGAGAGAGAGAAAAGGCAGAGAGAAAGCCAAGAGACTTCATCTGTTAGGGTTGATCAGTGATTCAGTATGATCGGACCAACCCAGAAAATAGAGTTTATATTAATAAGTGAATGGACAAGATTGTCCTTACAAAAGAAATAAAGGTATAGTTCTGTACAAGATAGAACACTAATATACACACACTAGTTTACAATAAAGAGAGTAAAATCACAGAACTACCCTCCATCTTCTCTACACTCCCCCTCAAACTGATGCTGGGGAACAAGAAGAAGGTCACGAATGAAGTGACAATCCGCCTCAATATGTATGTTTAGTATGCTCATGAAATACTAGGTTGGATGCAATCTTGATAGCATTCATGTTATCAGCGAACAGAGGGATGATAGATGAGTGATTAATGTTCATATCATGAAGTAGAGCCTTGAGCTAAACTATTTCACTACATGCAGAGGACATTGCTCTATATTCTGTTTTAGTAGATGACTGCTTGTTGTTTCTTGCAATTCCAAGACGTTAGAGAATCACCAAGAAAGATGTAGTAGTAGAACGACGAGTGTTAGGGCAATCTGTCCAATCAACATCTGCATAAGCTTAGAGCAGAGTAGAGGAAGAAGATGAGAAAAATGAGCCATGAGACATCGTTCCCTTGACGTAACAAATGATCCGGAGAACTGCTGAAAAATGGGGCTGACGTGGAGCAAATACAAACAGACTCACGAGCTGGACAACATATGAAATATCCGGTCTAGTCATAGTTAGGTAGATAAGACTACCTACAAGTTTTCAGTATAAAGTAGCATTGGAAGGAGCTCACTCTCATCCTTACTCAGCTTATGGTTAAGCTTTAGAGGTGTATCCACTTGTTTGGAATCAGTGAAGCAAGCCAATGCAACTAAATCAGAGGCATATTTCTGTTGGTTGATAAAATAACCTTGAGGACATCGCTGAATTTCAAGACTAAGAAAATAGGTGACCGGCCCAAGAGGATATTAACATATACCAGGAGGAGAGTCGACCCTTGTGCTTGCTTGAGGGTAAAAAGAAAGTAATTTGAAACACTTTGCTGATAACAAGCCTTCGACACCACTTTAAGGAAGCGGTCAAACCAAGCTCGTGGAACTTGTTTAAGACTGTGTAATGATTTCAGTTTACACACCAGGAGAGGATTATCACAGTATCCAGGAGGTGGTTTCATATAGACTGTCTCTTGTAAATGCCCATGGAGGAAGGCGTTCTTGATGTCCATCTGATGAATTGTCCATAGGGGTGAGCAAATGCTTAGGTTCTACCCAGAACCAAATCAAACCGACCTCGAATTGGTCTTGAACCGACCCTACCCAATCTGTTACAGGGTAGGGTTTGGTTCCAAATTCTTGGAACCGACCCCCACCCAGGCCGGTTCCAGGGTCTAGGGGTTTACCTTACTCGAATTGACCCGATGAATCAGCGTTGGTTGGCCTTGGTGAAATTGATCGTGTTGGAACTTGCCTTGGAACTAAACTTGCCTTGAAATAAACCCAGAAAACTTGGGATGTGAAGATTTGAACCCAAGCATATATGCTTACAAAGGCCATGGTCTCACTTGACCACTGAGTTACATAAGTGATTTGATCATTTGTTTTTATGTGCACAATAAGTAGTGTAAAAGGTAATGTTTACAAAATTTAAATTTAATTTACAAGTTTTTAACCATATAACGATAACCTACATATTAAGTTATCCAATTTAATCAATAAAGATAATATAAGTTTTAAACTATATATTACATTTATTAAAAATCTTTTTTTTTTGAAAGGGGAGAATAAAGAAAGTACAGGTTCCATGGGTAGACCCTGGAACCACCAAGGCTAGAACCAACCCTGGAACCGACCTTCACAAGGTGGGTTTTGCCATGTAATTAAAAGTATTTAGTTAATTACATTATAGTAAACACATTTTTTTCTATTTTCCATTGTAACACTATGAACTAATATCATCATAATAGTAAACACATTTTTTTTCTGGATTTTTAATTAATTGTTGGTATGTTTTTCATTATTATTCAGTAATTTTTGCAATAAACAGCTTCTGCATTTTATATGGTATGTTTTTCATTATTATTCAGTAATTTTTGCAATAAACAGCTTCTGCATTTTATATTTTCATTAATATTTATCATTTTTAATGAGTTCATTATGCACAATAAAGGTCTCAACTCATAAAAATTATTAATTAATTAAAAATACATTAATACAAAGTTATCTAATAATATTATTAAAACTAGCAATTGATATTAACATTTTTAGTATTTACTAAGTTTTATTAATATTTATTTTAAGTGAAAGTTTAGTGGATTTTTAAATTAATAATTTTTTGATTGTTTAATCTCAACCTATTTATATTATTACTATTCTCTCTCTTTTTTTGATTGTTTAATCTCAACCTATTTATATTATTACTATTCTCTCTCTCTCTCTCTCTCTCTCAAATGTAATAATAACATGCATCAAAATATGAGGCCTTGGAAAACCCAAATCTCTTTTTCTCTCTGTAATAGTGTACATCTTTATTGATCCAACCAAAATAGACAATGATTACTTTTTTATATTTTAAAACAAAAAAAAAAATAAAAAATGCAAAAAATGGAGAAAATAGATAAATAGACAATTAGAATGATCTAATCAGCCACTAAAGTTTGACAGAAAGCAGAATAATTGGATTGACATCACTGTAAGCCAAACTGTGCTGATTGTTTGAGCTCATACAAAGCCTTCTTCAACCTACTCACCAGTCCTATACATTGCCTCCATGGTTTTCAAGGTGCCAAGGTGAAGTTGGGCGATAGGGGAGTTGCCTAGTCGCTAGGTGGACGCTTAGGCAACACCTAGGCAATGAGTTTTTTAAAATAAAAAAATATGAACCCTACAGTAGATCCTTAGTTTCGTAGTAATAAGTAGTGATCTTTAACCAATAATCACCATAATTCTCATGAAATAAGTATAAACCCCATAACAATAGATAGAAACTGAACATATTTATGAGTAAAAAACCATGAAAGGAAAGAAACATACAAAACATAAGGGTTGAGCCCTTGTTTTGGTCCTATTGATTTTTCTTGCGTGTCAATTGGATACAATCTTCAAGTTACTTTTTACTTATTAATTCAGGTTTTAAAGTCCTAAAGGGTTCAAGACTATATCACTGACTTGTGTCTCGATTGAGCCCAAACAAATAAGAAAATAACAAAAACAAACTAGTATAACAATAACAAAAAGAAACCCGCAATATGAATAATATTTGTTGTACTACTATTAATAATATAAATAAAAATATAAAACATTATGTGGTGTCTTACGTATAAATATGTTGGCGTTTGGGCGAGGTGACCCTCCAGGAACGCCTTATCGCGTAGGGTTCAAGACTATGTCACTAACTTGTGTCTTGATTGAACCCAAGCAAATAAGAAAATAACAAAAAGAAATATAACAATAACAATATTAATACTATAAACCCGCAATATGAATAATTTAGTCTAACAATATCTATTGTACTACTATTAATAACATAAAATAAAAATATAAAATATTATGTGGTGCCTTACATATAAATATGTAGGTGTTTGGGCAAGGTGACCCTCCAGGAATGCCTTATTGCCTAGGCATTGGTGCCTAGGCGTCGCTTTGAAATCTATGATTGCCTCTGATCAACAAACCTAGGTTGTTGCTTCATATACCCAACCTTTGACACTTTTATGCACAGAAGCCACTCTTAGACTCAAATCGGTGTTCTCATGCTGGTTTTTTCATCCTAGCACATCTGACAGACTTGTGACTGATTTATGGTACCAATATCTGGTTCAGTTCTTATTTGTCTCCTATGGATTCTTCAGTTTATTTTTAATTTGATGGATAATAAAAATTATTAGAGAAGTCTAGAATCTGAGATATACATTTTTGAATTTGGAATCTATGGGATGTAATGTCTGAGGATGCTTCTGCTATAGATATTAATGAACTTGAGGCTTGACTATGTTTTGTTCTCATGTTCTGTTTCCAATAAAAAGTTGTTTTATTCTCATGTTGGTAGTGTCATCTTAGCATATTTATATTCCAAGCAGAAAAGTAAAATCTGCATCTTGGTGAAACAATTATTTCTGATTCAACACACATTTGTCAGTGCAACTTGTGCCAGGAACTGAAGTTGCAGTTGCACCAAAGACACGAAAGAAACATGTTGATTCCTACCAGGATTCCTATAAGAAAGCTTTAAACAAAGAACACTCAAGTACAAAGGCACTATTACGTGTTCAAGATCCAGGCAAAGGATTATTTCAGAGGTTTGAAGTAAAAGGGATTAAGCTGGGGGTTGCACTCACTTCTATTGTTTTTATTCATCCGGAAACAGCTAAATGTGCACCGTTTGATAATTTTCAGTTGGTTACTATATTGCCTAATATACCACCCAATGAGAACCCAAAGGATCATAAAATCAATGCTCTAAGGAAAAGGAGCAGTTCAACTGCTAAGGAAGGAAACCGAGGGGAACCAATAGACAAGGACTCTCCTAGACATGTAGTTACTCATCTTTTGTTTTCAGATTTGGTAGCTAAGGGGCATGTCATGCTTCCTAAATCTCTTCGTCTCTATCTAAAAGTGGGCCTGCACTCATGTAAGTTATTCTTTTACACTTCTTTGTAATTTTTCTCTCTTCATGTGTGTGTGTTTGGAGAGCATCCTATGTAATTTAATCTTTCAACCTTCACCTTCTCTGGTCCAACTTTTGTTTATTAATATCTTAAATTTGTTTGTGTTTGCTCCGTATTTGTATTCACTAGATTACTAGATCATTATTGGGGTTTATGTATGGATGATAAGGAGTTGTACAACAACAAATTGTGGATTTGTGTTGAAATATAAGTAAACTAGAATTATTTAAAGAAATCCAAGAGAAAAGATTTTTTCAATTTTTTTTCCTTAGAGAGGAAAGGAAAGGTGTTTGCTCTTCTACCCTAGAGCAAATCTCCCTACCCTTGGGATGTTTTCTCTAGGACTTCAATGTTTCTGTGTAATGGAAAGCCATTTTTTTTCGATAAATAACTGAAACATTTTATTAATAGATATTAGAAAGATTACAAGGAATTGGAAAATCCCTTGGGTAGGGTATGGTTAGCACCCTACTGCAGAAAAATACATGACAATGAACCAATACAAATGACTCCTATTAATCCCTTGCTTAGCTAAAGCATCAACCAACCCATTTGCAGATCTTTGCACCAATTCTGTCTTTACATTCATGCTTCTTGCCGGCCAATCAATATGCTTGAGTTCATTTCTGTAGCCCCATATTGCTTTCTCACTGGTTTTAGCCATCCAATTATAACTTTAGAATCACTTTCAGTGACTAAGTTAATGACATTCATTTTTCTCATCCTTTGTAGTCCATGCAACATTGCATAAAGCTCAGCCCTTGTGGAATCCCCATAGCCAATTGGTCCGAAGAACATAGCAATGAGCCAATGATATGTCCTCGCATACTTCTAAAGACACCTGCCACGCTTGAAGGAGTCGGATTCCCTACATTACTCCCATCAAAGTTTAGCTTGATGAAGCCCTCCTTGAGTGGTGTCCAATGTTTACATACATACATACATACATACATACATATATATATATATATATATATATATATATATATATTATTTTCTTTGATGAAGATGCAATCACCCCCTCATTTTTTCTACAAATCATCATGTGAATATGAAGAGAATCGCTCCATGGATTTAATCTGGTGCACCACCTTAGCCATTATGCATTCAAATAAAGTCTCCTGGCCTCTCTCCTTAAAAATTTTTGCATTTCTTCCTTCCCATATTTTGCATACAATAGCAGCCCTTGTGCATCTCCACAAAACCCTCTCTTTTTCTTTGCCACATGAAGGTCTTTGCACTAAATAGCCTTGCTAAACTTGAGGGCTTTGTCCACCTGCAGCCAAAGAGAAAAATCTTTCCCAAATACAAGCAACAAATGAATGTATGGCAGAAAAGAAATGGAAGAGGGGGAAGGGTCAGGTGTGCAAATTGGACATGGAAAAGGCCTATGATATGTTGGATGTCTTTCCTCCTTGAAATACTGGAGAAAATAGGGATGGATAGCTGTTGGAGGACATAGATCAAGGGCTGTCTTAGTTCAGTGCATTACTCGGTTCTAATAAATGAGTTGCTAAAGATTTCTTCCTAGCAAAAAGAGTCTTGAGACAAGGAGGCCCTATTTTCCCCTTCTTTTTCACATTTATTGCTGTGGTTCTAAGTAGATTAATTATCAAGGCTGACATGGACAATGTCCATGATCAGAGGTTGAAGGGTAGGTAGAATAAGGTGGTTGTAACACATTTATAGTTTGGAGATGATATAATCATTTTTTGTGAGGGAAGTGATGAAAATGATTTGTCCTTTTACTCTTCACTATTATATATCTTTCTCTTGGTGTGGTCGATTCACTTAGACACACCACAAATCTGTTCAGTTTCTTTATTTCGAATTGTCCTAACATGGTATCAGAGCAGGTTTATGTGGGAATTAGTTTGGTGAACCAAGGAAAACTAAGGTGGCATTCGGTAGGGCTGAATCAATCACCAAAGACTGAAAACTTGAGCACTCGGTGGTCGTTTGGCTGCACCTTTGAATGGAACCACTGAATCCTGAAAATGCCTCCAAACTCTTTAGGCATTGAGCTACCTCTGAGTGCATTCACAGGTGGCGCACAAAACTTTCATTCCAATGGTGCCCTTCAGAATACCCAAAACTACTCCCGTTGTCTTCCCTTGCTCCATCTCTACTTCACCATAGCCATTGAGAAACTATATACTCTATTATGAAACCTTAATTTCTCAGTTCATCTTCCCTGCTGCTCTACTAGGTATCGTTCTTGTTGAAATAGTAATGGTAGTAACTTGTACTGGTATTCAAACATTGAGATGTTAAGAAAAGATGATGGTTCGAATGAGGAAGAGATTCAATCTACAAAGACAACATAGAAGAGGAAGACGGCAATACTGGTTCCAAAAAGAGAGACAAACAAAACATAAACAGTGGTTTGACGAGCAGTCATCATGGGATTTCGACAAGGGATCTGGGGGATTTTCGAGGAACTCATTGATAGCGTTTGCTAATCGCTTGGCTAATCCTGTCCTACTTTAATACATGTCAAATCAAGCGTACTTGGTTTGCATTTGGGTCGATGAAATGGGCATCTAGCTCCATTTCTATTGGGTGTAATTTATGGAAAAGTATCTTAATTCATTTTATATTATTTTTCAAAATATTATGATCTATTTTATATTTTTAATTTTTTATTACCATTATTTTTTTCTTTTTATTATATTTATAATAATTTTTTATTATTTATCTTTTTTACTGTATTTATTTTATATTATTTTTACTATTTATTATATTTTTGATAATTTTTACTATTATATTTATAATTTTTTACTATTTTATCTTTTCTACATTGTTGGTTCGGCTGTTTTTAGTGTTTATGTGAGTCATATTTGTGTCTTAAGCTCTTAGTTATTGGGCCTAAACTTGTTTAATGTTTTATTTGTTTTATTTGTCTAGGTGTCCCATCACTAATCAGGGGCATTCTAGTCCATTCATCTAATATCATTTTATAATCATATATATAAGATTGTAGGGCCGGCTGAAGAAAGTATGCCGCCTTTCTCAATTCTTCTTCTCTTCTTCTTCTTCTTCTTCTTCTTCGGCTGTTGTATTCCAGCAAACATGGTATTAGAGCACTAATCCGTCTATCTGATTACAACCGCCACCTTTTTTGCTCTTCTCTATTCCTTTTTTTTTTTCTCTCTCTCTCCCATCTTGGCCACTACGAAGAAACCCTAGGGCTGACCGTAGAACATAGCAAGGTCTGTATCTAGGGTTTCCCTTGGTTGTAGGGCCCAAAGGGAGTTTGTTCCAGAAATCGATGCCCTAGTAGACACCTTGCAGCAGGTAGTAGCCATTCGGCTGCTAAGAGAGATCTGTGTGGAACAAATCTAGGTGGAAGGACTGACTTCGACAATCCTAGTGCAGATCGTACGGGTGATCACAGTCTACTACAGTAGAAGTCAAAGCCCAATCTAGTCTAGAAGAGTTCAGCGCAGTACAAAGGAGGATTGTTCTTGGTTTCGGACCTGTTACAAGGGGTTCTCAGACCTGCAACAGCTTCGGTAAGTCTGAAATAGTGTTCTTTGTACTGAGTTTTCAATTGTGATCACTGTAAGAGGAAGGAGATGTCTTCAATATCGGGAGAAGTGTCTTCTAGGGATCATAGAACTGGTGAGAGGTCTCCTAATCTAGAAAATCCAAATCTACACAGCTTGCAGATCACTAGTTTATTGTTGGATGAATATAATTTTAGAGAATGGTCTGTTTCAGCCATGCTCTTCATTACTTCCTGGGAACTTACGGGTTATCTAGATGGATAGAAGGAACCTGTAGTGGGTAGTGCGGAGTATGCAGTATGACGTAAGGAAAATGCTACTGTTATGTCCTGGCTGCTTGCTTCGATGACTTCAAGAGTGGCCAGGACTGTTCAACACTTTCCTACTGCTGCTAAGATTTGGGAGAAAGTCTCTAAAACTTATGGACAGAGAAAGGACACTGCCAGAATTTATAGGCTGAACCAAGACATTGCTGCATTGAGACAAGGAGATATGACAGTTCCAACGTATTTTGCAACCCTAGAAGGACTATGGGAAGAACTTGATCATCATCTCGTTCTTGATTGGGAGAATGCAAAAGACAAGGAGAGGCATGATAAACAAATTGAAGAGGGTAGAGCCTTTAAGTTCTTGGCTGGTTTAGACCCAATGTATGAGAGCATAAGGTCTCAAATTTTGGGAAGGGATGAAATGCCAGATTTACATCATGTCTATTATCTAGTAAGGAATGAAGAAGTTAGGAGGAAAGAGATGCAAGTTGACACTTAAACACAGCCAACCGAACAGCCTATTGAACATTCAGCCCTGATTTCTTCAAACCAAAAGGGGAGCAAGCATTCAGACAAGAGGCATCTTAAGTGCTCTCATTGTGGTGGTGAAAGGCATGTAAAAGAGACTTGTTGGTTTCTTTATCCTCATCTGAAACCAGCTGCGTTAAGGAAAGACAAGAAGCCCCAGAAGAATCAAACAGCAAGTGGGAATCATGTTACTAGTCACAGTGGTGATAGCTTGAAGAACACATCTACAGTTACCTCTTCCCCCATGGGACAGACTGCTAATTCCTCCACTTCTGGATCCTTGGGCTTCACTGGTGATGAGGTAGAGGTCCTTAGTTGGGTCTTAACCCTTCTAAGGACTAATTCCCTTGCTGCCACCTCTCTTGCCATATCAGGTATTGTCTTTGCTTATAGCACAACTAGGTCTATAGACTCTACTTCTTGGATTATTGATTCCGGTGCAACTGACCACATGACACACATGTCCTCTTTATTTTTCTTCTTACCAATTGATGTCTGGCCAAGATAAGATGAGAGTTGCTAACGGTTCCCTCTCCACCATCTCTGGGAAAGGGGGGGTGGACCTAAGCTAGAACCTCTCTCTTAACTCTGTTCTACATGTTCCCAATCTTACTTTTAATCTCTTATCTGTTTCGAATCTTACCAAGAATTTAAACTGTCGCATGACTTTCTTTCCTACTCATTGTGTCTTTCAGGACAGATTGATGAAGAGAATGATTGGGAGCGATCATGAGTGTGGAGGTCTCTACTATTTTGATGCAGACATAAGTTCGGCCTTACAATCACCTGCTACTGGTAATCAGAATAATGAGGAGTCAATAGCTAGGTTACACTTGTGGCATGCTAGGATAGGTCATTTACCTTTTTCATCATTGCAGGGGCTGTTTCCTGAATTATTCAAGGGTATTTCTAGTCAAAGTTTAGTTTTTGAAGTGTGTTAGTTGTCAAAACAATGTAGAACTCTTTATCCAATTTCTAGTTATGAAATTTAAGCTCCTTTTGATTTGGTCCATTCTAATGTTTGGGGCCCTTCACCACCCCTTGTTTCTGTGGATGACTTTCGTTACTTTATCAGTTTTATTGATCACTACTCACGATGCACATGGATCTACTTGTTAAAAGGACGTGATGAAGTGCCACGGATAACCATGGCATTTTGTAAAATGATTGAAACTCAATTTGACAAGAAGATTAAGCAATTCCATTCAGACAATGCTGCGGAATATTTTGAAAGATCCTTGAACCTGTTCATGGAGGATGCCGATATGATACATCAGTCATCTTGTGCTAGTACCCTTCAACAAAATGGGGTTGTTGAGCGCAAAAATACACTTATTGGAGACCACTCGAGCTTTATTATTTCAGCACAAGGTTCCCAAGCACTACTGGTCTCAAGCAGTCCTTACTGCATCATATCTGATAAGTCGGATGCCATCCAAGGTGTTGGGTATGAAAAATCCTTTCTCTGTCCTCTGCCCTAATCTTCCAGATTTTCCTCTTCCACCTAGAGTCTTTGGTTGTGTGTGTTTTATACATGTAAAGTATCCAAAGAAGACCAAGTTGGATCAAGTGCAGAGGCTGAATATCGAGCTATGGCTCATGGTGTTGCCGAACTGCTGTGGCTTAGGACCCTTCTTGGTGAGCTCGAGATAAAGGTCGAGTGTCCTCTAAGGTTGTACTGTGACAACAAGGCTGCCATCAACATTGCAAATAACCTAGTGCAACATGATAGCATGAAGCACATTGAGATTGACCGACACTTCGTTAGAGAAAGAATTGTCTCAGGCTGTACTCCTTCCAAGATGTAGATTGCAGATGTATTAACTAAAGGACTAGCTTCAACGAAATTCTCAAACTTCCTTGGCAAGCTAAACATAACTGACATCCATGCTTAGCTTGAGGGGGAGTGTTGGTTTGGCTGTTTTTAGTGTTTATGTTAGTCATATTTGTGTCTTAAGTTCTTAGTTATTAGGCCTAAACTTGTTTAATGTTTTATTTGTCTAGGTGTCCCATCACTAATCAGGGGCATTCTAGTCCATTCATGTAATATTATTTTATAATCATCTATATAAGATTGTTGGGCCGGCTGAAGAAAGTATGCCGCCTTTCTCAAATCTTCTTCTCTTCTCTTCTTCTTCTTCAGTTGCTGTATTCCAGCAAACATACATTATTTTACTATTTACAAATCTGTTTATTAGATTTTATATTACTTTTTTTTTATTATTATTATTATTAAATGATTATTTGTATATTTAATTTTTTATTATCATTATTTTTATTATTTTATTTTTCTACAATTTTGTTATATTTATACTCATTTTTACTAATTTATCATTTTTAACATTATTTTTAATTTTTATTTATATTATTTGTTGATTTTTTGTGATATTTTATATTTTTATTATTTTTGTAGCAATATCATATTATTTTAATCATTTTCATTTAATTTTATTTAAATAACCACTTGAGGGGTAAATTTGTAAAATGCAAACTTTTCAGACATCACAATATTCAGATTACCAAACAACTCCACTATATTTGGATGTTTACAAAAGCAAAAAAAGCACAAATTTTCCATTGGATCCTTTTAGAGCTTTTCCAAAGTTCTTTTTTTTTTTTTTTTTGCTTTTCAGACTTCAGAGTTCAGATTTACCAAATGCTACCTAGCAATTGAGTTACTATTCCCGCTTATTATTCAAGTTCGATCCTTTTGCCTTTTATTTTAGACTCTTTTCTCTTGTGTTAGGGGTTGTTTTCGTGCCTCTTTTTATCTGTTTTCACTGTTTCTACTCATTACCTTGTTCTGTTTTGATTAGAACTAAGAAATCTGTTTTTTTGGACCTAGATGCCATTCAGATCAGTAAATCTCAGATTTCTCCTTAGTGAGTGATCCATTTGGGCCAAGATTTTAGATCTTTTGTTGCCCTAGGTTGTTCTTTCAGCTTCTAAATTTTGGTGAAGATTGGAATTGGATCTGTATTTCTAGGGGTTTGATCCCTTCTCTGGTATGATACTTCTAGAAATTTTCCCTTTCTGGACTGTTAGCAATTCTACACTCAGCTTCAGATCTCTTGTGACTTCTCTACATCATATTGGTTTGAATGGCTTCCGAACGAGGTGATATTCTTCCCATTAAGTTAGATGGCACTAATTATGCCTTGTGGCAATTTCATTTCTGGTTCTATGTGAATGGAAGGGGCTGTAGTTGTATGTTTATGGAACTGCCACCAAACCTGAGAAACTGATGTGAAAGGCTGCAAACTTGGCAATTTCTTTGATTTCCTAGAAAAAGCTTATCGGCAATCCAGCATCTTGAGACTGTATCATATTGAACGAGATATTTTCTTATAGATAGGGAGTAGGGAAAATTCAAGAATACTATGTCCTAGGGTGACAAAGGAGATGTTTGATTTCCTAGAAAAAGTTTATCAGCAATCCAACATCACGACACTGTATCACATTTAAACAGAGATATTTTCTTATAGACAGGGGGAAAGGAAAATTCAAGAATACTATCTCAGGACGACAAAGGAGATGTTTGATTTCCTAGAAAAAGTTTATAAGCAATCCAACATCTCGAGACTGTATGACATTGAAACAGAGATATTTTCTTATAGACAGGGGAAAGGAAAATTCAAGAATACTATGCGGGTTTTGTTAACCTCTGGACTGAGTGTGAATTTGTTCACATTGGTGAAGCTTGTTGTATCAAGGCTTTGAAGGAACACTTTGATAGGAGGAAAGTGATGCATTTCCTAATGCATCTTTGCCCCGAGTATGAGGTAATAAGATCTAATATCCTTTATAGAGGTACAATACCTAGCCTTGATACCATTCTTGGTGAGCTACTTAGAGAAGAAACTCTGTCAATAAAACACATTCCTACCCTTTACCAATATGATATCACACCACACATCTCACACATGGCAGGTCCCACTTTTTTGGTGGGTCCTAGTCTCATGGTGAGATGTGCGGTATTAGATCATGTTGGTAGAGGGTTGGAATGTGTTTTTTTGACAGAAGATCTCAATTTGTTTTTTTTGTTTTTTTGGCCTCAAATAAGGCCAAACCAAAGGACATATCCAAAGTACAATGTTATGAATGTAAAGAATAAGAGCATGTGGCATCCCGTTGCAGGAAGTACATCTATACATACTAACAAGAAGCATGGACACGTTATTATAGTGTCCTACTAGGCCACCTAAGGGAAATCAATCTAGAGGGAAGAAAAGTCAGCATAGGCCTATCAGACTACTTCATCCTCTAGTGCACAGACCAAGAGTGACACAATTGGTATTATGATGATTGAACAGAAGATTTAGCAATTGATAGCTTTTTCTACCTTTGGCTTGTTTGGTTAGTGTATCTATATTGTGCTTCCCCTAATCATCTTTGGATCATAGGTCTTGGTGCCTCCAATCATATGATGGGGGCTACTTGTGGTCCATCTTCTTACCCTCTTCCCTCTAATAGACATATTGTTACTGCTAATGGTGAGAAGCTTAATATTGTGGGTTGTAAGGATCCATCCTTGTCTAACTCTCAGTGTACCCTTGTCAAACAACTTCAAACTTTGTTTGTACCTCAACTTACTAATTTAATATTTATTGGTCAACTTGTTGAACATGGTTATACTGCCCTTTTCTTACATGATGGTTGTTTGATGTAGGACGAACACACTGGGAAGGTGAAGGGGAAGGGGCGTAGATTGGGATGGTTGTTTGCTTTGGAATTTGAGAAGAAGCTAGCCTCTTCAACCACTAGTTCTTTTTTATTTTCTACTACTGCTTTGTCTTGTAATAATGACTGGAATATCTAACACCGTCGTTTAGGCCATCATTTTGCATAGAACCTTGATTATCTTAAATCATTCGGTTGTAGGCAGTGCTGTCTAAGTAAAAATCATGTTCTACCATTTCCTATCTCCACTTTTCATGCTACTGAACCTTTTCTATTATTACATAGTGATGTTTAGTCATCTCCTCTGATATCCAAAATGGGATTTAGATATTTTATTACTATCATTGTTGATCATACTTGGTATATGTGGATATATTTTCTCCGCAAAAGTTAGATTCCTTTTTTGTGTTTAAACTTTTTCATGCTAGGTTACCAGGCAGTTCAATGCTACAATTCATACCTTAAATTCGGATTTAGGGGTATTACATGGATGGGGAGTTTCTTACCTATTTGTAACATCATGGAATGCATACCCAAAGATCCTGTGTTGGCACTCAACAAAATGGAGTTGCTGAACGCAAGAATGGCTACATCTTGAGTGTTGTGAGAACCCTCCTTTTGGATTCCCATGGTCCCTCAACGTTCTGGGTGGGGGCAGTCAGCATTGCTGTACATTTATAAATCTTCTTCCATCCTTTGTTCTCGGGAACCTATCCCCACATTAGTTCCTTTTTAAAACATCTCCCGACCTTTATATGCTATGTGTGTTTGGATGTATTTGCTTTGTAACCTCCCTCATGAGCATACTAAGCTATTGCCTAGTCTGTGTTATGTGCATTTTTGGGATATAGTTCCGATCATAGGGGATTTATCTTCTATGATCCTAAATCCCATCAAACTAGAATTTCTCGAGTGTATTTTTTCTTGAAAATCTCTCTTTCTTCTTTCTTTCAGCATATTATCAAATTTCTTGCTCCTTCAGTGTCCATTTTGCAATACTTTGAGCCTGTAGGTCCTTTAGAAGCACCATCTCTTCTTCAGTTATTGTGCAAAATTTATTTCCAGAAGTGGGTTGCTACTCTAGTTCCTATTCTTTCAATCTCTCCGTCTCTTCCAAAGCATGGTCTTCATCCACTCTAGCTCCTATATGTATGCCATCTCTTTCTATTACCACAACTTCTCCATCTACTGATGTAACTACCTTAACACCGTTCTACTAGAGTTGCCAGACCTCCTAATCGCTATGGTTTTCCTTCAGACCATAATTCCTTTTCTACTGTGTTGTTTGTCACAGATATTCCTAGATCCTACTAGCAAGCCATTGCTTACACACACTAGAGAAATGCCATGGACTCTGAGATTGATGCTTCAGTCATTGAAAGTCAGTGGTGTATAGGGTGGCTGATTAAAGGGCACAATGGTTTATGGAAGTACAATAATGAGAGGAGGAAATTCAAGTGGCTGGTGCGAGAGATGGAAGTTAAGACATGTTGGGTTAAAAGATCGGCAAATTCCCTAGCTGACGGTTTGGCTAAACAAGGGGCAGAAAGGGATTCACTGTTTTGGGCTAAGTTGTAACTTTAGTGTTTTTTTTTCTTTTTCTCCTTTTCTTGAGGTTCTCTGTTGCTCTTGGAAGATAAGTGTGTTTGTCTTCTTCTTGTAAATCTTCTATTGATGATTTAATGAAAGTGTTATTGATTAAAAAAAAAAAGTCAGTGGGTGTATTTAGTTAAATTGAAGTGTGATGGTAGCCTGCACAGATACAAGGCTAGATTGGTTGCACAGGGGTACAAGCAAGAGTATGGAATTGACTATGAAGAGACATTTGCTCCAGTTGCTAAGGTGGCCACAATTTTTCTTCTCCTTGCTATTTCAGTTGTGAAAGGTTTGGTTATTCATCAGATGGATGTCAAAACTGCATATGAAGCCCCCTTCGGGCTACTGTGATGATCCACATCTTGTTTGCTAACTCAAGAAGTCCCTTTATGGTCTCAAATAGGCTCCCTGTGCCTGATTTAAGAGATTTAGATCTGTTATTACTGATGTTGGATTCACTCAAAGCTCTTTAGACTACTCTCTTTTCACCTCATAGGACCCTCAAGGTATCACCACACTGTTGCTACTTTATGTTGATGATATTCTCGTTACTGGGATGACCAAGATGGTATACATCAACTGAAACTGTTGATATTCTCATTACTGTTGCTACTCTCTTTTTCTTGTACCTTTTCTCAATTTTCAATTCATAGTTACATGTTTCATTCCTAATTTTCTGGCTGGGCTTTGGCTCAACACCTAGGCCCAATTGTCGGACCAGGCTCAAGCTTGGGCATAAACATGTTTTGTTAATATAGAGACAAAGCCCCTGCATGTGAACAGGTCTATGGGGTCAGATGATTTTAAATTTTAGTGTCATTTTTTAAAAGATGCTGGGGCTTTGTCAAATATAATGTAATGGCATTGAAGGAACTTTGGAAGAAAAATTGATTGAGAAGAATGCAAATTCAACCTTCATTTCCCATATTCCTAAGGTGGAGGGAGCATGTAAGGTTAAGGAATTCAGACCAATATGTTTGTTCTCAGGTCCTTCGTTGCCAAAGTTTTTTCAAGAAGATTGAGATTGGTAGTTCATGAGATAGTGAGTCCTACCAAAATGACATTTGTGCAAGGAAGACATTCTAGATGGGGTGATGATTGGTAGTGAATGTGTTGATGTAAAAAGTGGTATGGAGGGGTTAATATGCAAGATTGACATTGAAAAGGTGTATAATCATGTGGGGGTTTCCATTCCGTCCTTACTCTCTCTTTCACTTTTGAAGATTGTGCTACTTTTGTCTAGGATCTTATAATGTCTGTGATTGAGAACTCTTGGAAAATATGCAAGGAGCTTATCCAATGGGCTACTTTAACTTTGATTGTGTCAATTACCTCCTCCGTTGTTTTACTCTTTTCTAAGAATATTCTGTTACTCCTTTCTCCCCATATCACCCAACAAATAGCTGCCTTTGTAGATTTGCACATAACCTTCCCTCTTTTGTTTGATTGCCTCAAAAAGTCTCGGTTGAAAAGACCTACCACAAAAGAACAAGATAAAAATAGATGTGTCAAGGTCTCACCACTTTCCTTACAAAGGGAGCACAAGTGAGGAGAAAAGCAAGCATAAGGCCTTCTTTTTTGCAGAATGTCACACGTATTAACCCCTTGCCAAGGAAAATTTCCCAACAGAAGGCTTGAATTTTTTGGGGGATAGGCTTGCTCCAAATTTCTTTTATAGGGAAGTCCTCAACCAGGTTGCTAGGTGTGGCAAGAACATTAAAGAAAGAGGAACAAGAGAAGAGGCCATCTGCGGAGTCTTTCCAAATTATGGAATCTTCCAAGGATGGGTCCAAAAGAACTTGTCCTAAAAGATCCAGCAAGTGAATTAAAGATGCACATTCATTTTCCCTAAGGCCCCTTCTGAAACCCAGATTCCAATTTACCCCACTTATTGCAGTCCAGTTTCATTTATCTTTAATATATAAAGTAGATACTTGCCTTGGTTTTGGTGCAGGTCATAAAAGTTAAATTTGATTGTATAATGTTTGCTTATATCTTTACCCCTTACTTGCACACCTGCATAACATGTGCCCTTACACTAGTCATTATAAGTTTAATAGTAATCATTTAATTTGTTTATGTCTGTTGTAACAATTCCTTTAAACACATTTAAGAAATGAAACTTTAATTGGACCTTTTTGCTGTTTTACTGTAACAGAAAACCATAGTCTTCAAACCACTAGAAATGAGCATGGAGGAGTTCAGATGCTCTCAAATATTTCAGTTTGTGTATTACATGTTGATGAATAATGCTATAAGCATAGTTGTTAAGCTGACAAGGCGCCCTTGGAGGCTCACCTTGCCTAATCACCAAGAAGTTTTGTGTATTGTGTTCTTAATTTTTTGAGATCATAATTATAAAACAGACATTTTTAAACTAAAACATTCATCTTGTTAGGGTTAATCAACACAAACATTGCTAAATCCTGTATTGAACCCTCAAAGACTTCAGAACCTGAACCAAAAAGTAAGGAAGAACTTAAAATTTTGTCTAATCAACACAAGTTTTGTCTATAAAATAGACATCATCATCATCATCATCATCTTCTTCTTCTTCCACCTTCTATTTTCTTCTTTTCCTATAACAAAAATTGGGGTTCAGCCCCTATATTTTTTTGATTTTCTTTTCTTTCTTCTTTTTCTATACTTCAACATGAAGTTTATACTTTTCTTATGAAAATTATGGATAATTATTAAGGAAATATGGTTATGTAGCCTAGGGAACTACCCTAGGATATATGCTTTTTACTTATAAAAAAATCCATCACCTAGGTGACTTGGTGCCCCCTGTCGCGTAGCCTTGCCTTGGCACCTTGAAAACTATGGCTATAAGTAGAGTGGCCACAGAAAAGGTTTTTTTTTTTTTTCCTTTTTTTCACTTTTATTTGACAAGGAGTTCTTTAATTGTATGTGGAATCTATAAATGATTGACTAGCTAATTTCACCATAAAGGTGTTAGCATTTGTAAGGTCATATAATGTGAAGTTAACATTGTAAAAGGTATTTAGGCTGAGGTAGATATGTGTTATTCTGAGTTCCTTTCAGAAAATGAATATGATCACTTTGGAAACATTTTGTGTTTTAATCATATATTTGTTTTTACTGTTATGAAGCCTTTGTAATGAGTAAACCATGTGTATGTTCAGGGGTTCATGTTAAGAAATGCAATTTTTGTCCAAGGCAGGATATTCCTTCATTTATACTTTCTCCTTGCCAATTAAGGATGCCGGTGAAGGATAAGACTATTAAGGAACTTGACAGTCATGGAAGCCTTTCTACAATGAATGGCTCTCTCAGGACTAGCTTGGGTGACAACACAAATGATGTGGATTGGTCAGTTAATGAAGATTTTGTTACTAGCCTTTCTTCTGGATCTTCTAAATATGCAAATGAAGACCTTGTATCACAGACCCCTATCAAAAGTGGAGCACAAAGTCTTCTTCATGCGTGGTTCATTGCACAAAAGGAGGGGATTGCCTCGAATTCCGGAGTAGTTGTAAGTTCATTGGTTCTGGGAAATGAAACCTTGCTTCACTTTGAAGTGATGGGTCATGAGTTTGGGAATCCTGGAAAGGATCAAGCATCATCTGGCAGTGTGTTAACGAAGAGAGAAAATGCTGGAGAATGTCCAATTGAACTCATATATTTATTGACAGCATTTCAGGAATCTTCTTATTACAGTCAGGCTAGTGTTTATGAGGTTGCCTTCAATGAGGAAAATATGAAAATTGATAACCTTGGAGGCTTAAAATTATTTGATGGAAAGTTGGATTTTGGTGCTCCTATATTTATTGAATATGTTAAAGAGAGAACCATTAACAAAAGCTTCAGTTCCACCATTTCTTCCTTGAGCTGGATGGGGACAATTACGTCTGATGTTATTAACCGTAAGTATTTCTAGTTATGTAAATGGTACAAAGGAGGTTGTTCTACTGCCATTTGTTCTGAATATGTGATGTGTGTTAGGAGTGGAGTTCATTTAAGAAATATTTTTTTTTATAAATCATGCAAAACTGTTTTTGATTATCAAAAGGATATTTATTTATTTAGAGAGAAAAAACCTTCTGTTGGAAGAAGCTAATATCAACCGACAGTGCAAGTGTAATATAATTTTATAAAAAAAAATATAGCACAGCAGCATATTTTTTCGATAAAGGAAAATTTCTTTTAAATAAAAATGAGTTTTTTGATCAGTTGAAAAGAGTTTTATTAATGCAAATTTGAAGATTACAAGAGGGTGGGTATAAATTCCACCCCAAATAAAAAGGAGTTACAAGGCTAATAGGACATTATACAAATACAAATACCTTACAACCTTGACTGCAGAAACCTTTTTCTTAATAAGTTAAATTTCTCATTAGAAGAAAAGGGAAATTACTGTAGAAGGTTTATATATTTCACCTATGGAAAATGGTAACATCTCATAAATAATTCAGCTCAAGTATTGGATCCAAATGATGTTCTATTCTTGTCTTCAACCTCAAGATGAACCATTAGCCACTCCATCCATGCAAAATTGTTTTTTTGAAGAGGTTAAATTTGAATTTTATTACTATACTGAACTTACAATGACTCAAAAAAAGTCCTCTATACAGTGAGTGGCCTGTACAGACTATAATCTTTATACAGTGATCAGCTGTCCCAATCCCAGCAGATGTATGGTGTGTACAAGTTTGAGAATACTAAGCTGTTTCATTTCTCTCCTGGAAGATGGCCTTAGATTTTCTTTCATATTCAGTTATACACTGTTTCTTTCTTTTTTTTCCTTTTTTTTCAACGCAGGGTTGAAAGTTCTTTTGTCTCTGGCTTCTGGGAAGTTTTTTGGCACTCACAATCTTCCTTTCCCTGGACATGTTCTCATATATGGACCTCCGGTAAGTTCATTTTATGGAGTTTGATGCTTCTTTTCTTTGAGTTGAATTTGGATTTTGTTACTTTTTTGTTTAATAATTTTTTTGGAAAAGATAGCTTTTAAAAGTATTGTTTTATGATTGTGTCTAAAGAAAAATTGTTCATGCTGTTATTGATAAAAAAAAAATTGTTCATGCTGTTGGCTTTCAGTCTTGATGCAATTTGTACTATCTATAGGCTATAGCAGTTTATGTTCTTTGCTATCCATCTTTCTTTAAATATTAAGTTAACAGTTTCAGTTTGAAGCTTAGTGGAGCTTTCTATGATATTGTACATGACAATCATTTGGCCTGCATTTTCTCTGCTATTCCTTCATGTTCCTTTGGAAGGTTTGTAGCATTCCGTTGCTGTCAATGAACTTTTGATCACACAACTGTGCTTCTATGGTTCACCATTGATAAACAAGAAAATCTGATCCATGTAGGAAATATTATGGTGAAGGTTTCTGTAAACCTTTTATGCACTTGAGTGTTACGTGATCCTCAAACCACTTGGTTGAAGAAGGTAGAAGAGGAAAAGGGAGAAGAAGAAACAAGTGGGCATATGTGAGTTTGAGAGAGCCAAAGATCATGGGCAGTTAACCCATTCATTGATATTTATAATGCATAGTACAACTCCAATTGCTCCCCAAGTATAAAGAAATGTCTAATAGATAAAATGAAAAATAATTGAACATTCATTATCAATTTGCGCATTGAAATCAAGTATGCTCATTTTGACTAGTGAACCATTAAAATTCAACTTATATACACCATTGTTAGAATATATGCAGAATACACTTCACTAGAAGCTACTTTTCCCTGTCAGAATGTCAGTCAATCTCCATATGCGTAGTCCAATTTGATTGGACTATGGTTGTCATTAATGTTGATTGCTGCTTGGTTATCACAATATAGTTGCATAGTTCCTTTAAAGCCCAACTCCTAGATTTGGAAGAAGAATACTATAAATATTCTAATAAAGGTTTAAAATGTTGGTTTCAGTGGAAATATTGGTCATCCAAATATAGGAAAGATGTTGGAAATGTCTGGAATGCTATATGAAAATATTGTAAAAATTATAGACATGGAGGATTGTAAAATATGTGAAAATATTGATTTCTACTTTGTGTAATGGCTACCATCCTAATTGAGTTCATCTTTGTGACTTTTCTGATAACAATAAGAAAGAAATTTATTAAGATAAAAGAAGAATAATACAACAAGGTGATAAAATATCACCCTGTAGAAGGAAAAAATCCCAAATACAAAAACCCACTTCTAAAGTTGAAGCGGAAAAAAAAAAAAAAACACACTTCTAAGACCAAAGAAACATAAGAATTCAACATCTAACTATAGAAGACATCCAGAACAGAAAACCCAAAGCCCTAATACCAAACAAACTAGAATACAAAAGCCATCTTCCCACTAATACAACAAATTACCCAAAAATACCAATCCACAGGACCATCAATCCCAAAGATTAAAAGAGACCTTCCCAAATGACTACTATGCAAGCAAAAATCCATTTACTCAACTGCCTCCTGAATCTTGACCTGGAACCTCTTTGCTTTTCTTGGTAGTTTTCTTTCTTTTCACTTTTTTCTGGGTCCCATTCCAAATAGTTTCCCTTTTCTTGCAAAAACTTTTGATACCTGGGCAATTCGCTGACTCTTCTAACTGCATTAAGGATATTCTTAAGAACCCTTGGGTCCTTATTTTTTCTAACAATTCTTTGTAACTCCAGTATGCTATTCTTTTGAAAAATCCGGTCTTCTAACCTCTTACTAGCCCCATTAGTATCAAGCCTTAAACCTTCAGGAGGTATCAAACCATCTTGATTATTTTTTTTTGATCAATAACACTTTCATTAATTCATCAGTAGAAAATTTACAAGTGGAAGACAAACACACTTATCTTCCAAGAGTCACAAAGAACTTCAAGAAAGGAAAGAAGAAAATACAAAGACACAGGGACACTAACATTACAACTTAGCCCAAAACAAGGAATCCCTTTCTGCTCCTTGTTTTGCTAAACTGTCAGCTAGGGAATTAGCTGATCTCTTAATCCAACATGTCTTAACTTCCATCTCCCGCACCAGCCATTTGAATTTCCTCTTCTCATTGTTATACTTCCAAAGATCATTTTGTTCTTTGGTCAGCCACCCTATCACCACCTCTGAATCCCCTTCAATTATAAGTTTCTTGATGTTCAATTCGTTAGCTTTCCGGGCTCCTTCCATAACTGCACATATCTCAGCTCTAAGGAAGTTACCCACTCCAATTGGACCTAAGAACATAGCAGAGATGACCCCATTTTCATCTCTAGAAACACCCCCGATCCCTGATTGTCCCGGGTTTCCCCTACTGCATCCATCAAAGTTTAATTTCAAGAATCCACTAGGTGGGGAGGTCCAAGCCACACTCATTACTGACTTGGTCTGCGTGCAACTTGCAATTTTACCCCACTTCCTCAACATGTCATTCACAGTGTAATCTGTGAATGTTTCCAGAGATTTCAGCCATTGTACCGTCCTAAACTGTATGATAGCCCTCAAATCTGCTGTCCCTCTCCGAGTTTCTGAGAATATCCTAGAGTTCCTTTCTTCCCACAGTGTCCAACATACTGCAGCCCTTAGTCCTCTCCACATTGTCCTTCCCCTTTTTAACCGCCACCTGAAGGAGGGGGCAAAAAGGCCCTGCATGTTTGATGGGGGATTCCAGCTGCTTCCAAATAAGGAGAAAGCCCAATCCCACAATGACCTCACGAAGTGGCACGACATCATTAGGTGAAAACCAGTCTCCCCATTTGCTTTACACAGAACACACCACTGAGGTGACAAGCAAGTATTGGGTCTCTTCTTTTGGAGTAGATCACCAGTGTTGATTCTTTCCAGATAGGCTTCCCAACAAAAACTACCAACCCTAGGAGGTATAGCTCTGCACCAAACCTCACCAACAGGAAAAGGGGACAGGGTAGGACTGGTGGACTGACTTAAGACTGAAGAACGAAGCACAAGAGAAAATGCCATTGGGGTTAGGTGTCCAAATTCTAGAATCTGCCCTAGTGGGGTCTAAGACAACGTTATCAAGAAGTGCAAGAAGGCTCGAAATACAGTCGAAGTCTGAATCCCTCAAATCCCTTCTTAGACCCAAGTTCCACCCAATTCCAGAAGTGGAAGAGGACGGGGTGGTGAAAGACGAGATCGGCTCATTTTTCAAATCAGAAAGAGCGTACAAAGACGGAAACTGATCCTTTAGAGGGGGGCTCCCCACCCAGGTTTGTTCCCAAAATTTTATGGAGTTACTGGAATTCAAGTCATACCTGATATTAGGAATGAAAACTGGTAGCAGGTCATGAATGGCTTTCCAAGGAGAATTGCTTGTGATCCAAGCTCTGATTCTAGCGTCCCATCCGTTATGCTCCAGCCCATGAATACTTGCCACTATTCTAGCCCATAGCTTCTCCTTCTCCATAGGAAACCTCCACAACCACTTCCCCAACAGAGTCATTCCTTCTCCTAATACTCCCAAGCCCCAAACCACCACACGACTTACTCCTGCACACTATTTCCCAACTAACTCTATGATCCCTCTTCTCTTCTCCCAGCTCCCACAGGAAATCTCTCATTAACTTCTCTAATCTGTTAGCAATCTTCACTGGGATTTTAAACACTGACATGAAGAAAATGGGTAAGTTAGCAAGCGTGGCCTTAATTAATGTAATTCTCCCGCCAAGAGAGAGGTAATTCTTTTTTCCAGGATACCAATTTTTTTTCAAACCTTTCCATCACCGGGTTCCAGAAGCTCTCTCTCTTGGGATTATCACCTAATGATAATCCTAAATAGTTCAGAGGCCACCCCGTGACTTCACACCCCAGCACTTCAGCACTCTCCCTGATCTCTCCCTCCTCCAAATTCACCCCCACTACACAGCTTTTCCCAAGGTTAACCTTCAAATTGTACAGTTGCTCAAACTGTTGTATCACTGACTTTAAATTCCTGATAAACCTCACATTACCACCTTCACAAAACAGAATCGTGTCATCAGCAAACTGTAAATGTGTGGGGGTGGTTTCCATCCTCCCAACCCTCCAGCCTCTAATGAGCCCCCTAGAATATGCTCTGTGAATCAATTTACCCAAAACCTCTGCAATTAAAATGAACAAGAAAGGAGAAAGGGGGTCTCCTTGTCTTATACCCCTACTGGCTAGAAAGAAATCTACCACTGTCCCATTCACTAACACTGAATAATGACAATTCCGGACACAACCCATGATCCACTTACACCATCTAGCACCAAACCCGAATTTGGTTAAAACTTTCCTCAAGAACTCCTAGTCCACCAAGTCATAAGCCTTTTCCAAGTCCAGCTTACAGACCACTCCTTTCTTATCCCTCTTAAAGCTCTCCACACTCTCATTAGCAGTTAAAATCTGGTCTGTAATTTGTCTTCCACTAACAAAAGCTCCTTGATAGTGTTCAATGATATCCGGAATTACCTTCTTCAGCCTCAAAGACAATACTTTTGCAATGATCTTGTACAAGCTATTCACCGAGCTTATTGGCCTAAAATCCTTCGGGTGGGATGCATCTTTCTTTTTGGGAATTAAGGCTATAAATGTAGAGTTCACACCCGGATTGACAATTCCTCTCCTGAAAAACTCCTCAAACACCCGCAAGAGATTATCTTTCAAAATATCCCAACATTCCTGATAAAAAGCCATTGTAAACCCATCCGGCCTTGGAGCTTTTGTTCTATCCATAGAAAACACAGTCTCCTTGATCTCTTCTATATTAAAGCTTCTTTCCATCCTTCTCCTGTTCTCCATCCCTACATCTGGCCAATCCAAACCTTCTACCCACACCCTTCTACTCACAGGCCTTCTTAGAATAGATTTGAAATGCTCCACACAGGCCCTGGCAATCTCTTCTTGCTGTACTAACTCAACTCCCTATTACCAATTTGGAGATAAAGTTCTTCCTTCTCCTGCCATCTGCTAGAGAGTAGAAATACCTAGTGTTTCTATCTCCCTCTTGCAGTCATTTACACCGAGATTTTTGCCTCCAGCTAATTTCCTCCTTGTGCAGGCAATCCTCTAACTGTCTTCTCAATTCTCTCCTGAGGTCATTGTTTTCCTCTCCAAATTCTCCCATTTCCTCTTTAAAGTCAATGCTTTCAATCTTCTTCATCAAGTCTCCCTTTCTTTCTTCTGTCCTCCCGAACTCCATCAAGTTCCACTCCTTAATTCTTGCTTTTAAGAATTGTAGTTTCTTATGGAATTTTAACCCCTCCCACTCCACCGACGGGTTACTCTCATGCCACCACTCCCTCACTTTGTTAGTAAACCCTGGATGCAGTAACCACATATTTTCAAATCTAAAGGGGGTAGGACCTCCACACCTTCTTTCCTCCTTGCATAACACTATGGGCTAGTGATCCGAGGTCTCCCTTGGGAGAGCTCTAGCATCCAAGGTTCCCCAATGTTCTTCCCAATCCAAAGAGAACAGGAATCTATCCAGCTTAGAGCAAATGGGTCTAGATTGGAGATTTGACCATGTAAATGCCTTATGTGCTAGGGGAATCTCTTTAAGCTCAAAGGCATCCACAAAACTGTTAAACTTCCTCATGCTTTTTGTTACCCTCTGGTTAATCTTATTGGACTCTTTCGAGAACCTTATCACATTGAAGTCCCCACCCATGCACCAAGGCCCATCCCACAACCCTCTAACATCAGCCAGTTCCTCCCACAGCTCCTTTCTCTCTCTATAATCATTCGGTCCGTAAACATTTGTGAGCACCCACATATAATCATTCTCTTGCTGCTTAAACTTCATGGAAACCGAGTACTTTCCGATCAACTCCTCCATCCCTTCAACCACATCCCTCTTCCACATTGTTACAATCCCCCCGAAGCACCCCATGATGGAGCCGCCACCCAGCTAATCCCCCTGGCTTTCCATACACTCCTTGCCCATTTGTCACTAAACTCCATTCTCTTATACTCTTGCAATAGCACGATGTCTGGGTCATACCATCTTATTACCTCTTTTATTGTTGCTCTCTTCTTCGCACTCCCAATTCCCCTCACATTCCAACTAAGAATCTTCATTCCGCTTCTTTTTACAAACCCCTTGCCACCTACCCGCTACTTTCCCCCTTTCCTTCTATCTCCTTTTACCTCGAGCTTCTTGTCTCCTTCTACATCTCTCTTTAGTCTCTCTACTTCACTCAACCTCCTCTTCTTTGTTATGATCTGCATCTTCGTCTTCTGTAAACTTTCTTTCAACTCGTTCAAATTCTCCAACCTACAGCCCAACTTCCCTACAAATTCTGCTTTCGTGTCTTCTCTCACCGATTCCACCACCCCTACCCTTCCTACAAAATCCCCTTCATCTCTATTCACCTGCCTTTCCTTCCTCTCCTCTATTCCCACCTCAGTTCTTTCCTCTCCAACCTTCCTCCCCTTACTGTTACCTCCCTCCTTCCTTGCTTTCTCCCCGTAAACCTCTCCATCTCTACCCTCATTCCTATCCCTCCTCTCCATTAACCCCTCCTCTCTTCCTTCCTCCCCTTCCCTCTTTCATATCAACTGCCCTTCCACATCCTTAAACACTCTTTCAATGATTTCCCACACTTGTCCACTTCTATAACTTTCTTCCCGCACTTTCCCACAATCCTTCCTTCCCCTCTCCCCCTCCTCAGAGAGCCCGCCTACTAGCTCGGCTGCATATTCATGGGCTACAGGACATGGTACAGGAACGGAATCTGGAACCAAAGACACAGGAGACACAGTAGTAGCACAAACCGAAATCACATGGTTACCTGGGACTAGAGGACAAGCTAGAATAGGACTGCTCTCGGCCTCCTTCTCTTGTTCCGAAGGTTGGTAAACATTTATCTTCCTGAGTTGGTTGGGAAGTACTTCTGTCCTTTGGTCAACCTGGTGATCTTTCCACTCTACCCCTGTGTCACCCCTAGATAGCATATTCCTTCTCTGCTTCCGGTTCTCCCGGTTTTCCCCTTCTGATAAACCTTGTGCACTCTGTGGTCTTGGGAATGAGATAATCCGATTGCAGTCTTCACCCTGGAATAATCTTGCAATATTCCACCCTTCCATATCACCTCCAACACAGCTGCCTTCATCGTTTACACTGCCCACGCTAGAGCCATTGACAGAAAGGTCCTCCGGTTCACCATCGTCTTCACCGCACTGCACCCACCCTTCAAACTTCTCTTTCTTCTCTTCAGTTCTTCCCCTAGTGAAGCTTAGCTCCGGCCTCTCTGAGAAGCCTCGCACGGGGCTAAGCTCCTTCAAGCTGCGTCGGGAGACCCACTGTAACGCCCTCTTCTTTCCTGGTTTCCGACGCTGCGCGCATTCCCCCTTTTGGCTCGCGGCTGGGGACGATGATAGACCGAAACCGATGTCTATCATAGTCGAAACCCCAGTCACATGTTTCTTTTGTGGCTCACGTGCCTTATAAACAATCTGGGTCGGGCCTGCTGGCCTGTTTGGGCCTTTAAGAATACCATTAGCAGCCCACATGGGCTTTTGCTTTGGCCCATTTGTAAGCACCCACGAACTCACGTGACTTTTAAGAAGGTCACGCGCGTCCAGCCCTGACCCCGGTTTGGTTCTAACAGGTTTAAGTTCAAATCTTCCTTGGCCCAACCCCTTTTCCCTGTTCAGAACAGTCTTGGTGCCAGTTACAACCTGTGCAAAGGACCTGCCACCCTCCAGCTTGCTCACTTCTTCCACACACGAAAATCCCACCCCCTGCCTACTACCCTTTTGTTTCTCCAGCAAATGTTTTTCCATTTTAGTGAAAATGCTTTTCTTGTTTGAATCCTCCAACCCTTTCTTGCCACGCAGCTCTTCTTCTTCAATCTTCTCATCTCCCTCCATACGAGCCTCTTTCCAGAGCATCGATTCAGTGGATGAAGCCAGCCACACTGAGTAGCACTGCCTTTCTTTCGACTAGCACCTCTATCTTCTGAGGTATCTCCTCAGGTTTTACTCCATTCAATAAAATGGAAGCTGAACGAAGGTCTCCCCAAAAGGCCCCTCCTAGTGATCCTCCACATATCAAAGCAATGGCTTCAGCAGTTTCTTGCTTCCACAAATGAAAGGGAAGACCTAACAGACACACCACCACTCAACTTTAACCTTGCTGTTAACAGATCTGCAACTTTTCTCCAGTCAAGAATGGGAGCTGAAGCTTCAACTATCAATTTACTTTCCCAATCCCCTCTTTGTATGTTTACTCCCATTCTGTAATTACCTGCCCCAGCTAACACTAAAGGAGTCTCTTGCTTAGTCTTGTTCACCATACTACTAGACCTGCTTATCTTCCTTTTTACTATTGCTTCTCTTTTTACACTCCTGTGTTTCAGCAGTTCACATAAGGCGTCAAGAACTGCCTTCCAGCCCTGACTCTTCCTTCCATCTGGAAAGCAGATCATCTGCTTTCTACCCTTGCCAAAAAATTCTGTCAAGGAGATAAAATAACCTTTAAGGTTTCTTTTACACTCTACAACAACCCTTCTTCTAGATTCTGAGAAAAGCTCTTACCAACTATTTTGCTTGCCTTTGTTACTTGCACCTTCCACAAACTCCTTGAGCCCTTCAATTACCCCCAGTCCTTCTAATAGCACCATCCCTCTCTTTGCTTCCCTGATCTTCAAGCTCAGCTGACCATTTAATCTCTGTTCCTCAAATAGGAGTTCCTTAGATTCAATCTTCAAAACTTTTTTCCAATGGCCTACCTCCACAAATTCTCCCATCTCAGCTCCTCCCCCTCTCCCCCTCTCACCCTCTCAGCAACCTTCTCTTTGCTTCACCCTCTCACCCTCTCACCCTCTCACCATCTCAGACAAAGGCACCAGATGAAAACACAGTTCCTCTCCCTCTCACCCTCTCAGCAACCTTCTCTTTGCTTCACCCTCTCACCCTCTCACCCTCTCACCCTCTCACCATCTCAGACAATGACACCAGATGAAAACACAGTTCCTTTCCCTCTCACCCTCTCAGCAACCTTCTCTTTGCTTCACCCTCTCACCCTCTCACCATCTCAGACAATGGCACCAGATGAAAACACAGTTCCTCTCCCTCTTACCCTCTCACCCTCTCACCCTCTCAGCACCAGATCTCAGCACCAGATCCCTAAACACAGTTCCTCTCCTCTCCTTCAACCCTCCCTATGGTTATTATTTCATCAATCTGTTTTTGTTTTTCATCAAACCATCTTGATTATCATCATTCCTAGTAAAAAATCTGTCCTATTAGAATCTGGAGTATCTTCCTTCCTTACCATCATAGGTCTTGATAGTATGGCCGGCCAGAAATAAGAGGAAGAGAAGAGAAGAGAAGAAGAAGAGAGAAGAGAGAAGAGAAGAGAAGGGATTTGCAATGTAACAGTGCTGGCGGCGCCAGCCTTTATTATAATATATATAGGGCGGCAGAAATAACAAGGGAAAAGACCCTTGTGCCCCTGAGTACAATAACAGACATAACAGAAGTGAAAAAACGAAATAAAAAGACACTTTAACTAGCCAAACAGACCCTACCACCAACAACTAAATTATTTTAACACTCCCCCTCAAGTTGGAGCATAGACGTCAATCATGCCCAACTTGTTACACAAATCTTTGTGCCGCATATGATGAAGACCTTTGGTGAAGATATCTGCAAGTTGTTCTTCTGAACTGACATATGGTGTACACACTTCTCCATTTTCAAGTTTCTCTCTAATAAAATGCTTGTCCACTTCAATGTGTTTCGTCCTATCATGTAGGACTGGATTAGCAGCAATATTGATGGCAGCTTTATTGTCACAGTAGAGTGACATAGGATTGCTCACTGTGAAACCCAGTTCACCTAACAGATTTTTTATCCACATGATTTCAGCAACCAGGAGCCGTCGCTCTATACTCTGCATTAGCACTAGATCTAGCCACCACACTTTGTTTTTTACTTCTCCATGTGACTAGGTTTCCTCCTACAAAGGCACAATATCCACTGGTAGACTTTCGGTCATTGACTGCTCCTGCCCAATTTGCATCAGTATATACTTCCACCTTTAAGTGACCATGTTTCTGGAACAACAAACCAGCTCCGGGAAACTTCTTGAGGTATCTCAAAATCCTCTTTGTAGCTTCAAAGTGAGTTGTTCTAGGGTTGTGCATGAATTGACTAAGGACACCCACTGCATAGGCAATATCAGGCCTGGTCATAGACAAGTACAAAAGTCTCCCCACGAGTCTCTGGAACTTCTTCACATTTTTCAAAAACTCTCCCTGAGCATTCATACTGTTTATCCCTTCTTTTATGGTGTTTCCCTTCTCACAATCTGCAGAACTATTCAGATTTTTTCCCTTATTTAACCTTTGTAAACCACCCATTCGCAAATCTCCTTGTTTGCTTCTCTGTCTTTGATTCATTTCCTTCTAGTGTGCTTTTGAACACTGCTTCTCTTTTCCAACTTGAAGCATCAACCCTACACTTTCTCCTCTGCCCCCTTAATCTTTTTCTTCAACATTCCTTCTGCATATCAGTGATTTCAATCCACCCTTTTAAGCCAAACTCTGCATTGTGTTTTTGTATTTCAACTTAGATTCTCAGAGCTCAGTCCATTGCCTCTAGGAAATGGCCAATGAAGCAATGAAGCAAGACATGCCCTGTAGACTCTTTCTTTTTTTTTTTTTGTGAAAAAGGTAAAGATTTATTAGATCCAAGCAAAGCATGACACAACAAGCCCCCGGCCGGGAAAAGAAAACACAATACAACAGAGTTACAACTCCCACAGTCTTATAGCTCTCAGCAAGTATGCCAAGACCTGAGGCTGAAAGCCTTTAGCAGCTGAAACTCAGGACACCAGCTTTCCAAAGGAATTGGAAACCAACTCCTCCACCTTTGAAGCTTGATGGAACAGCCTTCTGTTTCTTTCAGCCCAAACAGTGCTGAGACTCAACTTGTAAATTGGTTTGTTTTATGGGTTTTTGTATTTAGTGGTAGCCATTTTTGTATAGTTTTTTAGATAGGTCTGGGAGCTAAAGTGACTCATTTGTGCTGTAACTCTTTTCTTCTTTGGGTATCTCATGGCTTTTCCTTTTTCTTCCCTGGGAGTTTTGCTTGGATTTCTCATATACTTCTATATTCTATTTTCCTCTTTCAACCTAATTTTCCCTCAGAAAAATCTTATTATTGGTTGAAAATAATTATGCCTTGATATCATAAGCATGTAACTAGTCATAGCCATGATAAATATTGACTTCGCTTTGGTCTGCTTATGCTGCTGCTGCTGTGTATCTGATGGAAATTTGAGAAATGGGTTACATTTCTCTGTGTTTTATTCCTGTTTGTCAGGGTTCTGGGAAAACATCACTAGCCACAGCCGTTGCAAAATTCTTTGAAGAGCATGCAGAGATCTTGGCACACATGTATGAAATTTATTAATTCTTGACTTCCTTTATCATTTCTCTATACAATTACTTAATCTGATTTTAGAAACTTGAAAGGTCTATGGACTTAAACTCGGCTATTATGGACTGATGAAATTTTTAAATACAACATAAAGGTGTGGGCAGCAAAATATTGTGAAGTTTTCTGTAACTGTGTCTGCAGTGTTTTTGTAAGCTGTTCCAATTTGGCTCTAGAGAAGACACAGACTATTCGGCAATCACTTTCTGGCTACATATCTGAAGCTCTGGATCACACACCTTCTCTTGTAATATTTGATGATCTTGATAGTATTGTCTCATCTTCCGACTCTGAGGGATCTCAACTTTCAAGTTCAACTGTAGCACTGGTGGAATTTCTCACTGATATGATGGATGAATATGGGGTACTATTTGTGTTTCTGAATTATATGTCAGACATTTACAATGGTTGTTGCATTAAGCTCAGTCCATTTCTGATTGTGGAATTGGGCCATTTTATCTATTATATAACTAAACTTTGTCTTTACATTATTTAGGAAAAGAGGCACTGTTCATGTGGAATTGGGCCAATTGCGTTTTTGGCATCTGCACAATCTCTTGGAAATTTGCCACAATCCTTGACCTCTTCAGGTTGTTCTGTACTTTCCCACTTTTCTATTGAGACAAAATGTATAGTATAATAGAAGAACTTGATGAAATAACTTGGTAGGATGATTTATGATTTGGTTAGTTCCCATGATTTGATTACTTATTTGTCAATGTGGTTTGTCTCAGGGAGGTTTGATTTCCATGTGCAACTCCCTTCTCCTGCTGCCTCAGAACGGACAGCTATATTGAAGCATGAAATTCATAAACGCTCCTTAAGATGTTCTGATGATATCCTGTCAAATATTGCTTCTAAATGTGATGGATATGATGCATATGATTTGGTATTGTCTTTTGATAAATTACTTCTGAAAGTGATCATTTTCTCCATTATAAATGGATGTTCCCCTTCCATCTACAGGTTCTTCAAATCAAGATTTGTGTTTCTATTGTCCATGAAACATTTAGTGCAGTAAAAATACATTATGTTGCTTGAAATCTGGAAATGAAAAAGTAATGGAAATATACAAGATAGTTGAGGAATCTTTAGTTTGAATTCTTTGTATTAGAAGATTCAAGGGTATTGTGCCATTGAACTGTGGAATCATACTGGACAATAATATTACCTTGAAGAGCAACCGATTTCTTATTTAGTTGTTCAATAGGGTATTAAAGTGACACTTATAGACCTTGCAAAAAATCCTTCTGAATTTTTCCTAAAATCCTTTGTTTGTGAAGCAATAAAATTGTAATAATTATTTTTTTTAAAGAACTGAGCAAACTCTGATCTCCTGAACATATATTTTTTTTCAGTAACAAACTAAAAAATACCAAAGTTGAATTTGTAGCTAGAGAAGACTCAATGAATGAGCTTACATGATGAAGATATGCCATGAATGAACAAATCCTTCCCCATGCATTTCTTAGAAAGGCTATGTATAGGACAGCTTTCCTATCTAGGAGTCCAATGAATGAGCTGTTCATCCTAGAGGCCAATAATCTTGCCTCCTTGTCAAGTATAGCAAGTTCTATGGGCTTTCCAAGAAAGGAAACATCCATCTTATTGTTGCCCATGAATCACCTTCTATTGGTATTGTTCCCTGACCCAATAAATGATCCTTTAAAACTATGTAGGTGAGTCAAAGTTTCTGCTTTAATGATATTCTCGTATTCAATTGGTCGATAACAAAGCACCTTGATGTCACCTATCTCCTTGATGTAGGACTAAAAGGATAATTCCGCTAAAGATAATTCTAAATAATCAGGATAATTTTCTAGAAACATAGAATAATTAACAAACCTTCAAGAGATCATTAGAATAACTATAATTGCACATTTAAGGCTCAAACCATAGCAAAGAACCATATAAATCAAATAGAAAAAAATGAAAAGACAGTAATAAGTATGTTTCTCTTTGTCTTCCTTTCGGTGTTAAGCCATATTCTCTTCTTTATATATGTCAATTATTTGCCATTTTAACTTTTTTCGTTATTGTTATTATATGTTTTGATTAGATCGAAAATACACTTTTGTAGTTATATGCATTTTTCTGTTTCTTTTGCATTAAGTGACTTAGTAAGTGAATCATATCAAAGTAGTAAGCCATTTATCTAATCACCAATTTCTTGCTGGTTCTTTTAGAAAAATATTTTTAAAAAATTATGATGGTTTTAATGAAATATTGAACAAATTTTAATAAAGGGCAATTCATCAAAATAATTCTAATAAAGGGCAGCCCAGTGCACTAGACTCCCGCCAGTGTGGGATCTGGGGAGGGATTAGTTTACGCAACCTAACCCCTAGACATACAGAGGCTATTTCCAAGATTTGAACCCTGGTCACCCAGGTCGCAATGGAGCAAACCAATCATTGTGCCAAGGCCCACCCTCTCTAGGCATTGAAATTGAAAAATAAATTGTAATATTTTTGTAGAGAAGATAGGCCAAATGATCCATAACTGTTTTCTTATTTTGTTTCTTTATGTTCTTTTCTGTAATGGGCCTCAACTTGGGCCTTTTTTCTCTTATGTTATGTATTTTTAATTATTCGCCCAACTAAGGGCCTCTCTATAAATTATTGAAATTAAGTTAATGAAAAAGGGATTAGGGGTGTAAGAGGAGATTATGTTCGAAAATCTCTCTCTGAACCCTTATTGCCGCCATCTTCTTCTTCCGCTTCTCTCTTCTTGAATCTTGATTTCTGCTGTTCTCAATCACTTTTCTGCAGCTTTTTAAACAGTCCATTCTTTTTAGAATGTTGTTTTTCTTCTTGGTATTAGAGCAAGCTCTTCTTTTCTCTCTTTTCTCCTCTTTTTCCCATACACAGTGTGTATGGAGAACTGAATCGGATGAATAGTTAAAAAAATATTTTTTCGACCAGTTTTTAGTGGTTTTTGGAGAGAAGGCTACCTTTGTCGTCCTCTTGACAGTATCAAGTGTGTTGCCTGAAACCCTAATTAATTGGAGAAATCTACTTGCGGTCCCCATGGGGAGTTTGACCTTGGCGCTCAATGACTAAAAGACTCCTTGTTCTTCATCTTGAAGATCGATTCAAGTTGCTTGGTGTTCTGTGGTCTACAAGGTGTGGGCCATGCGGCTGGGTTTTTTCTATTTCTCCCGAGTTCCGAGTGTGACACAATTAATAGGTACGGCTGCATAGAGGTTGATTCACAACACAATTTTTTTTTTCTGTCTTCATTGACTGTTATTTGAAGTTATTAGAAACTATTTTTGAAGTGTTTTAAGAAGATGGATCCTTCAGAAGTTGAAAACAAGCATGTTGCTGAATTCGGACAGGTTCTCGGAGCCTCTGTTGATTCTCTACTGGCTGTGACCATAGTCAAGCTAGATGGAACTAATTATCTGGCATGGTCACAATCAGTAAAAATTCATATATGTAGTAGAGGCAAATGGGGTTATATCTCCGGGAGCAAGAAGGCTCCCTCAAAAGATGATCCATCCTATGAAAAATGGATGCAAGACAACTATACTGTAATCGGATGGTTAGTGAACTCAATACAACCTCAAAGTAGTCAACACTATTTGTGGATGAATTCAGCAAAAGAAATATGGGACAATGTTGCTGAAACCTATTCCTAGAAACTAAATGTAGCCAGAGCATACAAGCTAAGGAGTGTGAAAAATTTAAGGCAGGGGGAGAAACCTTTGGCCGTTCATTTCTCAATACTGAAATCTCTTTGGAAAGAAATTTACTTGATGGGAGCTGTAGCCTGGGAAAGTTCTAATGGTGCCGAAACCTACAAGAAACTTGTTGAGAGAAATAGGGTGTTTGAGTTTTTGACGGGGCTGAATCCCGAGTATGACATCACAAAGCAGAACATCTTATCCAAGGATAATGTTTCATTGTCTGAAGCCTATGCCTTGGTAAGTAGTGAAGAAAGCAAGAGACTTGTCCAAGTTCTAGGGGCTGGTTTAAATGATCACTTTGTTAACATGGGGCTGAAACCTAAGGAAATTATAGGAAATCCAAGTGGCTTAGGGAAGAAATTATTTGTGACTATTGTAAGAAACCAGAACAAAAAGAAAGACAAGTGCTAGAAATTGCATCCAAAGTTTCATCCCCTTCGTTTTTAAAAGAAGTCTGATAATATGAAGGCAGGAAGTGCCAATATTGCCGTTGGTCTAGATAGTGACATATGCCTAATTGAAGAGAGGACTGCTATTGGGCAGTTAGCAGTTATGAAGGCAGAGGGTGCAGCGTAACCTAGAGGGTGTGGTCTCTTCTTCCAACCCTCTAGGAAATTCAACCTCTTCTGCATTTGCTCATTCAGGTATACGAGCTTCTGCCAATCATGCAACTATCTCAGGTAATCGTAGTATCCCTTGGATTATTGATTCTGATGCTTTTGATCATATGACCAAACTTTCCACCTTGTTTATTTCTTATGATTTGCTTCCTGGCCGTGATAAAATTACCCTTGCTGATGTCTCTCTTGCTCCTATCTTTGGCAAGGGAACCATCAATGCTACAGACTCTTTGGTACTTCCTTCTGCTCTTCATGTACCCAAACTGATACAAATTTGTTATCTGTAAGCAACTTAACTAAGTCGTTGAACTGTAGTGTAACCTTTTTCCCTTCCTATTGTGTCTTTCAAGATTTGGAGTCTCAGAAAGTGATTGGGAGTGACCATGAGGTGAATGGAATATATCTGCTAGATACTCCTGGATAGGACCAAGGACAACCTGTGAAAGCTGCCTTTGGATCTACATTTTCAGAGTCTGTCAGTTGTATCATGTTATGTCATTTTCGTTTGGGTCATCTTTCTTTTACTGCATTGAGTCATTTATTCCAGATTTATTTAAGGGAACTAGTTTGTCAAGTCTTCATTGTGGGTCTTGTGAGTTGTCAAAACATTGTAGAAACAATTACCCTTTGAGTAATAAAAGATCTCCATTCCATATTGTGCACTTTGATGTGTGGAGGCCATACCACTTACCCTTTATGGGTGGCTACAAATATTTTATCTTGTTCATTAATGATTTTTCACAATATACTTGGATATTTTTGATGAAGTCCCGTGATGAAGTTCCCAAACTTGTGAGGTAGTTCCATGAGTTTGTTCTAACCCAATTTGATACCAGAATCAAAATTTTCAGATCCGACAATGGAAAAGAATATTTTGAGAAAACCCTAACCTGTTATCTCACTGATTTGGGGTTATTAACCAAATAGGTGAAAGAAGGGTAGGATCCATCTAATGGACGCCACAAAGGTTGCGGAATGGGTGGGCGAATTTCAAAAATTTCCTACCTTCTCCCAACTGGGAATCATATTCCCTAAATTTAGAATACAATATTCAAGGATCCTACTTGAACCATAATCAAACCAGATCTGTACCAAAAGATAAATGGGAGGAATATACCTGATCCGGAGAAGCAGTATCTCCCAAAGTTGGTGTTCACGCCCAAAGAATGCTCCAAGATCCGTTCTTGCTGAAGATGACACAACTGTGGATGGAACAGAATCAGCAGGGTGCGTCCTACACACTGGATCCTTCACAAGAATCCTCTGGAAACACTAAACACTGAATCCTTTTAGTCTTTGTTGCAAGACTAATGTTAAGAACAGATTTCTTGACTTTCTTTTTCTGCAAAGATCTAATCTTGCAAAGACAGATGGCGGCGGCAGGAGGAGAACTCTAAAGGCGAAAAGGCTGAACTGCCTTTTTCTTTTCTGGAGTATGAAATTGAGATCCTATCTCAATTCGCAGGAGATATCCTATATCTCTTCAAGGTGGTTCGAAATCTGATATTTCTCTCTCTTGGTTAGTGTTTCTTCTCCTTTCTTCTTGATTAAGAATCCTCCTAATTAGGAGTTATCCCAATCCAAATCAGTATTTGGATAGGGGATAATCTTAATCCTATCTGCAGATAAAGTTAGCTTACTCCTGATCTTATCAGGAGGTTACCAGATTGAAATCCAATTTGAATTTGGTCTCCAAGAGTGGATAAGGCAAAAGGCCCAATCCTTTTACTAACATTAATCTCAGATTCGCCCCAAGGATGGGTGATCATATCAGCCCACCTCGAAATGGGCTTCTGGCCCATTAAGTGTTCAGTGTCTAATTACTTTCCAATCTGCTGCCCAGTTGGGCTTCTTTGTATGGCGTGGGACCCAAGCATTGATCTACACACCAGCCACATGGGTTCGGCCCAGCCTTTAATACAAGGCCCAGCCGAATTCACTGAAAAACTCAATGAACCCCTTGAGTCCATCATATGGACCCTATGGGCCCAACACTTACATTAAGTGGTCCCTGGGCCAAGCCATCTTATAAAAACCTAGGGACTGTGGGCAGGTGCAAGATTAGCCCATCAGGTATTATCCTCAATGGTCTTACACTTAACCTCTCATCCCTTAATGATCAAGCACTGCCCGACAAGAGAGGACCTCTCCCTCGGTTGCAAGGAACAATGCCGCACTCTCCTCTCACATGGATCCCGGGAATTAAAACCATTTGCAATCAATTCAAAACCGTACATATATATATATATATATATATATATATATATAAATATATTAATTTTGCAAAACAAAATTCCAACGATTGAAATCAACTGCCGGCAGTTTGGTTTCCATCAGAGAGTGCATTCCCGATCATTACCCTTTGTCCGACAAAGTGGCTGATTCTGTCACTATGATCACCCACTCAGGTGAATTCTCAAACTGCCCCAACATACCCAGGTTTTGGTCCCCGCTAAGGATCTCACTGATTGGCTGGCATATCAAAGGCAGCCTGATCCAACACCTAGTGAAGTGTCATAATCGAGTCTAGGGGTCAGGTGTAACTTTCCAGTTTTGCCCATCTATCTCCAAGGTCCAGGGCAAGACTGGAAATCTGGTCCGGTTCAAGGATTCAAGTAATCCCATACTGCGTGTTCCTCGGGTCTTACCCTGATGGCTGAGACAGGCCATCCCAACACTTGGTGGCACACCAGCATCAGCCTTGGCAGGATAAATCTCCCCAGACTTATCCAACGGCTGTGAACATTTAAAACTAACACGAGTCTCTATAAATGTCCAGTTTTAGGGTTTTACACAGAATTAAACCAAACAACATGAATCAAACATGCATTTTATTTATTTCCACTAAATAACAAAAGCACATCAAATCAGATTGAAGCTAAGGGCATACAAAAACTGTCTAACAATAGGACTTCAAAACAGAATGGAGTTGCTGAAAGAAAAAACCTGCAAAAGCCGATGGTGCTACCACAGTCTCGAAATGGAGATTTCAGCTCTAGTTATTCACTCGGAGGCTGGTGCTACCACAGTCTCGAAATGGTGTCCTCTCTCCAATACTAAAAGTTTTTGATTGAGGACAATGTAATAGTTAGATTGCTTGGGTTACCTTTCAACCTCTGGAAGGTGGAAGTGTTACAGTCAATAGCTATAGTCTGTGATGCAAGATTAGATGGTGTGTTTGATTGTGATCTCCATTTAGTTGCAGTGATGTTAAGTGGTGTTAAACCCAGTGACATTCTAAGGAAGATAGAGGTTGTTTCAGATGGTTTAGTTTACCCCGTTTGGCTTGCTACCTCCCTTGAAGCCCAGCTATGGAAGGAGGCTAGAAGGGAGGAAGATGAAGGGGCAGATGGTTGCGTGTTTTGCAAGGAAAAGTAGTCTCTACAAGAGAAGTTAAGATAACTGAGGTTCCCAAGAAAAAAAATGATGATTTAAACACTTGGGGAAAGTCTGCCACGGTGGGCTGAGGGATGGCAGGTCCTATGTTCAGTAGGTGACAGGGGTATTAATTGGAGACATGCTTTCTGCAGTTCAAATTTCAAAACAAAATGAACAAAAGTCAGTAGGGTTTCAGGGCTCGAGCCAGTCCTGTGAGCCGGTTCAGTCTGGTTCAACTAACCAAGGCCAATCACATGCTTTTTTAAGTAAACAGGTGACTGGCAAGGGGATAGAGGGGTTGGGCCCAGGCCCATCAAGATCTAATGGGTCTAGAAAAGTGAATGGGCCGGTTACTTTAAATTGGGTGGATCCAGAACTTGAAAAGCCACACTCCCTTTTAAGTGGGCATGTGACCAAAGGAGCTGGTAAGGGGATAGAGGGGTTGGACTTAGGCTCATCAAGATATAATGGGTCTAGTAATGAGCATGTCTGGTTACTTTAAATCGGGTGGACCCAGAATTTAAAAAGTCACGCATCCTTTTAAGTGGGCACGTGACCAAAGGAGATGGGGAGATGATGGACCGAAAAGTTGGTCTATCATCGTCTCCCTCAAGCAATTTGCAACCAGTGCTTGCAGGAAGTAGGGTTTGCTACAGTGGTGCGGCAAATATGAATTGGGCATGGGTCCCAAGTTTGAAGTAAAAGGGCGTCTCTTCAGAACGACGCAATCCGAGGTTCAAGAAGCCTCATTTGGCCACAGTGGAGATAGGGTTCTCCATCATTCCGGCGACAAAAAACCAGAATACCACAGATGCTTTTGAGGATTGTGAGATGGAGGAAGGAAGCAGCTCAAATTCAAAGTCTGAAGGCTCTTCAAGTATTGGAAGTGTAGAACTGAAGATAGCTAAACCCCTTAGCGACAATGAGAGCTTACATACAGAGCTGCTTTTTTTGGAAAACGACGATTCGGTTTTAAAAGATTCATTTCAAGAAAAGCTCACTCAGCCTTCCCCCTTACCTAAGGAAGTGGGGTCTACCGCAGCTTTTATGGAGGAGAGGCAAAGGTTACCGTTTCCTAAATTTGCTCCCAGTTTGCTAGAGCAGCAAGGCATTGATAGAAGACTAGAGGAACAGAACATACCTCAGTCACCGAATGCAGAGGTATCAATCGGGGGACAACATCTAAAGGCAGATTCTAATGGAAGGACTAAAACAATATTGGTTGAACCCAACGGGGACCCACAATCACCTCTTTTGGAAGGAGTAAACGCGACCTTGCCCCTTTGTTTTGCTTCTCGAGATCCATTGGCCTCTTCCCACAACCTGTCAAGTAATATTGTCAATTCGTTTTATGGTACTAATGTGGGTTTTATGCTTGGAACAAGTACTTTTGTAGCTCAAATTGATTCAACAGCCATGGATGGAAAATATTTAATTGGGGATAAGGAGGGTCAAGGATGAGAAGAAGTGGCAAGAGGAAGGAAATTACAAGAAGAGGAGTTAGAGAAGATCTGGGATCAGATCTGTAGGTTTTTGGATGAGTATTAGAGAAAGGAGGAAGAGGTAGGGTAGTATGGGTTTCAAGAAGGTTAAGTGAAAACAAGGGCTCAAAGTAGCAAAAAAGCTGGGGATGAATCAATTATGGGAAAGAAGCAGGAGGAGGAACTAGGGACAGATTTGTGCCCTCCTTAAGGAGTATAGGCAAGCAGAGGGATCTGTGGAGGAAAGCCAAGGACTTCCGGAAAGGCAAAATAAAACAAAAGCAGCCTTAAGTAAATCTAGAACAATTAACATCCGAAGGAAGAAGATAAGATCAGAGGTGGAAAGGTTGATATTAGATGTAGGAGAAAATTTGGAGTTTAGCGGAAGAGGGGAGAGAAGGAAAGCCTCCAAGTAGGGGCCTGACCTCAGGAGGGGATGCCAAATCTTTTATCTCCATGAAAATCATCAATTGGAATGTAAGGGGGTTGGGGAGTGCTAGGAAAAGAAGGCTAATTAAGGACCTCCTTAGAAGGGAACGGCCGAATATAGTGATGTTACATGAGACCAAACTAGCCGATATTGATAGAAGTTGGGCAAGAAGTATCTAGAAATCTAGAGGAATAAACTGGGTATCAACACCTTCTTGCGGGGCTTCAGGGGGACTTGTTACTTTTTAGAGAGAGGATGCTGTGGAGGTAGTGGAGCTAGTAGGAAAATTTTCAGTGTTTCAGGGGGACTTGTTACTTTTTGGAGAGAGGATGTTGTGGAGGTGGTGGAGCTAGTAGGAAATTTTTCAGTGTTGTTAAAATTCAGGATGGAAGATGATGGATTTACTTGGGCACTAACTAATGTGTATGGACCAAGCAATTACAGAGAGGAATGATTTTTGGGAAGAACTTTATGGGATACAAGGGCTTTGGGATGGTCCATGGTGCTTGGGGGGAGATTTCAATGTTATCCGATTTACGAATGAATCAAATAATCCCCAACAGGTCATCACAACCAGCATGCAGTTCAATGATTTTATTAATAACTGTGAATTAAAAGAATTGCCTCATTGGCTTTGGATAGGAACCTTTTAGGCAAGGACCCCGACCTTTTAGGTTTGAGAACATGTGGCTGACTCACCCGGACTTTGTGAAGAAGGTTGAGAAATGGTGGAGAGAAGACCTAAGGGGGGTGAAGTGGAAAGGGGTAAGATTTCACAAAAAACAAAAGATTGCGAGCACATGTGAAGGAGTGGAATAGGGAGCATTTTGGGAGAATAGAAGAAAGGAAATCCTCTCTGTTGACCAAAATAGAGGAATTGGACGTGAAGGAATCTCAAAGAACCATAAGCCCTCAGAAGAGAGATCGGAGATGGGAACTAAAAAGAGAGTTAGATGAAGTTGTTTTGAGAGAAGAAATTTCTTGGAGGCAGAAGTCTAGATGTAAATGGATTAAGGAAGGAGATGTGAACACTAAATTCTTTCATAACCTAGCCAATGGAAGGAGAAGGAAAAACCTAGTGTCCAAACTGGAAGTGGATGGAATAGTCTTTGATACCCAAGAGAGGATAACCAACTGTTTTGTTGACCACTTCAAATCCATTTTGAGGAGATCCCTAAGACCTAGTGTGGAGTTGGAAGGCGTTACCTAGCAAAGGCTTCTAGAAGAGAGTAGAAGCTGGTTGGAAAGGAATTTATAGGAGGAACCGTTTTTTCAATGGACAGGTCAAAAACACCTGGGCCAGATGGATTTACAATGGCTTTCTTCCAAGACTGTTGGGACGTAAACAAAGAAGATTTAATCGAGGTCTTTAAGGAATTTGAGGATAACCTAGTGATGAGTCGTGGAGTTAATGCTACTTTTTTACATTTAATTCTCAAGAAGAGGCCAAGCATCCAAAGGATTTTAGACCTATTAGTTTGGTGACTAGTGTTTACAAGATTGTGGCTAAGGTCTTATCTTTGAGGATAAAAAAGGTGCTTCCTTGTCTTATCAGCCAAGCGCAAGGAGCTTTTGTTTGGGGGAGACAAATTGTAGATCAGATTCTAATAGCAAATGAATGTGTGGAGAGGAGATGGGGAGATCAAGGCGTCAAGGTTTGTTTGCAAACTTGATCTTGAAAAGGCCTATGACTTGGTGGATTGGGGATTCTTACTACTTGTTCTAAGGAAGTGTGGGTTTGGGGATAAATGGTGCAAATGGGTAAATGGTTGCCTATCCAATTGCCATTATTCCATCCTAGTCAATGGGGTGGTTAATGATTTTTTCCCAGCTAGTAGGGGTTTGAGACAAGGAGATCCTATGTCACCGTTCCTTTTTACTTTAGTTGCCGATGCTTTTGGTAGACTCCTCTCAGAAGCAGATAGAGCCGGATCTCTAAGAGGGTGGAGAAGAGGTAGAGACAGAGTTTCAGTAACCCATCTCCAATTTGTAGATGACATAATAATCTTTTGTGAAGGTTGTGATTTGATGGAGGTAAGGAATCTGAAGGATTTAATAATTCACTTTGAGAGGGCCTCAAATTTAAAGGTAAATTTTGAGAAGAGTTGTGTTGTGGGAGTTCACTTGAACAGAGAGGAGTTGGAGTTTATAGCAGCCTTGCTAGAATGCACCTGCTCTCAATGACCTCTATCCTACCTAGGACTTCCTTTAGGTGCAAATCCAAAGGAAAGTAGGTTTTGGAACTCGATGGTGGAAAGATTCGAAAAGAGATTGGCAGCTTGGAAGAGAAACTATATTTCCAAAGGGGGTAGAGTTACTTTGATTAAAGCAACTTTAGCCAACTTGCCTTTATACTTCCTGTCAGTCTTTAGAATTCCTAAAAGGGAGGCAAAGAGGTTGGAATAACTAATGAGGGATTTCTTATGGGAACCTGGTGAAGAGAAAAAAGATCACTTGATCAGGTGGGAGGTGGTGTGTTGGAGTAAGGAAGAAGGAGGTCTAGGATTAGGGAACGTGGTGAGCAAGAATGAGGCTCTTTTAGGTAAGTGGCTTTGGAGGTGGCCCCTGGAGAGGGAGAGGTTGTGGCATGAAGTAGTGAAAAGTATCCATGGTTGTTCCGAATCAGGTTGGGATGCGGGAGTATCCCGAAGGGCTTTGCTCACAACACCTTGGAAGGCTATCTCTGGCGTTCTCCCTAAGTTCCTCGGTTTTGTAAGGTACGATGCTTGCTCTGGAAACTCCATTCTTTCTTGGGAAGATACTTGGGTGAGCTCTCAACCCCTAAAAGACTGTTTCCCTTCTCTCTATTCCATCTCCTTCTTTAAAATGAAACCCATCTCTTGGTTCCTTTCCCCCCTGGTTTGGCCTTTGGCCTTAAATTGGGATTTTGGGTTTTGAAGAAGGTTAAAGGATGAAGAATCTCTTTGCATTTCAGAGCTGTTGTTTCTTCTAGATTTGGTGTGTTTGGACCCCCCTAACCCAGATAAATGAGTTTGGTCCCTAACCTCGGTTGGCTCATTCACTTGTGCTTCTTTCTTTAAAGCCTGTTGAGCAGGAGAAAGAGAAGAAGAAAGGAGGAAGGAAGAAGAAGAAGAAGAAGAGGCAATAGAGTTGAGGCCTCAAAAGTTCTACTTTAGTCGAGTGAAGCATTGTATTTATACTATACTGGCCGTACAACACAATAGGACTGTAAAATTACAAAAATACCCCTGTGGGTACTAAACCTGTATACAGTACATTTAATACACCTGTCAACACTTCCCCTCAAGTTGGGGCATAGATATCAATCATGCCCAACTTGTCACTGAGACCTTGGTGTCTGGAATGGTTTAGCCCTTTTGTAAAGATGTCTGCTAGTTGGTCTTCAGAGTTGATGTATGGAGTGCATACTTCGCCTGTGATGATTTTCTCTCTGATAAAGTGCTTGTCAACTTCAATGTGCTTTGTTCTATTGTGTAGTACCAGGTTGGCACCGATACTTATAGCTGCCTTGTTGTCACAGAGCAGAGTCATGGGTTTACCAACTGGAAAACCCAACTCTCCCAATAAATTCCTTATCCACATACCTTCGGCTACTCCGTGTGCCATTGCACGGTACTCAGCTTCAGCACTGGACCTAGCTACCACGGTTTGCTTCTTACTCCTCAAAGTAACAAGGTTCTCTCCTACAAAGGTGCAGTAACCACTAGTAGACCTTCTGTCACTTTGAGACTCAGCCCAATCCGCATCTGTGTAAATTTCAACTCTCAAATGTCCATGTTTCTGGAATAATAAGCCAGCACCTGGGAACTTCTTAAGATACCGCAATATTCTCTTCGCTGCTTCAAGATGAGTGGACCTAGGTGCATGCATGAACTGGCTGAGGACACCAACAACATATGCTATGTATGGACGAGTCATAGAGAGGTACAACAGTCTCCCTACAAGCCTCTGAAATTGCTTCACATCCTTAAGAGGTTCACCTTGGCTGTCACTTAACTTGTGGTTGGGGTCAATGGGAGAGTCAGCTGGTTTAGCCCCAATCTTTCCAGTGTCCTTAAGAAAATCTAGGACATATTTCCTTTGGGAGATGAAGATACCCTTTTTTGATCGAGCAACCTCAATTCGAAGGAAGTATTTTGCGGGTCCTAGATCTTTCACTTCAAACTGAGTGGCAAGGAAGTCCTTCAAACTTTGAATTTCATCCTTCCTGTCACCAGTAACAATTATGTCATCCACATACTATTAGGGCAGCCATTTTACCTTCTACTCTTTTTACAAATAGTGTGTGATCTGACGGACATTGCTTGTATCCCCTCTGTTGAACTACAGTATGAAATCTGTTGAACCAAGCTCTTGGAGATTGCTTCAGCCCATATAAAGATTTTCTTCAATTTGCACACCTTTTGTTCACTTCCTTGAGCCAAAAAACTGGGGGGTTGAACCATATAAACTTCCTCTTCAAGGTCACCATTCAAGAAGGCATTCTTGATGTCAAGCTGATGTAGATCCCAATTCAAATTGGCAGCAAGAGAAAAAAGGACTCTAATAGAGTTCATTTTTGCAACAGGGGCAAAGGTTTCAGCATAATCAACCCCATACACTTGAGTAAAACCCTTTGCAACTAAACGAGCTTTATTCCTCTCCACGGTTCCATCAGCCCATGCTTAACAGTGAACACCCATTTACATCCAACTAGATCCTTTCCCTTGGGGAGATCAACAAGTTCCCACGTGCCATTCTTATGAAGAGCATCAATTTCTTCTTTCATGACTTTCGTCCATTCTGGTACTGAGAGAGCTTCTGCCACATTCTTGGGAATAGGGATACTATCAATGGAGGTAAGAAAAGCACAAAATGAAGGTGAGATTTTCTCATAGGAAACAAAGTTGGAAATGGGGTGTTTAGTGGTGCACGACCTAACACCTTTCCTGTGGGCAATGGGAAGGTCAAGATCATTAGCAATAGGGAGGTTGGGAGTCAAGTTACTTGAGTGAGTATGATCTTCCCCCAAGGAATTTGATGGCATTTGAGGTACGGCTTCTGGATTCTCCACAGCACTTGAACCTGGTTGGCCTTTACGATGACGAGAAAAAACACGGAAAGGTGGAGGATCAGAAGGAGAAGGAGGAGGAGTAGGAAAAAAAGGCAGTTGAACCAGTTTCTCCTCATGCCTACACTCCCCCTGAGGAGAAACAGGAAAGAAGGGCTCATCCTCAAAAAAGTTAACATCCATGGAGATAGAGAATTTTCGAGAAACAGGATCAAAGCAACGATACCCTTTCTGAGAGAATGAGTAGCCAAGAAATATGCACGGGATAGCACGAGAGTCCAATTTCCCCCAGGTGGGAGATAGGTTTTGGACAAAGCACCGACAACCAAAACCACGAGGAGGAATAGAAAGAAGAGGGGCCTTAGGAAAGAGAAGCTGATGTGGGGCTTTGTACTCTAACCAACGAGAGGGCATTCGGTTAATGAGGTCTGTAGAACAAAGGACAACCTCAAGCCAAAATCGTTTGGGAACATTCATGCGGAGTAGTAAACCTCGTACCACTTCAAGAAGGTGCCGGTTTTCCGTTCAGCCACACCATTTTGTTGTGGCGTGCGGGCACAAGAGCTCCGATGAAGTGAGCCATGTGAAGCAAACAACTCCGTGAGGTCACTATGAAAAAATTCTTTTGCATTGTTTGATTGAAATATTTGGATTTCGGTTTGAAATTGGGTGAAGACCATCTGCTGAAAATCTTGGATAATTTTTTGTACTTTCTCACGGGTTCGCATTGGATATACCCAATTGTATCTGGAACAATCGTCAATGAAGGTAATGAAGTACTTGTAGCCACTCTAAGAAGGTAAAGTAACAGGGCCCCACACATTAGAATTTACAATGTGAAAAGGAAACTCAGATTTACTATTTCTTTGAGGAAATTGAGTTCTATAATGCTTGCTTAACTGACACGTTTGACAAGAAAAATTAGAAACAAACACAGGCTTACACAGTTCTAGGACAACAACTTTCAAGGACTCAAAAGACAAATGACCCAGACGACAATGCCACAAATACATTTTACTCTTTCTGAACTGACTCATAGACTCTGTAACATGAAGGCCAGTTGTATTCTCCAGCATATAGAGTCCATCAACCATACGTCCCTTACCAATCGTCCTCCCCGAGGCCAGATCCTGAATCACACAATAGGATGGGAAAAAGGTCACAGAACAGTTTAAGGAATTTGTAACACTACTAACTGAAAACAAATTCATAGGGAATTTTGGAACATGAAGAACATTAGAAAGAGTAAGGCCGAGGGGAAGAGAGAGAGTTCCTTGACCAGCTATGGAAGTGTATGATTCATCAGCTAGTGTCACTTTATCTCTTCCGGAAAGAGGGTGATAAGTTTGAAAGTAAGAAGACATACCAATCATGTGTTTTGATGCTCCAGAATCAATGATCCGTGGAAAGTCAAGGTCGTGAGAAGCAACATGGAAAGTTGTGGCAGGATTACCTGATGTGGATGCAAAAGAGGTGGTGGGAGGAGCATCCATCAGGCGAATAGCTCTACCATAAAGGTCCAAATGGTAACGGAAGGAGTTTACGATATCCTCCCTTGGGTCAGATCCAGAGTAGCTATGTTGGCCATGTGGTGTTTGAGTCACAGTAGAAGTGGAGGGCTGATTCTCCCGAGTAACCATATTGGCCATGTGGTGTTTCTTGGTACCTTGTTGCTCGGGTCTCCTAATTACATTTGAGCCTTGCTTCTTAGGTAGATCTTGAGGCCACTTTGGGTTTCCATGGAGATCCCAATAAGTATCTTTGGTGTGTCGGGGCTTCTGACAATTAGTGCACCACAATTTTTCCTTATCTTCTGCTTTCTTCTGGAGATCCCCTCTCTTGGAAGCAGGGCCACCACTAGTAGAGGAACCCCCCTTGCCGCCAACACAATTGCATCCCTTCCGATGCTGTTCATCAAGTTTCTTCTGCTCTCTTCAGACTGGACAAGAGCATAGACCTCCTGAATTGAAGGAAGATCCTTAGAACTTAGAATTTGTACTCTGATGGATTCATAGATAGGATTGAGACCATGTAAAAAGGCAAACACCCTTTGCTGTGAGACAAGTTTCTTGTACAATTTTGCATCCTCATCACACTTCCAATCAATATTCTGGTAATGGTCCAACTCCTTCCAAACGGTTGTCAAGTCAGAGTAATAAACTGATAAACTCCTCTCCCCCTGTTTACAAGTAGATGAAGCTGCTTGCAGTTGATAAATCTTGGCATAGTATTGAAGTTCAGAATATGTGGATTTTGCCTGTTCCCAAATCTCATTTGTAGTTTCAGCCCACATGAAGTTCTTCCTTATTTGCGGTTGCATGGAGATCAAAAGCCAAGACATAACCATGCTATCCTCCTGATCCCATCAATCATGTTCTGCATTTCTAGAAGTTGGTTCTTTGATTCTTCCATTTATGTAGCCTATTTTTCCCCTTGCAGTTATGTATAGCTTGATCCCCCTTGACCACTCTAGGTAGTTTAACCCATCAAGAGGAACAACAGCCATAGGGAAGGATAGGTCACTATTCCCACTCATTCCATTCAGCATTGTGGAGATTCCGGATGTAGCTGAATCTTCACTATTCATGATTCTAGGTTTAGAAGTACACAAAACCAAAGGCACACTGCCTTATAGAGCTGCTACAGTTCACAACTAGGCCTTTCAAATTTTTTTGGTTTCACAGGGAACCAAGCACAAACACTGCAGTAGTAGTACAGGTTGTATGGCCTACACTGTGTAGGAGTCCACTGAACAATATACGAACTGCACTTGCAGTGTAACCAGGTCTGAATGACCTACAGTTTTACAACTTTAATACAGCTTCTCAGCTGAAAAAAAAAACTCAGTAGGAACAGCAATATGAGTGGTGGTTCACCACACCTAATTGGCTGATATCCACTTTCCACGGCAGCCGAACAGTCACTTAGGGTCTAGGGTTCATCAACAGTCCCTTAGAGAGCAGGATAGAACAACACACAATCGGAAGAAGGGGGACAATCCCTACTCAGATTTTGGGACATCAACAGTTGTACAAGAAGAGAACCATAAACAGAAAAAAAAAACAGTTCAGTACCTAGGTCACCCGAACTGTGAATAGGCACTACAGTCAAGGACTCGAACTTTTCTTCAAATCAGAACCTTCCTTCGTACATCTGGGATGGTTTCTATAGTCTTCTTAGCCGAGCAACTCCAGTTACCAGCACCTAAGGCTGAAGGATGAAGGAAGAAAAAGAAAAAACTTGTAGCAGAACCCTTTTCTGCGCTAGGAAATTTAACAATCAGCTTTCTTGTAGCAGAACCCTACTCGGCAGTGGAGACTAGCAGCAGCACTAGAGAATACTTCCTCATCCTTGTCTTCGAGCATGAGGACTAAGCTTCTACGCAGCAGTGGAGAGAGACCTCGGCTGGTTGTTTTCTAGGCCTGGACAGTCCTGCTCTGATACCATGTTGAGCAGGAGAAGAAGGAGAAGAAGAGAGGAGGAAGGAAGAAGAAGAAGAAGAAGAGGCAACAGAGTTGAGGTGTCAAAAGTTCTACTTCAGTCGAGTGAAGCATTGTATTTATACTATACTGGCCGTACAACACAATAGGACTGTAAAATTACAAAAATACCCCTGCGGGTACTAAACATGTGTACAGTACATATAATACACCTGTCAACAAAGCCCTTTGCTCCAACCCCTCCTCTCAGGTCTTCCCCATTAAAGAGGTATGATCAAGATCAATTCCCCCCAAAATAGCTGTGTTCTGTTGGGAAGCCTATTATGATAAGATCAATACTATGGAAAACTTGCAAAAGAAGAAACCTTTATGTGCTTGTCCCCTAATTGGTGCTCTTTGTGTAAAGTGAGGGGTGAGGACTGTAACCATTTGCTGATATCATGCTCGTTCACTACCAATTTTTGGAACTAGGTTGTTTCTTTATTTGGGTGCAGGTGGAATTTATCCTCTGAAGTAAAGTTGCTGTTCACTCCGGCTGCCTTTGGGAGATTGACAAAAAGAGGGAAGCTAATGTGGAAATGTATTAAAGCCGCTACACTGTGGACTGTATGGGAGGATAGAAATGCTTGAATATTTCAAGAATAGGAAAGAAGTCTTGCTGAAATCAAGGAATGCATATTGACAAGGACTATCTCATGGTTAAAATCTTCACACTTGTTGGCAGATTTAAGGAAAAATTGGGCTGCAGTGGCTGTTACAGTCTCCACCAAGATCAAATCACAAGCTGAATGGATTCCCCCACCGGATGGTGTGGTAAAATTGAATTTTGATGGTAGCTACCAAGGTAATCCAGGGCCATCAGGAATAGGTGGGATTCTGAGAGACAGACAACAATATGTTCTCTCTATTTTCAGGACCAGTGGGTGAAGGTGATCTAGTAAGGGCAGAGCTACTAGCAGCGGTACAAGTTATACAGATTGCTAGTCAAATTGGAGTGACCAATCTGCTAGTAGAAGGGGATTCCAAGGTAGTAGTAGCTGGCTAATTAGCCCGGAAAAAGCCTGTTGGGGCTACAAGGATCTGTTAAAGAAAGTTAAATGGTTGACAAGGAATATGACTGTCAGGTTTCAGTGGGTCAGAAGATCGGCAAATGCTGTTAGACAGTTTTTGTATGCCCTTAGCTTCAATCTGATTTGATGTGCTTTTGTTATTTAGTGGAAATAAATAAAGTGCATGTTTGATTCATGTTGTTTGGTTTAATTCTGTGTAAAACCCTAAAACTGGACATTTATAGAGACTCGTGTTAGTTTTAAATGTTCACAGCCGTTGGATAAGTCTGGGGAGATTTATCCTGCCAAGGCTGATACTGGTGTGCCACCAAGTGTTGGGATGGCCTGTCTCAACCACCAGGGTAAGACCCGAGGCACATGCAGTATGGGATTACTTGAATCCTTGAACCGGACCAGATTTCTAGTATTGCCCTAGACTTTGGAGATAGATGGGCAAAACTGGAAAGTTACACCTGACCCCTAGACTCGATTATGACACTTCACTAGGTGTTGGATCAGGCTGCCTTTGATATGCCAATCAGTGAGATCCTTAGCGGGGATCAAAACCTGGGTATGTTGGGGCAGTTTGAGAATTCATCTGAGTGGGTGATCATAGTGACAGAATCAGCCACTTTGTCGGACAAAGGGTAATGATCGGGAATGCACTCTCTCTGATGGAAACCAAACTGCCGGCAGTTGATTTCAATCGTTGGAATTTTGTTTTGCAAAATTAATATATTTATATATATATATGTACGGTTTCAAATTGTTTGCAAATGGTTTTAATTCCCGGGATCCATGTGAGAGGAGAGTGCAGCACTGTTCCTTGCAACCGAGGGAGAGGTCCTCTCTTGTCGGGCAGTGCTTGATCATTAAGGGCTGAGAGGTTAAGTGTAAGACCATTGAGGATAATACCTGATGGGCTAATCTTGCACCTGCCCACAGTCCCTGGGTTTTTATAAGATGGCTTGGCCCAGGGACCACTTAATGTAAGTGTTGGGCCCATAGGGTCCATATGATGGACTCAAGGGGTTCATTAAGTTTTTCAGTGAATTCGGCTGGGCCTTGTATTAAAGGCTGGGCCGAACCCATGTGGCTGGTGTGTAGATCAATGCTTGGGTCCCACGCCATACAAAGAAGCCCAACTGGGCAGCAGATTGGAAAGTAATTAGACACTGAACACTTAATGGGCCAGAAGCCCATTTCGAGGTGGGCTGATATGATCACCCATCCTTGGGGCGAATCTGAGATTAATGTTAGTAAAAGGATTGGGCCTTTAGCCTTATCCACTCTTGGAGACCAAATTCAAATTAGATTTGAATCTGGTAACCTCCTGATAAGATCAGGAGTAAGCTAACTTTATCTGCAGATAGGATTAAGATTATCCCTTATCCAAATACTGATTTGGATTGGGATAACTCCTAATTAGGAGGTTTCTTAATCAAGAAGAAAGGAGGAGAAACCCTAACCAAAAAGGAGAGAAACACAACAGTTTTCGAATCAAGAAAAATAGCAAGAAAGGTTCCTGCGAATTGAGATCAGATCTCATACTCCAGAAAAAGAAAGAAGAAATAGTTCAGCTTTTTCGCTTTTGGAGTTCTCCTACCGCCGCCATCAGTTTTTGCAAGATTAGATCTTTGCAGAAAAGAAAGTCAAGAAATATGTTCTTGACATCAGTCTTGCAAGAAAGACTAAAATAGATTCAGTGTTTAGTACTTCCAGAGGATTCTTGTGAAGGATCCAGTGTGTAGGACGCACTCTACTGGTTCTGTTCCATCCACAGTTGTGTCATCTTCAGCAAGAACGGATCTTGGAGCATTCTTTGGGCGTGAACACCAACTTTGGGAGATAGTGCTTCTCCGGATCAGGCATTTTCCTCCCATTTGTCTTTTGGTACAGATCTGGTTTGATTATGGTTCAAGTAGGATCCTTGAATATTGTATTCTAAATTTAGGGAATATGATTCCCAGTTGGGAGAAGGTAGGAAATTTTTGAAATTCGCCCACCCATTCCGCAACCTTTATGGCGTCCATTAGATGGATCCTACCATTCTTTCAAATGCAATGGCTGATTCTTTGGCCAAGCAAGGGGTGTCAAGGGGAGATCTATTTTGAGCTACTTTGTAATTGTGTCTCAGGCCTGGGCAGTTTTGGTGTATATGGTTCAGTCCTAGGGGGGTAACATCTTGTGCCTCCTCCTAGGCTGATTGTATTTTTGATATTTGATTTAATAAAACTACTTTCATTTATCAAAAAAAAAAAGAAAAAACTGGCATATTGTTGAAGTTGCAAGAAGTATCCTGCTTGCCTCACATGTCCCTACAAGATTTTGAGGAGATGTTGTTCTCACTACAACCTACCTAATCAACCATATGCCATGCAATGTGTTGGGGTTTAAATCTCCTTTTAGTCTTCTTCACCTGGGCAATGACCTTTTTCCTATTCCAGTTCGTGTCTTTAGATGCACTTGTTATGTACACATTCCAAGTATCCAGAGACAAATTTGAACCAAAAGCCCACAAGTGCATTTTCCTTGGTTATTCCTTCACACAAAAGGGTTATTTTTGTTTTGATCCAAAGATTGGAACTCGGTATGTCTCAATGGATGTCACCCTTGATGAGTTTTCTTCTTTTTATGATCCTCCTCAGGAGAGGCATTATCCAAAAGGGGAGAATTTGCCACAGTTGTTTGCTCTCCCTCTTCCTCCTTCCAATGAGTCAAGGGAGGATCAATCATTTCATTCTCATTCCAATGTTCCTATTCCTTCTCCATTATCTCATCGTCCTCTTTTTAATCTCAGGATGTACCAGTGGCAGAGAACTAGAAGTGAGCAGATTGTTTCCTCTACACCACATGAGCCTCCTACACTTCCAGTGACAAAAGAGACAACAGGTACTGATATAGTCCCTTTGGAGCCATCCTTCCTAGACCCTGATGTACCTATTGCTATCAGGAAAGGTAAAAGGAAGTGTACTGTGAAGGGATAGGAAATCCATCATATGGACGCCCAAGATTGCGGAATAAAGGGGGCGAATTTCAAAAATTTTTCTTTCCCTTCAACTGGGAATCGAATTCCCTATTTAGAAAATCATATTTTCAATGATCATTCTTGAACCATAAACTGAACCAGATCTGAACCAAAAGGAGGAGAGAGAGATAATACCTGATACAGAGAAACAATATATCTCAATGGAGGTGTTCACGCCCAAGGTAGAAACCAAAATTTGCTCCCACTGAAGATGGCGCAGTGCAAGGTGGAGTAGAATCAGCAGTGTCCTTCCTAGGAACTTGATTCTTCCCAAGAATCACCTGGACGGCTTGTGAATACAACTACCAATCTTTTCTCCAAAAGATTGGAATCAAGATCCAATCTTGATTTCTCCCAAGGAATGGAGATCGAACTGCTATAGGCAGCGGCTACAGGAAAGAGGCGTCTAGAGAGTATTTGCAAGATGCAGAATTCTCTCTTCTGTGATCTCAGCTCTGAAGACAAGACTTGAGTCTGTTGGATGTTGTGTCTAAAGGCTGCCGCCCCCTCTTCCTTTTATAGACTTAAAGGGATCAGCTCCTAATCCCATTAGGAGTTGCTAACCCAAATCATATATGGATTAGAAGTCCCTTTAAGATAAGGGATAATCCTTATCTTATCTGCAGATTAGATCAGCCAGCTCCTAATCTAATTAGGAAGTTTCCAAATCTAAATCTCATTTAGATGTTGGACTCTCTGAGTGGATAGGGTGTGGGCCCAATCCTATCAGCTGATCTTATCTTAGAATTCGCCCCTTAAAGACTAATCAAATTAGCCCAGTTCGAAATGGGCTTAAGGCCCATTTAGGGTTATGTATTCATTAAGCCTTCCAAACTGCTGCCCAGTTGGGATTCCTTGTATGGCGTGGGACCCAAACATTGATCTACACATCAGCCACATGGGTTCAGCCCAGCCTTTGTTACAAGGCCTGGCCGAATACACTGTTATGGACAGTGCACCCCCTGAAACCCATCAAATGGGCTCTATGGGCCCAACACTTACCCTAAGTGGTCCCTGGGACAAGCCACCTTGTAACACCCAAGGACTGTGGGCAGATGCAAGATTAGCCCATCAGGTATTATCCTCAATGGTCTTACACTTAACCTCTCAGCCCATAATGATCATACACTGCCCGACAAGAGAGGACCTCTCCCTCGGCTGCAAGGAACAATGTTGCACTCTCTCAAGTATGGATCCCGGGAATTAAAACCTTTTGCAAATCATTTCGAAATCATAATATATACCTTTATATCTCATATAAAATATATTTTGCAAAACAAATCTCAACGATTGAAATCGGCTGCCGGCAATCTTGGTTTCCATCAGTGAGAGTGCATCTCCGATCATTACCTTTGTCCGACAAAGGGGTTGATCCTATCACTATGATCACCCACTCAGATGAATTCTCAGACTATCCCAACATACCCAGGTTTTGACCCCCGCTAAGGATCTCACTGATTGGTACATCAAAGACATCCCAATCCGACACCTAGTGCAGTATCATAATCGAGTCTAGGGGTCGGGTGTAACTTTCCAGTTTTGCCCATCAATCTCCAAGGTCCAGGGCAATACTGGAAATTTGGTCAAGTTCAAAGGTTCAACTAATCCCACACTATATGTGCCTAGGGTGTCACCCTGGTAGCTGAGACAAGCCACCCCAACCGAATTGGTGGCACCACAGTGTCAGCCTTGTCAGGATAGGTCTCGCCAGACCGACCCACTGGCTGTGAACATTCTAAACTAACACGATTCTCATTAAGTGTCCAGTTTAAGGGTATTACACAGAAACATACCAAGGGAACATGAATCAAATATGCACTTTTATTCATTTACAATAAACTCATAAAGTACATCATTTTGATTGAAGCTAAGGGCATACAAAAATTGTCTAACATACTGCACATTGCATTTCCAAATACTTTTCTTATAGTTTGCTCTCTTCATATTTTGGATATCTTTCTTCTGTTTTTTCTAACCCAATACTTAGGTCTGTGTCAGAAGCTCTTACTATTCTAGAATGGAGGGATGCTATGAGAACAAAAATAGATGCCTTGCATAAGAATGACACTTGGGAAGTGATTGATTTTCCTGAAGGGAAGGAACCTCCAGTAGGTTGTAAGTGGGTTTTCACCATCAAATATCATGCTGATGGCACCATTGAAAGGTACAAAGCTAGGCTGGTTGCAAAAGGTTATACATAGACATATGGGATTGATTATCTGGAGACCTTTGTTCTAGTTGCAAAGAAGACTTCTGTGAGGGTTCTGCTATCTCTGGCTGCACATTTAGATTAGCCACTTTATCAACTGGATGTAAAAAATGCATTTCTGAATGGAGAGTTACATGAGGAGGTCTATATGTCTCTTCCTCCAGGGATGTATGACAAAGATATGGAAGGGAAAGAACGCAAGTTGAAAAAGTCTATTTATGGACATAAACAGTCCCCCAGGGCACGGTTTGAAAGGTTTAGGGCTGCCCTTATTGACTTTGGCTATATACAAACTTAGTCTGATCATAATACCCTCTTGGTCAAGAGGAGAGAATCTTTGGCAATATATCTGATTGTGTATGTTGATGATATAGTTGTGACTGGCAATGATGTATCAGGGATTAATGATCTTAAATCTATCATTCATACAGAGTTTGAGATCAAAGATCTAGGGGAATTGAGATATTTTCTTGGCATAGAAGTTGCTCGATCTAAGGATGGGATCCTTCTCTCTCAACGAAAGTATGTGCTTGACTTGCTCACTGAAACTGGGAAGATGGGTGCTAGACTAGTTGCTACTCCCTATTGATATGAGTTATAAACTCTTTGCTTCAGATGGAGTATTGTTGAAAGATAAGGGAGTCTTCCAGAGGTTACTTGGGAAGCTACTCTATTTGTGCATGACTTGGCCAAACAATGCATATGCTGTCAGCTGCATTAGTTAGTTCATGCATGCTCCCAGGGACACTTACATGGCAACAACAGAACGAATTCCGTGTTATTTGAAGGGCTCCTGGAAAGGGAATTCTATTTGTTAAGCATGGTCATATGATACTCGAAGCCTACACAGATGCTGATTGGGCCGAAAATATTGATGACAGAAGATCTACTTTTGGGTATTGTAGCTTGGTGGCATGTAATATTGTTTCTTGGAGAAGCAATTAACAATCAGTTGTAGCCAGATCTTCAGCCAAAGGTGAATATAGAGCCATGACTCATGGAGTTTCTGAGTTGTTGTGGCTTCGATCCTTGATGGAGGAACTGGGTATTGAGCATGATAAGCCGTTAATGTTATATTGTGATAATTAGGCTGCCATCAATGTTGCTCACAATCCAGTGCAATATGACAAAACCAAACATATTAAAGTTGACAGACATTTTATTCGAGAAAGAGTGGCTTTTGGAGAAGTTTGTCTACCTTTTATCTCTTCTCAAGGACAGTTAACTGATTTCCTTACCAAGGGCATCCCCAAGGCTAAACTTCAGCATGATACTGGCATGCTTGGCATGATTGACATCTATGCTCTGCTTGAGGGGGAGTGTAGAGAAGATGGGCCGAATGGCCCATAGACTGTTTTCTTATTTTGTTTCTTTATGTTCTTTTCTGTAATGGGCCTCAACTTGGGCCTTTTTCTCTTATGTTATGTATTTTTAATTATTCACCCAACTAAGGGCCTCTTTGTAAATTACTGAAATTAAGTTAATGAAAAGGAATTAGGGGTGTAAGAGGAGATTATGTTAGAAAATCTCTCTTTGAACCCTTATTGCCACCATCTTCTTCTTCCTCTTCTCTCTTCTTGAATCTTGATTTCTGCTGTTCTCAATCACTTTTCTACAGCTTTTTAAACTGTCCATTCTTTTCAGAAGGTTGTTTTTCTTCTATTCTAAAATTTTAAATTTTAAATATATAGTCTACCAATGAAATCGAAATACCACTGAAATATCAGCAAAATATCATGGATATTTGGAAAAAAAGATTCCTGGAAGATTTCATATCACCACCTAGCAAATGGAGATATTTTGGGGATATATCACCAATCATCGATATTGGGAGCCTTGGGGTGGCAGTTAGGCTCTACGATTTGGATTCCACAAACTCTCCTCTCTTCTCTCTTCTTGTTCCTCCTCTTCTACATAGCAGAACAGGTTTTCTTTATTTTTCTCATACAGCTCAAAAGCCATAACATGATAGTGAGGTTCTCCTGATCCTACTTTTCATAACTAGGTGCTTTTGTAATAGGCTTCCTCACCTTGCCAGAGATATCCCAACTTTTTTTTGATCAATAACAACATTTTCATTAATTAGACTGTAAATATAGTACAAGCAGGGAGATAAAGTTTCTTAACTCCCCCTACTGAGGCCAAAGCCCCATACAAAGTCTGAAATTACAACTGGGACCAAAATAAAGCTTCCCTACCCACCCCAGTCATTGCTAACTCATCAGCAAATGGTTTAGCAGATCTCTTCACCCAACTGAACTTCACTTCCATGTCCTTGACTATCCACTTAAATTTGTTCTTTTCATTTCTCTACCCCCATAAACCAGCCATATCTTCTTTCAGCCACCACCCTACTACCACCTCCGAATCCCCTTCAATTACGAGTCTTCTGATATTCATCTGGTTCGTTTTTTTGGACACCTTCCACAGCTGCACAGATCTCTGCTTTGAGGGAGTCCCCCATCCCTATTGGGCCTGAGAACAGAGCTAAGACAGTCCCATTCTCATCCCTAAACACGCTCCCAATACCTGAGGGTCCCAGATTCCCTCTGCTACTCCCATCAAAGTTCAGTTTTATGAAGCCAAACGGTGGGGAAATCCATGATAATCTCAGGTCTGTTTTACAATTAACAATCTCACCCCACTTTCTAAGCAAGTCATCCACAGTGAAATCTCTAAACAGCTTTGAGGATTTCAGCCACTGTACTACCCTGAAACGGATCAGGTCTATCAGGTCTTCAGCCCTTTTCTCTTTTCTCGAAAAAATCCTTGAATTCCTTTCCTCCCACAAAGACCAGCATACTACAGCATTTAGGCATCTCCACATAGTCCTGCCTTTTTTCCACTGCCACCTGAAGAAGGAAGAAGAAAATAACATTTGCAAGCTTATAGGAGGGAGCCAACTGCAACCAATAAGAGAAAGTGCCCATTCCGAAATCACTCTTGCATACTGGCAAGAGACCAACATATGGAAACCAGTTTCCCCATCGGCTTTACAGAGAACACACCCGTGTGGAGATAAGCATGTCTCGGGTCTCTCTTTTTTTGAAGCAAATCACTAGTGTTGACTCTTTCCAGAAACGTTTCCCAACAAAAGCTCCCAACTCTAGGAGGACTTGGCTTACCCCAGATCTCTTTGATAGGGAAGGGAGGGCCCAAGGAGTTGGTCGGCTCAGTCAAGGCTTTGAAGAAAGAAGCAGAAGAGAACAAGCCTGAGGGGTTGGGTGTCCAAATTCTGGTGTCCTCCTTTGTGGGATCCAAGAAAATAAATTCGAGGAGACCAAGGAGAGACAAAATGCTGTTCAGGTCAGAGTCTCTAACAGCCCTTCTTAACCCCAGATTCCAACCGAACCCAGAGTTTGAAGAAGTTGGGACAATGAAGGAAGAGATGGTCTCATCTTTCATATCATAGAGGGCATATAAAGATGGAAGTTGATCCTTCAGAGGGGCATTCCCTAACCAAATTTGTTCCCAAAACTTTATGGAATTTCCAGAATTTACGTCACACCTGATGAATGGGGAGAAAGCTGATAGCAGATTGTGGATGGCTTTCTAGGGTGAAGCATTTGTAGTCCTTGCCAAAATTCTAGGATCCCATCCAGTGCCCTCTAGTCCATGAATGCTAGCCACTATTTTAGCCCTCAACTTCTCTAACGAAAACCTCTATAACCACTTCCCCAACAGAGCCTCGTTCCTTTTTTTTCTAATGTTCCCTAGCCCTAACCCTCTTTGCTCCTTATTCCTTCACACCATCTCCCAACACACCCTATGGTCCCTCTTCTCGTCTCCTGGCTCCCAAAGAATACCTCTCATTAGTTTCTCTAACCTATTAGCCACCTTTGCTGGAATCTTGAAGGCCGACAAAAAGTAAATGAGTAAATTGGCTAAGGTAACTCTAATGAGTGTAATCCTTCCACCAAGAGAAAGGTAGTTCCTTTTCCAAGAGGCGAGTATCTTCTCAAATCTTTCCACTACCGGGTTCCAAAAGTCTTCTTTGTTAGGATTGTCTCCTAAAGGTAACCCTAGATAGCTCAAAGGTCAACTTGACACTACACACCCCAAAGTCTTTGCACATTCCCTAACCTCCCATTCTTCCAAATTCACTCCCACTACACAACTTTTCTCAAAATTCACTTTCCAGTTTGACATCTTTTCAAACACTTGTACCACCAGTTTCAAGTTTCTAATCCAACACAAGTTTCTACCCTCACAGAATAGTATAGTATCATCTGTAAACTGTAAATGGGTAGGGGGTATCTCCTCCCTTCCTACTCTCCATCCTCTTATTAGATTTCTTGAATTTGCTCTATGAATCAATATCCCCAAAACGTCGACAATCAGTGTAAATAAGAATGGAGAAAGTGGATCTCCTTGTCTTATTCCCCTTAGAACTACAAAAAAGTCTAACACTGACCCATTTACCAACACAGAGTAATGACAATTCTGGACACACCCCATAATCCATTTGTACCTTCTATCCCCAAACCCAAAGTTCACCAAAATCTCCTTCAAGAAAAGACCAATCCACTAAATCATATGCCTTTTCTAGATCCAGCTTGCACACCACCCCTTTCTTTTTGGCTCTTTTGAAATTCTCCAAACGTTCATTGGCAATTAAAATTTGATCAGTGATCTGTCTTCTCTTCGCAAAAGCTCCTTGATTTGGTGCAATGGTAGTTGGTAAAACTTGCTTTAGCCTTAAAGACAACACCCTTTGTAATAGTTAAAGTAGTCAAGAAGAAGAAGGAGAAGAAGAAGAAAAAGAGGAAGAAGAAAGGTTTGTCGAAGAACTCAAGTGTGTTATTGTTCACACCCTGAAGAGGCTTTCTTAACATTTGAAGAAAAATACAAATGGGCCCTTGAATGGGCGCCCAAATACAAAAAGAATGAAAGGACATAAATGCCCTTACATTCTCAACACTCCCCCTCAAGCTGATCATGGATATTTGTCATGCCCAGCTTGTTCAAATTGTTGTCAAGCTTTGATTTGAAGACACCTTTAGTATACAAATCTCTCCATTGGCAACTCTTTTTCTAATGAAATGCTGATCAACCTCTATATGCTTTGTACGGTCATGTTTATGGCTGTTTGATTGTCACAATATAATATAATTGGAGTATCAATCTGCACTCCCATTTCTATCAACAAGTTCTTTGCCATAACAATTTGGAAACTCCATGAGCCATAACTTTGTACTCTGCCTCTGCACTAGATCGAGCCACAACTGATTGTTTCTTACTTCTCCAAGATACAACATTACCACCCACCAAGGCACAATAGCCAGAAGTAGACCACCTATCATCAATAGAACCTGCCCAGTCAGCATCAGAATAAGCCTCTACCTTGAGATGCCCATGATTAGAATACAACATCCCTTTTCCTGGACATCCTTTTAAATAGGCTAGATTTCTATTCACTACTTGCATATGAGATGATCTAAGCTTGTGCATATATTGGCTAACTACACTCACAACATGTGATATATCTGGTCTAGTCAAACACAAGTGGAGAAGGCGACCGACAAGTCTTTGATACCCAACTTTGCCAGGAAGGACATCTCCATCATCAACTCCCAACTTATGATTGGGACCAATTGGAGTTTTAGCTAGTTTACAATCCAATTTCCCTACTTCCTGAAGCAGATCAAGGACATATTTCCTCTGAGAAATATAAATGCCCCTCTTTTACCTTGCGACCTCAATCCCTAGGAAATACCAATGATTTCCAAGATCTTTAATTTCAAATTCAATAGCAAGAAAAGACTTTAGTTCAACAATTCCAGAGATATCATCCCTTGCGATAACAATGTCATCAACATATACTATCAACATACTATTTTTTCCATTCGCTCTTCTGATAAACAAGGTATGGTCAGCTTGAGATATAGAAAAGCCAATTTTTAAGTTAGCTTTTCTGAATTTGTCAAACAAAGCTCTAGGAGACTGTTTAAGGCCATAAAGGGATTTCTTCAAATGTCAAACCTTTCCTTCACTCCCAGGGATGTTCACTCTTGGAGGAAGTTCCATGTAAACTTCTTCCTGGAGGAAGTTCCAAGGGCCAAGAATAATGGGCAGCAAGAGACATGATAACTCGAATTGAGTTCATCTTGGCTACTAGAGCAAAGGTTTCCTGATAATCAATGTCGTGAGATTGAGTGTACCCTTTTGCCACAAGTCGAGCTTTATACCTTTCAATTGAGCCACCAGCTTTATTCTTCACTATGTAAACCCACTTACATCCAACAAGAACTTTTCCCACTAGAAGAGAAACAATTTCCCATGTTTGATTTTTCTCAAGTGCCTCCATTTCCTGGTTCATAGCATCCTTCCAATGAGGGAACTGCACTGCCTCAGTAACATTGTGAGGGATAAAAATAGAAGCAATGGAAGAGATATAGGCACAATAAGAGGGAGATAAGATATTATAAGAGACACAATTTGAGATAGGATATTTAGCACATGTCCTTTTTTCTTTACGAACCGCAATAGGAAGGTTAAGGTCAGAAAACACACTAGGAGGCTCAGTAACAGGTTCATCGCAAGTATCAGAGACAAAAAGAGGTTCAGAATCCAAATTACCTGAGTTCGGGAAGTCAGATTGTAATGGACATTCAATCTTTGGAGTCATCCTCTTTTTTTGTTTAATGAACCACTAGTGCCAAGACTGAGGAATAGGAGGAGGCACAGGAGGAGTATTACTACCACAACAAGGAGGAAGAGGAGAAGGAGAAGGATCGACAATACCAGTTGCAGCTGGAGCAGGAATTTGCATACAAAATGTAGTCCGATCTTCCCTAGCATTCTCCCCCTAAAGAGAACGACGAGAAGAGGAAAAGAAGGGAGTAGACTCAAAGAATGTAACATCTTTGGACACATACCTTTTTCTAGAGCGAGGGCCATAACAATGGTACCCTTTTTGGATTGAAGAATATCCCAAAAAGACACACTTAATAGACTTTGGATCAAATTTCAACCTAGAAGGACTCATGTCATGGACGAAACAAACGCACCCAAAGACCTTAGGAGGAAGATGGAAGGTATCCTCATTAGGAAAAAGAAGCTGATGAGGAGACTGGAGATGAAGGGTCCGTGAAAAGGTTTGTTAATGAGATATATAGTTGTTTGTACAACATCCCCCCAAAACCGAGTTGGGACATGCATCTGGAATAACAATCCCCTGGCAACTTCAACCACATGTTGTTGGGGGTATGAGGACATGAACTTTGGATCTTAATCTTCTTTTCAAATTGTGTCTCCACCATATTAAAAAAGCCTTTTATAATTGAAGGAACTTCATCTCGGCTCTTCATCAAATACAGTCAGGTATATCGCAAGTAGTCATCAACAAAGAGAGTAAAATATTTATAACCACCCATACATGGAATAGAATAAGGTCCCCAAACATCAGTATTTATTAAATGGAGAGCAACATTACTTCTCTTGTTACTTGCAAAATATATGGTTTTACATTGCTTTGATACTAGGAAACAAAAACTTCAATGAACCAAAAGACACATGCCCAAGATGGTGACTCCACAATTTCAATTGACTTGGTTTTTCATCATGTTAGGACTCAAACTGACACATTAACCCAAACTTTGGAGACTGATCAAAAAGGTAAACTCCATTGGCTTCATGTCTATTGCCAATCGTCTTTCCCATACTCAGATCCTAGAAGACACAATAAGATGGAAGGAATGTTACAAAACAATTATGAGACTTTGTAAGAGAGCTAATAGATAAGAGATCTCTATGCAGTTGTGGGACATGAACAATTGATTTCAAAGAAAGGTTGTTGGTAAGTTTAGCTTCACCCAAACCCGAGATTGGGGTCTGAGATCCATCAACAACAATAATCTTACCTTTCCCTGAAAAATGTTTATACGTGGTAAAGTATGAAGGCATACCAGTTATATGATCACTGGCTCCTGTGCCAATTATCCAAGAGCCAGAGGATGAGGCATGACACGCAAGTGCAATACTTGATTTTGCAAAGGCACTAGAAGGTGTATGTGAACCAATAGATGTGGGCAATCCACTCTTTTCCAGATGGAGCAAGATGCCTCTCAATTTTAAAATCAAATCAGAGATGTCATGAGTAGATGCCTGAACAGAAGAATTTTCCTCAAGCATGTGAGTCTGAGAATCATGACTAGATGTAGCAACATGAGCATTTACCTTCTTTCCGGTTTTAAACTTCTCAGGCTTTAGGTGGGATTTAGTTTCCAACACCTATCCTTGGTGTGCCTTGGCTTCTTGCAATTCTCACAAACTACATCTTCAGGTTTACCAAAACTCTGTTTGGGTTTTGTAGACACAAGAAATGTGTGTTCACTGACAGGAACTTGCGTCATGGCAATCCTCCTACTCCCTTCATTTTGCACCAAAGAATATGCTGTAGAGTGTGACAAAATAACAGCACTAAGGATGTGTTGCCTAGTGAAATCATAATCGGCATTCAGTCCATCAAGAAAATCAAAGACTTGGTTTTTCTCAATGCACTTTCTAGATGATCCATTTCTTCCCAAACTGATTGTAAGGAAGAGAAATACTTGGCCATTGATTTCTCCCCCTGTTGCATATTACATGCTTCTCTTCGCAACTGATAGATTCTAGCCGTGTTCTTCGCTTGAGAATAAGTTGAAGTTAACCTATCCCAAATGTCCTTAGCTGTTGGAAGGAACATATAGTTGCGGGCAATGTCAGGCTGCATATAGCATACCAGCCATGACATAACCAACAAATTATCTTGTTCCCATTTGGAATAATTTGGATTTTCAGGCTTTGGCTTAGCTTCCTTACCGGTAGTAAACCCAAACTTACCTCTTCCTCCGGTTGTGAGCTTAGCTGATTGAGACCATTCAAGAACATTTGTTCCATCAAGTTTTACAATAATAATTTGCCCTCTAGCACTGTCATTACTTCTTGGGAAGACATAGGTAGGTACGTACGTACACACCCTTGTGTGAGTCCATTGATCACCACCCCTCTAAAAACACTTTTCTCACCAACACCACAATCTCCCAACACTAGCTGAACACCCAAACACCTTTTCTTAAAGGTTAAACACGGGCTACAACAATAAACTAAAGAAAAGAGGGTGCTGGCGGCAAAATAGGGGAAGAAAAAAATTCCCAAAAAAAGTTTTAGGGCTCCAAAAAATCTGAGACTGCTTCTTGTAATCTCAGAAGTTTACCACACTTCAAATGCAAGTGGGTTTAACAGCAACCAGCCCACCATGTGAGCATGCAAGCCCTAAACTCCAAATCTGTAAATTTCACCAATTTTCATCTAATAAGTCCAAGAAAAATGTAAAAGAGCTTCAAACCTCCATGAAATGTATATCAAAATTCCTCTAAAAATGAGGCGCATCAAGGGGTGTCAAAACTGCAAATGAACGACGCTGATTGTACGGGCTGCTGACATCAACCGGCAGCGTGCTGACATCAGCAGGTTTGTCTATGAGTCATGACCAGCGGCAGGTGCTCTCCTTGATCTTCTGATACTCTGATACCAAGTTAATGTAGTCGAGAAGAAAAAGAAGTAGAAGAAGAAGAAGAGGAAGAAGAAAGGTTTGTTGAAGAACTCAGGTGTGTTACTGTTCACACCCTGAAGAGGCTTTCTTAACATTTGAAGAAAATTACAAATGGGCTCTTGAATAGTTGCCCAAATACAAAAAGAATGAAAGGACATAAATGCCTTTATATTCTCAACAGTAATTATCTTATAAAGGCTATTTACCAAGCTAATTGGTCTAAAATCTTTTGGTTGAGAGGCATCTTTCTTCTTTGGGATTAATGCAATGAAAGTAGAGTTTAAGCTAGGATTAATTACACCCCTTCTATAGAATTCATCAAAGACTAACATTATGTCCCTTTACAAAACATCCCAACGGTCTTGATAAAATGCTATTTGTGAAACCATCTGCCTCCCTGATTTCCTCCAACCATTGCCTATTTTTTGCCCCTATGTCTGGCCAATCCAGCCCTTCTACCCTCACCCTCCCGTTTAGAGGCCTTCTAAAGATGGACTTATGTTCTAAAAGTGCCCCTGCTATCTCATCCCGGGTAGTCAAGACCGACCCATCAACTTCCATTCTAGAAATGGAATTTTTCCTCCTTCCATTTGCCACAAAATGAAAATAACTAGTGTTTTTGCCACCCTCCTTCAGCATCCTCAACCTCCCTCTCTGTTCTTTATTTCCCTCTTCAGAAACTCCCCTTTCTAATTTTAGGTCTAACAACTCAATTTGGTCCATCAATGACCTTTTTCTTTCCTCTACCCTTCCATACTCCAACTTCTTCCACTCCCTAATCTTAATTTTCAGGTATTGAAGTTTCTTATGAAATCTCATACCTTCCCTTTCCACTGAAGGGTGGCACTGACCCCACCAGTCCCCGACTCTCTATGTAAACCCTGGGTGAAGTAGCCACATATTTCTACCTCCAGCTTCCTCCTTATATAACCACTCTTCCAACTGCCTCCTCAACCTCCCTCTCTGTTCTTTATCTCCCTCTTTAGAAACTCCCCTTCCTTCTTTTAGGTCCAACAACTCAGTTTGGTCCATCGACGACCTTTTTCTTTCCTCTACCCTTCCGTACTCCAACTGGTTCCACTCCCTAATCTTAACTTTCAGTTATTGCAGTTTCTTATTAAATCTCATGCCTTCCCATTCCACTAAAGGGTGGCATTGACCCCACCTGTCTCCAACTGTGTAAACCCCGGGTGAAGTAGCCACATATTTTCAAACCTAAAGGGGGCAGGTTCACCACTCCTCCTTTCCTCCTTGCAAATCACAATGGGCCAATGATTTGATGTCAGTCTTAGGAGTGCTCTAGACGTTAAGCTTCCTAATGTTCTTCCTAGTCTGTTGAGAAAAGAAACCTATCCAATTTAGAGCATATTGGGTTTGATTGGAGGTGGTTGGACCAGGTGAAGGTCTTCTAGGCTAATGGGATCTCCTTAAGCTCAAAAGTATCTACAAAAAGGTTAAACTTCCTCATTATTGTTGTTACTCTCTGATTGGGGTTGTTGGTTTCCTATGTAAACCTAACCACATTGAAATCCCCACCCACACACCAAGGCCCCTCCCAAAGACCCCATACATCACCCAACTCCTCCCACAATTGCCTTCTCTTTCTATAATTGTTTGGTCCATAAACATTCGTTAGTACCCACTCAAAACCATCCCTGGGTTGCTTAAACTTCAATGATACTGAATATTTACCAATCAACTCCTCCACTCCTTCGAGCACTTCCTGAAGCCCCCTACGATGGGGCAGCTGCCCAATCAATCCCCCTGGCTCTCCATACACTCTTTGCCCGTCTAGTATCAAAATCCATTCTTTTGAATTCCTGAATTAGTACCACATCCGGATCACACCTCTTGATTACTTCTTTAATCGTTGCTCTTTTCCTTGCACTCCCCAAGCCCCTCACATTCCAACTTAATATCTTCATGAGTTCATGTACACCTTTATTCTTCCACCCTCCTACATCAAACCTCTACTTCCCTCCCTTCTCCTATCTCCTCTTACCCGAAACTGTTCGTCTCCCTCAACATCTCTTCTTATCCTCTCCACTTCGCTTAGTTTTCTCTTCTTGACTTTGCTCTCCTCCTTTTTCTTTTGTAACCCAGATTTCAGTTCATTCAAGTTCTTCCCCTTACATCCTAGTTTTCCAACGAATGCTTCTATAGAATCCTCTCTGCTAGGTTCTCCACTACCCTCCTCCCTATCTATTCCTTCTCACTTTCATTTTCAACCCTCCCGCCCCACTCAACAAAATCATTCCTTGGTGCTTCAGTTTTGTCCTTTCTCTGAAATACAAGTTGCTCAACCTCGTTGAAAGTATTTTCAATTATTCCCCACACCTTCCTATTTTTGATCCTTACATCCACCAGCTCCCCACTATCCTCCACCTTCCCCTCCAACCATCTGGAGTGGCATTTGTCTGGACTAGCTTCTTTTCCTTGTACTGTTGGACTATGGATGGGAATGGAATCTGGAACACAAGACACAGAGCACTCATCAGTAGAGAAAACCAAATCCACATGATTACCCGGGTTTTTTCGAGAGGTTGGATGTGGGACTGGGTTATTGTTTCCTACCCTACCCTGTGTCGGGATCCGGTTTCTGTCTATCCCCTTCGGTTGGTGGGAATACGATTCTGTCTTACGGTCAGCATAGCGATCCTCTCTGATTCCATGTTGGCAACTTGCGCAGTCTGAGCCTTTGGAAGGCATTCAGATTTCGAAGTACCATCAGTTCTGGAGTGGCATTTGTCTGGACTAGCTTCTTTTCCTTGTACTGTTGGACTATGGATGGGAATGGAATCTGGAACACAAGACACAGAGCACTCATCAGTAGAGAAAACCAAATCCACATGATTACCCGGGTTTTTTCGAGAGGTTGGATGTGGGACTGGGTTATTGTTTCCTACCCTACCCTGTGTCGGGATCCGGTTTCTGTCTATCCCCTTCGGTTGGTGGAAATACGACTCTGTCTTACGGTCAGCATAGCGATCCTCTCTGATTCCATGTTGGCAACTTGCGCAGTCTGAGCCTTTGGAAGGCATTCAGATTTCGAAGTACCATCAGTCCCTACTTCCTTACACTTTCTTGCTTTATTTCCTTCACCTATAGCATCTTTCAGACCCTCTGAATAGTTTCTCTGTTCCTCCACTATCTTTCCTTGAAATAGGCTGTTGATATTCATGTTACCTGCCAACTCCACAGTGCAACCAACTTTGTCGTTCACACTTCCTACACTGGTATTTTCATCGGAGCTGTCACTACTTTCTTCTTCCTCAGAACACTCCACCTTTGTCTTCTCACTCCCTTTCTTCTTGTCTCTCCCTTGCATACCTGGGGTTCGGGCGCTCAACGGAGTAATGGGCTTCATTAGAAGTAGTGTAGTTTGGACAGGAAGACCACTGTAGGGAGTTCTCCCGATCTGGTTTCCACCCTTGCATCACCTCTTCACCGGCCCGACTTTAGCTGGACAGACAGGATTCCCTGTCTATAGTTCCCTTCTCCACCGCTAGCTTCGCCCGCCCCACATGACCACATAAGTAGTCACATGGGCTCTTATAACGACTGCCCTGTTTGCCATTTAGACAACCCACCGACCCAGCTGGTTCAAACCTCGTTAGACGGTTCGTGTAACCAAAACCTTCAGATTTTTTAACCATGTCAGCATAGGATAACCCACCCGCCCTGTTTTTGTCTAATTCAAAAAATTTTGAATCAATTACTTTAAATGGCTGACTTGTCGGTTGGTCTACCTGATTTGACAGGCTCTTTTCCATTTTCATCTTCCTAGTCATTTCCTTTTCCTCCTCCATTCCCCTCCGTCCACGTGTCCTCCAGCCTGCCAGCTTGGCATCGTCTTCAACCTCCGGAATCCTTCCCCACCACAACGCTTCAATCTCTGATGCCACCCACACCCGATACCAGGCACCCCCAGAGTAAGCTTCAAACGATCGGGCCAGGTTTTCTTGCTTGATTCCTGCCACTCAAACCTCAATTGCACTCAGATCCTTTTGGTTTATTTCCACCAGTAAGATACCCCCAAACTGCATACAATTTGTTCAAGTACTGGCTCACACCACAGATTAAAGGGAAGCCCAAGCAGCATCAACTGGGAGCTTCCTTCTTTGAGTTCTACCTTATTACAGACTGGCATCCAATTTTTAATCTGAATCAGACCTCGTCTACTGTTACCGTGTTGAAGCTAACTCCAACTCACGGAAATTAAGAATAGCTTTCCGGTCTGCAAATGGAAGCAACATTGCCTCCATAGCAGGTTCTACTCTCGATGCAACTGCATCCAAGATTTTTTCCCAGTCCTTCACTCTCCCTTTTGCCAATAATACCATTCTTTTCTTCCATGTATCAGTCCCAGCTTCAACTAACACTCTGGGGCTGCCGGTTGAACATACCATCGCAATACCAGGGCTTGGAGCACTCTGCTCCTCAGATGGTTTATACATCTCAGTTTCATTCCCCTCCCCTATAACCTCTTGATCTTCCTTTTCATTGCCTCTGCCAAGTTGCTCCCCTTCCTCTGTTTCTTTTTTTTTTTTTTTTTGAAACAGGTAAAGTAAGAATTGCATTAACACAAAACATGTACAACAAGTAGCTGTACACAGGGATTTACAAAAACTGCACCAGCAGAGCTAGACCCCCAAACCCTGATTTACAAAAAGATTCCCAACTGCAAAAAGGGAATTAAAATTTCTGTCCTTGAAAACATTGTTTACTGCTAACCAGGAAAACATTTTTCCCATAACTTTCTGAAATACTGTATCTGAGGAGCTGTGTTGGTTCTTGAAAATCCTTCAGTTTTGCAACTAGGAGAAGTAACTGCAACTTCTCTGCGAAGACTACCCAACCCAGCTGGTTTTTCCCTTCCGGTACACAAATAAGTTGTTTTCCTTTCATGCCAAAAAGTGTCGTTACAGTAATAAACCACCCCTTTGTGTTCCTTCTTAGTTCTACTTCAAGTTTCTTCCCTGGCACCGTCATTTGGAATAACACTACCTTGATGGAATTAAGTGCTCCATTCAGAAAACACTTCACCCACATAGTAGCATCCTCAGGTAAGAATATGGTCGCCCTGTTTCCTTCTCGTATCTTCAGCGTGTCCTTACCATTGGATCTTGCTTGTTCAAACCTAAACCTCTTTGCCTCAATACCCAGCTCCGCTTGCCACTTTCCTGCTGCTTTGAATTCTCCGTCAACCAACATCTCTGTATTCTTCCTCTCTTACTTCAGACCAACATCTCCAGATATCCGAACTTCCCTTGCCACCAAATTGGGACTGTTATAGGAAGTTAGTTTAATTGAATTTCACTGTGGTAATCCATTTAATGGGATTGTCAGCAGTCCCTTAACAATTCTGTCGTATTTCCAGCTGAATTAGTAGTACTTAGGGATGGCATAGTGTTCACAAGCAACATTTCAAATTTCATTGATAATTTATATTTCTAAGATTTATCTCAAGTTGTATAAAAATATAGGGTGTCAAGTGTAGGATGAGAATGAACTTTCTCATTTCTAATTATGCGATGAGGATTATGTATCCAGTTTTGATGTGGTTGGTGATCAAAGAATACAGAAAAGATGGGCAAGCATTATATTAGTGATCAAATCCCGTAGGTGAGCGGGTGAATGACTATATACTTTTTATTTTATTTTATTTTATTTTTATTTTTTTGGGGGGGGACTTTATTCATCTTATAGGGGATTGAAGAGCGATGGGCAAGACCTCAGCTGATATCATTAGATAGGATCTTATTGTACCGTTTGTAAATACATATTCTTCTGAGATGCTAAGATGATTGGAAAACTCTTGACTTGTGACATTTGGGTGACTTGTACTCTCAAGCATATACTTCTTTCTACTGGTAAAACCCCTGATCTGCTACCAATTAAGAAAGACAAACTGGAACCATCTTGTGTGAAGTAAATGTTGTTTTTTTTTTGTTTCTAATTTTCCATTTTTTTAATTCTAGAATAGAAACTGATCCCATGCTTTTATATTTAGATGCATTATGGAAAGAAATTGCAGATTAGTAAGCTAGATGGAGAATTACCTTTTGTACATTATTTTGGTTATTAACATTGTCTTTTTTTTTTTTTTTTGATATAGGAAATACTGGTTGATAGAGCTGTCCATTCTGCCGTTGGTCGCTATTTATCTTCTCATTCTTCTTTAGAGGATCATGAATGGCCTGTTTTAATGGCGAATGACTTTTCACAAGCAATGAAAGATTTCCTCCCAGTTGCTATGCGGGATATTACTAAATCTGGTTCTGAAGGTGGTCGTACTGGGTGGGAGGATGTTGGTGGGCTTAGTGACATTCGAAAGGCTATTCAGGAGGTATTTAAAGTTGCTGTTGGCTTTGCATTAAGTATATTATCCTGCCATGCTTCAGTTTGTGCTCCCATGCATATGTATTATATCCGAACAGTCTGAAGGATTGCTTTTATTTTTTTTATCTATATTCATGACAATCTTGTTACTGGAAAAGCAGAATATTATACATACATGCATACATCCTATATATATAGGGTAGCCCAATGCACGAGGATCTCACCAATGTGGGATTTGGGGAGGGACAGATGTACGCAGCCTTACCCTTGCACATACAGAGAGGCTATTTCCAAGATTTGATATAGTAGAAAAGAAAAAGCAATAATCTGATTTGATAACAATGAGAAAGAAGAGAGAAAGAGAGAGTTCCTAATGAGAAGAGAAGAGATAGGGAGAAGCCAATAATTTTCCCTACCACTTGTGAATATTTGGATGGATTGGGATCAATCTAGAAAGCATAGGAAGTTGATTCTATCAAACTTCACTGTAGTAATTTGGAGAACAGAACTATCACCATTCCCATTAACCATTCCTGTAGTATTGTCTGCCGAATCAATAGTACTTAAAATAGACATGATTATTCCTTATTTTATCCTTTATGCACCACTTGAGGGGGAGTATAGTAATGTTGAGTTGTCGCATTGGGAATTTGTTATTTAATTTTACCCATGATTGTTCTTTTTCATGACCCTCTCTTTCTTGTTTTCATTTCTTGATCTGGATATTATAATTGATTTAATGCCTTTTATTTCATGCAATATTTTGCATCTATCCACCATGATCCATTTTATGCATGGAATGTAAAGTTTCATGCTTTTCTTTTATTCAATTGCTTTATTATTGGGACTTCTGCAATTCCAGATGGTTGAACTGCCCTCACAGTTCCCAAACATCTTTGCACATGCTCCTTTAAGGTTGAGGTCAAATGTTCTTTTATATGGTCCTCCTGGATGTGGAAAGACACATGTTGTTGGTGCTGCTGCTGCTGCTTGTTCTTTACGATTTATATCAGTGAAAGGGCCTGAACTGCTGAACAAATACATTGGTGCTTCTGAGCAAGCTGTAAGTCACTCTAGCACTTCTTGTGGTATGATTATATTGTATAATTCCTTTTATTTCTTGTTAATATCATTTCAATGGTTGAAGACCTAGCTAATCCAGGTATCAGTAGAAGTGTAAAAACTGTGGGGCTAGTTTACTTAAGCTTTATAGAAGAACTACAAAGGCGAATAGCCTTCAAAATAGTTTATTGTCTAATTACAACTAGCCTGGCTAGATTGTCGGCTAGTTAATGGTACCTTGGAACCCAAATGGGGGAAGGCTGATGCCAGACTAGTGGTTGAAAAAGCTTCCTTTGAATTCAAAGACAAAGATGAGGTTTCTGATTATGTTAGGGAAAACAAGTTGAAGTTGCAAACATGGTTTCAAATGTCACCAAATGTCACTAATGTCGCCCGACATATGTCGATGTCGAGGCTCACTGACATGAAAATGGATGATAATATAAAAATCATATTATTTCGGTTGACATTTCCTATATTTCGGAAATGTCAACCAAATCAGTCCAAATAACCAAAAAAAAGACAGTTTTTCCTATTATGTCGACAGGATGTCGACTAATGTACATTAATAATATAATATATTAGTATATTATATTAATATAATACAATATATTAATATAAATTATTCCATTAATAATTTCTATTTAATATTTCAAATAAAATATTTATAAAAACGAATTAACAAAATATAAAAACAAAAGAATAAATTAATTACTTTATAATATAAAACATAAAATATTTTTCAAGTAATAAAATATTAACTAGTTAGTACTTTTTAAAATATTTATTAAAATCAGAAAATGTTTATTAAATTTTATAATAAATCATATTCTACATTTAATATAAAAAGTCAGAGTAAATTTATTAAATTTTATACTAAATTATAATTTATTATAAATTTAGTATTAAAAATCATAATAAATTCATTAAGTTTTATAAGAAATCAGAATTTATCATAACCTTAATACTACAAAAAGGAGAATCGGTTTATTAAATTTATAATAAAGCATAATATATTATAACTTTAATATTTAAAAAATCAGAATAAATGTATTTCTATTTACTAGTGTGAAATAAATATATTAGAATTTATAATAAATCAGAATCAAAAAAGAAAAGAAAATATCAGATAACCTTGTAAAAACATCAAAATGCATAATAAATCAGTAAATCGTCATTTACTAATTTGTTATTGATCTTAGTTTCTTAGCTTTATATAATGGTTGGGAATAAGATAATAGTCTAGAAATATGTATTAATGCTTCTTTTATCATTTTACAAAATATCATTGCATATTTCCACATATTTCATAATATTTCTACAATGTCTCTAATTTTTATAATACTTCCCCTCGACATTTCTGACATATGTCCTATATTTTGGTAAGCGACATTTCCATTGACATTGACATTTTAAACCTTGGTTGCAAAAGTAGGGTTGCAAGAAAATCAATCTAAAGGAGCAAGGATGAAATAAAGGGGTAATAATGGGTTGAAATTTGAGAATGATCCATATCAAGGTCAAAACAGACCACAGGACTCTAGCTTTCTTGTTTTGAATACGGTGTATCTAGGCTAGACAAAGAGTGTTTCAAAAATTAAGAAACAAGGGAAAACAAGTCTATGATATACTTTAGATACTTAATGACAGGAATAACAAACACGGTTTTCAATATCAGCGAGGTTTGGCAAAAATTCTGAGAAATCTCCCTATTTTGCTAGGTGGCGATATGAAATTTTCTGAAAATCGTTTTTTCCTAATAGCTCTGATATTTTTCTAATCTATCGGTTAAGGTTTTAGAATATTATTAAAACTTTTCTGATATTTCCTCAAAATCACCGTGGTTCTTAAAAATCATTTCCTAAAAGAACCAACAGGGATTCAATCATTGGGTAATTGGCTTACTATTTTTATATGATTCACTCACTAAATCACTATAGCATAAAAGAAAAAAAGAAAATGCACACAACTACGAAAGAAGATTTTCAATGTAAGCAGAAGTCAACATATAATAACAAAAAGGATAAAAGTCAAAATGGCAAGTAACATCTGTAATGAATAGAAGATAGATAAAAGACTAAAAGGGATACAGGGATTAAGGATGAAGACTATAGGTTGAGAAGTAGAAGTTTTCTGTCCACCAAGGGATGAACAAGAGGTGTGGAAGGTATGTAGCAGTTTACTCAGGTTTAACCTTTGAAGATCAACCGTCAGGCAGAGAGGTGTGGAATGGAGATATAGAGCAGGTGTTAACTGATGGTCTTAAGGAAAAGGGGAGGAGTGGGGGCCACTTTTTGAAGAGTTTGATCAAGGATTTAAAAGGGAGAAACCGGAGGAGTGGGGGCCACTTTGTAAATTCTTGCCCAACTAAGGGCCTCCTTGTAATTATTCAAATATATCTAATAAAACAGTGTTAGGGGGCTGAGATAGGGTGAGTTCGAAATCCTCTTCTCAAACCCTCATTGCAGAACACTCAAATCTCCTCTTCAGTTTCAGTTTCAACATGGTATCAGAGCGTATCTGAACTTGAATATCCTAGGGCTGGAGGCTGTCACGTACTGCCTGATTCTTGGAGGTCATTGGACGAGCCCAAGACTAGAATCTCTTGGAGAAGGGGTTCGGTGACCAGGAAGAATTAGAGAAGAAGAAAAAGGGGGGGGGGGGGGAAGGAGAACAGCTCGGTTCTGTTTTTGAAGCTCGACTGTGTTTGGACTGTTGAAGCTCGAATTGTAAGTTGTACTCAGTTTTTTTGTTCTGTTTTGAAGCTCGACTGTGTTTGGACTGTTGAAGCTCGAACTGTAAGTTGGGCTCAGTTTTCTGGTTCTGTTTTGTATTACCTTCGACTGTGTTTGGACTGTTGAAGTGTCCGAAAATCCTAGCTGTTTTGTACTACCTTCAACTGCATTAAATCTGGTTTAACCCAGAAATTTCTGGGCTGTTTTTTTTTTCTCTTCTTCTTGGACTGTTACAACCTACCAAAACATCCTTGTAACAAGGCTGTGTATTGTTACTCTTGTTCGGCTGTTTTAGGGGGCTGTACGAACTGTTTTTTTGGGTCTTTTCTCTTCCTTGACAGTGGGGTTGTCTCTATTCCCCACACTGTGTTTGTGAAAAGGCCTATTCAGCAATACTGATTGGTACTTACTCTTCTTGGCTGAGTGTACAAGTTTGAAAAGGTACATCGGCTGAGTGCACAGTGCCTAGGAGTTTCTGATTACCTCTTGAAGCCTGAACTCAGTGTATTGTCTTCTTGTGGTCGGCTGAACTCAGTGTGTTGCCTCCTTGTGGTTGGCTGAACTCAGTGTGTTGCCTCCTTGTGGTCGGCTGAACTCAGTTATTGCTTGTCCTTATTCAGTATACTTGTAGAAGTCATCTGAAATCATATTTGGAGTGTTTACATGATGTACTCCTCAGAGTTTGAAAACAAAAGTGGTGCTGAATATGGACTGGTTCAGGGGACTCCATGTGATTCCTTATTGACTGTGACCACAGTTAAACTAGATGGAACTAATTATCTGGCATGGTCACAATCAGTAAAGATTCATGTATGTAGTAGAGTAAAGAAGGGGTTCATTTCCGGGAGTAAAAATGCTCCCCCAGAAGATGATCCATCCTACGAGAAGTGGATGCAAGAAAATTACACTATCATTGGGTGGCTTGTGAACTCAATGCAGCCACAAATCAGTCAACACTACATATGGATGAATTCAGCAAAAGAAATTTGGGACAGTGTTGCAGAAACATATTCCCAAAAACTCAATGTGACCCGGGCATATAAATTGAGAAGTGATGTAAAGAATTTAAGGCAAGGAGAGAAACCTCTTGTTGTATATTTCTCAACCCTGAAATCCCTATGGCAAGAGATTGACCTAATAGAAGTTGTAACTTGGGACACCACCAATGATGCAGAGACCTATAGGAAATTGGTTGAAAGGAACAGGGTTTTTGAGTTCTTAACTGGACTAAACCCAGAATATGATATCACAAAACAGAATATTCTTTCCAAGGAGTGTGTCTCTTTGTCACAAGCTTATGCATTGGTCAGTAGTGAAGAGAGCAGAAGGGCTGTCCAGGTTCAAGGGGCTGATATTAATGATCACTTTGCCAATATGGGGATTAAACCTAAAGGGAATGTTGGAACTTCTAGTGGCACAGGAAAGAAAGAAGTTATATGTGAATACTGCAAGAAGCCGAAGCACACCAAAGACAAGTGCTGGAAGTTACATCCTAATATTGTTCCCATTCGGTTTCAGAAAAAACATGATAGTAAAAGATCAGGAAGTGCAAATGTAGCTGCCGGGCCAGATAGTGAAGAGATGTCTGTTTCTGCACAGTTGGCAGCCATGAGAGCAGAATATGAAAAGTTTGGGAAGATGATCAGTCAGCTGAGTGATGTGACCTCTCCTTCCGACCCTTCAGGAAATTCTACTACTTCAGCATTTGCTCATTCAGGTATAAGGGCTTCTACTAATCATGCTACCTCTTTAGGTAATCTCAAGATCCCTTGGATTATTGACTCAGGTGCTTCTGACCATATGACCAATCCGTCTACCTTGTTTGTTTCATATGACTTACTTCCTAGACGTGATAAAATCACTTTAGCTGATGGTTCACTTGCCCCTATCTCTGGTAAGGGAACCATCAAGGCTACGGATTCCTTGTACCTACCTTCTGCCCTTCATGTACCTAAACTAAATACAAATTTGTTGTCTGTGAGCAGTTTAACCAAGTCACTAAACTGTTGTGTAACATTTTCTCCTTCCTACTGTGTTTTTCAGGATCTAGAGTCTTAGAAGGTGATTGGGAGTGGCCATGAGGCGAACGAAATATACCTACTTGATACTCTGGGACAATGCATTGATCATCTTGGGAATGTTGCTCTTGGATCTGTCTCTTCAGAGTCTGTTAGTCGGATTATGTTGTGTCATTGTCGTTTTGGTCATCTGTCTTTTTCCGCCTTGAGTCATCTATTCCCTGAACTGTTTAAGGGAATTAGTCTGTCCAATCTTCATTGTGAGTCTTGTGAATTGTCAAAGCATTGTAGAAGCAAGTATCCTTTGAGCAATAAAAGATCTTCAGTTCCTTTTAATATTGTGCATTCTGATGTGTGGGGACCTTACCACTTACCCTCCATGGGTGGCTACAAATATTTTATCCTGTTTATTGATGACTTTTCACGGTTCATTTGGATATTCCTGATGAAATCCCGTGATGAAGTTCCAAGACTTGTAAAACAATTCCATGAATTTGTTCTAACCCAATTTGATACCAGGATTAAAATCTTCAGATCGGACAATGCAAAAGAATACCTTGAGAAAAACCTATCCTGCTATCTTTCTGACATGGGGGTTATTCATCAAAGCTCATGTACTAGGACCCCAGAACAGAATGGGGTTGCTGAGAGGAAAAACAGGCATATTGTTGAGGTTGCAAGAAGTATCTTATTTGCCTCACATGTTCCTACTAGGTTTTGGGGTGATGCTGTACTTACTGCTACCTATCTTATAAACCGCATGCCATCCAGGGTTTTGGGGTTTAAGTCTCCCTTCACTCTTCTTCATCCGGACAAAGACCTTTTTCCTATTCCTATTCATGTCTTTGGCTGCACCTGTTATGTACATGTTTCAAGTGTCCAAAGGCATAAGTTTGAACCCAAAGCTCAAAAGTGTATCTTCCTTGGTTATTCCCCCACACAGAAGGGTTATTGTTGTTTTGATCCAAAGTCTGGCAACCGGTATGTCTCAATGGATGTCACCTTTGATGAGTTTTCCCCTTTTTATGGTTCCTCTCCAGAAGGACATTGTCCACAGGGGGAGGATTTGACACAGGTGTTTGCTCTTCCTCTTCCTGTCCCTGTTGAGTCCCTTGATGTGTGTGTCTCTCCTTTAAATGAATCAAGGGTGGATCAGTCGTTCCATTCTCCTTGTCCCCGTACTCTACCTCCTCGTCCTATCCTCAATCCCAAGGTGTATCAAAGGCAGAGATCCAAAAATGTGCAGGTTATTTCTCCTACAACACATGAGCCTCATACACTTCCAGTCACAGAAGAGACAACAGGTACTGGTTCAACACCTTTGGATTCATCCTTCCCTGACCTTGATATTTCCATTGCTGTTAGAAAAGGAAAACGGAAGTGCACTGCACACTGCATTTCCAAGCACCTTTCTTACAGTTTGCTTTCACCTTCATATTTTGCCTCTCTCTCTTCTATTGCTTCTCATCCTATTCCCAGGTCTGTGTCAGAAGCTCTTAAGATTCCAGAATGGAGGGATGCTATGAAATCTGAAATCAATGCCCTACACAAGAATGGCACATGGGAAGTGGTGGATTTGCCTGAAGGGAAGGATCCTGTTGGTTGCAAGTGGGTCTTTACTATCAAATACAGAGTTGATGACTCCATTGAAAGGTACAAGGCCAGGCTGGTTGCAAAAGGCTATACACAGACATATGGGATTGATTATTTAGAGACTTTTGCACCTGTTGCCAAGATGACATCTGTGAGGGTTCTTCTATCTTTAGCTGCTCACTTTGACTGGCCCCTTTATCAATTGGATGTGAAGAATGCATTTCTGAATGGTGAATTACATGGGGAGGTTTACATGTCTCTTCCTCCAGGGATGTATGGAACTGATATGAAAGGGAAGGTATGTAGGCTGAAGAAATCTCTTTATGGACTAAAACAGTCCCCTAGAGCATGGTTTGAGAAATTTAGAACAGCACTTGTGAACTTTGGTTATGTGCAGACACAGTTCGATCATACTCTTTTTGTGAAGAGGAGTGGACCTCTAGTAGTATACCTCATTGTGTATGTAGATGATATTGTAGTGACGGGTAATGATGCCTCAGGAATTCATGATCTAAAATCTTTTCTCCATACAGAGTTTGAGATTAAAGATTTGGGGGAATTGAGATACTTTCTTGGCATAGAAGTGGCTCGATCCAAGGATGGGATTCTCATCTCCCAAAGGAAGTATGTTCTTGACTTGCTCTCTGAAACTAGAAAGATGGGTGCTAGACCAGTTGCTACTCCTATTGATGAGTCATAAACTCTCAGCCTCAGAAGGGACATTGTTAGAAGACAAAGGAATCTTTCAGAGACTTCTTGGGAAACTTTTGTACCTATGCATGACTCGGCCAGATATTGCGTATGCAGTCAGTTGCATTAGCCAATTCATGCATGCTCCTCGAGACACTCATTTGGCAGCTGTAGAGAGAATCCTATGTTATTTGAAGGGCTCCCCAGGAAAGGGTATTTTGTTTGCCAAGCATGGTCATATGAAACTTGAAGCTTACACCGATGCTGACTGGGCCGGGAACATTGATGACAGAAGATCTACCTCTGGGTATTGCAGCTTGGTAGCTGGTAATGTTGTTTCTTGGAGAAGCAAGAAACAATTGGTTGTTGCTCGGTCTTCTGCTGAAGCAGAATACAGAGCCATGGCACATGGGGTTTCTGAATTATTATGGCTAAAATCTTTGATGGAAGAACTTGGAGTTGAATATGACAAGCCAATGATGTTGTACTGTGATAATCAGGCTGCCATCAACATTACTCACAACCCAGTGCAACATGATAGAACCAAGCATATTGAAGTTGATCGACACTTCATTAGGGAAAGGGTCTCTTCGGGTGAAGTGTGTCTTCCTTTCATCACATCTGAAGGATAGTTGGCAGATTTTCTTACCAAAGGCATTCCCAAGGCAAAACTTCAGCATGATACCAGCAAGCTTGGCATGATTGACATCTATGCTCAGTTTGAGGGGGAGTGTAGAGAAGATGGGCCAAATGGCCCATAGGTTGTTTATTCTTGTGTTTTTTGGGCCCATCTTGTCAATATTAAGTTCTTTGTAAATTCTTGCTCAACTAAGGGCCTCCTTGTAATTATTCAAATATATCTAATAAAACAGTGTTAGGGGGCTGAGATAGGGTGAGTTCGAAATCCTCTTCTCAAACCCTCATTGCAGAACACTCAACTCTCCTCTCTTCAGTTTCAGTTTCAGTTTCAACAATCATCATCATCGTCATCATCATCATCATCATGAAATGCCTCTTTTCTTTTCAATTATAATGGCTTTATTTATAGATTCAATGTAATAATTGAGATCTCCCTTTACAAAATCTAATTTGGACTAGGAAGCTAACCCAAAACAACTCTTAATTTCTGTTGAACTAAGAAAAAACAAAGCTAAACCATAGGGCCATTTAATTTGTAAAATAACTCTAATAACTAGTTACTACTTAAACAAACCAAAAATTACTAAATATAGTAAATTATGATTTGTCATAAATAGTTATTACCAAAATATTGATTTTGATTCTTAATAGGAATGGTAAATTTCTAGAAGACTGGAACTTAATGATATTCATAAGATACGAAAAAATTAGAAAATAAATTTAAAAACTCAATAAAAATATTAATATTTCCATTCACCCAAAAAATCTAAAAGTTTTGTAGTAATCTGAACATTGATTTATATCTTTGTTCTTCCCTTTTCTTGAAGCAGAAAGTTTTTAACACACAACAATTGGCTTCCACCACAAATATTAGATGTGAATCGATCCAAAAGAAAGAGAATATTTTAATATGAAAATAGAAGAAAGAAAGAATATATCAAGAGAAGAAGAGGAAGAAGATAGGATAAGAAGGGAGGAGGAAAGAGTTCGATAAGTTCTCTCTCCTTTCTCCTAATCAATTTTATTAATTTAATCACATTGAACATCATTACGATGATGCCCTTTATGGAGTAGTCAACTCATAAACATGATGATTCTTCGTTTCTACCACTCCATTTTGTTGAAGAGTGTAGGTATAAGAGCTTTGATGAATAACTCTGAAGGTATCAAAATATGATGAAATGTTCTTTTCAATATATTCCTTAGCATTGTTAGAGCAAAATATTTTAATACGAATATTAAATTGAGGAAGAATAAATTCATGGCAGTGTTGCACAATGATTGAACTTCATCATGAGAACGCATGGGGTAAATCTAATTAAATCAAGAGAAATTGCCAACAAATAGAATGAAATATTTGTAGCCACCAATAGCAAGTAAACGATAAGGACCCCACACATAAAGTGAACAATATGAAACAGAGAAGCTGATCTTTTATTATGTAATGGATAAGAATTTCTACAACACTTAAGCAAGTCCACATGACTCACAATGAGACTATGTAAGGTTATTCCTTTAAAAAAGTTTGGAAACAAATGACTCAAAGTAGTAAAGGTAAGATGACCAAAGCGTAAATGACAAAACATGACTTTATTAAAGGACTCTGATGAAATAGACTCCAAAGCATCTCCTTGAGGTGCTACTAGACTCTTGTTAGGTAAATCCAACAAGTATATCACACTTGCCTCATAGCCACCCCCAATCATCTTTCGAGATTTCAAGTCCTGAAAAACATAATGGGTAAGAAAAAAAAGGTTATACTATAATTCATAGACTTTGTTAAATTAACTAACAAAAGATTAGTGTTAAGTTTAGGAACATGAAGAACAGAAGATAAAACAAGGGAGTCTGGGGTTCTGATATCCCCCTTGCCTGAAATAGGAGAAAAGGACCCATCAACAAGGGGTATATTTTCAGAGCTAGAAAGGAGTTGGTATGAGCTAAAAAGGTTGGACATGTTGGTCATATGATTAGAAGCACTAGAATCTATAATCCAAGGGATTTCTATGATTACCTAACATAGTGGCATGATTTGAGGAGATCGGGTGTCCTACTGGTCATATGATCATCCTTTGCCAAAATATTTTGTCTGGTTACATCAAACTCAAGGTTGAGTCCAATAGGAAACTCAAAAACCATGTCCCTTTCCTTTATCTTTCTATAAGTCTCAGCGTCCTTAGTACTTCCCCAAAGCAATTGTTTTCATTACATCAATCTTTTGCCATAGAGACTTCAACCAAGGTTCAAAATATCGATACACCCGATACGCCGGTAGAGGCGTATCAGGCAGTATTAGTAGTTTTCTTTTTAGTTTTTTTTTCAAATCCAGTTCAAAGGGGCCGGTTTAAGGTCCATCCACCCTCTGAACCAGTCAAAACCCCGATACACCCTCTGTAGGGGCGTATCGGGAAGCTCCCGATACGATACGTATCAGCCAATATGTATCGATACTTTGAACCTTGACTTCAACATAGAATAATATACAACCATAGATTTCTCCCCTTGTCTTAAATTATTGTCACCATTTTTCAATTTATGGGCCCTGCCAACATTCAATTTTTGAGAATACGTTTCTGTGACACTATCCCAAATCTCTGTGCCTGAATCAGATCAAAGGTAATGCTGACTTTTATGCGGCTGCATGGAGTTAACTAACCACCCAAATAACTATGTAGTTCTTTTGCATCCATTTTTCAAATGTAGGGTCAGTTTGGCTGCTTCTTACTGCCTATTAAAAATACCCCAACTTGCCTCTACTACAAACATGAATCCATATAGACTGTGCCAAGGTAAGTAATTTGTCCCATCTATCCTTGATTGTAGCCACAACATACTACAAAGGTTCTATAGACCCTATCAGACCAACTCCGGACTCTAGGTTCTGCTTTGTCTTGGCTCTAGATTGGTCCATTGACTAGTGACTCTAGACACATTCCCAACTGAATTCGATCCCTTCTAGACGTTAAGTAACATCTGCCAAGCCTTAGGCACCAGCCTAACTCAACCTCCTTGACCCTTAACTGTGAATCCCTCTAAGCGGCTAGGGTTTTGAGCAAAAGAAATGACAGCAACTTCTTGGCATCCTAACAGCCAGATTCTGGATATCTAAACCCTTCTCCAACTAGGCTGCAAGCAACTAAGAAAAATCTGCAATCTAACCCTCCATACACTCTTCCAATTGAAGGGTGTATGAGATTGAAGAGAAAAAAGAGAGGAGAGGGTTGCTCTGATACCAAGATGTGAATCAACTGAAAACAAATAGAATATTTCAATTTGAAAATAGAAGAAAGAAAGAAGATAGAAAGAGAAGAAGAGGAAGAAGGGAGATGGAGAAGAGAGTTTAATCACACTGAACATAATTACAATGATGCCCTTAATGGGGTCACCAGCTCATAAACATAACATAAGAGGAATAAAAAAGAAGTTTATAGGTCCATATAGACAAGGCCATTAACATAAACAAAGTGTTTTAAAAGGTGTGGGAGGTGTGTGCCTCCAGGCGAGGCACCCCCAAAATGCCCTGAGGCATACGTATGCTAGAGGTGCTGATACCTCTGAGGTGTACGGCTCATACACCTTTTTCATGAGGCGTGCTAGAGGCGTATGCCTCATGTGCCTCATGCACATTTCATATAAAAAGACAGAAAAAAAGGAAAAAAGAAAGAAAGAAAAAAGAAAAAAAAAGCAAATGAAAGGGATGGGGAAAGATTTTTATTAAAAATAAAGAAAAATGAGATCCTCCTTCCTCTTCTTCCTCCTCTTCTTCCTCCTCTTCTTCCTCCTCCCCTTCCTCCTCCTCCTCCTCCTTCCTCTTCACCCCCTCCTCTTAAGGAGGCTTACGCCTCTTACGTTCTGAACTACACCTCACGCCTCTAGGTAGTGGAATGCTTTGCATCATGCCTCCAAGTTTTAAAACATTGCATAAACATAACTAATAAAAGAAAACAAGAATAAAAGAGCACTAGGGCCCATTCAGCCAAATCTCTCTACAATATTAACAAGCAACCAAAAAGAGTAGATAGAAGAAGAAGCAAGAAAAACTGTTACTATTAGCTGCTGGCTATGGCAGAAACAGAAAGTAACTCTTTTATCCACTCCTTAGAAGGCTAAAAACAAGAACAACCCTTTATTCACCCTTTACAAGACCCATTAAACTCTTTTATAGACCAAAAAACAACTTCCTACTTGTACTTGGATTCTAACTCCTACTTGTATTTTGACTTCAAAAGTAGAAACTTCCTTCTCAAACTAGGTCACTTTTATAACTTTCTAATTCTACTAAAACTGACTTAACATAAAAAACCAGAAGTTAATAAAAACAGAAAGTCATAAATTTACTATAAATAGAAATTATAAAACATACAATAAATAGCAATATAGGGGAATTATTATAAATTCCTGTGGGGTCCACTGGGTACCCTGTTGACTTTTATTTTGATCATGACCTGCAGAACCCAAAAGTCAGTCATCTTGAATTCTTCAGTTGGGGCATTTCTACATGTTGGCTTGAGCTGAAAGTCTATAGTTATTTGAGCACTATAAGTGTACTTCACTAGCACCTGATATCAACCAAATCAAACGAGGTTGGACTGTTCAACCAGTTGATTCTTTCTTGGTTGATGATGCATTCTACAAATTTACCATCCAACCCCTTCAATTTCTTTTAGACTTGCTTAAAGTTTTACTTTAACCACTTGTATCACTTACCTATCTGCATCGTGGTGCAATCTACTGATGAGTTTGAACCACCCAACCCCTTTTCTTCATTTCAGGTTCGAGATATATTTTCAAAAGCAGCTGCTGCAGCTCCTTGCCTTCTATTTTTTGATGAGTTTGATTCTATTGCACCAAAGAGAGGGCATGATAATACTGGAGTTACTGATCGTGTTGTAAATCAAGTTAGTTTCTAGTTTTGAGACTAATTTTAAGCATGCAAATTTGAGAACCAGTTTTCTTATTGTATTCCTCATTTTCTTGCAGCTACTGACTGAACTGGATGGTGTTGAAGTCCTGACAGGAGTTTTTGTTTTTGCTGCTACTAGGTTGGACTGTTCACCTTTTTTCATGCTTGTATAAATGTCACCAGTGTTTGTATTCTTTTTTTGTCCTGTCACCAGCTGAAGTTTGTATTGTGCATTACAGTCGACCAGATTTACTTGATGCTGCACTCCTGCGACCTGGAAGGCTTGATCGCCTTCTTTTCTGTGATTTCCCATCATGGCACGAGAGGGTAGATATTCTAACAGTTCTTTCTAGAAAGGTCAGTAATGCCATTTTAACAATGCATGGTATTAGTTTCTTTTGTGATTTCTACTTCTGTAGTCGTAAGGTTATGCTGTTTTCTTTCCCATAAATGTTTTTCTAACACATTTATAATCCAAGGGGAAGCTTTAAAGAGGAAAAATTACAACAAGAAATACTTCTGAGATAATAAGTTATGTAATATATGATGTTACATAATCTGGAATAAACAAAAAAAAAACATAATAGAAAAAATGGAAGGATTTTGTATATTTACAGAAGAAGAAAATAAAAAGAATGCCACAGGTTTACTGAATTGTTCATAACACTAGAAAAGGCCCCAGTAATGGGATTTTATGCTTGTCTCCAAGGCCCTAACTCAAGATAATTTCACAGCATAATTGTCAAGGCGACGCCTAGGTGACAAGGCGCCATTGGAGTTTTGCCTCACCTAATCACCAAGCAGTTTTGTATACTATCTCATAAAATATTATTATAGTCTTAATTTTTTGAGATTAATTATAAAATAGACCTTATTAAACTAAAATAATCATTTTGTGTGTTTATAATACTAATTTATTTTTATCATTTTCTTATTTGTTAGGGTTTAATCCACACAGACATCGCTAACTGCTGTATTAAACCCTCAAAGACTTCAAAACCTAAACTAACAAGTAAGGAAGAACTTAAAGTTTTGTCTAATCAACATATTTTCTTCTGCATCTTCTTATTATTCTTCTCAACTTTTCTTTTCTTCTTTTCCTATAAAAAAAATAGGCGTTCTGCCCCTATATTTTTTGAATTTTCTTTTCGTTCTTCTTTTTCTTCTCATGAATATGTTAATTTTCTAGACTTTAACATGAAGTTTATACTTTTCTTATGAAAATTTTGGATAATCATTATGGAAATATGGTTATGGAACCTAGGAACTACTCTAGGATATATGTTTTTACTTAAAAAAATAAGACCTATTCAAGGGCCGGGCTTCAGGCCTGACTTTATACTGTGTCAGGCTCGGGCTTCGGGCCGGGCCAATTCAAATTTTGGCAAAAGCCAATCCTGAGCCCAGCCCATGAACATGTCTATTCACAGTCCGCTGATTGTTTTCTTCTTGAAAATGTGTATACATGAGCTCTTTGTTCTTTCCTTGTTGGCTAATCCAGCCCATATAATGTTACTCTTCTCTTTGATTTGGTGGCGGAAATGGAGTGAGGAAACTCAACAAGCTATTAAAATACAGAGATCTTATTGCAAGCATGGTGTAAAGTGTAGTATTTCCAAATATTTTCACAAAATATTTCCATTACTGTAGATATTGAAACGAAATATTATTGGAGATTATCTCAATATATTCCTTAGTATCTTTAATATTTTTTTATTGTTTCAACAAGTTCTACTTTAACTATATCAATGCAGGATTTTAAATTTACATGTATAAGAGGATGATATACTAGTGAAGAAGATAAGTGATAACTTACATTATTATCATATTACTTAATTTACTTGATCATTTGTAAACATAAAACTTTTGTTTATTAGTATCTTGTTCTTTCTTAGGGACTGTTTTCTAATTTATACTTGATTGCAATTATTGAATTCTTTTTGGGTGGGGTCAAACTGTTGAAGACATCACATATTTTATCTGCACTTAATTTTCTTCTCTCTACTCTTACTCAGTCACTGATCATCTCCTGGTTCTAATATGGTATCAGAGCTGATTGGATTGTCCAAGAGAGTTTAGAAGAGCAAAGTGCAAGTTTGGTTTTTTTCCACATCTATCTTTGCGCAATCTGTTGTCACAATCTGCAAGTGGATATTATTAGGCAATGAAGATTTTTTTTTTTCTGGAATCTTTTAGGGGTGTTTTGATCAGTCCAGTATCTTGAAATTCATTGGGTAACACAACATATCACACCATAGATCAGAGTGATTTTCTTTGAATGAAGGCACATCCTTTAGATTTTGAGTTGGGGGGGGCATAGCTAGAATACCATTATATCTAACATGTCTTCTCCAACATTCATTCTCCCATGCACCCCACAATCTATTCTTCTCCAACATCTCTTCTCCCAAGCTTTCTTCTTTGCTTCTCTTCTTATTTTGAAATCTCACTTCTTGCTTTCTGTTTCTACATATTTACTGCTGCTAAAACACATGTATATGAAATATTATATATTAAGTATAATATATTTAGTCATCGGAATAATAAAGCTCAGCTTAGGCCTGGCCTGCCCATGATCACCCCTAACCCAGACCTTATACAATTGGATCGGTTCGGTTTGGGTCTGTCTGGTCTACCTGACTCATTAACAGCCCTAACTTTTGTCAAACAATCAAAGAACTAAACTTCAAATAGATAGCAAACACACTTCTCCACTAGCAACTCCCTTTCTAATAAAATTTTTAAAACTTAAATATGTTTGGTGTGATCATGTTGTATTGGTCTATGTGCAATGTTTATAGCTGCCCAATTATCATCGTCCTTAGAACTTGATTTGGCAACAAACTACTTCTTACTTGTCCAAGAAACAATATTACCTCTTACAAAGGCACGATAATCTTATGTAGACTACCCATCATCAGTGCTAATTTGATCTAATTTGCATTAGTATAATCCTCAATCCCAAGATGTCCATGACAAGAATAAGGCAAGCCTCTACGAAGAGAGCCCTTCAACTAACATAATATATTGTCAACTGCAACCACCGGCCGAAGTCTAAGCATGCATAAATATAACAATCTCCTAACCAGCCACTGAAACGAATGTTGCATGGACACCCCACCTTTGGAAGGGACTCAAGAGTCGGTCTGCATTCGACTCTCCAAAAATTGTGTGAGACTTATCTGTAGTGCAAATTAGGCAAATTTACTAAAATGCTCAGCACATCTACTATCCAAAATTACAAAATCCTCACTTAAAACACTTCTATGCAACAATGCTCCAACCATTTATGCTGTCCAATAGGGCACTCTAGTAATTTTATTTTTCCATTTACACAACTTATGATCCATTGTTTGTTGGATCTTTTCCAAATAATATCAAAATTAGGAAAATAATGAAAAACAACTAGTGTGGTCATGTGGTGAATAGCAAAGGCTCTGACTTTAACTTGTCAATTGTAAAAATAATTTAACTGTTTAAGCTGTTATGATTATATAGTTCTATTCTTTTTATAAGAAATATTTAATAGTAGTGATATTCAATGCATATATAAAATATTATTTATGTGATGTGTCCACAAATCCTAATTTTTTGGGTTCACTGAGTAGGATTTCTTAACACATGTCAGCTTCCAACTCCCATGTTCAAGTTGCTCATATATTAGTAGATAATATACAAAGATTACATACAGCCACTTCAATGCCTTGGAACTACCTTATCTCTCCTAGATCTTTAATCTCAATTGTAGTCAAATTTGAACTCTGACTTGCTAACTAATGAACTAAAAATAATGAAACTTTAATAGAAATTACTAGACTAATTGGTGGCTAGGTAGATAGGGCCATGTGGTTGCACTTTGACTTTGACCAAACATCCTTGCACTTAGTAAGACTTAGCAGGTATCCCAAACCCTACATGTCCTTACCTGAATACCCACTAAAACAGAGAGACCACAATATAAAGTTATAGAAGAGTAATAATAAAATTATCAATGATAGTATAGATATGAAAAAACTGTGACAACATGCTTGTTCATGTTTATACACAAGGAGACCGACCGACCATGACTCGTGGCCATTGGACTAGTGTCTCTACACCTACATCATTGAAATCTAATGGCTACATGTTGCTTCAAATATGGAAAATATGGATACAACTATCCATTTTTTTGGATCCTGGAGATGCATATGTATTAGTTATCCATTTAATGTCATTTATCTTAAATTTTTAAAGCATAGTATCTCCTATTAATGCTTATATCTTTCCAAACTTAATTAATATTTTAGCATCCATAATTTTTGTTGACAGATGTTGTTATTCACAGGTTTAGTACCGCAAGGGTAATGTTGTAATTTTCCCCATCTTTATGTTGTACAACTAGACTAGTATAAATAATAACTACTGCACACGCCTGCAGTATTCTGTGGGGCTTTTCAGTCCTCTCGACTCTCCTCTCCTCTCTCTTCTTTCCTCTCCTCTCTTCTCTTCTCTTGCTCTTGCTCAACATGGTATCAGAGCAAGTCGTCCAGGCCTGAAGGGTGGTGTCAAGCAAACCTGTTGTGTTCAATGTCGAGCAGATAGTCTCTTCATCTCCCAGAGCTGTATCCATCAAATTGCTAATCTGTTGTGTTCAGTTCGACCTTGTGCAAGAAGATGCCTACAACCCAGAAGTTATAGAGAGAGCTGCTAATCTGTATCCATCATCCTGCCTGACTTTTCATCTTCCAGTGCAGAAAATGGGTTCTAGTTATAGAGACTTTTCATCTTCCAGCCCAGAAGTTGTATCCATTGTCTGTTCGACTGTAGAGAGGCTATCATCTGAGGTTCGTAGAGGAAGTTCTGGTTTGCAGAGAGGCTATCATCTGATGTTCAAAGAGGTATTGTTCATCTACTGTTCGGCTGCCCTGCTGATTGATTGTTCAGCTGATTGGACTGTATTTCTTTAACAAAGCAGCTATATTCAACTGAATTTTTTTGTATTTCTTTACCCCTTTGATGGGCTGGTGATGCCCTAAAGCTGGTGTTGTATTGATCTCATTGATTGACTGTTCGGCTACCCTGTTGATTTCATTGACTGTTCGGCTACCGGGTCTGCCGATTAGGTGTGTGGTGAACTTCACCCTGTATTTTCCATTCTGTTGTGGGGGTCATATGACCTCTGTACAATAGTAGGTCATACAGACCTGTTCCAGTACTGCAACAGCAATGTCTTTGTTCCCAGTGAAACCATAGGTCAAAAGGACCTGTTTCTGTGCTGAGATAGCAAGTGTTCTTTCGTTTGTGGACTGAAGGTTATAAGGACCTGTTTTGTAATAGCCCTGTACGGAAGTACTCCTTTGGTGGTTGTTTTTTTTTTCCCTTAAACCCAAAATCATGGGTAGTGAAGATTCAGCCACATCTGGAGTTTCCTCAATGCTGAATGGAATGGGTGGGGGTGACCTATCCTTTCCTATGGCTGTTGTCCCTCTTGATGGTTTAAATTACCTAGAGTGCTCAAGAGGGATCAAGTTATATATCATTGCAAGGGGGAAGATAGGCTATATTAATAGGAGAATCAAAGAACCACCCTCTGGGAATGCTGAATATGATAGATGGAATCAGGAGAACAGTATGGTTATGTCTTGGCTCTTGGTCTCCATGCAACCTCAAATAAGGAAGAATTTCATGTGGGCTGAAACTGCAAATGAGATCTGGGAACAAGAAAAATCTACATATTCAGAATTGCGAAACTATGCCAAGATTTATCAACTGCAGGCAGCATCATCTACTTGTAGACAGGAGGAGAGATGTTTATCAGTATATTATTCTGACTTGACCTCTGTCTAGAAGGAGCTGGACCATTACCAGAATGTCGATTGGAAGTGTGATGAGGATGCTAAAATGTACAAGAAACTTGTCTCCCAGCAAAGGGTGTTTGCCTTCTTACATGGTCTGAATCCTATGTATGAATCTATTATACAGATTCTCAGCTCTAAGGATCTCCCATAAGTTCAGGAAGTCTATGCTCTTGTACAATCTGAAGAGAGCAAGAGAAATTTGATGAACAGCCCTGGTTGGGAGGCAGTTGTGTTGGCAGCAAAAGGGGGTGTCTCTACTAGTGTGGGATCTTCTTCCAGGAAAGGAGATCTCCAGAAAAAAACAGAAGATAAGGACAAATTGTGGTGCACTCATTGTCAAAAACCTCGACACACCAAAGATACCTGTTGGGATCTTCATGGGAAACCAAAATGGGCTCAAGATCTGACTAAGAAGCAAGGTTTAGATGTGAATAAGAGGTCCGAACAGCAAGGTACAAAGAAACACCACATGGCCAACATGGTTACTTGGGAGAATCAGCCCCCCATTTCTACTGTGACTCAGACACATCTCACTGGATCTGACCCAAGGGAGGATATTATTAATTCCTTCTGTTACCATTTAGAGCTCTATGGTAGAGCAATTCGTCAGATGGATGCTCCTCCCTCTACCTCATTTGCATCTACGTCAGGTAACCCTGCCATAGCTTTCCATGTTGCTTCTCACACCCCCTAACTCTCCATGGATCATTGATTCTGGAGCGTCAAAACACATGACTGGTACGTCCTCTTACTTTCAAACCTATCACCTTCTATCTGGAAGAGACAAGGTGAGACTAGCCGATGGATCACACTTCCATAGCTGGTCAAGGAACCCTCTCTCTTCCTCTTGGTCTTACCCTTTCTGATGTCCTTCATGTCCCAAAATTTCCCATTAATTTGTTCTCTGTTAGTAGTGTTACTAATTCTTTGAATTGCTCTGTGACTTTTTTTCCCTTCTCATTGTGATTCAGGATCTGGCCTCGGGGAGGATGATTGGTAGGGGACGTCTGGTTGATGGACTTTACATGCTGGAGAATAAGGTTGATCTTCATGTTACAGAGTCTATGAGTCTGACCTGTAAGAGTAAAGTTTATTTATGGCATTGTCGTCTTGGTCATTTGCCTTTTGAGTCTTTAAAAGTTGTATTCCCAGAACTGTTTAAGTCAATGTCTGTTTTTTATTTTTCTTGTCAAACGTGTCAGTTAAGTAAACATTGTAGAACTCATTTTCTTCATAAAAATAGTAAATCTAAATCTCCTTTTCACATTGTTCATTTTGATGTATGGGGCCCTATTACTTTACCATCTGAGAGTGGCTACAAGTATTTCATTACCCTCATTGATGATTATTCTAGATATACTTGGGTATATCCGATGCGAACCACGGAGGAAGTACCAAAAATCATTCAAGATTTCCAGCGGATGGTCTTCACTCAATTTCGGACTGAAATCCAAATTTTTCAATCAGACAATGCAAAAGAATTTTTTCATAGTGATTTCACGGAGTTCTTTGCTTCGCGTGGTTCACTTCACCGGAGCTCTTGTGCCCACACACCACAACAAAATGGTGTGGCTGAACGGAAGAACCGACATCTCCTTGAAGTGGCTTGGGGTTTACTACTTCATATGAATGTCCCCAAACGTTTTTGGCTTGAAGTTCTTTGTTCTACTTACCTCATAAACCGTATGCCCTCTCGTTGGTTAGAGTACAAAGCCCTGCATCAGCTTCTCTTTCCTAAGGCTCTCCCCTTCTTTCTATTCCTCATCGTGTATTTGGTTGTCGGTGTTTTGTCCAAAATTTGTCTCCCACCCATGGGAAATTGGATTCTCGTGCTATCCCTTGCATATTTCTTGGTTACTCCTTCACTCAAAAGGGGTACCGTTGTTTTGATCCTGTTTTTCGGAAATTCTATGTCTCCATGGATGTTTCTTTCTTTGAAGATGAGCCTTTTTTTCCTGTTTCTCCTCAGGGGGAGTGTAGGGATGTGGAGAAACTGGTTCAGCTCCCTTATCTTCCTGATCCTCCGCCTTTTCGTGTTTTTTCTCGTCATCGCAAAGGCCAACCAAATTCAAGAGCTGTGGAGAATCCGGAAGCTGTACCTCCAGTGCCACCAGACTCCTCAGGGTGGATCATACTCACTCAGGTAACTTGGCTCCCAATGATGTTCCTGATTCTATTGAAAATGATTCTTCTGCTGCTAATGACCTTGACCTTCCTATTGTTCACAGGAAAGGTGTTAGATTGTGCACCACTAAACATCCCATTTCCAACTTTGTTTCCTATGAGAACATTTCACCCTCATTCTGTGCTTTTCTTACCTCTATTGATAGTGTCCCTATCCCCAAGAATGTGGCAGAAGCTCTTTCAGTTCCTGAATGGACAAATGCCATGAAGGAAGAAATTAATGACTTTCATAAAAATGGCACATGGGAACTTGTTGATTTTCCTAAGGAAAGGATTCCAGTTGGATGTAAATGGGTGTTCACTGTCAAGCATAGGGCTGATGGAACGGTGGAGAGGTATAAAGCTCGCTTAGTGGCAAAGGGGTTTACTCAAGTGTACGAAGTTGATTATGCATAAACTTTTTCCCCTGTTGCCAAGATGAACTCCATTAGAGTTCTTTTCTCTCTTGCTGCTAATCTGGATTGGGATCTACATCAGCTTGACATCAAGAATGCATTCTTGAATGATGGCCTTGAAGAGGAAGTTTACATGATTCAACCCCCTGGTTTTCTGGCTCAAGGCAATGAACAGAAAGTGTGCAAGTTGAAGAAGTCTTTATACCGGCTGAAACAATCACCAAGAGCTTGGTTCAGCAGATTCCATGTTGCAGTTCAGCTGAAAGGATACAAGCAATGTCAATCAAATCACACACTGTTTGTGAAAAGAGGAGAAGGTAAAATTGTTGCCTTAATTGTATATGTGGATGACATAATTGTTACTGGTGACTGGAAGGATGAAATTCAGAGGTTGAAGTTTTTTCTTGCTACTCAGTTTGAAGTGAAGGATCTAGGACCTACCAAATACTTCCTTGGAATTGAAGTTGCCCGATCAAAGAGGGATATCTTCATTTATCAAAGGAAATATGTCCTAGATTTACTTCAGTGGGAAGATGGGGGTGAAGCCAGTTGACTCTCCCATTGACCCCAACCATAAATTAGGTGACAACCAAGATGAATCTCTCAAGGATGTGAAACAGTTTCAAAGGCTTGTAGGGAGATTGTTATACCTTTCTATGACTCGTCCAGACATCGCATATGCTGTTGGTGTCCTCGATCAGTTCATGCATGCTCCTAGGTCCTCTCGTCTTGAAGCAGCAGAGAGAATCCTCCGATATCTAAAGAAGTTTCTTGGTGCTGGCTTTTTATTTCAAAAGCATGGGCATTTGAAAGTTGAAGTTTATACAGGTGCAGATTGGGTTGGATCTCAAAGTGACAGAAAGTCTACTAGTGGCTACTGCACCCTTTATTGGAGGGAACCTTGTCACTTGGAGGAGTAAAAAGCAAAATGTGGTTGTTAGATCCAGTGCTGAAGTTGAATATCGTGCTATGGCCCACGGGGTAGCTGAAGGCATGTGGATAAAGAATCTGTTGAGTGAGTTGGGTTTCCCAGTGGACAAACCTATGACTCTATTATGTGATAACAAAGCAGCTATAAGCATTGCTGCCAATCCAGTGCTACATGATAGAACAAAACACACCGAAGTTGACAAGCATTTTATCAGAGAGAGTCATCACAGGCGAAGTGTGTACTCCCTATGTCAGCTCTGAGAACCAACTTGTAGACATCTTTACAAAGGGTCTAAACCATTCCAGACATCATGATCTCTGTGACAAGTTGGGCATGATTGATATCTATGTGCCAACTTGAGGGGGAGTGTTGACAGATGTTGTTATTCACAGGTTTAGTACCGCAAGGGTACTGTTGTAATTTTCCCCATCTTTATGTTGTACGACTAGACTAGTATAAATAATAACTACTGCACACACCTGCAGTATTCTGTGGGGCTTTTCAGTCCTCTCGACTCTCCTCTCCTCTCTCCTTCTTTTCTCTCCTCTCCTCTCCTCTCTTCTCTTCTCTTGCTCTTGCTCAACAATTTTTGTATTTATGGCTTAGTATCTGGTGTTTTATCAGGTACATATTGTGTTGCTAAGCATGTACAGGTATCTAGGAGTTATTGCCTGACATATCACTAATAAAGACCATTTTTCATTCATAAAGATTTTTGACTTGACAAATTCTCTTGAAGTACTAAATTGATCTGGACTTTTCCATGATTCTCAAGTAAACTGGTAGTGTTTTAGAAGGCGTGGGAGGCGTACGCCTGGAGGCACACCTCCAGGCAAGGTGCCCCCAAAACGCCCTGAGGCGCTGACACCTCTGAGGTGTATGCCTCAGGTGCAAGAGGTAGCCTCATATGCTTTTTTCATGAGGTGTGCTAGAGGCGTATGCCTCATGTAAAGACAGAAAAAAGGAAAAAAGAAAGAAAAAAAGAAAAGAAAGAAAGAGAAGAAAAAGAAAGAAAAGAAAAGGAAAGGGAAGGGAGGAAAAGGTAAGGGAAAAGAAAAATGAGATTCTTCTTCCTCTTCTTCCTCCTCATCCCCCCTCCGCTCCTCTTAAGGAGGCTTACGCCTCCTTGTGTTCAGGAGGCTTACGCCTCTTACATTCTGAACTACGCCTCACGTCTCTAAGTAGTGGAATGCCTTGTGTCGCGCCTCTGCATTTTAAAACATTGACTGGTACTAAGAATGGAAGAACCAGTCATCCACCAGAAAGATAAAACTTCCTAGCAGCTTTGTCACCTTTAGCTGCAGCAGCCCCTTTTATTGGGAGAACTCCATATCTTAATGTGGTGGTAACCAGTTGTTAAAATCATACCTGTTTGTAATATTTCTTGCATTGGTTTCTGCACTTTTCTATTGTTCTGAGCTATTGGTATGTTGATCTTGAATTTCTGACTCATGTGTCACTTTCAACATTAATCTTAGCATTCCGTGTTGGTTGTCCTGCTTGTCTAAATTGTTTCAGCTTCCACTGGCTGGTGACATTGATTTGAATGCAATAGCTTCTATAACTGAAGGGTTTAGTGGTGCGGATCTCCAAGCTCTTCTTTCAGATGCACAGCTTGCATCAGTTCATGAGCTTCTGGAAAACAGTGATAGTGGTACACCCGGAAAAATGCCAGTCATCAGTAACACCCTTTTGAAGTCTGTTGCTTTGAGGGCAAAGCCATCTGTTTCAGAAGCGGAGAAGCAACGGCTGTATGGCATTTACAGTCAATTTTTGGATTCAAAAAAATCTGTTGCTACACAGGTATCATTCAACAACTTTTAATGTCGGAATTAGATAATTTATGCCATGTTGCATCCTTTCAGAATTTCTCTTTAATGTTATTAATACTTGATTATCTGTACCATCTTCTCTTAGAGCACACATACTACCTTGGAAACTTTTTATCTACACCATTACTTTTTGAAGTTTTTGATTTATTCTAAAGGGCTACACAATGGGGGTAGCCCATACCCCAACCCATAACCCTCCCAACCCAGGTGCAGGTGGGATTCGATCCCAAGTCTTCGCTACAACCAACAGGAGACTATCTATTCCCTTATGTTTTCTATGTTTACAAGGGTTTCCCTTATGTGTAATATGTAAATCTTTTAGATTAATAACAGGAAAAAAACAATAGAACTATCTATTCCCCCATAGAAGCACACAGGACCAGGACAATACCTCATAAAAGGCAAATTGTAACTACATAATATTTTGGCATCAAATATCTCTGAAGTCACTCTTCACATCCAGCCTATGTCAAGGCATCAGAGCCCTCTCTGGGTGCCAATCTAGTAGCATCAACTAGTCTTAGTCAGTGCTATTGTTATCCACTACCTCTTTTTCAAATTAAAAAAAGAAATTATTCAGCTCCTCCAATGTCACTTTTCTGCTAAAATCTCTTAAACCTGTTGGAACTCTATAGACTAAGATACTGTCTACTTGTGTGCATAATATGTCTCTACAATGACATTTTAACTTCAGGTATTGAATTTCAAAGAGAAGGTGATAATACAGCCTGCCTTACCTGTAAATCTGCCTCTTTGAAATGAAATTGGATATTCTTTATAGAGATGTATTGATTGTTTTGTAACAACTGGTGATAATACTTGTCCTATTTTCATGGTCAGTAACAACTCAATCGGGATTGCTTCTTTGGAAGGACATTAATCTTAGCCCTGAAATATGTATTGAAATTTTTTATTCAACAGGATGCTCTCAGAGGATTTTAAGACCTGAGCTAGAGATAAATTTTAATTCACAAATAGCTCTGCTAGATAGATCCAGTTTCTATACCATATGTGGCCTTTCAATTGATAAGTTTGATTTGACATACTGGTGGTTAGATAGGCAATATGGTTAATGGGTGCTCTCTTTGAAGGTACTAGCTAGCTAAGCTAATTGGTTAAGCCTTGGATGCTTTTGTACCTCTGACCAGCGATCAGATCCTGCGTTCAGCATTACCATATGATTGCTGATGCACTGGCCGCCATTCCATTCAAGGAAAAAAGGAATATTCTAGAAAAAGACAAAAATCTTAGTATTTTTTATGATATAATTTGTTTCTCCTGCTTACTAGGGCATGCATGCACATGGTTATTAACCTAGCAGATACGGACACTGCTATCATGAATAATGCTCTTTTCTGACACGTTACTGATTTTCTGCAGTCAAGGGATGCAAAGGGGAAAAGGGCAACACTGGCATAACAGCACAGCATGTAAATCCAAATAATCCTTAACCCCTTTTTCAACAAGGAAAAATCAGTTCCATGGTAAACTCTTATAATCTAATTCTTCCTTGTTTTAATTTCTAGTTATTATATTGTTTCCATAGTTGACACCATGATACAATAGCATTGGGTCAGGTTGAGGGCTCAATTCCAGCTTAGCGATTAGTTGCAATTCTAATAGAAACTCTGTAAAGGTTATGTTTCAGCAGTCTGAAAAAGGTCCATACCACAAGTTTCCAGAGGTCCACCTATTGATTTCATAGAATTTGTTTTGCTACATCAGAAGGCCATACAAAGTAATCTTGATTAGTAAATGTTTCAATATCTTTCAAAACCATTTTATCTTGGCCATCCAAAGATTTTAGCCCAAGCATGATTACATGATCAATTTGATGTGGTTTTTGAATCATTCCCATTCAAACTGATTAATACATCAAAGTTGTTTTTGTGTATCACATGGTACTTGAAGGCATAAAACCTTGTAGCTTTATTATTTGTGTCTTGTAAACTCCAAAGGCATATAATAACTGCGGCCTTGCATGATTCTACAGGACAAAAAGTAGGTCGTTGGCAAAGATTTGTCATTGGTAGAAGAGTTCAGATATGGCATTTCCATGGGATGTTGTGTATTCTTTTTTCACCTTTTTTATTCATATTAAGTGCAGGGAAAAAGATCATTAATCAAATGGCATCACAAGATTGATGTCGTATGTTGTAAAGTTTCTGAGAAAGGATGTCATCAAGTAATGAGAAAGGTCAAGTAAAAATCTTCTAGTTGATGGAGGATTTAGCTTTTGTTTTTCTTAATCTTAAATTTACTTATTCTTGTAATATTGAGCTAAAGGTTTTTTTATCTATGTTAGGTACTAGGTAGGAATAAGATGGATAGGCTATAGGAAATGGGAGATATTCCCTCTCAAGTCCCAATTAGAACAGGCATGGCTGTGGTGAGATTTGTACTTGATTCCTTTCATGCAAGGTTCAAAGTATCATTATGTATCGGCCGATACGTATCATTCCGGGACCCTTCTGATATGCCCCTACAGTGGGTGTATCGGGGGTTTGACCGGTTCAGGGGATGGAGGGGATGGAGGGCCCAATATGCCCCTACGGCTGTATCGAGCGTATTGATATTTTGAACCTTGCTTTCATGATAACTATTAGAAGGGATTTCCGGCTTTGATAACCCTTGTACTTTGTGAAAAAGTCACTTTTTCCCATTTACAAACCTAAGGGCCAATTTCGACCTCAAACTAAGTTCAAAAAAAGCCATCGTTAGCCCCAAAACATACGGTGTTAGTATACTTGTTCAAGGGTCGGATTGGGCTTTGCCTCTTTATCAACAAAAAATGTTCAGGCCCGAGCTTGAATCTGTGGGCCTGAAATTTTGTCCAAGCCCGAAAAATAATGGGCCAGCCCGTCGGGCTACCTGGCCAATGAACAGGTCTAGGTGTTAGTGATGTAGTTCATTATTCATTAAATAATGAATAGAATAATAGAAAATACTAAGGTGGCATTATTAAACTCAAAAAACTAAAAAATTGCAAGTGGGTCCCATTGAATAAAATCAAAACCATTTAATGTATAACTAATAAATGTTGAAAACAAGGTATACGTGGATCCTACTTGAAATTGTAGGTGAGTCCCACTTGAAATTTCTTATAAGAGAAAAATAATAGGTAGGCCCTGTTTAAAATTATAAGTGGGTTTCACTTGAAATTCTGTGGGTTTCATTTAAAACTTTTTCTCTTAAGAGAAAAATAATAGGTGGATCTCACTTAAAAATTTCCTCTAATAAAAGAAAAATAATAGGTGGGTTCCGCTTAAAATTCTCACCTCTTTCTCTCTCTCCTTCCTCTTCTTTCACCCATACCGTCCCTCTGACATAACCACCCATCGGAATTTGGGGTCTTCATCGTAACCACCCCAGGGATTGGGCAATTGGAACTTGGGATTTGCCGATATCGTGTGATATCTTTAGCCTTTGGTGTGGACTTCGAGAGATGATTACGAGAGACGAGGATGAAAACAAATAACAACGTGAGAAGCAGAGAAGGGACTTGCTTGGACCTTGAGGGCGAAGGTTTCTTGCTATTATACGTTTGAGAGTGCTTGGATTTCTTTGACGCCATTGCCACAGGATTAAGACTAGCAACAGCAACAGCTCGATCGTCCGAGCGTGACCTCAACAGTCCATTCGGAAACATGATTGGCAAAGACCGGGTGTGACCTCAACTCCCTTGTTAATATATGTTTGGTGAGAGTTTTCTCCGTCAAATGAATTAACAAATAAAACCCTGCAGATGTTATGAGTAGTGTGGTGAGTCGATGGGAGGAGGGCATTTAGTTTATATGTCAGTAGATTTAATTTTGCCAATTCTTCGCGCTCTTGTTCAAAGGCTGTAGCCCCGGGTTTAATAAAATGTGGTGTTTCAAATCCGTGTAGAAATCTAGGTGCCCCGTCTAGGAAAGTATGCATTTCTATTTATTAAATGAAGATGACAGCTAATACTTCAACAAATTAGGACTTAGGAAGCCATGCTTCAAGTTGCAATGGGTACTCGAATTTACAAGGTAGGTTAATCGGCAAATCCCAAGTCCCAGTTTCCCAATCCCTGGGGTAGTTACGACGGAGGAGACAGTATAGAAAGAAGAAGAAGAGAGAGAGAGAGAGAGAGAGAGAGAGAGAGATGGGAATTTTAAGTGGGGCCTATCTTTTAATTTTCTTTTAGAAGAGGAAATTTTAAGTGGGGTTCATTTATTATTTTTCTAAAAAGAGGAAAGTTCGAGTGGGATCCACTTATATATGATTTTCAACATTTATTATCAATATATTAAATTGCTTTTATTTTAGATTTTTAGATTTATTATCAATATATTAAATTCTAAAAACAGGAAAGTTCAAGTGGGATCCTATTATTTTATTTATTATTTAATGGATTGTGAACGACATTACTAACACCGTGCATCTTGGATTGAAAAACACTGAGAACACTTACTAGTGGTTGGTGAACAAGACCTTCAAGGACCAGATGGGAAGAAAAGTTGAGGCTTACGTCGACGACATGGTGATAAAGAGCCTGAAAGCTAGTTAACACACTTTAAACTTCAGCAAGACCTTTGAGGTGCTAAGAAAACACAACAAGAAGTTGAACCCCAGTAAGTGTGCCTTCGGCGTCACCTCATTAAAGTTTTTGGGCTTCATGGTTACCTAACTAGGCATAGAGGCCAACCCTGAGAAAATACAGACCCTACTTGACATGGAGCCTCCTTAGTCCATCAAGGAAACCTAGAGACTTATCAACTGAGTCACAGCTCTCAACTGATTCATGTCAAAGTCAGTTGATCGTTGCATACCCTTCTTTTGAGCTATCAAGAAGCTGAAGGACTTCCAATGGATTGAAGAGTGCTAGAAAGTCTTTGAGGAATTGAAGTCCTACCTCGCGTCGCCTCCTTTTCTCATGCGGCCCCTCTTGGGAGAGACCTTTCTCTTATACCTCTCAGCCAAGGACAAGGCCATCAGCTCAGTTCTAGTATGAGAAGGTGAAGGAATACAGAGACCGATCTACTATGTCAGTAAGGTCCTTTACGGTGCTGAAACCAGGTACGTAGATGTAGAGAAGATAGCCTTTGCTTTGGTGATCTCGACTAGGAAACTAAGGCCCTACTTCTAGGCTCATAGCATTATAGTACTGATTAACCAGCCCTTCAAGTCAATACTCCAACCCAGAGACCTCGGGTCATCTAATCAAATGGGCCATTGATTTGTAGGAATTTGACTTGCACTACCAATTGAGGCCCAAAATCAAAGCACAAGCACTGACAGACTTCTTGGTAGAATGCACTTTTAGTAGTGCCCTTGTCTAGTCCCCAAAAGAATATGAGAGGCTTCGACCTACTTGGACCTTGTTTGTGGACACATCCTCCATTGCCAAAGGAAGCGGAATAGGCCTCATACTTGTCACCCAAGATGACAACGAGGTGGAGTATGCGCTATGGTTCGAATTCCCTGCTCCAACAATGATGTCGAGTATGAGGCCCTGCTTGCCGGAGTACAGCTCGCCAAGTGAACGGGGAGTATATGAAGCTAGGGAACCAAATATAGCTAAGTATTTGGCTAGGGTCCGATAGCTGGTAACCCACTTCCAACAAATTGCCATGCATCAGGTCCCATGGGCCGAGAACACAAGAGTTGGCAAGTTGTTCGAGGCCGGCCCTTAGTCACATAGTATATGTTGAGAGACTGGTACGACCCAGTGTAGAAGAGAACCAGTTCTCCCTGTCCAGGTCGAGTCCTGTTGGATGGATCCAATCCTCGCCTACAGCACGAGTAGTTGCCTTCTGACAATAATGAAGTGAGGAAGGTCCAACGACAATCAACCTATTACGTCCTGCTCAAATGCAAGTTATATAGAAGATCATTCACCTTGCCTTACCTCAAATGCCTCCGTCGAAAGGAGGACAAGTATGTGCTCCGAGAGATCCACAAAGGCATCTGCATTAACCACCTGGGAGGTAGAGCTCTAGCACAAAAGGCAATAAGGCAAGGATATTTTTGGCCGACCATACAAAAGGATGTTGCCGAGCTAGTACAAAAGTGTGATAGGTGCCAGAGACATTCTAACATCTCCCATCGGCTTGCCACGACCCTCTTGGCCCTCAACAACCCTTGGCCCTTTGTAAAGTGGAGAATGGACCTCCTTGGGGCGTTCCCTCAAGCCATCGAGAATATGAAGAACCTTGTCGTTGCAGAGACTACTTCACCAAATGGGTTCGAGTCGAGTCCTTGGCAACCATCACGGCTAAGACAATCCAAAGTTTCTTTTGGAAGAACAAAATTTGTCATTTTGGCAGACCCCACACATGCTCATCACAAACAACAACCGACAGTTCAACAATGCAAGGTTCAGAGAATGGTGTGCAAGTCTGGGGATAAAACAATAGTACACCTCGGTCGGCTACCCCCAAACCAACAATCTAGCCGAGATCACCAACAAAACCATCCTGGAGGGATTGAAGACAAGATTGGATGGAGCCAAGGGACTTTGGGCAGATAAGCTATACAACATTCTATGGGCCTACTGAATGACACCTCAGATTGCTATGGGTGAGACTCCATTCAACTTGACATATGGGACCGAGGTTGTCATCCAGTAGAGATTGGCCAGTTGTCGCTTTAGACTGAGGTGTACCAAGAGGCTAGGAACGATGAAGAGTTGAGAAACAATCTTGATCTGTTGGAAGGCGTCCGATAGAAAGCCCAAATCAGGGTCGCGCCCTATCAACAAAGGGTTGCTAGATATTAGAACTTCTGAGTCAGAGAGCATCACTTCAAGAAAGGTGACCTCGTCCTCAAAAAGGTCATGGTGCTCGAGCCTAGTGTCGAAAAACTTGGCCCCAACTGGGAAGGGCCCTAATAGTCAAGCAAGTGGTTGGCCCCGACACCTTTCGACTAGAGTACATGAGTGGTAGGCCAGTACCTCATACCTGGAACTCCAAGAACCTCCGAATGTACTACCAATAATGTAATAATGACTAGTGAAAGTTTTGTAAATAAAGTGTGCAAGTTCCTCTCACCTCGGCTTTAGTCACTTTGGTGTATATGTTCTCGTCACCCTTAATCGCTAGGACCCCTCGGCCAAATGATCGGCCACAATGCACAACCTTCACCAAGGTTATACGTTCAGACTGGACGTCGACCCAAGAACTTACGGGAGCTCACCCATCATTAATGAGAGGCCTTTAACATTGGCCTCGGCCTCGAAGATCCTTAAGAGAAGTGAGTCTCTTTGTAAGCTAAAGAGTTGACATCAGTGCAACACTTAACACAAAACACGACGAACAAACACACTAAAAGAATAATGCTATCTCACTAAGGCAAAGGCATTCCGTGACCTCGGTCAAGCCCCATTCATTGGGCCTCAGCTATGCACAAGTCTAGTCTCTAAACCCTTAAGGGAGAATATGCCAGGCAGGCTAAGGCAATCACCTCCCTTCCTTCTTGCTAAGGAAGAGGGTCCCGAGACCTCGGCGACAAGGATCAGCCTCTACTTAACAACCTTAAGGAGGAATGCCTTTGCGAGGAGCTAAGCCAAGAGTTATGAGTATTTTGCAATTTATGCTTCTTCGAGGGGGACATTGGTCCCTTGCGTAAATAAAAAGAAAAGACGAGGAAACAGGAAACAAAAAAGTCACAAGTTTGACAAAGCAACTCAATACAAGTTTAACAAGAAAGAAATTAGTATTTTCATAATATCAATCACTCAACTCTTTACAAAAAATTGACCTCTGATGGGGGAGGCCAAGACACTTACAAAAAGAATTGCAAAAGAAAAAACAAAAAATCTATCCAAAGGGAGCCTTGGCCCTATGCGAGTGTCTTCACAAAGCCTCAATATCGATATGCTCGTTGGCCACCTCTTGTTGCGCAGGCTTCTTAGCACCACCCTGGCCCTCGGTTGGCCCCATCGCCTCAGCCACTTGTTGACCGGAAGGTTGAAGCCCCAGCTGGCTTATGTCAAAATCTGGGAGAAGCACCAGCACCTAAGCCTTGGTGTCATCGATGCCCTCCAAGCAAGAAGCAATACCGAACTGGGCCATCCCATCCTTGTGGTTCTCAGAGACCTTGTACTCCTCCACAGCTCAAATCGAGGCCTCTTGAAGCTTCTCCTTTGCTTCTTGTAGCTTCTGCTCTACCTCATCCAAGGAGATCCACACAGCCCTCAGTTGTTCCCTCTTTGCCATCACCTCAGCCTCTAGCTTCTTGTGTCGGTCGTGCTCCCGATGGGCCACCTTGGTAGTGGCTTCCCGGTTGGCCTGCTCCTCGGTCATTCTCATATTGCAATGATCATAGCTACCACAGCAAGACCTCCACCTTGTCAGATAGGTCGATGGTGCAAGAAGACGTCTGCAAAGACACAAAAAACCTTCATTAGTTGGAAAAAACCAAGTACAAGGAGTATAGCACCAAGTATAGGAAGATCAAGCCTTACCTCGTCTAGTCTATCTAGCAGGGTGTCCTGAACGCCTTGGACGGAGACCTGAGTCCAGGATCGTCAATCCCTTGCATGGAGAATCCCCATGACCAAAGTTCGACTAACACCGGGGTTGCTGAGGCAATCTCCCTCTTTGACATTCCAGCTAGGGTAGAAGAGCTTGCGTGCGGCTAGTGGGATGTCGTTGCGAGGATCGAACAAGTGAGGCCCCGGCTGCCGAGAGCCTCCAGCAGCACCCTCCACTAGGTAGTTCCTCACAGCCAACCTCTTCACCTTTTGACCTTGAGAGCCTTCTGTCGGTCGTTTGGGTGTGGCCACCCTCCTCCTCTTGGCCTTTGTTGGTGCCTTCACTCGAGGCAACTCCTTTCCAATAGGCCTCTTAGATGGCCTGTTGATCGGGCCCTTCTTGATGTTCACCCTAGCCACCTGCATGAGCATGTTCTTCATGCCACCGTCCATTTCTGCAACAAATAAAGAGTATGTTAGAAGAAGGACAAAGAACATGAAGAAGACAACATAACTAGTCGATAGCAGGAGAGCCCATACCAAGGGGTGGGGATGAAGCCAACCCACACCAAGGCTTCCTTCATTATTAAGGGCTCAACATGAATCATTTCCATCAGTCATATTCGAGTAATCACGTCCGACTCCCCCTCATTATTGTATGGCATGATCCTCTCAGCCAGCGAATCCAGCGTCCCTTAGTCGGACTTGAAGGACCATCCCTCTGGACAATGAATGAAGAAATATTTCTTCTTCGGGTTATGGATGGATGATGGGTTATCCACTATTCTACCCCGTTGGCCTTGGAAATACCATAAACCATACCCATTGGGATGCTTCCTCAAGGTGAACAGATCCCGAAAGACTTTCAGGGTCACAAATATGCCTCGGAGGTGAGCCATCACCAACATAATCACTATGGTCCTAACTGCATTTGGAGCAAGTTGACTGAGGGAGATATTGTAGTAATTGAGGATTTCAAGGACAAGGAAATTTTAAAATATATATTTCAAAAAATATATATTATAGAAATAAAATTTAAAATAAATATATATTTCAATCGAGAAATTATATAGAAACAAAAAATATAAAAAATAAGAATTGGGTAAAATACCTAAAATCATAAAATTTTCAAAATTTATATATTTCAACAAAAAATAATAAATTATAGAAAAAATAATTAAAATATATAAAATAAAAACAATCATATATTTTAGTTAATACCAAAAAATATAGAAAATGGTGCAATTTTAATATATGATAAAAATGTAAAAATTGCCTTTGCTCCAGTTCCTTTAACTGGCGGCCATGCCATCCTAGATCTAGCCCAATGCTAGAATAAGAAGAGGTGAGAAGGAAGAGTTAGAAGACTTAATCATTGGTACCAGCTATGGTGATAAAAAGAGTAAGAAGAAGAGGGGAGGAAGAGGAAGTAGATCTGAAATCTAGATTGATGGTATTAGCCAATGACGACAATAAGAATAATAAGAAGAGGGGAAGAGGATGAAGTAAATCTGAAATTTATATCAATAGTATTGGCCGACGGCAGTGATAAGAATAATAAGAAGAGGGGAAGAGGAAGAAGTAGATCTGAAATCTATATCAATAGTATTGGCCGGCAGTGGTGATGAGAAGAGGAGGAACAAAATCGGGATGGACATACCGACGACGACAAGATTAGTGATATCGATGGCAGCAAGATTGGTGGTACCGGTCATTACAACCATTGAAAGTTCCTCAAAATTTTCTAGCTTCTTTTTTTAACACTTGTATCAAACCCTAAAAGCTAATTTGGTAGATAACTAGTGTTAACTTCGACCCATGGGTACCCTTGACCCAAATGGGTCACTCGACCCATAATGACCCTTTACTAAAGTGGGTGGGTATGGGTGGGTTTCATGTGGGTGGGTTGGGTGGGTCAAATGAGCTAGGGTCAAAATTGCTACCCCTAACTACAACCAGCACCTAAAAGGTGGTACCAGAGCTGCAAGATTCATTGGAACAAGTTTGGGTGCAAGAAAAGTTGAAGAAAATTTGATTATGGTTAACAAATCATAGCCAACACTAATGTTGTTAATTTCAGCACAATCCAAGTTTCTATTTTTTATGGAGAAGACTGATTTTTGGTATGTTAAAATGAAAACCTTGTTTTTGTCTTTGGATTTATGGGATATTGTTGTTCTTGGATACAATGAACCAAAAAATGTAGCAAATTTCACAACAACTCAACAAAAAGAACTAAAGGGCAAGAGAAGTAAGAATGCAGGAACACTTTTAATGATTCAAAGAGGAATTAGTAAATCTATTTTTCTAAGGATAATGAGCACTAAAAAGGCAATGGAAGCCAGGGATACACTTCAGCAAGAATTTTAATGAGACAAAAAGGTAAGGGTTGTTAAACTCCAATTTCTTATAAGAGATTTCGAAAATATGAAAGTGAAGAAATTAGATGGAAGCACATGGTGAAAATTTTGATGATAAGAGGATTGTTGAAAAGATTTTAATTAGTTTATCTAAGGAGTTTGATCCTATTGTAGTTGTCATTGGAAAAACAAAGGATCTTACTGAATTAAGTGTTCAAGAGTTTTTTGCATCATTAAAATCATATAAGCAAATATTGGCATGTCACTCCAAAAAATCAATAGAGAGTGCATTCCAATCTAAGTTCAATGTTAGTTCCAAAAGTCTTGATGGGACATCCTCAACTCATGAACATGGAAACGGAGATTCCTATAAGGGAGGTAGATATGAAAGAGGAAGAGGAAAAGGTAATTTTGACAGAAAATCTAGTGATAAATGATCATCACAACGGTGTTCTATTTGCAAAAGAAGCAACCATGTTGACAAAGATTGCTGGTTTAAAGGAAAGTCGCAGTGTCAGTTTTGCGAAATGTTTGGGCATTTACAAAAAGATTGTAGACTGAAAACAATCAACAAGAAAATTTTACAAAAGAAAAAGAAGATGAAGAAAATTTGTTTTCTACATGTCAAAGAGCCACGGAGAAAAATAATGATGTGTGGTTCTTGGATAGCAGGTGTAGCAATCATATGACAGGGCACCCAAATACTTTTTTTGACATTGACACATCATTTATCTTAAAAGTGAAGTTGGGAAATGGAAAAAATTGTTGAAGTAAAAGGCAAAAGCATAATTAGCGGTGCAACAAAGAAAGGAAGAAAGTTTATACATGATGCATTATTTGTACCTAAATTGAATGAGAATCTTCTCAACGTTGGACAGCTTTTGGAGCATGGTTATTCACACCATTTTGAATATCTTACTTGTATTATTTATGACCATGAGAAACAGGTGGTGAAAAATATGAAAAGGAAGACAAACAAAAGTTTTCCACTAGCCTTTAGTTAAGCAATAAATGTTTCTATGAATGCCAAGGAGGTTGATGAGTCATGGTTATGGCATAGAAGATTTGGCTATCTAAATTTCAATAGATTAAAGTTGTTATCATAAAAGGAAATTGTTCAAGGGCTTCCAAACATTGAAGAAAAGCATGAAATTTGTGAAAGTTGTGCACTTCGAAAGCATCACTGACAACCATTTCCAAAAAGAGTTGTATAGAGAACCAACAAAGTGCTAGAATTAGTTCATACCTATGTGAAAGTTGGGAATGAGGACTCTCTCATTCCCAAAACAAGTATCTCATTCTTTTTATTGATGATTATACTCGTATGACTTGGGTTTATTTTATGAGGGTGATGTGATTATTATTTTTAAAAAATTTAAATATCTTCTTGAGAAACAAAGTGGTTGTTACATTAAAAATTTGAGAATTGATCGTGGTAACAAGTACACTTCAAATGAATTTGATAAATTTTGTGAAAATGAAGGCATGGAAACTTGATGTTAAATCAACTTTCTTGAATGGAGAATCAAAAGATGTATATGTACAAGAACCATAAGGCTTTGCGATTCGAAGCAAGGAAGAAAGTGAACAAATTGAAGAACGCCCTATATGAGTTAAAACAAGAACCAAGAGAATGGTATAGCTAAATTGATGAATATTTTGTTGAGAAAGGGTTCATGAAAAACAATAGTGAGCCTACTTTTTATGTGAAGAAACAATGTATGGATGATATTCTCATTGTTTCTCTTTATGTTAATGACTTGATTTTTGCTGGAAACAATATGAAAATGATTGAAGATTTAAAAAATGAAATGGTGAAAAAAATATGAAATGAGAGATATGGAATTGTTACATCACTTTCTTGGTATTGAAATTTATTAAGGTGATTATGGTGTATTCATTTGTCAAAGTGAGTTTGTTAAAAAAGTTCTCAAAATTTCAAAATGTTTGGATGCAAAGTTATAATTACTCCACTAGTTGTCAATGAGAATTTAATGAAAGAAGATGGCGGTAAGAAGGTGGATGAAACATTGTATAAAAGTTTGGTTGGAACTAGTCATATCTTATTTCTACAAGGCCTAACATTATATTTGTTGCAAGTTTATTGTCCAGATTTATGAACAACCCTAGTTACATTTATTTTTCAACTGCAAAAAGAATGCTAAGGTATGTGCAAGGCACCATGGATTATGGAATTAAATATGACAAAGTAAATGAAATAAGATTGGTTGTTTTTTGTGATAATTATTGGGGAAGATGTGTTGATGACATGAAGAGAACCTCTCAAACAATTTGGCTTAGGAAAATTATGGAAGATATTAATGAGAAGCAAGAAGATGCAATGGTGATCCATTACGACAACAAATATGTCATTACTATGTCAAAGAACCCGTGTTTTCATAGAAGAACAAAGCACATTGCTCTCAAACATCACTTCATTTGAGATGTCATTGAAGATGGAGAAGTGGAATTAGTGTATGATAGGCCTCAAGAGCAATTAGTTGATATTTTCGCCAAGCCATTGGCAAGAGGAAAGTTCGAAGAATTAAGAGAAGCATAGGAGTCCAACAATAGCACATTAAATGGGAGAATGTTACAGTTAATGTGATAGAAAGTTAAAATATTTTATATTTATTTTGTCTTCTTCTACAACATGTAAAAAGTAACTTTAGTTGGGTCTTTTTCCACTTTTTGTTAACCTGGGTTAATTGTAAAAAGTGTATAAAAGAAGCTTTTATTTGGCTTGCTCAAGAAGCCATCTTCTTGTATTACTCTTGCAAGAAAATAGAATACATGAGAAGAAGAAGATTTTAGCCTTTCTCTTGCTATATTTTTTTGCTCTTTGCCTTCAATCTGTTGCATGTAAATCCTCTATTCTAGAATATTTTCTCCACTTTGTATGCACTCATAGTTAGCTGAAACTATAACCAACACCTAACAAGAAATGCTTTGAGAAGAGGTCTCTAATATGATGAACCATATTTCCATTGTGCTTTACATAGTGTCACTAATTCATCTCAATGTTGTTTGATTAGTCTAACTAACAGGTATAAAGTATTTGAGAAAACTTAGTTAGTAGATGAGAAAGTTTAGTTATAGAATGAAACGAATTATGCTTATGACAATTAAGTGGCTCCTCAATGACAAGTTACTCTCTAACAATATTATTGTGGCTCACCAAAGCTTTCATTGTCTCAAATAGAATAAATGAGGGAAAACTTATTTTGTGCTAGTGAAAACAAAGCATATGATTGCATGGAATTTTCTCATGATTGTATCAGAGAAAATGGGATCCAATGATTAATGTGAAAGTTTAATCTGTTAATACATTGCAAGAGTATGCTTCTAGATTCTACTGAATGGAACTCCTAGAGGTAACATATGTTAATTGAAGGGGATAAACCAAGGTGACCCCTTATTTCCTTATCTAATCATCTTGGCAGCCCAAGAATTGTTTGCTCACATCAAGAGGATTGAAGACTGGAAAGAACACCCCAATTCTAATAGTCACTTGTTTCATATGAACACCCTCTTATTCCTTCGAGCTGACATTAATCAAAAGCATTGTCATTACTCACTACCATTTCAATTTTTGCATTAAATAATTTTAAAACACCTAAGTCAATTTGTGAGTATTAAGATAAACCTTAATAATCTATTGAGAAAACGGAGAGTAAGAGAAGATTGAGATGGATTGATTGGAGGGAATCGTGTGTAGCCAAGTTAGTGGAGTTCTAAGATTTTTGAGACACTAGTAAATGTGCACAAGTGTTGTACGTAGAATGATTAAATAATAATAATAATAATAATAATAATAATTATTATTATTATTATTATTATTATTATTATTATTATTAAATTTTGAATTCCATTTCCATCATTAATAAAAATATTTATTTTAACAATTACTTTTATTGAATATGATGAATATAAACTATTAGAAATGTTTTCAAATGCTTATGATAAAATTTTATACTTTTTCTTTTTTTTTTGTTTTTATCTTTCTTAAATATTTATTATTCAATTATGACATCATGAGTTGATTTAAAAGTTGGATCATTGACCTACCATTTAGATAGAAAAATAGATTTGCTTTCACATCAGTCTTAAATTATATATTTAATCTACATTATATAAATATCTTTTTACTTTTTATACTTAATTTATGTTTGATATAATTAATATACAATATTAGAGATGTGTCCAATTTTTATACTATTTTATGTTTTTTACTATTTAAACTTTGTATTTTTTAAATTTTTATTATTTAGTTATCACATCATCGACTAATCCATTTGACCCAAATCACTAGCCCAACACTAAAAAGGAAAACGGTTTGATTTCAAGGTTGACTTTAAATTTTGTATAAAATTTCAATCACTGATAAAATTAGTTCCTATTTATCACAAATATATGATATTAGAAATGTACTCAATGTTTTATTTTATTTTTTGTAAATATATAACATCAAATAAGTGCCCAATTTTTTTCTAATTTTTCTTTACTTTTGTGATTCTTTGTATTTTTTATTGTTAAAAATGTTTTATTTGATTAAGACTAGGGGTGTCCATTAAAAACCAAAAAACTAAATAACTGAATTGAACCAAGAAAACAAAACCGGAAAATGCGGTTAACCAATCCGACTAGTATATATATTTATATGTATATTATATATATAATATATGTTACATATTATCTATATATTATATATAAATATGTATGTATATTATATTTATAAATATATTATATATCATTTATTATTTATGTAATATATATTATAAATATAAAAAACCAAAGAACCAAACCTATCAAGAATTGAAACCGATCAACTAATTAATTGATGGTATTGAGATCGATCAAAGAACAATATTATACATATATTATATATTCATTGTTTGATACAATGAATATATAATATTAGAGATATGTCCAATTCTTTTCATTATTCTATAGAATAAGATTATACATATATTATATATTCATTGTTTGATACAATGAATATATAATATTAGAGATATGCCCAATTCTTTTCATTATTCTATATTTTTATATTTTATTTATTTTATTTTTTATTATTTAATTATGGAATTATTGGTTAACCCATTTGACCCAAATAATTCCATAATTAAATAAGTTATGCTATTAAAATTAATATTGTGTATTTAAAATTAATGTTCTGTATTTAATTAGTAGAATTTAATGATGAGAAGATATATCTTAAATATAGGATTTAATGAGAGAATATAACTTGGACATGAGACTTGATGAGAGAGAATAAGAAGATAGTTTTTTCCAATTGGTTTTAAATTTTATATTAAATTTCCATTATTAATAAAAAATATTTCTTATTTATCATATTCATTCTTGTTTAATAGGATGAGTATATGATGTTAAAGATGTTCCCAAATTTTTCTTTAATTTCTATATTTCTTTTTTCATTTTATCTATTTTTAATTTTTATTATTTAATATGTCAACATGAGTTGGATTGGCCTATTTAACCCAAAATGATTTAATTTCTTACCACCACTCATGAAAATATTATTTTTCCCAAGTTGATTTAGGTATAAGTTTTATTCTATTGGAATTATTATGTATGGATTTAATTAATGGAATTTAGCAATGAGAAGAAACAAAAATGCCTTAAATATATGATTCAATGAGGGTGAATGAGAGTTAATACTTTAAACATGGGATTTAGTGAGAGGGAATTGAATGCACTCAATAATAATATTAAAATTATATTTTATACCCTCATAATAAAGAGGGATCATATCTCAAGAAAAGGGTATTTTAGTCAAGATAAATTCTAGAAATCTGAGACCCCATTCCTACTTTTTATAGTAGTATAGATATTTGCCTTCAACCAGTCCCTTTTTCTAAACTTACATTGTGTCTAATACATGAAGAAGCCCCACTATATATGGACTAGCTACATTAATAGACTCCACTATGCAGATTTTTTACTTTAAAGGCCAAAATTGAAAGTTACCCATCATTGGATTGGAGAAGTATCCACCATGCACAATTTGAATCTCTTTATAAGAAAGGTTTATTGTGGAGGTTTGGGAATGATAACAATATCAAAATATGAGAGAGAAAGAGAGAATGAACTCTAGGTTGCTCATCCCTTAGGTTGTTGATGTATGAATAATGTCATTGATCTTTACAATCAGCTTTCTACAAAAGAAGGCATGTACAATCATGGGTATCAATCAAACAGATAATGAATTACCCAGTATTAGTAATTGAATAGTTGAGAGGTTTTGTATCTTAGTGAGGTGTGGTTTCTACAAAAGTATATATGCACGGATTCTTGACTTTCCTAAACACACTCCCTCAAGCGCAACTATTAAAGTGAAACCTAAGGAGCCAATTGGTTGGTTGGTAAGTGTTGGAAGTAAAACCTTAACAGCAAATATGCAATAATAGAAGCAAATAATCAATCACAAAGCAAGCAATTATAATAAACACATATTTATGTGTAAAATCCTTCAAAACTACAGGACCAAAATCCAAATCATTCATTATCAACAATAATAATAGGATACAATGTTTTCTATCTAGTTACAACTAGATAATGAACAACAAGAAAGCTCTTAGGTTCCAACAACAAACATCATAAACAAAATGAATAGAAAATAAGAAATTTCTCACCAACAGTGGAAACACAATAAGGAAGCAATAAGAGATGTTGAAAACATATTTGTCTTCTTTTTTTTTTAATCCTTATAAATCTTCTTCTTATTCCCCTAAAAACCTTCTAAAAAATAACCATTTCTTTTTCTAATGTTTTCCTTTAGAGAGTTGTTAGAATTGTGAGAGACTGAGTTGTCCTAATTCATTGGGTAGATAAAGATGTATTGGCTTGTATTCCAACATTTTTTTGTCTTTTTCTTCTTTACTTTTATCTTTTGTCTTTATTAATAGATCTCACCTCATAAGGAGGGAACCCCAACAATCTCCCCCTTCTAACTTATGAGGAGGGATGCATCATGCCCAAATCTGCAATGCTTTTACATTATTCAAAGTTCTCAAGTTGCACTTTCTTTTCTTCAAGAGCATTACAAATCTAGTGATACCTCACATCAATATGTTTGTACTTAGAATGAAAGTTTGGATTCTTACACATAAATGACACATTGACTATCAAAATGGAGTGTAAACATTTCTTTCTTCAAGCCAAGTTCATTGAAGAACCTCTTCATCTACAATATCTCCTTACAAGCCTATGACAGCTATATACTCAGCTTCTATAGTTGGCAAAGCTACACATTTTCAGCTCATGACACTGTTCCCCCAACTAAAGTGAATAAAAAGCCTGATGTAGACTTTATGGAGTCAATGTCACCTATTATATTGGCATCTATGAAACCCTTCAAGCATAGGTTTACCACTAACACAAGCATACCTTTGAAGTACCTTTTAGATATATGAAAATCCACTTTATTGCCAGCCAATGCTTTTTACTTGGATTGACAAGAAATCTACTAACCGCACCAACTACATGTTCTGTGTCTGGTCAACTACAATCCATAGCATATATAAGACTTCCTATGGCATAGGCATATGGCAAAGGCATAGGGAGTGTTCTTCATTTCTCTTTTTTTTTCCTCATTCTTTGAGATTTGGTCACCAGACAACTTAAAGTGACTTGCCAATAAAGTAATAACTAGTTTTGCCTTGTCCATAAAAAATCTCTCAAGCCTCCTTTCAATATAGCTTTCTTATGGCAACCATAATTTTTGGATTTCCTATCACGTGAGATCTTCATGCCCAAGATTTGTTGAATTGGACCTAAGTCATTCATGGAGAAAGACTTGTGTAATTGCTTTTTTAACCTATCAACTTTTGTCTTGTCTTGTCCAACAATCAACGTGCCATCAACATAAAGTAGAAGAATGATAAAATCATCACTAAAAAATATTTAGTGAAAACATAATGATCTGAAGTTGCTTTACTACACCCATGTTCCATTATGAATGATTCAAATTTTTCAGTACAATTGCCTTAGAGCTTGTTACAAACTATATAAATTCTTCCAAAGCTTGCAAACCATGTGTTCTTTTCCTTTGACTAAAAATTCTTCTAGTTGTTCCATGTAGATGTGTTCTTCCAAATCATGGAGAAAAGTTGTTTTGACATCTAATTATTCAACCTCTAAATCCATGCTTGTAGCCAAACCCAATGCAATACATTGTAATGACATTTTTACCATTGGAGAAAAATTTTATCAAAATCAACACACTTTTTTCTATCCAAATATCCCTTCACAACTAATCTTGCCTTGTACCTTTGTCATGAGCTCTTATCTTCATGCTTCAACCTGTACAACCATTGGTTCTTGAGTACATTTTTACCCTTGGGTAGTTCCACTAAATCATAGGTATGATTCTTATGCAATGAATCCATCTCCTCTTGCATAGCCTTGAACCATTCTTTTTTGTTCTTACTCTCTTGAGCTTCATAATAGCTTTTGAGTTCACCAATTTGGTGGGTATTTTCTCAATGGTTGGTGTTCCCTAATTAATCCTCTTAATTCAACCGGTGGATCTTGAAGGGGCTGTCATCATCATTGACATCTTCATTAGGAATATTCTCATAATTTTCTGAATTCATATCTTCTCATTGCATATCCTCCCCATCATTTCTATGCACCAAGGGAGGAGAAACTAAATCCAAGTCTACAAGTTAGCCATCATCTGCTTGAGGTTTTTTAATTTTCTCAAATTGCTTGGTCTTCAAGAAAGACCAAATTTCTACTTCTGATGATCTTCTTTCCCACTAGATCTCATAATTTATAACCAAACTTTTATATGCATATCTCAAGAAAATACATTGCTTGATTTGTCATGAAGCTTGGACTGCTCATCCTTGAGTATATTCACATAAGCCCTACAACCAAATACCTTGAGATGATCATAGGAAATGTCCTTTCCTACCCATACCCTTTCAACAACATCAAGGGAATTGCAAGAGATAAATTAATCAAGTATACAATTGTACACATGGCTTCTCTCCAATTGCATCTTGGTCGTTCATGTCGAATGCTATGGATTTTACAATAATTCTAAAATGGGCCTTCATACTCATCATCATTGTAAGTATAAATACATTTGAAAGGTCTACATGTTTTTCTTTCAACCATAGCATGAAAACTTTAAAGACGTCAAGCACTTGACCTTTAGATTTCAAAGCATAAGTCCATACTTTTCTACTAGCATCATCTATGAAAGTAACAAAGTAAGATGCACCACCAAGCCTTTTGACTTTTATAGGCCCACAAACATTAGAATGAGTTAGTTCTAAAACATAATTTCTTCTATGAGGAGAACTTTGAAATGAAACTCTATTTTGTTTAGCAGCTAATTGTTAGACAATGTATGCCCTTAGCTCCAATTAGATTGATGTATAAATACATTTATTGTAAATGAATAAAAGTATATTATTGTTTCATATTGATATTGGTATGTTTCTGTGAAATTACCCCTTAAACTGGACACTTATGATACTTGTGTTAGTTTATAATGTTCTCAACCATTGGATAGACTTGGGGAGTTTATCCTGCCAAGACTGACACTGATGTACTACCAAAGAAGTTGGGGAACTTGTCTCAGTTGTTAGGGTTGGACCCAAAGTACATGCTGTGTGTGTTTAGTTGAAACATTGAACCCAGACCATTTTTCAGTTATACCTGGACCTTGGAGATTGATGGGCAAAACTAAAAAGTTATACATAACCTCAAGATTTGATTATGGTATTGCACTAGGTGTTGGACTGTGTTGTCTTTGATATGCCAATCAGTGAGATCCATTGAGGATCAAAACCTGAGTATGTTGGGGCAGTCAGAGAATCCACTTAAGTATGTGATCATAGTGATAGAATCGGCCCCTTTGTCGGATAAAGTGATTGATAAGGTTTACACTCTCCCTGATGGAAACCTAAACTGTCGACAGTGGATTTCAAATGTGTTTGAGATTTGGTTTTGCAAAATATATTTATATGATATATATTATGTTTTATAAAATATGTTTACAAAAGGTTTTAACTCCCGAGATCCATCTGAGCGAAGAGTATGGCATGCACCTTGCAGCCAGGGGAGAGGTCCTTCCTGGTCGGGCAGTGTTTAATCATTATGGGCCGAGAAGTTAAGTGTAAGAGACCATTAAGGGTTGATTACTTGATGGGATTTATCTTATATAAACCCATTAGCCTTGGGTCTACATAGGATGGTTGAATTCAATGATCACTTAAGTGTAAATGTTGGGCTCATTTTGAGCCCATAGTGATGTGCTTAGGGGTTCAATGCGTTTAGTAGTGAATTCGACCAGGCCTTTTTCATAGAGGTTGGACCAAACCCATGTGGACTTATGTGAGTTCATTGTGGGGTCCCACACCATACAAATCAGGCCTAAGTTGGTCATGCAATACCCTTGCATCGTGAACCTTATAGTTGATGGGCCTAAAGCCCATAATTAATATGATTAATTAAATTGTCACATGACAGCTTAAGTTGTCATGTGACATAGGGCGAATCTGAGTTTGGAAATGGGAATGGAGCACCTATCCTCTTAAGATGACAAGGCGTATCTCTTTAATAGAGTCTATATCCAAATTATATTTGGATAATCTCCTAATTTGATTAGGAGAATTGCTCCATAAAGAGATAAAAGAAGAAGAGGGCGAATTAGACTAGAACACTCTCACAATTCTACTCTCTCTTCTTCTTTTGTCTCTCAAGAAACCCTAATTAGATTACAACTATTTGGGACTGATAGAGATCAGTCTTCCTCTGGTTTTTGTAAGAAAAATTCAGAGAAAATTTGTGCTCACCTCCCTAATTGGACCCAAGCAGTTGGATTGTAGTTTTGTTGAAAACTATGTTGTTGAACCAGCTTCGAGATCACGTTGCACCATCTTTAGTGGAAGCTAGTTTTAGGTTTGATTTGGGAGTGAACTTCCACCTTGGGATCTGTGCTTGTGGTATCTGTATCAAGTATACATCACTCTCTATGTTTGGTTTCAAATCTGGTCCAGTTCAATGCAAGACCGATCCTCGAAAAATGTAATTTTTTTAAACATAGGGAATTCGATTCTCAAAAGGATTAGGAAATTTTTGAAAGCTCACCCAACCATCTAGCATGGTTCATCCATCCATATGATGGATCATTACCCTTCCTTCACTAAGTAGTGAATTCATGCATTAAAATGCATACCTTTTATGTTGGTTAAGAGATTTTTCTTGGAAAGAATTTGCACTTCCTTCTCACTCATGTGGCCCAATTGTCTATGTCATAATTCTATAGAGACTTCCTTCTCCATAGTGTTCATTTTACCTTTGCACATGCATTCCTATGTATAGTAGAGAGTGCAACACCTCTTGCCCTTTGCTACCACTAGAGACCCATTGGATAATCTCCATTTTTCATTGCCAATTTGGTTATTAAAACCTTCTTCATTTAGCTTTCCAACTAAAACCACATTCAAGCGGAAATCTAGAACATGTCTGACATCCTTGAGAACTAATTTGCAACATACATATGTCTCAAGATATATATCATCCATCCCCACAATTTTGGATGTTTTACTATTTCTCATTCTCACAACACCAAAATCATTCGTACTATAAGAGATAAAATATTCTTTATTAGAGGTAGCATGATAGGAAGCACATGTATCAACAATCCAATATGTGTCATAACATGCTAAATTCATGCAAGATGCTTCACAACATGTAAGAACAATGATATCTCCACTTGTAATTCCAATGGTGTCATTTTCTTCATTCTTTACATTTTTTTTCCTTTCTTTCTCATTGCCTTCCTTGAATTTTTGACAGTCACTCTTGTAATGACCTTATTTCTATCAATGAAAATATGTTATGTCTTTTCTTGACTTGGACTTGCCTCTAGACTTTTCATAGCTACGTGGACCTCTACTTTGGCCAAGTATCTCTCAACTTTCCAACAAAGAGTTAACTACTAATAGAGCTCAAAGTTCATCATCCGACACCATCTTCATTGAATTTAATTGGTTTACAATATCTTGCATTTGATTCAAGTGTTCGGTGATAGAGGTATAGTCCTTGTACTTCAAATTTACAAGTTCCCTAATCAATAAAGCCTTATTGTCAGTAATCTTCTTCTCACACAATTCTTTCAATTTGTTCCAAAGTGAAATAGTTGAGGTTTCATTTGCTACAAGATGATAAACATTGTCATTCAACCATTGCCTAATAGTGACAACTGCTTTTTAAGTCAAGGAGTTCCCAATCTTCATTGGACACATCTTTTAGCTTGCCATTATCACATCTTTTAGGTGCACACAAGTCTTTGGAATGCAATAAGTCCTTCATTTTTTGCTTCTAGAGAAACCAATCTTTCCATTTAACAAAATCATTTTAACCGAGTCTCCTTCCATGATTTACACAAAAACTAACCTTGCTCTGATACCAATTTGTTGGGAGTAAATCCTTATATATTCTTTGTGCAAATCAAAGAGCTTTTAACAACAAATAGTAAGCATGCAGTAATAGAGGCATATAATCAAACACAAAGCAAGCAATAGTAGTAAACACCAAGATTTATGTGGAAAACCCCTTAATGTAAGGGTAAAAATCAAGGAACCAAAGTCCAAACCATCCAATATCATTAATAATAATGGGATACAATGTTTGTCTATCTAATTACAACTAAATGATGAACATTAAGAAAACTCTTGGATTCTAACAACAAACAATATAAACAAAAATGAATAGAAAATAAGAAGTTCCTCACCAAGAGTGGAAGCACAACAAGGAAGTAAGAAGAGATGCTAAAAACAGATTTGTCTTCTTCTTCCTTAAAACCTTCTTATCAAAAGTAACCCTTTTTCTTTCTCTAATGTTTTTCTTTAGAGAGCTGTTAAAATTGAGAGAGAATGAGTTATCCCAATTCGTTGGGTAGCCAAAAACATGTTGATTTGCCTTGCAAGCCAATGCAAAAATCTTTTTTGCATTCCAACCTTTTTGTTTTTACTTATTTACCTTTTCTTTTGTCTTTATTAGTGGGTCCCACCTCACAAGGAAGGAACCCCAACATTAACGCCTCTACTGGTTGTAGCGGAGACTTGGAATCAAATCCCACCTACACCAGAAAAGCAACTACAAGATAGAGGTTTGATAAGAACACCTACAAGTTGATCAGCAGAGCAGAGATGTTGAACATCATTTGCGGGTAAATTGGTCTTATATGAGATGGAAATAAACCTCGACATGCTTTATCCAGACGCGATAGATAGGATTGGCAGTAAGATATGTGGTATTGATGTTATCAAAGTACAATACCAATGGAGAAAAGTGAACCCAAGTTCTTGCAATAAAGCCTAAATCCATACAAGTTCAGCGGTGGCACCAACAAGAGACCCTAATTCAAATTCAGTACTGAAGAGTACAATAGTAAACTACTTTGAAGCCCATGAAACCAAATTAGAGCCAAGATAAATAGCATAAGCACTTGTCGATTGGTAATCCTCAATACAATGGGCCTAGTCAGCATCAATGTAGGCCATCACCTGCAAAGAGGAACCTCGAATAAAGGGAAGACAAAAATCAAGAATACCCTTGAAGTATTGTAATATCCTTTTGACTGCAACCATGTATGCATTAGTATGGCAATGAAGAAAGTGTAGAATCTAGGAGTAGTGTGCCAGATTCCTTTGAGAGAGTGTTGGGTGCCAAATGTGTAGTGGGAGTCTTAGCATGCAACAAATCAGTCTGCTTGAGAAGATCCAAAAGAAACTAGCATTGAGACAGAAGCAGTCTATGAGGAATACGCTTAGTCAATATCCCTAGGAAGTTGTGGAGAGTGTTGAGATGTTTAATAGAAAATTCTCGTGCCAATGAAGAAACAACACATAAAATGAGACTACTATTACTTCCAATGAGTAAAATATCATCAACATATGAGTAAATAAACCAAGTGGTTGTGCCAAGAGATAAAAGAAATTGTGCCAATTTAGAAACCAAGCCCACATAGCCTGTTTAAGCCCTATGTTAAATTTTATAGGCAACAAATGTATGATAAAAATCGAGGTTAACAAGCATTTCAGGTTGTTAAATATAAACTTCTTTAGAGAAATATCCATGGATAAAAGCATTATTCACATGTTGTTGAACTGGCCAATCGTGTTGCAATGCAATAGAGAGAATACAGTAAATGGTGGTGCATGTGACAACTGGACTAAATGTTTCATCATAGTCAACACCATGCTTAAGGCAATAAATTCGTTTGCAGAAAACCACATCCCTACCTGATTTGTAGGAAAGCAATGACCAGGTGACAAGTGTCATTGCGAATGAGTGCACTGAACTCAGAAGGCATGACTCAGGCACCAATTTTCAATTTTAAGACTTGACAGGCCAAGTAAAACATGATGGTTTGGGCTATGGACTGTATGGGCATGTCTGTTTCCTCCTAACTCTTATCTTTTAAGAGAAATCTTTTTACCATAAGAGAAAATTGGGTATTCGTTTTCTCTCTTCTCTTATTTCTTAAAGTGCAATCATATAACTTTTTATTTTTCAATGATACCCTCAAAAGACAAACAAAAACTCTTATATATAAGATCGAAATAGATATTTGATAATTTTCAAAATTCAAAATTCAGAACAACATTCTCTGCATTCAAAGTTCAGAAGAAAGAAAATTTCACCAATACCAATATACTTCTTAATGTAATTATTACACTTTCATATGTCAAACTTCAGAGCAAATGAACAAACCCTAAGTAAAACCATAAGTGAAGCTAGCAAAGGATATTGAGTACTGCCTAATGCCTTAGTGGGGCAAGTCCCATCTTAGGATCTAGTAAGCATGTGATGGTGACGGGTAGATGGAATTGTAGTAGTGTCATCTTCAACTAGGGATGTAGATTCATAGATGCCCCAAAAAAACATCCCACAGAACATCCCAATGGTGTATTAGGAACATCTCCGAGTGACGAGTACAGGAGATATTCTCAATGCACGTTGAGATGTGCATGTGAAGCCTTTTTGGGGTGCAATCTGTGGGGGGGCAAATGTGAACTCTGAGCAGGTGGCCATGGTTGTGGTGGCATAGGAAGAACCGACCCGAGGTGTACTAAAAGGGGGAATAGCTCAAATAAAAAGTCACCTTCAACAAAAGTGACGTGCCATGAGAGATATAAACACGACCTGTGTGGCAAGGTCAAGACAGTGGATGGGCGATGTGTAAAAGATCCAAGGAAGCTAGGCTCTCAATTTATAGAGGTCTCCTCGGCAAATGGAAGGCGATTCTAAATTTGACAATTTGTTAGATTTTGGATTAGTAAGAGGGTTAGGGTTTGGACATGTGCCCATGCAATTATGCTAATACAACGGTTCCCGTTCTCCCGGAGTCTGTCTACACGAGTCCACAGGTCCGATTCAATAGAATTTTTTGGACCGCCCAATCCATCCAAATCACATTCAGTTTGGATGGGTTTGGGGGATGGGTTACCCGCGTTGTGTGGCCACTTGAAAAAAAAAATTATATTAAAAAAAAATAGAAAGGTTTCATTGATTCCCCACCTATATTATTGGTTCCTACCGTTTGAAATAGGGGAAAATTGATGATACTAGAGAAACTTTGACCAATCAAAGCACCTCATGAATTTTGATTAATAGCACCAGCTTGATCACCTCTTTTATGATCTCAATTGATTAGTAGTAAATTTCGGACGTTATATCTTTCGATCCTTAGACTGCGTTTGCCTGCAATGCAAATAAATTTGCACTGATGCAAAACTGTGACACTGAAAATGATTTGAGTGTAAATTTTAACCTACTTTTATTTTAAATTTTAGCTTATTTTGTTTGATTGTAGTACAAATGAAGTATATTAAGCCATGAAGCAGAATAAAATAAAATCCAAAATTAAACAAGAATTAACATTTGTTACATTTGCAGTCCCAACTCCCAAGCCTTGGGAACAATAAGCGTCTGGTGGGGAATGTATCAAAATACAGAGATCACATCTGGCGCCCCACAAACACCCCATATGCACATCTCAGCGTACATTGGAAACATCTCCCAATTGTCAGCGGGAGATATTCTCAATACACGGTTGGAATAAGTTATGGGGCATTAGTGGGGGCATTAGTGGGGTGCCCTCAGTGGGACGCAGATGTGAATTCCAAAATACAAGAGTATCAGAGTTTTGATAAAATAAAACTAAAAAACCAATAAAAAATTACAAGATAGGGCAAACCATAAATTTTCATTAAAAGATCAAAATTCCTGAAACCATTTTCGGGCCTGCCAATACGATGTGATAATTTCGCATTGAAATGTTACCTTGGTTCCAAATCCTTTTGTTCTTTTTTTTTTTTTCAGGAAACCAAGCTCCACTCTAAGAAATTACAAACAGAAAGATGCACACCAAGTTCCAAACAATTGTTTGATGCATTGCACGGTTGCACCATCGCATGTTCAAGTGTGTCTCACAGAGAAGACAAATTCCTAAGAAATAGGTTTCATATTTCTCTATTCTTGGATATGAAAGCCTGCTACTTTAAGATTTGATGTATTTAAGAATAATTAAAAATATCCTCAAACTTCTCAGACGACATAGCGATAAGTGACATATCTTCCTGCAGTCTCACTTGGCCGGATGATCTTCACAACTTGCCCACGCTTTAATCCATAATATCTAGCTATTGGGTCACCGATTTGAATCCGAGGAAGCTGAAACCAACCAATCGTGAAAAGAAAATGCAAAGAGCATCAGAACTTGGACAAAATTTGAGTCTTCAGGTATACAGAAAGGGAAGAAAATGAAAATTGTATCCATAATGGGATTCCCAACACCATGAATAACTATCATAATCCTAAATTATAAATTCAGAATCACCTCATCTCGACCTCTTAATCACATCCATGCCATAATAGAGAAGCTGCAAAAGCTTAATCTACAGAAATGGCCTTAGAAATTTACAATTTCTTTTTTGCGTAAAGAAGAATTTTACAAAAGTACAAACCAAAGAAATTTGAAAGGAAAAAAATGTTTTCATCAGGACCACCACCAAGCATAAATATTTGACATATGCACCTTCTGCCCATGGTTTATATGAAGTTTGATCAATCTGTCAATAGCTTATAATACACGAATTGAATGGACACCCCACAAGCCACAGGCATGGGTCTTCATCTCAAGAATAAGCATGGTTTACATAAAGGCACAAATAACAGTCATTACAGCATGGAAGGTATAATTGATCACTCCAAACTTTGTAACATCCTAAGCAAAAATACTCATTACAGTATAGAAGCTGTAATGCTATTACTCTTTGTTGGAGGTCGACTTGTTAGGTACAAGGTTCAAAATTCCGATATCACCATATCGTATTGGGAGCTCTCCAATACCCAAAATAAGGGGTGTTTCAGATTTTGAGCACTTTCAGGAGGTATGCCTAAAACCAACTCCCTGAAGCAATGTTGAAAAAAAACTAAAAAAAAGCTATTAAGTATCGAAACACCCTCATAACGGGTGCATATATACTTCGTACCTTGACTAGGAATATTTTAGTCTATTCATATCATATTGTTTTTTTTTTTTTGATAAATGAAGAATTTATTAGAGAAAGAAATCAGAAGCAACTTTTACAGAAGACACTTGGAGAGGCACGAGCTGCAACCTCTCCAACCCACCAAATACGAAAACAGATTACAGCTGAGCCCAATACAAATGTTCCCCCGTTGCACCTTGCTTGGCTAAACAGTCAGCCATAGCATTAGCAGATCTCCCTACCCATTGTATTCTAACATACAAGTTTCTCGTCAAGCATTTTAATATTTTAAGTTCATTTCTGAAGCACCAAACTGCAGTCTCTGGATACTGTAACCACCCCACAACCACCTTAGAATCACCTTCTATTAGTAGGCTGCTCCACTCCTATCTGTACAGCAAACTGTACCCCTTGTAGTGCAGCTTATAGTTCTGCCCTCGTGGAGTCCCCCTCACCTAATGGGCCTGAAAATAGAAGAGCCACAGAACCACTTTCACCCAATGCCTTCACAGGTAATTAAAAGAAAACTGCTGAAATAACTCTGAAGATTTTAGCCACACTATAGCCCTATATAGGATACAGTCCTATGTTAGCCTTGTTCATATCATATTGTTTTATTCTATGTTAGATTGCTGTGCCCTAGTTTAAATGCCCCCAATATAATCATTGTATTTATTTTTCACAGAATTCCCATGTGTAACCCTTTTAATAGTCACTCACGGGACCACAAATTTTGTTTTCTTTTTTTTTCCTATGAAAATCTATTTTAATCTCTCCGTAAGCTGTAACCCTAATACCTCTCCCTTTCCCCTTTCTCTTATCTCTCCATTCTACCTCCCCCCTCCCACCAGTCGTTCCTATTGGTTTGGTTTCGTTGTTGTAGAACTAGTCATGGGGATTTATCAAAAAAAAAAAGCAATCAGTCATGGTGTTCAAATAGTTTCAAGGCAATGTCAAAGCATCGACATCCTCTCCAACAAACATTTCAGTTTCACAAAAATGGGTTTTTCATCTTCAGTTCTTCCATTGTCTATGAACCCAGTAATGGGTTCACCTAGTTACATTGACCCTCACTATCCAAGGACGGGAATCTTTGAAAGAATGCTTATAGCTTTTGTGTGATTGTTCTGGAACTAATCATGTCAATCAAAGCCTTTTGCTCCAAGAAAGAGTAGCTCTTGATGTCAATAGCTAGGCCACTATTGAGTGACTTGAAGACGGTTCTGGAAATGGTGGATTACTAACTTGCGGTCCATTTCAAAAGAGAGGAAACTGTGGTGATGGCTTCCATTGTCAGCACTTCACTTTGCCCTTGCTAACAACCAAGCGTTAGGCCTACAATGAGAGACAGGATGTCCTCCTTTGTTGCCCTTGTTGACCTCAAGTCCCTTATGGAATCCTCCCCCTCATGGCTTCGTCAAGCTGAATTTCAATGATAGCAGTTCGGGAAATCCAGGGCCTTCTGGCATTGAGTTCTAAGAAATTAACAAGGGAATATAATAGCCATGTTTTCTGATCCAATTGGAGTGGGAGATTCCCTTAGGGCTGAGGTAATGGTGGCCTTGGGAGGGGTGAAAAGAGATAGGCAGTAGGGACCTGAATATCAGTAAGTTGGTCATAGAAGGAGATTCTGGATAGTAGTGGGCTGGTTAAAGGAAGACAAGATTGGTCTCTGTAACTACAGCAATGAGAAGAGAAAGTATAAATGGTTGACAAAGGGCATTGATATAAAATGTTTTTGGGTAAAGAGAAGTGTCAATTCCTTCACCAATGGACTAGCTAGGCAAGGGGTTCATAGGGATTCTATTTTCTGGGCTCATTTGTAACTATTTTCTCTTCTTTTGGATGTATTTCTGATCCCTTGGGGAGTAAAGATATTTTATCTCCCCTCCTTTGTATTTTAACCTCTTTTATTAATGAAATGCTTCCTGTTATTGATAAAAAAAAAAGGTCAAAGAACACTGTATATTCTGCATTTGCCTTTCCACAGCCAAAACCTAAAAAGGAACTTGGGAAAAAGCAAAAGAAGCACAATACAGACTGGTTGGGAATCTTATCTTTTTGTTTATTAATTTTGTAGTTTGTTTCATAAACCAAAAAAAAAATCAGAGCTCCCATGGTTTTTTTCATGAAGACGAGAATACTATATTTCCATTCCTCATAATTTTGAAGATAATTTATCAGTGTTTGTGGTTCCCCTCCACAATAATTTTAAATAATGAGCTCTCTCCTAAATCAGTGTTTGTGATTTCTTCTTCTTCAAAGAAAATATTAGATATCATATTTTAAAACTCTAAATCATGATTCTAATTAATTAAAATGGAACCCATGGTTTGATCTTTGAGGTGTTCAAAGGAGTGGCCTCTTGTCATATCCATACAATTGACTTGAAGGATCTGGAGTTGCAGTGGTGGTGTGGGCTAGAGTAAACATGGTTCATGGTGGAAGAAATCAGAGCACAAGATGGCAAATGTGAGAGAGAGAGAGATTGAGAGGACTGTTAACACGACCGATGGGAGAGGGAGGTAGAGAAGAGAAAGAGGAGAGATGATGAAAATAAACTCTCAAAAATAGAAAAGATGAAAAACAAAATTTGTAGTGACTGCTTGAGCACTCCACACATGGGAGTGCTGGTGAACGTGTAATGATAAAGTGGAGGTGTGCAATTGATCAAACAGCCCGCTAACAGCCATTAGCATTTAGCTTATCCAGACTCCTCATTACAGTATGAAAGGTGTAGTCGCTACAACTCTTTGTTGGAGGTCAACTTATTAGGGACATTTAGTTTACAAGAAGTTGCACTCAAGAAATTCCAAGTCCTTTTAAAATTATGAAGAAAATCAGCTCTAATGTATTCAATGTGGAGGATTTACCATTGTATCATGGTGATGCCACCAACATGGACCAGCTTGTAGCCCACTTACCACCATCCCTCACTTCCCAAGAAGAGATTGAAGATGTTATATGATCAGATTATTTCAACAAAACAAGGCGGATACCACAAGTTTCTTGTCAAATGGAAAGGTCATCCTCACTCGGATTGCACTTGGATCACTACCAATGAGTTCCAATGCCTAAGTTGTGATATGCATCATGTATGAGAGGTACCTTTCTTTTTACTCGACAGTCAAGTTTTTCCAAGCTGAGGAGAGATGATGGGAATCAACTTAAGGCATATTAAAAGGGAACTAAAGCTGCACCTATGCTTATTTGGCATCATTACAATGACAATCAGCCCACATGAGAGTTGGGTTAGTGGTGGAATCAATTTGAGAAGATCGTAGAATCTTCAATCCACCTTAAGATGCTTTTTGTGGTCAAGATGGATGATGGACAGGACTTATTTGGCTTTCTTACATCTCTAGACAGCCAGGGTATTTTTGTAATTTTATTGCTTGGGTGATTATGTTTGGTGAAAGGTTTTAGCTTAACAATTTCCCCTTGTTTGGCTTTATGTTTGTAATTATTTGGGGATGTGTTTAGTCTAATCTAACTTCTTGTTAACCGTTGAGGCTCATTTAGAGAACATTTTTGTAATAAGAAAGCTTCTTATTAAGCTTGCAAGGCTCTTTTCTTCTCTTCTTTATTTTATTAGCTATTTGTTTCTGTGCTACACATCTAAACCTATGTTTAGTTGCAAGAATAGTGCTGAATGACATAGATCATGCATCATTAACATGCCAAGTCATCCAAAGTATATAGCAGCATAGCATTAGCGCAACACAATAGAAATGGATAAACATTGGATGATTATTTATCAACTGCCTACACAGGACTCCACTCCTACTGCCGTTACAAATATTTAGAGTAAAGTAGTTACAATGCAGATCCTATCATTAACTAATTGTGTAATGGCTGCTTGAAAGTACTTCAAGGAACATGAATGGAATTCTCTAACAGGAGCTTAATCCATCAAGCTCAAGCTGCAAGAAAATACATATAACATACAACAGAAAATTAAAATGCAAATAGAATATCAAAGAGGAAAATAAAAGTTGGGTGGATTTATTTGATAAAGAATTCTTCAGAAAGGAGTTCTTGGTCACTATTTGTCTCCATTTCCTCCAGAGACAGTGAATATTAATATCAAAATCTCAAGTTACAAGCATGTTATGTGGTTTTCCTTTCTGTTTTTCTTTCTTTTTTTTTCTCTCTTTCCTAATCAGTTCTATATTGTTTTTTTATACAAATATTCTGCAATAATTTTTTCATGCAGAGATTTACAGCAAATTTCTTAGAATCATCCATGGTTCGAAGTATCAATACTATACACCCTAAATCAGGTATATTATCATATCTTTTGCCCAAGGTTTAGAAACCATTTTTTAATTAAATAACACAAAAATGCCCCCCTTGAAATTATGAAAAAAAAAAGTAAATGCAAGGCTCAAAGTATCAATACACCCCTTCCAGTGTATTAGGGTGTATTGATTGGTCTCATCCCATTATTTGTCTAGAAAGGGTGCATGTGGATAAGCTTTTTGAAGGAACTCCTTAGCACTTTAATGTTAAATGAAACAGGGGGGAACATAAATTAAACATATAATAATTTCTTCCCAAAGAAGGAAAAAAAAAACAACTTTTAGAAAAGATGAATCCCCTACTCCCCTACTATGTGTACAATGGACTAAAACGCTTACCCCTACTTCTAGGATTGCAATAATTATTCCTATTAAATGATATTTTTATCCACCCAAATATTCACATATGCACATTGGGAGGGTTGTCCTAGAAAATTGTAACCTTACAGCCGATCCATAAAGAAGATATCACTTATTCATCAAAAAAAAAGAAGATAACAATCACTCACTTTCTATCAAAGATTAAATACCACAATTCCATAAAACTAACCTGTGTTTCTTTTAAAGTATACCGTTCGAGCAAAGTCTTCTTTTCTTCACTCGTCAGCACTTGATGTTCAGGTACAAGAACATGCTCTTTAATGTTGACCAAGAGCTCCGCCTCCTACAGAAAAGTTGTCAATGTGCACAGCCATCACTACTACATTGTAATCACATACTAACCATTACAAAGTGTCGTACTTTTCTTTTTTTGAGATCAATACAAAGTTGTACTTTGTTGGTTTCATTTCCCTTTCTTAAACAAATAAATAACAAGCAGGTACCCATTAACAGGCTGCACAGACTATAACAGCCAATGTGTGTGATGCAAATGCAAAACTTTTCCTTTTATTTTTTTTTTTTTATCAGCCTTGTCCTTTTTCTGAACCATCGATTTTTGCACCTGATTTCCCAAATTAATCTGACATTAGATCAGCTACACAATAAGGATTACATGGCCTGATCGTCAAGGAGAGAAACAAGTGCTTGCATCTACATATATTGTTACAATGTCACTACTATAGTTCTTAAGATTTATCCCCATAGAATAATCAATAATGCAAAGTTAACCAGACTTCATTAGCAGTTCAGTACCAACTTCATCTGTATAATTTCGTAGAAAGATACAATACCTGAAAAACTTCCAAATGAAACTTAGCAGCTATTTCGTTAATACATGTCTTGGCAAAGGCAGTCAAGTTCTGCTGAACAACTAATATTGCTCTGAAAACATTCTCTGATTTCATCCTGTTGGTGTAGGTCTTCATAGTTTTAACACCAACCTTTTGCTCCTCCGGAAAGAAAACAAATATCTGGTCGAAGGAGGGAAAAAGAACAATAAAACAAGTAAAAATAAATAAAAAGCCATCAAGCAAAAATCATGAATTTTATTAAATAGTTTGAAAGAATGGTATAGATGAACAATTGGGCCAGGCACCTATTTTGTTGGTAATCCTTGCTACCTACCACTTGTATTTTATTCTTTGCTTTTTACAAATAGTTCTCCAAGTAAACAACTCCCCTAAACAATTGTCCCCAATTAACCCCTTGTCTTGACAAGGACATGCTATTGGAGCCCAGCAATAGAAAGTTGAATGATAACTCAGCAGTTTGGCTGGAAAGGGAAATAGAGATTGGGGAGATCAGAGAAGCTTTGAAAAGGATTGAAGGAGACAAAGCTCTGGGGCCTGATGGGTTTAACTTTAGTTCCATTAAGGCTGGCTGGAGTTTCTTGGAGAAGGATTTTGTTCAAATGATCAAGGAATTCTGCAACACAAAAAATCTGGACAAAAGGCTGAATGCCACCTTTATCTCTTTGATTCAAAAGAAGGATGCGGCTGTGAATATTAAAGATTTCAGACCTATCAGCTTAATAAGCAGCACTCATAAGCTTCTGCTAAGGTGCTATCACGGAGGCTGGAATCAGTTCAGCATGAAATAGTGGGTGAAACAGAGATGGCCTTTGTGTAAGGGAGGCAAATTCTAAATAGGGTGCTGGTGGCTAGTGAATGTATTGACTCTAGGCCGACAAGCGGGAGGCCAGTCTGGTTTATTGACATTGAGAAGGCATATGACCACGTGGAATGGGGTTTCCTGGAGGAGATGCAGTATTTGATGGGCTTTGGGGAGAAATGGAGGAGTTGGGTGTATGCTTGTGTATCTTAAGTGTTCTTTTCTCTTCTTCTTAATGGAGTTCCATCAGAATTCTTTCAGGCATCTAGAGGCTTACGACAGGGAAATCCAATTTCCCCTTTGCTTTTTGTTCTGGTTATGGAGGTGCTAAACTTACTTATGGTGAAGGGTGTTCAACTGGGTTGGATTGAAGGATTTAGAGTAGGTTTGGAGGGGGCCTGCATCTCCCATTTGCAGTATGCAGATGACACTCTCTTTTTTATAGATGCCTCGATGGACCAGGTGCTGAGTTTAAGGGCCATATTGGCAAATTTTGAGAGTTTAACAGGTCTGAAAATTAATCTATCCAAGAGTCTTCTAATTGAAGTGGGGGAAGTAGAGAGGGAGGTGCTGGATCAATGTTCTACAGTGTTGGAGTGCCGGTTAGGGGAGTTACCTTTCAACTATTTGGGTCTCCCGATGGGAACCAAGATTTTTGAAGCAGAGGTATGGAGGCCAGTGCTAGAAAGGGTGGAAAGAAGACTAGAGAAGTGGAAAGCAAAATGCTTGTCCTTTGGGGGTAGAATAACTCTCTTCAAGCTTACCAATATATTATTTGTTGCTCCTAAATATTCCAAGGAAGGTGGCCGAAAAGATTGAAATACTTCAGAGAGATTTCCTTTGGGAAGGAGTTGGGGGTCAAAACAAGTTCCATTTGGTGAATTGGGATAAGGTTTGTACACCAAAAGGAAAAGAGGGACTGGGGTTTAGAAGGGTGAAAGTTTAATAGGGCTTTTTTCTGGTAAGTGGCTATGGAAGTTTGGTCTGGATAGAGAAAAGGATTCTTCATGGAGGAGGGTGGTAGTCGGGAAATATGGGGTAGTGAGGTTTGGATGGGAATCAAGGGAAGTTTCGAATTCCTATGGGGTGAGTATGTGGAAGGGGATAATGAATTTTAATAGAGAGTTATTTATCAAAAAAAATTAATAGAGAGTTCAAAGCTTTGGTCAGTTTTAAGGTGGGGGAGGGGTCAAGACTGAGATTCTGGGAAGATGAATGGTGTGGGCTTGGGAAGCTGAGGGAGGTATGTCCAAGACTTTACAGGCTCTCTGAGTAGCAGGTTAGGAGGATCAATGCTTTGAGATGAGGGGAGACCAATTAATGCGGAGCCCAAAGTTTAGGAGGCGATTGAGAGATCAGGAAATTGAAGAATGTCTACTACTGTTAGAAAATCTGCAACAGACTGAAACTTCTGCTTCTGATAGAGATGGACTATGGTGGAAGGAATGCAAAAATGGAATTTTTACTGTGAAATCCTTTTACATGGCACTGATAAGGGAGCAGACGATTGCTGATCAGGTGGAAGGAGTGTGGGGGAATCCTATCCCCCCCTCCCTTAGAGTGGAAGCTTTTGCATGGTTAGTATCGTTGGACAGCATCTTAACCTCAGACCACCTGAAGAATAGAGGTTTTCGCATGGCCACTTTTTGTTATCTTTGCAGTTCAGATGAGGAAACAGTTTCCCACCTGTTCTACACGTGCAAGATGGCTCATATCATATGGAGTTTTTTCTATTTTCTATTTGGGATGAACTTATTTCAGCCTTCGACTACAACAGAGTTATTCTCCTCTTAGCCAAGATTTAATGGAAGCAAGAAAGCAAAGATCGTGTGGAGCTGCATCCCTTTTGCAGTCTATTGGGTCTTACGGAATGAGAGAAATAGAGCATTATTTGAGAACAAACAGAAGAACACTCGAGGTCTTTTAGTCTTGATTGTGAATTTGGTGTCAGATTGGATTCTGGTGCATCCAGACTTCCTTCAGACTAGCAGAACAGAGTTATAGGAGAAATTTTGGAATTTTCTTGAGTTACAGACTTGTTATTTTGACCAGTTCTTTATCTCTTGATTTATCTATTGTGATGTAACCGGCATTTGTGCTAGGATGTGGCTGGGTGTTATCATAACACCCCCTGGGTTGTACGAATCTTTTTTTATTTTAATGAAATCTTTTATTCTGACTCTTCAAAAAAAAAAAAAAAGTTGCATTCATTTCCACAGCCAGTTTTCTATATTCCCTAATAAGAATTCCATATTTCCAAATCCCCAGTGTGTTGTTATTCCAGAACAAACCAACACCACTTCTGAGTATCCCTCGAAAGAAATTCAAGAATATTTAAGGAAAGAGAAAGGAGCAAGGAAGCCTTGCTAGAAATAATGACCTTAAGAGTGGCACAATGGGTTCAGACTTTTAAGGTTGAAGATTTTTTTAGGGCATGGGCTTTTATTGCTGCTTCATCGTCTAGAAGACAGAAACCCGCTGAGATGTGATCATACCCATTATGCAGCTGGAAGAAACTGAATTTATGGGAGTTGTTTGGGTAATCCAGGTCCCTCAGGCATCGGGGGGTAATTAGGGATGAGGAAGGAAACATTGTAGCCTTAATACTCCAGGCCTGCTGAACAAGGTGATATGGCAAGAGCAGAACTATTAGCAGCAGTATACGGGGTCGAGAAGGCAAAGGAGTTGGCATTGATAGCCTAGTCATTGAGGGTGATCCGAGAACTGTTGTGTAATGGCTGAAGAAAGGGGAGGGGGTATGGCACCTAAGGAATGATTTCAGGCGATTTAAATGGTTATCAAAGGATATGACAATCAGAGTTAAGTGGGTGAGAAGAACTGCCAACAGCTTGGCAGATGGTTTAGCTAAGCAAAAGGTACAAAGAACTCAATTGTATTGGGCTCAATTGTAATATCTAGGTTGAGTCAGCTTTCCTATAGCTGTGTTTTTTTAACTTTTTTTCACAACCTCTTGTTGTATCAATGCCTGTTTTTATTAATGATATCAATTCCGTGTTTCTGATAAAAAAAATAGCATCTCCCAAAAACTCCCCCAATCCCTGAATTTCCACGATTGCCCAACCTTCAACGTCAAAGTTCATATTAATGAAGGTGTGTCTAGGAGGTGACTGAAGTTTAATCATCAGTTACCTAAATGTAATGTATCAACAATAATTTGCCAATTTCCTATGATGCCATCAGTGGATTAGTGATCAAAAATAGGCCTAGATATTGCCCAATGTACCACCCTCACCATAATAGTTTCACTCATTGTTTCTTTAGATAAGCTTTTGTCTGTAAAGATTCTTTTCTTTTCTTTTTTTTTTGATAAATGAGTAAGCATTTTATTAATCCAGTAAATAAGAGTTACAGGCAACCCAAGGAGAGGCACAAGATGCGACCTTTCCTTTATGATTGATCACAGCATTAGAAAATCAGTTGAGCATAATAAAAAGGTAGCTCAAAATAAAGAATCCCGAGAGACCCCCTGTTTAGCAAGTGAATCAGTCATTGAGTTTGCTGATCTTCCTACCCACTGGACTCTAATTGTCATATTTCCTGTCAGCCATTTGACTTTTTTAAGGAGATTCCTATAGCCCCAAAACAGAGTCCGGATTCAGCAACCATCCCACCACCACCAAAGAGTCCCTTCAATAAGCAAATGCTCTACTCCTAGGTGGTTTGCAAGCTGGATTCCTTGTACAGCAGCAAGCAATTCAGCCCTTATAGAATCTCCCAGACCCACAGGACCTGAATATAAGGATATGATAATGCTACCTTTATTTCTCAGAACTCCTATACCCAAAGGTCCAGGGCTACCTCGGCTACTCCCGTCGAAATTCAGCTTAAAAAACTCCTCCCCAGGTATCCATTGTACCAAAAGTCTGTTCTTCCTTGTAGAAGTATTAGCCTCTGCTAACCAACTTCTCCAAAGGTCATCAAAGGAATAGCTATCAAACAGGTTTGAAGTTTTCAGCCACTGAATTGCCCTTGGCAAAACACAGTCCTTAACGTCTGATACGCTTCTTTCCTTTTCAGAAAAGATTCTGGTGTTCCTTTCTTCCCAAACAGCCCACAAGATTGCTGCTCTGATACACTTCCACATAATTCTCCCTCTTTTTGTCTGTAAAGAGTCTTGCATGTCATTTCCCAAGGTGTCTATAGAATTGCTGCTTTAGTGCCCCAATTTAAGATTCCCAGTTTGATGATTGTTTGCCATGGTAACCAGGAACGTGGAGCAGATGTAAGTCTAGATATAACAAAATGATTCCAATCAAATCAAAGAACCATGCTAACGAAAAACAAGCTAGTGAAGACTATTACGGGTGGCAATTAGGCATATTTGGTTTTTGATTGGATTTTAACCCATTAATGTCCCATTTAAATAAAAAACCCAACCCAAACCTGCTTTGACCCAACCATCCTGCACAACCCATTAACCTTGTTACAATTTTAGTTTTATAAAAATATGGGTTAAATTTTAAAAGCAACTTCTAGTCACCTTTCTTGTATTTTCTTTTTCTCCTCTTAATAATTCTTTTATTACCAGAAAAAAGTTTAAACTGACTTATTAACTTATCAAGATCCAAGACTTGCCTAATAGTAAGAATGGATGTCTTTCATATAGGTGTTTTGGATTCAAATCACATTGTCTATATATTTCCCATTTAATATATTTTCTTAAATATTTTCCATCTGTCCTTGATTTTATCATATTTTATAAGATATCTTCCTCTTGGAGGCATCTAACACAAGTTAAATCTCTACCGGTCCTCTCTCATCTTTGCTAGTTTCAAGATATCTCAAGCCTCTCCTAAAACCAAAATACCAAGAAATCCCAATACCAGACAAATAAGCAAAAGGGGAGATAGGTTTTGGCATTTACTTAACAGAAAGGAATAGAGAAAAGGGTAAGAAATAGTCTTTTAAGGATCTATCCCCTGTCAAATGTTTTTTCCAATTTTTGAAAAGGGTAAGAAATAGTCTTTTAGGGATCTATCCCCCACCAAATGTTTTTCCAATTTTTTTGTTTTATTCCCAAATAGAATATTGTTTTTTAAGATAGGTAACAGAAAGTATTTCATTAAATAAACAAGAATATACAGAAAGTGATACAACCAGGGAATGAATACCCCTTAAAGCATATGTAACAACTAAAGACCAATACAATCACTTCCTACCCAACCCTTACCCACAGGATCAGGTTAACACTTGCTCCTTAAAACAGCTGAGCCCAAAAAGGACATTGTACGAAATATGACAAAAAGAGGGGAAGCAAAACTTAAATAGCTTTCATTTTGCTTAATGACTTTCTTTGATCTGAAAAAGCTAAACCCAGGTTTGGTTTACACCAAGGTTCAAAATATTGATACAGGCCGATACACCAGTAGGGGCGTATCGGCCTGTATTGAGGCTCGCTTGTCCCTTTTTTTTTATTTTTTTTTAATCTGGTTCAGAGGGGTTGGTTTAAGGACCATCTACCCCCTGAACCATGGTCTGACCCAAAGCACCCCCTATAGGGGCATATCGGGAAACCCCCAATACGATACGGCCCAATATGTATTGAAATTTTGAACCTTGGTTTATACAAAACCCAGTAAGTTGAAACAACCCATTGACTTGGTCAAAAACCACAAAACCAGATGGTCAACCCAATGAATTTTGAACTGTTCATGGATCAATGGTTTATACCAGTCAACGCTCAATTGACTGCTTATATTATATAATATATAATAATATAATATATTACAAATTTTAAATTTTGAGAGAGAGAGAGTTACCTGTCAGTAGAGATGTCAATGGATAAGGTTCATTATGAGTTTGGCTCAATCCAATGTAACTCCAACCTAACCCTAACCTCACTTGCAAGAAAAAGCCCTTATTTGATTAAGGGCCACACTCTGGAATCTAAACCATCATCCCAAGACCACTGAATTCAACAGGCTAAGCAGAGCAGAAACACTGGAATTTTCCAATTCTCTAAGGTTTCTAGTAAAGCCTAGGTTCCAATTCAAACCAGAATGGGATAAGGATGAGTTGATAAAATGACACACAGGTTTTCCTTTAAAACTAGAGAGATCAAAGAGAGAAGGAAAGACCTCAGATAAGGAGGAACCCCAACCCTCAAGCAGCCCGCATCCCGCCCATTGTTTGACAGCCCATGGATACTTGATATAACTCTATTCCACAACTTTACATTTTCTTTAGGGAATCTCCAGAGCCATTTTCTCAACAAAATCATATTTTTCAACTTAACATTTCCAATGCCTAGTCCCCCTCCCTCCTTCAATTGTACCACCTTGTCCCATCAAACCAAGTGTTCTTTCTTCCCTTCCCCAGGCCCCCAAAGGAACTCTCTCATAACCTTTTCAATTCTCTTTAGCACTGCTTGGGGCATCCTAAAAATCGGCTAGTACACTGGGAGATTTGCTAGAGTGAACTTGATTAATATAATTCTCCCTCCCATTGAGATCTAATTCCTTTTCAAGCTTGCTAGCCTTCTCTCGAACCTTTCCATTACTGGGGTCCAAAAACTAACTGATCTAGGATTGCCACCAAGGGGCAATCCTAAATAACACAGAGGCCAATTCCCCTTCTCACAACCTAACAAATCTACCTTTGTTCTCAAATCATCATCTTCCAAGTTGATACCAACCAGTAAACTTTTAGACCAGTTGATTTTCAAATTGGAAATCCTCTCAAAGAGCTTAACTACTAACTTCATATTTTCAACCCCTTCCCTGCCTTCCCCATCACAAAAAACCATAATATCATCTACAGACTACAAGTAGGAGACCAAAACTCTATCTCTTCCTACTACCCAACCCTTAAACAGCTGCATGGAGTTTTTTTTTTTTTTTTTTGTAAAAGGTAAGGTAATTTATTCATTCAAAGAAACATTACAATAGAGCTCAGGCCATTAAAGGCTGCCTAGGACCACCTCAGATTACAATCTCATCCAAGACTGAGAACAAAACAACAGACGCAAATTTTGATGTTTAAATTCCTCCATCACCGACACCCAAGACAATAACTTGCCTACAGCTCTCTGCACTATCCCATCTGGACTTTTAGTTTTACCATGAAAAATTCTGTTATTTCTCTCAGTCCAAATAGCCCAAATAACAGCTGCCAGAATGGTGTTCCAAACCAATTTTCCTTTCTTGCTGCATGGAGTTACCATTAGAGATCAGCTTACATAAGACCTCAGCTACTAGTGTAAAGAGAAAGGGAGAGAGTGGATCACCTTGTGTAAGACCTCGAAGCCCCTCAATGAAATCATCTGCTGGCCCATTAGCTATAACAAAGAAGTGGTTTGTTTGCAAACAACCTCTGACCCATTTACACCATAATACCCCAAAGCTACACCTCGTCATAATATTAATCAAGAAATCCTAGTCCATTAAACCATAAGCTTTCTCCAAGTCCAACTTGATTGTTATTCCCTTCTTCTTTAACCTTTTCTAAGCCTCCACACATTCATTTGCAATTAAGAGGGGAGTACCTTTTTTAAGTCTTGAAGATAGTACCTTGGCAATTATCTTATAGATACAAATCACTAGGCTTATAGGTCAAGGTAACCCAGAACCTTCTGGAATAAGAGGGGTCTTGAGAGATAAGGACGGTAACATCTTAGCCTTATTTCTGGCTCAGTGGGTTTGGGAGACTCTAATAGGGCTGAACTGTTAGCAGCCTTACAAGGTATTCAAACTGCACATCAACTTGGGGTGGAAAACCTAATACTTGAAGGAGATTCTAAAGTTGTTGTGGGATGGCTGACAGATTCAGATTCAGTGGTTTGGTGCTACAGGGACCTGATAAAGAAAGCTAAGTGGTTAACTAGAAATATGAATATCAACCTACATTAGGTGGGAAGGTCGGATAATGCGTTAGCTGATTGTCTTGCCAAACAAGGGGTCAATAGGGAAATTTGTACTGGGCTGTTTTGTAATTTTTCGCTACTGTTGTCTGTGTACTTGTACTTTTCTTTTAAGGAGAAGTTGCACCTTGTGCCTCTCCTTGGGATGCCTGTACTATCTATAATTTGATTAATAATAAAACCACAATTCAATAACAAAAAAAAATCACTAGGTTTATAGGTCTGAAATCCCCTGCCTGGGTGGCATCTTTCTTATTTGGGATCAAGGCCAAGAAAGGTTGAATTCATCCCCAGGCTGATTACACCCCTTCTATGGAATTCCTAAAAACTTTAATCAACTCATCTTTAATTATCTAACAGCAATCTTGATAGAAAGTCATTGTGAATCCATCAAGCTTGGGAGCCTTAGATCTATCCATAGACAAAACCGCTTCCTTAATTTCAACCTCCTCAAACCTTTTCTCCAAAATCTCCACTTGATTTTCTCCCAAACAATCCCATTCAAGCCCATCCAATGGCCACCTCTCATTGATTGGCCTGCGATATATTGATCTGAAATGGTCTACAAAGCAATTTCACCTTCATCTGTTATTTCAATCCCCCCCCCCAACCAATAAAGATGAGATTGAGCTCTTCCTTTTTCTACCATTTGCTATAGCATGGAAAATTTTGTGTTTCCATCCCCTTCCTTAATTCACCTCTCCCTAGACTTCTGCTTCCAGCTGATCTCCTCTCTCAATAAAGCAACCTCTAGCTCTTTCCCGTATCATGATCATCTAGTACACTCAGCATCTCCTTCCTATCAATCTCCTCAATTTGTGAAATTAGGATGGCCCAAACCTAACTTTGTTCCATTCTTTAATTTCTCCTTTCAAGATTTGCAGCTTTTTCAGAAACTTCTGACCTTCCCAAATAGGTTTTGGAACTTGGGTGTCCCACCAACCCTTACCTTTTCCTTGAATTCCTGATGGGTGAGCCACTATATTTGGATGGCCAACATTTCCACCGATCAATGTTGTCAAAATCTTATGATTTGTGATACAATTTGAATCTTATGTCCGAATCCTTTCTGCAAAAACCTTATGATTTTTGTTTTAATCCTACAATTTATACAATTCACTACAATTCAAATAAATTCAATTAAGAATTAGTTCCCTACTTTGTTATGCTTTTGTTTATATTTAGTTTTGTCAAGGGAGATTTTTTAAGCCCTTACTAGAAAATGATTTATTTACGCTATTTAAGACTAGAAATTGAATTTATTTTCCTTCATATGTAGCATAAAAAGCCATTGCGTGTGGATTTGTTTGACTTACATGAGAATTATTCCCATGATGATCCATGGAGGAGTTGGGCTTGGGAAGCAGTGGCTTCTACTATAGTTTCCAAGGCCTAGGCAACAAGGCACCCTTGGAGGCTCGCCTCGCCTAATCGCCAAGCAGTTTTGTACAATGTATATGAAATACTTTTATATTCTTGATTTTTTGAGATTATAATTAAAATAGACATTATTGAACTAAAATATTCATTTTGCGTGTTTATATACTAATTTCATTTTATTATTTTCTTATTTGTTAGGGTTTAATCAACACAGGCATTGCTAAATGCTGTGTCGAACACTCAAAGACTTCAAAACCTGAACCAATAAGTAAGGATGAACTTAAAATTTTGTCTAATCAATAAAAAGGTGGAAGCCTGCCTCAAAGACTTCCACATTTTTTGTTTTCTTCCTTTCCTATAACAAAAATAAGTGTTCAGCCCCTATATTTTTTTAACTTTCTTTTCTTTCTTCTTTTTCTTCTCATGAATATGTTGACTTTCTATGTTTTGACATGAAGCTTATACTTTTCTTATGAAAATTATGAATAATTATTAAGGAAATATGGTTATGGTACCTAGCAAACTACGATATATGTTTTTTACTTAAAAAAAATCCATGTCTTGTAAAATTAGGTATGGATGAGGATCTTTAAGCTCAGGAAAAGTCTTTCAATTAGGATTTAAACCTAGAGCTACAACTATTAGCTATGGCTCACTCCCCTAACTGTTTGCTGTCAAAAGTAGCCCAAGAAAAAGCCATGTTCAACCTGCAGATATCAACCCTTGCTTCAACCCCAACGAAAAAGAAATCCTCTAAAACCCCGCCTCATTTGTTCGATTTCAACAGCCCCTATTCTCTACGCATTCAATAAATACTAATATCCAGTCCCACTTTATCCTGAATCGTCTAAAGACTTACCTATCCTTTTTCTTCTAATTTATCTTAAGCAGAATAATCTTCGCTTTAGAACTTCACGAAGAACCATATATAAATATTAAAACTTTGACAAAATCTGGGCAAAGGAACATATCAAAATAAATAAGTAAAAACCCAAACCTGATCGGAGGAATCGTTTCGCTTGGCTTTGTTGATTACAAGGTCCTCCCTCTTAACGTTCTCCCCATATTTAGAGACGAATTGGGATCTCGTCATGTTAAGTTCGAAGTCTCCAACCAAATAACCACGATCCTTGAGCATTTGTATCACGGTTCGCCGGATTCGAAAAAGCCTTGTGATCTCATCTTCGCTTGAAGACATCTTTGTACTTGTTTTACAAACGAGGGCGAAAGTGAGCGAGCAGTTCCGATTATCGACACCTAAAACACAAGCGACGTGAGGAGGCTTTAGAAGTTGCGCCCAACAAGTTTAAGTATCAAAGCATCAATATGCGTATCGACTATGTGTCGCATGTATCACACAGTGTCAACGCGATACAAGATGATACAGTCGATACCTCAGGAGGGTTTCGACAAAGGACTAACAATTCAAAGGAAACTGAGAGTGTTTTCTTCCTTTTTCTTCTCCGGCTAGCTGCTGCAACTCTTTTGGGTTTAGACTCTGGAGCTTCTAACAGTACTAATTGGGGATATCTAACCCTACGAATACATTTAGATTTAAGCTTCACGAAAGAGAAAGATACGCGGCCAGCACAGCAATATTTTTGGCTCCTACCCGTTGAAGAAGAGCTTTCGACCGCCTCTTGATTTTCATATCTATACCTTGGTAATCTTAACCCCTGAACCCCTAAGGTGCGTTTGGAAACAATGCAAATGAAGCCTAAATCTGGTTCTGGGTAAATTTGCACTCGTTCACTTTTGCCTATATTCGGCAATATTACATTTATGCATCGATGCATATTTACATTGATAATAAGATGTAAAAGTACATCAATAAAAAAGAATTAAATTTGCATTCAACTTGATTAAAAAAAATATATATACTTTATTGGAATTCATGTTTACATCCATTACAGCTTAAAGTCTGGTAAGAAGGTAAATTTGTTCGTCCAAAAACAACTCAATTTTGTAATTTATATGAACCATTTTACACTTTACATATTTGCATTTGTTTCCAAAGGCAGCCTAAATAATAACTTATCAAAAAAAAAAAGAAAAACTAAAAACTAAACCCCAAAATAATTCAAAGAGTCCATATCCACTGCACACTCGCTATGCTTGGTTTGTAAAGATTTGTAAAGGTTTTCTTACCTTTCTATTTCTTTTCTTATATTTTCCTTCAAACCAAACATAGCCTAAGAGAGTGTCATGTCACCATTCTCTCAACACTTAAATTTCATGTGACGATTCAAACATCCACTCCTTCTATTTTTAATATATTAAAATTTTAAAACAAATAAAAAATATGGATTAGGGTTTCTTCATCCTATTTTGTTTAAATAAAAAATAAGAATTTACATAATTGAAACTAATCAAAAAAACCACCGATAAGAATTCGGACTTCCACCTTTCAAAATTGAACGCATGAAGCTGAGATGATTCTCTGATTTTTACATGATTATCAACCAGAGTCGTTTTTGGCCTTGTTGGGGTTGGAATAAGGGACGAGCTTCATTAAGGAACTAGAGATTGGCCATGATTTGTGTCAAATGACTCTCAAAAGTAAAAGTTGGGTGAATTGATTAAGGGTAATTTTAGTATTCTAAAATATATAGAATGATGCCCCGTAGGCCCTGATAATTAGTTAGGGGTAATTTCATAACTTTTCATTTTTTTTGTATGTGTCAATGATGGAAGGGTAGACCTGTTCATGGGATAGGCCGGGTTGGGCTTTCATTCTGCATTAATAGATTTTTCTAAGGCCTGAGTCTGAGCTCAGCCCGACCATCGGACCTACAACTTGGGCCTGAGCCCGGCCCTCATAAAAAGCCCGAAGCCCGGGCCTAGGCCCGAACCCAAAATTTAGCCCTTGTTACTACTGTTGAAGTGACTGAATAGAGAGAGAGAGTGAGAGAGAAATTATAAAGAAAAAATAAAAAAATGTATATATTAAATTATAAAATATATATATATATATTTCAATAAATATTATATTTTATATAATATGTAAAATACATATTATGTATTTTATAAAATATATAATGCTGATTCGGGCCAGGCCAGGCTTAGGCCTGGTTTTTTTGACAAATCCCGAGTTCGACCCGTAACACAGTTGGGCTTACTGTGTTAGGCCTGAGGTCAGGCCCGCGAGCCTAATTACATGACCAAGCCCGACCGGGGTGCGGGCTGGGCCGAGCCGGGCCATTAGGCTACCCGCCCATGAAGAGGTCTATGGAAGGGAGGTATGTATTGAATTTTCCAAAAGTTTAAATGAGGTTTTTGCTAAATTGAAACTCAAAGGGAGGTTTTATGATTTTTAAAAACCTTAGGGGAGTTTTTTATATTTTATTAATCTCATCTCTTTGAACACCACAAAAAATTATTTGCCTTAATTTTCACAAATAGATCTTGATTTTGAAATGCCATAAATATGATATTCTCTTGCATCATCCATGGTGGTCAGCCTCAAATAACCGTGTATTGTACTAATTTGTCAATGCATACCAAGTATCACAAGTTTTGAACTTTATTAATTTACTGAACATTAACACAAAACAAAGATAAGTCTAAAAATTGCAATAGATTATTCGTTTGTCACTTCTATACTAAATGGGATAAATTTTGCATTATTATATGTTTGTCACTTATATATTCAATGGGATGTAGAACCAATCAAAAATTGTGACTCGACCCTATCAAGCCCTAAATCATCAAATAGAGCAACTCGACCCTATCGATCTCTTTCATCATTTACATAAATCATTTAAAATAATAATACATTAAAGCCGAATTAAGCTGGGGCCCCTCAAGTTTTCTTGTGTTTTCAAAGTGTTTTGCTTGCATTCACGCGCTTTGTTCCAATCCCCATGGATATGCCATTCTATAGGGAGCTAGGAAGGTGCACCACAAATTGGTTTGGGGTTCAATCCATGGTTGAAATTCAATGGAACTGCCGCCCATCTATTTGAAAGGCATAGGAGTGATGGGCCTCCCATGCTTAAAAGCACTAAGAAATAAAGGCTTTCATACCCTAATGGCATTTCTAGGCATCGCATGAGAGGGAGAGGAAAGGTGTTAGGCACCCTCTTCCATAATTTATGTATAATGCCAATCTCCTCAATAATAATCAAAGAAATCATAGCAAAAAAATCTCCAAAAATTTTAGTATGTGCATTTGGGAACCTTCTCATTATGACTAGCAATCTATTGGGAATTAAACCTCCTAGTTCTTTTGGAATTCTCACTTGGAGCAAAGTGTGGTAGGATCTTCCCTTCCTCAATTTTTTATCCAAGTGATCTTCCTACAAGTAACACCTCTTTCGAAATTCCTAGAGGGAAGCAAAGTGATTGGGAGATCTCCTCCCATCCTTTTTTGTTCTATTCTAGACTTCTTACTCATAGATGTCTTTAAAGGACTAATTTCCAAATTTCATGCTTCATTAGAGAAAAGAAGATAAAAAACTAATCTAGGGAGGTATTTAAACAATGAACACCACTACTTACTTCAGCCAAACAAGATGAAATCAAACCACTAACCTACATAGATGTCACTCAAATATGTAAAAGAAAAGAGTAAATAACTAAAACAGGGAGGGAAACTTTTCATAGCATAACAAGATACGCATTCCTAAGAAGATGGCTTCTTAAGCCCAATTTTTTAGTTTAAGAAAATTCTCATGTCTACAAATGCCCCCTCGAGAATGAGGTGATCGAGTTCCATACGGTGCCGATATTCATTTTCATGTTGAATGATTGTTTGACTTAGCCATTGGAGATGACCTCTACATAGCTTGGAAACTTTAAGGAGATGATGCGTATTAGCCTTTATCCCAAAGTAATAAATTGAAAATTTTGAATTGTAGTGTATGTAGGTGCTCTCTACTACAAAGCTCTACATCTATAGTCATTGAGCTTCAAGTAATTTTTCGAAATGCATGCCTGCACTTTCTTGTGAGCTTTGATCATGATGGGCAGTTTGGTGTACCACACCATTGAAATGGTTAATGACACAAGGTATTCCTCCCCATATTGTATGTCCATACTACCTCTTGTTGTCTTTTAGAGTCTTGATGCAGATGATGAATTTGTTTTGCACCTGCATGTGCATGCCTTTGAAACTCCTTTTGGCAAACTTTCAATGAGTATAGAGTTCTAATGGGGCACGACTGTCTTACCTTCTTACAAATTTACACCATATAGCAATCTTCCATTATTTACATTGTTTGTTATTTGGAACATGAGAGTTCATTGTCATTATGCAAGACAATCTCCTTAACATCATCTACTACGAAATCAAAGATTGATAAAAACCCAATTAACAGGGCTGGTTACTTTTTCAGACACGGATTGTGGAGCCTTTCATAATCCATACTGTCAAGATAGGTATATATCTATCTCTTCTATCAATCGACCTCTTTCTTTTCTTCTTTTTGTATATGCATCTTGATTTGTATTCTCATTCTTCCCTTCTTTTCGCAAACCAAGACAGCTTCCTAATACCGTCCAGTTTTTGTGACTTGAATCACAAATGTTTAGTTGACGTCCGAATCTTCCTTTGTGATCTTAAGTTGACGTCCAGTTTTCTATTTCTCCTCCACCAAACCCTACCCCACACACCAATGAGCACACCACACTGGTGTCCCTCCATTCGGAAGCCATCGGAGGGGACAACTCTAGCAGTACATTCTCTGGCCTCCTCCTCCTCCTCTTCTTCTTAAGGGAAAGGTAGGGAAACCAAGCACAACATTAAGGAAACTCAATAAAGATAACATGATGGACTAGAAAAGGCAAATGCCTATGTAGACGACCTTGTGCTGTGTCATGAAACCCTTGACTTGATTCCTTGTTGAATGCCAAGGAAGACCTAGGGTTGTTTGACAACAGCTAAAATAGCTGAATTGAATGACTTACTCCTTAATCTTTTAGTGGATAAAGCATTTAAATAATAAAATACTTTGAGGGTATGGTAATCAACCCAAATTCATCAATCAATTAATGACTTCATAGAATTTCTTCCTAAGGGTGGGTGCTTAGTCCTGTGGATTTCTGTTATCATTGATCATTGACACAAAAATTTTAAATATCCATTTTATGATCTATTCAAAATATTTGTATATCATAATATCAAAACTAATCACTATCTTCATATATTATAAGATAAAATAATGGAGAGGAACAAACCTCCACAGTTTGAAGTTTGATGTAGCGCGATCTGGTCACTCCTAGGTGGCAGGGGCCTCGCTCTTAACTGGCAACGGACAGCACCTGAGAAGGAAAAGAAGATGAAGGATTCCCAGGGAGCTCGCCCAACGGGAACACTCCGATGCTTAAGTTAGAACTCAGTGGAGAGCTTAGAGAGTAGTAAAGGAAAATTAGCTAAGAGTGGAGATGCACACTTCGTCCAAAAAATTCCTTTGCCCCTTGGAAATTGGGGTCTTTATATATTGATGCTCTGTCAAATCGGGTGTAACCGCCTCTAATTTTCTGCTACAACTATTATTCGCCAGGCTGATTCGATTGGTGCAGGTAACCATCGCAGAGTACGGTCCTGTTAGTTGAGAGACATTATAAAGAGTTGGCATGCACGACGCCGCCTGACGTGAGACGTGGGCGCAGTCTGGCAGGCACGGTCTTGTCGGATAAGGAGTTTTCCAAAAACTCCGGGTTGCTCAATAACGAGCTCCTTTGTAGCGAGCTCCCTTGTAGCGAACTCCTTTGTAGCGAGCTGCCTTGCAACAAGTCATTTTGTAGAGAGTTGTTTTGTGCTGAGCAGTTTTGTTGGGGTTTCAACGAGCTCATTACGCCGAGTTGTGGCCAAGATGCCATGCTAAGCTATCATTTACATTGAGTCATATCCACGTGTCCCTTGGTTAGGAGGTCGGGTCAAATCACCCTCCATCAATTGCACCCCACTCCTCGGGCTAAGGGTCTTGCTCTAGCGCAGGGAGTTCATGAAATGACGGGTGGATTTGACCTGCAATTCAAATTACTTTGACTGACCACGCATGGTTTTTAGGTTTTTCGGGCACCAAAAAACGTGCCAAACTGCCTTCAATTTCGGAAGACGTGCGGTTGTCTTTATTGTGAGCCGTTGGATTCGCTTTAATCGGAGTTGTTGGCTTTCAGGCACAGTGGCTATAAATAGGAGAGCCCCAGGCCTCATTTTTTTTATAAGAACTAGTAATGAAATGTTCCTCTCTTTTTTTTTTTGCAAAGTGTTGTGCGATTTACTCTTTTGTCGAAGTGACTATTTTACTCAAACAGTTAGAGCTAAGTACCCGAAGTGGGGTTTCTCGACTATCGTCACCCCGAGCTATCTCCCCGTACTTAGTAGGGGTGATTTTATGATGTACACTGAGGTGAGCAACATAGTAAGGCATATGCCTGACCTGTCTACACCTGGGTTACTGAAGTTGAAGTCGGTTGTCCCTAACGGGTCCAACTTGTATACCAGGGCGGGCTATGCATCACAGGATTCACGCCCGAGCGGCCTACGCCTTATGTATTGATATTTAGCCTATGCCGATGAAGCGGTTGGGTGTTATACAGTGCCGATGTCTTCGTTAGCTCGACATTTTAGCCCTTAGGTTGGGGGAGTGACTTATAGTCCACTCTCATAGAATTCTCCCATGCCGAAGAGGCAACTGGGTCTTATAGTGCCGAGGTCTTTTTTTAGCTCAATGTATTGGCCCTTAGGCTCTAGGAGCGACTACGGTCCACCCCCTTTTGAAGTTCACCCATGTCGAAGAGGTGACTAGGTCTTATAGTGCCGAGGTCTTTTGTTAGCTCGGCATATTGGACCTTAGGCTCTGGGAGCGAATACGGTCCACCCCCTTCTGAAGTTCGCCCATGCCGAAGAAGCGACTGAGTCTTATAGTGTCGGGGTCTTTTGTTAACTCGGCATATTGGCCCTTAGGCTCTGGGAGCGACTACGGTCCATCCCTTTCCAGAGTTCGCCCATGCCGAAGAGGCGACTGGATCTTATAGTGCGAGGTCTTTTGTTAGCTCGACATATTGGCCCATAGGCTCGGAGAATGACTTGTAGTCCACTTAGCTCGGTGATTACATGTAATACTGCCTTAAGTTGACAATATTCCATGCCCGAGTTACTTGTTTCCCTTCTAAGGTTTCAAGCTCATACGTTCCTTCCCCGAGCACCCGCTTTACTTGGTAAGGTCCTTCCCAATTTGGCCCGAGCTTACGAACACCGGGCTCAGGCACCATAACTTTAAAAAGAACCAGTTCTCCGACGCGGAGGTTCCGCTTCTTGACCCTGACGTTATAATACCGAGCTACTCTCTACTGGTAGGCCGCGGTCCAAATGTATACGAGGTCCCGTACCTCATCAAGTAGGTCGAGGTTGGTGCGTAACTTGTCTTCTTTTGTTTTGTCGTCATACACTTCTAAACGTAGCGTGGGAACCTTGATCTCGGCTGGGATGACTGCTTCGATGCCATAAGTGAGGTTGAAGGGGGTCTCGCCTGTTGTGGTCTTTACCGTGGTTCGATAAGCCCATAGTACACTGGGTAGCTCATCTACCCATAGTTCCTTAGCTCGGCCGAGGCGTGCCTTCAGTCCGCAGAGAATGGCCCTATTCGTGACCTCCACTTGGCTGTTTGCTTGAGGGTGCGCCACCGAGGTGAAGTTTTGTTGAATTCTCATATCTTTGCACCAATTCTGGAATTTAATATCCTTGAACTGCTTACCATTTTCAGAGATCAGTACTCGAGGTAGTCCAAAATGGCACACTATATTCTTCCAGAAGAAGTTCTGCACATTTCGCGTTGTGATCGTTGTGAGAGGTTCAACTTCTACCCACTTAGTAAAATAATCAACTACCACCACTAAGAACCTCATTTGCCCTGTCGCTGGTGGAAATGGTCTAAGTATATCGATCCTCCACTGTGCAAAAGTCCACAGGCTGGTGAGATACTTCAGGTCGGTGGTAGGCTGGTGGTGGATGTTGGCTTGCTTCTGGCACTTGTCACATCTTCTGACCAGCTCGATCACATCTGCCTTCATTGTTGGCAGTAGTATCCCTGTCGTAGTGCTTTTTGGGCAAGAGCCCTGCCCCTAAGTGTCCGTCGCACAGGCCCTCATGAGTGTCGCGGAGCATGAGCTCAGCCTCAGAAGGTCACAAGCAGCGCAGATAGGGGAGCGTGTAAGATCTTCAGTACAACCGTTCGTCTATTATGACTTATTTGGCCGCTTGATGCTCCACCCGCCAGGTGGCGTTACGATCCACAAGGAGGGTCCCATGTAGCAGGAAGCTCACGAGCATATCGATCTAGCTCGGCTCTGCTTGTATGACAGGAGAAGCCTCCTCTATCCCCTCGAGAATGCTAGGCCGAGGCAAGTTCTCTATATACACGATTCTCATGGTATTATCACTGGTGTTGTATAACTGGGACAATGCGTTGGCCTCAGCGTTTTCAAATCTCGGGATTTGCTTGATGAAGTGAGACTAGAAGTTGAGCAGAGTCTCTCTTACTTTGGCTAAGTAGGCAATCATGGTTGCCTCGCGAACTTCATATTCACCTATAACTTGGTTGACCACGAGCTGAGAATCACTACAGATGACGATGTGCTTGGCTTTCACTTCGTTTTCTAGAGCCAGCCCGGCTATTAACGCCTCGTACTCCGCTTCATTGTTGGACGCCGCAAACTCAAAGCGTAATGCATACTCCAGTTTCACCCCGCTTGGCCCATATAGAACGATTCCAGCTCCGCTGCCCTACTGGTTGGACGAGCCATCCACGTGAAGGATCCAGGGATCCTCATCCCAACTGGGGGCCTCGGGCTCGACCAGCCTAGGTACTTCGGTGCTGAAAGTGCTTTCCGTGACAAAGTCAGCTAAGGCTTGGGCCTTTATAGCAGTTTGTGACTTGTACTAGAGGTCGTATTCACTGAGTTCGATGGCCCACTTCGTCAACCTACCAGACACCTCGGGCTTGAGCAAGACTTGCCTCAAACGCTTATTGGTGAGAACTACGATAGTATGAGCTTGGAAGTACGGGTGAATCTTCCGAGCTGCAACAACTAGAGCATACGCCAATTTTTTAATCTCTTGATACCTCGTCTCTGCCCCTTACAACACTTTGCTAACATAGTAGATAGGTCATTGGACCCTATCTACCTCTTTTATTAGTACCGAGCTGACTACCTCGTCACTCGTGGAGAAGTATAGCTCCAAAATATCTCCGACTTCGGGTCGGGTCAAGGTTGGGATGTGGGCGAGGAACTTTTTGAGCTCGTCGAAGGTGAGCTGACACTCATCGATCCATTCAAAGCCTTTGGTTTTAATCGCCTTAAAGAAAGGCAGGCAGCGATATGCCGATTTGGACATGAAGCGGCTCAGGGTGGCTATATGACCATTCAACCTCTGAACCTCCTTCAATTTTCGGAGTGGTCTCATATTTAGGATAACCTTAATTTTATCCGGGTTGGCCTCAATGCCATGCCAGTTGACGATGTACCCTAGGAATTTACCCGAGGTGACATCGAAGGCACACTTATTTGGGTTTAGTTTCATGTTAAACTTATGCAGAATTTCGAAAGCAAATGCAAATCATTTATTAAATCATGTGTAAACTGAGTCTTGGCGACCATGTCATCTATATAACATTCCACTTTTCTGCCAATTAATGGCTCAAATAATTTATTTACAAGTATTTGAAAGGTAGCCCCAGCATTTTTCAGTCGAAAGGGCATGACCTTGTAACAATACATGCCTATTTCAGTTATAAAAGTTGTTTTTTCTTCGTCGGCAAGGTTTATTCTTATCTAGTTATAGCCCGAGTAGGCGTCCAGGAAACTCAGCAACTCATTACCTGAGGTCGCATCCACCAGGCGGTCAATCTTGGGGAGTGGGAAGTAATCCTTCGGACAAGCTCGGTTCAGATCGGTATAATCGACGCACATGCGCCATTTACCGTTGGCCTTCTTTACCAGGACTGGGTTGGCTACCCAGCTTGGGTAATGGACCTCTCTGATAAAGTCGGCTACGATGAGCTTCCCGACCTCCTCGTCAACTGCTCTCCAGTGCTCTAGGGCTAAGTTATGTTTTTTTTCAGTCTAACGGGCCTAACTACAGGATCAGTATTTAGCTTGTGAGTTATGATGTTAGGGTCTATGTTGGGCATCTCTGCTGTAGACCATGCAAAAACATCTAAATTTTGAAGCAAAAAACTTACCAGTTGAGAATGTTAGGGTCTATGTTGGGCATCTCCGCCAAAGTGGGCACGAAAACAGTCTCTTCCGTAGATGCAACTCGCTCTTTGCATTGCTTCGTAGGTCACTCTAGCTCGAGGTCGTCGGCCACCTTGGCTTTCCCTTTGAGGGCGACGATGTAGCACTTGCGAGACTCGAGCTGATCGCCTCATGCTACCCAACTCCGAAGTCCGTGGGTAACTTCATCGCCAAATAATAGGTGGAGACCACCACACGTAGAGCGTGGGTGGTGGGCCGTCCTATTATGGCATTGTACGGAGAGGGAGTTGCGACCACCAAGAAATCATGGCTAAGCCTCACTATGCTAGGCCAGGTGCTGACTTCCACAGGTACTGTGATTCTCCCAAAGGGCCTTACTTCCTCTCTACTGAAGCCCACCAAGGGAGTACTTGCGGGCTTGAGGTCGCTCTCTTGGAGCTGAAGCTTGTCGAATGCTACCTTGAAAAGAATGTCTGCCGAGCTGTCGGAGTCAACAGGGACATGCTTGACTTCAAAGTCATTAATCCATATCTTTACGACGAGTGTGTCACCGTGGGGGTAGTGGACCCTGCACGCATCACCCTCAGTGAAGAAGATCGGGTCTTCTGTCCTTGGCCGCTTCGAGGGGTTTTACTCCTCCCTTCCGACCTCTCGAGCTGAAATCCTAACTATAGCCAAAGTGCAGCCTACGACGATCGAACCTCCGACGATCACATGAATAGTCCCCCGAACTGGTCTCTCTTTAGGGGGCTGCCGCTGCAGCTGCTCTACTTGCCTGCTCCACGTTCTCGATGCCAATCCTATAGGCGGGCTGCATCCCTTGTACGCACTGCTCAAGAAAGCTTTTCTTCGTGGCATGCTCATAAGAAATGGAATGGGTCAGTTTTTGAAACCACATGACATACGCCAAGAGGCCTTCTCCCAAGCTTTGCTCTAGGTACTTTAAATTGGCCATTGTTAGTTTCCTCTCCAGGGTGAACCACTTTGATAAGAATCTTTTTGCTAGCTCAGCCCACAAGTCAATACTTCCTGCGGGGAGGCTAACGAACCAAGTATATGCTGGGACTATCAAGGATTTTGAAAATTCGCAGACTTTGAGGTCCCCATCGAGAGTGAAGGATCCCAAGGCGTCTTCGAATTTGCTCATGTGTTCCTATGGGCTTCCCCTCTTCCCATCATATTGTGGCCATTGCTGCGGGGGAACGTAATCGGTGGGGTAAGGCTTGTATAGGATTTGGTCAGAGTATTGCTTTTGCAAGACGGCGGAATCCTGCACTCGATTACGACTTTCTACTACTAACTCTTGTACGTACTCTCTCAATTCATCTCAACTAAGTGGAGCTTCTACCACTGGATCCAATCAGGGTAGGATCCTTGACTGCACTGTAATGTTCTATCCTGCTTGCATGGCTGCGTGATTGGATCTGATGGGTCGCTCTAGTGCAGCGGGGTTGAGGTTGGAGGCATGGTGGCTGGTGGGAGGTCCCATGGGGATGATAGCCGGGGTGTGGGGAGATTTCTCAACTGGGGCCGTTCGTTGGAGAAGGATCTGGAGAGCAGTCCTCATCTCTTCTTGCACTTGTTCATATTTCTCGAAACGGGTTTTGAAACAAGCCTCGAACTTGTATACCTTGTTTGAGAGTATCTCAATATCGATTTGGTTGTTCGCCTTCGTCTCGAATTGATTTTCCACCCCTGGATTAGTATCCTTGGGGATGTTACCGCGTTCCTTAGTGATTGGTGTAAGATTGATCCTTCGTGCAGCCACCCTCTGTGATCAAAGGTGCAACTAGAGATTCTAATATAAGTAAAGTGGTAATTAGGCTAAGGGTGATGGTCTCCTTCAAAGACAGAGGAAGACCAGGGATGAGGAGTCAAATGGGAGGTTGAGGCGAAGAGGGTAAAGAGATGGCTGAGCCGGGGTCTAATGATAAGGTTAATCAATGACTGGATAAGTGTCATTCATTACGAGGAGGATCTCTATTTATGGGGGAAATCCCGACATCCTAAAAGGAAGGAGCCAGAGGTGCTCATTTCCTACTAGGAAAGGGAATATTGGAGTTGTTGTCAGTCATTAAGGGCACTGTTAGGGCTTCGCCACGTGTCCTTATGGGGATCTATCCGAGGATTGGTTTTCCTTTCAATTGGAGATCCTCATAACTCGTGTGTGCTACTACCTCATGTGTGCCTCACTTAATTGACATGTCGCTAGTGACGTCACCGTCTAGCGGGCAAAATCTCATTAGACCTACGTGATGCCTTGTCACATTCATCTCTTCGACATTATGCGCACAGGTGGCATCTGGACGCAGTTCTCAGCGGACTGGGGTGCCGCAGTAGTTGAGGGTTTACCGTAGGACCGAGTGTGAGTGAACCTAATCGTAGGTTCAGCCTGGGATTGAATTGTCTCGAGTTAAGAATGGGCCTATCGTGCGCATGTGATGAACCACGAGTTTATCGTAGTCCTGCGATGCATGCCGTAGGTTCATCGTAGAAGGAGGGTTGGCTACAGACTGATCACGAGTGTCCATGTGGTATCAATGCAGTGTTTACTGTGCTTTGAGGGTCTGAATGAGCACTATATACCTACACCTACCATTTGTCTTTTTAAGGACTTGAGCAAGGGGAAGATGATTAGAAGTGTCAATGGAGTTTACCTCTTTGGTGGACCTTCAAAGCATGGATTATCGAGCCAGACTGAGTTTTGTTCTAATGAGAAAATGAGTCTCTTGAAATTATGACACCATCACTTTGGTCATGTCTTTTAATTTTGTAAAACTTTTATTTCCATTTATTTAACTTAGTGTCAAAGTTGGACTCTAAATGTGAAGTATGTCATCTGTCCAAATAATATAGAACCACATATTTTGCGAGTAGTAGAAAAAGTAATATGGCTTTTCATTTGGTCCATACTGATATTTAAGGTCCATATGCTATCCCTTGCATGGGTGGGTATAAATACTTCAATCTCTTCATAGATGATTATAGTTGGTATACATGACTCTACTTAATGAAAAGTCGAGATGAGGTTCCCATGATTGTTCAAAACTTCATGAATATGGTACAAATATGGTTTGAGAAAAGAGTTAAGATAATAATATCTAACAATTCCAAGGAATATTTTCAAAGCCATTTGTATGGATTTCTTGAAGATCAGGGAACTATTCACTAGAGTCCATGTAGTCATACTTCATAATAAAATGAGTTGCTAAAAGGAATAACATGCATGTGACTGAAATTGCTCGAGGTTTACTGTTTCAAACTCATGTTCCCACCCATTTCAAGGGTGATGTTGTTGAGATAGTTATGTTCCCACCCCTTTCCTGATGAACTCCACTTTAATTTACACCCCTAGGATCATTGGTTATGTTTGTTTTGTTCATGATATGAGTTCTTTTCAACATATGTTTGATCCTAAATCAATCAAATGTATTTTCCTTGGTTACTCTATAGTCTAGAAAAAGGCTATAGATGTTTTGATCTTTTCTCTAGCAAGAGAATGTTTCTAAGGATTTTACCTTTATAGAGTTTTCCTCCTTTTTTCTAGTCATCCATCTTTCTTTTAGGGGGGAAATTTAAGTGAAGATTAAACTCCCTTCTATCTTCATCTTCTTATCCCTATTCCTTTTTATTCTTCCTCTCTTCCCTATAACAATGATATTCCTTACTCTCATCCTCCTCCTCTTGTGTATCAGCCTCGATCCTGCCAGTAGTTCTTATCAGGCACAATAAGAGGGTGGCTCTAAAAGATGAATTCCCATCACAATTTGATTTCCTCGATTGAGGTAATCATTAACCTCCTAATAATTTTGTTACTAATCATGACCTTGATCATCTTATTGCCATTTGAAAAGAGAAGTGGACATGTAGTAAGTATCTTATTACTAATTATGTGTCTTATTATGCTCTTCACCCTCTTATTGTGCCTATATTTCTGTTATTTCTTTTATTTTTATCTCTTGTTGTGTTGCAAAGGCAATGTAGTCTCCTTAATAAAAGGAAGCTATAAACAAAGATATGGAGAGCCTTTATAAGAAATTAGACTTGGAAGATTATTCATTATCCCAAGGATAAGATTCTTATTAGGTGTAAGTTGGTTTACATTATTAAGCACAAGGAAAATGACTCAATTACAAAACTCGACTTATGGCCAAAGGATACACTTAAATTTATGACAATGATTATCTCGAAACATTTGCTCTAGTTGCTAAAATAAATTCTATTCATGTGATTATATCTCTTGTTACTTACCATTCTTGGCCTTTATATCAAATGAATGTAAAGAATTCCTTCCTTAATGGGGACTTACAAGAAGAAATTTATATGAACTTACCACTTGGGGTAAGCTTTACTAACATTGAAGGAAAAGTTTTCCACTTAAAGAGGTCCTTTTATAGGCTCAAGTAGTTCCCTAGAGTCTAGTTTAACAAATTTAGAAATAGTGTCTTAAAGATTGGATTTTTCTAATCTCAAATAGATCACACCTGGTTCATAAGAAGAGTTGATGGTAAAGTAATCTTGATAGTATATGTTGATGACATTGTTATGACGAGTGATGACATCACATGTATCTCTTAATTAAAATCTTTCAATGCTTCAAAATTTGAGATTAAGGATCTCAATGATATCTAATACTTTCTTGGCATTAAAGTTGCAAAATCTAAGAAGGGAATCTTTCTTACATAAAGAAAATATGTTATTGACATGCTTTATGAAGTTGGGAAATTAGAGTATAATCCTATAGAAACTCCAATTGACTATATTGACCATATCCACAAGTTGAATGCCACTGAAGGATAAGTTAAAGAAGGATATACCAGAGATTGGTAGGCCATCTCTTGTATCTTTGCTTGACTAGACTTGGCATATCCTATGCTATTGGAATGGTTAGTCAATATATGCATGAACCTATAACATCTCACATGCAAGTAATTAATAGAATTTTAGGTTATCTGAAAGGATGCCCTAGTAAAGGAATGTTGTATTCCAATCAAGACCATCTAAAGATTGAAGGTTACACAAATGTTGACTATGTATGATCAATTGATGATAGAAGATCTACATATGGTTACTATGCCTTAGTTGGAGGCAAAGTAGTTCCATGGAGAAGTAAGAAATAATCGATTGTTGCTTGTTCTAATACTAAGGCAGAGTACAGGGCAATGGCTCATGGAGTGTCTGAACTACTTTGGTTGAAGACCTTATTGACTAAGATTGACATCAAAGCAAATACTCCAATGAGATTGTATTCTGACAATCAAGCAACCATAAATATTGCTGACAATCCTATTCAATCTGATCGTATAAAGCATATTGAGGTGACCAAATACTTTTGAATAAACTGAATTGGATTATGAGTAGTTGTAAACAGGGTTTAAAGAATCAATATATGCATATTGCATTGCATCATGCATATTGTATCAGTGTTGAGACTACTGAATAAAAGAAAAGGCCTTTTTTCAAAAATAAATGACCAAGTTTGGCCATTTGACTAAATCAAGTACGTTTTGAAAAAAAAAATTGCAACAAAAGAGATGGGACGAGGTTTCTATTTTTTTGGACTACAATACCGTTAAATAAATGATTGCCTATTTTCTCATTCTCGACTATCTTGGCCCTTTCCCTATTCTCATATTTTAGAGACCTCTTTCAACATACACATCATTCAGAGAGAGAGAGAGAGAGAGAGAGAGAGAGAGAGAGAGAGAGAGATCTTTCTATGCACATGGATCTTATGATTCTATAGAAGGGGATATTCTAAAGCTAGTTGTTTATATTTATGAACATAGTAAATGATATCTCCATATGAGCTTGTTAGTTTTGTTCAAGTATCTCTAAATTCTTGTAAGTCTTAAGCTCGATACATGTCATAGGTTAAAGCCAAAACGTTAATTGTAGATTTTAGATCTTAGGAAGAAAACAAGGAAGAAGATAGCCAAAATAAGTGGTTGGACTCATCTCTTGATATGCATTCTACTGGATATCACGACCCAACTCACATTCATAGAAACCGATGAGGAGAGATTAGGGGAGTGTAATGAACCCATGTATGCATACGTGAAAGGAGCACTTCATGCCAGCTCACAAGTCTTCCTTGCTTTTCTTTATATTTTCTTTTAAATAGAATAGTTGTAATCATTAGGGAAATCATGCAGACAAGGGAATATTATGTACACCTGGAAGGTTGTTATAATGATCTAGCCTATATGCATATGTTTCTCCTTCACTAATTATGAATGAAATAGCCAAACCTCTTAATATCTTTTGTAGCGGTGAGTCATCTCACTATAGTTCGAGGTCAGCCATAAGCCTCTTCTCGATGGTGGGAGGAGGGCAGTGACAATTTGGTATCAAAACACTAGTGTTAGTATCCAATTTTTGTTCAGTCCATTGCTTAACCCTCTAATTTACCCCAAACACCTGATCAGATTCATCTAACAACTCTAAAACACCCCAAAATCCAAAAATCCCAACTTTCAGCCCCAAAACCCCTAAATCCAACATTAAACCCATCTGATACTCTCAAAATAACTACCCATATAATTTCAACTACAGATTCCTTCGTTTACCACTTCATCAAGAGAAGATTCCATTTCGATGCCTCTTGTTAGCCTAAACACTCAAAACCTAGATTCCCTTGATCATAACACATCCAAACCAATCAAACTACACCATTAAACTTCGAATACATCAAAACACCTATCCAGAAAGTTTCAACTCTAGATTCCTCCATTGCCTTGTGAAGTTTCACCCTAAACTGCCTTTATTTTCCCCTCCATCGCACCTAGATTTCCTTTAAAGACTCTAAATTGACTGGATTCCAAATATTTCCTATCTGGGCCCAACTGGCCAATCAAACCCTACCAATCACTTCAAATTATCCCAAGACCCCTACCCTATGAAGTTTCACCCAAATCTGCCTTTGTTTAACCTTCCATTGCACCAAGATTCTGTTTTGAGGCTTCAGATCGATCAATTCAAGCCCCTTTTCCAAATCTTCCCGATACGGGCCCATGTGGCCCAATATGACCTCACCAATCAAATAAAAACATCCAAAAACCCCACCCTACCAAATTTCAGCAAAAACTTCCCCAATTAACCCGCTCATCAAGAAAGATTCCATTTCAGCCAATCTTATTGGCCTGCATACAAAACCCTTCTCAGCGATCAAACCCATCTTAACCCTTCACATTTTGGCCTAGAAATCTTAGCCACCCACCCATGAATCCTAGTATGACCCCATTAGACCCAGTTGGACCAAATTACACTAGATTTTGTAAAATTACCAAATTTCCACTTAGACCAAAAAATTACAAAAAAAAAATGCCATTTCAACCTAATACTAAAGCTTCATTTTTTCTTTCATTTGAAAGAGAGGAGGAAATGTTGACACCCGAACAATAGTGGCGGTAATCCCCTCTACCTCCAATTCCTTCACCTTTCTCCTCCCTTCTTCTTCTTCTTCTTCTTTTTCAATCTTGCTCTTCTATCACCATCGAACCTGAGAAGGGGGAGAAATTTTTACTATTCACCATCTTTCTACCTCTTGACTGGTGAATCAATGGCGGAGGCAAAACGTTAATTGTAGATCTTAGATCTTAGGAAGAAAACAAGGAAGAAGATAGCCAAAATAAGTGGTTGGACTCATCTCTTGATATGCATTCTACTGGATATCACGACCCAACCCACATTCATAGAAACCGATTAGGAGAGATTAGGGGAATGTAACAAACCCATGTATGCATACATGAAAGGAGCACTTCATGCCAGCTCACAAGTCTTCCTTGCTTTTCTTTATATTTTCTTTTAAATAGAATAGTTGTAATCATTAGGGAAATCATGCGGACAAGGGAATATTCTGTACACCTGGAAGGTTGTTATAACGATCTAGCCTATATGCATATGTTTCTCCTTCTTCACTAATTATGAATGAAATAGCCAAACCTCTTAATATCTTTTGTAGCGGCGAGTCATCTCACTATAGTTCGAGGTCAGCCATAAGCCTCTTCTCGATGGTGGGAGGAGGGCAGTGACAATTTGGTATCAAAACACTAGTGTTAGTATCCAATTTTTGTTCAGTCCATTGCTTGAACCTCCAATTTACCCCAAACACCTGATCGGATTCATCTAACCTCTCCAAAACACCCCAAAATCCAAAAATCCCAACTTTCAGCCCCAAAGCCCCTAAATCCAACATTAAACCCATCCGATACCAATTCAATGACCATGATCAACCTTCATCTACACCTTTACTCTCAAATCAGACAATACCATCAGAATCAAGACCTCTCTAAATAACTGCCCATATAATTTCAACTACAGATTCCTTCGTTTACCACTTCATCAAGAGAAGATTCCATTCTGATGCCTCTTGTTAGCCTAAACACTCAAATCCTAGATTCCCTTGATCATAACACATCCAAACTAATCAAACTACACCATTAAACTCCGAATACATCAAAACACCTATCCAGAAAGTTTCAACTCCAAATTCCTCCATTTGCCTTGTGAAGTTTCACCCTAAACTGCCTTTATTTGCCCCTCCATCGCACTTAGATTTCCTTTCAAGACTCTAAATTGACTGGATTCCAAATATTTCCTATCTGGGCTCAAATGGCCAATCAAACCCTACCAATCACTTCAGATTATCCCAAGACCCCTACCCTATGAAGTTTCACCCAAATCTGCCTTTGTTTAACCTTCCATTGCACCAAGATTCTGTTTTGAGGCTTCGGATTGATCAATTCAAGCCCCTTTTCCAAATCTGCCCGATACGGGCCCATGTGGCCCAATATGACCTCACCAATCAGATAAAAACATCCAAAAACCCCACCCTACCAAATTTTAGCAAAAACTTCCCCAATTAACCCGCTCATCAAGAAAGATTCCATTTCGGTCAATCTTATTGGCTTGCATACAAAACCCTTCTCAGCGGTCAAACCCATCTTAACCCTTCACATTTTGGCCTAGAAATCTTAGCCACCCACCCATGAATCCTAGTATGACCCCATTAGACCCAGTTGGACCAAATTACACTGGATTTTGTAAAATTACCAAATTACCACTTAAACCCAAAAATTACAAAAAAAATGCCATTTTAACCTAATACTAAAGCTTCATTTTTTCTTTCATTTGAAAGAGAGGAGGAAACACTGTTCATCTTCCCCCCAAACAGTAGTGGCGGTAATCCCCTCTACCTCCAATTCCTTCACCTTTCTCCTCCCTTCTTCTTCTTCTTCTTCTTCTTCTTCAATCTTGCTCTTCTATCACCACCGAACCTGAGAAGGGGGAGAAATTTTTACTATTCACCATCTTTCTACCTCTTGACTAGTGAATCAATGGCGGAGGCAACCCAATTTCCTCCAACTATTCCTCTCATTTTGGCCTCTCTCATCTTCTCATTCTCACTTCTCTCTATGTTTTCCCCATTTGTTCTCAAATTCATCACCCTCCCATACCTTAGTTCATCACCATCCCGAACATGAATGGAACACTTTAGCAGTAATGAAGATCCAACATCTTCCATCTATGTTTTCGATGGGCACTCATCATTTCTAAGAATCCCTCCCATCACCATCCCGAACATGAATGGCACTAATCTCTGTTGTACCCCTGTTTCCATCCACATGCATTGGTTTGTTGTCCTTAGTAAAGCACATTGATGTTCTTCTCTTCTTCGCCTACCATCTCCTCATCACATTGAACCATAGCCAACAATTATCCGTTAACCTTACAACTTCTCTTCAACCCGTCTAATCCGATCATTAACTAAGAGAGGTGGTTCCCCTATTTTTTCGGCATTCTTTCACCATCGATTCAGTTTCAGAGCTTCCCCTCTTCATTTTCGACAGCATCGTGCACTTAAAGAGTCCAAGGAAGGGTAAGAGAAGGAGAGTCCAATTGCTATTCTACTGACCCATTGCAGCAAACCACTTAGGCTATATAATGAATCAGGTTACGCTGATTTTGTTTCTATGTTCTGAACGTTGCTTTGCTCGACTCGCACCTTGGCTTAAATGAGAAGTTTGGCTCAAGTACTTTAATGTTGTGAGTTAAAACGACCAATTAGCTAAATTTTCATATTCCATTCATCATACAGGGTCATTCTCCTTTCTTTTCTTTTTTCATCATGTTTAATATTAATATTACAATTTTGTTTTATTTCATTCAAATAACAACAATAGATAATAATATGTTTTGTTTCCCTCTTTTTGATTTAACTATAATGATCTGTTTCAAGGTTTAATGCTTGAGATGGTTTTCTGGAATTCCTTACAATAGCATCCTTTGACATGCTTTTATCACATATAAAAAATGAGGGAAATACCAAGATATTGATCAATAGAATATACTATAAATAGATAAATGGATAATCAAGCATTTGGACTATGGAGAATAATTCCTGTTCTTTCATGGACTAGGTGACAAGTACCCTCTTGAGCTGGGTGGGTTGTTGAAACAAAATACTGAGATAAATAATTGTACAAAAAAAATGAAAGGAGAGGAAGAACCTATTGGAACCTGGAGAGGGGTGTCTAACACCTTCCTTCTCCCATCCGAGTCTTACCCAGATTGGTATAACTGGTGCCTCGGGCTTTGGAGTCGCTAAAACAAAGCGGTTTTGAAAATCATTCTCGAATGTTCCATCACCTCCATTTCCATAACTGATAAGTGACAACTCCATTTCCAGCCCAAGTGAGTCATTTCTCAATGCTCACAACCAGATCCTGAGTCAAAATATGAAGGTATTGGAACAACAGATGGAAAAAATTGAACATCATTTGGAACGCATCGACCAAAGGCTTGAAGAACTATTCAACCGGTTAAGCAGCTTCACCCCATCAGAAGGAACCAGTAGACAAGCATCGTTGGACCCAACCAAGAAAAGCTAAACGTGGAGGGAGGTTCCTAGAACTCAAATTGGGGATGCCAACAAAGGTCAAGTGGTGCTACTGGTTCAAAGGTTACCAGCCCAACCCGACGTGGAGATGGTATGTTGCAACCTTGGATAGTTGTTTTAATGGACTGCAAAGCTACAACCTCTCAGGCTGACTAGCCAAACTAACACAACCTTTGACAATAACTTAATATATTGAGGACTGGCCAAACTAACACAACCTTTGACAATAACTTAATATATTGAGGAGTTTCAGAGACTCTCAACGAGAGTTGAGGAACTGTAGGATAAGCACCTTCTTAGCTGTTTCATGGCCGGTTTGAAACCTGAGCTCCATTCTGGAGTGAAAAAATTCAAACTAGTGACTCTTACTAGAGCCATCCGATTAGCCCAACTAAAAAAAGAAGAATGGGAAGCCAAGAGGAAGGTCACTTTGAGTTCGAAGACCCGACCATTTTTAAGCCAGAAGACTGATGGAAGAACCCAAATGTCGAAGGTGAATCACCTGACCCCAACAGAAGCTAGAGAAAGAAGAGCCGAAGGGCTTTGTTACAACTATGATGAGTTGTTCACCCCTTAACACATATGAAAGGTGTAGAAAATATTCTGGATCATGGGACCTGATGAAGAGACACAAGAAGATACAAGGTGGAACAAGGAACACACTAACGGGACAAAAGAGAAAATCTCTTTAAATACCATTTTCGGTACCAATTCATCTCAGTCCATGAAGATTAACGGTACTCTCTATAACAAACCTCTATCAATTCTCATACATAGTGGGTTAACCCAAAATTTTTTAAGATCCTCAAATGTCTAAGAGAGTTAGGCTCTCCCCCAACAGTGACCGGGCCTTTGAAGTTATGGTTGCTAGTGGACAAAGGTTATAGGGTACAAGCAAATGCCTCAAGTTACCCATTAAGGACCAAGGTGTCATGGGAATAGATCTGCAGTGGAAGAAACCCGTGCGGCGTACAGGCCAAGGCAGGCCAGGACAAGCCTTATGTGTGCTTGGGGCTAGGAGTTGACTGATGTGATGGCTCCACCAAGTTTAGTAGCACTGGATCATGACCTCAGTTCGCATGGTCGAGGCACTGTGTTGGCTCCTTTCGGCCCATGGGAGGCGCCGCTTACGTGCTAAAGGGAGACAACCATGATGAGAGGCGACTTGGCACCGATGAGAGGAACTCCTGTATGCCGATGATGCTAGGCACCTGTTTGCCAATGACGATAGGCAACTGCTGAGCTGGAACACACCCATGCGCTATGGGCAACGGGATAGCTCATTCAACTTAGGCAAGGGGTTGGTGTGGTGAAGGGTCATGCTTAGGCCAGGCCTGCATGCCAAGCCTCCCTTAAGTGTCGGTGGCGCAGTGCCAGTCCATGCACTATCCCCATGAGCATGTGTGCACCCATGAGGAGCCCTGGTAGCCATGCTAGCCATTAACCAGGGCCGCCCCGCAAGGGATGTTGGTCTACGAATGCCATGGTCAGGCACCCAAGGAAGTTGACCACCCCTCCTCAAAGAGTACGTTAAGCTTTTGGAGGTCTTCCTGAAGATGACATGAGATTTCCCAATAATCTTGCTGGCAAAAATGATAGTGAGGTCCCTTAACGTAAGCCCGCCAAGCGTAGGCAAGGCTAAGCCTGTGTTAGACCGTGACAAAGGTGTGGTCATCATTGCAAATTTTTATTTTTTACCTCTACCCAGATATGATGCCATCTTAGGTATGTAGTGGTTGAAAACTTTAGGGCTAGTCCTCTGGGATTTTAGTGCCTTATGGCTTCGGTTCCTTGACAGTGAAGGAGCACATGAACTAAAGGGGATGAAGGTGCCCAAACCCAAAATAATTGAAACGGGTCAGGCTAAAAGGGCAATAGACAAGGCCCATGAAATATTTTTGTTACAAATAGTTACTCATACCCAAGAAGGGCCCGTGTTGAAGGTGAACCAGTATATACAAACTCCATTGGATGCTTATCAGAAAATTTTTGCAAAACCTGTGGGCCTACCACACCCTCGAGCCTAGGACCATGCCATTTCCCTCTTGGATAGCACCAGACCCATTGTTGCTCGACCTTACCATACAAAAATAAGGGAGGTTGAACTTCTAGTGAAAGAGATGCTTCACATTAGAATCATAAGGCCCAATACCAACTCCTTCTTGGCCTTAGTCCCTCTTTAAGAAAAAAGGATGGAGGGTAGCGCCTCTATGTCGATTACTGGACCCTCAACAATGCCACCATAAAGGACGAATTTCCTATGCCCATAATAGATGAGTTTCCCGATGAGTTATGTAGAGCCAAAGTACTCTCCAAACTAGGTACCACCAAATAAGAATTAAAGAAGAAGACATTATGAGTTACTTGTCATGCCTTTTAGGTTTACTAATGCCCCACCCACTTTTCATGGTTTGATGAACAGCATATTCAAAGACCACTTGCAAAAATTTATCCTTGTGTTCTTTGATGACATTCTCATCTACAATGAATCCCTTGAGGCCCATATTCACCACTTGAAGATTTCATTAGAGAGACTCAAGCACCACAAATTATTTATAAAACTGAGCAAATGTCAATTTGCAATACCTAGGGTGGAATATTTAGGCCATGTTATCTCGGCCCAAGGAATTACCACTTAGCCTATTCCCAAATCCATAAAAGGGTTAAGGGGCTTTCTTGGACTAACCGGGTACTATCGCAGGATTGTGAAAAGATACGGAGTCATTACCTAACCCCTAACACAACTTCTAAAAAAGGGGAATGGAAGTGGACAACACTAGCAACAACAACTTTTGAAAGACTAAAATAGGCCATGGTGACCGCACTAGTGCTGGCGCTACCTGATTTCTCAAAGAGCTTCATAGTAGAAAGCGATTGCAAGTGCCATGGGCCTAAGAGGAATCTGGGCCTCCCTACCTATGAGAAAGAATTGTTAGTCGTGGTGTCAGCAGTACAGAACTGGAGGCATTATTTACTTGTGACAAAATTCAAGACAATGATGGATCATATAAGTTGGGTTTCCTCTTGAAGAAAAGGATTCACACCCCCACCCAGCAAAGTCTAGTCACCAAATTATTGGGCTTTGATTATGAAATAGTGACAAGTAAAGGGAAGGACAACATTGTATTACGCCCTTTCTCGTTGAACCGAAGAAGAATTGCTCGCCATCTCCCAGCTCGTTCCCAATTGGATAGAGACGATGAAGGAAGAAACAGAGACCCAGATCTACAACAAATTATCTTGGAAAGCCCAACCCAGAAAAATTTAAGTGCAAAAATGGGCTATTATGGAGAAAGGGGGCCCACGACTCACCTTCAAGGGGCCACTTTGGGTACCTAAACACAAGTAAAGGGATGGGTTTGATAGTGTGAGATATGCTAGAGGTATAAAATAAAAAATATCCACACCTCTGGGTTACTACAACCTTTACCCTTGCCTAGGCGAATCTGGACTGATATTAGTATGGATTTTATAGAGGGATTACCCCCTTTCAAAGGAAGACTTCCATACTAGTGGTCATTGATCAGTTGTCCAAATATGGACATTTCATTGCTCTAAAACACCCTTATTCAGCCCTAAGCGTTTCCAAGTTATTCATGGAAGAAGTCTTCAGGTTGCATGGAATGCCATCCTCTATTGTCGGTGATCATAGTCCAACCTTCATCAGCCTCTTTTGGAAGGAGATATTCAAGTTGCAAGGAACTACGTTGTGCTTGAGTTCGACTTACCATCCACAATCCAATGGTCAAACCAAGATATTGAATAGAACTTTGGAAGCTTATTTGAAATGTTTCGCAAGCACCCGTCCCCATAGTTGAGCCAAATGGTTGGCTCTTGCCGAATGATGGTATTACACCACTTATCATTCAGCTACCAAGCTTACCCCATTTCAGCTTGTCTATGGCATACCACCTCCAAACCCACTGACATACATCCCTGGAACTGTTAAAGCACAATCCGTTGAAGAGGAACTCCTATAAAGGGATAAGGTTCTCTCCCAACTCAAGGAAGTGAGAGGGAGCTTGAAGTTGGTGATTATGTCTATCTTCGCCTCCAACCATACAAACAAAGCAGCCTGGCTCTAAGAAAATCACAGAAACTAGCCGCTTGCTTCTATGGGCCTTAGAAGGTGTTAGAAAGTATCGGCCCAGTGACATATAGGCTGGAGTTGCCTCTTGGCTATAGGCTCCATCCCATATATCATGTTTCATGGCTCAAAAAGAAATTGGGGAACCAATGCCATTCAATGACTACACTACCTCCCCTTAACACTATTGGAACACTACTTCCCTACCCCACAACCATACTAGAACAAAGAATTGTTAAGAAGGGAAACAAATCTAGAGTTGAGATGTTGATACAATGGGATGCACTCCCGCTTCTGATGGTACATGGGAGGAATGGGAAATTCAAAAGAGTAAGTATCCTGGGGTCCGCTTTGAGAACAAGGCTTACAACAGTGGATATCTGTTTCTCCTTTTTCTCCAATTATGAATGAAGTAGCTAACCCCTAGTTTGTCTTAATATCCTTTGGAGCAGTGAGCTATCTCATTATAGCTCGAGGTTGGCTACATGCCTCTTCTCACCGGGAGGAGGGTGGAAACATCTCTTCCATTTGGTTTCATTATCCCTTTCATTCAGTGCCACCAATCTCACCAGGGCTATAACAGAAGTTCTTAAAAGTAGAAGTTCCCCAAAATGCTTCCCTTCTTCTAGCGGGTGACTTGGCATCTTTGCCACCTGTTGGATCTGTTAGACAGTTTTGTATGCCCTTAGCTTCAATCAAAATTGATGTACTTTATGAGTTTATTGTAAATGATTAAAAGTACATATTTGATTCATGTTCCCTTGATATGTTTCTGTGTAATACCCTAAAACTAGACACTTATTGAGACTCGTGTTAGTTTAGAATGTTCACAGCCAGTGGGTCGGTCTGGGGAGACTTATCCTGACAAGGCTGACACTGTGGTGCCACCAAGTCGGTTGGGGTGGCTTGTCTCAGCTACTGGGGTGAGACCCTAGGCACATACAGTGTGGGATTAATTGAATCTTTGAACTGGACCAGATTTCCAGTATTGCCCTGGACCTTGGAGATTGATGGGCAAAACTGGAAAGTTACACCCGACCCCTAGACTCGATTATGATACTACACTAGGTGTCGGATCGGGCTGTCTTTGATGTACCAATCAGTGAGATCCTTAGCGGGGATCAAAACCTGGGTATGTTGGGGCAGTTTGAGAATTCATCTGAGTGGGTGATCATAGTGACAGAATCAGCCACTTTGTCGGACAAAGGGTAATGATCGGGAATGCACTCTCTCTGATGGAAACCAAATTGCCGGCAATTGATTTCAATCGTTGGAATTTTGTTTTGCAAAATTAATATATTTATATATATATATATATATATATATATATATATATATATGTGTACGGTTTTAAATTGTTTGCAAATGATTTTAATTCCCGGGATCCATGTGAGAGGAGAGTGCGGCACTGTTCCTTGCAGCCAAGGGAGAGGTCCTCTCTTGTCGGGCAGTGCTTGATCATTAAGGGCTGAGAGGTTAAGTGTAAGACCATTGAGGATAATACCTGATGGGCTAATCTTGCACCTGCCCACAGTCCCTGGGTTTTTATAAGATGGCTTGGCCCAAGGACCACTTAATGTAAGTGTTGGGCCCATAGGGTCCATATGATGGACTCAAGGGGTTCATTGAGTTTTTCAGTGAATTCGGCTGGGCCTTGTATTAAAGGCTGGGCCGAACCCATGTGGCTGGTGTGTAGATCAATGCTTGGGTCCCACGCCATACAAAGAAGCCCAACTGAGCAGCAGTTAGGAAGGTTAAGTGAGCACATAAGCTTAATGGGCCTAAAGCCCATTTCGAACTGGGCTATTAATTTAGTTAATTAAAGGGGCGAATTCTGAGATGGATTAGTAGTTAGGATAGGGTCATGATCCTATCCACTCAGAGAGTCTAGATCTGAATGTGATTCAGATCTAGAAACCTCCTAATAAGATTAGGATAAAGCTAATCTAATCTGCAGATAAGATAAGGGTTTATCCTTATCACTAGAAGAGAAGGCTGATCCAAATATGATTTGGATAAGCACCTCCTAATGGGATTAGAAGCTGATCTTTTCAAGTAACAAAAGGAAGGAGGGGGCGGCAGCCTTGAGAGAGACCAAGAAACACATCAGATCCTCTTTAGTGCTGAAATCAAGAAGAGAGAATTCTGCACCCTGCGAATACTCTCTTGCCGCCTCCCTGCTCTTGCCACCCTGTTTGCCAGTTTGATCTCCACCTGTGGGAGGGGCTTCACCAGAAAATGGGAACTCTCTCACGGTACATTGGTGTTCACGAATATGATGGGTAAGCACTCACTGGACAGAAAGGTTTACCTGAAAACGGCTCTGAACCTTGTCTGACAGAGGCCAAAGGGAAAACTCATATGATGAGTGGATGTGATCCTTCACAAAAAGGTGGTGGGGTTATGCAGCTGAAACAGTTGGCTCCATGCACCCTATGTGATTTCCCACATTTCCAGAGACAACCCGTAGTCTCCGTCACTGAGAGAGGAGGAAAATCTCAAAGACGAATAAATGGAAATGGATCATAGATTAAAATCCATATCTATGAAATGAACATGAATCAAATTAGGTTGTGGACTGATGTTTGATCTTTTATCAGAAAATGGCAAACGGATCTTTTGCAAAACTACTTGATGACAACAAGCTGAAGGGCCCAAACTATGCTGATTGGTACAAGAACCTTATGCTGGTCCTAGCTTCTGAAAAGCTGGACAAAGTGGCAAAGAATCCTGCCCCGGAGCGTCCGGGTGATAGGGCTTCTGAGGCCCGAAGGAGAGACTATTAAGAATGGGAGGAGAAAAACTCCCTTGCCCGGTGTTACATCATTGCCTCAGACAACCCGATACAGATGCAGTTCGATCAGATCGAACTTGCTAAAGACATATTGGATAGTCTCAGGACAATGTATGAAGAGCAGAATCGTTCTACTCGACAAAAGGTCTTGAAATAGTTCATGACCGCACAAATGTCCAAGGGTCAACAAGTTCACGACCATTGTCTTCGAATGATGGGATACATCAACGAACTGGAGGCTCTTGGATCCGGGCTGGACCTTGCTACCCAGATAGATGCTATCCTTAACTCTTTGCCTCATTCCTTTAATCCGTTCATCACGAACTATAACATGAACAAGCTGAATGTCAGCTTACAAGAGCTCAGCAATATGTTGCAAAGAGCTGAAGAACTGATTAGAAAGGATGAGCCTGTAGCCATGCTTGTTGAATCTGGCAAGACAGGCAAGAGAAAGAGGAAGGCAAAGAAGCCTCAGAAGAAAGCCACTAAGAGCAAGAAGCAGAAGAAAGACAAAGCATCGGATGCCTGTCACTTCTGCAAGAAGACTGACCACTGGAAAAGGAACTGTCCTGCCTACCTGGAATCCAAGAAAGGTAACTTCGAAACTTGGGTTATAGAAACCAATTTGTTGGTAGCTTCTGCATCTTGGTGTATTGACTCCGAGGCTTCGACTCATGCTTGTAACTCACTGCAGGGGTTCAAGGTAAGCAGAAGGCTGAGTGAAGGAGAAGTCACACTCTTCTTGGGGACTACTGCAACTGTTGCAGCCGCGGCCATAGGAACCGTGGAATTAATTTTTAGAGAAGGAATAATTGTACTGAAAGACTGTCTTTATGTACAAAATTTAAGGAGAAATTTGATTTCTGTCTCAAAACTGTGTGCAGATGGTTATTCTGTCTTCTCTAGTAATACGATTACTGTTAAAAGAAACAACAGATTCATCGCATACGGGGAACTGGAGAACGGTCTCTATGTTCTACATCCTTCTCTAGAAACTAACATAACTGAAACTACGTCGGCTGAAATCCCTAAGAAGAGAGCTCGTGATACAGTTAATCCCACGTGTCTGTGGCATTATCGACTTAGCCACATCGGTGTTGACCGAATCACAAGGTTGGTAAAGGATGGTCCTTTGGATTTTCTAACTGTAGAAGATCTTCCCACTTGTGAGCCTGGCCTACAAGGCAAGATGATGAAACGGCCATTTAACGGTAAGCCTGAAAGATGTACGGACACACTTGACCTAATACATACTGATGTATGTGGTCCCTTGAGTGTTAGGACACGAAATCAACACGTGTATTTCATCACCTTCACAGATGATTTTTCACGATACGGTTACGTGTACCTAATGAGACACAAGTCTGAATCCTTTGAAAAGTTCAAAGAGTTTAGACAAGAGGTCGAGAAACAGTTAGGGAGAGAAATTAAGGCCCTTCGATTAGATCGAGGTGGCGAGTATCTCTCTGACGAATTCAGGGACTACTTAAAGGACAATGGGATAGTATCACAATTAGCTCCTCCTGCTACACCACAACTTAACGGTGTTTCGGAGAGGAGGAATAGGACCTTATTGGATATGGTCCAGTCGCTTCTCATACACTCAGAGTTACCCACATCCTTTTGGGGTTACGCATTAGAGAATATGATTTATGTGCTGAATCGGGTTCTAACCAAATCGGTTCCGAATACTGCATATGAACTTTGGACCGGAAAGAAACCAAGTGTCAAACACTTGAAGATTTGGGGTTGTCCAGCACACGTTAAGAGAACGAGTGCAGACAAGTTGGAATCCAAGACCAGTCGTTGCCTATTTGTAGGCTACCCAAAAGGCTCTGTAGGTTACCTATTCTATGACCCAAGTGAGCAGAAAGTGTTCTGCAGTCGTAATGCGCAATTCTTGAAAACCAACAATATCCTGGACACCCATCGTCAGGAAGTTGTTCTTGATGAGGAGAGCTCAGGAGCAGTGGGAGATGTCCCACAAATTCCAGGTAGTGACCAACCTAGAAGATCCACTCGGGTATCCAGGCCACCAGTCCGTTATGGTTATGACCAGGATAGTTACCTGGTGGAAACCTTGACTAGTGAGGAGGATCCCGTGACTTACACGGAAGCTATGTTGGACATAGATTCCCAGAAGTGGGTGGAGGCCATGAGAGCAGAGATGGACTCAATGGAGACCAATGGAGTCTGGACTCTAGTAGATCCGCCCTCCAGGGTAAAAGCAATCGGTTGCAAATGGATTTACAAGAGGAAGAAGGGCCCCGATGGTAAGGTTGAGACCTTCAAGGCTCGTCTGGTGGCGAAAGGGTACACTCAGAAAGAGGGCATCGATTATGAGGAAACCTTTTTGCCTGTGGCCATGCTTAAATCCATTAGGATCCTGCTAGTTGTAGCAGCATACAATGATTATGAGATTTGGCAAATAGATGTCAAAACTGCATTCCTGAATGGAGATCTTACTGAAGATATCTATATGCAGCAGCCGCAAGGCTTCATTGCTGCAGGTCAGGAAAACATGGTATGTAAACTTAATAGATCCATTTATGGACTTAAGCAAGCTTCTAGAAGTTGAAACATCCATTTTGACTCTGCCGTCAAATCGTTTGACTTCGAGCAGAATTCGGATGAACCCTGTGTCTACAGGAAGTACAGTGGAGATAAGGTTACCTTCTTGGTTCTGTATGTAGATGACATTCTACTCATTGGGAATGATGTAGGTATGTTAACTACGGTGAAAGTATGGTTATCACAACAATTCTCCATGAAAGATCTTGGAGAAGCCTCCTATATACTGGGTCTTCGATTCTATAGAGATAGATCGAAGCGGATAATAGGATTATCCCAATCTGCCTACATTGACAAAATAGTCAAAAGATACAGCATGGAAAACTCCAAGAAAGGAAATGTTCCTTTCAGGCACGGAGTCACTCTCTCCAAAAAGATGTCTCCCAAGACTTCTGAGGAGATTGATGGCATGAAAGACGTTCCCTATGCCTCTGCCGTAGGGAGCATCATGTATGCCATGCTGTGCACTCGTCCTGACATAGCTCAGGCAGTGAGTGTAGTAAGCAGATTTCAGGCCAACCCAGGGCAGGAGCATTGGACTGCTGTGAAAAACATACTTAAGTACTTTCGAAGGACAAAAGAGTTTTGTCTAGTATTCGACGGTAACTCACTACAGATCCAAGGGTATACAGATGCCAATTTCCAGTCAGACCCAGATGATAGAAAGTCTACATCTGGATATATTTTCACGATAGGATCGTGTGTTGTTTTCTGAGTGTCAGCAAACAGGGGTCCTAAGTTGCAAATTAATAGTCCACAACCCAAGCTGAGTGCATTGCCATAAGTGATGCTGCCTTATGAATGAAGGTGTTCATTCATGAATTTGGAATTCAGCACATCACCCATTCCATTGTTGTATGACAACACTGGACCTACAGGAGGATGATAGCAAGAGGTAGCATCAGCGGAGAATGTGGTAGACCCATTGACTAAGCCACTGACACAGAAAGTGTTTGAGAAACACGTGGAAAGCATGGGACTCTGGCTAGTACCTGATTGGACCTAAGTGCAAGTGGGAGCTGTTAGACAATTTTGTATGCCCTTAGCTTCAATCAAAATTGATGTACTTTATGAGTTTATTGTAAATGATTAAAAGTACATATTTGATTCATGTTCCCTTGATATGTTTCTGTGTAATACCCTTAAACTAGACACTTATTGAGACTCGTGTTAGTTTAGAATGTTCACAGCCAGTGGGTCGGTCTGGGGAGACCTATCCTGACAAGGCTGACACTGTGGTGCCACCAAGTCGGTTGGGGTGGCTTGTCTCAGCTACTGGGGTGAGACCCTAGGCACATACAGTGTGGGATTAATTGAATCTTTGAACTGGACCAGATTTCCAGTATTGCCCTGGACCTTGGAGATTGATGGGCAAAACTGGAAAGTTACACCCGACCCCTAGACTCGATTATGATACTACACTAGGTGTCGGATCGGGCTGTCTTTGATGTACCAATCAGTGAGATCCTTAGCGGGGATCAAAACCTGGGTATGTTGGGGCAGTTTGAGAATTCATCTGAGTGGGTGATCATAATGACAGAATCAGCCACTTTGTCGGACAAAGGGTAATGATCGGGAATGCACTCTCTCTGATGGAAACCAAACTGCCGGCAATTGATTTCAATCGTTGGAATTTTGTTTTGCAAAATTAATATATTTATATATATATATGTACGGTTTTAAATTGTTTGCAAATGGTTTTAATTCCCGGGATCCATGTGAGAGGAGAGTGCGGCACTGTTCCTTGCAACCGAGGGAGAGGTCCTCTCTTGTCGGGCAGTGCTTGATCATTAAGGGCTGAGAGGTTAAGTGTAAGACCATTGAGGATAATACCTGATGGGCTAATCTTGCACCTGCCCACAGTCCCTGGGTTTTTATAAGATGGCTTGGCCCAGGGACCACTTAATGTAAGTGTTGGGCCCATAGGGTCCATATGATGGACTCAAGGGGTTCATTGAGTTTTTCAGTGAATTCGGCTGGGCCTTGTATTAAAGGCTGGGCCGAACCCATGTGGCTGGTGTGTAGATCAATGCTTGGGTCCCACGCCATACAAAGAAGCCCAACTGGGCAGCAGATTGGAAAGTAATTAGACACTGAACACTTAATGGGTCAGAAGCCCATTTCGAGGTGGGCTGATATGATCACCCATCTTTGGGGCGAATCTGAGATTAATGTTAATAAAAGGATTGGGCCTTTAGCCTTATCCACTCTTGGAGACCAAATTCAAATTAGATTTGAATCTGGTAACCTCCTAATAAGATCAGGAGTAAGCTAACTTTATCTGCAGATAGGATTAAGATTATCCCCTATCCAAATACTGATTTGGATTGGGATAACTCCTAATTAGGAGGATTCTTAATCAAGAAGAAAGGAGGAGAAACCCAAAAAGAGAAATATCAGATTTCGAACCACCTTGAAGAGATATAGGATATCTCCTGCGAATTGAGATAGGATCTCATTTCATACTCCAGAAAAAAAAAAAAGGCAGTTCAGCCTTTTCGCCTTTAGATTTCTCCTCCTGCCGCCGTCATCTGTTTTTGCAAGATTAAAACTTTGCAGAAAAAGAAAGTCAAGAAATCTGTTATTGACATTAGTCTTGCAACAAAGACTAAAAGGATTCTTGTGAAGGATCCAGTGTGTAGGACGCACCCTGCTGGTTCTGTTCCATCCACAGCTGTGTCATCTTCAACAAGAACTGATCTTGGAGCATTCTTCCATTTGGTTTCATTATCCCTTTCATTCAGTGCCACCAATCTCACCAGGGCTATAACAGAAGTTCTTAAAAGTAGAAGTTCCCCAAAATGCTTCCCTTCTTCTAGCGGGTGGCTTGGCATCTTTGCCACCTGTTGGATCTTGTTCGATGTTTACTTTAGTTCATTTTCTTAGTTTATTTACTTCTATTTTTCTTTAGTTTCATCTCTCATTTATCCCTTTTTGCCTCTTTCACTAAACCCATTTCCAATGTATTTCCATCTATGAAGCACCAAAAATCGTTTTCATTGGCACCATGAACGAAGTCTGATTAACCGGTGTTTTGATAGAGATTCTATGGCAGAGTTTGCATGAAGAATGGCTCTCTCTTCCATTGTCCACACACATCTGCCCTTATCTCTTTTGCATTTGTTAATTTTTGGGATCTTGTACAGACCCAGTTTGGTTATTCATTGGCCATATGGGTCCTAGTTTTGGTTTTTCATTAGGAGACATCGACTATCACCGAGAGACTGATCAAGAATACATGAAGATGGCTCTCAACCAAAAACTTCTAGGAGATTTCTATTGTTTTATTCTGTTATTTCTAATGTTTGTTGTTTTTTTTTTTTTTATGCAGTTTCAAAGAACAACTTAGAGACAAGAGACTAAAAGAATGATGAGAAAGAGAGAAGAGTAAGATAGTATGGACAGGTTTTAAATGAAGGGAAATTTGGTTTTAAAAAATTAAAAACTTCTCCCACTCATTGTTTTTATAATTATTTTGAAAACATAATTGAATTAACCAAATTAGCAAACTTTCTCACTTAATATGCAAAAGAACCAAAAAAATAAAATACTGAGAGTTCAAGCATTGCAATGGTTTCACATGTTAATTCCCATCCTCAGTTATCCATCTATGAATTATCATCCTGAAAAGGTTTAAAAAGAATGAAAGAAAAACTAGAGTATCACTATCATCACTATTACTTGAAAACGCCTAATACTCAACTTAAAAATTCTGAATATTTTTCTTTAATTGTTTCTCTTATATGCTGAAGAAGATAGCTTTAACTATGTTTGGTTTGATAAGAACTAAGGGAGAAACAAAAAGTTGAGGAAAAGTTTTAGGCTTTGTTTGGAGAGAATACAAGTACAAGGTTTTTCTTTGTACATATTTATATTTGTACTTTTTCCCCAATTCTGAATACCTTTCTTGTATTGTTTCGCTTACATACAGAAAAAGGGTTGTGTTTGGTTTGATTGAAAATAAGAGAGAGAAAATTGAGGGGAAGCTCTTAAGGAATTTCACATAATATGTTAGTAACTTTCCCTCAACTTTCTCTTTCTTATTTTCTATCAAACCAAATATAGGCTTACATACAGATGTAGGCAAATTTGCAAACCATATAAATCAGGTGCTTCACTCTCTCTTTTCTTTTAATTTGTTTTATAGTGATTTGGTAAGAATAAATGCTGCCTTTAACTGGAAAAGACATGAGAAAGAAAGAGAGAGTGTAAATTTCCCTAAACCAATTGTTACAAATATTGGGACCTATATATGTTATAAATATTGCCTAGTAAGAATGGATTATAATTATCCATTTGATAGAACAGCATGAAGAACATATAAACTTCAAATTTCAAGTTGTTTTCTTCTACTAAGATAAAGAAAGAAAGAAAGAAATGATTTTTCTCATGCAGCAGCTGGCTTGGTAATCTGCTTGGCCACATCAAGGGTCTTCTCGTATTCCTCAATGGATTTGAAGAGCTCCGAGAAATTTCCCTTCCCAAATCCTCCACACCCTCCCTTTTGGTATGTCTTTCCTTCCTCATCCTTCACCATGCACCCGATTCTCTGGATTATCTCTATAAATATGGTTGGCCTGCCAAAATGAAGAAGCAAAGATAGTCAGATGGTAGACATGACAAGTCCTGACAACATTGACATTTCCTGTTTTCCTTCTCTACTTTACTTACATGAACTAAAACAAACTAAAATCTCAGTAATACATTAATTTAAGATTGCTAAAGCATCCACTAATTAAATATGGCTCATTCTGTCAGTGAAGAATCATTTCAGGTCTTCATCTGCACCAAATGAGACAAACTCCTGTTTCAAAGATTCCTTCATTCATCATTAACAACGGAAGCAAACGGAATAAATTAAATATATTATACACACAGACAGACACAAACACATCGATAATGGATCAATACACAGTCGCACACTTACAGAGGCCATATAGATCAATTATGCCTAGAGATTCCAACAGTATATTAGAGTATCTCAAACTATTCCCAAGAAAACAACAAATGCTAGTTAACACAGTCGCACACTTCTTATACTAGGTAGCATTCCTCTAAACGAAGAAGAGGGAAAAAGTTATTGATTTGTTAGTACTAGAAGTCAAGAACAATAAATATGATAACAAGTTACATTCTCATGTAGGAAGCTTCCCTACATGACCACAATACTTTTCCCACATAGAGGGATGCTGATTCAATGTGTGGGAGTACAAGTAATGCAAAACTGTAGCAGTGCAAATGATTTTTAGTGTAAATTCTGATCAATTTTGTTTCAAATTTTAGCTTATTTTGTTTGAGTATTTGACGGTAGTACATTAAATTAAGACATGAAACAAAATAAAATAAAACCCAAAACAAAATTAAACGAGAATTTGCATTTGTTTCATTTGCACTTTCATGCATTTGTACTAATGCAAATAAAATTACACTTCAACCAAACACAGCATTAAGGTTTTATTTTACTTCATTTGCACTAAAAATAAACAAAGCAAAGTAAAACCTATAACCAAATTAAACCAAAATTTGGACTCAACTTATTTGCACTTCCATGCTTTTGCATCAGTGCAAATGAAATTGTAGTTAAAACAAACAAGTCCTCGGCTCAGTATGGGAATAGTGCAAATACAAATACGTACAGTGCATTCTTTCCGATGAACATCGAATGGTAGATGAAACTAGATATATGGCCCACCAAAGTGGTGGACTATATCTATCAAGTGATCATTGTCCTTCAACTAATTATACCAAATCCAGGTTGTGTGATTGAGTACAGAGAAAGAGAGTCGATATATTTGTGACAAACTGTTCTTCAAATATATGGCCCACCAAAGATGCATCCGTAAGGGGTACAGAGAAAAAGTCGATCTATTGCTATTTTGTTTCTACCTTTTATCTTGTTCTCCCTCCCCGTGACAAACTGTCCAACCGAGGAAAATTCTCTCATTGCGAAAAAGGTACATTCATTCTGGCTCAACTTGTTTGCAGTGCAAATTTCATTTGCATCGATGCGAATGAATGCAACTGTAAACTCTGTTTTCTTTTTGCTGTAGAATTAACTTTGCGTTATTTATTTGTGAGAATGGAGGTAGAAAGAGGGTTTCATATTTGTTTGGATATGAAGTAGGATGCAAAAATTGCATGAGTGCAAACTGGAGATGTGCACTGCAAACAAATAGGCCTCATGCGGAAAGGAAAACATTGGATATTTGCCACCCGGAAAGGGTTGCCACATGGCGTGTAACCATAAGGCGAGGGCAGAGGACCCACGCATCATTGGATGGATCCAAACCTCTCTGAAAACGGGACCCACATTCAAATTCGCGGAGCATGTAACAAACAAATGGTTTGTGAGAGAGAGAGAGAGAGATCACCTATCGCCGACGGGTTTGGTGAAAATCTGAAGCAAGACGCCCTGATCATCACTGTCCACCAAAATCCCCAGATCCTCGCACTCCTTTATCTGCTCGTCCGTCAATACGTCTCCGGCCCTGTTCTTCAAATTCCGGTAATATGTCGGCGGCGGCGACGGCATGAACTCGAACCCACCAACCGCACTTCGCCGCCTCATCTCCCTCAATGTCCTGAATATATCTTCAGTTACCAGAGCCAAGTGCTGCACCCCCGGTCCCTCGTTGTGCTCCAAATACGTCTGTATTTGACTCTTCCGTTTCGTCCCAAACACCGGCTCGTTCATCGGCAATAATACCATCTCGTCGTTGCTCGCTAGAACAACTGAGTTCAGTCCGCTCTCACTCGTCCCGACGTCTTCCGCCGTAAATTCGGCAAACTCGTGAAACCCAGTAAATTCTTTCACGTACGACACCGCCTCCGCTAAATTCGTAACGTTCCCTACCGCGTGATCCAACCGTCGGATTCCGAAATCTAGTGGGTACGATGAACCTTCTTCGTATTTCTCGAATCCGGGCAAGAAGATTAGATTTAAGTTAGGGTTTTTGCGGCTGATGTAGCGTAAGATGACGTCACCGTAGAGATGGATCTCGGAGAGGACGACACCATCACCGATTTCAACGGGGGGTGACGACGGTTTCGCGCCATGAGCAACGCTGATGTTGAACGCAGACGTAGCGTCTTCGACTTCAATCGAAATAGCTCGGACAGCGAGTCCGTGAGAAGCGGAGAAGGAGCGGGCGGCGGAGTGGTTGAAGGTGGGGATTGAGGCGGTGTTGGTCAGGTTTCCGGTAATTGAGGGGGAGTAAGGGGCGGTGAATAGAAAGTCGAGATCACCGGAGCGGAGGAGGTAAGATGCGTGCACGAGATTTCCGGTGGAGAGGTCGGATTTGGCGACGATGGGCATGCCGAGGCCCCATGAGAACCTACGAGCAGAGTTGGTAGCATCTGTACACCAGAACTCGATGTGATGGAAGCGCTTTACATGGAACCGGTCGGACTTGGGGTTGTGGCGTACGAAGTTGGCGTATCCCACCAGCTTGAACCCTGGCGCTCCGTTGGTAACATGCTCCGTCTTCTTTTCTACTGCTGTCACCATTTCTGCTTCTTCTTCTCTCTGTCTCTGTCTCACCAAGTTTCGTTTGTAGCGCAAGAAGAGAGCGATGTGGCGAAGTTGCGGCCTTAGCTGTTCAGCGTTTACAGATATCCACAAGTTGGGGACTTGGGGAGGAGAGAGAGAGAGAGATCGACTGATCGAGAAATCGGTTGTCACGTTGCACACTCTTGGGTGGTTCATCTTGATTATCTACATTTGCCGTGGTTTTCAGATTTCAGGTGTCAGAGTGTAGGACGAGACATGTTAACTCTGTAGAACTCGGGTAAGATTGCAAACCAAAACCCATTTCCAAAAAAAGAAAAATCAAAACCCGGATGTCCAAATCCAGAAATATCAAATAAATACATGCAGCTGCAGAAAAGAGAAAATAATATCATGTATTTATGTACATATCATAGATGAGCTAATCATCGAGCTCAGATCTGCTGTCACGGAGATACACAGACGAGCACGGATCAGTTTCCCGATGTGCAGCTGTCGTGCCATGTCAGTAGCCTTTTGGGTAGCAGATCCGTAGTCTTACTTAACTGCCCTTTTTGGCGTGTGCGTAGGATTAGCTGGTCTCTTTTAACCGGTTTCTTGGATGTTCAAATTCGGATTAGCTGATAATATTAAAATTATTTAGGAATAAGATATAAACACATGAGAAATGCATATTTCAATATATAACACATGAGAAATGCATATTTAGAAATATTATAATATCGGGAACTCTAGAACATTCAAACATTGTATAATAATTAGGGTAAATTACAAAGACCTCCCTATACTCATGGTTCAAAGTATCGATATGATATGTTCAATACGGAGTGTATATTTTTTTAAAAAGATACGGTCTGAAATGCCTATTCCCAGGTGTTTCAGACCCCCATTTTTTTTAATAATAAAAAATATCTTATAAGCTTCCTAAAAAATTAAACTTTGAAAAAGGAACTAAACAAAAAGTATGTATCAGCCGATTCTAAGTACCGATGCAATACGACTGAAACTCGTATCGTATTGATACATTGAATCTTGCTTGTACTATGGGATCTGTGACAAAGACCCCCCGTACTTTGTTTTGCAACAAACCCCCCTTGTGCCTCGGATTTTTTCAAACTTCTCTCTCCCAGATTTTTTCAAATCCAGAGTGCACTATCCATGATACACAAACAGATTTGGAGGATAAAAATCTAGTACAAATTAGCGGCCTTGGCGTGGGACAACACCATATTTTGAAGTACAGTCACAAGTTCAATTTTGAACAATGGCCTGGTGGGTACACTCCCCTGAGATACACATAAATAGCATATGCGTTGGCTCATTCAAGCTACTCCACAACTTTACCCGATCCCCGAAGCTCCCAAAACAGATTTCCGCAAAATATACAAAATCTTCCTTGCAACAACAAGCACCAACAAAATCAAAGTCCCGTTTTCTATTTCCAGTCAAGCTCTCTTCACGATTTCACCACAAGATTTGTGACTCTGAGACACAAACACAGACTTCCCTAGAAATTTGTGTTTTATAATTCAAAAAATCTAAACGAGATTCAGATAATTAGAGAAACAAATGTTCATGAGCTTACTGTATTAGAGGGCTCAACCATCCCATATCTGTCCTCTAGTTCTTGTGGCAGGTCATGATGATACAAGGTCACAAACGGTTCGATCCCTGCCGACACAAGCCTAAATTTGTTACAGACAATAAGAGGAACACATGAGTCTAGGAGATTGTCTATCATAATGTTAGAATTCTAGTCTTGATGTCTATCAGAGCATATTTGGTTAGAATTAAATTCCAAGTCTCTGACTCACCTCTCTCAGTAGGAGACTGTCTATGATACTGTTATAGAACGCGGTCCCCTTAGGATTAACGTCTCCAAACCTCCCTCCTACAACATACTAGTAACTTAGTTAAATGGGATTTGTCATTTATGAAGAAGGTGCACATGATTTATCATTTATGAAGAAGGTGCAACTTGTCTATGATACTGTTATAGAACGCGATCCACGGAGGATTCACACCAATGCACTCTGGATTTTTATCCTCCAGATCTGTTAGTGTATCATGAACATAGAGCACTTTGGGTGTGACAAAATCTGGGAGAGAGAGAGAGGGAGAGAGAAATTTGAAAAAATCTGAGATAGATGAGATTAGTGCCGCTATTCTTAGTGTATGAGGTCGGGGAAGATGAACAATGTTTGTTCGTCCGAGGGTAATATAGGGATTAAAAAGTATTGTAATGGTTTTTTTGAACGGAAAGGGGTCTTTGTCTCACGATCATAGTACAAAGGGGGTGTTTGTTGCAAAACAAAGTACAGGGGGGTCTTTGTCACAGACCCCAAAGTATAGAGGGTCTTTGTTATTTACCCTAATAATTATCATTCTTTCAATTTTATAATTATAATTTTCAATTTTTATTAATTTTTGGGGATATTTATTAAATTAGTATTTTATTTAAATAACAACTATTTTTTAAATAATAAATATATTTCCCTTTTTAAAATATAATATTTTTATTTTATACATAATTGTAAAATAAAACAAATAAATAATTTAAGATAGATAAAATAAATTATATTTAATTTTCACTTTTTATAATTATAATTTTCTGTTTTCCATTAACTTTGTTGAGAAAATTTATTTATTTAGTATTTTTATATAATAACTATGTTTTCATTTTAACATATAATTATGTGTAAAATAAAATATTTAAATCACCTAAGGTAGATGAAAAATATTATTTTTATAATTTTTAGTTTTTATTATTTTTTTGGAAAAATTAAATCTTAAAGTATTTATTTCAGTTTCACAATATTATTTTTTAACTTGTATTAAAGATGAAAAACCATCCAAAAGCACTCAATGTACAATTCGTATCGGACCGTATCCATCAATATAGTGTGATACGGCCCGATACAAAGGCATATCATCATGGAAACGGATATGATACACCCCATATCGGGAGTATCGTATCCTTGGGCCCTTGTATGTAAATACTGCCATGGAACCTTATCATTAGTCTCACAACCTGTTGAATAGCTAAAGCATTAAGCTAAACCTTGCTCCACTTTTTCAGTCTCTGTTACGGTCTTTCAATCTCCTCCTCTGACTAGATTTTGAGAAGGTACTATGCTCTGTCTATCCAATATTCTTCCTTTCATAAACTTATAATACTACATCTTGTTAGTTGATTTTATCACCTTCACACCTTGAACTTACATTCGTGGCCCCATTCATTATCCCCGGAAGCTACCTACCTAGTCGGGTATGTATTTCCCAGGAAACACTTACCCAACTAATTACATTTACTCATATTCTTTTATTTTTCAAGTAACTAAGACAATGACCATTTTAGTCAAGTGTTGGGAACTTCCCCCCATGATGAACTTACAATTTATCTATAATTTTTGAGGACTTTAGCATGGATTTTTATGCCGGTTTTATTAATTTTTGCCTTAATTTAGCTTAATGCTAAGAATAAGTTCAGGGATAATCAATCCAAGAAAATGAAGGAAAAAGGCAAGAAAAGAAGGTTCAAAAAGACCAATTTCAGTCCAGCCCGGTCATGGAAGCAAGAGAGAGCACTTCGGCCCAAAAAGAGCAAGTGAATTCCTTGAGAAAACCCAAGAAAATAAAGCCTAGCTATGAGGAGAATTCGGCCCAGCAAGGAAGGCCCATTTTTAGCCCAAATAACAGCCTAGAGTGTAGCCCACATGAGCTCAAAAGCAAGCTAAGTTGTAGCCCAAATAGCAGCCCAAAGGGAGCTAGGGGCGGCAACTTCTAGGAGTTTCTTGAAGAGAAGGAGGGAGCACTCTAGAAGGTTCATGAGGGGTGTAATACACCCCATTCTAGAGGCTTCAAGAAGGGGCAAGAGCCCCCTTGAAAAACTATATAAGGAGGCCTCTAGGAGGGGATAAAGTTGTTCAATTGCTTGAGAGGAAGGCTCTCCCACTCTTAGAGGTTCGGCCACCTTGAGAGAAGAGAAGAGAAGAAGGCTAGGCGCAAGGAAGAAGAAGAAGAAGGGCTGAAGGAAGTTCAAGACAAGCAAGCTAGAAGAAGAAGGTGAGTTCGAATTGAGAGTTTGTGATTCAAAGATCTTCTGTAATAAATCATTTGTAGTTTCATTCTCTTTTGATTTGAATTCAGTTTCTTAGTTATATGTTCTTTCTTCTTTCTCCTTGTTTCCATTCTTCCTTGATGTATTTCAGCTTGTAAAATTTCAGTTCAGCAATCTAATTCTTTTTGATTCATTCAAATGGTCATGCATTGTATTTGAAGTTTCTTGAATAAGGGTGTGATTGTAGATTAATTCAGCCAACTAACCTTCAAAACTCAGATCTGAATTCTCAGATCTGAGATTGCAAGATCTGAATTGCTTGAAAGAGAATTCAGATCTGCAATTTTCAGATTAGGCGAATTAATCTACAGCTTGGAATTCCTAGAGTGCTTGAGAGAGACTCTAGGAATTCAGATCTACTATTCAAGAACTGAATTGAGTGCAAGGTTAGAGATAACTTGCACAATTCAGTTGGTGATCAATTCAGATTTGAATTGATGCCTTAGAAGTGTTTGAAGAAATGCATGCATGAGGATTAGATTCTTGCTAGAGATAGAAGAACCGTCACTCATGCATAGGATGAACATGCACTTGAGAGAGGTTGTTCATGACCTTGGGGTTTCACCAAACCAAGGCTCAATCATGATTCATTCGAATGATCCAAATTGATAGATTGCTGAATTCTGAGATTGACATTTACTGCTTACTCTTCTAACCTGAATTGAAGGCAATTGGACCAATGATTTAGATAGATTTTAATTTAGGATTTCTTAGCTTTCATTAGAGTTTCGATTTATTTGTTGATCAGATAAGAAATGTTCAATTTAGTATTGGTAATTGTTTCCTAAATCCTCGTGGGAACGATACTTCACTCACTACTTTATTACTTGAACGGCTAGTGCACTTGCTAGTGTCACAATGAGCCACACATCACCCCACTTGGGAGAGATATCCAAGGAAAATGAATTTTCTACATACCCCACATAAATCCGAAAAAAAAAAACATGGGTATTTCAGTCAATGGGAACCAAAATCCCATGACTGACTTTCTCCCCTCTCAAAATCCAAAAAATGAATGGGCCTAAATGTTTGGTTGCTTCTTTGTTGTTCTTCTTGATTGCCAATTTAGGTGCCTGTGCCATGAGATAAGTAGATAGAATGCAGTATTTATTATTGTTGTCTTGTTGTTCTTCATGTTGTGAGAAAAAAATAGGAGACATATTTATTATTGTTGTCTTTAGGCTATGTTTGGTGAATAAGTAATTGTTAAAAGTACTTGTTGAACAAGTACTTTTTAGAAATGCTTATTTTAACAATCACTTAAGGTTGTTTGGTGACCCACTTACTAAATCACTTATTATGTTTTTTAAGCACTTATTGGTGTGGGGATGTTCGGTAAGCTACTTTCCCCATAAGTGTTTATATTGACACAAATGATAATTTTAGCCCTCACTTTACTCATACATATAAACAATGCTTTTCACATATTATACTATACATTTCAATGAAAAATCGTCACATCATGACACATGAGAACCCGCGTGAGTCCACATGTGGAGTGCCATGTGGACCCAAATAATAATAATAATAATAATAATAATAATAATAATAATAATAATAATAATAATAACAACAACAACAACAAATAATAATAACAAATAATAAATAATAATAATTTAATAAATATTGAATAGTATATCTATAAAGTACTTTCAAGGCATAGTTTTCACAAAATACTTCTATAAAGCACTTTTATTTTTATCCTATTTAAAAAATAAAAATAAGATAATATTAATTATACATATTAATAAAAAACACCAATACCAATGAGAATTTAAAAAAAAAGTAAAATAGGAAAATTATTTTATTCAAAAAATTGAAATTTTGGGTTATTCAAAAGAATTAAAATATGAACAAAAAAAATCATGAAAAATACAATGTGAATTTAACATCACCAAATGATATTTTACTAACAAAGCTTCACCATTTCACTTAAGAAATAAAAACTCAATCACAAGTTTTCAAAAAATAATTCAAGTATTTAACTAATTATTAATCACAATGACATATACAAACATAACAAATATTCATATAAAAAATAAAGAAAAATGCAATCACAAATCAAGAATACATGTAAACATTTAACTAAATATTAATCACAACAAAATACAAAAGACATCACACACAACTGTTCATATCAAAAATAAAGAAAAATGCAATCACAAATCAATAAAAATATAAACATTTAACTAATTATTAATCACAAAAAATCAAGAAAAAAATTGTAACCCACATATTTCAGCATATGTTTTGCATCATTTATAACAAGATAGGATTAGAATTTGGATTGGATCGGATCCGATCCATTTGCACCCCTAGAAGCAGTAGAGAAACAGAAACACTAAAGCAAAAACGAAGATGTGTGAATATTTGGAATGGGGAGGGAGATATGTGAATATTTGGAAACAAGATGAGAAGATATCGATGGCTATAAGAAACATGCATGTGAGAATGCAATCTTTGCCCATGTTTGTACAGGTTGGGTAAGAAGACCATATTGGTTAAAAAGAATTTTGATGTTAACCAAGGAATGGAAACTTGGTGTCCAAAATTTAAAAGATCTAGTGGCTGTTTGGCATTGTTGTTGTTTCTTGGAGCAATGGCGCTACATCAATGCAATGTAGGAAAAAATGGTCCTCCAAGAAACAACCATATATTTGGAACTGTTTTTCCATAGAAAACGGTGCTCCAAGCCACGCCTTGGAAATCAAGAAGGCATGGCTTGGAGCAACGCCAAATTTGGCGCTTCCTGGAGCTACAGCTCATTGCTGCCAATAGGGCAGTGATGTAGCAATGATATGGCATTGAATAATGGGTAGAAGTGCAGAAAACATTTCCTGAAGCATTAGTACCAAATGAAAAAAGCTGTTTCTCCAGGAAACGTTCTACCTGGCAGCAATGATTCCAAACCAAAAAGGCATTGTTTTTTGAGAAAATGGTGCTTCCAACCCACACATCAGCAGCACCGTTTTCTTGCTGCAACCACAACATTGATTCCAAACATATACCTATTTTTGATTGGGAAATCTGGAACCATGTGGAGTTACTTTCACAACTACAATCAGCTGAAGTGCAAGTGGAAAGGAGAGGCTTAAGATGGTGGAAGGAATCTAGAAGTGGTTTGTTTTCTGTCAAATCTTTTTGCAAGGCCTTTCTAAAAAACAAAGGAGAAAGAACTGAGTTAAAGGGAATTTGGGGAAACCCTATTCCTCCAAGGATGGAAGCTTTTGCTTGGTTAGTGGATTTGGACAGCATCTAACTTTAAACCATATCCAGAGTAGGGATTTTCACTTGGCTGATAGATGCTACTTGTGTGAGAATGCAAAGGACAATGTTCTTCACTTGTTTATTGGATGCCACTACATGAGATTCATTTGGGGATTTTTCTTTGGTCTCTTTGAGAAAAGGTAAAGTATAATTGTATTAATCAACCGGTCCTTTGAACAAAGAGAAACTGTACAAAAATTGCAACAAAAGGACCTCAAAAAAGTACAATCATTTGTATCATCTTTGAAACCTGCGTGTATAGACACCCAGCTCCTAAGAAGCTCTATAGCCCTGTTAATGACCTCAGCTTCCGAGGAGGCTTTCTGATCAAAAGTCTTGTAACTCCTTTCAGCCCAAACTACCCACAAAATAGCCAAAGGAAAGGAGGACCACGCTCCAACATAATTTCCCCTTCTGTCATTCCAGATATGTGCCAAGCCTCCAAGCATGTTCTAACTGAGGCCGGCATACTCCAGCTTACCTTTAAGGCTTTGTTCGTTTTTCGGTAAGTTACTTACCCGGGTAAATGCAATTACCTAGGTAAATTTTTCTTGGGAAACACTTACCCGGGTAAGTGCATTTACCCATGTTCATTAATCTCATGTAAATAAGATAATGACCATTTTAGCCATAAAAATCCATCATTAAAAGGGGCATTTTTGTCCCATTCAAGTTTTGGCAACTTCCCCCTATCTAGGTGGGAAAGTTATTTATCCACCTAGGAGATGGGTATCACTTACCCGGGATTCTTGGTCAATGGGAACCATAATTCCATTGACCAACTTTCCCCCCTCTCAAAATCCAAAAAAAGAACACCCCCTAAGTTCTTTAGAAAATAGTTCTAAATCATTGTTACAAACTTGCAATGTAGAAACAGATGATTTTTCTTTGGTCTCTTTAAAGCTAGTTGGGTAGAACCTAGATCACCAGAAGAAATTTTTGCTCGATAGGCAAGGAAAAATTTGCTTGGAGTTGGAGTTGCATCCCTTTTGCTACCTGCTAGGAAGTTTGGAAAGAAAGAAATAGGATAACATTCGAAAACAAATCCCATACAAGAGATCAAATCACTCTTATTTGCAAGAAAATGATCATGGACTGGGTCCTCATTCTTCCAGAGTTTGATGGGGTTTCAAAGGAAGAACTTGGTGCTGGATTCTGGAACCTTCTTGAGTTAGATCTCCTGTTTCTACTTTTTTTTTTCTTAGTTCCATTTATGAGTTGATTTCTTTACTTTGTGGTGATTTCTCATCACGATTCAGTTGTACCTCTTTTTTTATTATTAATAAAATTTCTTTTTTATTTACTACCAAAAAAACTATTGCTTTAGCTAAGCAAGGTGTAATAGAAACCACTTGTTTTGCACAAAATTGTATTTTTTCCTGAAAATATTAGGGAGGGATAGCATTAATAACATTGATTTCCTTCATTGTTGATCAAAGAAAAAGAAAAGATGAAAATCTAGGAACTTAAATTGCGAATTTAGATTCATGGGATTGGTGTTAGCAAGGTAATCATGTGTCCCAAGTGAAAGTTCAACTTGGGATGTGGAATTTTATTGGAGACTATAAATGAATTAAAATAGAGAACATGAGAAAATGGCCATCTTCTCTAAAACTTCAAAGAAAAAAACACTTTATGGACAGAGATGACATGACATTTTATTAGAGATGAAAGCAGAAGACAAGCTTATCATGATTTGTGGACAGATCAAAGAAGCAATTCTCTTTCTATGATACCAGAAAGGTATCATGACTGGAGGCATTAGCTAATCAGAAATATACACATGAATCAGGTAACCAGTTCCCAATTTTCAAAAAAAAAATCTTCTATTTTCTCTCTCTCTCTCTTGTTCACTTGACAATGCGAAGAAATCTATTTGAATGGGAAGTTGACAGAATGGATCTGATGCTAAAACCGATACACCAATGTCAAGCCAAGACCTCTTGTCACAGATTGCAGGTTGTGGAAAGCATTTTAGTCTGGGTACTTTTCTGTCAAATCTTAGAGAAGTTTTCTTATACATAAAACAGTTTTACTGCAAAGAGAGTTTGGAAACTTTACATTTGCACTCGAAGAAGTTGAAGATCCTCCCCCCATTGTCTATTGACTAAGACCATTCTTATGGATCTCCATCTGTAGTTCAGGGCAGAGTGCTTTCAGAGATTCTATACTTCTGCAATTCATGTGACACATGTAACAACCAATGGGAAAGCACTTGATATAACTTTGATCTTTATGCTTAGGTTCCTTAAAGACTAGCAGAACAATTACTTTAGGATCATTCCGTCCACTTATTTCTATGGAAATTCTTAAAGGAGGTTTGTTTTGCAGAGCACTAAATACTTTAATAGTCTACTTTTTAGACTATTAAAGCATTTTAGTAGGTACTATGATTTATAGTATTCTTATAGTTCATGTTAATGTGATAAGCTATCTTATTTAGAAATATGCTCCTATTATGCATGTTTCTATTTCTGCTATTACTTTTCAAAAGTTTATAAGATCCAACCATTTCACATAGCCTTGACTTTTCTTTTCTTTGTTTTTCCTTGGGATCAAATTGATTAAAACTTCTATATTGTATTGTGATGGAAGGCGATTTGATCCGACCCCTTGAGAAGGGGACACGTGGACATGACTCAACACAAGTAATAGCTCAACACAATGGCCTAGCTGTGACTAAGTAACGAGCTCGAAAGACAGTTTGCTACATTACAGCTCGCCACAGGATGAGCTCGCTACAACACGAGCTCGAGGACCCTTGACATACTGAAAGGGAATGCTCCAAGACAAGTTTATCTCAGCTCGCGAGCTAGAATAACCAGCTCACTCTGATACTTAGGCAGGAAAACTACCCTAAAGACAATCTCAAGAGGAATCGCCTCGAAGTGCCCCTTGGAGCTCGTTACAAGGAAGCTCGCTACAGAATAGGTCGCTACAAGGCAACTCGCCATTAAGCAACGTAACGCTTTCAAGAAGCTTCTATCTAACAAGATCGTACCCGTCAGACTGCACCACGTCTCCCGACTGACGGCACAGTCCCTGCCAGCCCGACAAACTACACCCACGTCTCTCGACAGGTGATGGCGTGTCTATCCTCCCGGGACATGTCACTCATCTGATTGGGTAGTACTCTGCAATGGTTACCTGCACAGCCTTGGAAAATAACGGCTACAACAGAGGTTCAATGGTGGTTACGCCCGATTTCACAAGAACGCCCATATTTAAGAGCACCCTAGTCGAAGGGGAAGGGGTATCTTGAACATACCTTGATCTAATCTCGAGAAAACCTCGAACTCTCATTGATCTAGCACTACCTGCACTCTTTACTGCTCTCAGAAGCATTCTAACTTAAGCATCAGAGTATTTCCACCGGGCAAGTCCCCCGGGAATCCTTCACCGTCTTCTTCTCAGGTACAGCCCGTCGTAACTAGGAGTCATTCGACCGCCAGCTAGGAGTGCCCGGATTGTGCAGTATCATTTGGCGTCGTCTGTGGGAAACGCTTCAAAAAGCCTTCCTCTAATCTATGCAACTCTCTTTGAGAACTTAGCATTCATGGTTTCTTCAAGTAATGCCGGACGCAGTATCGACCAGAACACTTCAAGGAACAGCCCCAGCTCCTAACTGTCTGCATTGGACAATTCACCGTCCCACTCTTTGTGGACGGAATTCCCAGCTTGAACGTGCCCCTCATAGTGGCACCCGTGAACGCTCCACTCCCTTCCGTGATTGGAGCAACCTTCGTTGAACCTTCTGTTGTTCCCCCAACGAGCAACCAAAACCAGTTGGAGGATCTAGTACAGTGCATGCGAGCTATGCAAGCTCAAATGCAACAGTTCTAGCAGTTCCAATTCTACCAGCAGCAAGTGCTGCATCAAGTTTCTTAGTACCAGTACCACCAGTAGTTCCCCTCACTGCCTCAGGCCCAGCAACCACTCCCTCCCCGGCAACAAGCCTCGAAACAAGCCAAGCCCTCCCATCGGAGTGAACATCCTCGCCTGGGGGAGGCCTCTCAAACCCAGAATCCTTCCAAAAGCCAAGCCTCGTCCCATGGCAGGAAGGAGAGGCCAGCCACCCCCGCCTCGTAGCCTGCAGGCAAGTTGGGGGCCTCCCAGCCGGTCAAGCCTGCATCACCTCGGCACTCCTAGTTTGAGCTCTCTGATGGGTTTGTCGAAACCCTCAAAATTAGTATTAGTCCCACAATAAAATATTTGTAGTAAAAGTGGTACTAGGTCAAATACCACATGGAGCAAATCAGTAATCTCTTAGCTGAATGGATAAAGTAATTGTGTGGGAAATTTTAATAACTAAAATTAAAAGAATAACAAACTAAGCAAACAAGAGAAAATCAGTCTTACCGAATTCTGGTTCAAGGTTTACTAGGATAGCCATAATAAACCTTGTATTTTCCTAATTTAATTGACCAAACCCAGCATTCGATCAACACTTATCACCATTCAACTGGGTACGATAGCGTTCCATGTTAAACAATGATAGCATTAAGATTTGTGAAAATAGTTAAACCAAAATAACAATAACTGAGATAGCTGCAATTATTGAATTTTGTTTCATCGATTCCTTTAGGTTGAACCATGATAAAACATTGGTCAAAGGCTGTCATGAACAATTGACCCAAAAAGATATCAACCTAATTGCTACTTGTACCATTATTCATGACAATTACGGATCATAATCATGGATAACAATAGGAAAATCAACATTAATTCAGTTTACCAAATTAATTAACATCAACATCCAATAAAAATATGCACAAGAATCAATGAATACTTGAATTAGAAATCAAGAAAATAAAGTAACTACAGAACCTTACAATGACACAATCGAACATCCCCCCTTGAACCAGAAAAAGAAGCTTAGCTACTCATGATCTGTGCAATCTCCATGCTTTTCTTCTCCATAACAGAACTGCTTCATTGAGCTTCTTGGCCTCTTGATGATCTCTTGGATCTTGGAATGATTGATGCTAGAGCTGGTTCGCCCCCCTCTTTATATAGCCAAAGGAGAGGATTGTTTTCCAACTCCTTCTAGGAGATCATCTTATTTTTAGGGAGTCCTGATCATATCCTATCTCTTATCTAATCCCCAACCTTCTTATCCTTATAAGATTACATTCAAAGTTTAGATCTAATAAGACTCTCTCACTCTTGGGAGATTACATTCGAATTAGGACTCTAGACTCTTACATCTGAGTTGGGCTTCTCTACTACTTGGGCTACTTCCAGGTTCTTCTGCGAGTTGGGCTTCAGCTGTTAAATGGGCCTGGCTACGAACTTGCTCTGACTTCGGGTGCGGTTTCGTACTCGATGCGGACCGAATCAGTCAAAACCCAAAACACAAAAGTTGTGGGCTTTTTTTTCTTATTTCTAATGCTTCTTGAATTGCCCAATTCGGAGTCCGGAATTGTGAGTTATGCCCAGATCACTGACTGTCGCCGAAACTATACAAAATCACCTGAATTTGCCTGTTTCCTTCCAATTACCTTCTTTATTGCCTTGAATCGAAATGCAAGATTAATGAGTGCATTTAAGTGCTAAGGTGGTATAAAAGGATGCAAAAATAGGGTTCTTTTCAGTCTTATCAAATCCCCGCACACTTAAACTTTGCCCGTCCTCGGGCAAGGCAAAAATCTAAAGTAACACAAGAGAGACTAACTATTGTTTTTCAATCTTTATTTTTCTCTACATGAGGCCTAGTTCATTGCATGCTTTAATTCAGACTTAGTAACCTTCCCTCTTTATATCTCTTTCTCCCCTTCTTCTTGTCCAAGAGTGATTGCAAATCACCATTCCCCATGGTCCCAGGTTAAATCGATAGTCTAGGAGACAAGCCTTCCCGACTGAAACATCCTTGGCTGAATGGGTACTCGTTGCTTTAACAAACCAATTCAGCCAAATGCAATTACTTTTCTTCGAATCAAAACAAGGTGTTTGCCATAAGCTTGCTATGTATCACATCTCCACCACTTAGTATGAATTCCTAGGATCTTAAGGTGAGAATGGGGTTGGGGTTCTAGGGTGAGTGCATTTTATGCTCTATCTCACCCTTGCCTTCATTTCAAGATGTGAGTGCATTTTATGCTCCATCTCACATTAGTCACGATTTTCAATTTGTTCTCTTTTTTTTTTGCACAAGAATCACAGGGTTTCGCCGCCTGATCCGTGAATTCATTGATCATGGTCTCAATATGCCTAACACAGCAAGTTCTAGAATAATCAAACCATGTTTGATAGATAATTATGTGAAAATCAATCAAACCCTTATGCATTTTGCCTATTGATCGAATAAAATCATGAGGTACCATATGCAGCCAAGAAAGACTCAGTTAGTCATGCTTGCATCCTATCTTATCTATTCAGCCTAAGCACATGATTCCTGATAAGTTGAATCGTTCAAGGATAAGTTTCCGGGAGCAGAAATTTTAAAAGGGTAAGGTATCCCAAATTTCCATCAGATTTTCCTAATCCCTCCACACTTAAGTTATACATTGTCCCCAATGTATGTGATTATGCATAAAGTAGAAGGATTTGGGGGTACTTTCCTGTTTGCCTTGTGAGGTTCCTGCTAAACACAAAAATCAAAAACAAAATAAAAAAATTAACTAAACACAATGGGTTGCCTCCCACAAGCGCAATTGTTTAACGTCGTTATGCTTGACGTCCTCCTATTGCTCCTTTAATCCAAAGAATACCATGGAATGTCCAACAAGATGTCTATTGTAGAGGGGACATTTGCATCCTCGTGGAACAACTTTAATCGATGTCCATTTACCTTCAAGATCTTACCTATGTCGAGACTTTTGATCTCTACTACACCATAGGGAAAAACATTAGTCACAGTAAACGGACCCATCCACCTGGAATGCAACTTACCTGGCATGAGTTGAAGTTGAGAATTATACAATAAGACCTTTTGTCCAATTTTAAATTGTTTTCTTAAGAGTGCATTGTCATGGAACGATTTGGTCTTTTCCTTGTAGATTCTTGAATTCTCGTATGCCTCTAATCTCAACTCTTCTAGTTCTTGCAACTGGAGCTTCCTTTCCTTCCCTACTTCTTCCATGTTCATGTTGCATTACTTGATTGCCCAATAGGCCCTATGTTCAATTTCCACCGACAAGTGGCAAGATTTGCCAAAAATTAACCTATAAGGGGACATATCTATTGGGGTCTTGTAAGCTGTCTGATATGCCCAGAGAGCATCATCTAGATGTATGTTCCAATCCTTCCTTCCTGGATTCACCGTCTTTTCCAAGATGGACTTTACCTCTCTATTGGAAATTTCAGCTTGCCCGTTAGTCTGGGGATGATAAGCAGTGGCAATTCGGTGATGCACCCCATATCTTCACAACAAGGCTTCAACTGTTCTATTACAAAAATGGGTCCCTTGATCGCTTATGATGGCTCAAGGAATGCCAAACCTACTGAAGATGTTAGATTTTATAAACCCTACAACACATTTAGAATCATCAGTTTTGGTGGCTTTGGCTTCCACCCATTTTGAGACATAATTGACTGTCAAAAGTATGTAAGAAAAACCACAAGAGGGGGGGAAGGGTCCCATGAAATCAATGCCCCAAACATTAAATATTTCACATATAAGAATGGGGGTTTGGGGCATCTCATTCCCACGATATAGTATACCTGTTTGTTGACATCTTTCACAGTTTTTGCAAAACAAGTAGGCATCTCTAAGTAGGGTGGCCCAATACAGCCCACTATCCAAGACTTTTCGAGCAGTCCTCTTTGGCCCAAAATGGCCCCCACAAGCATAATTATGTCAAAACCTTAGAATCGACATCTGCTCCTCCTCAGGGACATCTCCTAATCATTTGGTCATAACAAAATTTCCATAGATAGGGTTTGTCTCATACATAATATTTTGCCTCATACCTGATTTTATTCTTTATGGATCTGCTAAGGTCATTAGGCAAAATTCCAGTGACCAAGTAATTCACAATGTCAGCATACCATGGAGTCATACCTCTCACGTGGAACAACTGCTCATCAGGAAACAACACACAGATGGGAGAGGAGTCCTCGTCTTTCACCATCCTACTTAGGTGATCAGCCACCGAATTTTCAGCTCCCCTTCGATCCTTGATTTCTAGATCAAACTTTTGGAGCAAGAGTATCCACCTTATCAGCCTCGGGTTCGACTCCTTCTTTGCTAGTAGGTATCTCAAAGCTGCATGGTAAAAAAAAAACCATCACTTTAGAGCCAAGCAAATATGACCTAAATTTGTCTAAAGCAAACACAATAGCTAATAGCTCTTTTTCAGTGGCTGTGTAATTGCTCTGTGCAGCATTCAACATTTTGGAAGCATAGTGAATGACATGGCTCTTCCCATTTATTCACTGCCCTAGAACAGCCCCTATTGCATAATTTCTTGCATCAGTCATGATCTCAAAGGGCAAGTTCCAATCGGGTGGTTGAATGATGGGTGCAATGATTAATAAATTTTTAAGCTTGTTAAATGCTTCCTTGCACTCATTATCAAAATCGAAAGGCACATCTTTTTGCAGCAAACTGGACAATGGCAGGGCAATTTTTGAAAAATCTTTGATGAACCTACGATAGAAACCTGCATGTCCAATAAAATAACGAACCTCCCTAACATTTGTAGGGTAAGGTAAACTCACAATCAAATCAATTTTTGCCTTGTCGACTTCTATTCCTCTAGCTGAAACTACATGTCCCAACACAATACCCTTCTTCACCATAAAATGACATTTTTCATAGTTTAAGACAAGATTTGTTTCCACGCACCTATTCAGAATTTTACTTAAACTATTCAAGCAGTCATCAAACGAATCACCATAAATAGTAAAATCATCCATGAACACTTCAATGCATTTTTCAATAAAATCAGAAAATATGCTCATCATGCATCTTTGAAAAGTGCCCGGAGCGTTACACAAACCAAAGGACATTCGTCTGTAGGCGAAAGTTCCAAATGGACAAGTGAATGTCGTTTTCTCTTGGTCCTCCTGCGCAATAACATTCTGATAATACCCGGAGAATCCATAGAGAAAACAGAAGAAAGTCTTACTTGCCAGCCTCTCTAGCATCTAATCAATGAAGGGTAGGGGAAAATGGTCCTTTCGAGTGGCCAAGTTGAGATTTCAAAAATCTATTACCATTCGCCAGCCACCTTGTACCCTCATGGGAATTAGTTCATTATTTTTATTTTTTACTACAATCATCCCAGTTTTCTTAGGCACAACATGAATAGGACTTACCCATTTGCTGTCTAAAATTGGATAAATTATCCCTTCATCTAACAATTTAAGCACCTCTTTCATTACTACCTCTTTCATTACCGGGTTGAGTTTCCTTTGTGGTTCTCTAATCGGTTTGGCATCATCTTCCAAAAGGATCCTATGCATGCAAATCGAGGGGCTGACCCCTTTTATGTCGGCTAGGGTCCAGCCAATCGCCTCCTTATGGTCCTTTAGGACTTTGATGAGCCTCTCCTCTTGCTCCTCAGTCAACCCTTTTGCAATGATCACAGGCAGTGTCTCTTTTTCGCCCAAGTAGGCATATTTTAGGTGATTAGGTAGGGTCTTTAGTTCCAGCTCCGGAGCCTGTAAAACAGAGGGCAGCAGCCTTGTGTGAGAAATTTTCGATTGAACATCAGAAGTACTTATCTCCTATTCAGGTTCCGGAGTATCATAGGATGCATCGATCTCCTCCTCCCTATCTGATTGTGCCTTATATTCCAGCTCATCGTCCATGTCCTCCTCTCCAAAGACTTCCTGCACAATCGAATCGATAGTATCAATGGAACAGATCGAATGACACTCACTAGGATATTTCATTGCATCAAAAATATTAAATTTTACAATCTCTCCGTCAAACTTGATAGAGAGGGTACCCTCGTCCACATCTATTTTGGTCTTGGCCGTTTTCATGAATGGCCGACCTAATAGAAGTGGGGCTGAACTCGTGGTTGTGTCTTCTTCCATCTTCAGGATGTAAAAATCAGCTGGAAAGATCAAATCGTTAATCTGCACTAATACATCATCAACAATCCCTCCGGGGTATGCATTAGAACGATCAAGCAATTGAATAACAACTCTAGTCTCTTTTAAAGGACCTAGTCTCAATGCACAAAAAATCGAGTATGGCATGACATTAATAGATGCACCTAAGTCCAGCATGGCATGCTCGATTCGTTTATTGCCAATCACACAAGGTAGGGTAAACATACCTGGATCAATACGTTTTTCTGGCAGGGTCCTCTTAATTATGGCTGAAATGTTCTCTCCCACTCTTACCTTTTCATCAATTCACAGCCTCCTCTTGTTAGTGAATAACTCTTTCAAAAATTTTGCATATTTAGGGATTTGTTTTATTGCATCTAGCAAGGGAATGCTGATCTCCACCTTCCTGAAGGTTTCTAACACTTCTTGTTCATATTCCTCTCTCTTTGAACTTGCCAACCTGCTAGGAAAAGTTGGTACAACATTAGTAACCTTAAGGGGAGGGGGGTCCGATTTTACCTCAATGGGGCTGTTGTTTGACCCTTGTCCTTCCTCTTCCTTGGCTGCCTTCGATGGTGAACTTGGTTGGGACTGCAACTCTCTTCCACTCCTCAACACCATCGCACTTGCATTATCTTTCGGATTAACTACCGTTTGTGAGGGTAGTTTCTCGAAGTTCTGCGCCTCCAACTTGCTGATGGAAGTGGCAAGTTGGATAATTTGGTTCCCCAAATTCTGAATGCTGGTTCTTGTTTCCTGTTGAAATTGCTGAGTATTAGTAGCGAGAGCCTTAACTATATCATCTAAGGACATACCTGAATTCGGGGGTTGGCCTTGCGCTGTGATAGGTGTTGAAAACTAGGGTTGTCGACTGAAGTATTGGGGATGATATTTCTATTGTCTTCCTTGGTTCCCGTAGCTTAGATTTGGATGATCTCTCCACCCCGGATTGTAATGATTGGAGTAAGGATCATACTTTCGTTGGAGTTGGCCCGGGAATCATCCCACGGCATTGACTTGCTGCATCGGGCCATCTTGTAGTGATGGACACATGTCCGTAGGATGTCTAGGGATCGAACAGATACCACACACCCTAGCAGTTTGTAATTGTCCTGCTGCGAGCTACTTAACCAAAGCAGTTAAATCAGAAATCTGGTTTTCTAAATTTGCATGGCTTACCTCGTTAACCCTTCTAATGGTACCTTCTGTCCTTGTACCGAATTGCTGAGAATTTTTTACCATATTGGAGATTAATTCCCTGGCCGCTTCAAGTGTCTTGTTCACTAAAGCTCCTCCATTGGCTGCATCGACCATACTTCTATCCATGGGCTAAAGCCCTTCATAAAAGTATTGGATTAACAATTGTTCATGAATTTGGTGGTGGGGACAACTAGCAACAAGTTGCTTAAACCTTTCCCAATATTCATATAATGTCTCACCACCAAACTGCCAAACTCCACATATTTCTTTTCTTATATTCGCAGCCCGGGACGCAGGAAAATATTTATCTAAAAATATCCTATTCATTTCATCCCATGTGCGTACTGAACCGGGAGGGAGAATATACAACCAATCCTTTGCTTTATCTCTTAAAGTAAATGAAAAGGCTATGAGTTTTACCTGGTCCTCAGTCATACCGTGGGGTTTCATGCTTGAACAGACGACATGAAATTCCTTTAGATGTTTGTGAGGGTCCTCACCTAGGAAACCGTGAAACAGAGGCAATAGTTGAATCAAACCATATTTGAGTTCAAAGGCTACCTCAAGAGTGGGGTACGTGATGCATAAGGGCTATTGGTTCATAATTGGTGCAGCCAACTCCCTCAATGCCCTCTCTCTGTTAGCCATTTTTTCTCCTTCTTCGAAGATGGGAAAATCACAAGTGGGCAATTCGCAATCTGAGTTCACCCTTTTTGGTGAACGATCCTTCCTTTGCTTCGCCTCCTTCCTCAAACGACAGGTGGTCCTCTCAATCTTGGGGTTGTACTGAAGTTCACCTCATTGAGAAGCACGAGTCATAAACAAGAAGGTAAGCAAAAGATGGTAATAGCTAAGAAATTAACGTTGCTCTCCGGCAACGGCGCCAAAATTTTGACGGGTTTGTCGAAGCCCTCAAAATTAGTACTAGTCCCACAATAAAATATTTGTAGTAAAAGTGGTACTAGGTCGAATCCCACAGGGAGCAAATCAGTAATCTCTTAGCTGAATGGATAAAGTAATTGTGTGGGAAAATTTAATAACTAAAATTAAAAGAATAACAAACTAAGCAAACAAGAGAAAATCAGTCTTACTGAATTCTGGTTCAAGGGTTCGGGTTGAATCGATTGGCCATCGATCTTAGGTACATATCAGCATTCTTGCAATTCAAGCATTTAACCTTAGATTTACTAGGATAGCCATAATAAACCTTGTGTTTTCCTAATTTAATTGACCAAACCCAGCATTCGATCAACACTTATCACCATTCAACTGGGTACGATAGCGTTCCATGTTAAACAATGATAGCATTAAGATTTGTGAAAACAGTTAAACCAAAATAACAATAATTGAGATAGCTGCAATTATTGAATTTCGTTTCATCGATTCCTTTAGGTTGAACCATGATAAAACATTGGTCAAAGGCTGTCACGAACAATTGACCCAAAAAGATATCAACCTAATTGCTACTTGTACCATTATTCGTGACAATTGCGGATCATAATCATGGATAGCAATAGGAAAATCAACATTAATTCAGTTTGTCAAACTAATTAACATCAACATCCAATAAAAATATACACAAAAATCAATGAATACTTGAATTAGAAATCAAGAAAATAAAGTAACTACAAAACCTCACAATGACACAATCGAACCTCCCCCCTTGAACCAGAAAAAGAAGCTTAGCTACTCATGATCTGTGCAATCTCCATGCCTTTCTTCTCCATAGCAGAACTGCTTCCTTGAGCTTCTTGGCCTCTTGATGATCTCTTGGATCTTGGAATGAGTGATGCTAGAGCTGGTTTGCCCCCCTCTTTATATAGCCAAAGGAGATGGTTGTTTTCCAACTCCTTCTAGGAGATCGTCTTATCTTTAGGGAGTCTTGATCCTATCATATCTCTTATCTAATCCCCACCTTCTTATCCTTATAGGATTACATTCAAAGTTTAGATCTAATAAGACACTCTCCCTCTTGGGAGATCACATTCGAATTAGGACTCTAGACTCTTGCATCCGAGTTGGGCTTCTCTGCTACTTGGGTTGCTTCCAAGTTCTTCTGCGAGTTGGGCTTCAGCTGTTAAACGGGCCTGGCTGCGAACTTGCTCCGAATTCGGGCCCGGTTTTGTACTCGATGCGGACCGAATCAGTCAAAACCCAAAACACAAAAGTTGTGGGCCTTTCTTTCTTCTTTCTAATTCTTCTTGAATTGCCCAATGTAGAGTCTGGAATTGTGAGTTAGGCCCAGATCACCGACTATCGCCGAAACTGTGCAAAATCACCTGAATTTGCCTGTTTCCTTCCAATTGCCTTCTTTATTGCCCTGAATTGAAATACAAGAGTAATGAGTGCATTTAAGTGCTAAGGTTGTATAAAAGGATGAAAATTAGGGGACAAAAATAGGGTTCTTTCAGTCTTATCACTCTCGCTCGCAGAAAACCAGTTTGAGGTCCTAGCCGCAGATTACAGGTAGGGCTCTTTGGTTCAGAACTACCATCGACAGTCCGAGCCTATCGAGCTCGGTAATACTGAAGCAAGCAGCACCAATGCTGAGCCGACGAAACAGAAGCGGAGGTGCCGATGAGCTTGCCGAACTGCTACTCACATCTTGCCCGAGCTCAGAGGTAAGGAGGAGGTAAGCTCAGATGAAGTAAAAGCTACTCCTCTCCTTTCAGTTCCTTCCCCCCTATCACCAAAACTTCTTATTGTCCCCAAGCCAAAGGACTTCAATCTCCCTCACCTGGATAAGTACGATGGATCCTTCGATCCGAATGATCATGTGGATGCCTTTCAGTCCCAAATGCACCTGGCAAGATCCAATGAATCTTGTATATGCGTGGCTTTCTCCACCACCTTCAAAGGGGTGGCCTGCACTTGGTACCGAAACCTTGCGCCCAGATCGATAAGAAGTTGGGCGCAGTTTGTGCAAATCTTCACCTCCCAATTTGTCACCAGCAAGAGATGCCCAAGAACCCAAAAAAGCCTCCTCGTCATAGTTCAAAAGGAAGGGGAGTTCATTCGGAGTTACATCAAGCGGTTCAATGACACTTGCTTACAAATACCCGATCTGGACCCTACAGTTTGCCTCACCGCGGCCAAGCAAGGTATTACCCATAAAGAATTCAAATGGCACATGGTTGTCAATCAGCCTAAGACCGTAACCGAGTTTCTTAAGCTCGTGGATCAGTTTATAGGATGGAGGAAGAGATCAGCCAGAAGGGCGAGCCGGCCCTCGAGAAAAGGAAAAGGGAAGTCGATCCCCTGACTCAAGGGGGTATCAAGAAAAAGAAGGATCCAACTCGTGGGGCAAGGCCGAATCAACCCTTCCGAGCTCTAGCAACAGAAAGGGCGGACTACACGCCCCTCAACACGAAGCGGGCCGAGATCCTCAAGGCGATCAAGGATGCCCCGTACGTGAAGTGGCCACCTTGGGTGAAGGTCAATCCTAGTGTAAGGAATATAAATTTGTATTATAGTTTCCACAAATATCACGGCCATAGCACCGAAAATTGTAAAAACCTCCACGACGAGATAGAGGAGCTCATCCGTCATGGATACTTGAAAAATTTTGTACAAAATAATAATAATAATAATAAAGTAGGTCGGCAGGGGGAGCATAATATAGATGCTCCCGAATCCAGCATGCAAGCAGAACAATCGCAAAAGCAGCCCCCAAAAGAGAGAGCAGTTCGGGGGACCATCCACGTGATTGTCGGAGGTTCGATTATAGAGGGCTGCACCTCAGCTGCAGCTCGGGCGTCAGCTCGCGAGGCCACCAGGGAAGAACAAAACCCCCCGAAGCAGCCAAGGGTAGAAGACCCGATCTTCTTCACAGAGGATGACGCACACGGGGTCCACTACCCCCATGATGACGTGCTCATCATAAAGGTAAAGATCAACGACTTTGAAGTCAAGTGTGTCCTCGTCGACTCAGGCAGCTCAATAGACATTCTCTTCAAAGTAGCCTTCGACCAACTTTAGCTCCAAGAGAGTGACCTGAAGCCCACGAACACTCCCCTGGTAGGCTTCAGTGGAGAGGAAGTCAGACCCCTAGGAAGGATTACAGTACCTATGGAAGTCAGCACTTGGCCTAGAATAGTAAGGCTCAACCACGATTTCTTAGTGATCGCAACCCCTCCTCGTACAATGCCATAGTAGGTCGGTCGAACACCCATGCCCTACGAGCTATGGTCTCCACTTACTACTTGGCCATGAGGTTCCCCACGGACTTCGGAATCAGGATAGCACGAGGTGACCAGCTTGAGTCTCGCAAATGCTATGTTGCTGCCCTGAAACGGAAAGCCAAGGTGGCCGACGACCTCGAGCTGGAGCGACCTACAGATTAGTGCGAGGAGCAAGCTGCGCCCACAGAAGAGACCATCTCCATCCTAGCATCGACGGAGGACCCAACCCAGACACTTCAGATTGGCGCTTCCATCGAGGAGCCTCTGCGATCTAAACTGGTACGCTTCTTACTTGAAAACTTAGATGTTTTTGCATGGTCCATGGCAGAAATGCCCGGCATAGACTGCAGCATTATAACTCATAAGCTTAATACTGATCCTGTAGTTAGGCCCATTAGATAGAAGAAACGCAACTTAGCCCCAGAGCGATGGAGGGCAGTTGACGAGGAGGTCGGGAAGTTCCTCGCAGCCGATTTTATCAGGGAAGTCCACTACCCGAGCTGGGTGGCCAACCCTGTTCTGGTAAAAAAGGCCAACGGTAAATGTTGCATGTGCGTCAACTATACCGACCTAAACCGAGCTTGCCCAAAGGACTGCTTCCCACTCCCCAAGATAGACTGTCTGGTAGATGTGACCTCAGGGCATGAGTTGTTGAGTTTTCTAGACACCTATTTGGGCTACAACCAGATCAAGATGGACCCAGCCGATGAAGAAAAAATTGCCTTCATAACCGAGCTTGGCCAGTACTGTTACGAGGTCATGCCCTTTGGGCTAAAAAATGCCGGGGCAACCTTTCAAAGACTTGTGAATAAATTGTTTGAGCCATTGATTGACCGAAAAGTAAAATGTTATGTGGACAACATGGTCGTCAAAACCTAGTTTTCATATGATTTAATACAAGATTTGCATTCAACTTTTGAAATTCTGTATAGATTTAACGTGAAATTGAACCCGAATAAGTGTGTCTTCAGTGTCACCTCGGGTAAATTCTTGGGATACATCATTAACCAATGCGGCATTGAGGCTAATCCAGATAAAATAAAGGTCATCCTAGACATGAGACCACCCCGAAAAATGAAGGAGGTTCAGAGGCTGAATGGCCAAATAGCAGCTCTGAGTTGCTTCATGTCCAAGTCGACAGAGCACTGCCTACCTTTCTTTAAAACAATTAAAAGCAAAGGGTTTGAATAGACCAAAGATTGCCAGCTCGCATTTGATGAGATGAAAAAGTACCTCGCTAGCATACCGGTCTTAACCTAGCCCGAGGAAGGCGATATTTTAGAGGTGTACCTCTCAGCAAGTGATGAAGTGGTCAGCTCGGTATTGATAAAAGAGGTAGATCAGGTCCAACGACCTATCTACTATGTTACTAAGGTATTGCAGGGAGCAGAGACGAGATATTCGGAGATAAAGAAGTTGGCCTACGCACTAGTTATTGCAGCCTGGAAGCTTCGTTCGTACTTCCAAGCTCATACTATTGTTGTCCTCACCAACATACTCCTAAGCAAGTTTTACTCAAGCCCAAGGTCTCTGGTTGACTGACGAAGTGGGCTGTTGAGCTAGTATTACCTTCAATACAAGTTGTGAACTACTATCAAGGCCCAAGCCTTGGTAGACTTCGTAGTGAAATGCTCTTTCATCTCCGAAGTCCCCAGGGCGGTTGAGCACGAGGCCCCCAGTTCGGGCGAGCCCGAAGCTCCCATGCCGGTTGAGTTCGAGGATCGTAAGGTAGAAACCAGTGCGGCATCTCTCCTGGTTAGGCCAAGCGTGAACTGGGATGAGGAGCCCTAGATCCTTCACATAGATAGCTCCTCAAACCAGTAGGGCAATGGAGTCGAAATCGTTATGTACGACCCAAGTGGCATAAAGTTGGAGTATGCACTACGCTTCGAGTTTGCGGCATCCAACAATGAAGTGGAGTACGAGGCATTAATAGCCAAGCTAGCTCTAGCCAAATAAGTAAAAGCCAAGCATACCGTCATATGTAGTGATTCCTAGCTCATGGTCAATCAAGTCACAGGTGAATACGAAGCTCACGAACCAACTATGATCGCCTACTTAGCCAAAGTAAGAGAGGCTTTGGTCAACTTCCAGTCACACTTCATCAAGCAAATCTCGATGTCAGAGAACACTGAGGCCGACGCCCTATCCCGGTTAGCCAGCACCAGTGATAATACCATGAGAACTATGTACATAGAGAACCTGCCTCGGCCTAGCATTCTCGGGGGGGCAGAGGAGGTCGCTCATGTCGTTCAAGTATATCCGAGCTGGATTGAACCGCTTGCGAGCTTCCTGCTACACGAGACCTTCCCTACAGACCGCAATGCTGCCAGAAGGGTAGAGCGTCAGGCAGCCAAATACGTCATGATAGACAAACGGCTGTACCGAAAATCCTACACGCTCCCCTACCTACGCTACTTACGACCTTCTGAAGCCAAGCTCATGCTTCGCAACACTCATGAGGGCCTGTGCGATGGACACTTGGGGGGCAGGGCCCTCGCCCAAAAAGCGCTACGACAGAGGTACTATTGGACAACAATGAAAACATATGCTATTGAGCTCGTCAAAAAGTGTGACAAGTGCCAGAGGCATGCCAATATCCACCATCAGCCCGCTGCCGACCTCAAGTATCTCACCAGCCCGTGGCCTTTCGTACAATGGGGCATCGATATACTCGGGTCATTTCCACCAGCGACAAGCCAGACGAAGTTCTTAGTGGTAGCAGTTGATTATTTCACCAAGTGGGTAGAAGTTGAACCTCTTGTAACTATCATAGCTCGAAACGTACAGAACTTCCTTTGGAAAAATATAGTGTGCCGCTTTGGGTTACCTCAAGTACTGATTTCTAATAATGGTAAGCAGTTCGAAGACATTAAATTCCAGAACTGGTGCCAAGACATGGGAATTCGGCAGAACTTCACTTTAGTCGCACACCCTCAAGCAAATGGTCAAGCAGAAGTCATAAACAGAGCTATCATCGGCGGACTGAAGGCACGGTTAGACCGAGCTAAAGGACTATGGGCAGACGAGCTACCCAACATTCTATGGGCTTATTGGACCACAATGAAGATCGCTACAGGCGAAACCCCCTTCAACCTCACCTACGGCACCGAAGTAGTCATCCCAGTAGAGATTGAGGTTCCCTTATTACGACCAGAAGCATATGATGATAAGGAAAATGAAGACGAGCTACGTACCAACCTCGACCTACTTGACGAAATAAGGGACCTCGCATATATCAGGACCCCAACCTACCAGCAGAGAGTAGCTCGGTACTATAACGCCATGGTCAAGAAGAGGAACCTCTGCATCGGTGACCTGGTCCTTCGTAAATTTATGGTGCCTGAGCCCGGTGTTGGCAAGCTCGACCCTAATTGGGAAGGACCCTACCGAGTAAAACGAATGCTCGAGGAAGGAACATACGAGCTCAAAACCCTAGAAGGGAAACAAGTATCTCGAGCATGGAATATTGTCAACTTAAGGCAATACTACCTATAACTACTGAGTAAACCACGATTCACTCTCAGAGCCTAAGGGCCAAAATGTTAAGCTAACGTAGACCTCGGCGCGATAAGACCCGGTCGCCTTTATGGCATGGGCGAACTATTGAGTAGACCACGAGTCACTCCCTTAGGCTAAGAGCTAGAATGCCGAGCTAACGAAGACCTCGGCACTATATAAGACAACCGTTTCATCGGCAAAGGCCAAGTATTAGTACCAGAGGCGCAGGCAGCTCGGGTGTGAACCCTATGAAGCGCAGCTCGTCTCGGTACACTAGTTAAACCCGGTAAGGGAAGTACAGGTCGAGCATACGTGGTAACCACTTCGGGGTATACTATGAAACTACCTCAAGCACCAAGGAGAAGCTCGGGATAACAACTACCGAAAAACCCTACTTCGGGTATGTATCTCTAACAGTTCGAGTGATAAAATCGCTTCAACAGAAAGTAAAGAGCACACCAAACATAGCAGAAAAAGGTAAAACATTTCATTACTAATTCATATAAACAAAAAACCGGGCTTAACAGCCCGAGAAAAGTTCAACAGAAAACAAATAAAAAGCAGGGCCCAACCGCCCATGAGACTTCATTAGAAAGAGATATTTAAAACCGGGTTCAAATACCCGGGAACCACCAGAATCCATTCAGGGAAAACAAAAAATAGAAGAGCAGCAACCAGCCTCAAGGATCCACCACCTCCACATCCTCATCATCCTTCGAAGAGTCAGGCTCCTCCTCCTCCTCTAGGTCTACCGTCTTAGGATCCAGACCATTCATTGTTATGACGTCAAGGTTGAGCCCGAAAAACTTCTTCTGGACCAGCCAGTGGCAGAGCTTAAATCCAAAGCGGTAGGAGCTCAAGCCATACTCTACCTGGAGGTCATGGTACTCCTGGGAGTCCTTGAAGTCCCACACCGACTTAGCCCGCTTGGCCTCCACCATGGTGTCGAAGTTCCGAGTTCGGTCCTGAAGCATGGACTCCAAGTCTCAAACCTGCTGGCGAAGAAGCTCCCTCTCCACTGTCACCCTTGACGACTCCTCCCGGTAGCGAGCACTCTCCTCAGATAGCCGGGCGATCTGTGCCTCCTGGTCCTGGACGAGCAGTTCTTGGGCTTCGCTCCCCTTTCGAGCCTAAAGGGCTTCACCTTTGGCCCGATCGAGCTCGCCCTGGAGCTTCTGCACAGTTGACCTCTGAGCGAGAGCATTACCGGAGTCAATGTTGGTCTGGAGGGCCATGGCGTGGATGGCGGAGTTCACCTGCCAACAAAAGTTCGAGGTCAGAAAAGAAAAAGAAGAAGAAGAAGGGAAAAGAAGAAAAAGTAATCACTTACCACCATGTAGTGAGCAGAGGCTAGCCTGACGAGCTGCTTGGGGTCCATCCCTCCCCAGCTGGCGACCTCCTCGTGGGAGACCGCCCTTCGGCTCCTCCATGAAGCCACGATGAAGTTAGTGACACTCTCCCAGTTCCTGGTAGGGACCGTGGGAGAGCGAGGGAGTGGGATTGCCTAGGCGGAGGGAACTACCCTTGCGTTGGGAGCTCGCCTTCTTCAAGGCCACTTTCCATGGCAATTCCCCCGAACGAGACTAGGGGGACCTCAAGCGGTGGAAAAGCGAAGGTTGGATCAGCAGCCTCAATCTCAGCACCCTCAGAAGTGGAAGCTTGGTCAGGGCGAGGCCTCTTAGCCTTGCGCTTTTGGTTGCTGGATAGAAGGTGGTGCGCGTCAACACCAGACATGATAGCTGCCAAAAATCACAAGGTATTAGTCAAAAAAATTTTGCAAGACACTACACGACCTAAAAGGCAAGCTACCAGGGCTTAGGCCGGCCTGCACGAGCTTGTCCTCGATCAAGTAGTCCGACCAATGGAAGCTAACTGTGGCCCAAGACTGCAGTGTTTCTCAAACTTTGGGATCCAAGTCAACCCCCGAATCTTGGATGGCAGCCCTCTAGTGAGTTGGGAAGGGCCACTCTTCAATGTTGCGAACTACAAAATAGTCTCGTTTCCAAGCCAGGATCCTGTTCGCAGCTCGTATAAGAGCTTGAAGCCGTGGCAGGGTGAAAAATAGTAGGAACGCCTTTCTGGAGGTGCTCCAGGGGAAGCATTATTGATGCAAAGAATGGTGGAGAGGATGTCAAGGTTAAGGGGAAGATAGTACTCATAAAATAGAGAAATAGTCCCAACTACATTTCAGCTGGAATTGGGGTGAAGCTGGTCAACAGTGACATTGAAGTGATTCAAAACCTCCACTATCAGAGGATGCAGAGGAAGACGGAGGCCAGCGATGTGCTGCTCCTGGAAGATCACTATCTCATTAGGACCATGCTCCCAGGGATAGTTACCGGAAGGGAGACTATAGAAAAAGTCTCTGGGGAGGTTAAATTGGAGAACCAAGGTCCTAGGTCTCTCCATCGACATGGAGGAAGGACCAAAGATATTTGGCTCCCTGCCCCAAGAGGTAGAAGAAGTCTCGCCAGAAGCCTCCCGAGCTTCCGGAGCCTACCCCCAAGCTCCCCCGAGAGGATGCAGAGGAAGACGGAGGCCAGCGATGTGCTGCTCCTGGAAGATCACTATCTCATTAAGACCATGCTCCCAGGGATAGTTACCGGAAGGGAGACTATAGAAAAAGTCTCTGGGGAGGTTAAATTGGAGAACCAAGGTCCTACGTCTCTCCATCGACATGGAGGAAGGACCAAAGATATTTGGCTCCCTGCTCCGAGAGGTAGAAGAAGTCTCGCCAGAAGCCTCCCGAGCTTCTGGAGCCTGCCCCCAAGCTCCCCCTGAGCTCGAAGGGGCATCATCTTGGTCATCACCCTGGGGAAAGACGTGGTACGGATACCCAGGCATACTAACAAAATGATAAGACTCACCAGGGAAGAGATGAACAGAAAAGATGGTGTGAACAGAAGAAGAGCTCGGGCAACTAGATGAAGATGTGACCTCAGAATCCGAAAGCAAGGCAAGTTAGCGTAAAAGAAATGAGGCTTGGGGCCCTCCTATTTATAGCCATTGTGCCCTCAAACCGATGGCTCAGATTAAGACGGATCTGACGGTTCACAGTCAAGCTGACTGCACGCCTCCTGAAGTTGAAATGTGACTGGCTGCACATTTCCCATGATTAAGGTAATGATGGTTGCACGTCTTCCGGAATTGAGAGCCACTTCAGCACGTTTTTTGGCATCCAAATGGTCCAGAGTCCCCCTGACTTCTGCGCGCGTATTTAATGCGATCAGTCAACCAAGTTTGAATTTTGGGTCAAATCCACCTGTCACACTCCATGAACTCCTCGCACCAGAATAGAACCCTTGGCCCAAGGAGTGGGGGGCAATTGATGGAGGTCGATTTGACTCGACCCCTTGAGAAGGTGACCCGTGGACATGACTCAACACAAGTAACAGCTCAGCACAACAGCCTGGTTGCGACTAAGTAACGAGTTCACAGAACAGATCGCTACATTACAACTCGCCACAAGATGAGATCGCTATAGCACGAGCTCGAGGACCCCCGACGTATCGAAAGGGAATGCTCCAAGACAAGTTTATCTCAGCTCACGAGCTATAATAACCAGCTTGCTCCGATACTTAGGCAGGAAAACTACCCCAAAGACAACCTCAAGAGAAATCGCCTCGAAGTGCCCCTTGGAGCTCGCTACAAGGAAGTTCGCTACGGAATAGCTTGCTACAAGGCAGCTTGCCATTAAGCGACGTAACGCTTTCAAGAAGCTTCTATCTAACAAGACCGTACTCGTCAGACTGCACCACGTCTCCTGACTAATGACACAGTCCCTACTAGCCCAACAGACTACACCCACGTCTCTCGACAGGTGGTGGCGTGTCTATCTTCCTGGGACGTGTCAATCATCTGATTGGGTAGTAATCTGCAGCGGTTACATGCACAGCCCTGGCAAATAATGGCTGCGACAGAGGTTCAATGGAGGTTACGCTCAATTTGACAAGAACGCCCATATTTAAGAGCCCCATAGTCAAAGGGGAAGGGGTATCTTGAACATACCATGATCTAATCTCAAGAAAACCTCGAACTATCATTGATCTAGCGCTACCTGCACTCTTTACTGCTCACAGAAGCATTCTAACTTAAGCATCGGAGTATTCCCATCGGGCAAGTCCCCCGGGAATCCTTCACCGTCTTCTTCTCAGGTACAGTCCGTTACAGCTAGGAGCCATTCGACCACCAGCTAGGAGTGCCTGGATCGCTCATCATATTGATTGCTAGCATATTAGAAAGACTACTATTGAACGGCCAAATTTGAACTCCAGAACAATTGTATCATATTAAGTATATGGTAAGGTACCTTGACTAGGTAAAGGTATACACTAAGTGCAAGTATACATGACCAGAGTGACCTCTCCAATCCATGGCACATGCCTCTTTGTACTCTTTCCGGTATAAACTTCTAGTCTTCCTGCCACCCCTAGTGTTCAACAATGACTTGTTCTCTTCTAACAAAAAATTGAAGCAGAAACTTGTAGAGAAACAATAATTTTAAAAGAGTTTTTTAATTTGTAACAGAGTTTACCTTTCATACTAAAAAAATTGTAAATGGTTCTTGCTGGTGCTATGGTGACATAAAAGATGATAATTTGTGTCTTATGGATTTGTTATTAGAACTGATCAAAGTGTTTTATGTGCTACAGGTGCTAGTTATTGCAGAATATCTCAAGGTTCTACTTAAGCAAAGCTGAAGGTGATATGGGTCGGTCCTCTTTTTGTGAAAGAAAAGGGATGTTTAAGATTAATTTGATGGTGACAAATGTATGGGAATTTATCTCTTACCAAAGATGACCTATAAGTATACACTTCATTCCATATGCATTAGTTATTAAATTGGATGGATTTTATGCTAAGAGAATGGCCTATAGACAAGTTAACAATTATTGTAGAACCATTGACTTATGTATTTTTTCCAATTTATATTTGAAATTTTCATGTATATTAATGTAAAATTTTAATTTTTATTTCATTTTGCGTTCTAAGTTGAACTGTAAGGAGTAACAATCATGGATGAAGAGATTTATGATTGATATTTTTCATTCTTCTTGTGGGTTATTATATGTAATTAGATAATTGTCATTTGTGATATATTTTTTACACATTGATGTATGGAAATTATATTTTCATGTACTTTTAGTTTTAATTAATATATTAAAATTTTATAGAAACTTATTTATAAATTTGATATGATGCAAAATAAAACAGGTGATCTCTCATACATGTTACAGGTTGGACAAGTCAAAATCTTGTAATCATAAAAGACTTAACTATAAATAACCAAAATCAAATATATTGATAAACAAACCCATCATTATAAAGGCTTAAAATTTGATGTAGTGATGGACAAAAGTGTTATTATAGAGATAAAACTATCACTAGAGGAATTTGAAACCCAATATAGTGACAGAAAACCATCACTATAAATGTTCAGATCTAATAGGGACGAATAAAATTTACTTTAAATATTTAAAATTAAATATAGTAACAGTTAAAATGGTCACTATAGGTACTTACAAATTAATATAGTGATAGACAAAACCGTCACTATAATTATATATAATGACTGTTTTGTATTGTCTATCACTATAGCAAGACTCTATAGTGACAAATGTACTTGTCATTTTAGGCTTAAATTAGTAACGAAATTTGAATTCTGCCAATGTAGATATTATTTATAGTGACGGTTATATATTGTTTGTTACTATAATAAGATTTTACAGTGACGAACATAACCGTCACTAAAAACCTAATTTTAGCAACGGATTTTGAAATCCGTCACTATAGGCTATAGTGATGCCACTTGTGGTGACAGATGACATTTCATCATTTATTTGTCATTATAGATCCTATAGTGACGGATTTTAAGTCTATACTAACGGATTTTGTTTGCCACCATAACCCTTTTTTTCTTGTAGTGTGTAGTGATCCGTGGGGCCAAGCTACCTTCCGCCTTGTGTAGCTCCTCTTACTTTACCAAAGAAAAAAAAAGATTCAATATGTACATAGTTATGGTGACCATATGCTACGTCCTGAGTTAAGATTATATATCCAATACTTGTTTTACCACTAAGTGGCATAAATGAGAACCACAAAGATTAGGAATTGATCAATTGATGTTTCCCCATCTATGCTACGTGTGTAGGATTGCTAATTAAGTTGTTTATATAAAACTAGGAAATTTGAGATAGAATCTTCTGAGGATCTGGTTTAGCACTATGATATATAATGTCATTTATGGCTTCCCAAATTAATCTCAATATTATCATGAGAGTGTCCCAATAATGATGTTGTGTTTCTTTTGGCAGCTTATCAATTTTAGTATTCATCGACTGCCTAATTGTATGAATGAATGGGCCTTGAATTATATTCTTAGGATTTATATCTATTTGTGCCTAAAGCCATATTACTCTAGTAAATGGACAATTGAAAAAAAAAGTGAGTGCTTGACACTTGTGCCTCCTTACAAAAAACACATGTAAGTGGATTGTTCTTCTTGAGATACAATTGCTTCTCAAATACTATGGTTCCTTCCCAACAAGCCTTCCACATAAATAGTTGGAAGGAAAATGGCACTTTATTCTTCCATACTAGTGAAATTGATGTTATGGTGGCAAATTCTGATTGAAGGAATTTGTACATTGCTTTGGTTGTGAACTTGGCATTTGAGTTGTGCTTTAACAATAAGAAGCATATGCATGTAATGAACTACAAAGATTAATCTAGACTACATGTTGAATTTGATTTGTAGGTAAGAGTTGTTGAAATAAAGACATATTCCAAGAAATCTATAACTAGTAAATCCGTTACTTGTAAATTATTCTCCTGCCTAGATAAAGGACCCTCATTGTTGGTACACCATCCACAAGCATAGGCACCCAAGGATCTTGAAATGCATACACATACTTCCCATCTTTAATTGCCTATCAACAACCCATCTTGAGCTTGTTAACTATGGGCATGTTTGGTGCATCTTTCTGTGCAGTCTTTCGACTGTTTACAAGCCAGGCAAACCGATTTTCGGTCTATTCCTATTTGGTTCACGAAAGATCTAGCCATTAAAAGCTGGAGCACCAAAAAGATGCGAGAAGCCCATTTTGGGCTGATTTCGGGAAGCTCATGATGTGTGCACAATTTACATATAAATTCTGGTGTTTATGCAAGGTTTTGATGCTGATTTGTGTGAGTTCTTACCCCAATTGAGCTTGATTTCAGGAAATTTTCAAAGGGGACAAGTCTAAGGAAAAAGAGAATAAAACCATGCTAAAGGAGGCCAAATTGAAGGTGATACAACCCAACTGGGAACAAGGCCCAGCCGAAAGGTTAAAGGAGAGATATTCGGCCCTTAAAGCCTATGTAGCACTCTTTGGGAGAGGCCAAAGAGAGAGCCCAGCCGCAACCTTCCAAGGGAACCTATTCAGCCCAGCAAAGAGGAGGCCCATTTGCAACTCAAGAACAGCCCAATTTGCAGCTAAAGGAGGCTAAGGGCGGTAGCTTCTAGAGGATTCAAGAGAGGCTAACACCAACAACTTCTAGAAGTTTCAACAAAGGCTAGGGGCTGCAACTTCTAGAAAGATCAAGAGAGCTAAGGGCAACAATTTTTAGAAGGTTCAAGAGAGGCTAAAAGTGCCAAACTTTCTAGATGGGAAAACTTTCTAGATGAGAGAAAGGGGCTGAAGAGAAGGCTATAAAAGGAGAAGAGGAAGAGGGGAAAATGGGTCAAAAACCTTTTGGGCGAATTCCTTTTGGGAAAGAGAAAGATAGGTGCAAGAGAGGAGAAGAGAGGAGAAGATTCAAGAATATTCAAGAGAATAAGAAGCTGATTTCGAATTTGGAGAATAATCCATTGAAGGAGATCAATCTAGGTTATCTTTTTCCTTGATTTCTATACAAGTGGTAATCGAATTCAGCTAGGGCTTTCATGTTTATTTTCTCCATTAATTCAATTTTTCTTGCTGTAATTGAATGATGTTTTATGTAAATTCAGATCTGTAATTAGTTCTCTAGGGTTATTCAAATGAATTAGATTCAATTTTGATGTTTCTTGATTACAAATTCAATTGTATAACTGTTAGCCAAGCTGCTATCTTGTAATCTCATATCTGAAATTTCAGTTCATGCAATTGTGATATCCAAACTGCTATTCTGTAATCTCAAATTTGTAATTTTAAATCATGAACTTGTAATATCTGAATTGCTTGAGAGAGAATTCAGGTAACTTTAACTCAGTTTGGCTGATTTGTTCACTGGAAATCCTAGAGTGCTTGAGAAAGACTCTAAGATTTCAGATCTACTAATCAAGAACCGAATTGAGTGCAGGGTTGGAAATAACTTGCACAATTCGGCTGATGATCATTCAAATCTGAAATGACGCCCTAGAATTTCTAGATCTTAATGCATGCATGGGGATTAGATTCTTGCTAGAGATATAAGAATCACCACTCATGCATGGAATGAACATGCGCTTGAGAGAGGTTGTTCATTGCCTTGGGGTTTCACCAAACCAAGGTTGAATCCTAATCTAATCGAATGACCTAGAGATCTAATTGTTGAATCAATTATATACATAGTTAGTTTGTCTTCTCAATTTTCTTTGAAGGTGTTTGATCAAATTTGTCAGAGCTAGTTTTGTAGTTAGGATTTCAGATTTGAATTATATTTAAATTTCGATTAATCAAATAAGAGTTGGCTGATGTACTACTAATAGTTGCTACATAAGTTCTCGTGGGAACGATACTCTATTCATCACTCTATTACGTGTGTGGCTAGTGCACTTGTTAGTGTAAAAAAATACGCATCAGCTCCAAATGAAGCTTTTCGCATCTTTTGTGTTTTATTCTTGACTATCAAAGCTCAATGCATCTTTTGACTGCTAAAGCTACCAGAAGATCTTCTCAAAAGACTTGCCAAACTGGCCATATCTTTTTAGCCTAACTCCACTACTTTGACTGGTTTGCTTTTAAGGCCACTAAGTTGATGCAGTTGTTTGGGTAATATGTCTACTTAATTTATTCTACTCAAAATGCTTTTGAATGGCTCATTAAATGCCACACGTTTGCTAAATAAAGCCAAATTAAATTCTCTACTCTTGAAACCTAGACTCCCAACTTGTTTAGGTTTACACAATTTGTCCCATGATATTAGTTGGACCTCTCTTCTTTAATGATCATGCTTTCACCAAAAACTTCTATTTATAACATCAATTTCTTTGGTCACTCTTGATGGAATGATGGATACTCCCATTATAAAGGATGGTATGGCTTGCTATATAGCTTGAACTAGAGTAGTCCTGGCTGCTCGGGAAAGAAGTTTTGCTTTCCAACTTGTTAGTATTTCCTGTACTTTTTGGATAATCTCCCTATAGTCAGCCTTCAATCTTCTATCCATGCAGAGTAGGACACCTAAATACTTTGATCTAGGATGCATCTTGTCAATCTTCAATAATTTTGAGATAATCTTTTGGTGTCTTGAATGTAGGTTTTTGCTAAACACGAGCCTAGATTTGTGGTGATTTTCAAAATTTCTTAGCATTCTTAAATCTGCCATAAAAAAAAAAAAAAAAAAAAAAAGAATACAGCCATCTACAAACAATTGACTCATCTTCATTGTACCTCTTCCAAAATTTACCCCTTGAATTTCATTATTTGCTTCTGCTTTATAAAGCATTTGAGAGAGTACCTCCATGGCAAGAATGAACAAATAAGGTGACAAGGAGTCTCTTGTCTTAGCCCCCTCTTAATCTTAAATTGATCTCCTACCTCACCATTTATTTTCAGAAGAAGCTATGAATTGATTGATTAAATTTCTCCATTTCTTTAGAAAATTCATTCTACATAGCACCTCATTAGTAAATTGCCAGCCCATACAATCATATGCTTTAAACATATTCAATTTAAAGGCAATATAGTGTATGCCCTTTGATGTTGGAGTCGATGAGCTACTTATTGGGCTAATACCACATTATCTAATATTTTCCTCCCTTTAACAAATCCATCTTGATTTGTTACAAAGACCGGTAGGCTGGTAGTTGTAAATCTCATCACCAACCATTTGGCAATAATTTTATAGCAAACATTACAAAGACCGGTAGGCTGGTATTGATACGGACCTTTAGAAACTTTTGCCCTTAGGAATAAAGATAATGTTAGTGCAATTCACTTGTTTGAGCAAAGACTCTGATTCTAAATGTCCGAGATCTGATCTAACATCAGATCTAATTATCTCAAATTCAAATCATATTAGGATTTTATCATCTACATCTACATCCGATTAATAATTGGATCAGATCATATGCAAATTTAACCCTATTTGATCTAATTAATATTTAAATTCGATTATATTTGCAATATATTGATTTTAATGTATAAATTTTATATAATTATATATAAATATAATTTTATATATTATACTATATATAATAAATTTAGTATTTAATATTAATATTTATTTATTATATATAAGTTAAAGAGTAATTGTTTTTTAGGGGGTGTTCTTTTTTTGGGATTTTGGGAGCGGGGAAAGTTGGTCAATGGGATTGTGGTTCCTATTCACCAAGAATCTCATGTTCATTTTTCAGATTTATGTAGGGACTAGGGAAAGTTTATTTTCTTGGATATACCCCCATCTCCTAGGTGGGGTAAATAACTTTCCCAACTAGGGGAAATTTGTTAGCACTTAAAGGGGAAATTTGCCACCTTTAATAATTGATTTTTATGGCTAAAATGGTCATTACATTGTTTACCTAAAATAAAAGAATACGGGTAAATGCACTTACCTGGGTAAGTGTTTCCCTGGAAAAACTTACCCAGGTAAGTAACTTACCGAAAAGCGAACGGGGCCTTAAGTTTTTCTTTATTTTTATAAAATAAAGTGGAGTCAAATTAAATCTGAATCTAATCTAAGTCTGATAGATTCAAATCCAATTCAGGATCTTCAAAACCCAAGGGGGCTGAATTTGGAACCAAAGTTTGAATCAAGGGTCTTAAATGGAAGCAATGGAAACAACATTTCCACATGAAAGGGTGTAAGAGGAAATCATTAGGGAAATGGTGACCAACTTTGCCAAGGGAGCATTGTAGGTTGAATACTTGGTCAAGTGGAGAGTCTTGTCTGAATCTAAGGCTACATATGTGCAGGTGGAAACATTAAGGCCATGTTTGGTTCAATTCTCATTCTTTCTCATTCTTACCTAAGATGAAATTCTAAAATTGAAAAGAATGTGTAAAAATAGGCAGAATGAGAAAATATTGCTATGAACCAAACGCTTGTCTCTTAAAACTAAATTCTTTTTTGACTAACAAGTGTCCTATGTTACTCATTTTCATTCTTCAAAAAAAAAAAGTGTCGATATTCACAAACTGTCAGCCTAGGTCTCCAATAGTCAATGTTTACCAATTGGCATAGATGTTTTGTAAAAGTACTTTCGTAAAAGTGCTTTGATAAAACTACTTTCATAAAAGTGCTTTCCTAAAATTGCTTTTGTAAAAGTACTTTTGTGAAAGTACTTTCGCAAAAAGTGCTTTTGTAAAAGTACTTCCATAAAAGTGCTTTTATAAGTGTTTTCGTAAAAGCGTTTTCGTAAAAGTATTACATAAAAGTGTTATTATAAAAGTACTTCCGTAAAAGTGATTTTACAAAAGTGCTTTCATAAAAGTACTTCCATAAAAGTGCTTTCATATAAAAGTAGTTTTATAAATTTGAATATAAAAAGTATCTTAAATTTTTATATATTTTATAAATTATCAATTATTATTTTAATTTATATTAAATAAAAATACATTTTTGTTTAAAAGATAAAGATATTGTTTATAAAATATTCAAGTATATAATATTAGATTGAACTTATCATAATCACAAAGCTACATTTATATCAAAAAATAATTTTTTATTTCAGAAAAAAATGTATATAGATATAAAAGTATTAATAATGGAATAATTATTTTATTAATTAAAAATTATGAATTTACGTTTTGATAGAAATTTTAACATATCTTGTATATTTAAAGTTAATATTATATATTTTTATAAATTATTAATATTTAGTTGACTTTTTTGTTAATATTAAAAAGTAAAATATAATATAATTGATATAATATTTAAAATACAATAGTTGCTTGTGTTTTGTGTCTTGGATTCTTGATCGATTCATTGTTAATAAAATTGTATAATATCCATCTTGATATTAATTTTAATATATTTGTTCATATATATTATATATCTATACTATATATAAAAGTGTGAATGCAAAGTGAGTTTTTTTGGACTAAAATTACCCTTTATTTCTTTGTTTGATGAAGGGTATAAAAGTTATTTTATTACAACTTTAATGGCTAATAAAATGCTCATATTTGTTATTTAGTCATTCTCTAATTGTAAGGGTTGAAAATGTAACTTCAATTATTACCTTCTACCTTATTTAATCCCCTCTCATTAAGTTTTATAGTATAACTACAAGAAAAATGACTTTCCCTAAAACTATCGCTACAAGTTTGGCGCATGTTTTTTAGGGGCAGTTGTGGGCTTCTTTAGATTGCCGCTAAAAGTATTTTTCTTCAAATAAGCTTTTTTTTCTAATTTTCTTCAAATAACCTATTTTCTCTATATTCAATTAAACTAAATTGGTTATTTTCTCTGATCAAATAACCAATTAATCGGAGACATTATCAGAATTATGTAGTGATGAAGCACAATGAGAAAACCAATGGAATCATGGGCACATGTGAAGATCAGAATTGCAGAATGACAACAAGGCTTAATAAGCCATTCAATCCCGAAAGATGGTATTTTGGGTACTAATATCATCACTGGCAACGCCATTTCACCAACAAAGATTACTAGAGTGTCAGAAACAAGACTAGTTCCGCTGCTTCCCTTAGTCTTAACGGTGGTTAGCATTCAGGGAACTGAGCTTTAACACATTAAGAGAGAGGCCATAGAGGCTCAACTCTGCTTCTATGTGTTGTTTATCAACATACTGAGTTAAATTCGATTGGAAACTGTTATCCATGTTCTCCATTTTCTGCTTTTTGGTTGATGGAAGTGGTTCTTCTTTTAGCTATGCCATCTAAGAAGAATGCAAGTCACAGCACGTCAGAGATGAGGAAAAGGAGTCTAAGCTCTAAAGCCTAGAATAATAGATAGGGAATGATGATCTAGAAACAGTGTTGCAGACAAGAATGGCTTCCCATGGGCATAATATCAAGAGTAGGTGGTTCAATATCAACAATTGAATGAATTTCACTTGAGAGATCAACTTCCTCGGTTGGGACCTACCCCATTCGAAACCCCAATTACCATCACAACCTCAATCTCACCGATTTTGATAACCTCTTCAATCACTTCAAAACACTCTTATCCTCGTCAAATATCCAAGGCATGAACCCTAATCAATCCATGGAGAAAGCTTCCAATAACAACAAGAGTAGTAAATTCCTCAGTTTCTCTTCCAATATCATCTTCGTTTGTCACCAAAATTAAAACCCAAACCTAGATCCTAGATGGCTAAATCCAGCAACAAAAGGAAATCTAAAGACCTAGGCACCGATGAAAAACCTATCAAATTCTCTTCCATCATTTGGAAGTTTTTTATTATAGTATTTTCTTCCCTAACCATCTTGGCGGCATTGCCATTCACATCCCCTTCCACCTCTCCTTCGTCTAGGATGTTTCCACCACAAACCCTCATCTTCCTTATGATCCAATTCTCTCTCTCTCTCTATAAAATAAAAAAAATATGGTAGAGATTTGTATAGCAAGCTATGGTCTTCACTGAACTATTAAACAACCAATCAAAATGAAATGTTAGATCGAATACAAACCTGCACCGGATCCTAGGTTGAAGATTTAGATGTGGTTGTCATCACCAGTTGGTATCGTCCAAGGAGAACATAAAGAAAACGAAATGTGAGATTGAAGAGAGAGAGAGATTTACCAGTGGGTAGATATCGTGCAGTGGTTCAGTCGACACAGTGGCGTGAAGTTATAGAGAGAGACAAAGAGGGCAGTAACAGGAAGAAAATGTGTAGAGGAAGAGGCACGAGGAAGAAAATCATTGTTCAATCACAACTCTTTTTTAGCAATAGTCACTTGGGTCTTTAGTGGCAATTTTAATTGACTAACGCTAAATATCAATATTTCTAGCGGCAATCAACAAATAGCTAGGTCTGAAATTAGGTAGAAATATATTTTCTTGTAGTATATTAGCTCTCATTTTCTCTTATTAAATCTTATATTTAAGTTATTTTTCACTAATAAATGTTAGCAATTAGATCTATGTCAATATTTTTAACAATACAAATCCATATATTTTAAAACTGACTCAAAAACAAAACCATTCTTTATCCAAGAGGTGATTGATCAATTCAACCATCCGAATCAAATAATCAACCTATGAAGACATAGTGAGGTAATAAAATTTTTAAATTAGAAATAAACATAGAAAATTATAAAAATATAGTAAAAAGTCAAACACATTTATGATATTTTTATTAATCAAATTAAAAAAATAAGTTTAATAAACAAGAATTATTTTTATTGATAATGAAAATGAAATAGATAATTTAGAACTAATCAAAATTGACATTATTTTATTGTTTGGAAAAGATAAATAGTTTAACTTTTGGATCAAATGTATTAACATTTAATGTCATAAATACATAATGAAAATTAATAAAATGTAAAAAACAAAAAAAAATACATAAATTTTTAAAGAAAACATTTAGGCATATGTATAATATCATATATTTATCATATTAAACAAAAAGTAAGTATGACATATCAAAATTATTTTTACACACTGAAATACAAAAGAACTAAAGAATAAATTGAAAACGTCTATAATTCTATATCTACACTATTATTAAAAATATGAATAAAATTTTGGAAGTTTATTTTGACTGAGATACTCATTTTTTAATTTAGTCCATATTTAATAGGTTTAAATTGCAAATTGAACCACTACTTTTCACCTCATTCACTTCTCTCTATTTAAATCTTATATTTTTTTATAAATGAACAAAAGTAGATACACAAAAAGGATAAAACATTATAAAAAGAATAGTTTGGCTAAGCATGTAGGCTTGTCAATGATATTTGAAACTTCATAACTCCATCCCATTATCACATATTGGGATGAGATGTTTGGCGTTTTAAAATTTGCAATCTCATCTAATTAATAATAAAAACAAAAAATATAAAAAAAAAAAGAAAAAAACACAATTTATAGAAAAAAATTGGATACATTATTACTATCATTATTATCATCTAGAATTGCCACATGCAAAGCACATGCACACTTTATATATATATATATATATATATAGAAAGATAGATAGATAGATAGAATTGCCACTTGCAAAGTACATCCTCTTCACAAAACAATGAAGAGGATGTACTAGAATATAAAAAATGAAATGCAAATAATAAAACACAAAGACACCAAAGATTTACAGAGGTTTGACTCTTCCAACCTACACCCACTTCAAGCACACCTCTTGAGAGCTTTCCACTAAACCAATTAGACTTCATGGTGCCAATAAAGCCTTTATAATAGTTGGACTTTTGGGTGCCAATAAGACCTTTTACAACCACCGGATAGATTTTACAAGTGTTATCCAAACCGTACAATGTTTAATATCTCAGAACACCCAACAATTGCCCAGCTAGAAACCCTCTAGTTGTCAACCTCAAGAAGAATATCAATAAAGAGAACAAATAGCAATCATAATGCCTCAATAAGACCGATATGCAAATGTAAAGGAAACTCCTTAGACACAATGTGCACAAGAATGCTTGGGCTAAAACTCTCAAGAGAGCTACATTTCTTAATGAGAAAAACAACTATAGCTTGAATCACTCTTCTCTTTTCTCATTAAGTGAGGTTTCAAATTGTTTGAGACTAATCAAACTTCTAATGGAAAGGATTAAAAAAAAATCAAGAGGTTTCAAACATTACTAGAAGAGCAAAGAGTCATTATAGCTCAAAACAATAAAGAAAGAAAGCATGTCAAGAGATTTATTGTGCATATATAGTAGTCAACTATTTAGCTCTACAAGTTGATTGCCTAAGTTTCTTGACTTTTTTTTTGTCTCAAGTTGTCTATTATTAGTAGTAAGTAGTTGACTACTTAGGCTCTTCTTGTTGGGGAAGTTACACTATAGTAGCAAAAGTGAGTGTAAAATCAATCCCAAGACAGCAAGAACCTTTCCCCCAAGTTTGTGTGTCAAAATGGGTTTGCCAACAACAATAATAACAAGTAATAATTCACCCAAGTAACAGAAAAATATATAACAATCACCACACAATAGCACACCAGAATTTTTACATGAAAAACCTCAAAATCGGGGAAAAACCATGGGACCTATGGTCCGTAAAAGTCTTCCACTAATTCAGAAATTAATGAGTACAATAGTCTTCTCTAGTTGCATATAGAGGCTTACAAATATCAAGGAAATAATCCATGGCTCACAATAACAACATTAACATCACCAAATGCAAGGTGGATACAACACAAATGGAGGTTTAGATCTCACCAAGTTGTTGTAAATCTGAACTGAGAAGTAGAGAAAGGAAGAATCACCAAATCTGAACTGGAGTGTGATTCTTAACTCTGTCACTTAATATCATCAAGAACGGGCTTGAAACACCTCCGAGCTTGGCCTTGAATGGAGTAGAAAAATCAAATCACTTCTTCTCTTCTTCACAAACTAGAAAAAAAACCTTGGTTCTGTGTTTTCATTTTCTCTCTTGTTTTCTCAGTTCAATGGTTATGAACGTATGTCACAAAAAAAAAAAAAAAAAAAAAAAAAAAGAATAAGTGGAAGCCTTTTTTTTGGCTTCCACTAAGCGGCTCCTTTTGGGAGCAAATAAAGGTGGGGTGGGCCCCTCATAAGGGTTGGACCCACACCCAACAATTCTCTCCTTCAGCTCATATGGGGGCTTCACCAAGCCCGCAGCTTCTTTGCATAATTCAAATTTGTCTCTAGGTAAGGACATTGTTTAACATGTATGCACCATTATCATTAGTATAAATCTTCTTAATGTTCAACAACTTCATATCCAACACACCCCAAATCCAATGGTACCTTACATCAATTTGTTTGGATCTTGAGTGGAAAGTTGGATTTTTAGAGAGATGGATAGCACTTTGACTGTCACAATAGAGAGCATATCTTTCTTGCTTCATGCCCAATTCTTGTAAGAAATTCTTCAGCCATAGGATCTCCTTACAAACTTCTGTGGCTACAATATATTCAGCCTCTGTGGTGGACAAAGCAACACACTTCTAAAGTTTGGATTGCCATGAAATTGCTCCCCCTGTAAATGTCATTAAGTATACCAAAGTGGACTTTCGGGAATCAACATCACCAGCCATGTCTACATCAGTGTACCCATCCAACATGACTTTACCATTCCCAAAGCATAAGCGTATCTAAGAAGTACCTCTGAGAAACCTAAATATCCATTTTATTGATGTCCAATGTTCTTTGCCAGGGTTAGAGGGAAACCGACTAACTATACCAAAAGCATGAGAAATGTCTGGCCTCGTGCACACCATAGCATACATTAAACTGCCAACTGCCAAAGCATAAGGCACTTTCTTAATTTCATCTTTGTCTTTCTCACTTGTAGGACATTGTTTAGTGTTGAGCTTGAAATGACCTGCAAGTGGAGTAGTCACATGTTTTGCATTTCTCATGTTGAACTCTCAAGAACCTTCTCAATATATTTTTCTTGAGATAACCATAACTTCCCATTCTGTCTATTTTGAGAGATCTTCATACCGAGAATCTGTCTAGCCAGTCCCAAGTCCTTCATTGCAAAAGACTTGCTAAGCTCCTTTTTCAACCTGTCAATCATGTTAGAAGCATGCCCAACTATCAACATATCATCAACATAAAGCAAAAGAATAATGAAATCACCATCAGTAAATTTCTTTACAAATACACAATGATATGAAGTAGTCCTACTGTACCCATGATCAACCATGAAGGAGTTAAATTTGTTGTACCACTGTCTTGGTGCTTATTTCAACCCACTTTTCTTTAACCTGCACACCAGATGTTCTTTCCCTTTTTTTTTGAATCCCTCTGGTTTCTCTATATAGATTTCTTCTTCCAAATCACCATGAACGAAGGCAATCTTCACATCAAGTTGTTCAACTTTCAAATTTAGTCTTGCAGCTAGTCGAAGCACAACTCGAATAGAAGATATTTTCACCACATGAGAGAATATTTTTTCAAAGTCGACACCCTTTTTTTGACTGAAACCCTTCACAACCAGCTTTGCCTTGTATATTAGTTGTAAGCCACTCTCATCAGATTTCAATTTATAAACCCATTTGTTTTTTAGTGCCCTTTTCCCCTTTGGTAATTTCACCAAATCATAGGTGTGATTCTCATGCAAAGATTTTAATTCCTCTTGCATTGCTTTTAGCCACTCATCTTTCTTGTTATGTGACATAGCCTCTTGATAAGTCTCTGGCTCTCCCCCATCTGTCAATATCACATATTCATGTGGAGGATACCTAGTGGAAGGTCTTCTCTCTCTAGTTGATCTTCTAAGTTGAACTTGTGGTAAAGGAACTGGAGGTACCTGTTCATTCTGTACTTCCTCTATATTCACATTTACAGGAGTTTCATCACTAACTGTATCATTCTGTTCATTTGGTACAGTTCTCCCGTAATCACCATCAACTGTAGGTGGGAAAACCGGATTCAAGTTAATTGGAACATCAACAAAGAATTTTGGCTTCTCAATTTTCTCTATATCTTCAATTGTTTGCTCCTCAAGAAATACAACATCTCTGCTTCTAATCACTTTCTTGTCTATTGGATCTCATAACCTGTACCCAAACTCTTCGTGCCCATAGCCTAAGAAGATGCACTATTTAGCCTTGTCATCAAGCTTGGATCTTTCATCTCTATGAATATTAATAAATGCCCTACATCTAAACACTTTCAAATGACTGTATTATATGGCTTTCCCTGTCCAAACTCTTTTAGGAGTATCTCCATTCAAAGGAACTAAAAGAGAAAGGTTGACGAGGTTAACTACAATTCTCATAGCCTCACCCCAAAAGGATTTAGGTAACTTAGCATAAGAAAGCATGCATCTGTTTCTGTCAGTAATTGTTCTGTTCATTCTCTCTACTACTTCATTGTGTTGAGGAGTCATAGGAATACTTTTCTCAAATCTCATACCATGGATCATATAATATTCTTCAAAAGGACTCCTATATTCACCACCATTATCAGCTCGGATGCACTTCAACTTATTCTCTGTTTCTCTCTCAACCTTGGCATAAAAATACTTGAAAACATCCAACACCTGATCCTTAGGTTTCAAGGCAAATGTCCACACTTTTCTGGAGTGGTCATGAATAAATGTCACAAAACATAATGCACCACTAAGAGATCTATCTTTCATGTAACAAACATCAGTGTGAACTAAATCTAAAACATGAGGCTTTCTAGATGGAGGAAATTTATGAAATGCAACTCTACTATGTTTGTCAGCTAGCAATGTACACATGTTTCAAGAGGAATACATTTCACATCAGGAAGAAGATTTTCTCTGAAAAGTATTTGAAGCCCTTTTTCACTCAAATATCCAAGCCTCCAGTGCTAAAGCTCAATGGATGAATCATGAACTGCATTCACCTCTCCTTTGCTCAACCTTACTTGCATCACATAAAGGGTTGTGCTTCTTTCCCTTTGCCACAATGAGTGAACCCCGACTGAGCTTCCATTTTCCATCACTAAAGGTGTTTGCATAACCTTCATCATCTAACCTGTTAGTGGAAATTAGATTTATGCGAATATCAGGAATATGTCTAACATTTTTCAAAAATAATTTGCAACCAGTATTGCTATCTAGACAAATGTGTCCCATGCCAATAATCTTGGATGCACCAGCATTCCCCATACGAACATGTCCAAAATCACCTATAGTGTAAGTTGTAAAAAATTCACCATGGGGAATAATATGAAAAAAAGCACCCGAATCTATGACCCAACCACTGTCTAGGCATGCAGAGTTGACATAATTATCATTACAAACAATAACAACATCACCCTCGACTGCAACATCTGTAGTATATTTTTTTTCTTTCTTGCCTTCACCTTTCCCTTTGGCTTGTTCTCTTTTCCAGACTCTGCATTCATTTTTGTAATATCCCAGTTTATTACAGTAATGACATTATATTCTTCTTGGATTTGGACCTTCCTCTGGATTTAACATATTTGTTACAGGGACCTCTGCTCTTACTTCTTCCCAGTCTTTCTTTATTTTCTATCACAAGAGCTTGAGATTCTAAGTAAGTCCCTTGTTCTTTCCTCCTAGACTCTTCATTCAACAAAGCATCTTTGACTGTGTCAATGGTTAATATACCATTAGGGGTTGAATTATTGACCGAAACCACCAAGGTTTCCCAACTAACAGGCAAGGAACTAAATAACAACAAGGCCTGCACTTCATCATCCAGATTCAATTTCATAGTAGTCAATTGATTTATCAAAGCTTGAAAATCACTCAAATGTTCAGACATATTAGTCCCATCTTTATATCTCAAGTGTGCAAATTTTCTAGTCAAGACAACCTTGTTTAAACATGTTTTCCTTTCACACATAGACTCTAATTTTTTCCATAAAACATCAGCCCTATTTTCTTGTGCAACATGGTGAAAAATACTATGGTCGATCCATTGTCGGATTTGGCCTACTATGGGTAGGTACAAATCTTGACTTGTCTTGTCACTTGGCTTTGCTTTGCTTGGCTTTGCTTTACTTGGCTTTGCTTGGCCTACTATGAAAAATACCGTGCAACATGATTCCTCATTCATCACTTGACTTGTCACTTGGCTTTGCTTCATCACCTCTTATGGGTAGGTACAAATCTTTCCAATAAAGAATGTCCTCAATTCTGAGTTTCCAAATGGTATAATTCGATGAAGTCAATTTTATCATAATACCCAATGATTCCTCCATTTGTATCAACACAAACAATTAATTTTAGCCAACTTAGCTTTGACACCACCGTTGGGGAAATTACACTATAATAGCAAAAATGACTGTAAAACCAATCCCAGGACAACAAGAACCATTCCCCTAAGTTTGTGTGTCAATATGGGTTTGCCAACAACAATAATAACAAGTAAACAATTCAGCCAAGTAACAGAAAAATAGAGAACAATCACCGCACAATAGCACCCTAGAATTTTTACGTGAAAAACCCCAAAATTGGGGAAAAACCATAGGACCTATAGTCCGTAAAAGTCTTCCACTAATTCAGAAATTAATGGGTACAATAGTCTTCTCTAGTTGCAACTAGAGGCTTACAAATATCAAAGAAATAATCCTTGGCTCACAAGAATAGCATTAACATCACCAAATGTAAGGTGGATACAACACAGATAGAGGTTTAGATCTCACCAAGTTGCTGTAAATCTGAACTAAGAAATAGGAAAGGAAGAATCACCAAATCTGAACCGGAGTGAGATTCTTAACTCCAACTGTAAATCTGAACTGAGAAATAGAGAAAGGAAGAATCACCAAATCTGAACCAGAGTGAGATTCTTAACTCCAACACTTAATATCATCAAGAACGAGCTTGAAACACCTCCGAGCTTGGCTTTGAATGGAGCAGAAAAATCAACTCACTTCTTCTCTTCTTCACAAACTTAAAAAAAAAAAAAAAACTAGAAAAAAACCTCGGTTCTGTGTTTGTTTTCTCAGTTCAGTGGTTATGAACGTATGTCACAAAAAAAGTAGAAAGAAGAGGTGGAAGCCTTTATTTTGGCTTCCACTAAGCAGCTCCTTTTGGGAGCAAATAAAGTTGGGGTGGGCCCTCATATGGGCTGGACCCACACCCAACACTTCTAGAGTCTACTATTACAATTAATTGGATGCTTAGGCTTGATAGTCAACTACTTGCTATAGTAACCTTGGAAAGCTCAAGTCGTTGACTCCCAAGGCTAGGATGTTGACTCCTTTAGTCTCCCAAATGATCAGAATCAATTCTCTAATCAGTAAACATGGTTTTCTACTTGGGATAAGATTTGGTAAATTGTTTAGGGTCCTTTCTAAAAAAATCATTGGTCTCTAAGGTATGGATTGAGCTAGGGTAGATTTATATTGAGCCCTTATAATGCACATGCATATTGATTACATCAAGTTCTTATACACAAAACTAATAAAGCTCTTGAACTTGATCTTGTTCAAAGTTCTTATCTACACATTTGAATTAAAACACATTAGTACTCTCAATGAATTTGTTATCATCAAAACACATAAGGTCAACACTAACAAGCGGTGTAGGGGCAAATGCGGCATAAATGTATGCCAAGGCCAAGGAATGGAGTCAGGCACAGCATGGTAGTTGACAGTGTGGCAAGTCAAAGTATTGATTGGGACTATGAAGCCATGTTTGAATCAAGGGTGGAAGAAATGAAAACAACATTTCCACATGAAAGGGTGTAAGAGGAAATTATTAGGGAAATTGTGACCAACTTTGCCAAGGGAACATTGTAGGTTGAATACTTGGTCAAGTGACTATGAAAAGTTGATCCAGCAATGGCACTTAGAATGCAATGAGGGCATTTTAGAAACAAGTGGGGGAGAGTGTCACACACACATTACCAAATGATACCTGAAAACAACCAGTGGGCCTTAGTCCATGAAGCACACAACAGGAAAAAAGCCCAAGGGGGACAAAAGGACAAATTCATATAATAACAACGGTGGTAATTTTGTCAATAACATAACATTATTTCATGGTGACACCTCACCATAACATGAGGTGGCATTTAAGGGTTAAGTGTCATTAAAACAAGAATTAGGTGATACTCAAGTGGTTAAATGTACCTAATTGTCCCTTGTTTTTTGTTTATTGATTTTTTCCAAGTGCTTCGATTCAAGAATATTTTCCCCAATCAAGCTGACCTAGTGAAACATACAAGCATTTCATCAAATAAAAAGACACAAAACTGAAAATTATTTCATTACCATGAAAAAAAAGAAAGACAAATAGGGTGTATCATTTCATCGCTGCTCTATGATTTTGAAATTGTGCCAATTGTTAAGAAATCCAATAAATAGTTGTAGTTTTGGAGAATCGAGATGCCCAATATGAAAATACAACCAAAACCACATGAAGATCATGACTTCAGCTAGAAAAAGAATGATAGACAAAGAAATCCATTTGTTTAAGAGAGAAAATGTAATAGAAGAACTAAATCGGACATGTCCAACTTGTGCTTTTTGGTGATCCATGATGCTTTTCTTGTTACTTGCATTTTATGCTCAACAACTCCAACTAAAAATTAAAATTGGTATTTTATAAACTAATGGAAAAAATAATTTATCAAATTCAAGTTTATATTAAAAAATGATTTTTAATCTCAGAAAATTTATACAAAAAAATATTAATAATAAAATTATTGTAGTACTTAAAATTTATAAATTTGAATATAAAAAGTATCTTAAGTTTTTATATATTTTATAAATTGTTAATTATTATTTTATATTAAACAAAAATATAATTTTTTCTAAAAGATAAAAATATTGTTTATAAAATATTCAAGTATATAATATTAAATTGAATTTATCATAATCACAAATCTACATTTATATCAAAAAATGACTTTTTATTTCAAAAATATATATATATATATATATATATATATATATAAGTATTAATAATGGAATAATTATTTTATTAATTAAAAATTATGAATTTACATTTTGATAGAAATTTTAGCAGATTTTGTATATTTTAAGTTAAGATTATATATTTTTATAAATTATTAATATTTAGTTGACTTTTTTGTTAATATTAAAAAGTAAAAAAAGTAAAATATAATATAATTGATATAATATTTAAAATACAATAGTTGCATATGCTTTGTGTCTTGGATTCTTGATTGATTAATTATTATTATAATTGTATAATATCCATCTTGATATATTAATTGTAATATATTTATTCATATATATTATAAAAGTGTGGATGCAAAGTGAAAGTTTTTTTGGACTAAAATTACCCTCTATTTTTTTGTTTGATAAAGGGTATAAAAGTTATTTCTTTAAAAGCTTTAATGGCTAATAAAATGCCCATATTTGTGTATTTAGTCAATCTCTAATTGTAAGGGTTGAAAATGCAAATTCAATTATTACTTTCTACCTCATGTAATCCTCTCTCATTAAGTTTATAGAATTAAATCTCATTTTCTCTTATTAAATCCTATATTTTAGTTATTCTTAACTAATAAATGCTAGTAATTAGATCTATGTCAATATTTTTAACAATATAAACTCTTATATTTTAAAACTTACTAAAAAAAATCATTCTTTATCCAAGAGATGATTAATCAATTCAACCATCTAAATCAAATCATCAACGTATGAAGTCATAGTTAGGTAATAAAATTTTTAAAACAGAAATAAACATAAAAAATTATAAAAATGTAGAAAAATTTAGGCATATTTATGACATTTTTATTAATCAAATTAAAAAAGAAGTATAATAAACAACAATTATATTTATTGATAATGAAAATAAAATACATACTTTAGAACTAACCAAAATTGACATTATTTTATTGTTTGGGAAAGATAAATAGTTTAACTTTTGGATCAAATGTATTAACATTTAATGTCATAAATAAATAATAAAAGTTAATAAAATTTAAAAAACAAAAATGAAAAATACATAAATTTTGCAAGAAACATTCAAGCACATGTATAATATCATATATTTATCATATTAAACAAAAAGTGTGACATATCAAAATTATTTTTACACATCTATAATTCTATATTTACACTATTATTAAAATATGAATAAGATTTTGGAACTTTATTTTGATTAAAATACTCATTTTTGAATTTAGTCCATATTAAATATGTTTAACTTGCAAATTGAACTAATACTTTTCACCTAATTCAATTCCCTCTATTTAAATCTTACATTTTCTTATAAATAAACAAAAAAAGATAAGACATTACAAAAAGACTAGGTTGTCCAAGAATGTAGGCTTGCCAATGATACTTAAAACTTCACAGCTCGATCGCATTATCACATATTGGGATGAGGTTTTTATGTTTTGAATTTTGCAATATGCTTTTGATTAATAATAAAAACTAAAAATATAAAAAAAATACATAATTTATAAAAAAAAAAGGATACTCTATTACTATCATTATCATCATTTAGAATTCTCACATGCAAATCATGTGTATATATATATATATATATATATATATATATATATATAGATTGGTGATGGTCATAAGTTCATGGTCCTTATTGGAGAGATGATATAGAGCTCAGTTGCCACCTATTATAGCTTATTAGCAAGAAAGCAGTGTTAGAGGGCCTGGGTGGATGTCCTGAGCAAGGAGCCTAGCTTAAGCCAATAGGTGTCGAGCTCTCCAAGGTGATGAAAAAGCGTGCGAGTAGGAATTGAAGAATGAGTGTATGTATGTGTCTAAGTGTACCTTCTGAGGGTGCAAGCTCATCCTAATATAGACCTCCAGGCTAAGTTAAGATGTGCCTTGATAGTAGGTCACCAAGCTAATGGTGCATTCAATAATGAAGTTAACTAAGACATGCGCCTTTATAGTAGGTCGCAACTCAAATAGGATGTTAAGCACATTGAGTTCAACTTCCTGTTTAATGAGCCTTCCTAATACCTTAAGTTTTTGTAGGATCTGGTGCAGTGGCAAGCCGGTGAATATGATGATATATGGGCCTAAAATTATGGTCACAACTTTCAAGATAAGATAATCAAAGTGAATGTGAGCTTTATGATGTTTAGGTACCTGATTTTAGTTTCATGTAAGACCCCTACTTACATAGTTGATAGCTTCTCCACTGTCTAGACCATTATCGAGTTAATGACTTCGTCTCTGACTAATAAGTATAGATAGAAATCATCTCTAGGCTAAAGCCTTATCAATAGCGTAGGCAAGTTGAGGTACTCTTTTAGTCATCGAATGCATATTGGTACTCTTCAATCCATTGGAAGTCCTTTGCCTTCTTGATGGCTTGAGAAAAGGACAAGCATATGAAGCAGCCAAGTGTCACAACTTGACCGGTGAATCTTTAGACTTCCTTAATTGAACTCGACAGTTACATATCCAATATAGCTTGGATAGATCATCTCAGGATTGGCTTTGATGTTACTATCTAATTGAGGACTTCCCCAACATGATGCCAAATACACTTGTTTGGGTTGAGCTTCTGTTGGTATTTTCGTAATACCTCGATTACTTTGGTCAGGTTATTTTTATGTGAATTAGAAGTCCTATTCTTATCTACCATTTTATTATCATAAACTTCAATGTTTTTCCAATTAAATCTTTAAAAATAGTGTTTATAAGGTGCTAGTAGGTCACTCCAAAATTCTTAAGATCAAAGGGCATGATTCGATTACAATATATACCAATTTCAGTAATGAAGGAGGTCTTCTCTTGGTCCCCTGGGTCCATCAAAATTTGATTATAACCTAAAATGGTGTCCATGAAGCTCATTAGCTCAAATATCGATGTAGAATCTACTAGTTTATCTATCCATGGGATCAAGAAGTTATCCTTGGGGTAGGCTTTTGTTTAGGTTAGTGTAATCGATAGAAATTCTTTACTTTTGATTCTCCTTGACAAGTACCACATTGACAATCCAATCTGAGTACTTTACTTCTCATATAAATTCAACTCGAAGAGGGTCATGAATAAGTGACCTAATCTATACCTTCTCCTTAGGATCAATCTCAAATAGAGGCCCCGAGATAACTTGCCCCATAGGCTATCATCGGTTATCGCCAATCTTCTCAAGTAGGTTGAGGCCAACTTTTAGGGATCGCATCCCTTTTCTCTTCAATGTCGTTACATAGAATTTCCTTGATTCGAGTTTGATCCTCCCAAATGACCCCAATTTCTTGCTTGGTTGGGAACTTCATAATGAGGTGGTTGGTCAATATGACAGCTTAGAGGGCGTGCAAAAGTGGGTGGTCCAAGATGATGTTGTAAGTTGAAAGTTCCATAGTGATGAGAAATTAAGCCATAATTGTAATCCTTATTGGCATGGTCCCCACTATTACAAACAAGTTGATCTTCACTATCCAGCAAACAACATCCCCACTAAAACCTACTAATGGTCATCGGTTGGGGCAAGTTACTTCTAATCGAGTTTCATCTATTCAAATGCTTCAAAAAAAAAAAAAGAGAATGCTATCCAAACTCTAGCTATCAATGAGAATCCATCTTACCTCATAGTTCAGAATCAAATCTTTATGTCCAAGGCATCATCACGAGGTAGGTGAACATTCTTTAGGTCTTCTTCTACGAACATCGTCTCATCTTGTTTTAGCTTTTTGAAAGGTTAGGTGTCAGGGTCAGTCTCTAGCTCCTAGACTACTTCTCTTTGGGTTACGTTGCTACACCCAGCTATCACCAATCCTCCAAGGATGAATGCGATCATTCTAATGAGTGCTTCTTCCTCAGTTTCCTTCTCTCAATCTTTCGACTACTTGGAAAGTTGGTCATTCTTAAAGAACTTTTTGAGGTACCCATGTTGGATGAGCTCCTTGGTCTCATTCTTTAACTCCATGTAGTACCTAGTTTCATGGGAAACAGTTCGGTGGAGCTTGCAATATTGTTCCTAATTTCTCTTTGCTAGGCAACAGTTCGGTGGAGCTTGCAACATTGTTCATAATTTCTCTTTGCTAGGTTGCCTTTCATGCAAAGGGGCCACTTCGGGATGTCCTAGTGCTTGATTTGCATTAGGATCTCACCCCATTTAGTGTTGAGTAGAGTGTATGTGTGGTTCCTTTTGCGTGTATTCTAAGATTGTTTGGACGAGCTCCCCCCATTCCAACTTTACTTGTCGTTCACTCTTCCACGATCCTCATCCCAGTCCTTCCTCTTTTTCCTCTCCCCTGGTATCTTCGTGCATGGATGGCCTCTTTGGCGTTCTTGTACTTTTTAGCCCAATCGAAGAACTCGATCCTATCATGGGGTAGTTTCTTCACCAGGGAGAACTAGAAGTGGTTGTATATAACCCCATGGGAGGCTTTTTTCTACTGCTACTTTTGGGTCGATGTCACAAACTTGAAGTGCCTCCAAGTTAAACCTCCGGATGTACTCCCGGAGGGTCTCCTCAAGTCGTTGTTGGATGTGCATTAGACTAGTAGGGGTCTTCCGATATCGTCGACTTGTTGTGAAGTGGTCCATGAATATATTTGAGAACTACTCCCAAGTCTTTTATGGAGCCTGGTGCAAGTCCAATATACAACAATCAAGCTTTTTGTTGGAGCATGGTCAATAAGGCCAGGTACGTGCTTGCATGAGAGCCTAGAAACTCTCTAAATGGTCTAATGGGTCAGAGGTCCCATCATAGGTCTCCAAGGTTGGCATCTTAAAGTCCTTTGGTTGCTGTCTCAGGCGAGAGAGGGGATACCCTGCTTACCTTGGGGATACCCGAGGTATTGGACTGACTAGCTTGTTGGTTCCTAGACAAGCTGGCATAATGGTCTTCTCAGGGTCCCAGTCAGCTTTTCGTGGGAGCTCGTCGAGGATGCCTTTCGTAGTTATCTCGCTGTGAGGCTTCCATGGAGCATGAGTTATTTGTCATGTAAGAAGAGTCCACCCTACTCCCTTCCTCAAGCACATAAGTGTTGTCCCACTACTCTGACATGTGAGCCCGAGAAAGGTTATTGTTGTTGTTGTTCCTAGGCACTAGTGGACCTAGAGGAATTTCCAAAGGCGCAGGTGGTCAGTTCTTCTAGTTTTGTATCAGGAGTTGCACCCTACTAGGGTATTAGGCTACTCTAGAGGCAACTATTGTCCAGCTGCTTCTCACTCCTCTTGGGCTTTAAGCTAAATGTCCATACTCCAAACCAGTTGTACCATATCCTTAAACTGCTCTCTTGTTACCCCCATGTGGTGAAAAAGAGAATGGCCTTTGTGTACAGGAATTTCCATAGACGACGCCAATTAATAATGGTTAGAAGTTCACAATCCCTATTGGAGATGATATGGAGCTCGATTGCCACCTATGATAGCTTATCTACAAGAAAACAGTGTTAGAGGGCCTAGGTGGATGTCTTGGGCAAGGAACTCCAATGCTCAAGTCGATGTTGAGCTCTCTAAGGTGATAAAAAAGTGTGTAAGTAGGAATCAGAGAGCAAGTGTGCATATTTGTAAGTGTACCTTCTAAGGGTGAAGCCTTACCCTTATATAGACCTTGAGGCTCGGTTGAGATGTGTCCGACACGTTCGGGCTGCTGATGTATGTCTATGTTACTTCTGGGATATGTCCGCACGGCACCATAGGTGTCCTTATCCGCTCCCCCATGAGGTGAGGGTTAGCAAACTTATCACTACTAGGTAGGCACTATGTCCACGAGCATCTCGAGTCAACTATCCAATATGAATAGGGGAGAGAGAGAGAGAGAGAGAGAGCATTCCATGTAGGTTGGAGAGGTTCCTCAAGTTGCGGGCTACCCAAGTTAAGCAAGTAGTTCAGGAGCACGACTAGTCAAATTGAATGTATGCTCTAGAATAGTAGGTCGATCTGCTAAGGTGTCCTTAAGCGAGGTTAGAGTTCGGTCAGGCTTCATAAGCTGCTTTGTTAAGGTGCATTCAAGTGGGGTCTTCCAATGTGCCACCGAGGTGCTATAAAGTGTTTCTATCGCCATGTAACAGAATATAATTGAAAGAGAAAATCGACTCTCATCATATATCGTTAAAAATATAAATTTCATATGCATTTATACATTTATGTGGCTATTTTTACATTAAATATAGTGTTATTAATGTATTTATAGAACTTGTATGTGTTTCCCTATTGTATCCAAGTATTTTCCATATTTTCTTTTCATTAGTATCCATGCATTTCCAAAGCATATTTATATTCATATCCATATCCGAGTTGTCTGATGTGATACCCAATATCAATTTTTTGATCCTTGGCTACGACTAACACAATACACGTCTAGTCATGAGTATTGGTACGATACATGCAAGTATTAACGTGTATCGCACTTTAACAACTAATATAGACCTATACCATATGTTTCCGTTCAATCATTCCAATTTAGAATTAAAAAGAATAATATTAAAAATTAGTATGCTATAAATATTAATGAAATGGAAAACCTATGAAAATCATATTTATATCAAAAATTGATTTTTTACCCTCAATAAATTTAAATATAAGACTTAATGGAGGGGATTAAATGATGTGGGAAGTAATAATTGAAGTTACATTTTCAACCTTACCATTAGAGATGGATTAAATACACCATTATGGGAATTTTAGTAGGTGTTAAAACTGGCATTAAAGTTGTAATAAAATCTCTTTTATACCCTTTTTCAACAAAGAAGTAGAGGGGTAATTTTAGTCCAAAAAAAGTTTCACATTGCATTTACACTTTTATATATAATATATAGTATATATATATAAAGCATCTTGAATACATAAAATTGAGAATTTACCATTTGAACATGGTTTTAATTGAGAACATAAAATATTTATCGTTGAATCATTATTACTAGCATTATAAAAACTAATAGAAATAAGTTTATTTTTAATTTCATAATTATGTAAAGTATTTAAAATACTTGTAGCAATCATTTGGCAAGTATGTGGTCATTCAAGCCTATTAAAACTTAAAATTATGTTTTGTAAAAGCCAATTTTTATCAATAAAATGTTTAGTAACATGAATATAACTTATATTTAGAATCCCAAATATCAAAAGTAATTAAAACTTTAGAATTAATTGTTGATAAAGTATAAATTAAATTTTGTTTATATGAATAAAAAAATTAAAGCATATGATATAATAGTAATTTTATAAACTTTTTTTTTTAAGTGGGGATTTATAGAATGTCGTAAAAATCTTTCAAGCTTAGTGTCTTCAACTAATAAATATGGTTGTTCAGAATGTACAATATAGTTTGCTAATTCTTATCACATGTTATCTTGAGAATATTCAAATTTACCAAAAACCCATGCATCAATTTGTGCTTGTGATGATTGTTTACCTTATTCTTCTTTATTTTTCTCATAAATATGTTTGCCCAAATGGCCAGGACTGCCTTGCTACTATAACTAAAGTCACTTGTACATTTACAACAAATGACTGTTTTCCCCTTCTCCTCAACCTCTTCTATGCTAAATAGTTTTTCAAATTAAGCTAGTCAACTTGTTGCCCTTCTTTTTTTCTTTCCCTTAGTAGTAGTACTAGGGGTGAAATTTTCAACAACATCAATAGCATCCATATCAGTGATGACACTATCATACTATGGCTGAACATCATCAAAGTTGACACATGTTGGGAAATTGGTTTTGAGCTGACCATTTTTTAAAAACTTTAAAAAATAAAAATTAATTTAATCGCAACTTACATAATTTGCTGATTTAGAATCTCAACTTGATTTCAATTGTTGAAACCTTCAAACTTCCCAAATTGCTAATTTGGGATACTTGAGCAATCCTTCTTCTCGTCGAAACTTGGTAAGTTGAAAATTAGATAGTAGAGAGAGTATGAGAGTGTGTATAAGAGAGTATTAGAATTAGTATGATGAGAATGGTGGAGAATAAGGGTATTTATAAAAATTGGAATTAATTCAATTGCCCAAAATACATTGGAAAACTAGTTGTTATTTAATTGTTGAGAGGGGTATTTTGGTCATTATAAAGCTAATTACATTTGATCCAAATGCCTCTAAACAAGTTGTTATATAGTAGTCGGGGGTATTATTGTCATTTTTCTCTCTCCAGAACAAAATACATAAATTAGCTATTTATAGCTATTGGGGATATTTATGTAGCCCCCAAAATTGGGGGTATTATTGTCATTTTCTCTCTCCAAAACAAAATACATAAACTAGCTATTTATAGCTATTGGGGGATATTTATGTAACCCCCAAAATACATAAACTAACCATTGGAAGGCAGACCACGAGCCTATGCCAACATGACCCACATTGTCGTGGCATGCCATGCCGGCTTGTGGGCCCGAAAACTCAAACCCGACATGGCCTATACATTCTTGCCATGCCCAATATGGCTTGCATGCTACAGTAATGGGTAGTACCAAGCCCAACCCATGTGGTATCTAATCATGCCATACCACGAACGGCAAAACCTGATTTACAGCTCTACCTACTTAACTCAATAATTATTTGTCATGGGAAAATTTCCCCAACCACTCTTTTACGTTGGCCCTTATATCATTATAATATGCAAAGATACAATAAATTATGTTGTAAACAACCAGTCTCCAATTATTGCTAATGGGTTCATTTTTGGTGATGTTTGGTATCACCTAGTTGTGTTGCCAAATTTTGGGGGGTGATTAAAAAATTGTCAAATTGATGATTTCTAAATCAAAGCTGATGCTATTTAAGTTTGCTTGAAATGTAGATTTATTGAACATACTTTTATTTTAAATATATTTTTCCTTATGAAAAAAAATATTGAACAACAAAAGCATATATACTAACATAATAACAATTTATCGACTGCTAGAGAATTAGGGGCCTCACATAACAACTTGAGCTTTTATTTTGAATGGATCCTTGACATGGGATCAAGTGATTTAGTGTTCAATCCTCAATACCTATTATTGTTATTATTTAAATTTGACAAAATTAAAATGATATAATAATACATCTCACCAACAGGAATGAAATTGGGTTGGGGGGGGGGGTATGGCCCCTGGGAGAAAAAAAGACCAAAAACATTGCATTCATTCACGTTTGATGTTGAAACGCATCCACAACAATCACATCAGTACTCAGTAGTAGTACCAAAACGCCATCGTTGTTATATGGGCTGAAGCTTGGGCCTTGTCGCCTTCTCTAGAACGGACAATTTCAATTAAACCACCCAGATATGGCCCACATACCAGCGGCCTTAGTCTTGTGCTCGTTCCGTCGTTCGTTTGGAAATGGACCTGGGCTTTGGAGGGAAACACGTTCAAAATTTTCAAACCGGGGAACACGAGTCGCGGCCGTGAACACATTTTTTGTCCTCTATTGCCATCAATTCAATAAAATAAATTAAGAGAGAGAGAAAGAGAGAGAGAGGGAGAGAGCGCCCGTTGTAGTTTCGTCTAAAGTCGTGAGTTCTGCCGAGTAATTTCTCTGCAACTCTTTGATTCTGGTTCTCTTCCATGGACTTTTTCTGACAGTTAGTTTTCTTTTTTCCTTTTTTTAATAAGGTTTTTTTTTTTTCGGTTTCTGTTTGTGGGATTTGGGGATTTAGGGTTTGAAAGCGAGGGAGATGACGCAGGGCAGTGGCAATTACAGCAGTGGGGGCGGGACGGATTTCCATTTGCCCGATGAGATATTGTCTGTTATTCCAACGGATCCATATGACCAGCTCGATTTGGCGCGAAAGATCACGTCCATGGCGATTGCGTCTCGGGTGTCGAAGCTTGAATCCGAGACGGGGCGGTTGCGGCAGAAGATATCGGAAAAGGACCGGTTGGTATTTGAGTTGGAGGAGAAGGTATCGCAGCTTCAACAGGTGCTTCAGGAAACGGATGCACGGTTGAGGGTTTCTCTCGACGAAAATGTAATAAATGAATATATATATTTTTTATGGAATTGAACTTTTTGAGAAGATGCGTTGGCTGATTGTTTTCTGTTTGTGTTTGAAGATGAAGCTGTTGAAGGAGCGAGAATCTCTGATTATGACTTCAAAGAAACTGACCCGGGATTTGGCAAAGGTGGGTTTATTTTTGTTCTTTTCTTTTCATTTTTCGTTTTCTTCAACTTGTATTTCTTATTAGTATTTCCTACCCGTGGTTCTTATTTGGTCCTGCATAGGTTAGGGCGTTTATCTTAATTCAGTAATATTTTTATTTGACACTGTATCTGTATTTCTATGTGCATCTATGCTACTTCTCAGTAGGAGCTGTTTGAAAGGGCTACTACAAACCTCACACATTCCATATGCATCATCCTTTATGTTTACGCTTTTAAATAGTTTATGCCTATATATCACAACTCTTGACTCTTGTTAAGTACCGTCTGTCATGTCAATATGATTTATATTGATAAAAAATATGGTAATGTTTTTCTTTGGCATCCCCTATTTCTGCATCTGGTGCATATGATGGTTATAATTCTATGCTGCATACAGTGAAAAGCAATTGAATAAGAGTTTGGACTGATTTCTTCTGTGTGGAGGTCATGAACAATATATGCTGGTTAGAGTTTCAGAAACAGCATGTTGCCTTTGGGACTATCAAATACTTTATACCAGCATATCATATATTTTGTAATGCACTATCCATCATGGTAATCTACTAATAAGGTTATTGTGCATCCTCTCATTTTACCACTGGTGCATAATTCAGTGTGGCAAATGAATTAAATGGAATTGAATACACGTTTGAACCAATTTCTGCTGTATAGTTCCACAAATATGAATAAAAAATAGAATTCTACAGACATCATAATACCATTAGGAGTGTTAATGATGCAATTTTAGGTGACCACTAACTATATAAGAATGTATTACTATGGAAGACAAATATTGATGCTAATAATGATGTGAATGGAATAATATAACCAAAGGCTAATCATGATGGCATCTTGATTAGGAGTTGGGAATTGAAGGTGTTTCTTTTATCAGGATAGGTAAACATTTGAAAGCTTGAAAGCTATACAGATGATTTGGAGATTTTAGTTCTTTTTGAGTTCATTAGGATTTTCTTAGCTGCACTTAAGCAATAGTATTCACCAAAAAGAAAGGGGAACAAAATGGTAACAACTAACAATTAGTAAAAGCAAAGAGGAAAAAACAGCAATAAAGGCAGGTAGGATGGCAATAACAGTGGAAAAAAGCAACATGAAATGTTGAATTGGAAAACAAAATTAATCACTATGCTGTAAAGCCTGTAATATAAGAGTTGGATGGTCACTTGCATTGTTTTCAATTTTTTTAAGTATTTTTTACCTTTCTTCCAAAAGGTTGTGCCTCACTTTGTGCCTTGGGTGCAAAATGCCCTTTGTGCTTTTTTTGCACGTTGCACTTTTAAAACACTGGGTCTACTTTTAATGTATTTTTTTAGGTTAACATGATATTGAGCAGATGCAATTGTACATGCAAAGACATCTTCAATTCTTTGATCTTTTTGCTTTGGCACGGAACTAAATCCTAGTTTCTGTGACAGTTGGAGACATTCAAGAGGCAACTGATGCAGTCACTCAGTGATGATAATTCATCTGTAAGATTCCTAACCTGTCATGCTTTTGATTGTGAGTTCCTGTCTATGTGCTTGCTTACCATGAATGACTAAGATGTCTTCTACATGTCTATGTTTTAAATTTTTTTTGGGCTCATGCAGCAAACTGAAACTGTTGATATAGGAACATGTGACCAATCAGTTGCCAAAGTCTGTTCTGCAAAGGGTACTTTCAACTTACATGACATGATTCTTAAATAATTGTTATTTGTATGATGATGGCTAATTATCATTTTCATTTCCTTCATTGGGAGAATTTCTGGTTATCTCATTAAATGCATCCTTGTTTTAATATGTATGGTGCCTCAGAAGAGGTGACAAATGGGTATACAGCACCACATGTTGGCAGTGGTTCCATGGAAATGGTGAACCAAAATGAAGATGGTGGGTCTTTTTTTTGTTGAAAATCTTGTGTGAAAAATTTGGTTATTTTTTGATGTTGTCTAACCTGATTACTGGTTTACAGCCTCAAGGAATGTTGGCCAGAGATTCTCAATGACTCCCTACATCACCCCACGCTTTACTCCAACTGGAACTCCCTCAATTGTTTCCACAAGTGGCTCCCCTAGGGGGTACTCTGCTGCTGGATCTCCGAAAGGGGCCTCTGGTGTCACGTCTCCCACAAAATCTCTGTATGAGGGGAGGACTGCAGCATCACCTTGGTATCCACCGAGTCAGCAGTCATCTGCAGCTAACTCTCCACCTCGTGGCCGGCCATTGCCAGGTTTGTTACAATTAATTAATATTAGTCATTACATATAAAATTATAGAATTTTGTAATAGATCATGGCACATTTTCAACTTTTTGCTCCTGAAGGAGAATTCAGGAAAAGATGGCATCACTGTGTATCACCATAGTGGTGTCCACATATCTAATTCCATTTAAAGTAGGGAAGTTATTTTGGCACCAAAGCATAGTTTTCAAGGTGCCTAGGCGAGCCTAGGTGACCATAGGGCGCCCGGGTGCCTAAGCAGTGAAATTTTAAAATGGTAGTTTTCTTGAGTTTTTACTTTTCCTATGCTTTTCTAAGCTATTTTATTGGTTTTGTGTGCTAACTAGCAAGCGTGTACTTTTCTATCAAAAAAAAAAAAAAACTAGCAAGCATGTACACTAACTATTAACACCATAATTCATTTAAATGAGTATAAGTTTCATATAAAAAGCTAAAAACATAAAATATTATCAAATTAGCATGATTTCATGACTTCATGTTCAACATTTAAATATATTGTTTTCAATAAAAAGGAGTCCAAACCAATTACACCAAAAAGCTAAACTAATAAATACTATTTTTTTAGATTCATAAAGAAATAATAAATTAAACAAAAAGCATTTTAAATTTACAATAAATGAACAAAAAATAAAAGGATTCAGTTAGGAATCAAATCAAACACATACCTTGACTGAAATTTATCTATTATAGGCAATAGGCATTTAAAAGGAAATATATAGGAAGTAGGAGCCAAATCAAGCAATGAATAAAACTATAATAAAAAACTATTGCACTTATCCAATTCTCCACAAAAGGATAACAAAACATGAATTTTATGGCAGTGATTTAAAAGGCGCACCTAGGCGTACAGGCAAGGTGCATTTTGGGGTATGTGCCTCGCCCAGGACCTAGGTGCACCCCTTTCAAAAGGCACACACTTGGTACGTGTGTGCTTTTTTAAAATATTGCGCTTTTTGCTTTTTTTTTTTTGAGTCTAACGGTTGGGTCAAGGGCTCTGCCCCTGGACCCTTGACCATGCCCCTCGAGGCAAGCCCGACCAATTCTATGTTAAGGTCTAAAATTCTTATTTCTCACATAAAAAATAATTATTTTATAACTTTGCCTTTTTAGAATATATTTTATTGCAATGAATGAATGAACAACATTAGCAAATAGGGGGAATGAAAGTTATAAAATATCTTCTTAAAAGGCAATGAAAGCTATACAATCATTATTTTTTATGTGAGAAATAAGAATTTCAGACCCTAACATAGACTTGCTTAGGCTTGCTTCGAGGGGTGTGGTACAAGGGCGACTCATAGAATCAAGAGTGCAATATGTTTTACATCACATTTGCTACTTGAAGCAATGCAATTAAGGAAAAATAGGGATTGTGGGTTTTACATGCTTGAAAATGATTTATATATTTGCTTTTATTTTTAAATTTTCATTTGAATATGCTTTACATGTTATGTTTATGTATTTTAATTTTAGATAATAGGTTTTTTAAAACATTTATTCTAAAATTTAAGTTTGTATTTTTTATTGACATTATGCTTAATGTTTTTTGAATTTTTATTTTTTTTTTAAATTTGGCATATTATGAAAAATTTGACATTTTTTTTAAATTTCCTCCTTGCTTAAAAAGGTGTACGCCTCGTGCCTCAAGTGCAAGTCGGCCCTTGCATTTTTTTGCACCTTACACTTTTAAAACAATGGTTTATAGATGATCAATAAAGAAAAATATCTAACTAATTTGAGTGTCTAGGTAATAAGAACCTACAATCCCTCCACTAAATCCACCAACATCATCAATAGCACAATCAACACCATCATCATCATCCTCATCACCTTCATCTTCTTCCTCATCAAGTTCTACGACTTTATGTTCATCTTCATTATCCTCAATGTTTTTATCTCACATTGAGGATTCATCTTCCTCTTCTTGCACAACACTTTTTCCTTTGTCTTGCCCACTACCATCGCTTCTTCCACAACCACCTCTACCTCTGCTTCTACTTGCACGTGTATAAACTGTATATATGCTTCTTCTCGGCCTATTTAATCCCTCAACAACTTCAGTTGCTCCTAATGCTTCATCCACTTCATTCTATGTGAGATTACCACCTTGATGAACTAACTCATTTAATGGGCCTCTTCCAGTCAACCATTCACTACTCTCATCAACATCATTGAAGCAAATGGGATTAAATTGTCATGGATTTGCACATCTTGTCATGAACCTCTCACGAAGACGTTGATTATATTGAACAAAGACGAGATCGTTAAGCCTCTTTTGATCGACTCTGTTCCTATTCTTGGTATGAATCTAGATTCATAACAAACAAAAATAAGAAGATTATAGAAATAAAATATTTTAACTTTTATAATCATAAATCAATTAAAAGTAAAATTATTTACATGCTCAAAGGTGCTCCATTTACGCTCACAGGCATAAGATTTTCATGTAAGAGCTAATATGTGTAATGCAATACGCCTAAGGTTTGGTGTGCAATGTCCACAAGTATGCCACCGATCAACTACAAAGTACAAACTACAAATATAGAACAAAATTAAATTAGAGAATACAAATTCAAAGATAAAAATACAAAAAAATGAATGAACTAACCACAACATTCTAGAGGTAGATATTATTTGGTTGTTTTGTTTCCCGTTGTCTAATTGCCATTTCCTTAGAAAATGCGCCACGTGCATGCTTATATTCTTCCATTTGATGGGAGTTCTTATTTTGAATTTCAATGTTACTCACCATCCTTTCAATACAATCTATAAAGCCTAACTCAAACTTCCTAATTTATGCTTAACTTTTAGTTTTAGTTTTATAAAATAGGGCTGGATTGAGGAAGAAACCAGCAGGGTGCAAAAGATGTTGCATCATATTATTCCAACACCTGGACCTGTCAAAAATTTCAAAAATGGGCTTATTTTCTCTTTCTTTCCCACCAAAATTTGCTTTTATCTTTTCTCTTGCCCGTTCCATTGCAAAGTAGTACCCTATTGTAGGTTTTTCATCACCAACAACCAACCATAAGATCTCTACAATAAAGGGCAATTGTTACATTTTTCTAAAATGTAACAGAAAGAATAGTACTTGAGACTTTTAAACCCTTTGGTTTGTTTGCCCATTTACTTTTAGTTCACACATCACTAACAAATAAATAACGCAATGGCTTTTTGAAAGTGAACAGTCTTTGCAAAGTAAAAATGATGCGGCAAACCTTATAACAACACATCTAACAAGATCCCTTCCATGTGTTTTCTCCCTCATATAAGCAAGGAGAAGAGGATGTCTGTGGATAAAGGCACAGGTGCTTGACAACTATGCACCAAAGGTATTGATAGTTTAACATTTAAAACCTCTTTGGGAGCCATGGCTTAAAAAAATTATATGGACTGGGGCAAATATATGTATATTGTTTTTGGGGCCAATTTGACAAAGTGATTCAGTTAGGGCAGAGTTAATGACTGCTGTTTTGAGGTACAAAAATCCAGAGAAATGGGAATCGCAAGATTGATTGTGGAAGGGGATTCAAAAATAATAATTGGGTGGCTGAAGAAAGGAGAAGGGGTTATTTGACAATACATGAATGATCTCAGGTGGTTCAAGATGTTGTCAAGAGCTACGGACATTCAAATTAGATGTGTAAGGTCTGTTAATGGATTGGTTGATGGATTACTAAAGCAAGGAGTGCATAGAAATCACTTGTATTGGGCTCAATTGTAATGGGATGATGGGGTTCTTTTGATATAAAGGGAGTTCAGATTTAACAGCTTCTTGTTGTAACCTTTTATTAGTTTTAATAATTGTTTTGTTGCTGATAAAAAAGTTGTATGCATATAGATCAGGTACCACTGTTGTTCATGATGCGCTTATTTATTTATTTTTTGATTGGAAATAGTAACTTCATTACTACAAAATTAAGATACAATTGTCAACCCCTAAAATAGGTGTTGAACCCAAGTAATTTGATTTACAGAACTGCCAAGAACAAACTTTCTTGTTTGGCTAAGGTATCAGCCAGACCATTAGCTGATTTTCATATCCACTTGAAGCCTGCACCAATTTCCCTTGTTATTGTGAATTTCTCATAATGGGCTGTTGATACAGCCATGCTCCCAACTTGCCTGATTGCACTTATTGAGAAGCTGCACCAATTTCTTGTATGGTGCACTTATTTATTGTAGCTTGTTTTCTGTGTAAATCGAATTTAGTGGGATTTGGTTTCATGATTTCATTTGTTAACTAATTTTTGTCTTGTGTGCATTTTAGCAAGGACACCACGGATTGATGGAAAAGAATTCTTTCGACAAGCCAGGTTAGTTCCAGACTTCTAGCTTTGATTTTAATCCACTCATTGAATTTGATTGGTAAGAAGTTTCTTCTGGTTCTGTCATTCAGGAATCGTCTGTCATACGAACAGTTCAGTGCATTCCTAGCGAACATCAAGGAACTAAATGCTCAAAAGCAATCTCGGGAGGTAACCAGTTCTTGATTCCATAAGCTTGTTATTATCTTTTTTCGTAGTTGAGTTCCTACTGTTGGATTAGCCACACTAGGAAATCAATATTCTATTCTTTTCAGGAAACCTTAAGGAAAGCAGAAGAGATATTTGGTTCAGATAATAAGGATCTTTACTTATCATTTCAAGGACTGCTCAATCGTAACCCTCATTAGATATACACACATTTTTCTGAGAAGTTTCATGAGGTAGGTATTTCTGATCTGCTTCCTCAAAAGATTATGTTCTCTTAAAATCAGATTTAGAGCTTCATGATAGAATGTGTTAAAACAAAATTTAAACTCACAGAAAATGTAAATGGTTGTAATAGATCAACAAAATAAGCTATTACACAAAGAAAACTAATATTTAACATCATGCTTGAAATGATTATTAAACTAGCTCAAAGGAGGTCATTTTTGCTTTGACCAGTGTTTTAAAAGGTGTGGGAGGCGTACACCTGGAGGCGTGCCTCCAGGCGAGGCGCTCCCAAAATGCCCTAAGGCGTATGCCAGAGGCGCTGACACCTCCGAGGTGTACGCCTCATGCGCCTCATGCACATCTGATATAAAAAGTCGGAAAAAAAAAGAAAAAAGAAAAAAAAGGAAAGGAAAAGAAAAGGAAGGGAAATAAAAAGAAAGAGAAGAAAAAAAAGAAAAACGGAAATGAAAGGGAAGGGAATAAAAGATAAGGGGAAAGAAATTGGTTTGCCCCTTGCCCCTTCGTCCCCCCTTTGAACTAATGTTATGCATCTTTATTCTTAATATAATTTTTTTTATTAAAAATAAAGAAAAAAATGAGATCCCCCCTTCCTCTTCATCCTCCTCCTAACCCCCCTCTTAAGGAGGCTTGTGCCTCTTGCATTCTGAACTACGTGTCACGCCTCTAGGTAGTGGAACGCCTCGCGTCACGCCTCGGTGTTTTAAAACATTGGCTATGACATTGTCGTAGCACAGGGCTAAAACAGAAAATCATGGACTTGATCTACTGCTGTGGCCCCGCCAAGAAGTCACTTCATCTAATTCAAAGTGGGGCCATTGACAGCAAATCAAAGGCTTTGATTTACTTGTTTCAGCACAGGGCTATGACACTGCCGTAGCAAATGTGGGTTGAGCTCAAAGTGGTAACCATGCAAGTTTGGTTGGCAATAACATTGTTACTCCACATATCTACAATATTATCACAAACTTATGCTATAATACTATCTCTTGTACTCTATATAGTGCTGGTAGTGTTCATTGGGGAATATTTATGTCATGGAAACTATCTCAATATCTCTCGTATTCCATATAGTGTTGGTAGTATTCATTGGGGAGTATGTTGATTCTGGTAAAATTGTGTTATTACCCGTGGAAATGGAAATATGTTATGTAAATATTAGGGAAATTTGGGACATTTAAACTGTGGGAGGAAGCAATGTTTTAAAATGCCGAGGCATGATGCAGGGCATTCCGCTATCTGGATGCATGAGGCCGTAGTTCAGAACATAAGAGGCATAAGCCTCCCGAAAACAAGGGGGAATTAACCTCCTTAAGAGGAGGGGGATGAGGTGGAAGGAGGGGGAGGAGGAAGAAGAGGAGGGAGGATCTTATTTTTCTTCATTTTTAATAAAAATGTTTTATATTGAGAAGAATGATGATGCATACCACCATCATTATCAAAGTTTTGTTCTTCCTCTAATACCATCCTATTGAATAAGTCGGCAATGATTATTTAAAGAATAAGAATCTTGTGTTAAAAGAAGAGAATAGCAAATTGGGAAGAATAGGATAAATAAGGAAAATGAGTGAGGAGTATATTGTGCTGCTTGTAATGAGCCCCCCCAATTTCTTATATTGTTGCTGGAAATAAATGGAGATTTACAAAAATGCCCCTACTAAAGTTGGGGGGGGGTGCCTTGTTACTAATGTAGTTCCAATGGTGAAACTAAATAATGTTCATGGCAAGCTGGGCATGACTAACATAAGTGCTTGACTTGGGGGAAGTGTTGAAGGAGTAGTTTGTTTATAAACAGTATGGTCTAGTTATCTAGTTACCAAAGTTTTCAAGGTGCCAAGGTGAGGCTAGACGGGGGTGCAGAAAATATAAAATAGAGGGGCTGAACCTTTATTTTTGTCCTAGGAAAAGAAGAAACGAATGGATGAAAGAAAAAAAGAAAATAATAATCAATATGTGTTGATTGGATAAAATTTTAAGTTCTTTCTTGCTTATTAGTTCCCCATTTTCCTAACAAATGAGGAAAATAATAAAACGAAACTAGAATTTTAAATGACAAACTGAATAATTTAGTTTAATAATGTCTGTCTAATTATTATTATAATGTCAAAAAGTTAATAATATAAAAGTATCCAAGAGCACTTTGTAAAAAATATCTTGGCAATTAAGCGAGGTGGCCCTCCTTGAGTGCCTTATTGCCTTGACAATCATGCTGGTTACACTTCGGTTCTGTTTGTAAGGACATTTTTTTTGATCAGCAAAAATCTTTCATTAATAACAGAGAAATTAAGATACAATAGATAAAGATTGCAGAGGAATAAACTGCAATATTCAGCAATCAATTACAATTCTGCCCAATACAATGAAGATCTATTTGCCCCTTGTTTTGCTAGGGTATCCGCCATCCCATTTGCATCCCTTTTGACCCAACCAAACTGAGAGTTGAACTTCCTTGCAAGTGTGTCAATTTCTCTGAAGATAAACTTGAGCTTCCAAGGTACTGACGTGATGTTTTTGACCCAAGAGATGACCAATAGTGAGTCTCCTTCAGTTTCTAAGTCTGTTGTTCCTATCTGCTCAGCCATCCTTAGACCTTGAAGTAGGGCTAGAGATTCAGCCTGTTTGGAAAGACATTTTCAATGTACTTTCATACTTTTCGCACTGGTTACACTTCAAAAGTGTTAAGTATGAAAGGCACGACTTAGTGTTTGTTTCACGTGCTTTATACTTTCAAAAAGTACAAAGTAAATTTGAAAAGCACAAAGTTAGCTTTTGATATTTTTTTGGGCCCCTAAAATACCTTATGTAGAGAAACGGTATAGTAGTTATTTCTTTATTTTATCTGTTTGGGCCTTGTCATGGGCCTGTTAGTTAGGCCCACATTAGTTACTGTTATATTCTGTTAAGTAGTGTCTTAGTTAGCTTTTGATAAATTTTTTTGGACCCCTAAAATACTTTATCTAGAGAAACAGTATAGTAGTTGTTTTCTTTATTTTATCTGTTTGGGCCTTGTGATGGGCCTGTTAGTTAGGCCCACATTAGTTACTATTATATTCTGTTAAGTAGTGTCTTAGTCAGTAGGGGTATAGTTGTCTTTGTAATTTAATTTATGATAGAAACCTATAAATATCAAATCTAAGCGGCAGATTAGAGACAAGTACTCCCTTTTTTCCATTCTTCTCTCGTCTTCTCATCTTTTCTTATCTCTTCTGTTTTTCCCTTTCTTTCTTTGTATTCTTGCAGAAAACTTAACCTGAGTACAAGCCGAAGGTGATCAACATCGGCCTTCTTGGTATCAGATCTAGGTGTAAGGCCTACTAGGGTTCTCATGTAGTCTTGTTCCAGCCGGCTACATGAAGATAGACTAGGCTGGTTTTCATAAAAAAACAAGACGAATCTGCCTCATGCCTCCAAGTAGTGGAATGCCTCACATCAAACCATGTTTTAAAACATTGGTTCAAAACATGGGTTATCAACGGGTTCCAAAAGTCTGATAGTTGATCTGATTTTAATCGAAGTACAATTATTTTATAATATATACATATATTGGTTTAATATATAATTTTTATTTCGTATTTATATTTTACTTATTATATATAAGTTAAAAATTAATTAATTTTTTAAATTTATTTATTTATTTTAAAAGGGTGAAATGCTGAAACCTCTCCTGAAGTTTGGTAATTGCAATCACCTCCCCTGAACTTTCTGACACAATTGCAAGTAGACCCCCTTTGTTAAAATCTTTTAACAAGAGGCATGAAATTGTCCAAAATACCCTGAAGTTGGTTTCTACAGTAAAAACAATACAAAATTATGATACAAAAAGAGTTTAAAGTTGCAGTTTTACCTTTGAGTGGTTGATATGAAGAGCAAATTTTGAAGATAAATCAATTTTGGAAAAGAGGAGTTTAGAAGGGCTTGGTGCAGCAATTGTATGAAGAAAAGAAATTGGAAAATAAGCATTTTGTCCAGAAGTAAAACTGCATGGGTATTTTTGAAATTTTTATGCCTCTTGTTAGAAGATTGTAACGGAGGGGGGTCTACTTGCAACTGTTTCAAAAAGTTTAGGAGAGGTGATTGCAATTACTAAACTTCAGGGGAGGTTTAAGCAATGGTCAAAAACTTCAGGGTAGGTTTTAGCAATTTTTCATTTTTAAAAATATGATATGGAGTCAAATTATCTGATCCAAAATTCCCAAATCGGTTTATGTTACATCTGATCCAAGGTTTTAGCAAAACATTTGGTGAACAAGGGCTGATCATAGGAATAAAGTTATCTTGGTAATATGAGCTATGCACCTAGTGAAGTTATCTTGGCAGAAAATGAACCGCTCCTTTCACTATTGACAAGAGGGCAAAAATAACTATACTGCATCATAAAACTGAGTTTATTAAATATCAAGGGAACCAAGCATTACAGGTAGACTATCGAGAAGTGAGCTGTGTGACCTCTTCTAAACAGCAGAATAAAGAAACTGGGAAAGCAAATCACAACTAAAGAAATAAATCACAAATGTGCCTAGTAGCTGCCCCCTATTTACCCCTTGTTTGGCTAAGTAATCAGATATGGAATTAGCTGATCTCTCCACCATTGTAATATTAAAATAATGTCTCTTTGTTAATCACTTGATCGTCCCACCCATTGTTACTATTGTAGAAGCAATAATCAATTTTCTGTTTTCATCTTGCAGGTTCTCCAGCAAATGCGTTAAAGGAACACTTATCGTTACTTGGATGCCACAGCTTGTGAACATGCAATGAAGATTTAACTGCTGCCATGATGTTCCTCAAGTGTTTGGGCTCGCTGCCATTGTGTACGGACAGAGGTGAGGATGGGGCGTTACACTAATATTGAGTCATTTAGTTGATTAGAGAGCAAGAACATGGTTGGTTTGATGACTCCACTTGTTTGGGGTGTATGCTTTGTTGTAAATAAATGGCTGGTTTCTTATGTCCTCAATGCCCTATTAATTTGTTTTCATATAGACAACTTGTCATGAATTCACCTACCCTCGAGAGATTTTTTTTTTTTTTACCTTTATCTTGTTTTCCCTTGTGCATTGCTTGTTGATGTTAGGGATTTCAGTCCCTTGGCACTTTGGCAGAATTGGAGGGTATATTATATAAAGGCAGGCATCACTCGGATTGGGTCATCCTCTTTAAACTAAGCTGCAATCTGGTACCTAGCTGTTTGACTATACACTGGCCTCACATTCCACCAAATTTGCACGTAGGTGTAGACAAGGTCAAAACTCAAATATTGCAATCAAGGTTTAAAATATTGATATGCCCCATATGTCGGTAGGAGTGTATCGGGCAATATCAGTATTTTTTTAACTTTTTTTTTAAACCGGTTCAGGGGGGCCGATTTAAGCTCCACCCCTAAATCGGTCAGAACCCTGATACATCCTCTGTAATGTTGTATCGGGGAGCACTCGAATATGGGCTAATTCGTATTGATACTTTGAATCTTGATTGCAATGGATGATGTTTCAGTGGATACGACTTTCAAGAGCTGTCTAATGCAAAATTGAGCAAGCTTATGGGCTGCTCTGTTACGGACTTGAGATGTATGATTTAACACAATCAAAACTGTGACCAGAGAGATCGACAGTCAAGAATAGTATTATGGATCCGCCAGGTGGTTTCAGATCAGAAGAGATGGATCACTGATTTCACATCACTCGCACAAGATCCATCGATAGGTTCATAGCCAATTTTAGTTCTTCCAAGATAGAGGCCTAGAGCTTCAAATTCAGCAGCAGAACCACATATTGCTTTTTGTACTCGACCCATCAAAAAATTCCTAGCATCATCCCGGATGATAATTCCAATAGCAGCCATTGTGCCAGTCCAAGCTCCATAAGTGTTAATCTTTTACAGAATGGGCTGATGTCTTAGTCGATGGACTACTATTATTAATCTGCACTCTTTTCTGTAAGGAGGAAATCAAGGCTGCCTGCCTTTGTTTTTTCTAGGTCTTGTAAATGTGCATGAATGGAGGATAACACGTCGATGGGAGAAAGCTATATTTTCAATCACCACTTCTCATCTTCCAAATAAACCACATCACCACTGCTTCTAGCAATAGGCAGGTCCTTCCTATACTCAGTATTAACTTTCAGCCATTCTTCTAACCAGTAGGAAAGGCCATGGCCGCTTTCTGGTTCCAATTAATACCCATAGGGCAACCAAACCAGATTGGTGTCAAGGTCTTGCTTTGAAAGAAAAGATGATCAATGGTTTCCAAATGATTATCATCACAAAGTCTACAAAAAGGTTCAATGAACTTTGATCTTTTCGGTAGTTCTGCATTAATTGGTAGAGCACGATGTTTGCATCGCCAGATGAACATTTAGCATCTTATACGTGGTATGAGCAAGTTCATCTTCCAGAAGGACTTCCAACTGAGATCATTGCAAACCCAACCTGCCATCAAATTTTCAGCACCATCTTGTGTCAGCATTTTGTGTCCCGAATTATAAAGAAATTTCCATTTGGGGTAGCCTTCCATACTAGTCTGTTTTCATTAGAGAAGCAATTAGTGGGTAACTTCGCTTCACTAATAGCTTTAACAGTAACACTATCAAACAGACGATGCAACAGAGAAACATTCCGTCAGCAATGTGGTCAATGAGCATAACTGTCTTCATACAACCCATGTCCTAGTGAGGTGGTTTCCCTCATGGATTATCAAAAATAGGGGTGAGCAAATGGGTAAGTTATACCCAGAGCCCAATGGAACCAACCCTACCCAATCTGTTATAGGGTAGGGTTTGGTTCCAAATTCTTGGAATTGACCCCCACCAAGGTTAGTTCCAAGCAAGGTTTAAAGTATTGATACAGGCTGATATGTCAGTAATCGGTACTTTCCTTTTAGGTTTTACTTATTTTTTTTGTAACCTGTTTAGAGGGGTCAGTTTATGGCCCGGTTACCCTCTGAACTAGTGGCTGACCTGATACAACCCTTGGAGGGGGGTATCGGGAAGCCATCGGCACGAAACATATTGGCCAATACGTATCGATACTTTGAACCTTGATTCTAGAGTCTAGGGGTTTTACCCTACCCAAACCGGTCTGATGAACCGACCTTGATTGACCTTGGTGGAAGTGGAACCAATCTTGGAACCAAACTTGGTTTGAAATAAACCCCAAAATATTTTTAAGAATGTGATGACTCGAAGCCAAGCACTCATGGTTATAAAAGCTATGGTCACACTTTACAATTGAGTTACTTAAATAGTGATTTAACCATTTGTTTTCATTTTAATATTTCAATGTGTATAATAAATAATATAAAAGAGAATCCTTACAAAATTTAAATTAATGACAAATTTTAAACTATATATTAATATATTTGGATAATTTATATATTAAATGACTCAATTTAATCAATAAATGTAATATAAGCCTATATATTATCATTATTGAAAAATTAAGATTTTAAAAGACATGTTTCATTTTTTATTTTATTTTTTTGTGGGGGGAATACAGAAAGAACAGTTTCCATGGATAGACCCTAGAACAGACCTTCATAGGATCGGTTCCAGGTTCTTCCATGGAACCGTGCTGAACCAAAATGACCCATACTCATCCCTAATAAAAAAGCCAGGGGTCATCAAAGATATGAACTCTTCATCCATTCCCAATTAACCATTTACATTCCTTTAATAGATCTGATCTACAGCTCAACAAGCATTGCCATAGTGGTGAATCACTAGTCTTGCTTTTATACCGCCAAAATGAGCCAGCCCTTTTCAAATATTTTTTCTGTAATAAAGAGACCTTGATGGCATTTACCGCTTCTAAGAATCTGCAGGCAACTTTCATTATCAGAGCTCTATTCATCAACAGTGGCTTTCTTAGCCCTAAACCACCACTCTCCAAGGGCCGTAAGAAATTAAGTCCCTAGCTTTAAGATAGATTGGTTTCCTCTCCTGGGTTCTCCCCCACGAAACGTCCCTACAAATAGCTTCTAATTCCTTATAAGTTGACATTGCTAATGCAGATGCAGCCATGTGATATAATGGGATGGCCACTAGAGTTGATTTAATTAAGGTCAACCTTCCCGCATGAGAAAGTATTGATTTCCATCCCTTTAACTTAGATCTCACCTTCTCAACTATGAAATTCCATGATGAAATCTGCTTGGATGCCCTTATCAGTGGACTATCCAAATACATTTCATATTAGATGATCTCTTTCACAACCAGTGTTACCATTATGCCCTCTTTGATAGTTTGATCCATACGCTTAACCATTGTACATCAACTAAGTCTGCTATACCAAAGATTAGAATAATATCTACTAGTTGGTTTAATCGAAGAATTGGTCTCAGTTTAATGAAACTGTTTAGGTCACTATAAAATTGAAATTTTAAAACACATGGTAAAACTTGAACCCATAAATTCTATTTATATGTATTGCTCAATTACGATTAATCAATTTTTTTATTTATATTACTGTTTTAAAATTAAGGAATATGTCATCCATCCACCATATTCAAATATAATATAATTTATAAAATATAATATTTATATGACTCATAGTATATTATGTACATATATGTCATGTCATCACCGTTCAATCTCTGATTTGACCTTGGTTGCATCTTCAACCGATGAACTTTTCCCTTTTTGGGTTCTATGTTTAGTCTGGTTCTTTGAACAATGGTCAATACTTATATATAGTAGGTAGCCTTACACTATTCTTATAATTATAGAAGGTTAATACTTATATGCATAGTTAATTTTAAGATTTTAAAATGTTGTTGAGTGAAGTGGTAGGACCAGCCAATCCAAAAACTGGCATGTCCTCGGGCCTATTTAAGGGCCAGCCTACTATTTTATTGAAAACCATTGATTTGGTCACAAAGCCGCTGACCCGGATGGTTCAAATAGAAAACCATTTGGCCTAGGCAGTAGTTTATGAGTTTCTTTTAAAAAAATTGAAAAATGAAATTTGTGTCCCAAAACTCTTTAGTGTAAAGTGGGCTGTGCCCTGTTGGCACGACACAATTTTATGGGTTGCCCGTGCCTTAGTGGGCTGTGTTGTGTCGGCATGCAGGCCTAAGTAGGTCATGCCTGCCTGGCCCGGGACCCTTTAAAGGTTAGGCCCAGCATGGCTCGCAGCATAATCCCAAGCGGGTTTGTGTTGGGTTGGGCCGGGTTGCAGGCCTGTGCCAGAATGGGCTGCAGGTCGAGCCAGTCCTTTATTTTTGTTTATTGTTATTTTATTTTTTATTTTTTTGCTAAGTATTGTCTAAAGATGATACTAACTTTAGAAAAAATAAAACTTTAACAAAAAAATGCTTAACAAAATACAAAATAGACACCAAATTGGAAAGAAAATTTAGAATTTTTATTTCATTTGAATCTAATGAATACAAATGTATAAAAAAAGTCAATTAAAAAATACAAATCGAATATTGGAATTGGAAAAAAATATAAAAACAATACAATAAAATTTAAAATAAAAATTTACAATGGTGTTGAAAAACTAACAAAATTGTAACAACTTTTACATAAAGTTGAAAGACAAAATTTACAACAATTTAAAAAATTCTATACAATTATTGAGTATACAAAAAAAAAAAAAAAATTGACTGCATTATTTTCTTCAAATTCCACCTCCATCTCCTTGACCTTAATCTACATCATCTACTTTTAATGAGGCATCAGGATTGTCATGTCCTCCTTGGTTTTGTAGTGTATCTTTAGCATTCAGCCAATCATTCAAGCATATATACATCTCTAGGCTTTTGTCATTCATGCAACTTCTTTTGTTGTCCAATACCTTAGTACTTGCATTAAAACAAGACTCTCATGGAACTGTGGATAATAGAGGGGTTAGTAGATCACATGCCATGGTGTTAAGAATTGGATAATCTTTTTCATGTTCATTCCACTATGCTAAAATATCAAATTATTTAATTGGGAAAACTCCCGAATAGTACCCTGTACTTTGGGCCAAGTGTCACTTTGGTCCTCGAACTTTAAAATACAACAATTTTGTACCCAAACTTTCAAAACATGACAACCCAGTACCTGCCTTTAACTAGCTATTAACCAGCCATTAAGTGGCATTTGAAAAAGACACAAATGCCCTTCAAGTGTTATTTAAATTTCTTTATCAACCAAACATTGACAAAAAATTAACAGTTCCAAATCTTTTCCTTTTCCATTCAAGAAAGTTGGAGTCACATTTGAGTGGGCATTCTAGTGACCCCAACTTTCTTGAATAGAAGAGGCAAGGATTTGAGATTGTTAATTTTTTTGTCAACCACTTAATTGCTAGTTAATCGCAGGTACTGGATTGTCATGTTTTGAAAGTTTGGGTACTGAATTGTCGCATTTTAAAGTTTGGGGGGACCAAAGTGGCACTAGGCCCAAAGTACAGGGTACTAATAAGGAATTTTCCCTATTTAATTTGTTCGAGTTGAGGGAATTAGTTAAATTAGAAAAATTAACTTGTAAATAAAAATTGAATTCAATAAATGAACTTGATGATGAAGTGGCACATGGATTTTGCTTTTTATTTATTAAAGATAAAAAAATTTCTCTTCTATTACTAGAAATAGATGTTTCAAAACTGAAAACTTATACAATTTCTTCTATGTCCTAATAAATGAGATTCATAGAAATTATATAGTTCAAATTGTAAATTATTAATTTCACATTTTCTTTTTGTTTCGATTTTAGTTTTCATATTTTCACAAAATGATTCAAGTAAAACATTTAAACCATCTTTTATAATATTAGGATCTAATATTGTAGCTAAGTAATATAAAGGAGAAGTATTTTCCCAATATTTTTAAATTTAAATTCCATTTTATCAATAATATTATGAAAATTTAAATTACTTCAATATTTAGAAAAATATTCACTAATCAAATATAAATGATTAACTAAAGTACAAGAAGTTGGGGCATTTTCCCAATTATAAAAAAATTATAAAAAATCTTTTTATACAAATTGCAATTTCCCAATAAGAATTAGTAAGAATATCTACAATTCTCTAACATAGAATCGGTGGAATTCCACCTATGTTGACATCTAATACAAAATTTCTATATTTTAGACAATATTTTTGATATAAATAATTAAATTCTTGTTTTCTTCAACTAGAACTATATATATATGTAATACAATTTCTAATTTTAGAAATATGATAAGAAATAATATTTAAAGAATCTTGCTTGAACGTATAAATTTAAGATATGACAAGCACATGTAGTATGAAATAATTTACCATTTAAACATGGCTTTAATTGAGATTTTAAAGTAATTGTTTCTAAATCATTATTATTGGCGTTCTCAAAAGTAATACAAAAAATTTTATGTTCAATTCTGTAAGTGTGTAAAGTATTTAATATACTTGCAACAATTGTTAGGATGGTATATGGCCATTAAGTCTTGTATAATTTAAAATTCATTTTTCTAGAATCCAATATTCATCAATAAAATGCCCAATAACACAAATTTGACTTATGTTGTATTTGGAAGTCCAAATATCAGATGTAAGTGCAATTTTGGGGATGTACTAATTATTGTAAAAATCATTTTAAGTATATCATCTTTAATGAATAAAAATGATTATTCAACATGTACAATATATTCAACTAATTCTTGTCTCATTTTTTTGGAAATATTGAAATTATCAAAAAAACCATGCTCAATTTGTGAATGATTTTGACACTTGCTATTTTTTATATGAATGGTCATATGTTTAGCCAAATGGTCAATACCACCCTTGCTATTATAACTAAAATCACTCTTACATTTACTACAGATAATACTTTTTCCCTTCCATCAACATTTTATATAGTAAATATTTTCTAGACTGGGTTGGATAGTGTTAGCACCCGGTTTTTGCTCGTCCACTGCTTGGACCTCCAACTTACCCAGAACACCCAACCGGACCCTTTCAATCACTCCAAAACACCTAAATTTTGCCCAAAGAGCCTTTAAATCTACCCAATACAAATCTGCTAGTCCCAATCAGCCCCCATTATGAGGCAAGAAAAAAAAGAGAAAAAAAGAAAAAAAAATGTAAATGTGTGTATGCATTCTGTTTTGCATGTTTTTCTTGTAGTAGGATCCCAAATTGTTGTTTTTGGGTAGCTTTGTTGACAGTTTGGGACCAGGGGTATTTTCATCATTTTATAAGTCAGATTTTTGGTCAGGGGCAGTTGGGTACATTTCTATTGGGTTTTGGTCTCTTGGGTCTTTTTGTAATAAAAGTTTAATTTTAGAGATTCATTTGAAGTTAGTTTTGTTCTTAAGGAGTTGTTGGTGAGAGGGAAACATTCTAGGGGCTTATGTGTAAATATTTTAACTAGCTTGTCCAACAAGCCAGTGAGCCTTATAAAAGAGAAGGGGGTTGTTTCTGTAGGGGTCTTTTTTTAGTTATTTCTCTCTTGTTTGAGCTGTAGCTCAGCCCCAGCTAGGGTTTTGAAGCATTGGGAGCTTGGGTTTTGAGGAGTCGAGCCATTTTGGCACATTCCAATCCCTCCATTGTTGCGTGTCTGCACAGGAGGCCAGTTTGCTGCCATTGTTATTGTAGCGAAACTGTTCCAGGAGGAGTTTACTTCAGGTTCAAGTTCGAAACCTTAAAAATCCAACTTATTTTGCTGTTTTCAGCTTGGTGTTTCTTGTGCTTATTGTTGTATACTTAAGGTATTGCATGTAACTTGTCTTTCTGTCTACATCAAGTGGTATCGAAGCAAGTTCTTTCCTTGGGTTTGCTTCAAAGTTCATCTCCTTCTTGTGTTTTTCTACATTATCATGGCTACAAGGGGTGGACGTGGTAGGGGTGGTAGAAGACCACAACATGTCACTGTAGAGGTTTTCTAAGAGGCTATAAGAGGACTGCAAGAACTGATTGAACATCTTGCTCAACTTGTAGTTCAAAATGCTGCTAGGGATGGTGACATAGAAAATGATTTGGCGCTAGGAAGAAGAAGACAAGCTCTTAGAGTTGACGAACAACTCATTAACATTATTATTGAAGAGCCAAGTGAAGACATTGAGCAACCTGAATGTGATCAACATGGAAGGAATAACAACCAACGGTGGGAAGACTAAATAGTGCAAGCTTTATAATCCAATCAAGGTCATGGTGTTCAACTTCATATTTCCGAGTTTAATGGTGAGTTAGAACTGATAACTCTGTATTTTGATGCCTTAAGGGCAACATTTTAGGGGTATTTTAGACCTTATACTAATTAATCTATACCCATTTTCTAGTTAAAATTCAATGTTGTGACCTCTGAGGGTCCTTATGCAAATTTTGGGTAAAAATTGGGAAATTTATAGAGTTTTCTACAGATTTTGGGAAGCTGGTGAGAGTTATAGTTGAGAGAGGGGGTGTTTCTATGAAAAACTGAGCACAGGAGGGTGCCTCCTATTTGCTAAACCCAGAAAGGCACCCCTCCTACTGTATTAGCATACTCCCCTCTCCTTAGCAAACCCTAGGGCGCCTCCCCACTCATTCTTTTCACCTCTAACAAATCCTAGCCGCCCCTAACTGCTACATCTTCACCTTCCACTCCTCCCTAATTGAAGGGGTGGGAGATCCATCTTATGGATGGCCAAACCCTGCAGGAAGGTTGGGTGAAATTTCAAAAATTTATTTTCTCCCATATGGGAATCGCATTTCCTAATTTAGAAAACTACATTTTCAAGGTTCGTTCTTGAATCCAAATCAGACCAAATCTGAAATCAAAAGGGAGGAGAGGGATATACCTGATACGAAGTAGCAATAACTCCCAATGAAGGTGTTCACGCCCAAGGAGAAGACCAAAATCCGCTTCCACTGAAGATGACACAGTGTGTGATGAAACAGGATCACCAAGATGGCTCTTCAACAAGAACTAGGATTCTTCAGCAAGAATCGAACAGGGGCTGGTGAGCATGACTTCATATTATTTCTTCAACCAAGAAACAATATCAAGAACCTTTCTTCATCAATTTCACAAGAGGAGATCGAACTAGGTAGGGATGGTAAGATTAGGAGAGAATTCTACGGATTGTTGTGCATAAAATTGAGGAATTTGCCCCCTATTTATAGTCTTATTTGGATTAGCCTCCTAATCTAATTAGGAGAGACCTTCTTGATCCAAATTTGACACTTGGATCTGGACTCTTAAGTGGATAAGACTTATCTTATCCTTTAGCTAATCCTAATCAGATTATAAATCAGATTTTGCCCCTTTTAATTAACTAAATTAAGCCCAGTTTGAATTGGGCTTAAGGTCCATTAAGCTTATGTGCTCATTCCTGAACCTGCTGCCTAGTTGGCTCTCTTTGTATGGCGTGGGGCCCTTATATCGATCTACACATCAACACATGGGTTTATCCTAGCCTTTGTTACAAGGCCTAGACGAATTCACTGTAGGAGACAATGAACCCTGAGTCCATTACCATGGGCTTTTAATGGGCCCAACATTTACACTAAATGGTTCTTGGGTCCAGCGACTTTATGAAAACCTAAGAACTGTGGGTAGATGCAAGATTAGTCCATCAGGTATTACCTTCAAAGGTCTTACACTTAACCTCTCAGCCCATAATGATCAAACACTACCCGACAAAAGATGACCTCTCTCTCGGCTACAAGGTACAGTGCTGCACTCTCTACTCACATGGATCCCGAGAATGAAAACCTTTTGCAATCATTTTGAAGCCATAATATATTTAAAAAAAGCAAATATCAACATTTGAAATCAACTACCGATAGTTTAGGTTTCCATCAGAGAGAGGGTATTCCCCAACCATTCACTTTGTCCAACAAAGGGGCTGATCCTGTTACTATGATCACCCACTCTGGTGAATTCTCGGACTATTCCAATATACCTAGGTTTTGACCCCCTTTAAGGATCTCACTGATTGATATATCAAAGACAGCCCAATCCGACACCTAGTGCAGTACCATAATCGAGTCTAGGGGATAGGCATAACATTCCAGTTTTGCCCATCTATCTCCAAGGTCCAGGGCAATACTGAAATTTGGTCCAGTTCAGGGTTTCAAGAAAACCCACACTGCATGTACCTCAGATCTCAGCCTGGTAATTGAGACAAGCCACCCCAACCAACTTGGCGGCACATCAGTGTTAGCTTTGGCAGGATAAATTTCCCCAGATCTATCCAATGGCTGTGAAGATTTTAAACTAACACGAGTCTCATAAGTGTCCAATTTAAGGGTATTACATAGAAACACACCACAATGGCATGAATCAATTATGTACTTTTTTCATTTACAATAAATGTTAAAACAAACATCAATCTGATTGGAGCTAAGGGCATAACTATCCAACGGCTTCCACTTGCATTTAGGTCCAATCGAGTACAAGTTGGAGTCCTAGACTTTCCATGTGTTTCTCAAACACTTTCTGTGTCAGTGGCTTCGTCAATGGGTCTGTCATATTCTTCGCTGATACTACCTTTTAACATCAATCTCCCATAGATCCAGTGTTGTGTGATAACACTGGAATGGGTGATGTGCTGAATTCCAAATTCCAAATTCCAAATTCCAAATTCCAAAATGAACACCTTCATTCATTAAGCAGCCTTACTTACGGCAATGCGCTCGACTTGGGTTGTGGAACCTACTATTTTACTACACAGGACCCCATCGTAAAGATATAACCAGATATAGACATTCTATCATCTGGGTCTGACTGGAAGTCGGTATCAGTATACCTAACGATATGTAGTGAACGACTACCGAATACTAGACAAAATTCCTTTTGTCCTTCGAAGGTATTTCAATATGTTTTTCACGGTTGTCCAATGCTGTTGTCCTGAGTTAGATTGGTATTTACTTACCACACTCACTACCTGAGCATTGTCAGGACGAGTGCACAGAATGGCATATGTAATGCTCCCTACAACTGAGACATATGGAATCTCTTTCAAGCCCTCAATCTCCTTAGGAGCCTTGGGAGACATACCCTTGGAGAGAGTGACTCCGTACCTAAAAGGAACATTTCTTTTCTTTGATTTCTCTATATTATATCTCTTAACTATTTTGTCAATGTAAGTAGACTGGGATAATCCTATTATCCTCTTCAATCTATCTCTATAGAGTCGAAGTCCCAAGATATAGGTGGCTTCTCCAAGATGTTTCATGGAGAATTTTTGTGAAAGCCACACTTTCACCATAGTTAACATTCCTACATCATTCCCAATGAGTAGAATGTCATCTACATACAGAAACAAGAACATAACCTTATCCCCACTGGTTTTCCTATAAACACAGGGTTCATTCGGATTTTGATCAAAGTCAAACTGTTTGACAGTAGAGTCAAACCGGATGTTCCAACTCCTAGAAGCCTGGTTTAGTCCATATATAGATCGATTAAGTTTGCATACCTTGTGTTCCTGACCTGCAGCAATGAATCCTTGCGGTTGCTACATATAGATATATTCAGTAAGATCTCCATTTAGGAATGCGATTTTTGTTAGACAGTTTTGTATGCCCTTAGCTTCAATCAAGATGATGTACTTTATGAATTTATTGTAAATGAATAAAGTCCTAGCCGAGAGGTCAAAGGAGGGCTATTCGGCCTTTAAAGCCCATGCAACACTCTTTGGGAGAGCCCAAAGAGAGAGCCCAACTGCAGCCTTCCAAGGGAGCCTATTCGGCCCAGTAAGGAGGAGGCCCATTTGCAGCTCAAGAGAAGCCAAAATTGCAGCCTAAGAGAAGCTATGGGCGGCAATTTCTAGAAAGTTCAAGAGAAGCTAGGGGCGACAACTTCTAGAAAGTTCAAGAGAAGCTAGGGGCAGCAACTTCTAGAAGGTTCAAGAGAGGCTAAAGACGCCAAACTTTCTGGATGAGAGAAAAAGGGGCTGAAGAGAAAGTTATAAAAGGAGAAGAGAAAGAGGGGAAAATGGGTCAATTACCGTTTAGGCGAATTCCTTTTGGGAGATTTAGGAAGAAAGGTGCACAAGAGAGAAAGAAGGAGAAGATTCAAGAGAAGAAGCGTTGCTAATTTCGAATTTGGAGGAGAAGCCATTGGAGGAGATCAATCTAGGTTGTCTTCTTCCTTGATTTCTGCACAAGTGGTAATCGAGTTCAGCTAGGGTTTTCATGTTTATTTTCTTCATTAATTCAAATTTTCTTGATGTAATTGAATGATCTTTCATGTAATTTCAGATCTGTAATTAGTTCTCTAGGGTTATTCGAATGGATTAAATTCAATCTTGATGTTTCTTGATTAGAAATTTAATTGTTAGAACTGCTAGCCGAATTGATCTTGATCTTTGTAATGTCTGAATTGCTTGAGAAAGAATTTAGGCAACCTCAATTCTGTTTGGTTGAACTGTTCTTGATTCTTGGAAGTTATAGAGTGTTTGAGAAAGAATTTAGAAATTTGGATCTGTTAATCAATAACCGAATTGAGTGCAAGGTTAGAGATAACTTGCACAATTCGGTTGGTGCTCATTCAATCTGAATTGAGGCCCTAGAATGCCTAGATCTTAATGCATGCATGGGGATTAGATTCTTGTTAGATATAGAAGAACCACCACTCATGCATAGAGTGAACATGCGCTTGAGAGAGGTTGCTCAGTGCCGAAGCAATTCTGTGCACATTTAGCTTATCTTCTCAATTGCATGAACGGTGCTTGATCCAATTTGCTAGAAATAGTTTGTTAGATAGGAATTCAGTTTTGATTTGGTTAGCATTTCGGTTAATCAGATAATAGATGACTGATATATTACTAGTAGTTGTTGTATAAGTCCTCATGGGAACGATACTCTATTCATTACTCTATTACTTGTACGGCTAGTGCACTTGTTAGTGTAGCAAATACACATCAAGTTTTCCTTAATAGTATTCCAAAATTTCTTAAAAAATAGGGCATTAAGTCCATATGAACCTAGAGCTTTGAGGTCCCCAGTAGTTTGGAGGGCCTTAAAGATCTCCCTTTCAAAAACTTCTCTACTAATAAATTTATTTTGCCCCTTAGAGACTTTCTTTGAAATCTCTTTAATGAAATCATTGATCCCTTGAGGACCCTCACCTTTAAATCTCTTCTCAAACTCCTTACTAAAATAATGTGCAATCTGCATGTGATTTTCTAGTTTTTCACCTTCTTGGTTGAAAGTATAGGTGATTCTATTTCAAGCTCTTCTAATAGTAGCTGTCACCTAAAAGAATCTATTATTTTTGACACCAGAATTGATCTAGTCAATTCTAGATTTCTAGGCCCCCTAAACTTCTTCTCCCAAGAGAATATTATTTCATTGTTTTTGTAGGGCTAATTCCAAGTTCTTAAGAGCTTTGTCATTTTCTTCATTAATTAATTGTAATTGGAGTTTCTCAATAGTTGAGATTATGTCTTGTTTTTTTTTCTTTTTTTTTTAAATATTTTCAAGTTAAGATTTATTTCATATTCTTAGGTTATAGACGAGATTAACCAAATTGATATTCCGGGCTTGGTTTACTATTAATTCAAGGTTTGGATCTAGACACCACATGGCTTCAAATTTGAATGGTTTCAGCCTATAGCTTTGACTAGTATTGGTAGCAAGCACCAATGGGGAATGATCTAAATCCAGAAAGGGAGATTTTTGAAAAGGGCGAGGGAAACAACTGTCTCCAATCATCATTCACTAAGGCCCAATCAAGCTTTTTCCATGTAGTTTTGTTCTTCCATGTAAAAGGGTTACCCTTCATTTCCTATTCCATAAGCTCACAATCGAACATGAGATCATTAAAATGTTTTGTTTGACTAGGTCTCACTTCCCTTCTCTTTTATTTTCACTTGACCTAAATGTATTGAAGTCCCCTATAAGAAGCCAAGGAGAATTAGAATTCAAAGCAATTTCCTTGATCCAATTCGCCACTATTCTTTGCTCAGCTTTAGCCGGAGGCACATAAATGAACATGCACTTCCAAGAGACATTAGATCCAATTTCACTAATGTTCGCATGAAACAATCTATCATTAGAAAAGATGACCTGAAGATTACAAACATTTTTGTTCCATAAGATCCACAAATCACCAGAAAATCCAACTAACTCAACTAAAATATAAATAACAAAAGGAAAAGATTTAATGATCTTTTTAGCTCTATCCGGATTTACTCTAGTTTCCATAAAACAACATACATCAATTTTGTGAGCTTTCATAATCTCCAAAGCTTCATGCTAGAGGCATTTTCTCCTAGCCCCACAGACATTCCAGCTAAGGATTTGCATCACTACTAACAATACTAATAGGACCTTCTTTGTCCTCCTTAAGCTTGGCAATCTCTCGGTTCAGCATCTCTTCATAATTCATCATGCTTCCATCAACTTCTTTGAGCATCTCTTCTTCATTTAGAGGTTTATTGTTGTCCCAACTGCCGAATATCTCATCCTCCTCCTCTTCATTCTCTAGATTTTCCTCATCTTCTTTGCCCACCTTGTAAGAGACAGAATCAAATTTCTCTTCAGACTTTCCTTCCTACAAAATAAGAACATTAGTGTTCTCCTTAATTTTCTCCAAATCAGTCCCCATCACCACATCAAATTTTTTACAGGATGATAGGTTCCCTGTCTGAATTGCTTTCACGCGATTTCCTTTTTGAATCCATTTTGGCTGGTAAGACCCACGGTTTAAGGGTTCGATGGTGGCATGACTGGCATTTAGGAATCTGATTCTGGACATTTCCTTTACCAATTCCAATCTACTCACTTTCGCATGGGACCTTTGATCCCTCATTGGATACTATCGACCATCCATAAATCTATCAAAATATTTAGCGCTTTGGGTCTTCATTTTGGAATGCGTGAAGCTACCGGATACTATGGATTCACGGGTGGAGACGAGTTTGAGGATAGAAGATTACAAGAAGGAATGCTTGAGGGACTACTCTTGTACGGCCTACGGCAACACAAATATTAGTGGAGGGCGAGGATGGGAGAGTGGGTGCATTGCTTGGCATGGGGAGTTGATGGATACCAAAGAGTATGGTGACCCAAAATGTAAAGTAAATCAATTATAAGCTTATGCTAAAGTTGCCTCTGGGGTAAGTCTTATGGAGGAGGTAAGTCTATGGTAAGTTTTTTGTCCTCTAGTTTTGCTTTGCACTTTGCTGGCGTAAGTTGAGGTATGTTAGTTTTTTGTTCTTTCTTATCTGTTTCTTTCATGTTAGTTTGGGTCCTTTTTCTTTTGTTTTGAGCTATTAGGGCTAGCCTTTGCAGGTGGGGTCTTTTGCTACCGCTATGATCTGGAAGCGGTTTTTTACCAAGACCCCTCTGACCTCTTTTTGCTTGTTTTTGATTGGCACAAGTTTTTCTGTTGAAGAGTTCCTTGTTGTTGGCTTTTTTCCTTGTCGATCCAATAGTATTAGTGGTGAACATTAGTTGTGATGGGTGTGAAAGGTTTTAAAAATAAAAAAGAAAAAATGAATTAAAAAATTATATGGGAAGGAAAAGGGAGATGCTTGCCGTTCATGGCAGTTGGACAAGTCAGAGCTGAGTAATATTTGTGATAAATTGGTTGATCTGAACAATAATTTAGTATGTGTCAAAGGCAATGGTACGTAAGAACAAAAGTTTCTCATTAAAAATGAGTCATCAAGAAGAAGAGAAGTGGAAAGAAACCAGAATTGAAGATTGGACAAACAATCAAGTGTATTACAAGGAAAAAACTACAAAATGTCCAAATGGAAAGGAAATGATATCAAGCCTTGATGAGATGCTTGAGAGTAAGGAGGTGCCAGAAGGTAAGAACCCCCTTATGGATGATAATGGTCATGGCTTACAGCCCTGGTGTGAGACAATTTCCTCTTTGAGAAAAGGTACGTACTCTGTCTTTTCTTCAACATGAATAAAGGAATCTGTCGGGATTGGAATCCAATAAGGAAAGAAGGGGAGATGAGGAGATGGAGTAAGATCATAAATGAGAGGCTTCTTGATGTAGTACAGGAGAAGGCCAATAAGTTCTATGCAAGTTGAGACCACTCCAAAATACATAAGAAGCTTGGATGATGTCACTGATCCAACCAAGTAATCAATTACCGAGTTAGCACCTGCATGAAACTTCTACCTTAGTTCAAGGTTACCAAATTAGCACCAGCGCAAGACTTCTATTTTGATTCGAATTTACCAAGATAGCACCAACACAAAATTTTTATCTTAGTTCGAATTTACCAAGATAGCGCCAGCATGGAATTTCCATCTTAGTTTGAATTTACTAAGATAGTGCCAACACAAAATTTCTATCTTAGTTCAAATTTACCAAGATAGTGTTAGTGCAGGACCTCTATTCTACTTCATAATTACTAAATTAGTATTAATTTATGATTTTTGAATTTTTGTTCAATTAGGATTTTATTTTTGAAAGTTTTAGTAGGATTTTATTATGAAGTGTTTTCATGGATTAAGAAACTTTCTTGTAGGAGCCATAATGGTGTATGCCTATATAAAGAGTAGCTAGGGTAAGGTTAAGATGGTTTTTGATATTGAATTTTCTCTTAATTATTTAGTGAAGAATTCTTCTTCTTTGTAGTTTAACTTTTGCTATTTTCTTTGATGCTTTTCTCAACGTGTTTTGTTTCCGTATTGTGCCATTTGGTATTAGATTCCATATTTGGTCATTCTTTGGATTATGACTCCTAAGAAGAAACAAGTATCTCACATCATGGAGCAAGAACCTAACAACAAAACACAAGAAGAGATAGCGGAGTTGAGAAGACAAGTCAAGGCACTTGCTTGAGAGTTGAAAGCACTACGAGGGGACAATGACTCCAATGCAAGTGTTTCTGCTCGTTCCTTTTCATCATCAAGGTATGCATCCAAGTCGGATTTAGTTGTGGGTGGTGACTAGAAACCGTGGGAAACAGGTTTCAATATTGAGATCCCAAAGTTTCATGGAGCTTTCTCTACTTGGAAAGCAACCAAACTGGCTGTAATTGTAAGTGGCGAATAGAAGCGATGGGAAACAGATCTCAAGTTTGAATACTTGGAGTTTAATGGAGGTATAGCCTCAAATGAATTCATGGACTAGAGTTCCATGGAGGAGTTAGCAATTTCAGAGTTTAAAGGTAAAATCAAGTCCTATGATTTTGTTGATTGTTTTAATATTGTTAAGAATTATAACTAAAATCTTGTGTGGACATTCTCCTCAACAATATCTCTTGAAGAGAAACTTTTTGATTGGAACAAACCTCCAATCTATGATGAAGAACCAATTACTAAGGAGGAATGTGCCATCTTTCATTATGAATTTCAATATGATGGAAATAATACTTATTATCTTGGGGACTATGATCACATTATTTACATGCATGTCTACGAAGATCCTTATTGGCAAGCACTCTTGCAATGTTTAAAAGAGTCAATAAACGAATATTCAAGTTTTGTGAAGTGCAAGAAATATCCTTCAAAATTTAAGATATACAATGAAAAAATCTCAATTCATGTTGGAGGCTTACATCACCAATTATATATCAAAGGGTTAGAAACAAAGAAGCACGATGAAAGTGCAACGACATATGTTGATAGCCTCTAAAATGGTAACATGAATCTGAGGTATGATTCTCTCCAACCTAGGGAGAATGATGCAATACGAGATTTAGACAAACTGGGGAAACATTTACAAAGTTAGTTTTCGAAGACCCATCTTAGCATATATAGGAGGAAAAAAGTATTTGATGCGGAAGGCTATGTTTGGGCATTTTAATAGAGGAACGCCTACCGGTTGGGCAATGTGGAAGGTTAGACCATATGAGATAGTTGAAGTCATCAATGAGAATGCTTATAGACTAAAGCTACCCATCCATATACGTACCCATGATGTTTTCAATGTCAAACACTTGATACCATATGTTGGCGATCGATTAGATAGTGATTTGAACCTGAGTATGGATTCTCTCCAACCCAAGGAGGATGACACAATACAAAGAAGGCCAATAAGTTCTATGCAAGTTGGGACCACCCCAAAATACATAGGGACAATATGTCCTTAGCTACATGTTACAACACGGGCTGCACTTCCATCCTTGTTGTAACACGTAGATGGTTTAAGTGACATAGAAAAAGGTAAAGACGGGAGTGTTAACTTCCGTTACTTATTTTCTCTACATTTTTTCAACTTAAAAAGTAAAAGAAAAGCTTTAAGTTTATTCATTGTTTTTGAACCACTATTGAACTAGATGATTCGACTATTTGGCTCAAGATATGTCCAGACAAACAGTTCCATTTTCCCTCAAACTCGGTTCCTGGCCAAAAAACCTTTGAATCGGTAAACGACTTGCTGGCCAATTCAACAATTTTTTGCCATTTTTATTTTAATTATTTTTTCAACTTTCTAAAATTTTATGTCAAAATGGGCCACTTATTTGAATTGGACAGTCGAGCCATCGGTTGAAAGACCAGTGACCAAAACAGACCGGACCAGACAAGTTGATTAGACTGGAAAACCGTCTATTTTACCCCATAATTGTTATTTTTCCAAAAACAATTGATTTGGTCAGCAAACCATTGACCTATATGTTCGAACCATTCAAATTGTCCAATGGTTTTGGCGGTTTTTTTTTTAATTTTTTTTTGTGAAAACAATCGGACCATTCGACTTGGACTAGACCCCTGACCGGTTAGGGGTCCAATGATTGGACAACGAATCGGTCAGGGGTCCAGTTCTCGGGTCGAATTGAATGGATAACCTATTTTGACAAAAGAATTAAAAAATGTTAAAAAAATAAAAAATGGCTAAAACTGTTGGACGGTTCGAATGCCTGGTGATGAACCTACAATTTATCTATATTTTATGAGGTTTTTGCATGAAGTTTTATGCTGGTTTAATTAGATTTTGCCCTATTTTAGCTTGATTGCAAGAAAGATTTCAGGGGGAGCCAAATCAACAAAAAGAAGGCAAAAGCAAGAAAAGAAAGCCCAAAATTTATCAATTTCAGCCCGGCCCAGCCATGAGAGTAAGGGAGTTTCATTCGGCCCAAGTAGTGCAAGTTAACTCTTTGGAAAACCCAAGGAAAGAAGCCTAGCAAGAAGGAAATTTCGGCACAGCCCATTTTTAGCCCAAATAACAGCCTAGAGTGTAGCCCACATGAGTTCAAAAGCAAACTAAGTTGTAGCCCAAATAGCAGCCCAAAGGGAGCTAGGGGCGGCAACTCCTAGAAGTTTCTTGAAGAGGAGGGAGCACTCTAGAAGGTTCATGAGGGGTGTAATACACCCAATTCTAGAGACTTCAAGAAGGGGCAAGAGCCCCCTTGAAAAACTATATAAGGAGGCCTCTAGGAGGGGGGAGAGGTGTTTAATTGCTTGAGAGGAAGGCTCTCCCACTCTTAGAGGTTCGGCCACCTTGAGAGAAGAGAAGAGAAGAAGGTTAGGCGCAAGGAAGAAGAAGAAGAAGGGCTGAAGGAAGTTCAAGACAAGCAAGCTAGAAGAGAAGGTGAGTTCGAATTGAGGGTTTGTGATTCAAAGATCTTTTGTAATAAATCATTTGTAGTTTCATTCTCTTTTGATTTGAATTCAGTTTCTTTGTTATATTTTCTTTCTTCTTTCTCCTTGTTTCCATTCTTCCTTGATGTATTTCAGCTTGTAAAATTTCAGTTCAGCAATCTAATTCTTTTTGATTCATTCAAATGGTCATGGATTGTACTTGAAGTTTCTTGAGTAAGGGTGTTATTGTAGATTAATTCGGCCAACTAACCTTCAAAACTCAGATCTGAATTCTCAGATATGAGATTGCAAGATCTGAATTGCTTGAAAGAGAATTCAGATCTGCAATTTTCAGATTGGCCGAATGGATCTAAAGCTTGGAATTCCTAGAGTGCTTGAGAGAGACTCTAGGAATTCAGATCTACTATTCAAGAACTGAATTGAGTGCAAGGTTAGAGATAACTTGCACAATTCAGTTGGTGATCAATTTAGACTTGAATTGATGCCTTAGAAGTGTTTGAAGAAATGCATGCATGAGGATTAAATTCTTGCTAGAGATAGAAGAACCGTCACTCATGCATAGGATGAACATGCGCTTGAGAGAGGCTGTTCATGACCTTGGGGTTTCACCAAACAAAGGCTCAATCATGATTTATTCGAATGATCCAAATTGATAGATTGTTGAATTCTGAGATTGACATTTACTGTTTACTCTTCTAACCTGATTTGAAGGCAATTGGGCCAATGATTTAGATAGATTTTAATTTAGGATTTTTTTAGATTTCATTAAAGTTTTGATTTATTTGTTGATCAGATAAGAAGTGCTCAATTTAGTATTGGTAATTGTTTCCTAAATCCTCGTGGGAACGATACTTCACTCACTACTTTATTACTTGAACGGCTAGTGCACTTGCTAGTGTCACAATGAGCCACACATCACCTGGGGTCAACGGTTTATTGACCAAATCAACATTTTTTGGCAAAATAATGGTTCTGGGATAAAATGGATGATTTTTCTGATCTAAATGTCCAATTTGATTTGGTCTATTTTGGCCACCAGTTTTCAAGTCGACAGTTTGACCGTCCGATTCAAATGAATGGCCCATTTTGACATAAAAATTTAAAAATTAAAAAAAATTAAAAAATGGCCAAAAGTTGTTAATGGGTCGACGGGATGTTGGCCGATTCAATGGTTTTTGACCAGGAAGTTAAGAACCGGGTTTGAGGTAAAACGGAACCAGTTGTTTGGATGATTCTTGGGCCAAACGGTCTGACCATCCGATTCAATAACGGTTCAAAAACCATTAATAAACTTAAAGTTTTTTTTAATTTTTTTTAGGTTGAAAAAATGTAGAGAAAATAAATAATGGAAATTAACACTCCCGTCTTTACTTTTTTTGTATGTCACTTAAACCATCTACATGTTATAACATGGATGCATGTGCAGCCCGCGTTGTAACATGTAGATGTGTAGCCTAGCCGAACTCCAATCTCTTCTATTTGATTTCAATGGTTGTGTCAAGTGGTAATAACATTGTTTAGAGGATTTTTAAGCAAGACTTAAAACTTTTCACAAATTGATTTAAGTATACCTTGAGCTTTTTAAATAGACTTAAACATACTTTACCATTGCCATCTTAGGCTATTTAAACAAAAATATAATTTTAGCCCTTTGCTAAAATGTCAAAAAGTAGGGAAGGTATTGTTGGGAAATGGGGTCACTAAAACTTGGAGGAGAAGCTCTGAAGTGCGTTTGAAGACACTGTCTTTAGAACGTTATTTGCCCCCACTTAGTTTCATTGTGTTTTCAGAGTCTCCAAAGAAATCTTTTGTGAGACTGTAGTAGACTGAACTGAGATAGAGACAAAGTGAGTTTCGAAACTGTGTGTGTGAAAGCTTGATTCACGCTCCTTAAAACAAATTCTGATGGGCCATGGAGTGAAGGAAGGTGCTGGTTAAGAAAAGGCTCCTTGAACAGTCACAATTTTAAAATGTACTTAATAATTAATGGTTGTTAACTTTGAATGATGCCTCTTGATCAACCTGATTGAATCATGACCATTGATCACATCAACGGTTAGCATTGCACCAAAGCCAAAGGTGCCCTTTGCAAGCAAAGTGCACATCTAAAGTGCCTCATTGCGCTGCACACATGCGCACACACGCATGTGCATGCATTGCGTGGTAACAAGCCTCCATACTCTCTTTTTTATATCTATGGAGTGTAAATCAGCTCCTATTAAAAAACTCAAAACAATTCTTGTAATTTTCCAATGTGGGACAAGTTAAAACTGGTTTTAGTAAGAGAAAAAACTATCTTTCAAAACAAGTGTGCATGTGTTATTTTTCTTGTAATTGACCAATCAAACCCTATTGGATTTAATCTCTAATGAGATTAAAATCCAATAGACATGTTTAACGAACTTGCTAGACCAATACGAAAGGTTGCATGGAGAAACAAAATAGTTGCTTCAAATCTTTCGGATCAAATACCAATGGCTCTTCCACTTTGCTCAGACCATTCTTTTCTTTCTTTTTCTTTCACCCTATGTTGTTTGGTTATTTCAAGATCTTTGCCTCCATTCAAGGTTTCATAGAAACAAACCAGAAGGACCAAGTTGTGGATATGTTGGTTCTGTCTTGTCTAATGAAAAATACAATCAACATTGTCTCTAAGAAAAACATTTTTGTGCTTGGCATTGGATAATAGTTTGATATTACCATTCATTGTTATCAAATCATTTCATTATTCTCTTCTAAGAAATTCTTCTTTAAAAAAGCCTGTTTTGAGAAGATGTGGTCTATTGTTTTCCAAGCGTCAGCCAATTTCTCACTTGCAAGCCTTAACTAGCCTAGAACCTTAAACCACATCTTAGGCATTACATGCCTATAGAATACGCCTTCATTCCGTTGTTTATCGCTTCAGCAAGTTTGTTTCTATTGTAAAAGTAGTAATAAATAGAGAGAAAATGGAACGTATCTTTCTGTGCTTTCCAAACCCAAAGTGTAACGGTGTTGTAGAGCTGATTTTGAAAATGTTAACCGTGAACTAAGATATTGCAAATTGATACGGGCTGAGTTGTGTCACGTGCTCATTCTCCTTAAAATTGTATTTGCCCCTTATGATACAATCAGGTATTTGCAAATCGGTTTCCAAGATAAAACAACACATAAAGCTTCTAGTGGATGCGCACTTGCTACCAGAAGGTAAGAATGTAACATTATGTATTGATTTGTACTATTGGTTGATCAATACTTTTTTATAGAGTTTTTAGTCACCCAAATGGACACAAAGGTATCTTTACAAAGAGATATTTCTCTCTAGAACCCACCTATTCGAAGAAACACAAATAAACAAAGAGAAACAAAAAAAAAAGTTTAAATAGAATAGTAATCAGTTAAACGTTCAATATGGTTATGTAAAATTTGAAATAAATGGTCAAGCTATAAAAAGGGATATGGTGTGACTCACATACACACCCACACCCTAATCTGACTCAACTTGGCGTGGCAAGCACATGTGTGAAATTAACCTTCAACCCCCACAAGCATGTGAATATATAGTGTACTAGCGGGAACCCGTGCAATGCACGGGATTTATTAAGCAAAAGCTAAATAATAGAAAGGGTCATTTACTAAAATATCCCTTATAGTTTTATGGATTTACTAAAATCTACCCTATAGTTAGCATCTTACTAAAACACCACTTATAATTTTCAACGGATTTGATCAATCTTCCATTAGATGGTAGTGGAAAATGACAGTGTTGACCCTAATGTTCATTTAAATAAATTTAATCAAAAGAAAATAAAAATAAAATACCATTTTTGCTCTTAATAAGACATGGGCAACCACTTTGTTCGTTATATTTGGTCAATTTTATTTTTTATACAAAAAAGTGTGTTAAGGGTATTTTTGGAATAAGAAATCATGGGTCTAATGGCAAAACAAACACTCCTTAATTGAAGGTTGATTAAGTAAATAAGTTGTAAATTATATGGGATGTTTTAGTAAAGCGATAACTATAAGGTAGGTTTAAGTAAATATGTAAAACTATAAGGTGTGTAGGAATGGCAACATGGCATGGATCATATTCCCCATCCCCGACTCCGATTCTGAAATTAACCCCCATCCCCGATCCTCGATGGGGATGGGTTCCCCGTGGGAACCCAAATCCCCAAAATGTTTTCAGATAATGGTATTTTTTAATTAAATTTATTTAAAGTAAATAAAAATTTTAAATTATAAATAATGTTTTAAATATGTTTTGATATATATATATATATATATATATATATATAATATAATATAAATAGATAGATAGAGAGATAGATATAATCAGGGTTGGAGCAGGGTGGGGACCACAATCCCTATCCCCAACCCTGACCTCGACCCCGACTGGGGATTCCTATTAATTCCCGTCCCTGCTCCCGCCTTGCCAAAACAATCCCTATCCTCGACCCCATCGGGTCAGGGAAGTCAGGTCCCCGTTGAGGATGGGGAAAATTGCCATCTCTAAACTTGCATTCTAGTAAATGACCCTAATAGAAACACACAAGAGTATACAATTGTTTTATATTTTCAACTTTGTAAATAATTAATAATTATTCATATTTTATATACTACTTTTAATAAAATTTTTATAATACAAAAATAACAATAATTAATTTCAGTTAGGTTTATTCATCAAACTAATGAAACCGACCAACCAGATTAACTCGACCCGACTTGGTCGGTTTTGTAGTATTTTAGGTTGTTTTGGTTAAAAAATTTCCCAATTCGACCAAGTTGGATCAATTTCACTTTGGCCATTTATAAATTGACCAAAACCAAATGACCTAACCATGGATATATATTAATATTTTATATTTTAAATATAACTTTTAATATGGAAAAGTGGGAAATTTCCCATATTTCTTAGTCTAATATGTTTTATATCATAAATCTAAATTTTAAATTTATTTTTAATAATTGTACTATAATTTTTAAAATTAAATTTAAATTTTAAGTTTAAATCTTTTGAACTGACTGACCAAACCAAAAAATTGACTCAAATCGATACAACTTGAGTGGGTCAGTTTTCACAAAAGGTTAGTTGGTTTCAACTGTCCAACACCCTAACCAGACCAGGTCAATTTGGTTGGCCAAATAGCCTATGACCGAATCGAACTAACTCATGAACACTCATAATTTCAGCTAAATTAATAGTCTCATCTCTGATAAATAACAATAGTTTAATCTCTAATAATTATTGAAAATTTATAGTGAAAATACACAATTATAGAAAATATATTGATAATGAAAAAGACAATAATTACAAAAATTACAAAAATACAATAAGTACTAAAAATATATTAACTTAGTCAATAAATAGTATAATCTTAAATAATAGTTTAATTTCTAATAAATATTAATCAATAACTTATAACAAAAATACAATAAGTACAATAAATTAAATTTAAAATTTCAATAATAGTAATTTAATCTCCAATAATTATTAAAAGTTTTCTGTTAAATAACAAAACTGATGAGGGCGGATTTGGCCCTCTAGTGAAATTGTGACACCTGGCACCTCATGCAAACCAAGTGCAGCCTCTTGACAACTAGGTAGCTCGAGCAGCTCGGGCAGCTCGACAGAGCTTGCCACAACTTGCCACTTATAGACAGCTCGGGCAGCTCAGCAGAGCTTGCTACTTATAGACAGCTCGGGCAGCTCGGTAGGGCTTTCCACAGCTTGCCACTTACAGACAGCTCGGGCAGCTCGGTAGAGCTTGCAATAGCTTGCCACTTATAGATAGCTCGGCATGGCTTGCCACAGGCAGCTCGGCAGAGCTCGCCACAAGCAGCTCGACATAGCTCTCCCCCAGGTAGCTCACCACTTGTAGGGTAGCTCATGGAAGAGCAGTTTGGCATATCGCAAGAAGATCTTCTGCCTGACATCCATACCTGCCGGGTCTGGTGGCAGCGTCCACATCTCTTGCCAGGCGACGTCGTACCTGCCGTCTCTGAAAAGCATGGCACGCCTGATGAGTCCGTACCCTGCAACAGCAGCTTGCACCTGCCACCGCAGTCCTGACAATAATGGCTAGGGCAGTGGCGGTTATGCCTGATGTGACTGGCACCGCTATATAAGGACTCCGATCCCCAAAGCCAAGGAGAGAATGAAAATATAAAGGTAATCCCTACTCTCTAGCTCTCTCATTCCTCCAATATCAGCTTCAAGCTCTCTACAATTAGAGTGCTAACTTAGGCATCGGAGAGTCCCCACCGGGTAAATACCCCCGGGCCCCCTGGTTCAGTTCTCGCAGGTCCCTCAGCTCCCGCCGCCTACAAAGAGGAGGAAAAGATGGAATTATCGCAGGTCCCTCAACTCCTGCCGCCTATAAAGAGGAGAAAAAGAGGGAGTTCTCGCAGGTCCCTAAGCTCCCGCTGCCTACAAAGGAGAGAAGATCACCTCATGCAGAGGGCAGTCGGGTTGCGCTACACCAGGGAGCTCCACCATCCTCTGAGTTATAGGCCGCCTAGGAGCAGGTCAAATGACGAATCCACCAAGGTAGCTCACCACCAGGGAGCTCGGCATAGCTCTCCCCAGCTCGACATAGCTCGGGCAGCTCGGCATAGCTCTCCCCCAGGCAGTTCGCCACCAGGGAGCTCCACCATCTCACCCCAGCTCAGCATAGCTCGGGCAGCTTGGCATAGCTCTCCCCCAGGCAGTTCGCCACCAGGAAGCTCCACCATCCTCTCCTAGGAGCAGGTCAAATGACGAGGTACTTAGCCAAAAAAAATTGATACACCACAAAAAATTGGTACATCGTCTGTGGGAACACGCTACAAAAAGCTAACTTCTCATCCTACAAAGCTAAGTTCTCATCCTACAAAAGCTAACTCCTCTTCTCCTAGAAAGCTAAGTCCTCACCTTTTTGAAATTGAAGCTCTCACTTTATAGTTTACATTTTTTATTAACTCAAAGACTATGTAGGGAGCTAGCAGACTAAGCAGCTCTACCAACTTTACTTTCAATTCAGATAAAACCTCATCAGTCCTCTCCGCAAGGTCCCCTCTACAAAGATGAGCTCTTTGTGGCTTTTGCGGGAGTTGGTGGCCAACAGACTACATAGGCACCCTTGCTGGTCGACCCTTCCAAGTCTCCTGTGTGAGCTGGTGACGTAAAGTTAGTAGTGCTGCCCCCGAAGGTCGAGCTCCTAGTAGCTTCTTGTGGGAGTGGGTGACTGGCATTACGAGGCTGATGCAACACAATCACAGGTAGCTTGACACCTAGTCAGCTAGGCACCTCACAGGTAGCTCGACACCTCATAGGTAGCTCGACACCTGGTCATCTCGGCACCTCACAGGTAGATCGACACCTGGTCATCTCGTCACCTCACAAGTAGCTCGGCACCTGGTCAGCCCGACACCTCACAGGTAGCTCGACACCTGGTCAACTTGACACTTCACAGGAAGCTCGGCACCTGGTCAGCTCGGCATCTCACAAGCAAAGCCTATGGGCCACATTACTACTTAAAGACCTAGTCGCCTCTTCGGCATGGGCAAAGTCAAGAAGAGTGGACCACAAGACGCTCCCAAAGCCTACGAGCCACATTACTACTTAAGACCCAGTCGCCTCTTCGGCATGGGCAAAGTCAAGAAGGGTGGACTATGAGTCGCTCCCAAAGCCTACAGGCCACATTACTGCTTAAGACCTAGTTGCCTCTTCGGCATGGGCAAAGTCAAGAAGAGTGGACTATGAGTCACTCCCAAAGCCTACGGGCCAATTATTGCTAAATACCTAATCGCTTCCTCGGTATGGGCAAAATCAGCAAAAGTGAACTATAAGTTGCCCTCGGAGCCTAAGGGCTACACTATTGAACTGGTGGAGACCTCCTCACCTTACAGGCAGCTTGCCACTTGCAGGCAGCTCGCCACATACAAGCAGCTCCCAAAGCCTAAGAAATTGGATAAGCACTTACTAGCTCGTCGACTTACGGGCCAAAAGAAGAAATCTACTCCCTTTGTTGAGTTACTCTCAGCTCGGGAGTGGGGAGCAAATGATGAGGGCGGATTTGGCCCTCCAGTGAAATTGTGACACCTGGCACCTCATGCAAACCAAGTGCAACCTCTTGACAATTGGGCAATTCGGGCAGCTCAGCAGAGCTTGCAACTTATAGACATCTCGGGCAGTTCGGCAAGGCTTGCCACAGCTTGCCACTTACAAGCTGCTCGGGCAGCTTGGCAGAGCTTGCCACAGCTTGCCAGTTACAGACAGCTCGGGCAGCTCGGTAGAGCTTGCCACAACTTACCACTTCTAGACAGCTCGACATGGCTCGCCACAGGCAGCTCGACAGAGCTCGCCACAAGCAACTCAGCATAGCTTAGAGAGCTCGGCATAGTTCTCCCCCAAGCAGCTCACCATAGGCAGGGTAGCTCGTGGAAGAGCAGTTCGGCATATCGCAGGAAGATCTCCTGCCTGACATCCGTACCTATCGGATCTGGTGGCAGCACCCACATCTCTTGCCAGGCGGCATCGTGCCTGTCGTCTTTGAAAAGCATGGCACACTTGACGAGTCCGTACCCTGCAGCAGCAGCCTGCGCCTACCACCTCAGTCCTGGCAGTAATGACTAGGGTAGTGGCGGTTACGCCTGATGTGACTGGGCACCGCTATATAAGGACTCCGACCCCCAAAGCCAAGGAGAGAATAAAAAAATGGAGGTAATCCCTACTCTCTAGCTCTCTCATTCCTCCAATATCATCTTCAAGCTCTCTACAATCAGAGTGCTAACTTAGGCATCGGAGAGTCCCCATCGGGTAAATACCCCCGAGCCCCCTGGTTTAGTTCTCGTAGGTCCCTTAGCTCCTGCCGCTACAAAGAGGAGGAAAAGATGGAGTTCTCGCAGGTCCCTCAGCTCCCGCCGCCTACAAAGAGGAGAAAAAGATGGAGTTCTCACAGGTCCCTCAGCTCCCGCCACCTACAAAGGAGAGAAGATCACCTCATGCAGAGGGCAGTCAGGTTGCGCTACACCAGGGAGCTCCACCATCCCCTGACTTACAGGCTGCCTAAGAGCAGGTCAAATGACGAGTCCACCAAGGTAGCTCACCACCAGGGAGCTTGGCATAGCTCTCCCCAGCTGGCATAGCTCGGGCAGCTCGGCATAGCTCTCCCCAGCTCGGCATAGCTTTCCCCCAGGCAGTTCGCCACCAAGGAGCTCCACTGTCTCTCCCCAGCTCGGCATAGCTCTCCCCCAGGCAGTTCGCCACCAGGGAACTCCACCATCCTCTCCTGGGAGCTGGTCAAACGACGATGTACTTAGCCAAAAAAAAAATGATACACCACAAAAAATTGGTACGTGACCAGAAACGGTTACATCAAAAACAAAAAGATTATACATAATCATTGAAAGAACACTTATCACAAAAAAACAATAAATATTAAATTTAGTATATATATATATATATAATTATATAATAAATATAGATTAAGAGTTTAAAATTATTATTAATATATATTATTTTTTTGAAAATTATTTTCTCGAATTATTACTTGATATATGTGAAATTAATTATTTACAATATTATGTAAAACTATTAAATTATTATTAATTTCAATATTATGCTATAATTATTTTTCTACTTTTTAGATTTTTTTTTAATTTATTACATAATTTTTTTCTATTTTTGAGATAGTGTATTTTCTTCTTATGAGTCCCCATACATGTAGAGCAATTTAACTTATATGTTTAAGTCTACATGCTTCAAGCGGCTAAAAGAAGATAAAAAGTCAAAATCAGTAAAGACAAAAAAGTTGAACAAAGAGCAGTTCAAAATTCTTGTAATTTAAATCTTCCCTCCAATCATGAATCCAACAGTTACACATACAGAGAGAACCAACCTTAATTCTTCCCAATGAATGCATGGTACCCATTGGGCGATCAGACCCAAATCGTTACTCCGTCTCCTCTTGCTAATAATGCCTCCACCTCGTTTACAACTCTAGTAGAACAACAAGCTATTCAAACCAACAAGGTTACTACTGAAATTTCTATTGGGATTGTCATACTAGGCATGCTCTCAGCATTGACATGGTGGAAAAATCCAATTGAATTGCAAAAGCTGATTTGAGGGAACTCCTAACAGTTTCTATAGGAACCAACAATCCCTTCCTTGGATTTTTTGAACCGTTATTGAACCTTCTGATACGAGAGGAAGTAGGAGATAAAAGGGCGAAATAGGATTTTAAAAAAATAAACAAGTCACTTAATTGACATCATTTTTAACAATTCTTAATGTTTCATTATGTTTAAGTCAATTTATGAAAAGTCAATGTATGTTTTAGTCTTTTACTCTCAAAAAATAGAAAAGTCAGAAGAATTCTAAAAAAATCAAGTTTTTTTTTTCATATTTTGATCCATAAGAAATTATATTTATGTGGTCTATAAGAAATCGGTTTCTGCATCTATTTTTTTGTTTTCTTTAAATTTTCGTTTATTTTATATTATATTTATAAATATTTTATATTTTATTTGATATCATGGGTTAAACTATTTGACCCAAACGGTTGAACCACTGGCCTTAAAACTGATGGCAAAAATAATTCTACTTTCGTTTTAAAACCTTAGTTAATACTTATAATGCGTGTATTCTTACATTGTTTTTATAGATTATAGTCATAGAATGTGGGCATACTTTAGAAAAAAAAAGCTATTTCTTTGGATAAGTTCACTCATTTATAGTAGAGTATGGTCTGGTTCAATTTTCAGAAAAAAAACTGTTTACCTGAAAAACAATTACCCATGCAAAGGTTCAATTTAGGAGTACAAATATAAACATGTAGAGTGCAAAATCTTGTATTTTGTATGTATTTGTATGGTACATATTTGTGCTTGTACTCCTTCCAAATTGAGCCTTTAGTTTGGAAAGAGTACAAATACAAATATGTATAGTGCAAAACCTTATATTTTGTATGTATTTGGACTATGTATATTTGTATTTGCACTCTTTTCAAACTGAGCCTTGGTAAGGGCAAACTTACTCCAATACATTTTGTCAACTTTTGTCCTACGTGAAGAGATTGTTTATCCACTCAGAAAGATGAACTTCACTTATATAAATAAGTGAAACCTAGAGAAAATGATTTTTTTTTTATATAGATGCTACATAAACATAAAAAATGAATATAAATAAAATGGATTTTTGGCTCTAACAACTCTTAAACTTTGTGAAAAGGCCAACTTTAACCCTAAAGAATTTAAACGGTCATTTTAGACCTTAAACTATGTTGAAAAGGCCAATTTTAGCAGAAAAAACACACGGTGTTAGTGACATTATTCATAAATTTGTTAAATAATAAATAAAATATTAAGAAATGCTAATGTGGCACAGTTCAATTCAAAAAACTAAAAAATTACAAGTGAGTCCCATTGAATAAAATAAAGACTATTTAACATATAAATTAGTAATGTTAAAAATAATATAAATGGGTACCATTTGAAATTTCCTCTTAAAAAAAAAATAATAAGTGGGTTCCACTTAAAATTTCCTCTTTTAAGAGCAAAATAATGGATGGATCCCACTTGAAATGACTGGTGGGTCTTACCTGAAATTTTCTCTTTTAAGAGAGAATTAATAAATAGGTCTCACATGAAATTTTCTCCTAAGAGAAAAATAATTGATGGATCCCACTTAAAACTATATGTAGACCCCACTTAAAATTTCCTCTTTAATAGGTGGGTTCCTCTCTCTCTCTCACACACACATTTTCTCGACAGCGACGAGAGTGCCTTTGTTGTAAAATGGGCTGCCTAAAATTACCTCCGCCCGGGTGATGCCATGATTCTATTCCACATTTGGGCCACTAGCGTCGTTTATGGTGTTGATTGGGGCTGCATTGACCTCTCCATCGAAACCAACGAGGAGTCCCAACAGAAGCTCGAAGAAAACTTTGATGCCTTCACTATCACCACGGCTATCGATCTAGCTCAGCTCCTAGTGGAAGCCCAAATCCTTTCTAAGATCCATAACGTGAAGGACCACAACAAGAAGGAGCGGCTTTTCCTGGAGGTTGAAAAGTTAGGGTTAAGTGTGGTGATTATGGGAAACTGAGGGTTTGGTGCCTTGAAGATGGGGGAGGGAGAAGACGACCAAATGGCAATGTGAAAGAGAGAGAGAGAGGGGGGGGGGTTGCAACGGTGGTGGCGGGTGGAAAGGAGGATAGGGGAAGAAGAAGTAAGGATTGGACAGAGAGAGAAAGACTGATTAAAGAGGAAATTTTAAGTGGGACTACGTACTTACATACGTGTTGGCATTTTCAGCTTAATTTCAAAAATGACCTTCAAATCTTTTAGGGTAGAAATTGGCCTTTTCGCAAGGTTGAGGGGTTCTGAGAGCCAAAATTCTCAATAATATTTAATAAAAACAAAAAACAACAATCACTCTACCCGAAAATGTGAATCATCGTCATCCACTATGCACGGTAAGCTAATCTTTAGCGCTCACCAGCACTCATTACAGCCGGATTCACATCGTCCCCTTGCCATAAAAAATTTTCTGCCCACACCAATAGCAATATGCAACACCAGCCTATTTTTCCTGTTTCAAAATTAAAGTGATAAGTGATTTCTTTTAGGGAAAATTTTAAATTAGTACTTAGTACCATTTTGGTCCTCAAACTTTAAAATATAATAATTTAATTTTCAAATTTTTAAAATTTGACAATAAGTTGTTAGGTAGTCATCAAGTGATATTTGAAAAAGACATAAATGCCTTTTAATTTTTATTTAATTTTCTTTATCAACCTTCTAAACATTGGTAAAATATTAATGGTCCCAAATCTTTGCCTTTTCTATTCAAGAAAAGTGAGGTCGTGGATATTTTAGTGATTCCAACTTTCTTCAATGGAAGAGACAATAATTTATTACTATTAACATTTTGTCAATGTTTAGATGATTGATAAAGAAAATTAGATGATACTTTAAAAGCATTTGTCTTTTTCAAATGCCACCTAAGGGCTAATTAGCAACTTGTTAAGGTAGGTAATGTCATGTTTTAGAAATCCATGTACTGAATTATTGCAATTTAAAGTTTGGGGACAAAAGCCCAAATTAGAGAGAAATTTTCCCTTTCTTTTAAATGGTATTGGCAAGGGGACAGAAGATGTAAACTCACTGCAGCCGTCCTGCTGATTCAGAACCGAGAACCGAGACAATCCTTTAGGACCCTGCAGACTCGAGTCAATACAGGATGGCGAATCTGGATCTTCTACCCACAATGAATGCGCTACCCATACTCGCAGCACACCGGAAATCAGTCGGCGGTGGTGCTCTGTCGGTAGGGGTGTGTGAGAACAAATTGTGTGTAGCAGATCCGGAGTGGACAAGAACTGCGCGCGGAAACTAGCAGAGACCAAACTCAAGCACGCACATAATAACAGAACAGGAGATAGAGATGGAATTATGGAAAGCTGAAGTAGGAGAGCAAAACCATGGGAGCCCTTCTTCTTCTTTGTTGACTGGTATTTCAACTTACGATTGTGAATTAATGTCTGATCTATAAATTCAGAAACAACCCTCCATGCATCCACAGTCCACGCAAATTCATCAACCCAAAACTCAACCAAGAGTCAAGAGATGGCCATTCCTACCAGTGTTTCTTCCTCCTTTCTTCTCATTCTCCTTCTTGTCTCTTCTCTTCTATCGCTCAGTTTGTCCGCCTCCAGCCGTTGTCACCCAGATGACAAACGAGCCCTCCTCGCTATCAAGAAATCCCTAAACCCACAAAACTTTGCTTCCTGGAATCCCCGTACCGACTGCTGTGGTTGGGACGACGTCATATGCGATGCAGACGACCAAGTCGTCCGCCTCTACATCAGGTATACCACCGTGATCGGCTCCATCCCGGCTGCCGTCGGCGATCTCCGCTACCTCGAAATCCTGGACTTCAGTTACATCAACAACCTCACTGGCTCCATCCCTTACTGCATCACCAAACTTCAGAATCTCAAGTCGCTCACTATCAGTAGGACCTCTGTCTCTGGCCCCGTCCCTGAATTCCTCAGCCAACTCAAAAACCTCGAGTCTCTTGACTTGTCCTTCAACGAACTCTCCGGGCCGATCCCTGCTTCTCTGGCTGATCTCACGAAACTGGGATACCTTGTACTCCGAGTAAATAAACTTACAGGAACTATACCTGATTCGCTTGGGAGATTCAAAAGCAACTTCACGACGTTCGACCTTTCTCACAATGAGCTCTCAGGCACGATCCCGAAATCGTTAGGCGGATTGAATTTCCAGGGCATCGGTTTGTCCGACAATAACTTGGTCGGCGACGCTTCAATGTTGTTCAGAGAGAACTCAGATGCGCTGTGGTATGATTTGTCACGTAATCAATTGATCTGTCGAAGGTGAGATTTCCGAAGACGACATCGTCGTTGGATTTGTCTCACAACAGGATTCGAGGGAGTATTCCAAAGCAGTTAACTGAATTGAGTGTGACAGAGTTGGATTTGAGTTATAGTCGGTTGTGTGGGGAGATTCCTATTGGTGGGAATTTGCAGACTCTGGGGTCCGGCCCCTTCTACCATAATAAGTGTTTGTGTGGTTCGCCACTCCCCAAGTGCAAGTAGCTTGGTGGTGCTGAATGCAACAATCAGTATATACTTTCTTCCATTTCTTCCCGGCCGGAGTTTCTGACTTCTCTGTCGGTGCAGGTTGACGGGCCGGGAAATTAGTTTTTCTATAATAAATAAATGCATCACGTCTCTCACTCTCTCTCTTGGGTAAAACCAGAAATTAATGTATGGTATCGAAAATGCTTGTATTTGCTAGGAAATACATACAAATTTCATAAATATATTAACAATACTAAATTTAAAATCAAATAGTTATAAGAACTAAAAATGATGTATAAATAAATAGAAAATGTATATTTTAATTGTATATATGAAAAACTATATTACAATTAATATGCCCATATGCATAAATATCATACAATTTTATAGATAATGCATCAATCAAGAGTCCAAGAACATAAAGTATATACATTTTAATTATTCAATTATTTTCTATTTTACTATTTTTTATTTTTTTTACATTAACAAAAAAAGTTAACCAAATATTAATTTCTCAAATGTAAATTAAAATATCAATTAATAATTTATAAATTTTTAATTGCTAATATAATTATTATGTTATTAATATTTTTTTCTATAGTTTTTCTAAAATAAAAAACCAATTTTGGCATAAATGTTGATTAGTAGAGTTGATAGATTTTATTTAATAATGTATTCCCAAATATTTTGTTAACATTTGTTTTTTGTAAATATTTAATATGTTGTTATTTAATATATATATATTAATTTTAAGTACTAAAATAACCATTCTATTATTAATACTTTATTTGCATAAATTGAGATTAAAATCATCTATCGTAGAACCGATAAAGATGAGTGATTTGATTCTTTATATACTGGCTGGGTTAGGATCCAAATATGAATATGTTTTTGCTGCCATTACTAATAGGTCCGAGATAGAGGACCTCGATATTAATGATGTTTTAGTTCGGTCTACCTTATGAAGGTCAATTTTGTTTCAACTCTAATTTACTTTGTGAATTGGGTCAAGTTAGTAAGAGTCATAGGTTTCCTCTTCCCTTGTCTTCTTCAGTTGTTTCTCATCCACTAGATATGATATTTTCAGATGTATGGGGACCAGCCCCAGTTTTATCTAATGCAGGGTTTCAATATTATGTAATTTCATTGATGCTTATAGTAGATTTTCGTGGTTATTTCCTTTGCAATGGAAATCAGATGTTTTTGATGTATTTTTATCCTTTAAGCATCATGTTGAAAATTTATTTAATACCAAAATCAAGGCTCTGCAATCTAATTGGAGTGAAGAATATCAGAAACTTTCTTTTTACCTAGACTCCATTGGCATTGCTCATCGAGTCGCCTGTCCTCACACACATGAACAGAATGGTTGTGCTTAGCGGAAACGTCGTCATGTTATTGAAGCAACCCTGTCTCTATTGGCTTCCTCGTCATTCCCCTTCTCCTTCTGGGCAGATGCCGCCCTTACAGTTGTTTACCTAATTAATCGGCTTTGTACTGCTACTCTTCGAAACAAGTCTCCATATGAAGTTCTGTTCGCCTCCCCTCCAGATTATAGGTTCCTCAATTTTCAAGTGTGCTTGCTATCCATTACCCTGTTTGTACAATTGGCACAAGTTTGATTTTCGTTCCCATAAATGCATCTTTCTTGGCTATAGTGACAAACACAAAAGGTATCGTTATCCGCACCCTGAAACTAGGAAAGAATACATCTCCAGACACGCTATCTTTGATGATCATCATTTCCTGGGATACTCAGTGACTGCTCCCACTGAATTGGTTCAGCCAACTAGGGTTTACCTATGACCGTTGCTTGCACCTCCAACTACACCTCCGACTTCCATTATGGATTCCCCAGCTTTTGACTCACTGATATAGGATAATTCAGATCTTCCACCACCGACTGACAACCCTCACCATTTGACAGTTTCCTCCACAGATATGTCTTCTCCTAAAGTCAGACCTTGTGGGACACATCCTATGTAGGACATTCTTGTTGTAATAGTCCTAGTTGCTTCTAGGCATTCTTGTCAGCCTCCTATGGTCACTCATTCCATGGATGGATCTCTTCCTCCCTATTCTCATCTCATCTCATTGGCATGATGCCATGACTAAGGAATTTAATGCATTTGTTTCTAATGGTACTTGGAGTCTTGTTCCCTACTTGTCTAACATGAATGTGGTAGGGAGCAAATGGGTCTATAAGGTAAAATGGAAGGCAGATGGTACTATTGATAGATACAAAGCACGATTGGTAGCACAAGGTTTTATTCAAATCCCTGGGGTTGACTATACAACTACTTTTAGCCCGGTTGTAAAACCCGTAACCATCCGTACCATTCTCTTTCTTGTCATGATGAATTAGTGGTGTATACATCAGATTGATTTTTATAATGCTTTCTTGAATGGGGTACTTTGTGAGGATATCTATATCAAACAGTCCAAGGGGTTTGAAGATCCTTCTAGGCCGACCCATGTGTGCAAATTGTATAAGGCTCTTTATGGACTTCAACAAGCACCACAGGCTTGGTATGTTCGTGTCACTCACAAGTTAGCACAAATGGGTTTTAGAGCCTCTACAATTGATACTTCTTTCTCTTTGTGTTTTGTTCCAAGAGCATTACTCTTTATCTTCTTATTTATGTGGATGAGGTCTTACTTATTGGGAACTCCCAATGTACTATCCATAGCTGCATTCAGGAGCTCTCTCGCCATTTCTCTCTTAAGGATCTGGGTCCTGCTACTTTCTTCCTTGGTATTCAGCTTATTTGGCATTCTAATGTGGTTCTTCTCAGTCAGCGCCAATACATCACTGATTTGCTACACCGGTCTCACATGGATGCTGCAAAATCCATTTCCTCTCCTATGGCAGTTCATCCCAAGCTCACTCGGCATGATGGTTCTCCTCTTGTTGATCCTATTGAGTATCGGAGTATTGTTGGGGCTCTTTAGTATGTGGCGATCACCTGTCTGAACATCTCGTTTGTAGTAAGCAAAGTTTCTCAGTACCTGCAGTCTCCTACTGATGATCACTGGGCAGCTGTGAAATGCATCTTGCGTTACCTTAAACATACCATTATGCATGGTCTGAACCTCTCATGGACATCCTCTACCTCTCTTAATCTTCATGCTTTTTCTGATGTGGACTGGGCAGGGTGTCTAGATGATCGCAGATCCATCGGAGGCTTTGCTATCTATTTAGGCCCTAATTTAATTGCTTGGAGCTCCTACAAACAAGCAACGGTTGCATGTTCTAGCATTGAGTCTGAATTTCGTGCTTGTGCCACATCCGCTATTGAGGTGCTTTGGATTTCATCTCTCCTTCGAGATCTTGGAGTTACACTCTCTGAGATTTCTACTATTTGGTGTGACAACATGGGTGCTACCTATCATGTTGCCAACCCTGTGTTCTGTGCTCGGGCTCGACATGTTGAGGTTGAATTCCATTTTCTCTGGGATCTGGTTCTTGCACGATGGCTTACTGTCTGTTTTATCTCTTCCAAAGATCAGGTTGCTGACATTCTCACCAAGCCTCTCGCCGGTATTCACTTCCGCTTCTTGGGAGACAAACACCATGTTCATGATGAGCATGGAGCTGAGGGAGTGTATTAGAGTATATCTTGTATACCCAGTTGCGTATATCCTTAGGATAACAATTATCCTTAGAGTGTTAGGATAATTGTTATCCTAATGAATTGAGATCTGTTTGTTATCTTTGTTGATTGTTATCTAGGACTCTATTTAATATAGAGTTTCCTCTTTGCATAACTCTTCTATTATAAATACAGTTCAAGGCCAATGGCCAACTCACTGCGCCCAAACATTATTTGCCTTCTTTGTTTTAATTGTTTCTATTATTAAAAAAATGTATACATTTTCTAAAATTTTCTTTTGTTTTTGGTATGCATCCTTTTCCAGGACTTTACTTTTTCCGCATTTAGGTTAGTCTATGATCCCTTTTTCTATGTTTTGGTTCTGGTTTTGTGAGATCGGAGTTTGTATGGAGCTTCTCGGAATTGTTGGGAAGAGCTTCTCACCCTTGATTGCCTCTTTTTCTAGCTTCCTGGCAAGAGATTCAACACATAGAACAAAAATATGTGAGGAAAGAGGGTACCCATTCGCCCTATCTAATACCTCCAGTAGGAACAATTTCCCTTGTATGAGTGCCATTAATGAAAACCTTTCAATAAAATTCCAGTCAAGTTGTTATTGGTAAGAATCTGTTTGTAAATGTAAACTTCAAGACAATTTATTAAAAATCATCCGATATCAATAATAATAAGTTTATTTCTTTCAGAGAACATCATCAACCTAGCGATGATACAAAAGATGCGCAGAAATAGAAGAGAAAAAACGTATTACACTACACTACAGCCACTCACTGTTTTATTGCATAAACCCATAAATAGAAATTGCATTATATTTGAACTCCCAGCTCTGAGTGTCCACCAGTGTAATTAATACTAAATCTCAGTTACGTTAATCCATCCATGGCGGCAAAGCTACTTGCATTTGGGAAGAGGCGGACCACACAAACATGCATTATTGTTAAACACACCGACCCTCTGCACGTTCCCACCGATCGGAATCTTCCCACACAGTCGATTGTAACTCAAATCCAGGTCTGTCAAATCCAGTTTCGTAACCTGTCTTGGGATGCTCCCTCGAATCCTGTTGTGCGACAGATCCAAGTACGTCAGGGTCTTTGGAAACATTACCTTCGACAGATCAAAGTCAAGCAAATTCCAGGCCAAATCCATATTTTCCGTGATTTTGTTTTCTTTGAATAACACCGATGGGTCGCCGACGAGCTTGTTATGAGAAAGGTAAACGGACTTGAGGTTCAACTGGGCAAACGACTTAGGAATCTCGCCGGAGAGGTAGTTGTAAGAAAGGTCCAAAGAATGGAAGTAGCCGCTGAATCTTCCAAATGAGTCTGGTATGCTTCCAGTGAGTTGGTTATGCGAGAGTGTTAAACCTCCCAGATGGGGTAGATCAGCGAGAGAAGCCGGGATTGAACCCGATAGCTGGTTGTAGGACAAGTCAAGGTAGTCGAGGTTTTTGAGGCGGCTGAGGAATCCGGGGATGGGGCCGGAGAGATTGGTCTGGCTAATGATAATCGATATGAGGTTGTGAAGGTTGACAATGGAGGATGGGATAGAGCCATGGAGGTTGCTGATCAGATCGAATGTCAAGATGCGAAGGTAGGGAAGGTCGCCAATCGCTGCCGAAATTTCCCCGGAGATGTTAGCTTGTGCGATGGAGAGTTGGGTGACACGGTTGGTTTGGGAATCGCAGGTGACGTAGGTCCAGCTTTCACAGCAGTCTGTGGTGGGATTTCAAGAGGCAAGGTCTTGGGGATTGTTGAAGGATTTCTTGATTTTCAAGAGAGCAATCTTATCACTACGGTTGCAGCGTTGTGAGATGGAGGCAGAGAGTGTGAGAGTGGAAGAGATGAGAAGGAGAGAGAGGACAAGAGGAAATGGAACAATGGTACTTCTACTGTGAACAACCATCTTGCTTGGTGGGATGAGTTTTCAAGACTGACAACTTTTGAACTTTATAGAGAGGTACAGCTCGACAAGTCAAATAAAGAGGGGAGGCTCAGCTCCTTGGTTTAATTTCATATTCTCTTTCTCTGTGTTCTCCATGTCGCTGCCCCAAGTAAGACCTTAACCAGGTACTTGGCCTAGCCCCCTGATCCTTTTTATGTTACTGTTCATCGCCATAAATGAAGCTACAATCAAACAAGGTTGGCGGTTTAAAATGTTTTTATCTGATTATTTGATATTATGTTTCATAATTCACAGAGGGGGTGTTTTAAAATGTGAATTGTTTTTCTTGTTGCCGGTTCCTGAAACAAACAAATAAATCTAATTTGAAAAAGATTGATTGCTTCTTAAAACAAAAACACAAAAAACATAATTGGTTGTGTATGTGTTTTTTTGTTTTCAAAATTGAAACAAAAAATATGTGTTTGAATTTTTGGGTTTCAGAAACATGTTTTTATTTGATTATTTGATATTATGTTTCATAATTCACATAATTTTTATACTAGAAAATTTGTTTTTTTTTTCTATTTAAAAAAAACATTATTTTTATGGTTCCAAAGGTTGGGAATAAATTTTTATATTTTATTTATAAAAATCAAAATGATTTTAACAACAAAATGCAACCATGCACTGATAGAAACTAATAATCAAACACAAAACAAGGAATAATAAAGAGCACCAAGATTTGCATGGAAAATCCCTCAATAAAAATGTAAAAACTACAGGACTGAAGTCCAAAATTCATCCACTACAACAATAATAATGAGGTACAAAAATCTCTCTAACAACGGCAAAAGACATATACATCAAGAGTAACAAACTCTCGGGTATCAGAAACAATCTCACTGCAAATTAAGTGGATTACAAGAGAAATGGAGAAATTGATGAAGGAATATGTCACATGCAATTCATGCAAGGCCCACACACTTTGCCCCAATCTCTCTCTCTCTCTCTCTCTCTCTCTCACACACACACACACACACACTCTCTAGCGAGGCTCTGTGTGATGCACACTAAAATTTGAAAACCAAATAATAAGATCGAAGGAAGGTAATTCACAGTAAAATAATAAATGCATAATTATTGTTAATTTAAGGTTAATTAAACCATAATTATTGTTAATGAATTATTTTTATTTTGTAATTAAATTTAAATAATAGTTGTTAGTTAATAGTAAAATAAGTAAATTACTATTTTATGATAAAGTAATTGAATGGTGATGGAGCGGGTTCCGGGAAAAACCCATATTTCCCATCCCCCAACCCCGATTTGAAACAAATCCCCACCCTGACTGTTAGGGATAAAAGTTACCCTCCATCCCTAATCCCTAATGAATACGAGTTTCCTATGGGGATTTGAATCACCAAATTTTTTTAATTGAAAGTATTTTTGGAAAATAAATTTACTTAAAATAAAGAATAATTCAAAATATATATTTATATTTAATGTAAATAATCTATATTATATATATATAAAGAAATGCAACCCACGTCATCTACCCTATCCTTTCTCTAAACACCCTTCCTCCTTAACTCTCTCTCCTTTCCTCTTTCCACCACTTCCATTTTGCCAATTCAACACCCTTTCTCTTCATTCCTTAATCAAGTAAGATAACAAAATTAACCAATTTACTATTAATTATGTAATTAAAGTTGATTAAAAATTTTAATTAAAAGTATTTTTGGAATATAGATTCACTTAAACTAGAGAAAATTTTAAAAACATAAATAATATTTTTAATATATTTTGATATATATATATATATATATATATATATATATTTACAATGTATATAATATTTAATATATATAATTGGGGGTCGGGGTAGGGCAAGGACTTCACTCTCTATACCCGTCCCCATCCTCAATTAGGGATCCCTATTATTCCCATTGGGTCAAGGAGGTCGAGTACCTAGCGAGGATGGGGAAAATTGCCATCCCTAAGTAATTTTGTTAACCAAACAATCTAACTAAGTTTTATTAAGCAACCTAAAAATATTGTGATACATATATATATTGAAATCCTACACATAGGGCTGTCAATGGGTTGGGTCTAAGTTGGGTCTAGGTAGAACCAATCCCAAACCAATTATTAATTGGGACAAAATCTCAGACCAGAAAAGTACCCCAATCAATAGTCAGTAGCAACTTGATTAGAAGTGTAAAACGGGTCATGCCACCCTCCCTTGGGATAACAAAGGGGCCAGCTTGGCATGGCCCATGGTCCAAGCCTGTGTGGGCCCATTTCGTGCTGCAGGCCAAGCTGGTCTATGGGCCAAGCCAGGCCAAAGTTATTTATTTTCAAAAATTGAAACAAAATTAAAATTTTAATTTTATATAATCAATCCGATCAAAGAAGGAAAAAATGAAGCTAAAAATAAAGAACACCAACAATCATGATAACCATTAATAACCAAATTAATAAGAAGGAATTAAAAAAATAAACAACCTGATTGTCCATGTTAGGGAAAATAGCTCTGAGATGATTGAGAAAGGGCATAGAGGCCATCCCATAGCATACGGTTCTTTTTCTGTTGTGTCTGTGCACATAAAGCAGTTCCCCATCGCAAATTGAATGAAACAAAAGCCATTGGCATTATAGATTTTGGATCCTTGAGAATCGTTTGGCGTTCTAATGCCATCTGAAGTAAACAACATTGATAAAATCAACATCGAATCAAGATAGAATAATAAAACGTAGTCAAGACATTGTATATTTGAGAAGAAGAAGAAGAAGAAGAAGAAGAAATTAGTCAAGCCTATGTACATCGGGATCACTTGTAGTTCAGGCTTCCTGTTCAAGTTTTTTGTTCGAGCCCTAACTTTAGGTTGAAAATGAAATGGTTGAAAGTTTCTCCCCCCTTTACACCTTTCTCTCTCTCTCTCTCTCTCTCTCTCTCTCTCTCTCTCTCTCTCTCTCTCTCTCTCTCTCTTTATGCATACGGCTGCGCGGGCGCAGGCATGGATATTTGAATTTTTGGGTATTTCAATTTTAGATTACCGCCATTTCCAAGTGTAGCCCTAAGTAGGGTTGGGCATCCAGGTTTACACTAACTAACATGGTTTTCGAACTACCATTGACCTGGACGGTTGGACCGTTTATCCCAGGTACCGTCCAGGCAACCGGTCCCATTTTACCCCAAATTCAGTCCCTGACCAAAAATCGTTGAATTGGTCAATGACCCGTTGACCCAGGCTGTCGAACTGTCAACTCGTTCAACGGTTTTTGGCCATTTTTTATTTTTATTTTTTGTCAAAATGGGCCATCTGTTCGAACGGGATAGTCGACCGTCGACCGAAAACTGATGGCTAGAATGGTTCCATGGTTGCTGCTACCACGAATTCTTTTCCTTCTGTCCTTGATCCACCGACGGTGGATATTCCTTTGAAGGTACCTTCGATCAAGTGGGGAGAACCGGTGGTGCTTTTCTCAGAAGAAGATATTGAGAAATCTCTTTCCCCTCTCCAATTTGTGCCAGTTGGAAAATGCTCATATGGTCGCCCTTCCCTAGCGGAGATTAGGAAATTTCTGGTAGGTACATTTAGACTCCAAAAAGCTATTGTGGTCACTGCATTAGATCCGAGGCATGTGCTTCTCATATTTGAAAGTGAGGAGGAATACCTTAGGGTTTGGCTGCGAGAGGCTGTTATTATCAAGGATTTTCTTCTATGATTTCTGAAATGGATGCCTGGTTTGGAGTTAGGATGAAAACCTTCAGTGGTTTCTCTTTGGATTTCTCTACCAATGTTGCCGATTAACCTATACAATGATAGGTGGCTATGATCAATTGTGCAGGTAGCAGGAAGAGTGCTAAAAGTTGATCCGACAATTGCTCGTTTAACCAGAACAACCGTGGCTAGGGTTTGCATGAAGGTTGATTTGTTGAAAGAAAACCCTAGTCATGTTTGGGTTGGGCTCAGCAAGGAGAGTTTCTAGTAGAAAATAGTTTATGAGAACCTCCCCAAATACTACACATTCTGCTTCAAACATGATCATGGTGAGGGGGAATGCAAATTGAAACTAAAGAGAAATTCGAAAGCTGAGGGAGAAGTCGCCAAGTCTAAATCTACGTAGCTCCAAAGCTTGTTGAACCTGAACAAGTACTAAGGAAAAAACAAACAGTGAAGCAGGTTTACTAGGAAGTTCAAAGAACCTCAGCAACTGTCCCAGAAATTGAAGTGATAGAAAATACAAATACAGAAGAGATCCAGAATCAACAACCTAAAATCCCAGAACAAATGATATTACCTACAGAGGGCATGCGAAAATCCTTTGCTTCCGAAGACGATATAAGTTTGAAGCCTGTTCATCCAATCAGTTTGGAGGCGATATCCTTTTCGTTTAGGAAACCTGACAGGATCTGGAGTCTTGCGGATTTGCAAAAATCCAAGCTGGAATTGGATGAGAGGCTTTCTCATAGGGGTACAACACTGTCATCAATTCTGATGCCGAGTTGCTCGATAATATTACTGAAAGAGCTCAAGGTTCCTCCTATGCCTTTTTTGAGGACAAAGCCGGGTTAGAGGTGGAAGTGAACTAGACACAGGTTGTTTGCAAGAAAAGGCCTCGCAAGACCAGTTACCAGATCGCATACTGGCCAAGGTATGACTACCTCTAGTTGTTCTCAATGAATGGTCTATTCTGGAATATTAGAGGGATTACAAATGATCCCTCTATCACTCGTTTGAAATAACTCTACAAACTGCATAAGTTAGGTGTAGTAGCAGTATTTGAACCCATGATTGGGGATGACAAGCTTTCCCAGATTTCCAAGAGACTCAACATGACTGGTTTTATGGTTAATATTAGTAATAAAATTGTTATGTTTTGGAATAGCTTTTTCTCTGTATAGTTGATTGAGGATTGTGATCAAATACTAATTGTGAAAGTTACCACTACTACAATTGAGATTTTTTTTTTCTTTCTATGGTTTATGCCAAATGTGATTACTGGAAAGAATGTCTCTTTGGGACAGAATTTAAAACTTAGCCTCTGGTATTTCTGAACCCTGGTTGTTAGCTGGAGATTTTAATATGATTACTTGTAAAGAAAAAAAAGTGGGGGGAAGAAATCTTGATGTATCTACAATGGAGGATTTTGTTGATCTGATAAATGCCACAGACCTGGTTGATTTGGGTTTCTCTAGAAGTAGATTCACATGTTGCAATAACAAAGAAGGCTTGGACTGTGTTTGGGCTCATCTAGATCGAGTTTTGGTTAATTCCAACTAGGCGCAATCCTTCCCTTTGAAGCCTGTGACACATCTTAATCGCACTTGTTTTGACCTCAACCCTCTAGTTTTTTCTATTGAGGAGGAAAGATAGACAAGTTCCAAACCTTTCAGGTTTTAGCAAATGTGGTTATTTCACCACTCCTTTCACATGGTTGTTAGGGATTATTGGACTGAGGAGGTTAATGCCAATCCATTGGCGAGTTTATTTCTTAAACTACATAGATTAAGGAGTAAACTCAAATGGAATTGGGAGGTTTTTGGGAATGCTCATCAGGTTGTCAAGGAGACAGAAGATAGGGTTCAACATGCTGAAATGAATCATTTACAGATGAATTCTGCTGCTAGCTTCACAAAGTTAAGAGAGGAGAGGAAGAAACTTCATGAAGTTCACAAACAAGAGGAAATTTTTTGGAGGCAGAAATCTAGAATTAAATGGTTAAAAGAGGGGGATAGAAACTCAAAATTTTTTCATCTCTTTGTTAAGCTGAATTGGATGCGAAGCAGAATTTGAAAAATCAAAAATTTCACAGGTGATTGGATTTTTGATCTAGAGGAATTGAAACAATGTGCAGTAAGCTAATTCTGTAATGTTCTTTCAGAGGAAGGGGTTGTTGGTGATTAGGATTTGCTGGAAGTCATTCCGTGTGTGGTTAATCAGGAAGACAATGACTATCTTTTGGCCATTCCTTTTGAGACAGAAATTCAAGAGGTAGTTCATGCCATGGATAGAGACAGTGCACCAGGGCCGGATGGTTTCACAGGACATTTTTTTTGTCTCGTGTTGGGATATTGTTGGAACAGATGTGGTAGCGACTGTCCAATTCTTCTTTAATGGTGGCCAGCTCAGGTAAATTTTGCTACAAAATTATTACTAAAATTTTTACTAAGAGACTGGCCAACATTTTACCTAAGATAATTTCACAAGAGTTGGGTGCTTTCATTCAGGGGCGAAATATCATGGATAACATAGCTTTGCTGCAGAAAATCGTTACAGATATTGATAGGAAGGTTATGGGGAAAAATGTGGTGCTTAAACTGGATTTGGCTAAAGCTTACGACTAGCTGAATTGGGATTTTCTCTTCAATGTCCTGAGACAGTTTGGTTTCAGTGAAGCATAGATTGAAGCTGATTAGAAAAATGGTTGTGAATTGTTGGTTCTCAGTTATTTGGAATGGAGAAGTCACAGGGTATTTTAATCCACCAAAGGCTTGCGGCAAGGGGATCCACTCTCGCCTTATTTGTTTATCATTCTAGAAGAGGTACTTAGTAGAAACTTATCCAAGCTGGGAGAAAAATATAGTACAGATGTTTATGTGACCTATAGGGGATGCCCTCCTATCACCCGCCGTCTCTATGTTGATGACACTATCATATTCACAAGAGGGTCCAAGCAAGTGTTAGAGAAAATAATGTCAATAATCTAAAGGTACGAATAATGTTCTGGTCAATTGGTGAAAAAGGCGAAGAGCTGCTTTTTCACTTCAACAAAAGCCTTTCATAGTAGAAACCAAATTATAACTTCAAGCATGGGCTACTTGCACAAGTTTCTTCCCTTCACCTACCTTGGTATCCCAATTGGTAAGGGCCATGTGAAAGTAGAAGCCTTTGATGGGGTTGTGCAGAAAGTGGTAGCAAAAATTTTGGGCTGGAAAGGGAAAGTTATTTCAGCTAGAGGTAAGTTGGTCCTAATTAGACATGTCTTGAGTAGTATTCCAATAAACTTGATGTTGGTAGTTGCAACTCCCAAGAAGGTTATTAGGTGCCTGGAACAGTTGATGAAAGGATTCCTTTGGTCTAATTCGGATACAAGTAATCATCACCATTGAATCGCTTGGGGGAAAATGGTGAGACCTTTTTCTGAAGGTGGGCTGCAATTTCAAAGTTTATCTGATGTCCAAAAAGCCCTCAGGTTTAAAGGTTTGTGGTGAGTGCTTTTTTAAAACTCTTTGTGGGCCAAATTTTTCAAAGCCAAGGTGTTGAAGCATGATCATTTCTGTACAGCAATCCCTCCTTGCTACACTTCTCATACCTGGAAAGTGAACATGGAACTAAGAGGTGACTTAATCCTTCTTTCGAGTTGGTTAGTGGGAAGGGGAGAGATCAACTTTTGGTTAGTTAATTAGACCATAGATGGTCCTTTAATTGAGAAAGTCATTCAACTAGATGGTCTTAATTTGCAGTTGAGAGTTTGTGATGTTGTTGATGAGGCACGAATATGGTGCCTGGATTAGGTTAGGGGTTTTCTTGAGGATGAAACTCTTAGCAATATTTAGGGGTCAAGTGTGAAGCTCTCTAATAGCCAAGACAAGATAGTATGGCTTCTTGAGGCGAAAGGGGATTTCTCTATAAAAATAGCTTGGTCCTTCTATAGGACTGCTCACCCTATGATGGAATGGTACAAGGTAGTTTGGAATGCTTTAGTGCCCACCAAGATAAACTTCTTTGTCTAGAAACTTATGGTGGGGAAGGTAGGGGTGGATTCTGATATAAAGGAGTTGGGGGTTCCTTTTGTATCCATATGTGTCTACTGCCGTGATCACTCAGAGGAAAATATCAAACATTTGTTGGTGCATAGCTGCCTAGGTAGGAAAATTTGGCTTTTCTTTAGCAGATTGTTTGGGCCCCCTTTCAGGGGTAATGAGAGTATTAAGGAGTTTCCCTCTGTATGGTTTTTATCAACCTCAGAAAAAACCAATGGGCTGTTACAGTAGGGCTGATTGCCTGTTTTGCAGTCTGGGAAATCTGGAAAGAAAGAAATAGGCGTAGAATGGAAAATAATTCAGATGCTCTAATATGGTGATTTGGGTGATAGTGCGATGGATTCATGAAGTCTCCTCTCCTATAAGTCTCACCCACAAGGTGAGTTTTACTCAACAACTCTCCTTATAGGGTTTGGGGTTGCGGATTCACCCAATTAAGGGTAGGTACATCAAGGTGGTGCATTTATCGGTAGTTTCGAAGGGTTACTTTAAATTGAATGTTGATGGTGCTTCTAGAGGAAATCCTGGCCCATGTGGTGGAGGGGGTATCATCAAAGATGGAATAAATGATTTTATTAGTGTTTTCTCTAACACTGATGGTTTGGACTCCAATTTAGTTGTAGAGGCTATGGCTTTGTTGGATGGCTTACACCTGGCAGTTGCACTTAACTTAGATAAGATTATGGTGGAATCAGACTCCAAACTTCTGATTGGTGTTATCAATGGTACTTGTACAGCCCCTTGGAAGCTTTGGTTTTGGTTGTCTCAGGTACAAGAGCTTAGAAATAGATTGGATTTCTTTTGTGTTCATATTTACAAAGAGGCTAACGAATTGGCGTATGCTCTTACAAAGCTTGGTCGCTTAGAGTCTCAGAAATCTGTTTATGATTGCATAAGTAATCTTCCTTCACAAGTACAAAACTTGATTACAACAGATGGTCTAGGTCTTCCTTTTTTTGAGAATTCGTTGATTCTAGGTTGCCTAGACCCTTATGTTTATATGAGCCAAGCTTCCTTTGTATAGAGCGAGGGGTAAGGCTTTACGTTCCCCCCTCCAAGGTTTTCTGCATATTAATAAATTTCAGTGGCTGCCCCTCCACCGGGAGTAAATTTTGGGGCTTTACAAAAAATAAGATATATATTAACTAATAATTGTTAATTAATAATTAGATAACTATTTGTTAATATTAATGAATTAATTAATTGTTTAACTATATAATTAAATAATAAAATATTAATAATTAATAAGTAAATATTAATAAAATAAAAGTTATTGATTAAATAACATTTAATTAATTTATTTACTAAATCATGATTAGGTAGGGATGGCAATTTCCCACATTCCTACCGAGTACCCGACATCAAGCTAGGGATGGGGATTGCTTTGGGGAGGTGGGGACAGGGATGGGGATTAATAGACAACTTTTATCTCCAATAGGGAATAGGGTCGGTGATGGGGATTTATTTCAAAATTGAGCTTGGGGACAGGGAATATGATCCCTGCCTTGAATCCACCTCGTTGCGATTCTTACGATTATGGATACAAGCTAGGCTCAGTAGTAGGGGTGGAAACGATTGAGCTATTCACAAGCTATTGAGCTTAGTTCATGAAAAGCTTGATTTAGCTCAGTCAAAATCAAGCTTCGAGCCAAGCTCAAGCCCAATATATAGGCTTGTTTGCTAATCGAGCTCAACTCATGAGGCTCACCAATGATTTAGATAAATATATGTTTCATAATATTTTTATTTTTTATATATTAGATAATAAATGATTTTTATAATTCTTAAATATTTGTATGTAAAATAAATAATAATTTTATATGTATGGTTTTTATTTTTATAAAAAGCTTGGCTCACATTTGAGCTCAAAATATGAGCTTTCGAGATGAACCAAATTTGGGTCCAAATCTCTACCTTTAATATATAAGTTTTATGTAAATATATTTAGAAGTGTAAAAATATATTCCATATGATGTACAATATATGAATCTATATAATAAATTTATTATGTTATATTTATATTAATTTATTATATATAAATGTTAAAAATAAATATTTTTTTGTTTTTTTGATGTTCCATTGAATGCTTTTTGAGCCTTTTCGGCATGGTTTTCAAAACTATACCGGATAGTTAGACCCACTTATATTAGTATTTATAAACTCATAAATAATATATTATTATTAATATGTATAATAATATATATCATTATTTATAAACTTATATATATATATATATATATATATATATGCTTCAAGGGGCTACACAGCAGGAGGGAGGTACCATATCCCCCAACCCTAGTGGCAACAAAATTTGATCCTAGGTCTTTGCTACAATGACTAGAGACCCTACCAACTAAGCCACCACCAAACCAAGAATCAAATAAATCAAACTAAATTTTCTTATTTAGTTTAGTTCGATTTGGTTTTCATTTTGGTTACCGAATTTCAGTACCTCTAGCTTTCATTGCTTGTGGCGTGACATTTGCTTTTTGAGATGAAAAATGAAACACCAAATATTCTATGACTTATGCCTTTGGTTGTAGTGTGTTTGTTGTCTCTATGTTATTAGTGAATAAAGGTCAATGGGGATGGTTGGTCATCGGTGTTATAGACTAAACATTAGATTTTGGTCACTATGACCTGAATAAGATAATGTCGCAACACAAAAATGTTTCACTAAGAGGGAAGAAGAGAAGAAATCTGACTATTGGGTCAGGTTTGAATCGGTTGAGGACTAGGTGGAACCGGTTCCAAATCGATAATGAACCCATGTGGCTGATGTGTAGATCAATATTTGGGTCCCGTGCCATACAAAGAGAGCCAACTGGGCAACATGTTAAAATGTTAAGTGAGAACATAAAATTAATGGGCCTAAAGCCCAATTCGAATTGGGTTAATTAGATTAATTATAGGATAAGAGGATAAGTCTTATCCACTTAAAGAATCCAAATCCAAATAAAGATTTGGATGAGGAAATTCCTAATTTGATTAGGATTAAGTTAATCTTAAACTGCAGATAAGATAAGGGATTACCCTTATCACTTAAAAAATCCAGATACAAATAAAGATTTGGATCAGGAAACTCCTAATTAGATTAGGAGGTTGTCTCTTTAAGGCTATAAATAAGAGAGCAAGGCGGACATACAAGATATACCAGACAAGACATAACAAATTGCAGAGTTCTTCCCTGTTCTTGTCGCCCCTACCCAGTTCGATCTCCACTTGTGAGAGTGATCAAGAATTATTCTTGATATTGCTTCTTGGTAGAAGAAGTAATCTGAAGTCGTGCTCACCAGCCCTCTACTCCATTCTTGTTGAAGAGTCATCTTGTTGATCCTGCTTCACCTCACATTGTGTCATCTTCAGTGGAAGTAGGTTTAGGTTTTACCTTTGGGCGTAAACACCTTCATTAGGAGTTACTACTACTACTCTATAGGTATATCCCTCTCCTCCCATTTGGTTTCAGATCTGGTTCGGTTTGGTTAAAGATTGACCATTGAAATTGCAGTTTTCTAAAATAGGGAATGCGATTCCCAAATGGGAGAGAGAAATTTTTGAAATTTCGCCCAACTACTTGATGAATTTCAGATCTACTACTCTAGGGCTTGGCCATCCATATGATGGATTTCTCATCCCTTCAGGTGAAGCATTAAGAGTTGCATCAACTACTTGATGAAATGCATTGCCATGATGCTAATGATGTGGAAAAAAATTAATGGAAAGCTTGATGATGCATTAAATACCAAGGTTTGATGGGAGGGAAGCCAAATGATGGAGGTAGAAGGTTCCTTAGTTCTCATGAATGTTAGGGTTAGAGTTTGTAGATAGCTAGAGGCAAGGCGGATGGGGGCATCACTCTATTCTCAATTTTTTCAATTTGGCTTAAATGAGTCATTTTAAATACATTTTTTAGCAACTAGTTTTAATATATATTCTGGCTTCTTTGTGTAGGGTATATAGCTGCAAGTTAAAAACCAAGATATAAATGGATGGCAATTGATAATATTATTAATTTATTAATATGCTTATTAATTAATCATTGTATTTATTGATTAATAATATTATAGTTAATAATACAAAAATATTCAATTTCCTGGTAAATTAACACAAATTAAAAAAAAGAAAAAATTCCAATTAATGAATAAAAATTTCAACTATTTTTAAAATTAATTCATCAAAATTTTTAAATTTAAAAATTAATTAATTAATAAAGAATAAAATTATATTTAGTATTATAGTTTTCAGAAATTTTAAATGTTAAAATTAATAACTTAATAAAAATAAAATTATATTTAGCATTATAATTTAAATTTAATTAAAACTTTAATTACTAAAAATAAGTAATCAGGTTTTAAACATTAGAAATGTAATAATTTGAAAATTATTATTTTACAATACAATTAATGAAAAATAAAAAATTTATAATGGATTGTTAGAAGCATAAGAAAAATTAATATATTACTAGAATATTTTTAGGTTGAATTTTAATTTTTATGATTAAGCAATAAAAACCTTAAAATCCATTTAAATTCTATTTTCAAATTACTAAGTTAATAAAAATTAAAAATTAATTTGTAAAACATAAAAGTATTAGAATTAAATGAGAAAAAATGATGGAAATTAATAGAATTAACATATTATTTGAATTACTTTTAAGATTAAATAAAAAATTATTATTTGAAAATTAAAAAGTAAAAATTGTATATTTAAATTTATAATCTTAAAATCCATTTCAAAATAATTAAAATCATTAAAATTCTATATTAACTAATTAATTAAGGAAATTTTAAATTATTTTAAAATAAAATTCATTTAAGTGTGTGCATCATACAAATCTTGAATAGTATAAATTTAAATAATGAGGTCAAATTTATGTTTCTAGAAAGTCATAATACTGGAAGAGCTTTGAGAAATCAAACCTCCCACCCTGTGAATTTTAATAAATACCACCTAATTGATTACCACTTTTATGATACTAGCAAATGTGCTTGTGAATCTACGTTTATGATAATAATTATAGCAATAATGCTAATCTACATTTTTTATATATATGTGTATAAAAATAATTCTTATTATACGTATTTTGTTTAATATGATAAATGTTTGATATTAGAGATGTGTCCAAATGTTTTGTGTTACATACTTTTGTATTTTTAATTATCTTTTGTATTCTTGTTTTTGAATTTTTATTATTTAGTTATGACATCAAGGGTTGACACATTTGACCCAAAAGATTCAACTATTTATTCGCAACCAGAAAGGAAAAAAAATCAAAATTTGGGTGGATTTTAAATTTTGTACTTTATTTCCATCATCAATAAAAACAATTCTTCCTTATCACACATAATTTTATTTAATACATACAATTAATATAAAATATAAGAGAAATGTCCAAATGTTTTCTACAAAATTTCTATAATTTTCATAATTTGTTATCTTTTTAAAATTTTTATAATCTAATCCTAACATAGAGTGTTGATAAATTTGACACAAAAGGTTGAACTATTGACTCACCACCAAATAGAAAAACACTTTAATTTTTTGGCCAGTTTTAAATTTTGTATTTTATTTCCAACACCAATTAAAACAATTATTATTTATCACACTTATTTTTCTTTAATATGATTAATATAAAATATTGGAGATGTTCCCAATTTCTTTCTATAATTTTTTTGTGGTTTAATATTTTTTGTATTTATTTCTATTTCAAAAGTTTTATTATTTAATTAAGGCATCATGGATTGACGAATTTGACTCAAACGGTAGAATTTACTTACTCACCACAAGGATAGAAGAAGATTTATATTGTTTTTAGGCCGGTTTATAAAAAAAATGGTTTTATATTGTTAAAGATATTTTACATAGATATCGTTGATAGATTTTATTGGTGAGAAAAATAGCTCGCATATAGGATTCAATGAGAGAATGGGAGTTCATACCTCAAATATAGGATGTAATGAGAGGGACTTGAATGATTTAAAAGTACTAATTAAAATTACATTTTCCCTCACATTTAGAGAGGGACCAAATTCAGAAATAGGGGCATTTTAGTTAAAAAATGTTCCACATCCATATCTATATCTATATATACTAGTATTAAAAGTATGAATGAATGTGTGAACTTTTCTTTAACTTAAATACCCTTATTTTTGAATTTTGTTCATCTCTAATTGTAAGGGCTGAAAATATAATATAGTACTTTTTACCTTATTTAATTCACTCACAGTAAACCTTGTATTTAAGGTATTAACTCCCATTCTCTTTCATTAATAGTTCTATATTTTAAGGTATTTCTTACTAACAAATTCTACTAATTAAGTTATATCCAATACTTTTAACCAATGTTAAGAGAATTAGACCGGGTATAGAATTGGAAAAGGAAGGTGGTTTCTTGAGACTAGTTCATTGGGTCTTTGGTTAAATCAACTGGTCATCAAGTTTCACTAGGTTTTTAGCAATTTCTAGTTCTTAAGGTATGACAAAATTGGCTAGGGCTCTATGTCACTGTTCAGCCAATTTGACTAGTTGGTATGGTTCAGTTTCCTAAACACTACTTTTAACAATATAAAACCCATTTTTTTTTAATTTCCCAAAAAATGAAATCAGTCATCTATCTATGTGGTGGGTAATCAATTCAACCATCTGGGCCAAATGGATAAACCCATGATGTAATAGTTAAATAATAATTTTTAAAAAGAAATAAATACAAAAAGATAAAAAAAGTGTAGAAAAAATTGGGCACATCTCTAATATTTTATATTGAGCATATTAAATAAAAATAAGTATAATAAACAAGAATCCATAAATCTACATCTTGATCTTGAAGCCAACATTTAACTATCTGCTCCTTCATGTGGGAAGCATGAAGAGCTAAGCCATTGATGTTGTGGCGAATGTTATAACTAGGATATTCAATATAGCTAAAGTTTCATATGTGTTATGTCCTTTTGATCAATAGACAACTTAAGCATTGATGCCTTTATTCTCAATTGAAAAGAATGCTATAGAAATACCCTGAAATAAAAAAAAAAATATTGCAAAATGTGGTTCTAGATCTCATGGAATAAGGTAGAATTTAGAACAACACTTTACATCTTGATTTTATGGTTAAATAAATTTAGAAGATGAAATTTGATTTTTATTAAAATTTATTTGGAAGTAGGGGTATAAATAGATCGAATTTGAATCGAATTAGGCAATATCCGAATTCGAATCTGATTAAAAAATTTGATATTTGATGAATATTGAAAATTAATGTCCAAATTTGAATTTGATTAAATATTCAAATATTCGATTTGATTCGAATTTAACCAATTAATGATTTTAGGTAATTAATAAATATATAAAATAAATGTTTTATTTATAAAAGTATATAAATATATAAATTATTTATAGAATTTAATTATATATATTTATATAAATTATATAAAATATTTAAATATTTCATATATTATATATAAGAATTAAATAATAGATTGAATTCCAATATTTATCAAATTGAATCAAGTCGTATCTACATTTAGTTTGAGTACTTAAACGGTATGAATAGGTTGACCAAATTCGATCAATTATGATATTCGAATTATCCAAATTTGATTCGATTATGTTGAATCTTGAATTTGAAATCGGATTTTCAAATACCATTGACACCCTTATTTGGAAGGGTTCTATTTGAATATGGAAATGGAATACAAAGTTTAAATACTGACCAAAATATGCAATTACTTTCTTGTTTGGTGGCGAGTTAACAATTCAATTTTCAAATTTTGTTTCAGTCTCTAGCCTTTCTATTTCACATCGCCAATTTGTTTCATTGTTGTAATCTATTTCTATACCTAAGAATGTCCAAGAGGCTCTTACCTCACCTGGGTGGCGGCAGGCAATAGAAGAGGAACTCTCTGCCCTTTAGCATACTCAAACATGGGAGCTCACTACTCTTCCTCCTAGTAAGCATGTTGTGGGTTGTAAATGGGTGCATACTATTAAATATTTGTCGGATGGTAGTGTGTAGTGTCTGAAGGCCAGACTTGTTACTAAAAGTTAATCACAATTGTATGGGGTGGACTATATTGACACCTTCTCTCTAGCCGCTAAGATTGGCTCTCTCTGTGTCTTAATTTCCCTAGCTGTTATGTATGATTGGCCCTTGTTTCAACTTGACATTAAAAATGCCTTCTTTCATGGTGACCTTATGGATGAGGTATATATGGAGCAACCACCTGGTTTTGTTGCTCAAGGGGAGGATGGTAAGATTTACAGATTGAAAAAGGAAATTTATGGATTGAAACAATCGCCTCGTGCTTGGTTTGGAAAGTTTAGTGAATGGTGAAAAATTTTGGGATGAAACAATGCTAGGTTAACCGCTCAGTGTTCAGCTACAATTCAGAAGCTAGAAAGATTTTATTAATGGTCTATGTAGATGATATTGTTATAACTGGTAGTGAGAAATTGGGGATTAGTAAACTAGCCTTTCTACAAAACCATTTTCAAACAAAAGATCTTGGGACGTTGAAGTATTTCTTGGGTATAGAAGTTACCAGATCAAATCAAGGTGTAAACCTTTGTCAACGAAAATATGTTCTTGATCTGTTGGATGAAACAAGACTTTTAGGTACAAAATCAGCTGAAGCTCCCATGGAGCCAAATGCTAAGTTGAGCAGTGATACAGGGGAAATATTTGATGATCCTGGAAGATACATATGGTTAGTGGGGAAGCTAAACTATTTGACTATCATAAGACCAAACATCTCCTTTGCAGTTAGTGTGGTGAGCCAATTTATGCAGAACCCTCGGATACCTCACAGGGATGCAATTCTTAGAATTGTAAGGTACCTGAAGGGAGCTTTAAGTCATGGGTTATTGTACAAACCAGGAGTAAGACTTAAGGTAATTGGGTATACAGATGCAGATTGGGCAGGCTTAGTGTCGGATGGAAGATCTACTATAAGTTACTACACATTTTTTGAAAGAAACCTTGTGACATGGAAGAGTAAGAAGTAGACGATTGTGGCAAGGAGCAGTGTTGAAGCCGAATATAGAGCCATGACACACACTACATGTGAATTAGTATGGCTGAGTAATCTCCTACAAGAAATTGGGTTCTCCATGGATAGACCTATTTCGAGTTGCACTCCATATCTCATCTAACCCTATTTTTCATGAGAGAACAAAGTACATAGAGATTAATTGCCACTTTGTGAGGGAGAAGGTCCTTACTGGGGAAACAAGTACAGAACATGTGGGCTCAGGTGATCAATGGGCAGATTTGTTTACAAAAGGTTTAAACTCATGGAGAGTGAACTATATATGTAACAAGGTGGGATTATATGACATATATTCTCAAAGTTGAGGGGGAGTGTTAGAGGTAGCCAAATAAGGGTATATTAGTCATTTTATTTCTTTTAAGTTATGTGCTTATGTGACAGATTTAATAGACTTTCTGTTCCATACTTAAGTGGGGGTAGTTTAGTCTTTATACAACTAATTAGAGGCTAATGTAAAATATGGTCGACTGATATGGTTTACCCATCAGAATCGGCTATTCTTCTTCTTCTTCTTTGTTCATCTTCTTCTTCCTCCCTTCTCTCTACTAGTTCGAACTCCTTAGCACAAATGTTAAACAGGTAGGATTTCAACTTGTGCAGAAACAACAACAAGATCAAGTAATACATACTCTTCTTCATCCTCCACATGTTAATCTTGCTTGGGAAATGATTCCATTATTATCTTTTCAGTTTTGGATTCTAAGCTAGTAGAAGAATGCAAACAACCTAAAACTAATAAGACTTCTACCTTAAAATGCAAACAACCCAAAAGGATTGTACATGGTTGAATTTGGGAAGATAGGAAAGGTAGAATCTCTAGTTATACCCAAAAGAGAGAGAGATAGAGAGAGATTACCTATTGATGTTGATGTCCTTGATGCTATCTAGTGGTGAGAGGTCAATGTCGAATATGAGAGAGAGAGAGTGTTGGGGATGATGGGGTCACTGTAACTTTGGAGGAGAAGCTCTGAGGTGCGTCTAAAGACACTGTCTTTAGAACGTTATTTGCCCCCACTCAGTTTTACTGAGTTTGCTGTTGGGTTACAAGCAAATTCGTTGCCAGGATACAACAGAGCCTTGGGCGAGAATTTGCAACCAGCAAAGTTGAGGAGTCTCCAAAGAAACCTTCTGTGAGACTGTAGCAGATCGGACTGAGAGAGAGATAGTAATTTCGAAATTGTGTGTTTTGGAGTCTGATTCATGCTCCTTAAATAATTTGTGAAGAGGTATGAGGAAAAGGTAAGTGCTGGTTTAGAGAAGGCACCTTGAACAGTCACAATTTCAAACATTGTGACTGTTTAAAAAGTTGTTAACAATTGGTGACTGTTAACTTTGAATTGTGCCTCTTGATCACACTCGATCGAATCATGACCGTTGATCTCATCAACGGTGATCAACAGTCATCAATGCACCAAAACCAGAGCCGCCCATCGCGAGCCATGTGAAGTGCGAGCAAAGTGCGCCTCTAAAGCGCCTCATTGCGCCACACACACGCGTGCGCGCGCGTTGCACGGTATCAAATCCCCATACTCTCCTCTACTAATTCTAAGGAGTGTAAGTCAGTTCCTATTGAAATACTGAAAACAAACCTTGTAATTATCCAATGTGGGACAAGTTCAAAACTGAGTTTTTTTTGTAAGAGAAAATTTGATTTTTTAACCAAGTGTGCAGGTGCAATTTCTCATGTAATTGACCAATCAAACCCATTGGATTTAATCTCTTATGAGATTAAAATCCAACAGAGAGATCACGCAAGAGAAAATGACTGAAAGAGAGCAAGAAGAGAATGAGAAAAGGAGAGGGAGAGGGAGAGAAAGAGAGAGATTACCTATTGGTACTGGTGTGCTTGGATGTCGTCTGGTGGTGATGAGAGGCCGACGTTGACTGTGAGAGAGAGATCGCACGAGAAAGAAAGATTAAAATATAGTTGGAAGAGAATAAGAAAAGGGAAAAAAAGAGGAGGAGAAAAATCCCTAATTTGTGCCATGACTTTTAGTGGCAGTTGATGTATTCTATAGTGGCAATTTTAAATGACTGCCAAAGAATATTATTTCTAGCGGCAGCCAGCCTTTAGCCACCTTCTAAACTGTTAAACTGCCGCTAATTTTCATTTTTCCTGTAGTGTTGTTTCCAAGGACTTGACCATTAAACAATTAGATGTTCAGAATGCTTTCTTGCATGACACTCTTGAAGAGTATGCTTTTTTTGCAATAACCACCTGGGTTTATAGATGCATAATTCTCTGTCTACCATCAAAAGTTGCCACTATATGGCTTGTAATAAGCCCCACAATCTTCTTATCACAAGCTCAGTTCCTTCTTGTTGTATACTTGTTTTGTTGCTGCTAAAGTGGATTTGTCTCTAGTTATCTGTATCTCTAGCACAACTGTGATCTACTCCCTCATTTATGTTGATGATAGTATACCATCTATGAATTCTTCTATGATATCTAGCATGGATAACGCCAAGCCTTCTACACCAATGGTGACCCCTATGAAGCTCCAAAAATTTGATGTGATTCTCTTTCTGCTTCTGATTCTTCTTTCTATCATAATATACTTATGGGGTCTAATTCATCTACGATTTCTTCTATGATAGCTCACATGGAAGCTAACTTTGAAGTCAAAGATATGGGTTCTCTTAATTACTTCCTTGATAATGAAGCTCATAGAGACTCTCATGACTTGTTTCTTTCCCAACATAAGTTACACTCTTTATTCATTCCATCATGCAAAGATGGATAGTGTCAATCCTTCAGCCCTAATGGAGACCCCTATGAAGCTCAAAAAATTTGATGTGATCCTCTTTTGACTTTTGATTCTTCTCTCTATCATAGTATCACGGGAGTGTTGCAGTATCTTACCTTCACATAACTAGATATTGCATTTACTGTAAACAACAAAGTGTGTCAATTTCTTCACTTTAGCTCCTTAGTATAGTGCATTGTTATTCTACGGAAAGACTACTATGTTATGTTAAGAACACCATCTCTCATGCACTCCTACCATATCCATCCTCTTATGGACATCTTTAGGCATACACAGATGTCAATTGGGCTAGCTGCCCATATGACTAGTGGTCTCATGGAGGTTCCTGATCCTCTAAGAAATAGCCATTGTATTGGTCCAACACCAAGTCAGAATGCCATAGCATTTTACTCGTTATTCTCAATTTGTTGCATTGAAGTCCAAGGTGACACGTCCTCCCTGTCCACTTGCTAAGGTCTAATAGCATTGCTGATGTGTCAGCTATACCACCCCATCAATATAAGAAATTGGGAGTTGTATTAGTTTTAAAAATCGACCGAGAAATGGAACCACTTTGATAACCAGTTTTTAGGTTAGTGGTTCAACTATCCAAGTTGAACAATTCAGGCAATTTGGCCTTTGGATAGTAAATTTAGTATATTAGCGCTCTATCTGCTTTTATGAGAAAAGAAAGCTAGAGCTAGGTGGTTGTTGGCTGAGAGAAGTAAAAAGAAAGGAAAGAAAGAAAAAGAAGAAGAAAGAGATGATGGTTCACCTATAATGGCATTGGTGACGACGACGATGAACTCTTCTTCTCATCTCAAATCTTAGATCTAGGATCTCATTTCTTTCTTTTTTTAATCTCAAATTTGAGATTTGGGATCCTCACCTCTCTCTCTCTCTCTCACACACACGCTCTCTCTCTGATATCAGATCTGAAATAGTGTCTCAATCCCTCCCCTATCTCTTAATCTCTTTTTCTTCTCTATTAATAATCTTAAAAAAATATATATTTTTTTATTAATCTATAAACCGTTGCCTGGATCAAATAGTTTAGTGGTTCGACTGTTTAGGTCAACGGTTCTCTAACCAATTCAATGGCTATTTTTTTTTCAAAAAAGCAGGCCAGTTTAAAAATGGACCCAAATACACAACCGGTTCGCAAGTCAAATGGTTTGACCATCAGATTTGGTCTGCTTTTTAAAACAACGACTTAAAACTCTATCCGCTCCATTAGATTAATTTATCTTGTACTTCATTTGTATTTTTTTTATCTTGTATATCAAATCCCAATTGTATATGTGAGCCTCACAATGAACCAAAAACTTTTGCTTTCATTCAAATAATATCTGTCTTTGACGAACTACATATCCCATTTATTGTGGTTTTGTACTGTGCGTTATACTAATAGCACTATCCTTTGAACTTTTTGACATTGTTGCATCTACACCCCTTTCCATTATTTTAAGTTGACAAAAACGGGCAGAATTATTAAAATACCCAACTTTTATCGTTTGAATGGTAAATTGGCTTCTAAATTTGCCCTTTCCTATTACATTAACAAAAAAATTCATAAAATTTGTTCTTTCTACAGTTTCTATATAGTTTGTTGAATTATATATTTTTTGAATTTTTTATGAATTTTATGTATCTTATACATTTTCTAATTTTTTATTGAAAAAAAAAAAAAATATATATATATATATATCATTTTCTTTGTTTTTTTTTTGAAAATGTATCTTTTTTTGTTAGTATAATTTTTAAAATTTTTATCAATTTTTTTGTCTCCTACAATTTTTATTTAATGTTTTGAGAAATATTGAACGTGGTGGATATATAGAAAGCAAGCAGGTGGATTGAGGTTGTATAGAAACTTTTCAGGGCATTTCGGTTAGTATAAAACCACATGTTTTCATCTAGGGGCAATCTGGACATTTAAAAATGTTGAATTAATGGAGGTTGTATAGAAAAGTTCAGGGGAAGACAGTATTATTAGCAGGGTACTGAATAGCAACTGTGAGAAAGTACGGGAGAGTTTTCAACAATTTATCCAAAACGAATTCTTTAGCAGAGAATTCCTTCACTAATGAGTAATGAATAGATCACACAATTTATCCAAAAGGAATTCCATCCGAAAGCTGAAATCTCAGTTTCCAGGCCATGGCCGACAGACCGTGGATCAGGAGATTCAAACTCCAGCGAAGACTACTTGCACTTGGGGAGAGGCGGACCACACAAACACTTGTTATTTTTGAAGGAGTTGGGTCGGAACTGCTGCAGTTTTCCACCGATTGGAATCTCTCCACACAACTGATTATAACTCAAATCCAACTTTGCCAATAGCAATTCTGTCATCTGCTTTGGAATACTCCCTCGAATTCTGTTGTGTGACAAATCCAATTCTGTCACCCTGTTGGGAAACCTCACATTGGACAGATCGAAATCCAGCTGATTATATGACAAATCGTACGCCCATGCGTTATCGTTCTCCATTAATATCGTGGACGCGTCGCCTATGAGCTTGTTGTGTGACAAGAAGAGAGTATCGAACTTCAGTCCGGCTAAAGATTTCGGGATTGTACCTGAAAGACGGTTGTGGGAAAGGTCAATCCCTGAGATGTTTTTCAGTTGCCCTAAGGATTCAGGTATAACTCCGGTGAGTTTATTTACATCGAGTTTAAGATAAACCAGGCTGGTGAGGTCACCGAGAGAAGCAGGGATTGGACCGGTGAGCTTATTGAAGGCCAAATTAATGGATCCCAAGTTCTTGAGTTGGCCGAGGAATCGGGGGATGGGACCAGACAAAGAGGTCTTAGTGATGGTGAGCACCTGGAGTTTCTGAAGTTTTGTGATGAAGTAGGGGATGGATCCGGTGAGGTTTTTGATGTTACTGAACGCCAGGTAGTCAAGGTGGCTGAGATCGCCAACATCGGCGGGGATGGAACCAGGGAAGGTGGTGTCGCTTAAAACGAGCCACCTGACGCGGTTGGTTTGGGTGTCACAGGCCACGCTGGGCCAATCGCAGCAGTCTGTTTGGGGATTCCAGAGGAAAAACTGTTGTGGGTTTAGGGATTTCTTGAGTGTCAGCAGGACTCTTTGGTCATCTGGGTGGCAGCGAATGGAGGCGGAGAGAGTGAGTGATGGGAGGAAAGATGAGATGCAGAGGAGAAAGGGAATGAGAATAGAGGAGGAGGAAGTAGTCTTAGTAGGAGAAACCATCTCTTGTTTCAGTAGTTCTGAGTAGTTGAGAGATTGTCTGGATGTATGGAGTAATGGAGGGATGTCTTCTAAATTTAAAGAAATTATGCGTGAAAACTGCAGCAGAGGGATGACTGTCTAAATCTCTTGCTTTTTTATCAGGAACTCTATCTCTTTGTTTTTCCTGTGTGCTTGACAACTTGAGCTCTGGTAGACGAAGACTTGTAAAATGTCTGCTGATCTGCTTGGTCAAGGCAGCTAAAACTGCTGAATGTGTAAGTCCACGTAAATACAACAAATGCAGTATGCGGAAATGGAAATCTCCGGTCCATAAGTACATAACATGGAGATTGAATATTTGAATGGGGTCTGGCTTTGGATTTGGATAAGAAGCAAATCCAATGTCGTTAGAATTGTTTGAAAGAGTACTGCGGTCAACAACTTCGACAATAACAATTAATTGAGTGGGTCAGCACTCAGCAAGTTGGATCGTTTAGTGTGCTTAATCAATCAAACCCAGAATATAATTCCGCGTAGCAGGCTAGTTGGAATCCCAAAAGTCAGGCGCCGTGGGAAATTTATAAAATGTACTGTACTACCGGCCCCCATGCGATGCACGGGAAAAGCTGGAATCAAACAATAAAATCGAATGGCAAAACCAATTCATAGTCCATAGTTTTTTCTGAATTATGGACAAACTAGGTGGTTTAGTGGCATTTTGTTGGATTAGTCTACGTCACACTATTTTGATTTTATGTATTTCATATATATTTTATAAATGTTAATACATAGTTAATCATAGATATCTAAATTTTACCTTTTATATGATAAATATTTTGAAAAATGCATCAATAAATTAATATTAACAAATAAATATTAATTTTTTTTATAAAATAATAGTAAAATAATTAAATATGGTGAATATTTTGAAAAATGCATAAACTCTTACTGGTGGTGGAGAGTTGCAACGATGGAGAAGTTTCAGCGGATAGGGTGGACGGGTGGTGGAGACCTCCAACGGTAATGTGAAATAGACAATAGGGTTTCAGAGAGACTTGTGAAGCATGAGATCAAATATAAACCATGGAGGGGATGCATCCATGAGTTTTTGCCGTTGACGATATATTGGAGTGTAGATTGGACCGGTCCATGCTATATTGGGGTGTGGCATGTCCCATCCACACCCAATCGAACATGTCTACATCTCATGGACGGGACCGAAACGGTCCCTTCCACGAGATGAACATGATGTCGAACACCACCCTAATCAAGAATGCAAATAAATCAAATAATTAATCTTTTTGTTAATTTTCTATTAATTACAATAATCTAATATTTTACTATTAATTAAAGTTATTGGAGTAAATTAACTAATTTAGTGAAGGGATGGGAGATCCATCGTATGGACGGTCACCTTGCAGGAAGGTTGGGAAAAATTTCAAAAATTTCTTTACTCCCATCCGGGAATCATATTCTTAATTTAGAAAATTGTATTTTCAATATTTGTTCTTGTAACCAAACCGGACCAAATTTGAAACCAACATTAGGGAGATGTATACTTGATACGGAATCCATGCAAAATTGCTCCTACAACACAGGTGTTCATGCCCAAAGAATGCACCAAATCCTCCCTTCACTGAAAATGACATAGCTTAGGATGAGGCAGGATCAACAGGTAGTTTTTCACCAAGAACCTTTAATTCTTGAACAAGAATCAAATGGGGTAGTGAGCACAACATCAAAATTGTTTATTCTAGAAAGAAACAATATCAAGATAAAATTTTGATTAGTTCTAAGAAATGGAGATCGAACAGGGTCGGGCGGCAAGAGCAAGGAGAGAAAGAACTGAAGGTAGAAATAGTCAAACTGAGTTGTCTTTTGTGTTGTATATTTTTCAGATCTGCCTTGCTCTTTATTTATAGCCTAAAAGAGATGATTTCCTAATTTGATTAGGAGTTTCTTGATCCAAATCTTTATTTGGATCTGAACTCTTTAGGTGATAAGGATAATCCCTTATTTTATCTATAGATCAAGATCAGCTTTTCCTAATCAAATTAGGAGCTCATTGATCCAAATCTCTATTTGGGTTTGGACTCTTTAAATTGATAAGAGCTATCATCTTATCCTTATCTACTGATCCATACCCAGATTTGCCCCTATTTAATTAATCCAATTAACCCAGTTCGAAATGGGATTTCGACCCATTAAGCTTTCAAGCTCACTTACTTTTATGCTAACTAGCTTGCCTCTCTTTGTATGGCATGGGACTCTATCATTGATCTACACATCAGCCACATGAATTCAGCCTAGTCTCTATTACAAGGCCTGGCTGAATTCACTGTTGAATATAGTGAATACCTGAGTCCATCACCATGGGCTCTGAACGGGCTCAACATTTAGACTAAATGATCCTTGTGTCTAGCCATCTTATGAAGGCCCAAGGACTGTGGGCAAATGCAAGATTAGCACATCAGGTATAACCCTCAATGGTCTTACACTTAACCTCTCAGCCCTTAATAATCAAACATTGCCTGATAAGAAATGACCTTTCCCTCGGCTACAAGGTACAGTGCTGCACTCTCTACTCGCATGGATCCCAGGAATTAAAACCATTTGCAAACAATTTGTGAAAGCATAATATATAAGTATATCTCTATATAAATATATTATGCAAAATGAAATTTCAAACACATTTGAAATCCATTGCCGGCAGTTTAGGTTTCCATCAGAGATAGTGAATTTCCCCAATTATTCACTTTGTTCAACAAATGGGCTGATCTTGTCACTATGATCACCCACTCAGATGAATTCTCAAACTGTCCCAACATACCTAGGTTTTGTCTCCTCTAAGGATCTCACTGATTGACACATCAAAGACAGTCCAATCCGACACTTAGTACAGTATCATAATCAAGTCTAGGGGTCCGGTGTAACATTCTAGTTTTGCCCATCTGTCTCCAAGGTCTAGGGCAACACTCAAATCTCACATTGGCAGCTAAGATAAGCTACCCCAACCAACTTGGCAACACTTCAGTGTTAGCCTTGGCAGGATAAATTTCCCCAAATCTATTCAACGACTATGAAGATTTCAAACTAACACGAGTCTCATATATGTCTAGCTTAAGTGTAATCACTTTATTCATTTACAATAATGTCATAGTGTACATCATACTGATTGGAGCTAAGGGCATACACTGTCTAACATTTAGTACTAACTTCAGTGTTTGTTTTCAACCCATCGTTGACCCAGACAGTCGAATCATTCAAAATGTCACCCGATCATTATAGTCATTAAATATTTTATGACTAATTACAATATTTATGCAAAATTACAGTTAATTTAATGCTAATTGTAGTAATTATAGTAAATTAATTAATTGAATGTAAATTTTAGTGTTTCTCAACCTACCATCTACTTAGATGGTTGAATCGTTCAAATTGAAACCAAGTCACAATTCCAAGTCAAATTTCCTAAAACCCAGAGGCTGAGATGACAAAAATTCCTTTGAACATGCCACATATCATCCTCTATATCCATATCAACAAGCTCAATGGGACACCCATAGGTGGGTTGGTTCAATTGCTACCCAGTATAGGGAGTCAACTTTAGAGATATCATGGTTTTCAAAATTGGACCGGACTGGTAAAACCGAGAACCGATCAGGTGATCGTTTCCATTTTAACCTAGAACTGTTATTTCCTTCAAAACCATTGATTTGGTCAGCGAACTACTGACCTGGTTGATCGAACCGTTTAAACAGTTCAACAGTTTAGCTAATTTTTTATTTTTTTGGTTAGAATGAGTCATTCGTTCGATTTGAATAATCGGATCATTCGACCCAGGAACCGGACCTTCACCGGTTCGTTGTCCGAATCGCTTTTAAAAACCTTGAGAGATAGGTAGGTGAGACAATGATGAGTCATCAACTTTTGTGGATCTCGCGAGTGCAGTCTTGCTCCCATCATGCCCTTAGCCTAATTTGTGATCTCGTACTCTGCGGTCTCATGGATTGGGTCTCGCTAGAGAGTGCAGTGAGGTGCAATTGGATTGTTGCTAAAGCTTACAATGAAGAGCGATGAGTTGTTGCAAAGTGCACCACAGGGTGAAGCATCACGAGTTGCATCAACTACTTGATGAAAAGCATTGCCATGATGCTAATGATGTGGAAACAAATTAATGGAAAGCTTGATGATGCATTAAATATCAGAGTTTGATGGGAGGGAAGCCAAATGGTGGAGGTAGATGATTCCTTAGTTCTCACGAATGTTAGGGTTAGGGTTTGTAGAGTTCACATCTTTGCCCCATAACGTCTCGTCCCACAGCACATCTTCGCCGTGTATTAAAAGCATCTCCTGATGATGATATCATCGGTTCTAATACCATCATTGAGAGATGTTCCAAATACACGGTGGGGATAAACTATGGGGCGGAGATGTGAAATCGGGTTTGTAGACAGCTAGAGGCAAGGCGGATGGGGGCATCACTGTATTCTCAATTTTTTTCCAATTTAGCTTAAATGTGTCGTTTTAAACACATGTTTTAGCAACTCGTTTTAATATATGTTCTGTCTTCTTTATGTAGAGTATATCGTTGCAAAGTAAAAAACCAAGATCTAAATGGATGGCAATTGAAAATATTATTAATTTATTAATATGCTTATTAATTAATCGTTATATTTAATTATTGATTGGTAGTATTAAAGTTAATAATACCAAAATATTCAATTTCCTAGTTAATTAACACAAATTAAAAAAACAAAAATAAAACATTCTGATTAATTGATAAAAATTAAGCATAATTTATGTATTACCTTAACTATTTTTAAAGTTAATTCATAAAAAAGTTTAAATTTTAAAAATAATTAATTAATTAATAAAAAACTATATTTAATATTATAATTTTCAGAAATTTTAAAATTTAAAATTAATTAGTTAATAAAAATAAAATTATATTTAACATTATAATTTAAAAATTATATTTAACATTATAATTTAAAATTATATTTAACATTATAATTTAAAAATTATATTTAACATTATAATTTAAAAATTATATTTAACATTATAATTTAAAAATTATATTTAACATTATAATTTTAAAATTAATTAAAACTTTAATGACTAAAAATAAGTAAATTTTCGAGTTTTAAACATTAGAAATGTAATAGTTTGAAAATTTTTGTTTTACAATACAATTAATGAAAAATAAAAATTTTATAATGGATTCTTAGAAACATAAGCAAAACTAATATATTACTATAATATTTTTAGATTAATTATTTAAAATTTTAAGGTTAAGCAATAAAAACCCTAAAACCCATTTAAATTCCATTTGCAAATAAATATATTAATAAAAAACAAAAATTAATTAGTAAAACATAAAAGTATTGGAATTAATTGAGAAAAATGAAAGGAAAAATGAATAGAATTAATATATTATTTGAATTAATTTTAAGATTAAAAAAAAAATTATTATTTGAAAATTAATAAGTAAAAAAATTGTAGATTTAAATTTATAAACATAAAACACATCTCGAAATGATTAAAATCATTAAAATTTTAAATTAACTAATTAATTAAAGAAATTTTAAATTATTGTAAAATAAATTTAAATTTAAATAATGAGATCAAATTTATGTTGCTAGAAAGACATAATACTGGAAGAGCTTTGACTAATCAAGCCTCCCACCCTATGAATTTTAATAAATACCACCTAATTGATTACCACTTTTATGATACTAGCAAATGTGCGTGTGAATCTACTTTTATGATAATGATTATAACAATAATGTGAATCTATACTTTTTATATTTATGTGTATAAAAATAATTCTTATTACACTTATTTTGTTTAATATGATAAATATATGATATTAGAGATGTGCCCAAATGTTCGGTTTTACATATTTTTGTATTTTTAATTATTTTTTGTATTCTTATTTTTAAATTTTTATTGTTTAATTATGACATCAAGAGTTGGCACATTTGACCCAAATGATTGAACTATTTATTTGCAAGCAAAAATGAAAAAAAAATCAAATTTTGGGCCGATTTTTAATGTTGTAATTTATTCTATCATCAATAAAAACAAAGTGTGGGCCATGTTGTGCTGGCCCACAGGGCATCCCGAGCTGTGCCTCCTTTCCCTAGGATAATTTGATGGGTTGGTTTGGCACGGCCCATGGCCCACGCCCGCACGGGCCCATGTAGTGCCGTGGGCCGGGCTGGTCCATGGGTCGAGTCTTGGGCCAAGCCAAGCCGTGGACTGGGGTAAGCTATGAGATGCTCATTTTAAAAACAAAAATTGAAAAAGATGTTTAAATTTTTATTTCATATGATTTTTGATGTATACAATTGTTTATATATACAATTAGACCTATTCATGGGTCGGGTAGCCCAACAGCCCAACCCTTTTTGACTCGTTATTTTTCAAGCTTGGACAAAATTTTAGGCTCATGGGCTCGAGCTTGGGCTTTCTCAAATAAGCCCGGCTTGGGCCCAAGCTCGGCTTGATACTATTACATATATAAAAAAAATACTTATGCTATATATAATAAATATAATATATATATGCTTTTTAAATTATTAATAAATATCAATTTACTATTAGAAAATTTAAATTAGTTTATTAAAATTTTAAATTATTACTAAATTAATATAATATTTGTTAGAGAGTTTTGTATGCCCTTAGCTTCAATCAAAATGATGTACTTTATGAGTTTATTGTAAATGAATAAAAGTGCATATTTGATTCATGTTCCCTTGGTATGTTTCTGTGTAATACCCTTAAACTGGACACTTAATGAGACTCGTGTTAGTTTAGAATGTTCACAGCCAGTGGGTCGGTCTGGGGAGACCTATCTTGACAAAGCTGACACTGTGGTGCCACCAAGTCGGTTGGGGTGGCTTGTCTCAGCTACCGGGATGAGACCCTAGGCACATACAGTGTAGGATTAATTGAATCTTTGAACTGGACCAGATTTCCAGTATTGCCCTGGACCTTGGAGATTGATGGGCAAAACTGGAAAGTTACACCCGACCCCTAGACTCGATTATGATACTGCACTAAGTGTCAGATTGGGCTGTCTTTGATGTACCAACTAGTGAGATCCTTAGCAGGGGTCAAAACCTGGGTATGTTGGGACAGTCTGAGAATTCATCTCAATGGGTGATCATAGTGACAGGATCAGCCCCTTTGTCGGACAAAGGTAATGATCGGGGATGCACTCTCACTGATGGAAACCAAGACTGCCGGCAGCCGATTTCAATCGTTGAGATTTGTTTTTGCAAAATATATTTTATATGAGATATAAAAGTATATATATTATGGTTTTGAAATGATTTGCAAAAGGTTTTAATTCCTAGGATCCATATAAACAGAGAGTGCAACACTGTTCCTTGCAGCCGAGGGAGAGGTCCTCTCTTGTTGGGCAGTGTATGATCATTAAGGGCTGAGAGGTTAAGTGTAAGACCATTGAGGATAATACCTGATGGGCTAATCTTGCATCTGCCCACAGTCCCTGGGTGTTAAAAGGTGGTTTGGCCCAGGGACCACTTAGGGTAAGTGTTGGGCCCATAGAGCCCATCTGATGGGTTTCATGGGGTGCACTGTCCATAACAGTGTATTCGGCTAGGCCTTGTAACAAAGGCTGGGCTGAACCCATGTGGCTGATGTGTAGATCAATGTTTGGGTCCCACACCATACAAGGAAGCCCAATTGGGTAGTAGTTTGGAAGGCTAAATGAATACATTACCTTAAATGGGCCTTAAGCCCATTTCGAACTGGGCTAATTTGATTAGTCGCTTAAGGGGCAAATTCTGAGATGGATCAGCTGATAGGATTGGAAACCTCCTAATTAGATTAGGAGATGGCTGATCTAATCTGCAGATAAGATAAGGGTTATCCCTTATCACTTAAAGGGACTTCCAATCCAAATATGATTTGGGTTAGCAACTCCTAATGGGAATAGGAGCTGATCCCTTTAAGTCTATAAAAGGAAGAGGGGGCTGCAGCCTTTAGACATGCAATGCAATCCAGAGATCCTTGTCTTCAGAGCTGAGATTACTAGAAGAGAGAATTCTGCACCCTGCAAATACTCTCTTGCCGCCTCCTTCCTACAGCTGCCGTCTACAGCAGATCGATCTCCAGTTCTTGGGAGAAATCAATATTTGATCTTGATACCAATCTTTTGGATAAAAGATTGGTGGGAGTTGTATTCATAAGCCGTCTAGTTGATTCTTGCGAAGGGTCAAGTTCTTTTGGAAGAACACTGTTTATTCTGCTCCACCCTGCATTGCGCCATCTTCAGTGGGGGCAGATTTTGGATCCTTCCTTGGGCGTGAACACCTCCATTGGGAGATACTGCTTCTCTGTATCAGGTATTATCCCTCCCTACTCCTTTTGGTTCAGATCTGGTTCAGTTTATGGTTCAAGAATGATCCTTGAAAATATGATTTTCTAAATGGGGAATTCGATTCCCAGTTGAAGGGAGAGAAATTTTTTAAATTCACCCCTTATTCCGCAATCTTTGGGCGTCCATGTGATGGATTTCCTATCCCTTCAATATTATTTTATAAATGTATACTGAAAATAAGACATTTTGTGTACAAATCGGGCTTCGACTCGGGTTTGAACTTTAGGCTTTATATAAGGGCTGGGATCGGGCTCGGGTTGCACATTTTCTATTGATAAAGAGGTTTGTGTTAATTATAAAACTATGATTTTTTATAAATTAAAATTTTTATTTAATTTTAGTCTAGTATAGAAATATATATAACATATATATATTATATAAAATTTGTTATTTAAATATTATATAATAATATTTACCATATATGCATATAACTTCCAAGTTGAGTTTATTAGGGGTTGTTTAGTCTAGGCCCTATTTGCTAAAGCCATCATTAGACTACAAAAGTTTGATACCCAATTATACTTCAAATCTGATTATGCCTGATAATGTATGGGCATGGTGCATATCTTAGATAAATCAAACTCAAAAGAAAATAGTTGCCTGAGCCTACAAAATTATGGAACTAATCGGGTTGGGTTAAGTTATAAACGGCTTGTTACTTTTTATTATTAATTATTAAAATACTGTTAGCTACTAAAATATTGTAATTATTAAATTATTGTTTTCATTTAAAATAAAATAATTTTTGGAAATTATCATATTTTTAGAAAAAATGCTAATTTGGCTAAAACAAATTAAATGTAATTACTTGGTAAATAAATATAACTTTTTGGTAATTAACTATAATTTTCTACTATTTATAGCTTACATTATAATTACTGCTAATTACAATTTAAAAATAATTATTGTTAATTATTTTACTATTAATAATTCAAAAACTATTTTTTCATTTTAATAATACCCAAACCAAAAATTATTGAAAAATATTGAAAATTAGCTGTATTTTTTTAACTATGGTATTTATTTAGTTATTTAATTTATTTTTACTAAAAGCAATTGCCAATTAATTTTGTAGTGACTAATATGCAAAAATAATGCTGAAAATACTGAAAATTATTGAAAAATACTCATGTGCAAAAATTACTGAATAATAATGAAAAAACACCAAAAATTAATTAAAAATCCAAAAATTCTGAAAAACCTAAAGCTAAATCAAAATACTAAAAATAATTAAAAATTAAATTAATTGTATTTTATTGAATAAAATAATAAAATACTATTAATTATACTTTTTAAATATTTTTAGTAAATACCATATTAATATAAAATATTGTTAATTTTTAGTATTTTTTAATTATTTTTGTATTTTAATTATGTTTAGGATTTTTAGAAATTTCCAAATTTTTAATTAATTGTTCGTATTTTTTTCATTATTATTTAGTAGTTTTTGCAATAAAATAATGTTAATAGAACAGGGTCTGCATTTGTAATGAGTTCATTATGCACAATAAAGTCTCAACTCATAAAAAATATTAATTTAGTAAAAATGAATTAATACAAAGTTATCTAATAATATTATTAAAACTATCAATTAATATTTTATATTTAAACTTATTATTTTTAATTAATTGTTGGTATTTTTTCATTGTTATTCAATAATTTTTGTAATAAAATACTGTTAATAAAATCTGTTCTACATTATAAATTTTTATTAATTTTTATCAATTTTAATGAGTTCATTATTAACAATAATGTTCTCAACTCATAAGTTATCTAATAATATTATTAAAACTATCAATTAATTTTTTATATTTAAAATTATTATTTTTATTAGAATTTATTAAGTTTGATTTTTAAGTGGAATTGAAAACATTTTTAATATATACTAAGTTTTGTTAATATTTACTTTTAGTGAAAGTTTAATGGATTTGTAAATTAATAATTATTTTGATTGTTTAACCCCAACCTATTTATATTATTTGATTTATGTTATTACTATTCTCTCTCTCTCTCTCTCCCTCTCTCTCTTAAATGTAAAAATAACACATTAGCATGCATTAAAATAAGAGGCCTTGGAAAACACAAAGGTCTCTCTCTAGTAGTGTGCAAATTTATTAATATAATCAAAATAAGCAATGATTACTATTTTATATTTTTAAAACAAGAGAAAATAAGAAAAAATACAAAAATTGGAGAAAATAGATAAATAGGTTCTCTCAAATGAGAGACATACTGTATATAATATATATATATATATATATATATATATATATATATATATGATGGATCTCTCATTCCTTCAGGGTTCGATCATCCATATGATCATCCATATGATGGATCTCCATATGATGGATTTCACCCAACCTTCCTGCAGGGTTCGATCATCCATATGATGGATCTCTCATTCCTTCAGCAGAAAGCACTTTCAGCAGGCCCCTCAGCCGGTCTCGCAAAGATATCCCAAAAGAAGCACCACCAGCCGAGGAGGTTCCCCCCGCGTGGAGACTTTTTGTCGGTGGTTCATCTAATGCCAAAGGGAGTGGAGTGGGCCTCATTCTCCTTACCCTCAACAATGTCGTAATAGAGTATGCACTAAGATTCGAGTTCTCTATATCTCAACAACGAAGTTGAGTACGAAACCCTCTGGACAGGGTTGTAGCTCGCTTGAGACCTTGGATCCAAGCACGTTGATTTCCTCAGTGACTCGCAGTTGGTGGTGAACCAAGCCAATGATGAGTACAAGGCCAGAGAATAAAGCATGGCTAAGTAACTCGCTAAAGTTCAAGAGTTGGCCCGCCACTTCCAATGCTTCTCTTTGCAGCAAGTCCCGCAAGCCGAGAACTCTCGAGCAGATGCCCCCTCTAAATTGGCGAGCACCTTGGTTGTGGCCCCTTGCTGCACTATGCGCATGGAAAGACTAGCCCGACCCTCCATAGAAGAGATCCAAATCCTACCCGTGGAAGCTGAACCGTCTTGGATGGATGCCATCATTGACTTCTTGTTGATAGAAAGGATACCCGATGATAGGAACGAAGCTAGGAAACTCCGACGACAGGTAGCGCACTGCACTTTGCTAGAAGGAAAGTTGTATGGGTGGTCCTTCACCTTGCCTTACCTCCGATGTCTACGTAGGGAGGAGGACGAGAACGTGCTCTGGGAAATTCACAAAAGCATCTACGACAATCACGTCGGTGGCCGGATCCTAACCTAGAAAACTCTAAGGCAAAGGTACTTCTAACCAATGCTTCACAAGGATATGACCGAGGTTGTGCGGAAATGTGATCAGTGTCAGAGACATGCCAACCTCTACCATCAACCAGCAACCACCCTCTCGGCCCTCAGCAGCACCTAGGCCTTCGCCAAGTGGGGGATGGATCTCCTCGGCCCCTTCCCTCAGGCTATGGGAGGCAAGAAGTACATCGTCGTTGCTGTAGATTACTTTACTAAATGGGTAGAACTTGAACCCCTAGCCACTATCACTGCGTGGGCAATTCAGAACTTCTTTTGGAAGAACATCGTTTGCTGCTTCGACCTCCCCTAAGTATTGGTCACATACAATGGAAAGCAGTTTGATGACACTAAATTCTGAGAATGGTGCACCTCCTTCGGCATCAGGCAACAATGCACCTTGGTGGGGTACCCCTAGACGAATGGCCTGTTAGACAGTGTATGCCCTTAGCTCCAATCAGATTGATGTACATTATGACATTTATTGTAAATGAATAAAGTATATATTTGATTCATGTTATTATGGTGTGTTTTTATGTAATACCCTTAAACTGGACACATGAGACTTGTGTTAGTTTAGGATGTTCACAGCCGGTGGATTGATCTGGGGAGATCTATCCTGATAAAGTTGACACTGGTGTGCCGCCAAGTTGGCTGGGGTGGCTTGTCTCAGCTGCCAGGGTGAGACCCGAGGTACATGCAGTGTAGGTTTAACTTGAAACCTTGAACCGGACCAAAATTCCAGTATTGCCCTAGACCTTGGTGATTAGTGGGCAAAACTGGAATGTTACACCTGACCCCTAGACTCGATTTTGATACTACACTAGGTATCGGATTGGGATGTCATTGATATGCCAATCAATGAGATCCTTAGAGGGGTCAAAACCTAGGTATGTTGGGACAGTCCAAGAATTCATCTGAGTGAGTGATCATAGTGACAAGATCAACCCCTTTGTCGGACAAAGGTAATGATCGGAGATGCACTCTCTCTAATGGAAACCAAACTACTGTCAGTTGATTTCAATCGTTGAAATTTGTTTTGAAAAAATATATTTATATAAAGATATACATATATATATATATATATATATATATATATTACGGTTTCTAAATGTTTGCAAAAGGTTTTAATTCCCGGGATCCATGTGAGTAGAGAGTGCAATGCTGTTCCTTGCAGCCGAGGGAGAGGTACTCTCTTGTCGGGCAGTGTTTGATCATTATGGGTTGAGAGGTTAAGTGTAAGACCATTAAGGGTTATACCTGATGGGCTAATCTTGCATCTGTCCATAGTCCCTGCGTTTTTATAAGGTGGCTTGACCCAGGGACCACTTAGTGTAAGTGTTGGGCCCATTAGGAGCCCATGTGAATGGCTCAGGGGGTTCACTGTTTTTTTCAGTGAATTCGACCAGGCCTTGTAATAGAGGCTAGGCTGAACCCATGTGACTGATGTGTAGATCAATGTTTGGGTCCCATGCCATACAAGGAAACCCAACTGGGCAACAGTTTGGAAGGTTAGTGAGCACATGGACTTAATGGGCCTAAAGCCCAATTCGAACAGGTATAATTAGATTATTTAAAGAGGGGCGGATCTGGGATTTTGGATCAGCAGAGAGGATAGGGTCTTATCCCTATCCACTCAGAGAGTCCAGATCCAAATATAGATTTGGATTTGGAAACTCCTAATAAGATTAGGAGGGGCTGGTCTAATCTGTAGATAAGATAAGGATTTATCCTTATCTCTTAAAGAGAGACCAAATTCAAATAAGGATTTGAATTAGGAAACTCCTAATGGGATTAGGAGCTGACTTCTTTAAGGCTATAAAAGGAGGAGGGGGCGAACCACTCTTTACACCCCAGAGATTAGATCTTAGATCAAAGAGAGAGAAGACAACAACAGTGTGACTGTGCCATCTTCTCCCTGCGTCATCCTCCTGTTGTCGCCATTGCTAGTTTGATCTCCATTCTTGTAGGAGCGATCAAGAAGCGTTCTTGATATCAGTTTTTTGAGAAAAACTGATTGGATGTCATGCTCACATACTCTCCATCGAATTCTTACTAAAGGATTTGGTTCTTGGGAAGAACACTATTGATTTTGCTCCACCCTACACTGTGTCATCTTCAGTGGGAGCAGTCTTTGGACCTTTCCTTGGGCGTGAATACCTTCATTGGAGGATACTATTTCTTCGTATCAGGTATCTCCCTCTCCTAACTTTTGGTTTCAGATCTGGTTCGGTTCTTGGTTCAAGATTGATCCTTGAAAAATGTAGTTTTTCTAAAACAGGGAATGTGATTCCCAGATGGGAGAGAGAAATTTTTGAAAATTTTCCCAACCTACCTGTAGGGTTTGGCCATCCATATGATGGATCTCTCATCCCTTCATGGCCTAGCCGAGGTCACAAACAAGACCTTCCTAGACGGGCTAAAGACCAACCTGGATAGAGCTAAAGGCCTATTGGCCAACGAACTACCCAACGTCCTCTAGGCGTACCGAACCACACCTCGGACAGCGAGGGGAGAAACTCCCTTTAATTTGACCTACAGCACGGAAGCAGTGATCCCAGCGGAGATTGGCCAACCAACGCTTCGGGTCCAAGGGTATATCGAGGACAGGAATGACGAGGCGCTCAGAACAAACCTAGACATACTGGAAGAAGGTCGAGAGCAAGCACATATAATGATGACTACCTATCAGTAGTGAGTGACCCGCAACTACAACTCTAGAGTAAAAGAAAGACACTACAAAAAGGGAGACCTTGTCCTCAGGAAGGTCATGGTTCCCAAACCTGGAGTAGGGAAGCTGGGCCCCAACTGAGAAGGCACCTTCCAGATCAAGCAGGCCCTCGACCCCGGCACATTTCAACTGAAAAACTTAGATGGAAGACCCGTCCCTCTTACATGGAACTCGGAGAACCTCCAGATTTATTACAGATGAATGTAACCTTTTGATAAAAGTAATGAATGAATGAAAAAAAGTTCCTCTTCACTTCACCTCGTCACCTTGTCACCTCGAAGTCTGGTGACCCCCACAACTATCTGCATTTAGTGCAAAGAAATCGAGGCAAAGCTCTTGGCTTTGCCGATGGGATGCCTCGGCCTCCCCTAAGAGATCACTTGGTAAGAATGAGTAGGGGTGCTACACCCCGATGGTGCTACTCTGTCATAGCTCTTCATCCACCCAAGTACCTCGGTGGCATACTTCGGCCCCAGACCTCAGCCAAAGTGCTAGGTCTCTTCGGCCTCGCCTGAGATAGCACGGGATTTGGTGGCCAAGCGAGCTCCGCCTCAAGCGTATGACTCCGCCTCGACTTCCAATATCCAGACAAGCCGAGATGAGCGTTTAAATAAACGAATGCTATGGCTGAACCATACGTGCCTTGTGTATCGTGGTTTTAACCTTTCAAAGGGACAATGACCTCTCATATACAAAAAAAAAAGAAAAGAGAGAGAAGAAAAGAAAAGAGAGAAGAAAGAAAGAAACAACATACACAAAACACAATGTACACAAAAAATGGCTTCATTCACTTCATTCACTATTTAATTTTGATCTTGTACAGCATTTACAAAATATTGTATTGTGCTAAATAAAAAAACAACAAAACTATTACAGCAATAGAATAATATAAGAAAGGACGAGCCCTGCTTGACTAACAACCATCGTTTAGGGGTCCTGGTGTAAAGCCTAGTCCACAAGGACCTCTTGATGAGTTTGGTGACAAGAGGGGAAGTCTACGCCTGTGCCTTGTCATGGACCGGAGGAGGAACAACGTCTTCCGTAGGAGCATCGAGGATCACCTGTAGTCCATCGACATCAAAATCCAACAGCACCAGTAGGAGTGCCTTCTTAGTGTCCATTATGCCGTCGAGATAAGATGATGAAACATACTTCACCAATGCGTCCAAGTAAACGGAACACTTCTTATACGTCTCCACTGCCTCGGCTACTGCCTTCTTTGACTTCTCCGCCGAAGCTAGGGCTTTGGTAGCTTTCACCTCCGCCTCGGCAGCTCTCTTTAGGGCTTCGATAGCCTTATTCTCGACCTTGACAGCCCGTCTCTCCACCTCTGTGGCGATACTATCCAGCCTTACCCACTCCATATTTGCTCTTTGGAGAGCCCTTTTCGTGCCTCTAGTAGCTGAACTTTGAGGCGGTCACAAAGCAATTGTTCGTCTAAAAGTGCCTTGCAGAACTTTTGATGCTTCTCCTCAGCGACAACAGTTACCTTCTGGAGCTTCTCCTCTGCAGCCTTCTTTTCCTTCTTGACCTTGTCAACGCGGCCCATGGCTAGCCTTGTTCGGTCCCCCAAGCCGACAAAGTGTAGACAGGCCTACCACAAAACTGATCAGTGAAAACAAAAAACAAATAAAATGAACATACATACGACGAAGCATTGAAGAACATCTTATCTCAACCAGGAGATACAGGCACTCATCGTAAATAGCCATGGGGTGACTCTATAGAAAGTAGTAGTGATCCCTCGGCAGAATGGACCAGCTGACCAGCTCCTGGCTGACCCCCTCGTCGCGGATGGAGTACCCCTCTCGGAGTACCATTGGGAGCAAAAAGTTTTGCCAACCCCTTCGGTCCTTTCGGAGGCGCCCTATACCAAATGGGGGGGGGGGCTGATGAAGGCCCAAATAAACACTCTCCAGGCTCGGACCTCCACACCACCTCCTCTGCCTACCTAATTGTGTTGGCAAGCTTCCACGAAGGCTCCTCCCTCAGTGCGTCTCCGGCAGTCCTCTTCTTTCCTACCTCAAACCCCTCTGTGGTCCTCTTCGGCACCTCTTCCCAAGTTGTGGGATTCTTAGGCGCTTTTCCCCTGGTGATGGGCTTCTTCGGCGCCTCCATCATCCTCTTCGGTGCTACCACCATCTGTTTCCCTTTGAAGGGTACTTGCGAATCCCCCCCCTTTCTCGGGGCAGAGGGCAACTTCGTTGCCAGGCCTCTTCGGCGTCTGTCTACCGGCCTTCTTCCCGGCTTGCTTTTCCTAGGCCTTTGCTAGCAAGTGCTCCTTGACGTCCATTAGCACTTCTACGAAACAGCAAAAGAAGCACATCAGCAAAAAGAAAAAGAAAGAAATGTGAAAGATGCACTAACTATGGAACCTCTCCTACTGAGGGGGGCTAGGTTAATCCCAGCGAAGACTAGGGGGACCTCATCCTCCACCAACAACTTCATTTGGAATGTCCCCATCACAAGTAGATGAGCACTGTTGCAGCCTCTTCGTCTTGGAATGGTGGGGGACATCTCTCGATGATGACGCGGGCCTCCCCCTAGTCGGACCTGAAGCGCCAGCCCTCGGGGCAGGAAACGTAGAAGAACTTGTCCTTCCACCCATGAACGGAAGAGGGGTTGTGCATTGGCTTCCCTCTCCTCGAGTGGAAGTAGTACATGTTGGCTTCCGCGCTTCCTCGGCACGAACATGGCACGGAATAGTTTCAACGTCAACTCCACGCCCCTGAGTCGAGCCCTCACCATCATCGCCACGATGGTCCTTAGAGCATTAGGTACGAGTGGGCTGATAGCGATGTCGTACCATTCTAGCAGTTTGGAGATTAAGGTCAGGAGAGGAAACCTAAGATCAGACTCTAAAAAATGCTAGTAGATACAGATTTCCCCCTCCTTGGGGGTCCACGACCTATCACCCACATCGGGGACCCTCAAGCTATAAGACCGAGGTATATGGAACCTCTTCACCAGGGATTTGACCTAGCATACGTCCAAGGAGCTATCAAACTCCGAGTGTGGGACGTCAGTATCAGCCACCCTTGGGGCGGCACTCCCTGTGGCTCCCTTGGCGATGCCGAGGCAATGCTTTCATGGGGAGAGTCACGTCCCTGGTGACTTCCTTCGGCACCCCCCAAGGTTATCCTCTCCCTAAAAACGGCCACCTTCCATCGATGGGGGACTAAACCTAAGGAACCTTGAGATGATAAGGGAGAGGGGGTTGCAGGAGAGCTACCTCCCGAGATGTTGGGGAGTTCATGGCACTTGGGACCAGAGTCTGGAAATGACATCGTGAGATTACCTAAAAAGGATGGAGTGTCCCGAAGAAAGAAAGGGGCAAAGGAGTTTTGGAGACTTGGGAGTTAAGGAGCTGCGTTCACTTGAGAGCAAGGGCATCTAAGTCCAAATGGAGAAGAAAGGCACTGCTAGGGCTGCTATTTAAAGGAAAATGAACGGCCACGATTTCTCCAAATCTGACGGCTGAAACTAATCCGCTCCCGCCATCCAACCGCGATGCGCCACCTAGTGTAGGCCCTCGGAAGATGAAACAACACCCAAGGCAATGATTCAGATCAGCACAAATCCAACGGTCGTGGGAGCCCCTCGAGCAAGCCCTCGAAAAATGAAATGACGCTCAAAGCGACGGTTCAGATTGACATAGATCCAATGAACACGGGAGTCCCCCTTCTGTGGACCAGTCTCACCGTACCTCTTAACGCATCTCCTTGGAAGGCGAAATGACATCGGGTGAGCCGCAGAGACCGCTTGTAGCAACCCACCGAGTGAATCGAAAGAATCGCTTATAGCAGACCACCGGATGGATCATTCAACCCGACAAGCATAGGATTCCTAGGGCGGTCGTCCCCTGCACGGAAGCCCCGCTAGGGCGACCTGCCCGTGCGAGATACGGGACACCCCCACCAGGCCAATCCTCATTGCTCACACTTCCAAACCAAAGAATGGCGATGCCATTGTAGGGCACCCCTCAGCTGACGATTTCGAAGGCACTACGACTGCTACTCCCGATGACCGAAGCCGAAGCCTCCCTTCGATGACCACCCTTATTATAGGCAGAAGCTGAGGCCTCACCTCGGTCTTGGGAGTGGGGGGCAAGTGATGTGGGTTAGCTTGGCCCAGCCCACATAGGGCTAGAGGGCCTAGCCCACTAACACCTCCTGACATCAGCCACAGTAGGTGAGAGCCCTGCTGCCATCGTACAGAGCCAATCGCTTAACTATCTGGTGTACTGCCAGGGCCTGTAGTTTGACCTCGTACGACTCTCATCTGAGGCGTTCATCTGTACCTACCACCAGCACACTCGAGTATAAATAAGAGGTAACTGCCCCTGAAAAGGGGCCAAAACAGAGTAAATCCAACATTTACTCACTCATTTACTTCCTGCGCGCACATTATCTGCCAAGCATTAATTCTGGGAGATCTGGTGCATCTAAGGACTTTCTCCAAGAGCACCCTCGCTTTCCCCCCAGTTTCACACCTCGTACTAACTTGAGCGTTGGAGCCTCCGCATCGGGTATCCACCCTAGGCCTCTGACACTCTCTGTCTTGCAGTGCCTCAGGTCACCAGGGACCTCGCCTCAACCAGTAGTCCTTGACTACCGTAGCCCTTAGCTACCATAGTCCTTGCCTTGGTTTACTGTCCTCGACTTCGGTCAACCTCTTCCGAAGCCCCAGGGTCCTCGTACCATGCTCTAAACTTGAAGAGTAAATTTACCTCATTGCCCTTAGCCAAACTGTATGGCAACAATTTGTATTAAATTATTAATTAATAATTGTATCTAATTATTAATTAATTAGTGATTTCAAAATTACTTTTATAGTTAATTGACACAAATTAAAAAGTAACAAAGATAAAAATTTATAATTAATTGATAAAAATCAAAGTAGAATTAATATACGATTGTAACTATTTTAATGTTAATTAATAGAAACCTTAAATATTTAAAAGTATTACTTCAAAATATTTCATGAAATAATAATTTTATAATTGATTGGTAAGAATGAAAGTAGGAGCAATCTATGATTATATATTTTTTAGATTAATTAATTAACAATTAAAAATTAATCAACAAAAAATAATAATATGACAATAAATTGATAAAAGTGAAAGTAGTCATCGTAATTATTTTTAAGATAAAGTAATAAAAATTATTTATTATAAATTATGAATAAAATTTTTAAAATTGATTTTTATAAACTTAAAACCCATTTCAAAACAATTACATCAATTAACTAAAAAATTATAATTAAAAAGTTTTAAACTAATACAAAATCAATTTCCTTGGAGAAAGCCTATTTCGCATAAGTTCTGACTAATATAAAATCAATTTTGTAAACGGATGGAATTCCAATTCGGATAAAGTAAGGCCTCAGCCGCTGCCTCATTATTAGCGTCGGCAGACGGAGAACTAGGGAAATTAGTCAAATCGGCCATACCATGTATGGGTAATTTGTTGAAACCTCCCTACCCAATGCATTCCTTCTCAATATCACAACCCACACAACATGGAACGCTCGACAAAACCTCTTTGAATTTGGTAATTATAATCATCTTTCCTAAATTTTTTGATAAACATGCAGGAGACCACCTCTATGAGACACAAGATGCAGAATTCTAAATTCCAGCCCCTTTACAACTAGCCTTGTTCCCCTATAAACTACATCCTGCCCGTGAATTTGACATCAATTCATAATCAAGATGCATTTTTCATGTACTTTGGACCTACTAAATTCTGAGTTGGATTGATTTGTACTTCTTCTTCCTTTAAAAATAAATATGAAAATTTTCAAAATACCCATAAAATTAATAGTGTGGTTGATTTCATGGAAAATAACAATACGTATTTTATAAAAATATAAAAAGGAGATAAGATTATAGCTTTAAGAGATTGGAAGAGTTTGGAGTGGTGATTCATATATAAGAATATACAGATAAAACTTGAAAAATAAACATTTTTTATCAAAATAAATGGATGGGTATTTTAATAATTTACCCTTAATTTGTTTGACTGGCTCACTTTCCCATATCAACATTGTTGGTTTATAGAGAACCGCGTGAACATCTGGCAACTGCGACTTCACGGGTTTACTACCATACTACTTATATTTATTCTTAAATCGACTACTTCTGATCGTCGATCCGAATCCAGTCATAACTCAAAAACAATTAGCCATGACTGATCAGTCGGTGTCTGTTACTGTACTCCACTCTCTCCTTCTCCTTCTCATCTCATCTTCTCTCCCACCACTCGTCTTCTCCGACGCCCAAATCTGCACCCTTCACGACCAAAGACTCCTCCAGACAATCAATAAATCCTTTGATACCCAGTGGTTCGACTACAGATGCGACCCTACGACCAAGCGCGTCACCCAGCTCTCCATCTCCCAAGCAACCATCTCCGGTGGGATTCCGCCGGCCATTGGCAAACTCTCTAGCCTCGAATCCTTAAACCTCTTCGTGGTAAACAACCTCACTGGCCCCATTCCTTCTTTCATCGGAAAATTACGCAACCTCAAGCAATTCACCATCTACTCCACCAATATCTCCGGACCCATCCCTGCTTTCCTCAGCCGTCTCAGAAATCTTGAGGGTCTCCATTTGTCAAACAACCAGCTCTCAGGACCACTCCCGGCTTTCCTCAGTGATCTCCCCAAATTGATTTGGATAAATCTCGATAACAACAGGTTCTCCGGAAGCATCCCCGACTCGTTTGGGAAATTCAATGACAGTCTCACTGTCTTGGACCTGTCTTACAACCAGCTATCCGGTAAGATCCCCGAATCTTTAGGTAGATTCAACTTCCAGATGATCTATCTTTCAAATAACAAGCTCGTCGGGGATGCTTCGATGTTAATCAAAGCGAACGAGACTGTGGAAGGTGGTATCAGGATCGATTTGTCGGGGAATTTACTGAACTTTAATCTGTCCAAGGTGAGCTTCCATAGGAACTTGATGTACTTGGATTTGTCGCGAAACAGGATTTGGGGGACCATTCCCAACCAGATCACCGAATTATCGTTTCTGGACTACTTCAATGTGAGTTATAATCTGCTGTGTGGAAAGATTCCGTTCGGTGGGAGGGTGCAGATAACCGGAGTTTTTGACCATAATCAGTGTTTGTGTGGTTCTCCCCTCCCGGAGTGCAAGTAGACTGGCCGGCGTAATGAAAATTTCGGGTGTATTAAATTTGGTGTGAGGGAGGGAATAAGTTGTCAAAATCACTCATAAGTCAGAAATATCAACTATGGAAGTATAGATATGGTTGACAAGAAGAAAATATTTCATTTTGGCAATGTGATGTATTTAGCCTACAAATGTTGACTAGTTTGTTTGTTTGTTTGTTACGTTTGAGTTCCACCGCGTAGCCAAGCTAATAATGAGATATGATCTAGACCATATCTAAAAAGAAAACAGATTAGACCCTAAAAGATTAGGGTTTCTAACTTTCTATAGCTTTCAATAGAGTTCTTCAAGGGTGAAAGGCCTGCAGGTTGTTGTTTGGAAGACTCTTATTGCAGTCTTGAATTTGTAAGTGAAATTCCATATTCAGTTTTGCCACTAGCCCGCTCATCTATCAGATTTTTCATAAAAATTGTCAATTTTTTTATGATGATATTGATGACGATGATGATAGTAAATAATATATTTTAAAATTTTCTATATTCTTTTATATTTCTATGTTTATAAAAGTTAATCTTATTTGTTATATTTCTTTTTTGTTTAATATGATGAATATATGATATTAGAGATGTATCCAAATATTTTTCTCTTTTTTTGTATTTTTTGTACTTATGTTTTCACCTTTTTTTTAATTTTTATTATTGTTTAATAATGGCATCAAGGATTGATACATATGACCCAAAAGGTTGAATTGTTAGCTAGCCACCACATAGAAAACCAACTCCATTTTTAGGTTGGTTTTAAATTTGTATTTTATTTCTCTCATCAATAAAAATAGATATTCTTTGTCAAACTTATTTTTCTTTAATATAGTTAATTAATATACGATTCAAGGAAAGGATATGAGTTACTACCCTGAATATACTTTGTGGCCTCACAATTAGAGAGTGACCAAATTAAAAAAAAAAGTAGGAGTATTCTATTTAAGAATAGGATCTAATATATGTTAATGGGTGTTAATACCTTAAATATAAGAATTAATGAAATATACTTAAATAAGGATAAAAGTGGTTGAGCAATTACATTTCTGTCCTTACAATTAAAAGGGACCACATTGAAAAATTGGAGTATTTTGATCAAACAAAAGTTCAACTTGTCATTCATGCTTTTAATAGTAGTATAGATTTGTAGTAGATCATATTAGTGAAGCAAAAATGTCTTCGGTTTCTAATACAACAACTACAGGAGAAGGGTCATCCAAGAATAAAACTTTTGGGAAGACTTCCAATGATGAAAATCCAAATTTACATAGCCTATTGATCACCTACTAGACGTGTTATGATTTCAGGGAATGATGTATTTCACCCAAGTTATTTTGGAATGTATCAATGGAACTAAGAAGGAACCTAAGAAGAAGATGATGAATACTTCATGTCTTGGATGCTGTCATTTATGACTCCAAGAGTGGCTATAACTATTCAACACTTTCCAAATGCTTTTATGAGCTCAAAAAATGTCAGTGAGACCTATAGGCAGCATAAAAATAATGCCCAAATATATAGACTGATTCAAGGCATTGCTAGTTTGAAGGAAGGAAACTTATCTATTGATACCTACTTTGCTTCCTTAGAGGGATGGAACTTGACAATCATCTTGCAATTGACTAGTGCAGCACTAGTTGTAATGGAAGAACATGACAAGCAAACAATAGAATGTACATCATTTAAGTTAATAGTAGGATTGGACCCTATGAACATAAGATTACAGATTTTGGGAATGATATAAACTTTCAGATTCATAACATATTTATTAGCTTGTGAAGAATGAGGAGATGAGAAGAAAAAATGCAAACATATAATTAGTCAGTCTCTTAAGCATTCAACACTTATCTTTATAACTCCCAAAGGGGGAAAATATGGATAAGAAGCACGTCAAGTGCACTCATTGTGGCGAGAAAAACACACCAAGGAAACATGTTGGATACTTTATTCACATTCAAAACCAGATATACTTTAAGGAAGGACTAGAAGCCACAAAAGGTAAAAAAAGTATTGCCATGTACAATGTTCCTAAAAGGTCAAAAGAATACATCTCTAGTTGCTCCTTGATGGGTTGAACAATTAATTCCTCCACCTCTAGAATTGTTTTAAACTTTACAACTAATGAGGTAGAGATCCTTAGTTGAGCCATGTACTGATTAAGAAGCAATTCCATTCTTTCTTCTCTTTTGCAAAATCAGATACTATCTCTACTCATAATGCTACTAGTTCTATTCGACCTAACTCCTAGATTATTGATTTTGGTGCCACTAACCATATAACCAATATGTCTTCCTTATTCACTTCCTATAATCTCATGTCAAGTCAAGATAAGGTGAGAATAACTGATAGTTCCTTCTCCACAATTTCTAGTAAGAAAGAGGTTAATCTCAATAGGGGATCTTTCCCTTAAGTTTATTCTTCATGTTTCCAAGTTTGCTTTTAATTTTTGTCTATTTATAAACTTACCAAGAAACATACTACTTCATATGGATCTCATTCTATATTCACCTACTTTTGTGGTCATGATAGCCAAGAGTCTATTAGTAAGGTGCATTTGTGGAATGCTAGGATAGGTTACGTGTCTATGTCTTTGATAAAGGTGTTATTTCCAAAATTGTTTCAAAGTATTTTAAGTTAGTCTTGTTTGCAAGGTTTGTCATTTTTCAAAGTAATGTAGAACCACTTTTAATTTGGTTCATTTTAATGTTTGGGGCTTTCCACCCCTTGCTTTTATAGATGGATAGCATTATTTTATCAACCTTATTGATCACTATTTGAGACAAAGTTAGATTTATTTATTGAAAAGCCAAGTTGAAGTACCAAAGAATAAAGTGTTATTCTATAAAATGATTGAAATACAATTTGAAAAAAAAAGATCAAGCAATTTCAATTTGACAACCAATTGAACATTTCAATAGTTATATTTTAGAAGAAGATCTAAGAAGAAGAAGAAGAAGAAGAAGAAGAAGGTGTACTCCATTAGGTGTCTTGTACTTATAGTCCTTAACAAAATGGAGTTACTAAGAGAAAAAAAAATAGACATTTATTGGAAACTATTAGGTCTAAGGTGTTGGGCATGAACACTCCTTTCTCTATTCTCCATCATACTCAAAACGAATTTCCTTTACCTCCTAAGGTTTTTTGTTGTGTTTGTTTCATTCATGTCAATGATCCCAAATAAACTAATTTGGATCCCAGGGCTATTTGTGGGATATTTCTAGGTTACTCTTTTTTACAAAAGGGATACAAGTGTTATGGTTTTATTTTTGGTAGAAAGTTTGTAACAAAGGATGTTGTCTTCCATGAGTTTTGAACTTTTTTTAATCTTCTCAAAATTCTCTTTAGGAGGAGAGTAGTAGGGTGGAAAAGAATTCATCTTCTTTATCCACACATACCCTTTGTATTTTTCTTGCCTTTTCCCTATCCTTCACCTTTTTCCCCTAATCCTTCCAGCTTCAATAGTTCCAGGTAACTCTACCACTTCTCATAGTAGAGGAGGTGATGTAATGAATTATGATACCAATAATAAATAACAAAAGAAGACAAGAACCTTCCATAGGAACAAGTAAAGAGACCATTTAGCTAGTGATGGAAATCAATTAGACTTCAAACAATATGATATATCATATCCATGTAATTCTAATCTTGATGTTCCTCCCTTCGTTTCTAACTTGGATCTTCTTATGGCTCTTTGTAAATCTACTCATTCATGTACCACTCGACATCCTATTGCTAAATATGCATCTTACTCTTGCTTGTCTTTTAATTACTACTCATTTGTTTTTGCTCTTTCTTCTATCCATGTTCTTTCTAGGTATTCAAAATCTACAAATAATCCTAGACGAAGAGAGGTAATGAATGAGAAAATGAGTGCTTTGTTGAAAGTCAAAACTTGGGAGTTACTGGATCTACCAGAAGGGAAGAGCACTATAGGATGTAAATGGGTTTTACTTTGAATCCCAAGGTAGACGTATTGTTGAAAGATATAAGGAATGACTGATTGAAAAGGGGTTTACATAGAAAGAAGGAATAAATTATAAGAAGATTTTTACCCCAATGACAAAGCTGAACACTTTGAGTTCCATTATCTCTAGCTACAAGCTACTCTTGGGAATTACATTAATTATATGTAAAAATACTTTCTTGAATAGGGAACTACAAGAGGAAGTGTTTATGAACCCTCCTCTCAAGTATGACTTTTAAGGAAATGTTTACATGTTAAAAAAGATCCTGTATGGGTTAAAATAGTCTCCTTGTGCTTGGTTTGAAAGGTTGTGTGGGGCTAGAGTGGTGAATATCATAGATTATTTATAAGGAGTTAGGGAAAAAATCTTATCATTTTTATAATATATGTTGATGATAGATTCATCATTGGAAATAATTAATAAGAGATAATGAGGTTAAAAAAAATCTTACCATCAAATGTAGTGAGATCTAAAGAAATAATATACATATGCCAAAGGAAATATGCCTTGGGCATTCTAAAGGAAACTAGTATGATAAGGAAGCTAGTTGATACTCCAATAGAGTATAAACATAGTTTGTAGAAAACCGAGGGTGAGAGTTATCCTAACAAATAAAGATACCAAAAACTAGTAGCTAAGCTGATTTATTTGTCATTTATTAGGCTAGATGTAGCTTATGTCGTTCATGTGGTGAGTCAATTTATGTTGTTAAAAGAATTCTCAAATATTTGAAGACTTGTCTTGGAAAGGGAATTATTTTCAAAAACAATAATAAACTTAAGATTTAGACTTTCATCGATGTTGACTAAGAAGGGTCTACAAGAGACAAACATTCTATTTCAAGGTATTGCACATTTGTTGGAGGAGACTTGGTTAGTTGCAAAAGTAAAATGCTAAGTGTAGTTACAAGATCAAATTTTGAATCTAAGTATAGGGTAATGGCCCATGGTGTTTCTAAATTGTTGTGGCTTTGGATTCTTATTGAATTAGGAAGAAAGATAGATGGCACTCTTAAACTATACTATGACACCAAGGCTACAATTAATATTGCTAATAACTCGATTCAGCATGACAAAACAAAACATATTGAACTTGACAAACTTTTTATAAAGGAGAGGACTATTTCAGGTGAACTTTACATTCCCTACACACCCTCTAAGATGTAACTAGCATATGTCCTCATTAAAGGACCTCCTTCAATGAGATTCCATGGACTACTTAGAAAGCTAGGAATGACAGATATCTATGCTTAGCTTGAGGGGGAGTGTTGTGAAAGTTAATAGTTTGTTAGGTTATTTTTATATTTATATTTTTAGGCATATTATGGTTAGTGGACCTCAAGTTATTGATTCATCTTATGTTTTTGGTTTTAAATGGTGTTATGCAAGTGTTACTCCTCCCATTATGGATGACACTTTAGTCACATTGCCATAGTTTGCCCAAGAGAAGGTGATAAGCATCCATCTAAATAACATCATAGCAAACCTCGTCAATATAAAACTTACCCAAGGAAAACTTGATAAGACATCGCCTCACAACTTGCATTTAGTGCCTCACTTAAGCCAATGGAGAGAATAGGAGTGAAGATGTGCATTAGTTGATAGCCAATGCTTTTGAATTGCTTTTTCTAAGACAACATTATCATATCTTCCACTTTCTAATGAAAACACTACAAACTTTGCCACTAATAAGGCAAGTAGAACGAAAAATTTTGGTGCAGAACTAGTCCTCCTCTTTCTGAGGGGTGAGGAGGATTTTGCACACTACTAGGGCCTTGCCTACGTGGTCATCATCAATGAACACCACATTATCCTCTACTTCAGATGAAGGGTTTTCCTGTTGAGGCCCAGCCTTGTTTAATAATACCATCTTCAACTTAATTCTATTGGTGCTATGTCCAACCTCATTGCACACTCTTCTACAAGTCCTGCCTCATTGTAGGTTTAGATGATGAGGTTATACTAGAGGTTGTAGAAGTTATGGTGGTAGGATTGTGAGACTGTGAAGGATGGGGGAGAAAGGCTTCAAGGGTTGTTACAAGGTTACCAACAACTATTGCCATAGGGCTAGTTTTACCCCTTCATTGTACTAGGTCATAGTGATGTCTTTGGGCTCCTACAAGTTTATGTGGGCTAAAAGCAACTGAAAAAGGAATATTCATTTCTATACTTAGCACTCTGCCTTAAAATCTATTGTTTAATGAATAGGCTCTGATGGTAGTCCAGGGAAAGGAACTCTCTTTTAAGTTTAGCTTGCATGGCTTCCTAGGTTTGGATTTTGGGAGTACCTTACTAATGACAAGTCTAGAAAAGGTTGTCCCACTATGCAAATTTGAGGCCTCACAACTTGAGAGCTACAGAGGGCCTTTTTGTTCTTAGGGACCATCTTTTATTTAAAAAATTTTTCTATACTAAAATAATCAACAAAGTCTTCTAGGCGAACAATGACTATAAACTCGGTTATCCCACACATTATACCCCTATTAATGGTGATGGGGCCTATGTTCTAGTAAACTTCCAAGAGGAAGACACCGATATTACCTAATACTCCTCCCCGTTAAATTGGTGTGGTGACTAGGGAATATGGGAAACAAGAGACAAGTGCTCCTATAATCTCTCTTGCCTCACCATGCAAGGACTAGGTTTATAAGCTCCTAGTTTTTCAACCCAGGAAGGATATGACCTTGGACCCCTACTCTAGTAGGAGATGAAAGGGTTTAAGGTTTTTGTGGCTTAGAAACAAGAACAAAAGGAGAAGATGAGAGATAAAAGGCAGAAATGCCAAAGAGGAATTTTATTCAATAAAACTTATTCATTATAATCTTCTAGGTATCTTATATAGATGCTACAACCAAACAAAATTCAACTTTGTCACCAAGTCCAATACACAAAATTGGTTAAACAACAGAAAAAAAGTTCTATAGAGAATAAAAAGTGGAAATAACAATCTACAATGACAAGAGGACAATGAACTCTATAAGATGCTGATTCGTTGGCCAATGGGCTTCGCACTGAGGTGATGGACCGACTCAACGAGCACTTCACAATGCAAGGCTCATGAGGCAAATAGAGGAGCCTTGTATCTTGGTCTAGAGGGGAGCCTCAGAGCTTAGTCTCGTATCATAACGTTTTGACTTTGTGGCCTCGTGACCTTATAACATAGCAAGGTTGCCCTCATGGCCTTGCAGGCTGGTAGCCTTATAGGTTTGTGTCAACCTCGCTAAGTCATTGTGTATTAACTGAAGTGAAGCTCTGGTTTCATTACTTCCTACAATCTTGCAACTTTATGGGATGTAATCATTTTGGCCTCACCTATTTCCCTTCTTTTTCCTTATGGGTTGCATTAGGAATCATAAAAATAATAAGAAACTAAACACTAATTTTGTTTACATAAAAAATTAAATAAAGAAAACATATGAATAGAACTAGGTCTTAAAGAAGAACCAGATCAATCAATAACCTTAATGATTATCATTTATCAAATATACTTAAAATTAATGCTTTCAACAAAAGAACAACATAAAGAGAATATATCTTCAACGCTTTTGGTTACATCCTCAACTAATAATGCCTATTTAATGTTTTATTGCTTTCTTTTGTTTTCTATTATTTTCATATTTACTAAATACAATCTAAAACTAAGTTCTTCACCATGTACTACCTTTTAGGGTCATTACTTATAAATACTCTTTTTTTTTTTTTTCGCAACAAAAAACTCGTTCACCTTATGGTGATATAAGAGTTTAATACAAATTAATGGCTACAAGTGTCAACACTTGATTTTTGTTTGGCCCTTTCTCTAACCCACCTCCCACATTTCAAATGCCCAATCAATCCACACCAATCTTTTTAGAATGTGCCAAAACCCTAGGGAACTAAATTTCAGCCTAAATACCCTTAAATCCATCATTAAATCTACATGATTCCCTTTTAATAGCGATGATTATGCCAATCACCAAATTTGATTCCTGATTAGACTCCATCATGTGAGACAAAAGTTTTAACATCCAATCACACCAAATTTCAGCTCTAAACTCCTTGATTTCATTACTTATCCATTAAAGATTCATTTTCAATGCACTTGACATTGTGACACTTCTCGAGCCTAAAACTCATGATCCATACACTCCAAACATGACCAAACCTCCCAACAGCCTCATAATCCAAATCCATGCCACTTTACCAAATTTTAATTCAAAATCCCCTTGTTCAATCCTCTATCAAGCCAAGATTCTTTTTTGGAAAATTTTGTTGATTAAAGCATAAAAAAATAGATCTTCATCATTCCAGCCTCTTTTGACGAATCCGACCTTACTGTTGTGTTTAGAAACATAAAAATCCCCAACAAATCAAATTCATGACCAAACTCCACCATTTAATCATTAAACAAGCAAGATTCTATTTCGGACCTTCTCGTTAATTGATAAACCATAAGCCAAACCCTTGATCTAAATCAAGCCCTTTAATCCACACCTCTGACCAAAGATTCATCACTCTCATTAGATACAGGATGCCAAAAAATTCTTATCCACCAAATTTCATCCCAAAAATCCCTTGTTGGACCTTTCATCGAGCTCATATCTTATTTCAGTAAATCTCAAATGATTAAGACCATACTAATATTAAGACCATACTAACCATAGATCTCCATTATCCAAGATTTATTTACTAATCAGACCTCACTTCTATGTTCAGAGATACAAAAAACCCTTGTATGTCAAATGCCACTACCTAATTCATCCATTTGACCATTAAACTAGAAAGGATGACTGATGTCAGACCCTTGATTGAGCTGTTCATACACTTGGACCAATAAAATTATGCCTAATATACTTAAAAGCCTTAAAACCCAAAGATACCCTCACTTAAAACCAAGAAAAGACAAAAATATCTATAATAGGTGATTCAAATTTACATTTTATGCCACTGTCAGCCCCAAATACGAGATTGCAATGATAAACACGCCCTAAGCTCCCATTAAATGCATAAAACCCATGAAAATTTCCCACAAATCGAAGAAAACCTTTCACCAAAGAGGAAAACTTCACTAAATGCCATTTTCTTTAAAAAATCTTTGTCTGTTTTTATGAAAAATCTCTGTTGAAGCCTAATCTCTCTGATTAGAGGAATTTCAGACCTATCCCCCTCCATTTCTCTATAAATAGAGACTCAACTCAAGTTCTAAAGGGCCCTTTGGGAGATCTAAAGAGAGGGAGGAATGGTAGAGAGACTTGGAAAGCATTTCTTGCCTCTATAGAACCCCATTTACTAGAAATCCTAAAGCACTTTGAACCTTAGACTTGAAACTCATCTCCCCTATTTTCAAACAAAAGAGTTTGCAACTAGAAGCACTCCCCCAGTTTAATAACCCATTCTAACTCATCAAGGTTACGCACAACGAGAGGTAAGCCTCTCACTCTCTTTTATTTAGATTTTAAATCTCTATTTTTGTTAGTTCAGTTCTGGGTTGCTCAAAGTCCTAAAATAGTAGAGAACTCGCATTCCCAACATTCTCTAGACTGGAAAAAAGAGGTAGAGAGATGAAGGCCTTAGGGATCAATACTTAAGACCCGATAACATCTCAAATTAGTTTTGGTTAAAGCTGTTAACATTTTCATTAGATTTCTAGAGTTCTTAGTAATAATCTTTTTCATTAGTTCTTTCACTAGAAATTGAGCCTAAACCATTCCTATATCGGGCTACTACAACAACTTGGAGAGAGGGGTGCCTAACACCTTCCCTCTCCCAATCATTGGAATCCAAAATCACTTGTTCAGGTGCCTTTCCCATGGAGAATAGAGTCACCATCAAAACAATAAAATCAAAATTTCAAATCTAAAAATGATGGCCCATTTCCTCTAAAAAATGGGTGGCAACTCCACTTCTTTGAACTAGCCATGAGCTTCCCAAAGTTCACAACAAGTAAATTTATTTAAGGGTTAAATAGTTAAACTACCCCTATGGTTTAGCAAATGAACACAAACTTACCCTACTATTTAAGAAATTATTTAAAGTACCTTGGACATTTTTGACAATTGACAAACCTATTAAATAGTGATGGAAAAGGTAAAAAGGTATAGGTATATAGTGTTCATTCAATCTCTCAGAGTGCAATGAACATTGTATCAGTACCACATGGACAACTGCGATCAGCCTGCAGTTAACTTCTCCTCTACGATTGACCCACAATACATCATAGTCCTACGATGAACCCATAGCGCACATCGCAGAACAACGATAAATCTATGGTTCATCACACGCTCTCGGCGAACCTACTCGTAGCCCAAGCCAAGGCAAACCTGGGCTGGACCCGCACACATTCAAACCTGCGATAAACCTTCAACCGCCGCGATGCCATGACTCACTAAAGAACCGTGTCCAAGCACCACTTGTATGCACAATGTCGAAGGGACAAATGTGGTGAGATGCCACATAAAGCTAACAAGACGTCACCTACCAAACGGTGACATCATTAGCGCCACGTCAGTTAAGTAAGGCACGCAAGAGGTGGTAGTACACATGAGTAATGAAGGCTCCTGAGTAAAAGGAAAGCCAATCCTCAGAAAGATCCCCATGAGACACGTGGCGAAACCTAGTGGTGCACTTAATGATTGACAACAAGTACAATATTCCCTTTTCTAATAAGAGACAAGCGCCTCTATTTCCTACCTTTTAGGATATTCGGGTATCCCCCATAAATAAAGATCCTCCTCGTATTAAAATTCATTCAGCAATCAAGCACCCTTGTCTTTGACTCCCAACTCTACCACTCAGACTTAGCACCCTAGCCTAAGATCTAATCTAGCTCCAACTCGGTCTTTCTCTATCTTTCAAAGAGATTGCTCCCCAATCTAGCCTTACCCTACCTATGAAAGGCATTACTGCCCGTTTGTTAAGTGAACATGTTAAACCGCTTTGAAGGCAAGATGTCTTTCTTGCCCTCATATATTTAGGCATACCATCCTCATTGTTACCTTGCACCAATGAAGAGTAAACTGCAGAAAGACACCGAAGGAAGGGAACTGTTGTAAATCCCAGTGAAATCTCTGGTAACCACTACAAGTCCCACAAAATCTATAGTAACCACCGATAGGTAGCTTATTTAAGTTGTTGTCTATTTTCGAAACCTCCAAATAAGGTCTATAAACTCTAACCCCAACTACAGCTAGGAGAGCCTGTGGCTACAATAACAAGGTTTTTTTTGTGGTTTGTGCAGAGTTTGGGAGGGATTTTGTGGTGAGATTCATGGGAATATTTACTGTTCTTTACAGACTTTACCTATACGTGACCACCGATGTAAGTGTAGAAGTTGCCAATCTACCATATCTGATGTCCCTTTTCCATCTGTCTCATTTGCACTTTCCAAGTCCCTTAGTTTTGTGGGGACTGTGTGTTCTTCATTTTTTATTGTTAAAGATAACATTTTTACCATGACCATTTGCTTAGTTGGACCATGTGCTTGTTTGGATGTAAGCATTGGCCTCACATGTGTATAATGTGATACTATACCATATGCTGTTATGTTGTGGTATGAATAGCAAACCACAGGTATTTGATAAAATGACTAAATGGTGTATTCTTAGGCTATCCTAATTTATAATCATGAATGGATTATACTTTAGTGTATGATGAAACCATAGGTGTTTGATGCCTTGGATGGATTATACTTTAGTGCATGCATGATGAAACCACATGTGTTTGATGCCCTTAAACATGGCATTCTTAGACCAACCTAATATCTGTTCAATCCATAAGTGTTTGATTCCATATGGAATTCTTAGGCTATCCTAATTTGTAATTATTAATGGATTTTACTTTTGTGTATGGTGTGTTTCATGCCTTTAAACATGGTATTCTTAAACCATCCTAATATCTGTTAAAATGATAAATTTTCAAATGAATGGATTATAATTTAGTTTCATGCTTTTAAACACGACTACTTTTTGTTCAAATGATAAGTACCATGTAATGTAGTTTAAATGATAAGTTTTCAAATGAATAGATTATAATTTAGTTTCATACATTTAAACATATAAGCACCACATGATGTAGTTGAAATGATAAGCACCATGTGTTTTATTATATGAAATAATTTGCAGGAAGTGGAAGGTGGCAAGTTTATGTTCATAGTAAATTATGGAAGCTATTGGATTACAACAAATTCTACATTCGAGTACAAAAAAGGTGAAGTTGGTTTTATAGAGAATGTTGATAGTGATCAGTCGTGTTACTTTGACATCATGGAAGACTTATGCAAGTTGTGAAACATACCTCCAGGAAGCATTATCACTATAAAATACAAGATTCCTGGCTGGGAATTGGAAGAGAAAATTGGAGAACTAGGATGTGAGAATGATATATTAGTGATGTTTGCATGGCATGGTGATTTGAGGGAGATGATACTGCATGTTGATTTTGAAAGTGTACAAAGTGTTATTGTTGTGGATGGAAGGCCTTGTAGTAGCAACATCCCCACTATAAATGATGATGATGATGATGATGATGATGATGATGAAAAAGAAGTTCAATAGGGGGTATAGAAGATGAGGATGATATAAACTTGTATGTTAGTAAACTGGGATGATGTAGATGGACTTAACTTCACTGAAGACATTGAAGATTGGGATGATGAATGCTCTAATTAAGAGGGTTAAGAGATAGAAGGTAGTGGAAACATTGATGCTAGTGGTGGCTCAAGAGAAGATGCTGCCTGTTGTCTAACTATGACCCAGCTAGTGACTATGAGAGCCCTACATGTTCAATGGAGGGTAGAACCCATGTGGGCAAAAGGACCGGTGATTTTAAGTTCAATTTTGCATGCCCAAAGTTCAAGGTGGGTATGGAGTTTGCTAATGTTAAAGAATTCAGATTAGCTCTGAGGTAGTATGCTGTCGTTGAGGGTATGTAGATCAGGAGACTAAAGAATGAAAAGAGTAGGTTCATAGGGAGGTGCGATGCAGAGGGATGTGATTGGAGAATTTGTGCATCACTTAGTCATGATGGAGGAAGCTTCCATGTAAAGATACTGAATGATGCACTTACTTGTGTTTGGGTTACTGTAAACAAAGAGGCAACAAACACTTGGATCTCAACTAGGATTGTGTTAACTGTGAGAGCTGACCCTAGTATATCAGCACATGCCATTTAGTGTGAGATTAGAAAACTGTATGGCATAGAGGTGAATTGGAATAAAATACAGAGGGCCAAGGCAAAGACGCTTGATAGGATTTGAGGTTGTCTGAATAAATCATATTTTTTGTTACCTAGGTACCGTACAACATTTAAGAGGATTTTCATATGCTTAGGAGGGCCTAAGCAGGGATTCTTGAAAGGGTGTTGGAAAATCCTTGGGTTGGATGGATGCCACATATATGAAGACTAGGGCAATTGGAGGCATTATTCTCAGTTGTTGGGCTAGATGGGAATAATGGATTATTCCCACTTGCTTATGGTGTAGTGGAGAGTGAGACAAAAGAGAGCTGGATTTGGTTTTTGACAGAATTGAAAGATGTTGTAGGTCTTAACGATCCACATAGGTGGACATTCAAGTCAGACAAACAAAAGGTATGTAGTGTATCACATTGATAACATTCAACATGTATGCAACATATGTCTAACATACTTATTGATGTCTAATATTCTTATTAATGACTAATGATAGGGTATTGTAGATGGGGTTTCAGTTGTCATCCCTGGGGGAAATCATAAGTTTTGCTTGTGGAATTTGTAATATTAACTTCAAGAAAGTACACAAAGGGGAAGTGTTGAAGGATGCACTATGGTCAGCCGGTAGGGCCTACACAAGTCATGATTTCCAACACTACATAGAGGTAGTGAAGAGCTATTCAAATGAGGCTTATGAGTAGCTTGCAAGAACACTTGCCCATACAAGGTCCAAACATTGGTTTGATTCCATAGTAAAAGCATATGACATTATAAACAATTGGACTGAGTCTTTTAATGCTTGGGGATGCAAGATCAAAGCCAATTGTTCAACTCTTGGATGAAATTTGGAAGCGTTGGATGGAGAAGATTTATGATAGACATGAGAAGGGCAGATTAACAGAAAAGAAAAAAATAATAAATAAAAAATATTCAACGAAAAAGAAATGAATAAACTTCAAGAGGCTAAGAGTTCGAAAATTACTGCTGAACTAATATGATCTACTAGCCAATTAACGACTGAACTTAATTCAAATCCAATTATCGCATGGGAAGAAGCAACAAAGCTCAGATCGGATTAGATTGAATACGGGAGGTCTACGGGGGTGAGTTCAATGGTACCACTACATCGACCTCTTCTACAACCTCAAATACTCCCTACAAAGAAAAATAAAACAGAGCAGGTTCACTTTTGATCTACCTGAGTGATGTATGGGAATAACCTCTACAACTTGCCTGATCCAACTCACAAACAGGGGAGGTTTGGTCTGCTATCGAATGTCTAGATCGAAAAGGCGATAACAGACCTCTGAGCCATATGATTGCCATGATCAACTTAGGTTTGATGCATTTAGTCGGTGGCCATTTTCAGGTGAGTTTCAATCTACAAGGCAACGTGGGGTTGGGATTTCAGCCTGAGATAACTAATGCTGCAGGAAAGATCCAAGAACTCTGTTGTTTGGTTCGAAGATTAACGAGAAGATAGTACCGATTTCATATGATACCTAGAAAAAAACAGAGCCACAAGCCAAGAGAATCGCCGACTGCTTCGTTCAAACGAAAGAGGGGATGAACGGATTCCTGATATTGCCGAATTGGAGAGGGGGGTGAAGTCAACTGTTGCCGCCTTTCTGGTTTCTCAGTTTAAAAAGTGAAGAAGATGAATTGCGTATTTCTGAGGTCGACCTGAGAAGAAGAAGAAGAAGAAGAAGAGGAAGAGGAAGAGGAAGAAGAAGAAGAAGGTTAGAGAGAGGGATTGGAGGAAGGGGAGGTCGAAGATGGGGTTGTAGCAGCAATGACGGTATAGAGAAAGGAAAAAGGTCACAATGACAGAGGAGGAAGAAGAAGAAGAAGAAGAATATGGGGAAGAGAGAGAGGTAGATTACTGAGAGAAAGAGACCGGTGAAGGGAGTTCGGTTCCTGGTTCGCCGCCGCTGTCGAGAGGTCAGGGAGAGTGAATAGTGTGCTCTCGAATGAAGAATAAAGGTTTGGTTAATATTAGGGCATAGGGGTAGTTTCATAATTTCTGGAAATTTAGGGGTATTTTTATAATTTTAGAAAAGTTGGGTCAAATCGGGTTTAAAGAGGTTAGGCTGGGTTTTTGGTTCAATGGTGGGGACTTTTGGGTCAGAAAATGGAGGGTTGAGATGGATTTGATGGTTGAGAAGGGTTTTGATGCATGAGGGCTAGTGTGATTGGCCGAAATGAAACCTTTTTGGATGAAGAGGCAAACGGGGGTAGTTTTGCATGAAATTTCATAGGGTGGGGTTTTTGGACATTCTGGGTTGATTGGCAGGGTTAGATTGGCCCGACTAGGCCCGGATTGGGCAGATCTGGAAAGGGCTCGAATTGGTTAATTTGGGGGCTCGAAATAAAATCTTTGTGTGATGAAGGGGAAAACAAAGGCAGTTTTGGGTGAAATTTCTTAGGGTAGAGTTTTTGGGTAGTTTGAGATGATTGGTAAAATCAGATTGAGCCAATTATGTCTGGATCGGGCAGATTTGAAGAAAGTTCTTCAGACATGACAACTGTGACCGACCTATCGATCAACCAAGGAGAAATGAACCTTCGTAGAGGAGAGATCAACCCTCACGCAACCCACCATAGGAAGACCACCTTCTTGGGGAGTTATCGATATGATCACAAGAAGGTTGATAGTTGCAGGCTACAACACCTTGACTGACCAAATTTCAGTTCGAGAGCTGGTCCACAAAGAGGAAAGTCCACCGAAGTGCCCACATGTGAGGTCATCTACTTCACAGACGATTACACACATGGAGTTCATTACCCGTACAATGAACATGTGTTCTTCGAATCCTTCGACCAGATGGAGTTGCAGAGGAAGGACCTATACCCGACAAACATCCCTTTGGTAGGCTTCAATGGAGAGGTGGTGTGGCCTCTCAATAGAATCAACTTGTCAATAATAATGGGTTCTGCACCGAACAAAGTCCGCTTCAACCATGGTTTCCTAGTGGTGGTGACCGCCTTTCCAAATAATGCGATCTTGGGCCAACTTATCTTGCATGGCCTCAGAGCTGTAGTGTTTACCTACTACCTGGCGATGAAGTTTCCGACTGATTGTGGAGTAGGAGTGGTGCATAGAGATCAATTAGAGTCTCACAAGTGCTATGTAGTGGCCTGAAAAGTAAGGGGAATCAAGACGCTGGCATCGAGCTAGAGCCACCACTAGAGAACAATGAGGAAAGACCTCACCTTATGAAAGATACTATCCTAGTGTCGATCTCAAATACTGACCCCCAAAAGACAGTACAAATCGGTGCATGCCTCCAAGAACCGCTATGCTCTAAACCGGTATGTTTTTTACTTAGTAATTTAGATGTTTTCACTTGGTCTCTTACTGATATGCATGGCATAGACCCCTTTGTCATAACTCACAAACTTAATGTTGACCCCCTAATCAAACCAGTCTAACAGAGGAAAAGGAATTTCACCCAGGAGTGGTGGAGGATAATATACTAGGAAGTCAAGAAACTCATCATAGGAAATTTCTTTAAATAGGTTGAGTACCCGAGCTAGATTGCGAATCTAGTTTATGTGAAGAAAGCCAATGGCAAGTAGTGCATGTGCGTCGACTGCGCCAACCTTAGTAGAGCCTACTTAAAGGACAACTTCCCACTCCCTAGGATAGATTGGCTGGTAAATGCGACATCGGGGTTCGAGTTGTTGAGCTTCATGGATGCCTATTCTTATTATGACCAGATTCAAATGGATCCTTCTGAATAGGAGAAGATGGCTTTTGTGACTGAAACATGCCTTTATTGTTATAAGGTCATACCTATTGGCCTGAAAAATTCTAGAGTGACCTACCAGCGACTTGTTAATAAAGTAATTTTTTTTTTATCTTATTAAAAATAAAGTATAGGTTTATGTCGATGACATGGTTGTAAAAACTAAGTTTTTAGCATCCAATTTTTGCCCAATCCCTTCTTTGACCCATCTCCTTCATTTTAGATGTTCGATCGGACCACACCAATCACTTTAAAACATGTCTGAACCCTAAGAAACCAAATTTTAGCCCAAATGCCCATAAATCCACCATTAAATCTACATGATTCCATTTCGATGATCTTGATTATGCCACATCACCATACTTGATCCCCAATCAAACTCCATCATGTGAAGTAAAGCCCTCAAATAAACAATCACATAAGATTTTAACACTAAATTCCTAAATTTAGCCAACATCCATCAGAGATCCCATTTCGACGTGTTTAACACTACGATGCTCCTCGAACCTAAAACCCGTGATCTGTACATACCTAACACAATTAAAACCTTTCAACAGCCTCATAATCCCGATCCATACCTACCCACCAAATTTTATCCCAAAATCCCCTCATTTGACCCAACATCAAACCTTGATTCTATTATTGCGAATCTTATTGATTAAAAGCTCACTTATCACAAATCTCCATCATCCAAACCTTATTTGACTAATCAAACCCCACCACCATGTTCATAGACCTAAAGGACCCCACCACATCAAATTTCACGACCAAATACTTCCATTTGACAATTAAAAAAGTAAGATTCTATTTTGAATCCTCCTATTGATTGGAAAATCATAAGACCGTGATCTGAATTGAACCTATGATCAAAGATCCATCACTTCCATCAGATTTAGGATGTTCAAAAATGACTGCCCACAAAATTTCATCCCAAAATTCCCTTGTTTGACCCTTCATCAAACAAAGATTTTGTTTTAACAAATCTTATTAACGTGAACTTGTCAGCCATAAATTTCAATCATCTCAACCCCATTTCCTAATTAGACCTCATCACTATGTTTAGAAACCCAAAAAACCCTAGCACACCAAATTATATGACCAGATTCATTCATTTGACCGTTAAAATAGAGAGATACCATTTCAATGCACTAGATTGAATCGCCATATCAGTTGTCTAACCTAGCATCTTAAGTGGGAGGGGACTGACATCGACTCCTTACTTAACCCCATTCAAACACCTGGACCAATGAATTTGAGCCTAATAGGCTAAAAGAGCTCAAAATACCAAACAAGCCCCCACTAAAAACTAAAAAATAACAAAATCTCTTTTAAAAGTTCATCAAATTTATGTTTTTGGCCATTGTTAGTCCCAAATACGGGGCTGCAACGTCTGACATGCCCCAATCCCTCATTGGACGCATGAAACCCATAAAAAACCACCCAAAATTGAGAAATTTATTGCACAAAAAAGGAAGGATCAATTACAAGTCATCCTCTCTCAAAATCCTTTCCTATTTCGATGAAAAAGCTCTATTGAACCATAGACACTGTAGCACGATGAGTTTTAGACCCACCTCCCTCCATTTTCTCTATAAATAGAGGCCCAATTTGAACTTGAGGGAAGGAAGAGAGTCTCCCAACTCTATTAACACACTCAATTTTCTTGAAACCCCAAAATACTTAAAGCCAAGCTTAAGCCTCATCCCCTATTTTCCAGACTCAACACCAGAAATGCCCAGCCTAACTCCTACCTTGCTTAAGTTTCATTTTAAGTCCTTTTAGCTGCTTTAAAGCTTGTTTCAATATCGTACACAAGAGGTAAAAGTCTCATTCCACTATATCTTTGCTTTTAGTTTAGTTTTAGATTGCTTAAAACCCTAAAATCTTAGGAAACTTGCATTCCCAGTTTCCTTTGGATTGAGAAAAAAGAGGTAAAGAGGTGAGGGTCTTAGGAAAACTAGTACCTAAGACTTGATAACATCACCTCAAATCAATTCTGGGCGAAGTTGGGAACATGTTCGCCAGATTTTAGGAGCTTTGAACAATCTTGTTAGTTTGTGTTTTGTTAGATTTTCAGCCTGAATTACTACTGTAGTGGGCTGCTATAGCAACTTGGAGAGAGGGGTGCCTAATACCTTCCCTCTCCCAATATTTTGGACCAAAAACCTTTTAGTTCAGTGCCTTACCAATGGAGGGTAGAGTCACTATCAAAGAATTAATTCGAATATTTCCAAACCCAAAAATGAGGGCCCATTTCCTCTAAAAATGGGTGGCAATTCCAATTCTTTGAGCTGGCCATGAGATTCCCAGAGCTCACAGCTGAGGACTCCACTAGGGAATTAAAGGACCTTTGTGGGGAGACGTTTGGGCTCAAATTCACGCTCAGTTGTTGTGCACTTTAAGGCTTAAACTGAAAATTATTAGTTTGTGATTCAAGATCGCACCTCAAGAAGGCTGGGCATGATAAACCTTCCCAACGCAATTCAAAACCATGTTTTAACTTTCTTTGGCATGGATAACCTCCTCCTTGTGTGCTCAAAACTGTCATTAGGCCAAATCGTGCTTGAAGCTTCACCCAAAACCATGCCTTTACCGCAATCTGCTTCAGTCCCATATCTAAAAGCAACACTAGAACTTCATGAGCAAAACAAGATAAATGAGCAGGAAGTAAGGATCGTGAGGCACAATGATTCTATAAGGAATCAAATAAGAGAGCACATTAAGCAAAAATGGAAAATGGAAATAGAAGAGTTGGATTTAAGGAAGGAAATTATGGAATTAAAAGAGAGATTGAAAACTCAAAGGAAAAAGTTGAGTGAAGCCCAAGCAAGCCATTTTGAAACAATTGAGAAATTATCGGAGGCACTTCAAGAGAAGCAAAGGTTAGAAATTGAAACCAAGGAAACTCACCACCAACTCCATCAAGCTAGGAATGAGGCTACTAGTGCCAGCGTCAGATATGAAGAGTTAGTCAACCGAATGGAAGCATACACGATGCAGGTGGCAAATTGAATGGCGATACTCGAGGGCACCTTGACTTACTGTGGCATTGACATTCCTTCCAACTAATTAGGATTGTTGTATTTCCCTTTATTAAAAAAAAAAAAGTAAATGTAGTGAACATCAATGAAGAAGTTATCTATATTTTTTGGGCCATTATTGTCTCACTCAAATACCAATTAAACACATTAACTGTTTGAGGAAAATGTGCCATTCTAATAGGTTGCCAAAAATACCAATTAAACACATCCAACTTCGAAGCTAACAAAATTCAAATCTCGAAGTTCGAATCAAGCATCGTTGCAAAAAATATCAAATTCATCAAATCAACAAAATTAAAAGTCACCAAACGAAATCATCAAATCAAGTATATCAAATTCATTGAATCAACTCATCAAACAACAAAAATCAAAATCAAAGTTAAGTTTATAAAATATATCAAAGTTGTCAAATCAACTCATCAAATAACAAAAATCAAAATCAAAGCATCAAGAGTCAAAGTCAAGTTCATCAAAATTATCAAATTCGTCAAATCAACACATCAAATGTCAAAATTTTCAATTAATCAAATCAACTTATCAAATAGAAATCATAAAAAATAAAAATAAAAAAGAAATTGAAATCATGTTCATCAAATCATCTCATTAATTGTTGAAAATCGATTTCGTTGTCTTCTCTCACTCAATCAATGAATAATTTTGACCCACTCCAAGAAAACATGAGGACCAATGGAATTGTGACCCTTTCCTTCATCCGCACCATGACAACCGAAGGCACGACCTCGGAGGGCTCAAGATAGCAAGACATGACCAATGTGGAGACCGCTACACCGGTACAATTTCCTACAATGATTTTCTCCAACTTCAAGAAAGGCTTTCAGAAATGTCTGCTTTGGTGGATTCACTCTCAAAAAGAAATTCTACCAACCCCTAAACCACCGCCCAAGCTCAAACCTTCGCCATCCCCACCACTATTGGGATTCCTACCCCATTCTTATTCACCATAGGTACCGCATCGCCGACTCCAAGGCCTTGTGTCTCACAGTCTATCCTCCAATCAATCCAGCCTCGCTTGTAAGTGATCCTATGAAGGAGAAAATGGAGAAAATGAAGGAAGAAATCTAGAAAATAGAAGGGGTTCATAACCTAGGAACTACGAACTTTAAAGAATTGTGCTTATACCCAAATGTAGTACTCATAAAAAAGTTTAAATGGCCTGAATTGAAAAAGTATGATGGAAAAGGTTGCCCTCAAATCCACCTTAAGATCTTCTATGGAGATATGTTCCAATAAGGCTTAGACGAGAGGCTCCTTATCCAAGTATTCTAGAAAAGTTTGATAGGAGATGCATGGACCTGGTTCACCATGTTGGACCCTGTAAAGAAGTCTTGAAAGTAGGTTTTTGAAGCCTTTTTGGATCATTACTCTTTTAACATAGAATTGGTTTTTGATCGAATCAACTTAGAAGCCTTGTCACAAAAGGAAGGAGAAAATTTTCTTAAGTATGCATATCGGTGGAGGGAAATGGCATCAAAACTGAAGTATCCGATGCCTAAGGAGGAAATGGTAAGGATGTTCATAAAAGCATTATGTGAGCCATATTATTCAATGTTAATTGCCCAACCTCTTAAGGATTTTAATGAGGTTGTTAGGGGGGCCACCGTGATCGAGGAAGTTGTAAGGCAAGGAAGAATCAATCCCTTAATTGGGGTTGTTGGCCCATCCCAAACCATTGTTTGAAAACTCCCCATCAAGAAGAAGTCAAAAAGTAAAGTACGTGCTATTTCCCCATACCTTCACCAACAAGTTTGTCCTAATTTTGTTGCAGCCACATATTCTAGCAATCCTTGACCACCTTTTTTCTTACCTACACCATCACCGCTAGCGCCTATCACACCCCAACCATTTTATCCAATGCCAGCTCCATGACCATACCAACAACCCTCTCCCTAGTAGCCGTCGATGGTAACAAACCAAAACCCTCGTATCTAGAAAGAAAAGAGGATAAAGTTTACCTTCTGCCATACCCTCACTCTTAGTTATTGCCTGCATTGGTCATAGAAGGGTACATGAGTTTGTTGGCATGGAAGCCGCCACTAGAACCTAAGTCAAGAGGGTACACCGAGAATGCCTACTGCGCCTACCACCAAGGCCAAGGGCATGTGACCAATAGGTGTTGGCAACTTAAGTATGTAGTTTAGAGGTTGATTGACGATGGACACATAACCTTTCAAGCAAAGCAACTAAAGCAGCAACCAATGGAGTTCACTAGAAACCCCATGCCACCACATGGAGTAGGGCCAAGCAATAGCATTCATTGCACTGAAGAAGATAGGAAATTCATGAACCCAACAACGTTAATTGTTCCGATAGAGACCTTACCTATAGTACTAATGCCATGCATGCACCTACCTTTTGACACCATTTGCACTATCATACCTCCCTTCTACATCCTAGTCCCTTCTATACAGTCTATCAATACTGCTTTCACCCCTTCCACTATGTCCAGTAATGACCTCTCTCGGAAACCCTTTGTCATTCCCTACCTAGAACTTTGTGGAGAAAATTCATCCAAGGTCCCACAGAACTATTACATTAAGCTAGTAGTGGCGCATGTTGATAAAAACTAATTCAGAGCATGGAACCTTATTAAGATCTGGAAGGTTTTTGCCACCAAGACAAGTGATCGGGGCAGTTGATAAAGGAAAGGCCAAGATAGGGGAGGAGCCAGATGAAGAGAGCAAAAATAAGGAGATGGATGATTTCCTAAGAGCCATTGAAAAGTTCTGATACAATGTAGTGGATCAGGTAGCAAAAATACCAGCACAGATTTCAATACTTGGGCAATTTTTGTCTTCAAAACATCACAAGAATCAGGTTATGGAAGTTTTCAAGAGGCTCTTGTCCTCCCAAGTATAGAACCTGAAAGGTTAGCACAAATGGTCAACATGATTTTGTCTCCACAAGTCATAACCTTTTCAGTTGATGAGATCCCAATAGATGGTGTTACTCACAATCTTCCATTGTATATCATAGTGACATCCAAAGGAATGAGGGTCCCTATTGTCTTGGTGGATAATGGGTCTGGGTTAAATGTTTGCACTCTCAAAATAATACAAGAACTTGGAATGGTTATACATGATGTGAAGAAGAGACCCATTGCGATAAGGGCCTTTGACAATTCAGTTAGGCCAAATTTAGGAGATGTAACACTTAATATGACTATTGGAAAGGTTGCTTATCAGATTTAGTTTCAAGTTCTAAACATTCAAGAATATTTTATCCTGTTACTAGGGAGACATTGGCTTCATTCTGTTGGAATCGTGCCATCTTCCCTCCACCAGAGACTAAATTTGGTCCACAATAATGAACTCATTACAATCCTTGGGGACAGTCAAATTACACCAGCTACAGAACCATTAGTTCAACATATGGAGAAAGGTCTAGGTTTCTTCTCTTGCCAATTTAAAGAAGTGAACTCCATCAAGAATGTCTAAGTGGCGAAGAAAGTTCAAGGAAGGATAGCACCACCCCTCCGAATGATGGCTCAAATGAAGTTCAACCTTAACAAAGGGTTAGGTATCAAGAAACAAGGGAGATTGAACCCTACTTAGGCTAAGGGTCCTTAAATTGGAGTGGGCTATAAACCCGATGAACATGACCTATTTGTCCCATAAGGCAGGAAGAAGAAATGTGTACTTCTTTCAACACCACTTGATTTTGTCAAGCCGAATAACCTAGCAACCATGCCTAAGCGAAGACCAACCCCTCTGGTTATCCCCAAAACCCCCCATTGACATCCTAGACATTTCGTTGCTTTTTCTTGAAGACCAAGAAGACGGAGGGACATCGGCTCATCATCAAAGGCCTAGGAGGAAAAGGATACTGAGGTAATCTACATGCCCTATCGTCCCACCGATTGGGGCAAGGTGGAAATCCCTATCGGACCAGAGGTAATTGATGAGCTCGAGGATCATGCCATTTGGGAATCCTTGGATGAAGATGTATGTACGACAGGAGGTGAATTAATGGAAGACCCTGCCCAGTTAATTGTCCCTTTTCAAGAGCCTGTTCATAACTAGTTGTCTTCTCCAACTACCTTGGGCCTAAAGGCCATTTCTCTTGAGGTTTGTTAAGATGTAATTCTTGGACCAAGGGGTCAATGCTTTCTACCCTGTGTCTTAGTTCTGAAAGCAGTTTTTGTACTCCATTGATCCAAATGAAATGAAAATCCTTTTGTCAAACTACAATTGGTCTGATCCTCCTCAAAAGGGTACATAGGCAACCCTGGTTCACAACTTGGGCCCAACTGCTTTTTTTGAAAAATCTCCTTTTTGTCCAATTCCAATTTCCATGTTTATTCCTCCTTTTGATCTTATAGGAACCTAAATCCATCTCACAAGCCTATTACTTCGACCTTGAGTTAGACTTTGCTCTCACGGGGATAGAGGAGGAACCTCTTGAGAAGGAGATCTCTCAAAGTATCATTGATTACATTGAACGACAAGAGGAAAGAAGACTAGAAGCCAGCTCAGAAGAAGTTAATCTTAGAATTGATGTTGACCCAAAGTTGGTAAAAATCGAGAGCCATTTAATCCAAAAGCAAAGACTTGATATGATTGGACATAGACCTGGTGGTACACAAGATTCCCATATATCCCAATGCAAAGCCAATAAAGCAAAATCTCGGGAAGCTCCATCCAAAGTGGTCTCTGAAAATTCAAGAAGTGGTTAAGAAGTAATTTGAAGCGGTGTTTCTAGAAGTGGAAACCTAACTTGAATGGTTAGCCAACATTGTACCAGTACCTAAAAAGGATGGGAAGGTTAGGATGTGTGTGGATTTTTGGGATTTAAACAGAGCTAGTCCCAAGGACAATTTTCCCTTACCAAACATTGCCATTCTTGTTGATGACACAATTGGATATGAAATGTTCTCCTTCATGGATGGATTTTTGAGATATAACCAGATCAAAATGGTAGAAGAGAACAAAGAAAAGATGGCTTTCATAACACCATGGGAAACCTTTTGCTACATGATCATGCCATTTGGGTTTAAGAATGCTGGGGAAACTTATTTGAGAGCAATGACAACTCTATTTCATGACATGATACATAGAGAATAGGAAGTTTACGTGGATGATATGATTACCAAGTCCAGAAAGGCGGAGAATCATTTAAAGGACCTTCGAAAGCTCTTTAAAAATCTCAAGAAATTCCACCTCAGGTTAAATCCCTAGAGATGCATATTTGGTGCATAATCAGGAAATCTATTGGGCTTTATTGCTAGTTAAAAAGGGATTGAGATTGACCCTACTAAGGTCAAAGCAATTGTTGATATGCCTCCTCCCCAAGCAAAAAAGGAAGTTGGAAGTTTTTTGGAAAGATTGCAATATATTCGTAGATTCATAGCGCAACTTACATTAATATGCAAGCTAATTTTCAAGTTGCTAAGGAAGAATACCCTAATGAAATGGAATGAAGACTATTGTTAGCACCCAATTTTTGCTTGGTCCCTTCACTCTACCTCTTTGTACCCTCCTTATAAACCCAAAAAACTTAGAAACACAACTAGATCAACTTGAGACTTTCCAAAACCCAAAATACCCTCCTCTCACACAATTCACAAGACAAGTAACAACCTTGTGGTCAACATTAACGTCTGATCAAACATCATTCCCAGACTTGGAAAGATACAACTTAGTTACACATCACTTTTCATGACTAAAATACAAAGATCCACCATCCATCATACCAACTTCCTTTCTAACAGTCCCGATCTATCCAATATTCAAACTCCAACTTCTCAAAATCAAATCCAACATATCTATCACCTCAAGATCATTAGGAAGCAATCAACTAGTGAGTCCCAACACAAATATACAATGATCAAATGCAAAAACATCAAGATCCCATTCTGATGGCCCTAAGTCATTACCAAGGTCGAACTTATCTTTCTTAGATCAGAACCATCCACTTGACCTCTCTCTCTAATCCATGATTACCCACCAAATTGTAAATCAAAATTCCCCCGTTTGACTCATCATCAAGCCTAGATCCTATTTCAGCAGATCTCATTAATTGGAGCTTACCATTTGTCATCCCAACTTCATATGACCAATCAGACCTCACCACAGTGTTCAAAAACCCAAGAAACCCCACCGCACCAAATTTCATGACAAAATACCTCCATTTGACCATTGAAAAAATAAGATTCCATTTCAGGCTCTTTCGTTGATTGGAAAACCATAAGTTAAGACCATGATCTGAACTAAATCAATCAATCTATAGCTCTTATCAAAGATCCATTAATTTCATTAGATTCAGGACGTTCAAAAGTGCCAACCCACAAAATTTCATCCCAAAATTCCCAAGTTGACCCTTCATCAAGCAAATATTATATTTCAACAAATCTTATTGGTCTGAACATGTCAGCCATAGATCTCAATAATCTTGAGTCTATTTGATCAATCAGACATCACCACTATGTTTAGAGACCCAAAAAACCCCAATATGCCAAATTTCATGACCACATTCATCTGTTTGATCGTTAAACTAGAAAGATACCATTTCAATGCACCAGATTTAACCACCACATTAGCTGTCAAACCTAGAATCTTAAGAGGGTAGGGATTGATGTTAGCTCCTTATTTAACTCCTTTGAAACACTTGTACCAACTAAACAGAGCCTAATAGAACCAAAAAGCTCAAAATACCAAACAACCCCTACTTAAAACCAAGAAAAGGCAAATTAGCATTTAAAAGTTCTTCAAATTTACATTTTCTACCACTAATAGCCCCAAATATGAGACTACAACGTTTGGCATGCCCTAAGATCCCATTGGACTTACAAAACCCATGAAAACCACTCCTAAGTCGAAGAAAATGTTTCACCAAACATGAAGGCTTGACTAGGCATCTATTTATTTGAAGAAGCTTTACCTATTTTTGTTAAAAACTTTTGTTGAATTCTAGGCACTATAGACTAGACGAGTTTCAAACCAATCTCCTCCATTATCTATAATTACTAACCTAATTCGAGTTAAAAGAGAAGAGAAAAAACCCAAGAGATACCAAGGGGAAGAAGGGAGGAAACCTGAGAGAGGTCCTTAGAAATAGTAAGAAAGAGAAGGAGGCAGTTGATGAACCTACAATTTATCTATAATTTTTTAGGACTTTAGCATGGATTTTTATGTTGGTTTTATTAATTTTTGCATTAATTTAGCTTAATGCTAAGAATAAGTTTCAGGGGTAATTAATCCAAGAAAATGAAGGAAAAAAAGCAAGAAAAGAAGGTTCAAAAAGACCAAATTCAGCCCAGCCCGGTTGTGGAAGCAAGAGAAGCACTTCGGCCCAAGAAGAGCAAGTGGATTCCTTGAGAAAACCCAAGAAAAGAAAGCCTAGCTAAGAGTAGAATTTGGCCTAGCAAGGAAGGCCCATTCTCAGCTCAACAGTTCAATGTATAGTTATCATGTGCTAAGAAAGAGCCTAAGTGCAATCCAAATAGCAGCCCTTAGGAAGCTTTCAAGAGAGCTCTAGAAAGCTCAAGAAAGGGGTGTAATACACCCCATTCTAGAGGCTTCAAGAAGGGGCAAGAGGCCCCTTGAAAAACTATATAAGGAGGCCTCTAGGAGGGGGGGGAGGTGTTCAATTGTTTGAGAGGAAGGCTCTCCCACTCTTAGAGGTTCGGCCACCTTGAGAGAAGAGAAGAGAAGAAGGTTAGGCACAAGGAAGAAGAAGAAGAAGGGTTGAAGGAAGTTCAAGGCAAGCAAGCTAGAAGAGAAGGTGAGTTCGAAATTGGGGGTTTGTGATTCAAAGATCATTTATAATAACTCAATTGTAGTTTCATTATCCTTTAATTTGAATTCTGTTTCTTTGTTATATTTTCTTTCTTCTTTCTCCTTCTTCCATTCTTCCTTGATGTATTTCAGCTTGTAAAATTTCAGTTTAGCAATCTAATTCTTTTTGATTCATTCGAATGGTCATGAATTGTATTTGGAGTTTCTTGAATAAGGGTGTTATTGTAGATTAATTCGGCCAACTAACCTTCAAAACTTAGATCTGAATTCTCAGATCTGAGATTGCAAGATCTGAATTGCTTGAAAGAGAATTCAGATATGCAATTTTGAGATTGGCCGAATGGATCTAAAGCTTGGAATTCCTAGAGTGCTTGAGAGAGACTCTAGGAATTCAGATCTACTATTCAAGAACTGAATTTGATGCAAGATTAAAGATAACTTGCACAATTCAGTTGGTGATCAATTCAGTTTTGAATTGATGCCTTAGAAGTGTTTGAAGAAATGCATGCATGGGGATTAGATTCTTGTTAGAGATAGAAGAATTGTTACTCATGCATAGGATGAACATGCACTTGAGAGAGGCTGTTCATGACCTTGGGGTTTCACCAAACCAAGGCTCAATTATGATTTATTCGAATGATCCAAATTGATAGATTGCTGAATTCTGAGATTGAAATTTACTGCTTACTCTTCTAACCTGATTTGAAGGCAATTGGACCAATGATTTAGATATATTTTAATTTAGGATTTTTAGCTTTCATTAAAGTTTTGATTTATTTGTTAACCACATAAGAAGTACTCAATTTAGTATTGATATTTGTTTCCTAAATCCTCGTGGGAACGATACTTCACTCACTACTTTATTACTTGAACGGCTAGTGCACTTGCTAGTGTCACAGTGAGCCACACATCAGCAGTTTTCCCAACTTCCATGATACACCCATCTTGCTTGAAAATCCCAAAATCTTTAAAACCAATCCCAAGCCTCACCCCCTGTTTCCCAAACTTCACACCAGAAACATTCAACCCAAGTTTTATTCGAAGTCCCTAGTTGCTGGAAAACTCCCATCAAATTACATACGAAAGGTAAGTTTTTTTTTTTTTAGTTTTTCTGGGTTGCTTGAAGTTCTAAAATGTTGGAGAACCATCATTTTCATTTTCATCTTGATTGAGAATAGAGGCGAAGAGGTAAGGGTCTTAGGAAAATTAGTAACTATGACCCAATAACATCACCTCAAAACCAGTCTTAGGAGAAGGTTAAAGCATTTTCCTCCAAATATTAAAAATTCCTACAACCATTTCCTTTTCTCAGAAAGAAATTGAGCTTGAATAACTCTCATTTTAAGCTGCTACAACAACTTGAAGAGAAAGGTGCCTAATTCCTTCCCTCTCCCAATCCTTAGAACCCGAAATCTCTTGGTTGTGTGCCTTTTCCATGGAGGACGGAGTTACTATCAAAGACTTAAATTGAGATTTTCAAACCGAAAATGAAGGCCCATTTCCTATAAATATGGGTGGCGACTACAACACTTTGAGCCGGCCATGAGCTTCCTGGAGCTCACAGCTGGCGACTTCATTGCGAACATTTTCAAGGACTTTTTGTGGGAAATGTTTTAGCTAAAGTTTGCGCTCTGTTGTTGAGTGCTATAAAGCTTAGTTTGTTTTTTGTTAGTTGGTGATTGAAAATTGCACCTCGAAAAGGTTGGGTGTGATAGACTTTTCCAACGTAATTCAAAACCACATTTTAACATTCTTTGGCATAGGTGACCTCCTCCTTGTACACCCAAAACCATCACAAGACCAAATCGCACCTAAAACATCACCTAGAACTATACCTTTGGCCAAATTGCAACTAGTCTTACCCAAAATACTTTTTCATCACGCCTCATTTCATCTCTGTCACAGCCTTAAAGTCCCAAAATCACACTTCCTTTCATCCTGCTCACAACCCATAACCTCATCGCAACATAGAACTCTATCTTAACTCAAAACCTCATTGCAACCCAAACTTCATCGCAACCCAGAACTTCATCGCAACCTAGAATTTCATCACAACTCAAAACGTCATCACAACCTAGAACTTCATCGCAACCCAAAACTTCATTGCAACTCAAAACCTCGTCGCAACACAGAACTTCATCACAACCCAGACCTTCATCACAACTCAGAACCTCATTACAACCCAGAACTTCATCGCAACTCAGAACTTCATCGCAACTCAGAACCCCATCACAACTTAAAACCTCATCGCAACCCAGAACCTCATCACAATCTAGAACCTCATCGCAACTCGGAACATAATCACAACTCAGAACCTCATCACAACCCAGAACTTCATCGCATCTTAGAACCTCATCGCAACCCTGAAATTCATCGCAATTCAACCCAATCTCATCGTAACCAATAATTTCGAAACCACAAGTCAATTCAATCTCATCACAAATTAGAACTTTCTCATCACACCTCCTTCCTACTCATCGCATCTAGATCACACCCATCTACCCTTCCCAAACCAGTTATCACATCGCACCCTCTGTCGTAGCACACTAAGTGTCTACCACGATTAGCCTTCAATATTGCAAAAAAATCGTATATTTCTCGTCTACCAAGCCCCTTGTTTTTTTTCCTTTTTTTTAAGGGTTTATAACTGAGTATGATTAGCCTAGTTTTTTTGTAGCAGTAAATTGCATTTGTTCATTGTTTTGTTTTTTCCTTCTCTTTGTTAAAAAGCATAAAGAGAACTTAGCTTCTATTAGAAACCCAAATGTGGCCACCTAGAAACTTGTACGATTGCTTGAAAACTTAAACATGTGGCTGCATTCTCCCCTTGTTTTTTCTTTTTGCTGCTTTCCTATTCAATTTTCTTGCATGCTTGAACACTCACAGTCACACACACTCTCATGTAAGTAAAATTACAATCCCATTCCACCTATTAGAGGAAGGGTAGTAGGTGTGTGCCCCTGGATTTTGGTCCTTAATGGCTCTACCAAAACCTTCAAACTAGCCACCAACCAAAGAAGCCCATTTGTCCATGGGTGGAGCTTTGAAGGCTATCAACCTCGTTGTAACCTTAGAGTCTATAACTTCTCCAACAACTTCATGCATTGCACTTAGAGTGCCCATAGGTAGGAGCCTTAAATAGAAATAGGATAGAAGGACATTATCATCATTAGGACTAGGACATTATGAGTGTTGCACTATGTGGTTGTCATCCTTAGAAGTAGGATAAAAGAATGAAGCTAGAACTCTTTCAACCTATTAGAAAAACAAACAAAATAATAATAATAATAATAATAATAATAATAATAATAATAATAATAAATAATGTAAGATAAAAAAATCCAAGCCAATTAAACAAATCAAATCTATAAATTTCATTTAAGATTCAAACAAAAAAAAAAAATTAACAACAAAAAAGAAGATTCGATCTTTCATTAAAAGACACTAAAACACCATAAAAGCCAAGTCTAAGTCTAAGCTAGATCCCAAGTAAACTTCAACATATCCCAAGTAACACCTAGGCCCAAATTTCCAAATGTAAGATGAAAACAATCAAAACCAATTAGATAAAAAAAAAACAAATCAAAATCAGATCTATAAATAAGATTCAAACTACAATAATAAAAAAATTAAGGGTAATAGATCTAGGAATTGAGCAATTATCAGAATCTAAAATGACCATCTTCTGACTCCAGGCTTTTGTAGATGCATAACTTTATAAGATCACCACTTGAGAGGTAGTATCAAATGACCATTTTAACCCCTTTCATTATTTGTCCATGTGCATCTCTTGGCTAAGTAGATGCATGACTCTATGAGCTCAACTCTTGAGAAATAGCATCAAAAGGCCATTTTTTTACCCCTTTTATCATTTGTCCAATGTCTATCTCTTGGCTAAGTAGATGCGTGATTCCATGAGCTTAGCTCCTAAGAAGTAGCATCAAAAGGCTGTTCTTTTTGGGGTCTCTTATATACTGTGACCATCTCTTAGCTAAGTAGGTACCTAACTCTATCAAAATACCACCTTGACCCATTCTAAGTATTCAATCTCTAGGAGGATCTAGTAGATATGTATGGTAAAGGGTCTAATCCTCCCTTAACCAGTATCAAAAGATACTTCATTCCCTTAATTGAACTTAGGCCAAGTAGATGTTTGACTCTATGAGTTACTCTTGAGAAATAATATCAAAAGGCCACTTGATTCCCTCATCCAATACAAAAGGACATTCTCATGATCTTTTATAAACTTTCAAGCTCAAATATCTTTCTTACTCTTCTCCAAACTAAGTGGAGCTTTTCAAAACCCAAAAGTATTTTCTAAATTAAAACTTGAACCTAATTACAACACTAGTTGCCCAAGTCCCAAAATTAATAATAAAATGAGGGAAAGGAAAAAATGTACCAAATAACATCAAATCCCAATATCTAACTCATAATAAAAATCTTTTTCTAGAATCATCCAATATATAAATCTATGAAGTCAACAAAAACACAATAAGGAAAAGGTTCATAAATTGAGGTGAAATAAAATTATCAAACCATGAGATTTTATTGTAAGGATTATCAAATAAAGTCTCTTTATTAAATCCTAACTCACATAATTTCAAGTCATTTGCGAAAATCAACATTCCATAAACTTGAGCAAATATTAAAGTTCATGAATGCTCTTTCAGGATTAATCAAATTACTCAAACCCCAAAAGATTTTTCAAAGTTTCTTTGAACATTGTATTTGTTTTCCAACTCCAAGCTCAATCTTAGTTTTTACTTTCTATTTTAATTTTAATTTTTGATAGAGGTCCACTAATTTAAGATATTCCCCTTGCATAACCTAGTATAGTCGACCATAGATTCTCGTGTGTCCCTGCTAGGTTCCCTATACCCACTCCAAGGAAGGTATCCTATCTAATCACCTACACAACTAGCCTTCTTAGAACTCATCCAATCAGTAGCCACCACAGAATTAACAACCCTAGCACTTCACACCAAGTCTATTACCTCAACCTCGCCATAGCACCCTACACCCTCACAAGCTAGGTTTAAGTTCGACCCATTCTTTCTTAGGATCTAATATCTAGTTAGCCAAGTCATAACAACTTTAATAGCTCTAGGTGCATAATAGGGGCAGGTCAACTTTGTCGTAGTTTTCAATTGTTTTTCCTGCACTTCATCATTTTCATGAGCATATCACATGTCATCACATATTACATCACTAGAACTAGTCTTTAGTCTGCACTAGTCTATTCCCACCTGTTAGAAGCCTACAACCTAGATTGATACCTTTGTAGAACCAACAATATAGGCCCTTAAGACAACTAACTTTAAAACGTCTACCTAGTCTAACTCCAATAGAGTAAAACAAAAAGACACAACATAAATCAAAAGTTCAACTCCCTCTTAAACTAATAAGACCCCTTTCAAGATCATCCTGGAGCAAGCCTCTCATCAACCTCCCACTAGGCAAGATTTGTCAATTGTGTTTTATCAAGAAGAATTGGCCAGGATGAAGGAAGACATGAAGGACATACGAGCACCCCAACCAGAAGAGATAATCAAGTTCAATGATTTGTGCCCTTACCCCAGCCTTGACCTTCCTCAAAATGTTAAAATCCCAAAATTCCACAAGTATGATGGATCTAGTTGTCCCCAAGCTTACACCCCTCTTTATTGTACAAACATATTTTAGCTTAGATCTAATGAATGATTGCTAGCCTAGCTATTTTCTAAGAGCTTAAAAGAAGCCACTTTGGTTTGGTATATCCAACTCAATCTAGACACTCAGAGGACATTGAGCAAATTGGTGAACATTTTATCAAGAGTTTTGATGATCCAAAACACCTTAGAAAGACATAGGACAAGCTTTCCAAGACTTTCATTAATTGCAAAAGTTTGGTGCACACATTGGATGGGGAGTTAAGGATAAGAAAATGCACCTAGCATCCACAAATCCACTAGTTGAAATCAAAGAACCAACTATAGTTGCCAACATACATCAACTTTCCTCTTTAACATAGAAACGTCAAACTGTAAAGAGATGATTCGCTTACCTCCCTCCGTAGTCTCAATTGCTTCCTCAACCGATCAAGAGAGGTTATCTAACACCTTTGTCACCTAAAATAATTTTCCAATCCCCTACCAAAGAGCTTCAAGGACTGAGGTACTCAACAAACAATTACACTTTTCTCAAAATCAACATCCAAGATCTAATCAATTTTGAACAATATCCCTCAAAACCTAACTAAAATGTGTAACCAAATTTGTAACCTTTTCAAGAACAACAAGTGGTCTGGTCCCTCACAAGGGGTATGTATGTAGCCTAGGTAGTGGCACTTGGGTGCGACTTGGATAATCAAAACTTTAGGACACTAAAATAAAAACCTTAGGACTCTAAAATACATATAAAACCCTAGGTTGTCCACCTAGACACCCTCTAGGTACTAACCCTTATAATCTAGGCATTGCTTGCATCATCTTTGTATTACATATTTATTCCATGCACATGCATTCCATCTAAAGTGTAACGCTCCCAACAAGAAAGATGACTACACCTACCAGAGATCAATCCAAAATCCAATAAGAGATTGAAGAACTTCAAAAAGCAGTGAACCTGTTAACCTTGAAAGTTGATTGGCTAATTTCCCATACAGGAGCAACACCACTAGTTTTTGTTTCAAATCTGAATCCTATGACACTACCTCAAACATCCAAGAAAGAAGTAAAGAAGTTCAGTCTGTTACCTTGCCAACGTCCCCAACTTTATCCCATCTTGGTCAAGAAAGGATACCTTCATTTATTGCCTTAGAAGCATCCTACAGATCCAAAGAATTTCAACCAGAAAGCTTACTACACCTACCATCAAGGACCAGGACATGAGACCAATGAATGCTAGAAATTGAAGTATGCTATCCAACGCCTCATTGATGATAGCCAATACAACCCTGAGCTCGAGTATGGACATGCTGCCACTTAAAGCACATTTGCATTGAACTTTATCTTTCTTTATGCCTTAAAACTTAGTGTACTCAATTTTCACTTAATGAAATCTTTCTTTGTGTCTTTTACCAATCTATGTTTTTGTCCCAATGCTTATTCTTGATAAAGCAACAAATTCAACTGGGCTAAGCTTATCCTTCCAGTATATCCAAACGTAATGATTAAAAACTTGCAATAAGTCTCATCGATAAGTTCTTAAGAAAATTTGGTCGCTGAGTGAAAATTCAAAAAAGGAAATGTTCTAAGAAGGGAACAACCCTAGGTAGTACAAGCACTAAAGGCAATAGGGCATTAAATTGACTTTGCATCGGCTACTCCTAAGTCAGCATCAAGTCATCAAAACTATTGTTAATTGTTGACCAATCAAAGAAAGGACTGGAGGCCATTTTTACTCGACCATTTCCCTCAATCCCTTATCATTTATTTCAAACAATAGTCAGACCATTTGAGCATTTCATCTAAACATTTCTTTGACAAAACCCATAACTTTCCAAAGATGCTTCAATCAAAAGAAAAAAAAAACAAAGGGAAAACAATAAAGAACAAAAAAAAAAGAAGAAAAAAGAAATAAAGAAAAAGCATGAAAAGAGCATGACAAAAAAGGCAAAAGGAACTACAGGCAAGTTTACTAAAGGGCCCCAACATTATCATACTTCTCCCTTGAAGGGTCAATTAGGGACAAGCTTAAAATGTATTTCATTTAATAAGTCATACATACAATCAAGAGACAAAGGGAGGCCATCTATCAATCATTTCACTATGTCTTTCATCCACTAACCAACCCTCTTAACCTCTTCTTTGACTAAACCCCCGTTTTATAGAGACAGATGTCAAATGCTTGAATGCCCTTATAGTAAGTCAAAAAAAGGGAATAAAGTCAAATGGAAAGACTTATATAGTAAAGTGCAACTTGACAAAAAAAAAACTGGGGTAGTTAAGTTAAACATATGTTTCAGATTTCATCCTAACCCCACATCACTCTTCACTCCAAAAAAAGTCCTCCTAAATCAAAAAAAGTGTATGGCTCATGGCATTGAAAGACATGAAAAACACTTATCATCCAAAGGGAATAAAAAAGATAAAAGGAAAGGAAAAGAAAAGCTAAAAAAAAAGGTGCTAAAGGCCCTATTTGTCAATTCAAGCATCTAAAACCTATGTCAAAAGAATATTGGAGCCTCCTATCTTTTGATTCTTAACCATGTCCTAAGCCACGTTCCCTTCCATCTAATAAGACCTCCTCGATCTTTGAGAGATTAGTAAGCTAACCTTGGGCACTCCTATTTTTTCTGATAATGAACGAATCAAGTGTAGGCCCCCCAAATGAGAAAAAAAAAAGAGGAAGAAGAAGAAGAAAAAAAAGTTAGACCTAGAAAAACTAAACTAGGGCAAAAAGGAAAAAAAAAGGCAAAAAAAAAAAAGAAACAAAAAAAAAGAAGGATACATTCTAAACTTGTGGAAAACGTATCAAAGCATAAGAAGTTCAATTCAGCAAAGTTGTGAAAATTCAATCTCTGTGTGAAGAGGCAAACTACCTCTTGTTTGAACATTTTCTCAAAGTGAATTTCCAATTGGCATCTAACATTTCTAAGACACATCTCTGAAACCAACAATGTTGCTATCATCAAATCTCACACCACATTAAGGATAAGCGGACTCTTTTGATTGTCATTGTTTTGTTAGAAGTAAGCTATTATCTTTCACCTAATCCTTGTCAACATCTTGTCATCATCTTCCCAACTGGCATCATACACATTATCCTTTTCTCCAGCCCAAATGTTTCAAAATGGCCAATCATCACCCATTTACCATACTTTTTAAAATCATACAACTTCCAAATAATCATGCCATCTCCTGCACTATGGCATATAAATCAATGTTTAATCATCAAATTTGTTCTAAAGTCCCTTGTGGCATCAAAGTCCATCGTGGCACCAAAGTCCCTCGTGGCATTAAAGTCCCCTGTGGCACTAAAGTCCCTTGTGGCATCAAAGTCCCTCGTGCCACCAAAGTCCCTTGTGGCATCAAAGTCCCTTGTGACATCAAACTCCTTCACGATATCAAAGCCCCTTGTGGCATCAAAGACCTTCGCGGCATCAAAGTCGCTTGTGGCAAAAAAAAAGATCACATCATTGCATAGCGAAAAGCTCAAGAGCATCATCTTCTATCATCTAAAAATATTTTCATACAAATCTCCTCTATCATCTAAAAATATTTCATCAAGTTTGCATCATCTTCATAATCCTTCTATGCAAGTTGCTTTCATCTAAATCCAAAAGTCATTAATCATCCAACTTTCTTTCATTTAAATCATCCAAATCCATCCGCCTTCGGGCGTAATCGAATACCCATCAAATATCATATAAATGTCTCACATTGTGCGATCCGCCTTCGGGCATATTCAAATACCCATCAAACATCATCGAAATCTCTCGCTTTATGCGATTCACCTTCGGGCATAATCAAATACCCATCAAATATCATCCAAATCTCTCGCTTTGTGTGATTTGGCTTTGGGCATAATCGAATACTCATCAAATATCATTGAAATGTCTCGCTTTGTGTGATCTACCTTCGGGCATAATCGAATACCATCAAATGTCATTGGAATTTCTTATTTTATGTGTTCTGCCTTCAAGCATAATCGAATACCTACTGAAAATCATCAAAATTTCTCGCTTTGTGCGATTCGCCTTTGGGCATAATCGAATACCCATTGAAAATCATTGAAATTTATTGCTTTGGGCGATCCGCCTTCGGGCATAACCGAATACCCATCGAAAATCATCGAAATTTCTTGCTTTGTACATTCTGACTTCGGGCATAATCGAATACCTATAGAAAATCATCAAAATTTCTCGCTTTAAGCAATCTGCCTTTGGGCATAATCGAATGCCCATAAAAAATCATCAAAATTTATCACTTTGTGTGATCTGCCTTCGGGCATAATTAAATACCCATCGAAAATCATCAAAATTTTTCGCTTTGTGCATCTCGACTTTAGGCATAATTGAATACCATAAAAAATCATCAAAATTTCTTGCTTTGTGTGATCCGCCTTCAGGCATAATCGAATACCCATAAAAAATCATCGAAATTTCTTGTTCCATGTGATCCGCCTTCAGGCATAATCTTTGAAAATCATCAAAATTTCCCAGTTTGTGTGATCCACCTTCGGGCATAATCAAATACCCATTCAAATTCATCAATATCTTTCACTTCGCCTTCGGGCACAATCAAATACCCGTCTAAATTCATCAAAATCTCTTTGTCATAATCCCTTATCCATCGAAAACCTTCGAAATCTATCACCTGGCATAGCTTTCCTTTGTGCAAAATCTTGGAGTCAATCAAAAGCATTCACTTGGTATAATCAAAAAAGAAAATCTCATGTGAGATATATTCGGGCAAATCACTCAAAGAAAAAAAAAACTTTCAGTTCAATCATTCTTAAAATCAATTGTAGAGTTCAAAAGTCTTTTTTTCCCTGATACATGGCTATATGTCCAGAAGCACAAAAAGATTGATAAGTTATAGACCACCTTATCTTAAAACCATCCTTATAAAATCCAAACCGTTACTGGGGGCATTAGACTTACTTTAACACCATACAGTTTTCATCGTCCGAATTATCGACGTTTTAATGTGCAAGTAACTCCCATCTGAAGGGATCTTATTACCTCTCAAAATAACAACACACGCTATAGCAATCACAAGACCTTTGTCAAGTTTTCAAAAGGGTTTCCTAAAATTATTTCAACATTAAACATCAAAAATCAAAACCCATAAAAAAACCAAAAACAAAAATCAAAATCCTTATTAAACTTCCACCAAATATTTTCAAAAATCAAACCATGTAAAAATTCAAATAAAAAAATCAAAATCGAATAACTGATCCCGTAAAAAACCAAAAGCAAAAATTAAAATCCTTTCAAAACCCATCAAGCATTTTCAAAAATCAAAACCCATAAAACCCCAAAACAAAAATCAAAATCAATCAAATATTTTCAAAATCAAAACCCATAAAAATCAAAACAAAAAAAAAATCCATCAAATCTTTTCAAAAATCAAAACCCATAAAACTGAAAACACAAGTCAAAATCCATATTAAACTTCCATCAAATATTTTCAAAAATCAAAAACTAAAATAAAAAAAATCAAAATCCATATTAAATCAGTAAACTTCCATCAAATATTTTGAATCCATAAATCATACAACTAATTCAAATCGAGAGTCAAAATCCATAAAATTTTCAAATCAAATAAATTTCAAAAATCAAAACCCATAAAAATCCAAATCAAAGGAGAAAAACCATCCAATATTCAAATCAAATATCCAATCAAAAGCCAAAATCCATCAAATATTCAAATCAAATTCAAAAATCAAAACCCATAAAAATCCAAGTTGAAGGTAAAAAACCATCAAATAGCCAATCAAAAGCCAAAGTCCATCAAATATTTAAATCAAATAAAACCCATAAAAATCAAATATTTTCAAAAATCAAAACCCATAAAAAATTCAAATTAAAAGTAAAAAATCATCAAATATTTAAATCAAATAGCTAATCAAAAGCCAAAGTCCATAAAATATTAGAAAAAATCAAAACCCATAAAAATTCAAAAACCATCAAATATTCAAATCAGAAGCCAATATCCACCAAATATTTAAATCAAATAAAATCAGAAAAAAATCAAATATTTTCAAAAATCAAAACCCATGACAATTCAAAATGCATCAAATATTTTCCATATCAACTTAGTAAATTTCATCAAACATTTGAAACAAATGACAAATTCAATCTTCAACATCAATTATCAAAAACCTAAATCAGTAAAAAAATTAAATCAAAATTTTTAGGCTTTCATCAAATCACCAATTCAAGTGTCACTATAGAAAAAGGTTAAACACACTTGAAATCTGTAAAAATAATAATAATAATAGTAATAAATCAAACTTAACAAGCTTCATCCCATATTAAAAAAAATATATATATCAAATCCTTCAAAACATATGCAAACATACATAAAAAAATCAAACATCAACTAATGCCAGCTATTTTTGGAATGGCACCACTATGTTTTTCTCATGTTTGTTTGACAATTGCAATTTCCTTCCAAGGAATGGGTTGGTACAACACCTTCCAAGCAAAGGTTTTGCATTATATCAATTTCACAAAAATCTTTGTATGCTCTTTTTCTTTGTTGTTCAACAGCCTGCTACGTCCAACAAAGAGGGGTAGCACTATTAGCATCCAATTTTTTGCTCAGTCCCTTCTCCCTACTTCTTTGTACGCTCCTCTTAGACCCTAAAAACTTAGAAATACAACTAGATCAACTTGAGACTTTCCAAAACCCAAAATACTCTCATCTGACACAATTCACAAGACAAGTAACAACCTTGAGGTCAACGTTAATGTCCCATCAAACATAATCCCCAGACTTGGAAAATTACAACTTAGTTACACATTACTTTCCATGACTAAACTACAAATTCCAACCATCCATCATGACAACTTCCTTTCTAATGGCCCCGATCAATGCAATATTCAAACTCCAACTTCTCAAAATCAAATCCAACATATCTATCTCCTCAAGATCATTAGGAAGCAATCAACTACTAAATCTCAATACGAATCTACAACTATCGAATGCAAAAACAATAAGATCCCATTCCGATGACCCCAAGTGATTACCAAGATTGACCTTATCTTTCTTAGATCAGAACCATCTACTTGACTTTTCTCTCTATTCCATGACTATCCACCAAATTGTAGCTCAAAATTCCCCCATTTAACCCATCATCAAGCCTATATCCTACTTCAACAAATCTCATTAATTGGAGCTTACCATCTGTCATACCTACCTCATATGACCAATCAGAGCTTCCCATCATGTTCAAAGACCAAAAAAACCCCACCATGCCAAATTTCATGACCAAATACCGCCATTTGACCATTGAATAAATGAGATTCCATTTCATGCCCTATCGTTGATTGGAAAACCATATGCTAAGACCATGATCTGAACTAAATCAATCAATCTATACCTCTTATCAAAGATCCATCACTTCCCGTAGATTCAGGATGTTCAAAAGTGCCAAACCACCAAATTTCATCCCAAAATTTCCCCAATTGATCCTTCATCAAATAAAGATTATATTTCAGTAAATCTCATTGGTCCGAACATTACAGCCATAGATCTCAATCATATCAAGCCTATTTCATCAATCAGACATCACCACTGCGTTCAGAGACCCAAAAAACCCCAGTACACCAAATTTCATGACCATATTCATCCATTTGACTGTTAAACTAGAAATATACCATTTCTCGTACTGGATTTAACCGCCACATCAACTGTCCAACCTAGAATCTTAAGAGGGTAGGGACTGATGTCAGCTCCTTACTTAACCACATTGAAACACTTGTACCAACCAAACAGAGCCTAATAGACCCAAAAAGCTCAAAATACCAAACAACCCCCCTACTTAAAACAAAGAAAGACAAAATAGCATTTAAAAGTTCTTTAAATTTATATTTTCTACCACTGACAGCCCCAAGTACAAGACTACAACATCTGGCACGCCCCCCAATTGGACACACAAAACCCATGAAACCACCCCCAAATCGAAGAAAATGTTTCACCAAATAGGAAGGCTTGGTTGGACATCTATTTCTTTGAAACTAAGCTCAAGCTTCACCCCCTATTTCCTAAACTTCACACCAGAAATGCTCAATCCAAGTTTCATTTGAAGTCCCTAGCTGTTGGAAAACACCCATCAAGGTACATATGAAAGGTAAGTTTTTTTTTTTAGTGTTTTTGGGTTGCTTGAAGTTCTAAAATGTTGGAGAACCATTATTTTCAATTTCTTATTGACTGAGAATAAACGCAAAGAGGTGAGGGTCTTTGGGAAATCAGTACCTAAGACCCGATAACATCACCTCAAAACTGGTCTTAGGAGAAGCTGAAAGTATGTTCCTTCAAATCTAAGAAATTCTTACAACCATTTCTTTTTCTCAAAAAGAAACTGATGTAGCGCGATCCGATCACTCCTAGATGGCACTCACGTGGCTCCTGGAAGATATCTGAGATGAAGAAGAAGAAGAATCCCCGGGGGCTTATCTGATGGGAACACTCTGATGCTTAAGTTAGTACTTTGTAGGAGAAGCAAGAAGAAGATGAAGGCTAAGAGTACAGATAGTGCATTATCACTATACTCGAGAGCATATGGTAACATGCCAAGGCTGCGCAGGTGGTCGTTGTGACGTACTTCTCGCCTGGGAGAGTGACACGTCTCCAAAGTGGCAGGCACACCTCCGCCTACTGAGAGAAGTGGACGCAGACTATTGAAAGGACAGGGGCTGTGCCATCAGTAAGGGATGTGGCACAGTCTGATCGGTACGGCCTGTCAGATAGAAGCTTCCCGAGGAATGCTCACGTGGCTCATTCACGAGCTACTTTTAGCGAGCTCAGAATACTTTAGGATTACCCTTAATAGAATTGGTCCTTGGGATGACTTGTCTGCTTGGGAGCTCGGGCGAGCTAGTTCCCCTAGCTCGCGAGCTAAAGTTGCCTCAGAGTATCCCTTCAAAGGTAGCTCGGGAAACCCGGAGCTCGCGTTGTGGCGAGCTCCTCCTTTTGTGAGCTACAATGTAGCGAGCTACTTTATGGGTCTGTCACTTGGTCGCACTAGGCTACAATGCTGAGCTGTTGCTCATGCTGAGTCAGTGTCCACATGTCACCGTTTCGTAGGTCGGGTCAAATCATCCTCCATCAATTGCCCCCCACTCCTTGAGCTGAGAGCATTACCTTAGCGCGAGGAGTTCATGAAGTGTGATGGACTGATTTGACCAGAATTCAAGCTTGATTGACTACTCACATTAAATGCACTCGCGGGAATCAAGAGATTTTCTGACTTTCCTGACTTTTCAGATTTTGAAAACATGCTGAAGTGGCTCTTAACTCGAGACGTCGAGCGGCCGCCATTACCTTAACCATGGAAGACGTGCCGCCAATCACCCTCAGTTTTCAGAAGGCATGCGGTCAATGCACCTATGAGCCATTGGATCTTCTTTGATCTGGACCATCGATTTGGAGGTGTGGAGACTATAAATAGGAGGGTCCTCTAGGCCTCATTTTCTCTCACGCCATCTTGCTGTCTTCGGATTCTGAGGTCGCGAATTCATCTAGTCTACCCGAGCTCCTCAGTTTACTTCGTTTCGTCTCTTCTGGTGAGTCCCAATCACTGTCAACCATGTTTAGGTACCCATACCACACCTACCACCGGGGCGATAACCAGGACGACGATGCTCCCTCGAGCTCGGGGGGAGCTTTGGAGCAGGTCCCTAAGGCTCGGGAGGCCTCCGGTGATGTAGCATCTACTTCTCGGGGGAGGGAGCCTAACAATTTTGGCCCTTCCTCCATGATGGCGAAGAGACTCATGTCTCTAATCTGCTACTTTCGCCTCCCTGTGGACCTGACCTACAGCCTCCCTACTAGAAACTTCCCTTGGGAGCATGGTCCCAATGACATAGTTATCTTCCAGGAACATATCAAGGCTGGCCTACGTCTCCCCCTGCACCCCTTGATAGTGGAGGTGCTAAACCATTTTAACGTCACCATCGATCAGCTTCATCCCAATGCCATTTGAAACATGTTTGGGACTATATCTTTGTGTCATGAGTATTGTCTTCCCTTGAACCTTGACATTTTTACCTCTATTCTTTGTATAAAAAATGCCGCTCCTGGGGTTCCATCGGAGAGGCGCTTTTACTACCTCTCTCCCCACCACGGCTATAAGCTCTTGTAGAACTACCGAATAAGATTCCCGCTTAGAAGCGGGATTACTTTGTGGTCCATAACCCTGAGGGGTGGCCCTTCCCAACTTCTTGGAGGACCGCCATCCAGGATCCCAGGTCCAAGATGGACCCCGAAACTCGAAAAATGATGTTGTCCTGGGCATTGGTAGGCTTCCTCTGTTCAGACTACTTGGCCGAGGAGAAGCTCATGCAAACTGGCCTGAGCCTGGGCAGGTTGTCCTTTTAGGTCGCATGGTTTTTGTCATGACACTGTGTTCACATGTACATATATATTTCATTCTTACTGAACTAACATTGATTTCTTTTTGACAGCCATCATGTTTGGTATTGACTCGTGCCACCTTCTCTCAAGCAACCAGAGGCGCCAAGTGAAGAGGTCGCGCCCCGACCAGACCCCCCCCTCGGGGGTGACTGAGTTCGGATCTTCCGAGCCAGTTTTATCCTCCCCTTCGCTTGAGATCCTGGCACCTCCACCCAAGGGAACTAGTGGGGATGGTCTTGGAGGGGACGAGCTCCCTCAGTAGAGGGTGGCTCCATGTAACCCCCTCCAGCCATACCCATACCCTCCGTTCCCAGTGGGGAACTAGGAAGGGGTGAACGACTACCTCATGGCTGGCTAGAGGAGTCGGAAGGTGATTAACAATGATGAGGTCGCTCACTGGGGGAATATGGAGCCTGGGGACCTCGCCGCATTCGCTTCCTCCCACTGCATGGTGGTAAGTGATTCTTTCCTTTCTTCTTCTCTCATTTTGCTTCCTTTCACTGTCCGTTGATCTTCTTTTCTGTTGGCAGGTGAATACCGCCATCCATGCCATGGCTCTCCAGATGCACGTCCACTACGGCGATGCCCAGCGGGCTACGAATAAGAAGCTCCAGGGCGAGCTCCATCACACTCGCAAGGGGGGTGAGTCTCAAGAGCTGCTCGTCCATGACCAGGAGACTCAAATTGCCTAGCTTGCGCGCGTTACAGGGAGGAGTCGTTGAGGGTGGCGGCGGAGAGGGAGCTCCTCTGGCAGCAGGTGCGGGACTTAGAGTCCACTCTTCTAGATCAGACTCGAAACTTTGACCAGATGGTGGAGGCTAAACGAGAGAAAGCGGTCTGGGATTTCAGAGACTCCCAGGAATACCATGACCTCTAGGTGGAATACGGCTCGAGTTTGTACCACTCTGCCGATGGTTGGTTTGGAAGAAGTTCTTCGGGCTCAACCTCAACGGCATCACTATGAAGGGCCTATCTCCTGAGATGGCAGATCAAGAGAAGGAAAAGGAGCTTGACTCCTTAGAGGATGAGGATGAGGATGCGGATCCCTGAGGCAGTGTTTTTTCAGACTTCTGGTGGCTCTCGGGTGCCATAAACCTGGTCTTTCAAAGGTCTTTGGTTGGTGGTTGTGCCCTGTGATTGTCAAACTTTCTCGAGCTATTTAGCTCGGTTATTGCATTTTCATTTTTCTCTCTCTTTCTTTTTTTTTTTGAAATGGTAATGAAAGTTCTCCCTTTTTCTTCCAAGTATGATGTGCTCTCTTTATCCTTGCTAAGGCGATCTCAACACCCAAGCTATTAGAGCTACATACCCGAAGTAGGACTCCTCGATAATCGTTATCTCGAACTATCCCTTAAATCATTTAAGGCATCTCTATGGTGCACGGCAAAGTGATTACCACGTGTGCCCAAACTATACGATCGTCGATTATTCTCTAGTTCGATAGTCATACTAGAATGAGCTATGCTTGGCGGGGTTTAAGCCTGAGCTGTTTATGCTTCTCATGCTTTACCTTCACCATCGAAATGGCTAAGTCTTTCTTGATGCTGAGGTATTGGTCAACTCGGTACTTGAAGTTCACCCATGTCATGGAGACGACTGGGTCTTATTGCACCGAGGTCGTGTTAGCTCAGCATTTTGGCCCTTAGGCTCTGGGAGTGACTTATGGACCACTCTTGGAGTTCGCCCATGCCATAAAGGTGACTGGGTCCTATTGCGCCGAGGTCATGTTATCTCGACATTTTGGCCCTTAGGCTCTGGGATTGGCTCATGGCCTACTCAGTTCTTACAGAGAGTATTGTCTTAAGTTGACAATATTCCATGCCTGAGGTACTTGTTTCCTTTCGAGAGTCTCGAGCTCGTACATTCCTTCCCCAAGCACTCGTTTCACTCGGTAAGGTCCTTCCCAGTTGGACCCGAGCTTGCCAGCATCAGGCTCAGGTACCATAACTTTGCGAAGGACCAAGTTGCGGCATGGAGGTTCCGCTTCTTGACCCTGGCGTTATAGTACCGAGCTACTCTTTGTTGGTAAGCTATGGTCTTGATGTATGCGAGGTCTCTTACTTCGTTGAGTAGATCGAGGTTGGTACAAAGCTCATCTTCATTCGTCTAGTCACTGTATGCTTCTAGTTGTAGTGTGGGGACTTCGATCTCTGCGGCGATAACTACTTCGGTGCCGTAGGTGAGGTTGAAGGGTGCTTCTCCCATGGCGGTCTTCTCCATGGTTCGGTAGGCCCATAGAACACTGGGCAGCTCATCTGCCCACAACCCTTTAGCCTGGTCCAGTCGTGCATTCAATCCATGGAGGATGGCTTTGTTCATGACTTCTGCCTGACCGTTTGCATGAGGGTGTGCGACTGAAGTAAAATTCTATCGGATTCCCATGTCTTGGCACCAGTCTTGGAATTTGATGTCCTCGAACTACTTGCCATTGTCCAAAAGCAATACTCGAGGTAACCTGAAGTGATACACAATGTTCTTTCAAAAGAAGTTTTGGACGTTTCGGGCTGTGATTGTTACAAGGGGCTTGGCTTCTACCCACTTTGTGAAGTAGTCCACTGCTACTACTAAGAACTTCCTCCCACCTGTTGCTGGCGGGAATGGCCCGAGTAGATCAATGCCCCACTGTGCGAAGGGCCATAGGCTGGTGAGATACTTGAGGTCGGCAGTGGGTTTGTGGTGAATATTGGCGTGCCTCTGGCATTTGTCACATTTTTTTAACAAGCTCAATAGCATCTGCCTTCATTGTTGGCCAATAATACCCCTGTCGAAGTGCCTTTTGGGTGAGGGCCCTCCCCTCCAAGTGTTCGCCGCACAGACCCTCATGAGTGTCGCAGAGTACGAGCTCGACTTTGGTAGGTCACAAGCAACGCAGGTAGGGGAGCATGTAGGATCTCTGGTATAGCCGTTCGTCTATTATGACGTATTTGGCTGCCTGGCGCTGCACCCTTTTGGCTGCATTGCGATTTGCAAGGAGGGTCCCATGTAGCAAGAAGCTTGCGAGTGGGTCAGTCCAACTCAGCTCTGCTTGAATGACGGAGCGACCTCCTCTGCCCCCCCGACAATGCTAAGCCGAGGCAGGTCCTCTATGTACATGGTTCTCATGGTGATGTCGCTGGTGCTGGCTAACCTAGATAGGGCGGCAGCCTCAGCGTTCTCCGACCTAGGGATTTGTCTGATGAAGTGTGACTGGAAGTTGAGCAGGGCCTCTTTGACTTTGGCTAAGTAGGCGACCATGGTTGGCTCACAAGCTTTGTACTCGCCAGTGACATGGTTGACCACGAGCTAGGAGTCGTTGCAGATAATGATGTGCTTCGCTTTTACTTCTCTAGTTAGATCTAGTCCGGCTATCAACGCCTCATACTCCACTTCATTGTTAGATGTCGCGAACTCGAAGCATAGCATATACTCCAGTTTTATGCAACTTGGGCCGTGCAAAACTATTCCGACTCCACTGCCCTGTTGGTTTGAGGAGCCATCTATGTGAAGGATCCAGGGCTCCTCATCCCAACTCGCGCTTGGCCGAACTAGGAGAGATGCCACACTGGCTGCTACCTCACGAGGCTCAGAATCGACCGACCTGGGAGCTTCGGGCTCACCCGAGCTGGGAGTCTCGTGCTCAACCAGCCTGGGAAATTCGGAGCTGAATGTGCACTCGACGATGAAATCTGCTAAGGCTTGGGCCTTAATGGTAGTTCGCAGCTTGTACTGGAGGTCGTACTCGCTGAACTCAATGCCCACTTCATCAACCAACCAAAGACCTTGGCCTTAAGTAAGATTTGCCTCAGAGGTTTATCGGTGAGGACGATAACAGTGTGAGCCTGGAAGTACGGGTGGAGCTTCCGAGCTGAAATTACCAGTGCGCATGCTAGATTTTCTATCTCTGGATATCTCATCTCTGCTCCCTGCAATACTTTACTAACATAGTAGATGGGTCATTGAACCCGATCTACTTCCTTTATTAGTATCAAACTAACCACTTTGTCGCTTGCCAAGAGGTATAGTTCTAATACATCGCCCTCCTCGGGCCGGGTTAAGATCGGCACGCTAGTTAGGTACTTCTTGAGCTCGTCAAACGTGAGCTGGCAGTCTTGGGTCCACTTGAACCCTTGGAAATGAAGTGGCTCAGGGCGGCTATGCGGTCGTTCAACCTCTGAACCTCCTTCAACTTCCGGGGTGGTCTCATATCTAAGATGGCCTTAATTTTATCCGAGTTGGCCTCAATGCTGCACCAGTTGACGATGTACCCTAGGAACTTGCCCGAGATCACACCGAATACACACTTGTTTGGGTTCAATCTCATATTAAACTTACACAAAATTTAAAAAACAGAATGTAAGTCTTGTATTAATTCATGCAAAAATTGAGTTTTGACGACCATGTCGTCTACATAGCATTCTACTTTTCTACCAATTAATGGCGCAAACAACTTATTTACAGGCCTTTGAAAGGTTGCCTCTACATTTTTCAACCTGAAGGGCATAACCTTGTAACAGTATAGACTGAACTCCGTGATGAAGGCAATCTTTTCTTTATCCGTCGGGTCCATCTTGATTTGGTTTTAGCCCGAATAGGCATCCAAGAAACTTAGCAACTCAAGCCCTAAGGTCGCATCCACCAGGTGGTCAATTCTGGGGAGCGGGAAGCAGTCTTTTGGGCAAGCCCGGTTTAGTTCGGTGTAGTCGATGCACATGTGCCACTTGCCGTTGGCCTTCTTTACCAGGACGGGGTTGGCTATCCAACTCGGGTAATGGACTTCTCTTATGAAGTTAGCTGCGAGGAGCTTCTCGACCTCCTTGTTGATCGCTTTCCATCGCTCCGGGGCTAGGTTGCGTTTCTTCTGTCTAACGGGCCTAACTAAAGGGTTAGTATTCAGCTTGTGAGTTATAAGGTTGGGGTCTATACCGGGCATCTCTGCCATGGACCATGCAAAAATATCTAAATTTTGAAGTAAAAAACTTACTACATCAGATCGTAGAGGTTCCTGGATGGAAGCACCGATCTGAAGCATCCGAGCTAGGTCTACTATTGAGGTCGGGACTGCGATTGTTTCTTCTGTGGGCGCGACTCGTTCTTCGCCTTGTTTTGTAGGCCACTCCAATTCAAGATCATCGGCCAACTTGGTCTTTGCGGGACTCGAGCTGGTCGCCCTGCGCTACCCCCACACCAAAGTCTATAGGGAACTTCATAGCCAAATGATAGGTGGAGACCACTGCCCGTAGGACATGGGTGATCGGCCGACCTATTATGGCATTGTATGGGGAGGGGGTCGCGACCACCAGGAAGTCGTGGTTGAGTCTGACTACATAGGGCCATGTGCCGACTTCCATAGGTATTGTTATTTTTCCAAGGGGCCGGACTTCTCCGTTGAAGCCCACCAAAGGAGTGTCCGCGGGCTTCAAGTTACTTTTCTACAATTGAAGCTGGTCAAACGCGGCTTTGAAGAGGATATCTGCCGAGCTACCCGGGTCAACGAGTACGCGCCTGACCTCGAAGTCATTGATCCTCAGCTTTATCACAAGTGCGTCATTGTGGGGGTAGTGGACCCCTCGCACATCATCTTTTGTGAAGAAAATTGACCCTTCTATCCTCTGTCACTTTAGAGGATTCTGTTCTTCTCGGGCGGCCTCACGATCTGACATCCGAGCTGCTGCTGAAGTACAACCCGCGATGATCGAACCTCCCACTATCACGTGGATGTTTCCCCGAACCGGCCTCTCTTTCGGAGGCTACCTCTATGACTGTTTGGTTGGCCTACTGCTGGACTCGGGAGCATCCTTACCGTGCTCCCCTTGCCAACCTGTTTTATTATTATTATAATTATTTTGTACAAAGTTCCTTAAATATCCGTGATGGATGAGCTCCTCAATCTCGTCGCGGAGGTTTTTACAATTTTTGGTACTATGATCGTGATCCCTATGAAAACTGCAGTACAAATTCTTATTTCTCTCATTGGGATTTCCCCTCAAACGGGGTGGCCACTTCGCATACGGGGCATCCTTGATCACCATCAGGATTTCGGCCCGCTTTGCGTTTAGTGGGGTGTAATAAGTTCGGTCTGATACAGGAGCTCAAAATGACTGACCCGGCTTTGCCCCCTGAGCTGCATTCTTTTTCTTTTGGCTGTCCCCTTGACTAGAAGGTTCTCCTTCCCTTTTCCTCTTTCCAGGTGCGCCCTCACCCTTCTGGCTGATCTCTTCTTCGGTGGCTATAAACCTGTCCGTGAGCTTAAGAAATTCGGTTATGGTCACCGGGGTTGACGACCATGTGCCATTTGAACTCTTTGTGCATCACGCCTTTCTTGGCTGTTGCGAGGCGCACGGCGGGGTCCAGGTGCGGTATCTGCATGCAAGCATCATTGAACCACTTGACATAGCTTTGGATGGATTCTCCCTCTCTCTGTACTATGTTGAGGAGGCTTTCTTTAGTCCACGGGCACCGCTTGCTGGTAACGAAGTGGGACGTGAAGGCTTGCGCAAACTGCACCCAACTTCCTATTGATCCGGGTGCTAGGTTCCAGTACCATGTGCGGGCTACTCCTTTGAAAGTGGTGGAGAAGGCCACGCACATGCACGACTCACTGGCTCTCGCCAGGTGCATTTGTGACTAGAAGGCATCCACGTGATCATTTGGGTTGAACGACCCGTCGTACTTGTCAAGAGGGGGGAGTTTGAAATCTTTAGGCATTGGGACTGCTAGGAGCTCGGGAGATAAGGGGGATTGAAATAAAAGGAGGGGAGCCTTGACTTTGCTCGAGCTTACCTCTTCTTTGCCTCTGAGCTCAGGCAGGTTGTGGGTGGCAGATCGGCAAGCTCGACAGCGGCATCTCTACTTCTTGGTGGGCTCGGCGTATATGCTGCTCACCTCTGTGCTGTCAGGGATGGTGTGTGCAGGAAGTAGCTTAGGCCGTTGGTGATGACTGCGGACAGAGGGATCCTGCTTGGAGTCTATGGCCAGAATCTCGAATCGGTTCTCTAGGAACGGGGTATCGGGCTTGGAAGAATGAGGTGACATGGACTTGGTGAGCTGAGGTCCTTCCGACCTGACTGCCCGCGGTGAGACCGGAGTGGCCGGTCTTTCTTGTTTGCCGCGAGAGGAGGCCTGGCTCCTAGGAGGGTTCTGGGGGGCCTCTCCTTAGCAAGAAAGGTGCTCCTTCTGATGGCGAGACCTAGCTCACTGTGAGGCTTGGTACCGAGGAGGGAGCTGCGACTGCTGAAGCTAGGGTTGAGGCAGCTGAGGTAATTGCTGCTGATATTGGTACTGGGAGACCTGGTGTAGCACCTGTTGCTGATAGAGCTAGAACTGTTGAAACTGTTGCATTTGGGCCTGCATGGCCTGCATGCACTGCACCAAGTCCTCCAGTTGGTTCGGGTTAGCCGCTAGGGGCACAATCGAGGGTTCGGTGAAGGTTGCTCCGCCTGTAGTAGGGAGTGGAGCAATGATGGGTGCCCCTATAAGAGGCACGTCCAAACTAGGGATCCCGTCCGCTAAGAGGGGGACGATGAACTATCCGATGCAGACAGTAGGAAGTTGGGGCTGTTCCCTGGAGTTATCCATCTCCACGCTTCATCCGGTGTTGCTTGAGAAAGCCATGAGTGTCAAGTTTTCAAGGAAAAAAGTGTTGTGAAGGTTTAGAGAAAGGCTTTTTGAATCGTTTCCCATAGATGATACCAAATGATGTAGCGTGATCCGGTCACTCCTAGCTGGCACTCATGTGGCTCCTGGAAGATACCTGAGATGAAGAAGAAGAAGAATCCCCAGTGCCTTACCCGGCGGGAACACTCCAATGCTTAAGTTAGTACTTTGTAGGAGAAGCAAGGAGAAGACGAAGGCTAAGAGTGCAGATAGCGCGTTATCACTATACTCGAGAGATTAGAAGTCTTAAGAAGAAGTTTCTCTTTTGCCTTGAGGGCTTTTATTGGAGGGTTCATGTCAAGTCAGGTATAACCGCCACTGGGCTCCTGCCACAGTCGTTACTTGCTAGGGCTGCGCAGGTGGCTGTTGTGACATACTTCTCGCCTGGGAGAGTGACACATCTCCAAAGTGGCAAGCACGCCTCCGCCTGTTGAGAGACGTGGACATAGACTGTCGAAAGGATAGGGACTGCGCCGTCAATAAGGGACGTGGCACAATCTGATCGGTACAGCCTGTCAGATAGAAGCTTCCCGAGGAGTGCTCATATGGCTCATTCGCGAGCTACTTTGTAGCGAGCTCGGAATACTTCAGGATTACCCTTAATAGAGTTGGTCCTTGGGATGACTTGTCTGCTTGGGAGCTCGAGTGAGCTAGTTCCCCTAGGTCACGAGCTAAAGTTTCCTCGGAGTATCCCTTCAAAGGTAGCTCAGGAAACCCGGAGCTCTCGTTGTGGCGAGCTCCTCCTTTCGTGAGCTACAATGTAGTGAGCTGCTTTATGGGGCCGTCACATGGTCGCACTAGGCTACAATGCTGAGCTGTCGCTCATGCTGAGTCAGTGTCCACATGTCATTGTTTCATAGGTCAGGTCAAATCATTCTCCATTAGAAACTAAGCTTGAATAACTCCTGTTTTAGGCTGCTATAGCAGCTTAAAGAGAAGGGTGCCTAATACCTTCCCTCTCTTAATCCTTAGAACCTAAAATCTCTTGGTTGTGTACCTTTTCCATGGAGGATGGAGTCACTATCGAAGACCTAAATCGAGATTTTCAAACTTGAAAATGAAAGCCCATTTTCTCTAAAAAATGGGTAACGACTCCAACTCTTTGAGCTAGCCATGAGCTTCCCGGAGCTCACAACTATCAAGAAGATTTTGACAAAATTAAGGAGTACTTGACCAATCCACCAGTATTAGCTCCCCCTAGGCCTAGGGAACCCTTGCTTATGTATTTGTCAATACAGGAAGATTCTGTTGCATGCATACTGGGAAAACAAGATACGACAGGAAAAAGGAAAGAGCCATTTACTACTTAAGTCAGAAATTCTGTGACTATGAGACAAGGTACATTATGCTAGAAAAAACATGTCTAGCCCTCGTTTGGGCTTGTCAAAAGCTACACCATTACCTGTTATCTCATTTAGTATTGCTCATTTCTAGAATGAACTCTATCAAATATTTGTTTGAGAGGCCTGTAGTCATTAGTCGAGTCTCCCATTGGATCATGCTCATTTCTGAATATGACATCATGTATGTGACACAAAAGGCAATCAAAGGGAAAGTCATTGCATGCCATTTAGTTGATAACCCCATCTCAAAGTATGAGGCAATCCTAACAAGTTTTCCAAATGAAACCATTTTGGAAATACAATTGGGGAAAAGGTGGAAGGCATTTGATGGAGCATCAAACAAAAGCAAATAGGGAGCGAGAATGGTCCTTGTGGACCCCAAGGCACTCACTTTCCTTTATCTATATGTCTAGACATTCCCAACACAAAATATACATGTGAATGGGAAGCATGCCTAAGAGCAGTTAGAATGGCACTAGACTGGTGCATCAATGAATTAGAAATTTATGGGAACTCTTTCTTGGTCATTAGTCAATCCAAGGAAGACTAGGAAGTACGGGATGAGTGACTAACATTGTATCATAATTGTCTTAAGGAGTTGATCAAAAAGTTTAAGTGCATTTCCTTCAATTACCTGCCCAAAGAAGACAACCACATTGTGGATGCTTTAGCCTCCCTTCGATCAGCCATGCATTTACCTCCTAACATGGTAGTAGAACCAATTAATTTAAGTTGGGATAGTGAGCCTGCCTACATGAGTAGTATACTAACAATTACAATAGAAGATGAAGAGTCAGATGGTAAACTGTGGTTCTATGACATAAAAATTTCTTGGAGCACCAAGCATTTTCAAAAGGGGTAGATTCCAAGGTGAGAATAATTATAACTAGGCTAGCAGGGCATTTCATCATAGCAGGAGAGCTATTGTTTCAATAGTCCCCAGGATTAACTTGGTTGAGATGTTTAGATGAAGAAGAAGCACAAAGAAAGATGGAAGAGGTACATGGTGGCATATGTGGCCCTCACATGAATGGGCATATGTTGGTCAAAAAGTTGCTCCGAATGGGATTTTCTTGGATGACAATAGATGAGGATTGTTTTCGACATGTGCAGAGATGTCATGCTTGTCAAGTCTTTGATCGAAAGATAAATGCACTTCCCTCAAAGCTATGTTGTTTCATTACACCTTGGCCTTTCTCACTATGGAGAATTACATGGTCGGCTCGTTGCAGCCTACAACAAATGGGCATAAGTTCATCTTAGTCGCTATTGATTATTTCACTAAGTGGGTAGAAGCAATGTTCATAGCCCACCCAACAATGACCAAGACATTTTAATTCATCAAGAGCAACATCATTGCCAGATATGGAGCACCTTGTGAAATCATCTCAGATAATGAAAATAAGTTTGTTGGAAAGGAAGTCACTGCCCTTTGCAATCATTTCAAGATTAAGTAGTTGTTTTCATCCCCTTATCGACCACAAATGAATGGAGCAGTAGAGGCTGCAAACAAGAACATCAAAAATTCTAGAAAAGATGTCTCTTACCTATAAGCCTTGGCAAGACATGTTACCATATGCTCTCTTAGCTTACCGCACATTAGTCAGGACATCAACTGGGGCAACACCATATTCTTTAGTGTATGGCATGGAGGCATTCCTACTAGTAGAAGTGGAAGTGCCATCTTTGTGTGTGATACTAGAGTTAGATGTCCCATAGACAGATTGGGTCCAAGCACGTTATGAGCAGTTGGCATTCTTGGATGAAGCACGACTGAGAGCTATGGCCTATACTATCAAAGGCGAGCGACACATGCATTCAATAAGAGGGTATGGCCTAGAGATATGCACCTAGGCGAATTAGTGCTCAGAGAAACTATTCCAAATTAGCCAGAAACAAGGGGCAAATTCACTCCCACCTATGAAGACCCTTACATTGTTAAAAAGAGGTTATCTAGATGAGCACTAATACTCAGATGAATGGATGATGAAGACCTTCCAAAGAAATTCAATTTGGATCAAGTGAAAAAGTACTATGCTTAAATTGTAGTCCATTCCATGTATCAATTTTTATCAATGAAACGAAGGGAGGCCATCTTTGGTCATTTTCTGTTACCTTTCCTTCTATCCAATACATTTATAATAATTCATTAGTTAAACGGTTGAGCTTAGTGAGCTTTTCCTTGAATGTTCCAATATTTGGATACTAGCAGTCCTCGAAGGTAATGCAAAATAGATGAAAAAGAGAGGGAGGAATTAAAGGAAGGAAAGGAAAAAAAAAGAGGAAGATGAAGAAAAGAAGAAAAGAGAGAAAATAAAAAGGATGGTGAAGGAAAAGAAAAAAAGAGGGAGAAAGTAAAAAAGGAAGAAAAGGGAAAAATTAAGAAGGTTTTAAAAATTTCAACTTCTTGATAACCCAAGAACCAAGATGTGCTAGTATCCCACATACCCTTGAGCCTTAGCCACATTTCATCTTAGTACTAAGACCTCCTTAATCAAAGATAAAAATAAGAACATGGAATCGGATGACAAAGAAAGCATCTACCCATCCCCTTATGGCAATGATGGGAGAAGGAGTGAGTGGAGAGAAATAACAAGTGATTGTGCAGTTTGAAAGGGAAAAATGAAAACCCGAAAGGGTGTTCTGAGTAAAAGCATCAGGTCATGGCAAGATCCAATTTCGCCGGCCTGGATGAAAACCAATAATGGCTCTGGTGTGCAACAATTAGGCGACACCCAGGCTTGGTGAAAACGAACAGGGAACTGAGGGCAAAAAAGGGAAAAAAAGAGAAAAAAAAAAGAGAAGATAAAAGGAAAAAAGAGGAGTCTAGCTTATTAGTAGGTCAAGGAATCCTATCGTTAGTAGGTTTTCTCCTTTATTCGTATGAGTGCAAAGCCTTCTCCTATTTTAGTTCTTTAAAAAGCTTTAATTCAGTGTTTGATACACCTCTTAATTCTGAGAACTACAACGGAACTATGGTTAGACCAAGGCTATGTAAGGGCTCACGACTTGACAGTGTTAACCTTGAGCTCGCCCCTCTTCTAAGGTTATGCACCTGCAACATTCTTCCAAAAAAAAAAAAGAGCGACAATAATGAAATCCAAAAAATCAAATACCATCATCAAAGATCTAAAATATCAAATTCATCAAAAATTATCAAATTCATCAAATATCAAGTCAAAATCAAATCATCAAATATCAAATATCAAATATCAAAAACAAATCATCAAATATCAAATATCAAAATCAAATCATCAAATTCATAAAATATCAAAATTATAAAATCATGAAATAATCAAATATCAAAGTCATCAAATTCATCAAATATCAAAACAAAATCAAATCATCAAATATCAAATATCAAGTATTAAACATCAAACATCAAACATCAAATATCAAATATTAAATATCAAATATCAAAATATCAAAACCAAATTATCAAATTCATCAAATACCAAAATTATCAAATCATCAAATAATCAAATATCAAAATCAATTCATCAAATATCAAACCAAAATCAATTCATCGAATCATCAAATATCAAATATCAAATGTCAAAATAAAATCATCAAATATCAAAATCAATTAATCAAATTTCAAAGTCATTAAATTCATCAAATATCAAATCATCAAAAAATATCAAAATATCTAAGTCAAATTATCAAATTCATCAAATATCAAAATTATCAAATCATCAAATATCAAGTATCAAATTTAGCAAATATCAAATATCAAAATCAAATCATCGAATTCACCAAATATCAAAATTATCAAATCATCAAATAATCAAATATCGAATTCATCAAATATGAAAAACCAATCCATCAAATATCAAAGTCATCAAATCATCAAATATCAAATCTCAAACATCAAAAATAAAAAATATCAAAACTATCCAATTCATCAAATCATTAAATACCAAAGTACCAAATATTAAAAATCAAAATCAAATAATCAAGTTCGTCGAGGTTATCAAATCACAAATTCATCAAATATCCAAGCTATCAAGTTCAAAATTATCAAATCAAATTCATTAAATAACAAACCTCAAAATTGTCAAATTAAAATGATCAATAAATGATAAAATTCAGTAGATTTGGTCAACAAATACAAAAATTCATTAGATGATAAAATTCAAAGTCAGGCTTTCCAAAGTCACAAATATTGTAGACGTCAAATTCAAAAATTATCAAATCTGGTCAACAAAGATAAAAATTATCAATGACTTCTTTCGGGATGACACCACTTTATTGTTTATGTGTTGCTTGCATTTGCCCGGTAAGGCCTAGGATGGTACTATGTCTTCTAGGCGAGTGTATTGCGCTATATCAACTTCGACCTTGATCAAAATTCCAGTAGCAAAATCTCCTCCCCTAACCTCCTATCCCTCACAAAAACCTCTAGGTGCTTTTTTTTCTTTGTTGTTTAGCAACTCACTACCTTCAATGAAGAGGGGCAACTGTTAGCTCCCAATTTTTACTCGGTCCCTTCTTTGACTCATCTCTTACATTCCAAATGCCCGATCAGACCACACCAATCACTTTAGAATGTCTCTTGCCCCGAGGGATAGTGGTTTAGGTCTAACTGGGGGGAGGCCTATGTCATCATCGAGAGATGTCCCCCACTGCTTCGAGAAGAAGAGGCTGCAGTTGTAGCTCACCTGCTTGTGATGGGGACATTCTAGGCGAAGCCATTGGTGGAAGAGGAGGTCCCCCTTGTGTTCACTAGAATTAGCCTAGCCCCCCCCGGTAGGAGAGGTTTTGCAGTTACTTAGTACATCTTCCATGTCTTTTGCTTTAACGTACTAACTGTTTTCTTTTGCTATTTCACAGAAGTGCCCATGGATACCAAGCAACATTTGTTGGAGAAGGCTCGGGCGAAGCATGCCGGGAAGAAAGTTGGAGGGAAAATGCTGAAGCAGCCTAGCGATGAGGCTACCCCCTGCCTCAATGAAGGGGGGAAATCCGTAGGTCCCCACTAAGGGGAAGTAGCCGATGGTGGCACCACAGGAAGTCACTGGCAGGGTGAAGAGGCCCTCGGAGGGGGCCAAAAAGCTGACAGAGATGCCGAAGAAGCCCACCACCAAGACCGAGGCACCGAAGAAGTCCACTGACGGGCCCGAGGCAGGTAAGAAGAGGCCCACAGTAGACACGCTAAGGGAGGAGCCTTCGCGGAAGGTGACCAACACAGACAGACAGGCCAAGGAGGTGGTGCGGAGGTCCACACCCAGGGAGAACCAATTCGGGCCTTCATTAGCCCCTTCATCTATATAGGGGCTTTTCGAGAGAGTCGAGGGGGCTAGAAGGATCTTCAACCCATAGTGGTAGCTTTGGGAAGGGGACTCCATTCAGGATGAGGGAGTCAGCCAAGAGCTGGTGGGCGGGGCCATTCTGTTGAGGTACTGCTACCGCCTACTGCAGAGTGACCCCAAGGCCATCTACTACAAGGGCCTATACTACATGGTTGAGTAAGATGCTCTTCAGCTTTGCATCTCCTTCTCTCCCTACCCTTTCATTTGCTGATAGGTTTTATTGCAGGCTTGTCTACATTTTGTTAGTTTGGGGGACCGAACGAGGCTGGGCATGTCTTGCATTAACTAGGCGGAAAAGGAGAAGAAGCCCGCCAAGGAGAAGCTCCAAAAGGAATGGGAGAAGTTCCAAAAGGCAGCTACCGCCGCCGAGGACAAGTATCAGAAATTCTAAAAGGTGTTCCTAGATGAATAATCATTTAGGAGTGCCTCGAGATTCAACTGAAGGAGGCGTAGCAAGGGCACTCCAAGGAGCAGATGGAGCGGGTCCGGATGGAGAGCATTGCCACTGAAGCAGAGAGACGGGCAGCCGAGGCCAAGAATAAGGCTGTCAAAGCCATGGCCTTTATAGAGCTATGAAAGAAAGCAACGCCCAAGGCGATGGAGGTGTACAAGAAGTCCTCCGATTACCTAGATGCATTGGTGGAGTACGCTTCGTCTTCCTACCTCGATGGCATCAAAGATATGAAGAAGGCACTCCTACTAGTTATGTCGGATTTTGACATCGAGGGGTTGCAGGTAATCCCCGATGCTCCTAGCAAGGCCTAGCCTGCCAATGACTTCATTTCCCCTCCAGTCAATGGCAAGGTGCAGACATAGATTCCCTCCTCTTTTAGTTCAGCTACTGTAGTATTTTGTTGTTTGTTGTTTTTTTTTGTGAATGTATATACGTTTGGCCTATGAGGCCTTAACAAACTTTGTAAAGGCAATACAAAACAAAAATTGAACAATGAATGAAGCCATTTTTTGTATTCACTGCCCTTTGTGTATGTTGTCTTTCTTCTTTCTCTTCTTCCTTTTTTTTTAAGAGGTCCCTGCCCCTCTGAATGATCAAGACCACAAAGCACACATAATTCACTCGAAGTGTACGTTCATTTGTACACTCGTTTCAAGTAATTGGAGTGTTGAGAGTCGGGGCGAGGCCAAACATTCGAAGCAAGGCCCACCCGGCTCCTGAATTCCTTAAGTGTCAACTTAGGCAAGGCCGAAGGGACCCGACACTATGGCTGAGGTCATGGGCCGAGGCATGTGGCCAAGGTACTTGGGGAGACGAGGAGCCAAGGTGGAGTAGCACCATCGAGGTGCAGATCACCTGACTTGTTCTCTCCAAGTGTTTCCTTGGGGGAGGCCAAGGCACTCACTATTTTTGTTGCATTAAGTGTAGATGGCTAAAGGGGTCACCATGCTATGAGGTGATGAGGTGTGTAGAGGCCTCTTTTGCCCTGGCGTGCCAAGGGGGCCACCATCTATCGAGGAGGTGACGAGGCATAAAAGGCCTCTCTCACCCTGGCACGTATGTTTTCCACAATGGCCCGTGTCGAGGGCTCGTCCCTCGGGGGAGGGCTTCGCGCATTGGCAAGTCCTGAGGCTGCGGGGTTTTTTTAGGACTTAAGGACACATTCATTCAATCATCTAAGGTGAAGAGGTACTTTTTGCTTCATTCATTTCATCATTTAGCCATAGGTAACTACATTCATTGGAAATACATTCAGTGGTTCTCTGAGTTCCTTGTCTGGGGGATGTGTCTTCCATCCAAATGTTCTAAGTGGAAAGTGTCAGGGCTAAGGACTTGCTTGATCCTGTAGGGGCCTTCCCAATTGGGGCCCAGCTTTCTTACTTAGGGTTCGGGGACCATTACTTTTCTAAGGATGAGGCCCCCTTCTCGAAAACATCTTTCTTTTACTTTCAAGTTGTAGTAGTGGGCCACGCGTTGCTGGTAGGTAGCTACCCTGATCTGTGTCTGCTTCTAGGCTTCCTCCACTAGATCCAAGTTGGCTCTGAGAGCTTTGTTGTTCTTCGCTTTGCTATAGGCCATGACTCGGAGCGTCAGCTAGCCGATCTCTACAGGTATTACTGCCTTGGTACCATAGGTCAGACTGAAGAGAACTTCTCCCATTACCATCTAAGGAGTGGTTTGGTTTGCCCAGAGTACACTGCTCAGTTCATCGGCCCATAAACCTTTATCTCAATCTAGAGTTGTCTTCAGTCATCTAGGATGGTTCTATTGGTGACCTCGGCTAGGCCATTTGTTTGGGGGTAGCCCACTGAAGTGTACTACTATTTCATGCTGAGGGAGGCATGCCATTCTCATAATTTGGCATCACCGAACTACTTCTCATTGTCGGTGACCAGAATGTGGGGGAGGCACCCACTTCATGAAGTAGTTCATGGCGATGATGGGATACTTCCTGAAGGTATAGGAAATCCATCACATGGATGCCCAAAGATAGTGGAATAAGGGGGTGAATTTCAAAAATTTTTCTCTCCCTTCAATTGGGAATCGAATTCCCTATTTAGAAAATCATATGTTCAAGGATCATTCTTGAACCATAAACTGAACCAGATCTGAACCAAAAGGAGTAGGGAGGGATAATACCTGATACAGAGAAATAGTATCTCCTAATGGAGGTGTTCACGCCCAAGGAAGGATCCAAAATCTGCTCCCACTAAAGATGGCGCAGTGCAGGGTGGAGCAGAATCAACAGTGTTCTTCCGAAAGAACTTGACCCTTCGCAAGAATCAACTGGATGGTTTGTGAATACAACTCCAACCAATCTTTTCTCCAAAAGATTGGTATCAATATCAAATCTTGATTTCTCCCAAGAACTGGAGATCAAACTACTGAAGGCGGTGGCTACAGGAAGGAGGCGGCAAGAGAGTATTTGCAGGGTGCAGAATTCTCTCTTCTAGTAATCTCAGTTCTGAAGACAAGGATCTGTGGATTGCATGTCTATCTAAAGGCTGCCACCCCCTCCTCCTTTTATAATCTCAAAGGAATCAGCTCCTAATCCCATTAGGAGTTGCTAACCCAAATCATATTTGGATTAGAAGTCCCATTAAGTGATAAGGGATAACCCTTATCTTATCTGCAGATTAGATTAGCCATCTCCTATTCTAATTAGGAGGCTTTCAGATATAAATCTTATTTAGATCTTGGACTCTCTAAGAGGATAGGGTCTGCGCCCAATCCTATCAGCTGATCCATCTCAGAATTCGCCCCTTAAGTGAATAATCAAATTAGCCCAGTTCGAAATGGGCTTAAGGCCCATTTAAGGTTATGTATTCATTTAGCCTTCCAAACTGCTGCCCAGTTGGGCTTCCTTGTATGGCATGGGACCCTAACATTGATCTACACATCAGCCACATAGGTTCAGCCTAGCCTTTGTTACAAGGCCGAATACACTGTTATGGATAGTGCACCCCTTGAAAACCATCTCATGGTCTCTATGGGCCCAACACTTTCCCTAAGTGGTCCCTGGGCCAAGCCACCTTGTAACACCCAGGGACTGTGGGTAGATGCAGGATTAGCCCATCAAGTATTATCCTCAATGGTCTTACACTTAACCTCTCAGCCCATAATGATCATACATTGCCCGACAAGAGAGGACCTCTCCCTCAGCTGCAAGGAACAGTGTTGCACTCTCTGCTTATATGGATCCCTGGAATTAAGACCTTTTGCAAATCATTTCAAAACCATAATATATATATACTTTTATATCTCATATAAAATATATTTTGCAAACTAAATCTCAATGATTGAAATCGGCTGCCAGCAGTCTTGGTTTCCATCAGTGAGAGTGCATCCCCGATCATTACCTTTTCAGTTTTGCTCATCAACTCCAAGGTCCAGGGCAATACTGGAAATCTAGTCCAGTTGAAAGATTCAATTAATCCTACACTGTATGTGCCTAGGGTCTCATCCCGGCAGCTGAGACAAGCCACCCCAACCAATTTGGTGGCACCACAGTGTCAGCCTTGTCAGGATAGGTCTTCCCAGACTGACCACTGGATTTGGACATTCTAAACTAACACGAGTCTCATTAAGTGTCCAGTTTAAGGGTATTACATAGAAACATACCAAGAGAACATGAATCAAATATGCACTTTTATTCATTTACATTAAACTCGTAAAGTACATCATCTTGATTGAAGCTAAGGGCATACAAAACTATCTAACAGCTCTCACTTGCACTTAGGTCCAATCAGGTACTAGCCGGAGTACCATGCTTTCCACGTGTTTCTCAAACACTTTCTGTGATAGTGGCTTCGTCAATGGGTCTACCACATTCTCCACTAATGCTACCTCTTAACATCAACCTCTTGTTGTCACACAATAGTGGAATGGGTGATTTGCTGAATTCCAAATTCAAGAATGAACACTTTCATTCATAAGGCAGCCCCACTTACGGCAATGCGTTCGGCTTCAGTTGTGGACTTTTAATTTGCTACTTAGGACCACTGTTTGTTGACATTCAGGAAATAGCACACGATCCTGTCGTGAAAACATATCCAGATGTAGACTTTCTATCATAAGGATCCGACTGGAAATCGGCATCTCTGTACCCTTGGATCTATAGTGAGCTACCATTGAATACTAGACAAAACTCTTTTATCCTTCGAAGGTACTTAAGTATGTTTTTCACAACAGTCTAGTGCTCCTGCCTTGGGTTGGCCTAAAATCTCCTTATAACACTCACTGCCTGAGCAATGTCAGGATGAGTGCACAGCATGGCATACATGATGCTCCCTATGGTAGAGGCATAGGGAACGTCTTTCATGCCATCAATCTCTTCAGAGGTCTTGGGAAACATCTTCTTGGAGAGAGTGACCCCGTGCCTAAAAGGAACATTTCCCTTCTTGGAGTTTTTCATGCTATATCTTTTGACTATTTTGTCAATGTAAGCAGATTGGGATAATCCTATTATCCACTTCGATCTATCTCTATAGAGTCGAAGACCCAGTATATAGGAGGCTTCTCCAAGATTTTTCACGGAGAATTGCTGTGAAAGCCATACTTTCACCGTAGTCAACATTCCTACATCATTCCCAATGAATAGAATGTCATCTACATACAAAACCAAGAAGGTAACCTTATCTCCACTATACTTCATGTAAACACAGGGTTCATCTGGATTCTGCTCGAAGTCAAACAATTTGACAGCAGAGTCAAAACGGATGTTCTAACTTCTAGAAGCTTGCTTAAGTCCATAAATGGATCTATTGAGTTTACATACCATGTTTTCCTGATCCACAGCTATGAAGCCTTGCGGCTGCTGCATATAGATATTTTCAGTAAGATCTCCATTCAGGAATGCAGTTTTGACATCCATCTGCCAAATCTCATAATCATGGTATACTGCTACAGCTATTAGGATCCTAATGGATTTAAGCATGGCCATAGGCGAAAAGGTTTCCTCATAATCGATGTCCTCTTTCTGAGTGTACCCTTTCGCCACCAGACGAGCTTTGACGGTCTCAACCCTTCCATCGGGGCCCTTCTTCCTCTTGTAAATCCATTTGCAACCGATTGCTTTTACCCCGGAGGGTGGATCTACTAGAGCCCAGACTCCATTGGTCTCCATTTAGTCCATCTCTGCTCTCATGGCCTCCACCCACTTCTGGGAATCTATGTCCAACATAGCTTCCGTGTAAGTCACGGGATCCTCCTCGCTAGTCAAGGTTTCCACCAGGTAACTATCCTGGTCATAACCATAATGGACTGGTGGCTTGGATACCCGAGTGGATCTTCTAGGTTGGTCACTACCTGGAACTTGCGGAAATCTCCCACTGCTCCTGAGCTCTCCTCATCAAGAACAATTTCCTGACGATGGGTGTGTAGGATGTAATTGGTTTCTAAGAATTGTGCATTTCGACTGCAGAACACTTTCTTCTCACTTGGGTCATAGAATAGGTAACCTACAGAGCCTTTTGGGTAGCCTCCAAATAGGCAACGACTGGTTTTGGATTCCAACTTGCCTACACTCGTTCTTTTAACGTGTGCTGGACAACCCCAAATCTTCAAGTGTCTAACACTTGGTTTCTTTCCGGTCCAAAGTTCATATGGAGTATTCGGAACCGATTTGGTTGGAACCCGATGTTAGACAGTTTTTGTATGCCCTTAGCTTCAATCTGATTTGATGTACTTTTGTTATTTAGTGGAAATAAATAAAGTGCATGTTTGATTCATGTTGTTTGGTTTAATTCTGTGTAAAACCCTAAAACTGGACATTTATAGAGACTCGTGTTAGTTTTAAATGTTCACAGCTGTGGGATAAGTCTGGGGAGATTTATCCTGCCAAGGCTGATACTGGTGTGCCACCAAGTGTTGGGATGGCCTGTCTCAGCCACCAGGGTAAGACCCGAGGCACATGCAGTATGGGATTACTTGAATCCTTGAACCGGACCAGATTTCCAGTCTTGCCCTGGACCTTGGAGATAGATGGGCAAAACTAGAAAGTTACACCTGACCCCTAGACTCGATTATGACACTTCACTAGGTGTTGGATCAGGCTGCCTTTGATATGCCAATCAGTGAGATCCTTAGCGGGGATCAAAACCTGGGTATGTTGGGGCAGTTTGAGAATTCATCTGAGTGGGTGATCATAGTGACAGAATCAGCCACTTTGTCGGACAAAGGGTAATGATCGGGAATGCACTCTCTCTGATGGAAACTGAACTGCCGGCAGTTGATTTCAATCGTTGGAATTTTGTTTTGCAAAATTAATATATTTATATATATATATATATATATATATATATATATGTACGGTTTCAAATTGTTTGCAAATCGTTTTAATTCCCGGGATCCATGTGAGAGGAGAGTGCGGCACTATTCCTTGTAGCCGAGGGAGAGGTCCTCTCTTGTCGGGCAGTGCTTGATCATTAAGGGCTGAGAGGTTAAGTGTAAGACCATTGAGGATAATACCTGATGGGCTAATCTTGCACCTGCCCATAGTCCCTGGGTTTTTATAAGATGGCTTGTTCCAGGGACCACTTAATGTAAGTGTTGGGCCCATAGGGTCCATATGATGGACTCAAGCGGTTCATTGAGTTTTTTAGTGAATTCGGCTGGGCCTTGTATTAAAGGCTGGGCTGAACCCATGTGGCTGGTGTATAGATCAATGCTTGGGTCCCACGCCATACAAAGAAGCCCAACTGGGCAGCAGATTGGAAAGTAATTAGACACTGAACACTTAATGGGCCAGAAGCCCATTTTGAGGTGGGCTGATATGATCACCCATCCTTGGGGCGAATCTGAGATTAATGTTAGTAAAAGGATTGGGCCTTTAGCCTTATCCACTCTTGGAGACCAAATTCAAATTAGATTTGAATCTGGTAACCTCCTAATAAGATCAGGAGTAAGCTAACTTTATCTGCAGATAGGATTAAGATTATCCCCTATCCAAATACTGATTTGGATTGGGATAACTCCTAATTAGGAGGTTTCTTAATCAAGAAGAAAGGAGGAGAAACCCTAACCAAAAAGAGAGAAATACAACAGATTTCGAATCAAGAAAAATTGCAAGAAAGGTTCCTGCGAATTGAGATCAGATCTCATACTCCAGAAAAAGAAAAAAAGGCAGTTCAGCCTTTTCGCCTTTAGAGTTCTCCTCCTGCCGCCGCCATCTCCTTTGCAAGATTAGATCTTTGCAGAAAAGAAAGTCAAGAAATCTGTTATTGACATCACTCTTGCAAGAAAGACTGAAATAGATTCAGTGTTTAGTGCTTCCAGAGGATACTTGTGAAGGATCCAGTGTGTAGGACGCACCCTACTGGTTCTGTTCCATCCACAGTTGTGTCATCTTCAGTAGGAACGGATCTTGGAGCATTCTTTGGGCATGAACACCAACTTTGGGAGATAGTGCTTCTCCGGATCAGGTATATTCCTCCCATTTGTCTTTTGGTACAGATCCGGTTTGATTATGGTTCAAGTAGGATCCTTGAATATTGTATTCTAAATTTAGGGAATATGATTTCTAGTTGGGAGAAGGTACGAAAATTTTTGAAATTCGCCCACCCATTCCGCAACCTTTATGGCATCCATTAGATGGATCCTACCATTCTTTCACCCGATTCAGCACGTAAATCATAGTCTCTAATGCGTAACCCCAAAAGGATGTGGGTAACTCCGAGTGTATGAGAAGTGACTGGACCATATGCAATAAGGTCCTATTCCTCCTCTCTGAAACACCGTTAAGTTGTGGTGTAGCAGGAGGAGTTAATTATGATACTATCCCATTGTCCTTTAAGTGGTTCCTGAATTCGTCAGAGAGATACTCGCCACCTCGATTTGATTGAAGGGCCTTAATTTCTCTCCCTAACTGTTTCTCGACCTCTTGTCTAAACTCTTTGAAATTTTCAAAGGATTCAGACTTGTGTCTCATTAGGTACACATAACCATATCGTGAGAAATCATCTGTGAAGGTGATGAAATACACGTGTTGATTCCGTGTCCTAACACTCGGGGGACCACATACATCAGTATGTATTAGGTCAAGTGTGCCTGTACATCTTTCAGGCTTACCGTTAAATGGTCGTTTTGTCATCTAGCTTTGTAGGCAAGACTCACAGGTGGGAAGATCTTCTATAGTTAGAAAATCCAAAGGACCATCCTTTACCAACCTTGTGATTCGGTCAACACCAATGTGGCCAAGTCAGTAATGCCACAGACACGTGGGATTAATAGTATCACGGGCTCTCTTCTTGGGGTTTTCAGCCGACGTAGTTTCGGTTATGTTAGTTTCTAGAGAAGGATGTAGAACATAGAGACCGTTCTCCAGTTCCCTGTATGCGATGAATCTGTTATTTCTTTTAATAGTAATTGTATTACTAAAGAAGACAGAATAACTATCTGCACACAGTTTTGAGACAAAAATCAAATTTCTTATTAAATTTTGTACACAAATACAATGTTTCAGTACAATAGTTCCTTCTCTAAAAAATAACTCCACGGTTCCTATGCTGCAACAGTTGCAGTATTCCCCAAGTAGAGAGTGACTTCTCCTTCACTCAGTCTTCTGCTTACCTTGAACCCCTGCATTGAGTTACATGCATGAGTTGAAGCCCTGGACTCAATACACCAGGACGCAGAAGTTACCAATAAATTGGTTTCTATAAGACAAGTTTCAAAATTACCTTTCTTGGATTCCAGGTAGGCAAGACAGTTCCTTTTCCAGTGGCCGGTCTTCTTGCAGAAGTGACAGGCATCCGATGCTTTGTCTTTTTCTGCTTCTTACCCTTAGTGGCTTTCTTCTGAGGCTTCTTTGCCTTCCTCTTTCTCTTGCCTATCTTGCTAGCTTCAACAAGCATAGCTACGGGCTCATCCTTTCTAATCTGTTCTTCGGCTCTTTGCAACATGTTGCTGAGCTCTTGCAAGCTGACATTCAGCTTGTTCATGTTATAGTTCATGATGAACGGATTGAAGGAATGAGGCAAAGAATTAAGGATAGCATCTATCTGGGTTGCAAGGTCCAGCCCGGATCCAAGAGCCTCCAGTTCGTTGATGTATTCCATCATCCGAAGACAATGGTCGTGAACTTGTTGGCCCTTGGTCATTTGTGCGGTCATGAACTGTTTCAAGACCTTTTGCCGAGTAGAACGATTTTGCTCTTCATACATCGTCCTAAGACTATCCAATATGTCCTAAGCAAATTCGATCTGATCAAACTGCCTCTATATTGGGTTGTCAAAGGAGGCAATGATGTAACACCGGGCAAGGGATTTTTTCTCCTTTCATTCCTAATAGTCTCTCCTTCGGGCCTCAGAAGCCCTGTCGCCCGGACGCTCTGAGGCAGGATTCTTTGCCACTTTGTCTAGCTTTTCAGAAGCTAGGACCAACATAAGGTTCCTGTACCAGTCGGCATACTTTGGGCCCTTAAGCTTGTTGTCATCAAGAAGCTTTGCAAGAGATCTGTTTGCCATTTTCTAATAAAAGAGCGAACATCAGTCCACAACCTAATTTGATTCATGTTCATTACATAGATATGGATTTTAATCTACATTCCATTTCCACTTATTCATCTTTGAGATTTCCCTCCTTTCTTAGTGACGGAGACTAAGTGTTGTCTCTGGAAATGTGGAAAATCACATAGAGTGCATGGAGCCAACTGTTTCAGTTGCATAACCCCACCACCTTTCTGTGAAGGATCATATCCACTCATCATATGAGTTTTCCCTTTGGCCTCTGTCAGACAAGGTTCAGAGCCGTTTTCAGGTAAACCTTTCTGTCCAGTGAGTGCTTACCCATAATATTCGTGAACGCCAAGGTACTGTGAGAGAGTTCCCATTTTCTGGTGAAGCCCCTCTCACATCGGTCTATGACGCCCCTATCATCTTATGAAACACTTAGACAAGCCAAATAACAAATGGATAGCCCATTTTCTGGTGCGTTTCCTCATTACTAAAGGACTCATCCTCATGCTAATGATGGAAGGCTTTTAGAGAGTTCATCATATGAATCTCCCTATCACATGCACTCATATTAGCTGGAGGGAACAGTTAATTACGCCCTAGTTTGATTTAGGTCAAACCAAAGTGGCTCCTACTGACTTTCATAAAGTCATATTTCGGTGGGCCTTAATCCGCTAGGGAGATTCATATGATGATGTGGGGCCCACCACTGAGGGAAGTCATCCAATGACCAAAAGGGACACCATGGCAATGATGTGCATTCAGCCATGGTGTGCGTAAGAGCCACTGTCGAATGAGCATGGGCCAAGCACTTATGGCCCATGTACGCAACACATCACACATCCAAACATCTCAGGCAAGGATAAATTGATCCAATCATTTAATTATCTATAAGGCCCATTGGAAGCCTGATTTAAATCCATAATATTAATCATTAATATTATCTAGGTATATGGGCTGAATTAGGATTACCCAGTTCGGCCCATATAGTTTTATCCTTTGAAGTGGGCTTTTAGTAGTTTTAACTATTTAAAAATGGGCCTTTACAGGTTGGGCCGAATTAATCATTTAATTAAATATCAATCCTCAGGCTCATTAGTGGGAAAAAATAGGGCTGACTTTCAGCCTTGATTAAACCCTAGATTTGGTCCAAACAGTTTGAACCAATCTTGGTTCGAATGGGTCTAGGGTTTAATCTTTAATTAAATCTTTAATTCAAGAAAATAATCTAAAATTAAATAACTGATAAAAGAAAATCAAGAATCAGTTAGTCAGGGTTGTTCGCACAATCCATCCTGCAAAACAGAGGTTAGATCATAATCTGTAGTTTAATAAACTGCAAATCTGCGAAATCTCCTTCTCTATGAAATCTTTCTTTCTGCGCTGCCATCTTCGATCCAGAAATAAAAATAAATAGAAATCATATTTCTATTAATGATTACATCAGATTGAATGCCTATACATTAAGTCTAAAAAAAAATTATTTACAGACCAAATGTAATAAATGAAGAAACTGCAAATCTTCCAGTTCTCCCTACACAAACCAAGAATTCGATCTCCTCTTATATGAACAGCCCATAAATCAAGAAAATCATAAAGAACTATTCTAAACAATAATTAGATTTATATAAAATTAATTTCAGATTATTTGCCCAGCAATTTTGTGAACAAATTTCCCAAAACCCATATCTGCGCAAATTGGGTAGAACGGCTTCTCCCTATTTGCACAGGTTTAGATCTAAAACAGAATGGTTCAAGATTTGAACCTGGCTTTGATACCACTGAAGGTATAGGAAATCCATCACATGGATGCCCAAAGATTGTGGAATAAGTGGGCAAATTAAAAAAAAATTCTCTCCCTTCAACTGGGAATCGAATTCCCTATTTAGAAAATGATATTTTCAAGGATCATTCTTGAACCATAAACTAAACCAGATCTGAACGAAAAGGAGTTGGGAGGAATAATACCTGATACAAAGAAATAGTATCTCCCAATGGAGGTGTTCACGCCCAAGGAAGGATCCAAAATCTGCTCCCACTGAAGATGGCGCAGTGCAGGGTGGAGCAGAATTAGCAGTGTTCTTCCGAAAGAACTTCACCCTTCGCAAGAATCAACTAGATGGCTTGTGAATACAACTCCAACCAATCTTTTCTCCAAAAAATTGGTATCAAGATTAAATCTTGATTTCTCCCAAGAACTGGATATCAAACTGCTGAAGGCAGTGGCTGCAGGAAGGAGGCGGCAAGAGAGTATTTGCAGGGTGCAGAATTCTCTCTTCTAGTAATCTCAGCTCTAAAGACAAGGATCTGTGGATTGCATGTCTATCTAAAGGCTGCCACCCCCTCCTCCTTTTATAATCTCAAAGGGATCAGCTCCTAATCCCATTAGGAGTTGCTAACCTAAATCATATTTGGATTAGAAGTCCCTTTAATTGATAAGGGATAACCCTTATCTTATCTACAGATTAGATTAGCCATCTCCTAATCTAATTAGGAGGCTTTCAGATCTAAATCTTATTTAGATCTTGGACTCTCTAAGTGGATAGGGTCTGGGCCCAATCCTATCAACTGATCCATCTCAGAATTCGCCCCTTAAGTGACTAATCAAATTAGCCCAGTTCGAAATGGGCTTAAGGCCCATTTAAGGTTATGTATTCATTTAGCCTTCCAAACTGCTGCCCAGTTGGGCTTCCTTGTATGGCGTGGGACCCTAACATTGATCTACACATCAGCCACATGGGTTCGGCCTAGCCTTTGTTACAAGGCCTGGCCGAATACACTGTTATGGATTGTGCACCCCCTGAAAACCATCTCATGGTCTCTATGGGCCCAACACTTACACTAAGTGGTCCCTGGGCCAAGCCACCTTGTAACACCCAGGGACTGTGGGCAGATGCAAGATTATTCCATCAAGTATTATCCTCAATGGTCTTACACTTAACCTCTCAGCCCATAATGATCATACATTGCCCAACAAGGGAGGACCTCTCCCTCGGCTGCAAGGAACAGTATTGCACTCTCTGCTTATATGGATCCCGGGAATTAAAACCTTTTGCAAATCATTTCGAAACCATAATATATATATATATACTTTTATATCTCATATAAAATATATTTTGCAAACTAAATCTCAATGATTGAAATCGGCTGCCGGCAGTCTTGGTTTCCATCAGTGAGAGTGCATCCCCGATCATTACCTTTGTCCGACAAAGGGGCCGATCCTGTCACTATGATCACCCACTCAGATGAATTCTCAGACTGTCCCAACATACCCAGGTTTTGACCCCTGCTAAGGATCTCATTGATCGGTACATCAAAGACAACCCAATCCGACACCTAGTGCAGTATCATAATCGAGTCTAGGAGTCAGGTGTAACTTTTCAGTTTTGCACATCAATCTCCAAGGTCCAGGGCAATACTGGAAATCTGGTCCAATTCAAAGATTCAATTAATCTTACACTGTATGTGCCTAGGGTCTCACCCCGGCAGTTGAGACAAGCCACCCCAACCGACTTGGTGGCACCATAGTGTCAGCCTTGTCAGGATAGGTCTCCCCAGACTGACCCACTGGCTGTGAACATTCTAAACTAACACAAGTCTCATTAAGTGTCCAGTTTTAGGGTATTACACAGAAACATACCAAGGGAACATAAATCAAATATGCACTTTTAGTCATTTACAATAAACTCATAAAGTACATCATCTTGATTGAAGCTAAGGGCATACAAAACTGTCTAACACTTCCTACCCCTCGTCGCTTGTAGGAATGAGACAAGGAGGTTCATTCCCCACTTAGTGAAGGGTGAAGGGTTGCTGGGGGCTGAGAGAATTGTCGTCGGCTAATGGCATATGTTGGCATGCCTTTGGCATTGATCACGTCTTTGCACAAGTTTGGCTATGTCTTTGTGAAGTGCTGGCCAAAAATATCCCTGCGTCAATGTCTTCTGGGCGAGGGCCCTACCACCGAAGTGGTTTTCACAAATGCCTTCATGAATTTCCTTGAGCACGTACTCCCCCTCCTCAGGGTGAAGGCATCGGAGGTAGGGCAGGGTGAAGGATCTTCTATACAATTTTCCTTCGAGCAATGTATAGTAGGTTGCTTGACGCCAGAGTCATCTAGCCTCGTTCCTATCATCGGGCAATTGTTCTTTAAGAAGGAAGTTGATGATAGGGTCCATCCATGATGTCTTAGCCCCTATTGGTAGTACTTGAGTTTCTTCAATGTTTGGCCAAGATAGCTTCTCTACACGAACGGTATAGTCAAGGACAAAGCCCGAAGTACTTGCCAACTTGGACAGGGCATCGGCCCTTGCATTTTCCACTCGTGGAATTTGCTATAGGGTAATGTCCTGGAAGTGGCAAGCTAGTTCTTGGACTTTGGTGAGGTACTTAGGCATATTTTATTCTCTGGCTTCATATTCGCCATTCACCTGGTTGACCACCAGCTAGGAGTAATTGAAGGCTTCGACACAAGCCAAGTCGAGGTCCTTGGCCAACTATAATCCAGCAAGGAGGGCCTCGTACTCGGCTTCATTGTTGGATGCCAAAATGTCAAACCTCAATGCATATTTGATGGTTGAGTCATTCGGGGTGAGAAGGATAAGGCCAGTGCCGCTTCCTTTGGTATTGGATGACCCATCCACAAAAAGCTTCCTGGTAGGAGGAGTGTCTCCAGTGGGCGCCCATTTCCTGATTCATCTTCCGGTTCCTGAGGGAGAGCTCGGTTAAAGGTGCACTCCATCATGAAATCTATGAGGGCTTGTGCTTTAACGGTGGACCTCGACAGGTACCGTATGTCAAATTTTGAAAGCTCTATGGCCCATTTGATTAGGTGCCCTGAGGTCTCAGGCTTGGTGAGGACAGCTCTGAGGGGCTGGTTTGTCAACTCCATAATGGAGTGAGCTTGAAAGTAAGGCCTAAGCTTTCGGGCTGACACCACGAGAGTGAATGCCAGCTTCTCTACATTGGGATATCTAGTTTCGGTGTTGCATAGTACTTTGCTGACATAGTATATTGGTTTCTATGCTTCATCTTCTCTGATCAAGACCGAGTTGACCGCTTCATCCCCAGTTGATAAGTAAAGGTATAGATCTTCCCCTGGTACTGGGCGGGCTAGGAGCAGAGGTGAGGCAAGGTACTCCTTGAGTTCGTCGAAAGCTCACTGACATTGTTGGAAGTCTTTCAGTTTCTTGATGGCTCAAAAGAAGGGAAGACAATGGTCAGTTGACTTTGACATAAAGTGGTTGTGCACTGCCACATGGCCGGTGAGCTTCTGGGTTTCCTTCACTGACTGAGGATGTACCATGTGAAGGGATGGGATATCTATCACATGGACGGCTGAACCCTGCAAGAAGGTTTGGCGAAATTTTAAAATTTGCTTTACTCCCAATCGAGAATCGTATTCCCAATTTGGAAAATGACGAGGGTAGAATTTATCACATTTTTATCCCCAAATATCTTGTCTTTCATACCTAATTAGTACTTAATTGGACTCATATCTTTTATATTTTGATTCAGGGCATGAAAGAAGGCATTAAGAGCAAAGAAAGGCTAATCGGATGGGTTTTTCATAGTTTCGGCAACGATCAGTAATCCGGGCCTAAATTTCATATCCAAGATCCGATTTGGCTGATTCAAGATCCACTAGAAAGACAAGAATAAAGCTCAAACTTTCATGTTTTGGGCTTTTGTAGATTTGGCCTACATCGAAGTCTAATCCAGACCCAAAAATGGAGCACTTTCGTAGAAAGCCCCAATTCTCAGTTGAAGCCCATTTCACAAAAGAACATTGAGGTGGCCCAAGATATTAAAGTAGCCCATTCGAATTCAAGAGTTCAAGAGTCCTTTTAGATTTAAACTTTTAAATGTAATTCCAAAAAGATTAAGAAATGTTTTAGATAAGGAGAGAGGAGAAGATAGGATAGGATAGGATAGGAGGGGTTTGGATCAAGGCTGGATTATCCATTCTTGAGATAACTCCAAGAAATTGTAAGCTATATGAGAGCTGGGCACACCAGCCCAAGGGTATGACAAATTGCAGTGAACAATTAGTCAAGGGAGGAGAAAAGAAGTCAAGAAACAGAGGAAAGGTGATCAAGAATTCAAGAAACTTCAAGAAGAAGGTGGCAGCAAGAAGAGGAGATCTCAGCACCATGGGAGAATTCAAGAGTTCTTTCTTTCCCTTTGTTTGCTTTAATTCTCTTATCATGAATTGATTTGTTTCTTGCTAGGGCTGTGGAAAGCCTAACCATGTTAATGAATATATTTTTATCTTTATGATTTATACAAGATTGTGATTTTCATATAGTATATGAATTATTGTGCTTAATGCAATTAAGAGCTTGGCCACCTCTTAATTGAATTGCGTTATGTGAATGAATCGAGAGAGGAATTCACATAATCGACTGAGTAATTCATAGTATGAATTGAATGGTATATAGAGATATATATACATGATTCATCTGAATGGTTTTTTCTTGGACTTAATGCATTTCCATCTTGAGAGCTCTACTCGAGAGATCGAAGGGTTACCTGATGTATGTAGTTTTAGTATATCTCGAGAGAGAATAGTAAATAAATTTGGAAAGATCTCAGCTTATGGAAATGGCAAATAATCTTGGTTAATCGAATCCATTAATATTCATTACATTGGTTAGGTGGACCCAAAAGTCCTAGCGATTTCATCCATTGCATATTTGGTTAATGATCACCCTTGCTTTTATTTTCTTTTTCTAGTTTTTATTTTCAGTAGTTCTTGCTTAAAACTGAATTTTGATTGTCTAAATAATTAGGGAAGACTGTGATTCTAATACTTATTTTGTTAAATCCCCATGGGAACGATATTTTATACTACTTGATAACTAGTGCACTTGCTAGGGTTATATATTTATAGCTATCAGAAAATTGCATTTTCAAGATTCATTCTTATAACCAAACTGGACCGAATCTAAAACCAGGATTAGGGAAAGGTATACCTGATACGGAATCCACACAAAAAGCTCCTCCCATCACATGTGTTCATGCCAAAAAAGAGTACCAAATCCTCCCTCCACTAAAGATGACATAGCTTAGGATGAGGCAGGATTAGTAAGTAGTTCTTCACCAAGAACCTCTGATTCTTCAGCAAGAATCAAATGGGGTAGTGAGCACAACTTCATAATTGTTTCTTCTACCAAGAAGCAAAATCAATATCAAATCTTAATCAATTCCAAGAAACGAAGATCGAACAGGGTAGAGTGGCAAAAGCAAAGAGAGAAAATTGAAGGTAGAAACAGTCAAACTGTGTTGTTATTTTTAGGTCCAACCTGTTCTTTATATATAACCCATAAAGAGATGATCTCCTAATCTAATTAGGAGTTTCTTGATCCAAATCTTTATTTGGATCTGAACTCTTTAAGTGATAAGGATAATCCATTATCTTATCTACAAATCAAGATCAGCTACTCCTAATCAATTAGAAATTTCCTGATACAAATCTTTATTTGGATCTAGACACTTTAAGTGGATAAGAGTTATCCTCTTATCCTCATCTATTGATCCATACCCAAATTCGCCTGTAATTAATTAATCCAATTAACCCAATTTGAAATGGTCTTTAGGCCCATTAAGCTTTCAGGTTCACTTCCTTTTAATGCTGGCTAGCTTAGCTCTCTTTGTATGGTGTGGGACCCTATCATTGATCTACACATCATCCACATGGGTTCAGCCCAGACTTAGTTACAAGGCCTGGCCGAATTCAATTTAGGACACAGTGAACCTCTGAGTCCATCACCATGGGCTCTTAATGGGCCCAACATTTTACACTGAATGGTACTTGGGTCCAACCATCTTATGAAGACCCAAGGACTGTGGGCAGATGCAAGACTAGCCTAGTAGATATAACCCTCAATGGTACAATGTTGCACTCACTACTCACATGAATCCCGAGAATTAAAACCTTTTGCAGATAATTTGAAAACATAATATATAAGTATATCTCTATATAAATATATTTTGCAAAACCAAATTTCAAACACATTTGAAATCCACTATCGGTAATTTGGGTTTCCATCAGAGAGTGCACTTCCCCAATCATTCACTTTGTCTGACAAAGGGGTTGATCCTATCACTATGATCACCCACTCAGATGAATTCTCGGACTGCCCCAACATACCTAGGTTTTGACCCCCCCCCCCCGCTAAGGATCTCATTGATTGACATATCAAAGACAGCACAACCCAACGCTTAGTGTAATACCATAATCGAGTCTAAGGGTCAGGTGTAACATTCCAGTTTTTCCCATCTGTTTCAAGGTCCAGGGCAACACTGGAATTTGGTTCAGTTCAAGGTTTCAAGAAAACCCACATTGCATGTACCTCAGGTCTCACCCTAGCAGTTGAGACAAGCCACCCCAATCAACTTGGTGGCACATCAGTATCAGCCTTGGTAGGATAAATCTTCCAAGATCTATCCAATGGCTATGAAAATTCTAAACTAACACGAGTCTCATATGTGTCCAGTTTAAGGGTATTACACAAAAACACACCACAATAACATGAATCAAATATGTACTTTATTCATTTACAATATATGTCATAATGTACATCAAGCTGATTGGAGCTAAGGGCATAAATTGTCTAACACCATGTCCAATATGGCCTGTATTTTCTCGGGGCTGGCCTTGATACCTCGTTGAGTAACGATGAAGCCTAAAAACTTGCCCAAAGTTATGCCGAAGATACACTTGTTGGGGTTCAGCTTCATATTAAACCTCTGTAGAGTGTCAAAGGTCCCGGTAATGTCTGAGGCGTGGGCCTCGACTTTCAGGCTCTTCACCACCATGTCATCTACATAGGTCTCAACGTTCCTCCCAATCTGATCCTTGAACACCTTGTTCACAAGGCGCTGGTAAGTAGCTCTTGCATTTTTAAGCTCGAAGGGCATCACCTTGTAGAGGTACATGCCATTTTCGGTGACGAATGAGGTATTCTCTTCATCTTTAGGGTACATCTTTATCTGGTTGTATCCGGAAAAGGCATCCATGAAACTAAGCATTTCATATCCTGTATTGGTATTGACAAGGTGGTCTATCATTGGTAAGGGAAAACTATCCTTGTGACAGTCTTGGTTATGGTCTATGCAATTAATACAGATTAACTATTTTCCATTAGCTTTCTTAACCAAAACAACATTTGACAGTCAGTTAGGAAAGTAAACCTCTCGGATAAATCCAGCGTTGAGTAGCTTGTCAACCCCCTCTCGTATCGCCTTCCATCACTCTAGTGCAAAGTTCCTTTTCTTCTATTGAAATTGCCTAGAGCTCGGGTCCATGCTCAACCTGTGAGTAATGACCAAAGGGTCAATTCCGAGCATGTCAATGGCCGACCAAGTGAAGACATCGGCATTAGTTTTGAGGAAAATTACCATTTCGAATAGGCTATCTAGGGGAAGGTTGGACCCAACACAGACAGTCTTCTCGAGTTTGTCCTCGTCCAGGGTAATCGAGACGAGGTCCTCTGTCGGTTGGCCTCAGCATGCTGGTTCTTCCCTAAGGTCCAGGCCCTTTAGTGGCAAGGCTTCTTTATTCTTGCCTTTCAACACGCCATGTAGCATTGGCAGGAGACATACTGATCCCCTCGAATGACTCTGACACCGTACTTGGTTGGGAATTTGAGAGCGCGGTGGTAGGAAGACATGGCAGCTCACAATGTATGAAGCGTTGGCCTCTCCATGATTGTATTGTAGGGGGAGCCAATCCTCGCAACAAAGAATTCTGTCATCCTCATCACCTGCTGAAGCTCGGTTCCTAGTGTGGCTGGTAGGGTGATCTTTCCTTCTGGCTTAACAACATTGTTGGAGAAGCCAACAAACAGGACATCAGCAGGCTGAAGGCGCTCTGAATCTATCTTCATCTTTTCAAAAGCTTCGTAGAAGAGGATGTCTACCGAGGAGCCACTATTGACGAGAATCATCTTAACTAGGAAGTGTGTCACTACGGCTGAAATTACCAATGCATCATCATGGGGGACCGTAATCCCATTTAGGTCCTCGTCCATGAAGGAGAGGTCCTCATGATGCTTTGGCCACTTAGGGGCTGGCCTTCAGATGCTCAATTTATTGGCGTAGGCCTTTCGGGCTGAGGCTAAATCTCCCCCTAAGGCTGAGCCCTCAACAACAACGTCGATGACTTCGGTGACCTGTTGGTGTTGGTGTTGGTGTTGCTATTGCTGTTGGGAGGACGAAGCCCTAACTTCACCTCCGATGTACTGCTTCAGGTGTCCACGACGGATGAGGGACTCTATCTCATTTTTTAACTCGTAGCAATCCTTAGTATCGTGGCCCATGCCATGATGAAACTTGTAATACTTTTTAGGGTTCCTCCTCTTGGGGTTCCTCTTCACCTTTTCTGGACACTTTACAAACTTCTCCTCACCTATTTGCATCAAGATTTGGGTCCGAGAGGAGTTGAGTGGCATATATTGGTTACAGGCCATGGCTGAGGCTGATGACTTCTTGCTATCTTTGCCGCCATCATTGCGGCAATCTTCGTTCTTCCTCTTCTTTCCAGAGAACCCACCGTAGCATTCGGTTTCCTTGTCCTGGTGGTCCCTGGAAGAAGCCTCCTTGGCCACAATGTACTTTTGGGCCTTTTTTAGGAATTCTAGCTTTGTCTTCGATGGGGTCTTGGCGACCGAACACTTCAGGGTGGAGCTAGCTTGGAGTTCATTGATGGTGGCGTGCATTGATACCATGGGGTCGAGGTCCCTGACCTCAAGCTCTTCCTTTTTAAAGTGGTCAATGTAAGATCGCAAGCTCTCGCTTGGCTTCTATTTGATGGACATGAGCGAGGCAACACTCTTCTGGCATCACCTGCTGCTAATGAAGCGAGCGAGAAACATATTGGTAAACTACTCCCAAGAACTAATTGACCTTTGGGGGAGGATGGAGAACTAATGGCGTGCTACCCCTTTGAAACTGACCTGGAAGGTACGGCACATCAAGGCATCGGAATACCCATAGAGTATTATGAGTGCTCGAAAACTCTCCAGGTGGTCGTCCAGGTCTGAGGAGCTGTCATACATTTCCAAAGTAGGAGCCTTGAAGTGTGGAGAGAGAAGCTCCGAAATGATTTCCACGATGAATGCATCCATTAAACCAACGAGGTTGTCGTGACTGGTTGAGGCATTGACTCAGCTCTCCTTAACCTGGCGGAGCTCATCTTTGACGGCCCCAATCTTGGCTCGCAACTCAAAAATCCATGGGTTAGCATGGCATGGGCCCTGCTTTTGTCCTCACAAACTCGATGGGTGTTAGCTCAGACTCCCGAGTACTCCGAGACTGGGTTATTTGCTCCCCTGCGAGCACGATGATCATTCAGAACATCTCGAAGATCTGAGATGGGAGTTGGAGTGATGTAGCATTGGCTCTCACCTTGCGAGCGAACTCCAAGGCGACCGAGATGCTCGTTGTCATCCCAGGGGACCTCCCTCTTGCGGTAGTAGTGTTGCTTCAAAGACTGGTGACTGTCTTCAGATTGAGGGGACACATTTTCCCTTTGGCTAGGAGGACAAATGCTTCTTCATGGTGAATTGGGGGAACGGTCGTTGCCCGACTCTGGTGGCTTGGCCAACGAGTTATTGCCTTGGTCGAGTGTTGGTGGATCGACATGCTCATGACGGCCCTGATCCTCTGACACCCCAGTGGGGTGGTCACCTCGAGAGGGACCTCCTGCTCGGGGGCTGACTTCTTCCATACGTTGAGTAAGGCAGTCCAAACGATTGAGGGCACCCTGAAACTGTTCATAGATGACCAGGTTCTGATTATTCCTAGTTCTCCGCACCATGGCTTTCGAGCTTAAAAGGGCTTGGAGTAAAAGTATGTTCTTTATCCTAAAATGGGGTCATCTTAACAACGATTCCCACAGATGGTGTCAATTGTTGTCGCACGAATTAGCTGGGGGCAATGGGGTAAATTCAGTCTCAAAGTTTCGAAGGCAGGCCAAAGACTTCGATGCCTCAGAAGAGGTAAGCCGAGGCCAAAGACCTTAGGCCGAGGTGAGGTATTCCTTCTGAGGACTTTAAGACGTCACTCCGGTGGCGGGGTTCCTAGAGATCCTAGGTATTGCAAAATAGGAAGTGTCAGAGGCCTCGAGTTGGGACTCGAAGCGGAGGCTTTGACTCTCAAGTCAGTACGAGGTGTAAAGTAGGAGGGGGGCAGACGAGGTCTTAGTGATTGTCCTTTGATGCACTAGGTCTCCAAGAGTAAATGCTAAGGAAACAAGGTAGGTGCAGAAAATAAATGAGGGAGCTATGTCAGAATTCCCAGTTCCAACCCCCATTAAGGGAGAGTTACCTCTTATTTATACATGAACGGGCTAGAGGTAGGTGAAGATGAATGCAATAGATGAGGGCCGTTTGAAGTCAGGCAGCAGGCCCCTGGTAGTTACGTCTGACCATCCTGCGGTTGTCTCCATACGAGGACAGCAGGGCTTCCCCCTGCGGTGGCTGACGCTGTCAGTCGTTAGTGGGCTGGGCCTGGCTAACCCACATCACATCTGTATTAATTTTTGTTTTTCATTAGTTTCCAATTTCAATGAATTAGACAAAATAGGTTATTTGAAGCAAAGCATGAATAATTTAAAAAAAAAATTATGAATTGTATGGGAAAAATAGATTTAGCAACAACCGCAAAAAGTGGATGCCAGTAAATTTTGTAGTGACAGTTTTAGGAACCTTTAGTGGCAATTTTGACTACCGCTAAAAATCATATAACTTGTAGTGGCGGTCATAGAAACCACCACTTTTGCCAAATTATATCTAAGCCAGTGGTCATAGAAATCACCACCTTTGGCAACACATATCTAAGCCGATGGTTTATACTGTGTCTATGCCGGTGGTCCTAACCACCACCTTTGGTGAAATAAGGCATTTATGGTGGTGGTTTAACTAAATGACAATTCAGTCTAATCCGGTGTTTAAAATTTCCGGATTTGATTACATAATTTAAGTAAGGTGGCGGTTTATTAAAATGACAAAATAATCTAACTTGGCAGTTAAAATTGCCGGATTTGATTACATAATTTAACTAAGGTGGCGGTTTATTAAAATGACAAATAATCTAAGGTAGCAGTTTGGACTGTCGAGTCAATAACCGTTGTCTAACTACCTTATCTCGGCGGTTTGGACCACCGCCACACATTATATGGGCCGACAGTTCTCTAAATACCGCTAGAGGATGAATGGTTGGACCGGGTCCCTACGACGGCGGTCATTGTCTTCTAAGCCAGTGTCCATGAACTAGGGCGACCCAAGTATAGGTGGCGGTCATCTAATCGCCGGCTAATGTCTAAGGAAGCGGTTAAAAAGCTATTTCGAAAGTTCAGCTAGCGCCGGCCTAGCTTATTTTCCTTGTAGTGGAGGAAATAAGGAGTTTGTTATTGAAGAACAAACTCGCCACCAAGTTGAGGAATGGGTATTAATAACCATTGGACTATGCAACTGATCTGATTATTCTGGACACTTGTGAGAAAATGATGAATGGTCAAGTGTCGTCTATGGAACTATTGTACTGAGATCCTCCACTTGTAATCCATCTCCCTACTCATGCATTTGCCACATGGTTTCCAAAACCAGACTGGACCCGATGGTTAGACTGGAAAAACTGAGAATCGGTCAGGTGATCAGTTTCATTTTCCCCAAAAACCAGGTTTTCTCCCAAAACTGTTGATTTTGGTCAATAAACCGCTAAACTGGGTTCCAACAGTTTGATCTTTCTTTATTTTTTATGAATTTTTTTAAATCTTTTTTATTTTTTTTTTGTTTGAACTGGCCAAGCATTTGGTTTGAATGGGCAAACTGTTCGACCCGATAACTGAACCCCTGACTGATTCAATCACCGGGTTGATTTTAAAAACCATGATTTGCCATACTCTTGGTTCAACTGTTGAATGCGATTGTAATAGAATTAGTTTATCCAATAATCGCTACATACGTGGTTGTGATCTTTCTTAATATTTGAAGATGTTTGGAGATGTTGGACTGTTGTGTTGCCTTAATCAATGATCAATCTATGATGATGGACATGGGGTGTAGATGAATAAGATGTTGGCAAGCAGGAAATTCTTTGTTTTTCATCCAACTTTTAAGCAGGCGATATTTCATGTTCTATAATTCTTTGTTGGTGTTCATATTTAAAGAAAGAACAGTAAATAAGACCATTTTTATATTAAACAATAATGCTTTTCCATCGGGGTAAATTCGTCAATGTCATCTATGCCGACAATCATAAGACAACTTTCAAAACCCTTTTTTTTTCTAATTTTTTTTCTTCACAAAAACCCCTTTTTTAATTAAGTACCTACATCGCCAGAAATGACCTTTAGCGATGTTTAAAGTGGGTTTTAATGACAATTATTAGACATCACTAAAAGTGGTATTTTTCGCAACATTTAATAAATGTTGCCAAAAGTTTTCACGACTTTGCTACAATGCCGAAGAGACAAATTTTGTGAAAATGTTCACTTCCGATAAAATTTTCTTAATATACCCGAAGGCTGGTTTTTTGTAGTGATAAAGTCATTCTTAGAACTCTAATTGTCAATGTGTGTAAACATCTCCCCTAACCCACTAAAATTCCTCCTTTAATTAACTTTATGCACTCTAACATGGACCCAAATTGATTGATACAAGAGAAATTACCTGTTTGTAGGGATGTTAATTAACCAGTTTTGGATTAGATTCAATTCGATCCAAACTTTATTAAATCGAATTTGGATGGTCCATTATAATTATTGGATTGGGTCAATCATGAGGCCAAACCCTTGCCCAATTTGAAATCGATCAAAACTGAAGTCAACATAAAATCACTTTTATGGAAGTGCTTTTATGAAAGCACTTTTATGAAAACACTTTTATAAAAGCATTTTATAAAAGTAATTTTATGAAAGCACTGTTACAAAAATACTTTTACGAAATTACTTTTATAAAAGTACTTTTACACTAAAGAACTTTTACGGAAGTACTTTTATAAAAGCATTTTTAGAAAAATCAATTTTATAAAAGCACTTTTACGAAAGTACTTTTATAAAAGCATTTCTACAAAAGTACTTTTATGAAAGCACTTTTATAAGGCACTTATATGAAAGTACTTTTATAAAAGCACTTTTATGAAGTACCTTTACGAAAGCACTTATATAAAAGTACTTTTCCAATGCCGAAAGGGTATCTTTTCTAATTTTCAGATTTTCTCATTTTAATATATTTTTTGTAATTTTTTATATAATTTTTGATATTTCATTCGGTTTGGATTGGATCCAATCTAGTCCATTTACATTTTAATGGATTGGATTGGATTTGGACTTGATTGGGTCCAGTCCATTTGTAAGTGGGCTCGCATTGGAATGGATCGGATTGGACCAAATCCAGTTCAATTGACACCTCTACCTGTTTGGGTTTAGGCCAATGTACATTAGGATTGGGTACCATGTAGAAGGAATTGGGGTTTGTTCCTCATAGAGCACACCTCACAACAACCATGCAACATATCCCATGTATTGGGAAAATCTCCCCCTGAATAACAACACACAAGTATGGGAAATGTTCCCAATGAGCAGCTGGAATGTGTTGTGTGAGGAGCATATTTAGAAGAGGCTACATATCCCGGAGGCTAAGGGCAGATTCGAGCCGATCCAAATATTTAGCTATTCGAGCTTGACTCACCAAAAATCCATCAGGCCTGAGTTTGATCCAAGCTAAAGATTTGAGATTGAATTTGGCTTGGCTCAAAATCTCATATCTTCGAGCTCGAATGTGAGCCAACCTCTTATAAAAAATAAAAATTATTTATCAGCATACATTTAAAAAATAGAAACATTGAATATAATAAAAAATATTTATTAATGTACGTATGTATATATAAGTTCAATTAGACTTATCAACCGCACAAACCGAACTTTATTAGGTTCAAGCTTGACTTGATTAAGAGGCGAAACTATAGATTAGGTTTGATCTGAAATTGAAGCTCGATTTAGACCGAACAAAATTGAACTTTTTACAAGCTGATCTCAAATAATTCATGAAAAACTGGATTCATTTCTACCCTACAAAAATGCTTTTACATGTAGAAATTGTGATTGGAGCTTCTGTTGAAATTGAGGTATCATAAATTTGACGTGTAGTAGCAACTAGCAAGAAAGAAGACGTGTGAATCAGCCAACATGTTGGGATGGACGCAGTCTTCACGCGCAGTGAGCACATCCGCGTGCATTTGAATTGAAGCATCTCCCGTACTTGTCATGGGGAGATGCTCCAAATGCACAGGGGGATGGATGTGCGTATGGGGCACGCTCGAGGGGGAGTTCGTGTATGTGGGGGATGGCATTCCTCTCGTAATTAACGAATACTGATCGGTCTGTGACTATAAGAAGAACCCGCCCAGCGCCCAGCCATTAATTCTGTGAATCAGCCAACATGTTGGGATGGACGCAGTCTTCACGCGCAGTGAGCACATCCGCGTGCATTTGAATTGAAGCATCTCCCGTACTTGTCATGGGGAGATGCTCCAAATGCACAGGGGGATGGATGTGCGTATGGGGCACGCTCGAGGGGGAGTTCGTGTATGTGGGGGATGGCATTCCTCTCGTAATTAACGAATACTGATCGGTCTGTGACTATAAGAAGAACCCGCCCAGCGCCCAGCCATTAATTCTCTATATATTTGTCTTTGCTTCTTTTCATGTTTACGGAAGGAGAAGCAAAAATGGCTCGAGTTGGGCAGTTGCTTGCTATATTTTTTTTAATTTGCACCTCTTTTGCATCCTGCTCATCAGAGGCATGCAATAATACACTGTAAGTAGTCTAACATTTTTCTTCTTAATTGGTTCCTATATAATGCTCGATCTATTCGTTTTGACTGAAGATATGAATCAGTCAATCAGATCGGTACAAATTCATTTCTGCACCCGGCAGTTCAGTTCAGCGCTTAAAAACCATGCATGCTTATCATCAATATAAACCCTTTTCTTCTCTTCTGTTTGCATGCAGCGAACGAGGGCGAGCTTTGTTTGAGAAAGCTGTTGTGAATGAATTCCTTGAACGTATAATTGACTGTTCACTTACCAACTATGTTAAGAACAATTATAAAGAATTATACGGTGCACTTCTGGTTCGGGGATCTAAAGCAGGCATCAAGGCCAATCAATTGCTTTACAAACTTTATGGCGACGCTGATTCAAGTTGCTCTCAGTACTGCGAGGTATATCAATCCGATATATATGGAAGACGTGCCGCGTATTTCACGTATCGCAATAACCTGCCATATAGATCTGTATGTAATCAAAGTACACCAAGACATTGCTTGGTTGCACCCAAGGATCTCATAAATCTAGACAACCCCACATGCTTACCGAATTTTTGCGCAACCGGTCCGCGCCCGGTGGACAACCCTGTACCGAATGGAACTGGAACTGGTGGAAGTGAACCCAATTCATCAGCAAGCCGTTCCTTTTCTACGTTGTTTGTGGTGAAGCAGTTGCTGTTTCCTGTAGTTGTGCTTATTAGCTTCTTACATGTCTATTAGGAGTTAGGACAGGACTACTATAATTACTAGCTTCTTACTAGTGGTTTATATGTGTAAGCTACCTAGATCGATCTCATCTTCGTCTTTTAATTTGATGTACTACGTATATTTACATACCCCCACCCCCTTAATTAACTTCCACTTTTCAGAAATTTACTTGAACATACCTACCTTGAGCTTTTAATTAAATTTTGATTTTAATATAATTTGTGAGCTGAGCCCACTAGACTAAATTAGGGTTTTCGTTTCAGCGGCAAAGGAGGCGATCGTTAGGGTTTTCGTTTGGGGTGGCTCCCTTCGGGGCAGGGCCACCCATCTGGGTTCTCCTTTCCTCTTTCTCCATATGTAAATTGATAAATCTTATTTTGCCCTCCTATGTCTTGTTTCAAAAAATTGATACTGTAATTTCAGATAAAACGGCTCATGGTACTGCTTATAACTCAGATAGTTTTTAAGTGGTGGCATCTTTAATTAATTTGTTGAGTAATTACACGGTTGAAGCTCAAAGTTATCAAAGAAGTAATTACACGGTTGAATAATTAAATATCCCCACATAAATAATTAAAAAATAAAATTAAGTAAAATAAAAAAATATATGGATTTCTGCCACTGCCTGTGTTCCATTCCATTCCCCATGAATAATCCATATCCACATTGTTTCATGTTCTCGTCGTTGTAAACTTAAACAATAAACACCAACAAGAAAATTCTGTATTCAAATTTGTGCTATTGATAGCTGAATTAAAACCATGGAAACTGAGAGAGGAGTAAGAGATATCAAAGAAGTAATGCACTTTTCTGTAATGCTATTTCCCTCAAAACTGTTGATTGGTCAACAAACTATTGACTCGGGCATTCGAATCATTTGACGATTTAGTCGGTTTTTATTTTTTTAATTTTGTCAGAACAGGTCATCCGTTTAGTTCGAATAGTCTAACTATTCGACCCGAGAACCAGACCCCTGACTGATTCATTGTTCGGGTTGATTTTAAAAACCTTAGTTTTTCTTACAATGTCATAAATATCAGAAACATGAATTTGTTTTATATTTGGTTTTAATTTCTTATATGAGATATGAATTTATTTTCTATTTGGTTATTTTTAAAATTTAAAAAAATGAAGGATATTACAAGTATACAAAGTAGCAGGACTCAAAACATCTAAAATAGGCAAACATAACAAATACACAACACAAAACTATTTAGTTACAAGAATATAATTAGAGATGCTCATATCTAGGAAGTGATTCTCAATAAATGGGTGAGACTATATGAGCTTTTTGGCTTCTCAGCTTTACTAACTTGCTCTCTACGAAAGCAAATATAGACTATGTACACTAAAGCACTTTTTTTTTTTTTTCTCTTCTTGGTTGCCTTGAATCAAGCTAGAGACCTCTATTTATTGAGAGAAGGAATTTTCTAGCTGTTGGAGGGTTCTTACAAACATAGTAATTATTCAAATTATCTTTAAAATGAATGATAAAAGGCTTATGAAATATAGCAATAGTTGTTTAAGCCTTCAAATGGTCAAATTTTGTTAAACTCAAAATACTACAAAACATCCACTAGTTAAAATTTCATTCCAAAATACCCTTATTTTTTCTTTGACCAAACCTAGATTCTATTTTAGCCCTCCTAATTAACCAAACTCACAACCTTGAATCTATTACTTTTACTTCCCTCCTCACTAATCCAACAATGCCATAAATTCTAAATACAACAAAACCCTCACCTATTAGGTTTTATCTCAAATTACCCCTATTTACCTCTCGATCAAACTTAGATTCCATTTCAACCTTTTTTATTAGTCGAAAACTACCGACTTTAAAAGTACCACCTTGGCACCCATCTTGACCAACTGAACAATATTTTCATTAAACTCTAAACATTTCAATACCTATGCAAGCCAAATTTTATTTGAAAATTTTCTTTATTTACCATTCAATTAAACCAACGTTCCATTTTGGCCGCCCTATTTATTTACTGAAACCATCACACTTCTTATTTTCTATCACATAAACATTTTTGCACATTAGATGTCATAAATGAATTTAAAGACCCCAAAACATGGGCCCACAAAATGTCTTGCAAAACTACTTTCATTTGCCCCTTTGGAATATGTCTTTAGGTGAAACCATACTATATCTTCACCATAACAATGTCCAAATTTAATTCCATCCTCCAATTTGGAATCTTAGAGATCCACCATTGAGGGGACTCTCCTACCTACTATCTTTCACACAAAATACCCAAAATAACCGTATAATCTCTTTCCTAATCCCTAAAATACTTATACTTTTTTTACTTACCACTGTAAATGGACAAATTTGCCCCTACTACTTTCCACCCGTATAACTAGAGACATGAGACAAATAGATCAAATCACCCTGAGAAAATTTCCCTTTAAATAATACCAACTTGAGCACTTATGCCCTTAACATTTTTTTTTTTTTCTAAAATGTCCCTACCTAAAACCTATAAATAGGAAAGGTCCTCATCCATTTAGCATCCAAGCAATACCTGAGTCATAGGAACTCTCTAAGAGCACAAGTGGCTCCTCCATAATGACTATGTGGCATATATCCAATTGTCTGTCATTATAATAACAAATCAAGATTTTATGATGATGACCTCAATTTGATCCAATGGATATAAAATGGTCTAGATTTGAATTCGATTTGATTAAACTATCAGATATCCAATTAAAATTTGATTCGATTTGATTCCTGCAAAACAGTCAGACTAATAAATAAAAAAAGAACAATCAAGGATCAAAATTTTCGTTATATATTGGCTTGTATTGGCTGATATGTATTAAAAATATTATTAAATAAAAATATTGTTGAAAAGCTATTTATTAAATAAAATGTTATCACTAATAAGTATTATTTAATATTATTATTTAAATGCATAATAATTATTAATTATTATTAAAAAATATTTTATAAAATTATTTAAATAAAATAAAATATGAAAAATATTATTATTTATTTTAACTAAATGATTGTGAGCATCGAAAAATGATTCACTTGGATTGATAGTAGGGCTGCACACAATTTTTTTTCTCGAACTGATCAAACTGTCCAAACCAGACCGACTTGATCCGAGATATATAGTCAGTTTAAAAAAAAAAAGACGGTTTTGGTTCAATAAGAATTAAAATCTGACGGTTCAGTTTGGTTGCAAGTTACGAATATATATATCCGCAACCGACCGACATACGGATGTTAACGAGAATTCACACTTTGACCCTTTTCAATTACCTGGCTTCAACTATTGTAATCATTAAATATTCAAATTCGTCTGTCTTTGGTAAATATTTTGTATAAAATATAAAATTTTCTTTTCAAGTTTCTAACAATCATAAAATTTTTTTTTATAGTTTTACTTTAACAAAACCTTTCCTAAATTTTTAAATAATTCAATAAAAACCTCCCCGATGGAAAACGGTAGATGGATGCATCATTTTTTTAAAATATCCATTTTACCCTTTAATTAGTTTTATATATATTTATATTGGAATACCCTGTCAACCTATTATCTTCTTTTCCTATCCCTGAACTCATATTTTTACTGAAATATCCTATCAACTTAACTCTCCTCTTTTCCTATTCTTGAACTCCACCATTTGAAGAGGAGGAATTCAACTCTTTCAATCTATCATTCAAACACATACGAAAACCTATTTGAATGAAGTACCATGTTTTTACAGAGCATTTTCTTATAAAAAATCTTCAAACCAGAGGACCAACACGGAGAATTAATGCTTTAATGGAGATGCCAATATCTCTATCGGGCCGAACGTATCTTTCACAACCATATCTGGCGGTCGTAAATTCTTTTGCGGGCTGAGGTCTGGAGGAAACAATCTGCTCTGTTGGAATTGGGACTTTGTACCCAAAAGGAGGGTCTACTACAACGATGCGCTCAAGTTGAAGATGTCACGGTGGGCGATGACCACGTTTGCGTGTTGGTGGACAGAACCGAAGTTGTCAAGTGTTGCAGAGGGGAGAGAAACAATTTTCCTGCACCAGGGGCAAGGGAAGGTTTTCTCTCCATTATGTCAAGGCGAGGGCTTTCTTGTGGTACTTTGAACAAAAGTCGTATAGCTAAGTGTTGGAGTACCAGACAAATTGGGCAGGAGTTCGGAAATGTATCTGCCATTAACGTGTACAATCTTGATGGATTTGAATTAATACATATTTGACTGCACTGCAACTATAATGGATATATCCATGACCTACAAATATCATTAAAAGAATCATGAAGATAGAAGGCATCACTCTTGGATTTTAAACTCTAATAGATATGTTAATCTGATGGACATCTCCATCCCCTGTTTAAGCACCCCTGTAGGGCATTAGATGTTAATATTCTCTTTGAAAGGCATGAGATAAAAAAACTGCTGTGAAGAACAATTGCCGAAAACATAAGCTTCAAAATAGAAAGATCAGAACACTTGTCAGTCAAGAATAACTTCCGGTGAAGAACAGCCCAAAAAAATGGATGGAATATTTCGAGAATGGAATATAACACGAGTCTCATAAGTGTCCAATTTAAGGGTATTACATAGAAACACACTACAATGACATGAATCAATTACATACTTTATTCATTTACATTAAATGTCAAAAGTACATCAATCTGATTGAAGCTAAGGGCTTATTTGTCTAACAGCTCACACTTGCACTTAGGTTCAATTGGGTACAAGCCGGAGTCCCATACTTTTCATGTGTTTTTCAAACGATTTCTGTGTTAGTGGCTAGTTAATGGGTCTGCTACATTTTTTGCTAATGTTACCATTTAGCATCAATCTCCCGTACATCCAGTATTGTCACACAATAGTGGAATGGGTGATGTGTTGAATTCCATATTCTATAATGAACACCTTCATTCATTAGGCAGCCTCACTTACAACAGTGTGTTCGGCTTGGGTTGTAAACTATTTTTCTTACTACACAAGACCCCATCGTAAAGCGGTAACTAAATGTAGACTTTCTGCCATTTGGCTCTGACCGGTAGTCTGTATCAGTATACCCAACAATCTATAGTGAATTACCATCGAATACCAAACAAAACTCCTTTTGTCCTTCGAAGGTATTTTAGTATGTTTTTCACAGCGATCCAATTCTCTTGTCCTAGATTAGACAGGTACCTACTTACCACACTCATGGCCTGAGCAATGTCTAGCTGAGTGCACAGCATGGCATACACGATGCTCCCTATGGCAGAGGCATAGGGAACTTCCATCATGCCCTTAATCTCCTCAGGTGTCTTGGGAGACATACCCTTGGAGAGAGTGACTCCATGCCTGAAAGGAACATTTCCTTTCTTGGAGTTCTCTATACTGTATCTCTTGACTATTTTGTCAATATAAGTAGACTGGAATAATTCTATTATCCTCTTCGATCTATCTCTATAGAGTCGAAGTCCAAAGATATAAGAGGCTTCTCCAAGATCTTTCATGGAGAATTGCTGCGATAGTCATACTTTTACCATAGTCAACATTACTACATCATTCCCAATGAGTAGAATGTCGTTTACATATAGAACCAAGAACTTAACCTTATCCCCACTAGTCTTCCTATAAAAACAGGGTTCATCTGGATTCTGCTCAAAGTCAAACTGTTTGACAGTAGAGTCAAACCAGATGTTCTAGCTCCTAGAAGCTTGCTTAAGTCCATATATGGATTGGTTGAGTTTACATACCATGTGTTCCTGACCTGCAACTATGAAACCTTGCGGTTACTGCATATAGATATTTTCAGTAAGATCTCCATTCAGGAATGCGGTTTTGACATCCATTTTCCAAATCTCATAGTCAATGTATGCTACTACAGCTAACAGGATCCTAATGGATTTAAGCATGGCCATGGGTGAAAATTTTTCCTCATAATCGATTCCTTCTTTCTGAGTGTACCCTTTCGGCACAAGACGAGCCTTGTAGGTCTCAACCTTACCATCGGGGCCCTTCTTCCTCTTATAGATCCATTTGCAACCAATTTGCTTTTACCCCAGGGGGTGGATCTACCAGAGTCCAGACTCCATTGGTCTCCATTGAGTCCATCTCCGCTCTCATGCATCCACCCACTTCAAGGAATCTATGTTCAACATAGCTTCCATATAAGTCACGGGATCCTCCTCACTGGTCGTGGCTTTCACCAGGTAACTTTCTTTGTCATAGTTGTAACAATCTAGAGGTCTAGAAACCCGGGTAGATCTTCTAGGTTGGTTATTTTCTAGAGCTGGTGGGACATCTCCCACACCCCTGGATCTCCTCATCAAGAATAGCTTCCTGATGATGATTATCCACGATGTAATCTTCTTCTAAGAAATGGGCATTTCGACTGCAAAACACATTTTCCTCTTTTGGATCATAGAATAAGTAACCCATAGTGAAGGGAGAGGATATCCATTACGTGAACGCCCAAAGATTGTGGAATAAGGGGGGCAAATTTTAAAAATTTTTCTCTCCCTTCAACTAGGAATTGAATTCCCTATTTAAAAAAATCATATTTTCAATGATCATTCTTGAACCATAAACTGAACCAGATCTGAACCAAAAGGAGTAAGGAGGGATTATACCTGATACAAAGAAGTAGTATCTCCCAATGAAGGTGTTCACGCCCAAGGAAGGATCCAAAATCTGCTCCCACTGAAGATGGCGCAGTGCAGGGTGGAGCAGAATCAGCAATGTTCATCGAAATGAACTTGACCCTTCGCAAGAATCAATTGGGTGGCTTGTGAATACAACTCCAAATCAAAATCAAATCTTGATTTCTCCCAAGAACTGGAGATCGAACTGCTGGAGGCGGTGGTTGTAGGAAGGAGGCGGCAAGAGAGTATTTGTAGGGTGCAGAATTATCTCTTCTTGTAATCTTAGCTCTGAAGACAAGAGTGTGTTGGTTGCATGGCTAAAGGCTGCCGCCCCCTCCTCCTTTTATAGACTTAAAGGGATCAGCTCCTAATCCTATTAGGAGTTGCTAATCCAAATCATATCTGGATAAGAAGTCCCTTTAAGTGATAAGGGATAACCCTTATCTTATCTGCAAATCAGATCAACCATCTCCTAATATAATTAGGAGGTTTCTAGATCTAAGTCTTATTTAGATCTTGGACTCTCTAAGTGGATAGGGTCTGGGCCCAATCCTATCAGCTAATCCATCTCAGAATTTGCCCCTTTAAGTGACTAATCGAATTAGCCTAGTTCGAAATGGGCGTAAGGCCCATTTAAGATTATGTATTCATTTAGCCTTCCAAACTACTGCCCAGTTGTGCTTCCTTGTATGGCGTGGGACCCTAACATTGATCTACACATCAGCCACATGGGTTCGGCCCAGCCTTTGTTACAAGGCCTGGCCGAATACACTGTTATGGACAGTGCACCCCCTGAAACCCATCTCATGAGCTCTATGGGCCCAACACTTACCCTAAGTGGTCCCTGGGCCAAGCCACCTTGTAACACCCAGGGACTATGGGCAGATGCAAGATTAGCCCATCAGGTATTATTCTCAATGGTCTTACACTTAACCTTTCAGCCCATAATTATCATACACTGCCCGACAAGAGAGGACCTCTCCCTCGGCTGCAAGGAACAGTGTTGCACTCTCTGCTTATATGGATACCGGGAATTAAAACATTTTGCAAACCTCTTTGAAACCATAATATATATGCTTTTGTATATCATATAAAATATATTTTGCAAAACAAATCTCAACGATTGAAATCGACTGCCGGCAGTCTTGGTTTCCATCAGTGAGAGTGCATCCCCGATCATTACCTTTGTCTGACAAAGGGGCTAATCATGTCATTATGATCACTCACTCAGATGAATTCTCAGACTATCCCAACATACCCAGGTTTTGACCCCCGCTAAGGATCTCACTGAATGGTACATCAAAGACAGCATAATCTGACACCCAATGCAGTATCATAATTGAGTCTAGGGGTCGGGTGTAACTTTCCAGTTTTGCCCATCAATCTCCAAGGTCTAGGGCAATACTGGAAATCTGGTCTAGTTCAAAGATTCAATTAATCCTACACTATATGTGCCTAGGGTCTCACCCTAGCAGCTGAGACAGGCCACCCCAATCGACTTGGTGGCACCACAGTGTTAGCCTTGTCAGGATAGGTCTCCCCAGACCGATCCACTAGCTGTGAACATTCTAAACTAACACGAGTCTCATTAAGTGTCCAATTTAAAGGTATTACACAAAAACATACCAAATGAACATGAATTAAATATGCACTTTTATTCATTTACAATAAACTCATAAAGTACATCATCTTGATTGAAGCTAAGGGCATACAAAACTATCTAACAGCTCCCACTTGCACTTAGGTCCAATCAGGTACTAGCCAGATTCCCATGCTTTCCACGTGTTTCTCAAACACTTTCTGTGACAGTGGCTTAGTCAATGGGTCTACCACATTCTCCGCTGATGCTACCTCTTAATATCATCCTCCCGTAGGTCCAGTGTTGTCATACAACAGTCGAATGAGTGATGTGCTGAATTCCAAATTCAGGAATGAACACCTTCATTCATAAAGCAGTCTCACTTACGGCAATGTGCTCGGCTTGGGTTGTGGACTATTAATTTGCTACTAAGGACCCCTGTTTGCTGACATTTAGAAAACACACACGATCCTATCGTGAAAACATATCCAGATGTAGACTTTCTATCATCTGGATCCGACTGGAAATCGGTATCTGTATACCCTTGGATCTGTAGTGAGTTACCATCGAATAGTAGACAAAACTCTTTTGTCCTTCGAAGGTACTTAAGCATGTTTTTCACAGCAGTCCAGTGCTCCTGCATTGTGTTGGCCTGAAATCTGCTTACTACACTCACTGCTTGAGCAATGTTAGGACGAGTGCACAGCATGGCATACATGATGCTCCCTACAGCAGAGGCATAGGGAACGTCTTTCATGCCATCAATCTCCTCAGAAGTCTTGGGAGACATCTTCTTGGAGAGAGTGACTCCGTGCCTGAAAAGAACATTTCCTATCTTAAAAATTTTCCATGTTGTATCTTTTGATTATTTTGTCAATGTAGACAGATTGGGATAATCCTATTATCCGCTTCGATCTATCTCTATAGAGTCGAAGACCTAGTATATAGGAGGCCTCTCTAAGATCTTTCATGGAGAATTGCTGTGAAAAACATACTTTCACCGTAGTCAACATTCCTACATCATTCCCAATGAGTAGAATGTCGTCTACATACAGAACCAAGAAGGTAACCTTATCTCCACTATACTTCCTGTAGACACAGGGTTCATTCGGATTTTGCTCAAATTCAAACGATTTGACAATAGAGTCAAAACGGATGTTCCAACTTCTAGAAGCTTGCTTAAATCTATAAATGGATCTATTAAGTTTACATACCATGTTTTCCTAACCTGCAGCAATGAAGCCTTGAGGCTACTGCATATAGATATCTTCAGTAAGATCTCCATTCAGGAATGCAGTTTTGACATCCATCTGCCAAATCTCATAATCATGGTATGCAGCTACAGCTAGCAAGATCCTAATGGAATTAAGCATAGCCACAGGCAAAAAGGTTTCCTCATAATTGATGCCCTCTTTCTGAGTGTACCCTTTCACCACCAGACGAGCTTTGAAGGTCTCAACCCTACCATCGAGGCCCTTCTTCTTCTTGTAAATCCATTTGCAACCAATTGCTTTTACCTCGGAGGGTGGATCTACTAGAGTCCAGACTCCATTGGTCTCCATTGAGTCCATCTCTGCTCTCATGGCCTCCACCCACTTATGGGAATCTATGTCCATCATAGCTTCCGCGTAAGTCACGGGATCCTTCTCAATAGTCAAGGTTTCCACCAGGTAACTATACTGGTCATAACCATAATGGACTGGTGGCCTGGATACCCGAGTGGATCTTCTAGGTTGGTCACTACCTGGAACTTGTAGAACATCTCCCACTGCTCCTGAGCTCTCCTCATCAAGAACAATTTCCTGACGATGGGTGTCCAAGATGTAATCGGTCTCCAAGAATTGTGCATTTCAACTGCAGAACACTTTCTACTCACTTTGGTCATAGAATAGGTAACCTACAGAGCCTTTTGGGTAGCCTACAAATAGGCAACGGTTGGTCTTGGATTCCAACTTGTCTACACTCGTTCTTTTAACGTGTGCTGGACAACCCCAAATCTTCAAGTGTCTGACACTTGGTTTCTTTCCGGTCCAAAGTTCATATGGAGTATTTGGAACCGATTTGGTTGGAACCCGATTCAGCACGTAAATCGCAGTCTCTAGTGCGTAACCCCAAAAGGATGTGGGTAACTCTGAGTGTATAAGAAGTGACCGGACCATATCCAATAAGGTCCTATTCCTCCTCTCTGAAACACCGTTAAGTTGTGGTGTAGCAGGAGGAGCTAATTGTGATACTATATAAGTAGTCCCTGAATTTATAAGAGAGATAGTCGCCACCTCGATCTGATCGAAGGGCCTTAATTTCTCTCCCTAACTATTTCTCGACCTCTTCTCTAAACTCTTTGAACTTTTCAAAAGATTCAGACTTGTGTCTCATTAGGTATACGTGTTGATTTCGTGTCCTAACACTCAGGGGACCACATACATCAGTATGTATTAGGTCAAGTGTGCATGTACATCTTTCAGGCTTACCGTTAAATGGCCGTTTTGTCATCTTGCCTTGTAGGCAAGGCTCACAGGTGGCAAGATCTTCTACAGTTAGAAAATCCAAAGGACCATCCTTTACCAACCTTGTGATTCGGTCAACACCGATGTAGCCAAATCGATAATGCCACAGACACGTGGGATTAACTATATCATGGGCTCTCTTCTTGGGGATTTCAGCCGACGTAGTTTCGGTTATGTTAGTTTCTAGAGAAGGATGTAGAACATAGAGACCGTTCTCCAGTTCCCCGTATGCGATGAATCTATTATTTCTTTTCATAATAATCGTATTACTAAAGAATACAGAATAACCATCTGCACACAGTTTTGAGACAAAAATCAAAATTCTTCTTAAATTTTGTACATAAAGACAGTCTTTCAATACAATTATTCCTTCTCTAAAAATTAACTCCACGGTTCCTATGGCCGCGGCTGCAATAGTTGCAGTATTCCCCAAGTAGAGTGTGACTTCTCCTTCACTTAGCCTTCTGCTTACCTTGACCCCCTGTATTGAGTTACACGCATGAGTTCAAGCCCCGGAGTCAATACACCAGGACGCAGAAACTACTAATAAATTGGTTTCTATAACACAAGTTTTGAAATTACCTTTCTTGGATTCCAGGTAGGCAAGACAATTCCTTTTCCAGTGGCCGGTCTTCTTGCAGAAGTGATAGGCATCCGATGCTTTGTCTTTCTTCTGCTTCTTGGGTTTGGCAGCCTTCTTCTAGGGCTTTCTCTTTGCCTTCCTTTTCTTGCCCGATTTGCCAGTTTCAACAAGCATGGCAATGGGCTCATCCTTTTTAATCAATTCTTCGGCCCTCTGCAACATATTGCTGAGTTCCTGCAAGCTGACATTCAACTTGTTCATGTTGTAGTTCATGATGAATGGATTAAAGGATGGAGGTAGAGAGTTGAGAATAGCATCGATCTGTGTTATCAGATCTAGCCTAGATCCAAAAGCCTCCAGTTCGTTGATATAACCCATCATCCGGAGACAATGATCATGAACTTGATGGCTCTTGGACATCTGCACGGTCATGAACTGTTTCAAGACCTTCTGCCGAGTAGGACGATTCTGCTCATCGTACATTGTCTTGAGACTATCTAATATGTCCTTGGCAAGTTCGATCTGATCGAACTGCCTCTGAATTGGATTGTCCAAGGAGGCAATGATATAGCAGTGGGCAAGGGAGTTTTTCTCATCCCATTCTTGGTATTCTCTTCTATGGGCCTCATAAGCCCTATCTCCCGGATGATCCGGGGCAGGATTCTTGGCTACCTTATCCAATTTTTCAGAGGTTAAGACCAACATAAGGTTCTTGTACTAGTTGGCATAGTTTGGGCCCTTAAGCTTGTTGTCGTCAAGAAGCTTTGCAAATGATCCGTTTGCCATTTTCTAATAAAAGAGCAAACATCAGTCCACAACCTAATTTGATTCATGTTCATTTCATAGATATGGATTTTAATTTACGATCCATTTCCATTTATTCATCTCTGAGATTTCCCTCATTTCTCAGTGACGGAGACTACGGGTTGTCTCTAGAAATGTGGGAAATCACATAGGATGCATGGAGCCAACTGTTTCAGCTGCATAACCCCACAACCTTTCTGTGAAGGATCATATCCACTCATCATATGAGTTTTCCCTTTGGCCTCTGTCAAACAAGGTTTAGAGCCATTTTCAGGTAAACCTTTCTGTCCAGTGAGTGCTTACCCATCATATTCGTGAACGCCAATGTACCATGAGAGAGTTCCCATTTTCTGGTGAAGCGCCTCCCACGTCAATCTATGACGCCCCTATCATCTCATGAAACATTCAGACAAGCCCAACAGCAAATGGATAGCCTATTTTCTGGTGCGTTTCCTCATTGTTGAAGGACCCATCCTCATGTTAATGATGGAAGGCCTTTAGAGAGTTCATCATATGAATCTCCCTATCACATGCACTCATATTAGCTGGAGGGAACAATTATTATGCCCTAATTTGATTTAGGTCAAACCAAAGTGGCTCCCACTAACTTTCATAAAGTCAGATTTCGGGAGGCCTTAAATCGACTAGGGTTCCGCACGTAACCTCTTGATAAGGTGTGGGGCCCACCACTGAGGGAGGTCATCCAATGACCCAAAGGGACACCATGGCAATGATGTGCATTCAGCCATGGTATGTACAAGAGCCACTGTCGAATGAGCATGGGCCAAGCACTTATGGCCCATGTACGCATCACATCACACATCCATACATCTCATGCAAGGATAAATTGATCCAATCAATTAATCATCTGTAAGGCCCATTGGAAGCCCGATTTAAATCCATAATATTAACCATTAATATTATCTAGGTATATGGGCTAAATTAGGGTTACCTAGTTCGGTCCATATAGCTTTAACCTTTGAAGTGAGCTTTTGGCAGTTTTAACTATTTAAAACTGGGCCTTTACAGGTTGGGCCGAATTAATCATTTAATTAAATATCAATCCCCAGGCCCATTAGTGGGAAAATTAGGACTAACTTTCAGCCTTGATTAAACCCTAGATTTGGTCCAAACAGTTTGAACCAATCTTGGTTCGAATGGATCTAGGGTTTGATCTTTAATTAAATCTTTAATTCAAGAAAATAATCTGAAATTAAAGAACTGATAAAAGAAAATCAAGAATCAGTTAAACAGGGCTGTTTGCACACTCCATCTTTTAAAACAGAGGTTAGATCACAATTTGCAGTTTCATAAACTGCAAATCGCAGATAGCAAATGTCCCATCTACGAAATTTCCTTCGCTGCGAAATCTCCCTTTCTACGCCGCCATCTTCGATCCAAAAAAAAAATAAATAGAAATCCTATTTCTATTAATAATTACATCAGATTGAATGCCTATACATTGAGTCTAAAAATAAAAAAAAAATTATTTATAGACCAAATGTAATAAATAAATCAAGAAACTGCAAATCTTGTAGTTCTCCCTACGCAAACCAAGAATTCGATTTCCTCTTGTACGAACAACCCATAAATCAAGAAAATCATATAGCACTATTCTAAACAATAAACAGATTTATATAAAATTAATTTCAGTTTATTTTCCCATCAATTTTGGGAACAAATTTCCCAAAACCCATATCTATGCAAATTGGGTAGAACACCTTCTACCTATTTGTGTAGGTTCAGATCTGAAACAGAATGGTTCAAGATTTGAACCATGGCTCTGATACCACTAAAGGGAGAGGATATCCATCACATGGACACCCAAAGATTGTGGAATAAGGGGGGCAAATTTCAAAAATTTTTCTCTCCCTTCAATTGGGAATCGAATTCCCTATTTAGAAAATCATATTTTCAAGGGTCATTCTTCAACCATAAACTGAACTAGATCTAAACCAAAAGGAGTAGGGATGGATTATACCTGATACAGAGAAACAGTATCTCCCAATGGAGGTGTTCACGCCCAACGAAGGATCCAAAATTTGCTCCCACTGAAGATGGCGCAGTGTAGGGTGGAGCAGAATCAGCAATGTTCTTCCAAAAGAACTTGACCCTTCGCAAGAATCAATTGGGTGGCTTGTGAATACAGCTCTAACCAATCTTTTCTATCACGATCAAATCTTGATTTCTCCCAAGAACTGGAGATCGAACTACTGGAGGCGCCGGTTGTAGGAAGGAGGTGGCAAGAGATTATTTGCAGGGTGCAGAATTCTCTCTTCTTGTAATCTCAGCTCTGAAGACAAGAGTGTGTTGGTTGCATGGCTAAGGGCTTCTGCCCCCTCCTCCTTTTATAGACTTAAAGGAATCATCTCCTAATCCTATTAGGAGTTGCTAATCCAAATCATATTTGGATAAGAAGTCCCTTTAAGTGATAAGGGATAACCGTTATCTTATCTACAAATCAGATCAACCATCTCCTATTATAATTAGGAGGTTTCCAGATCTAAATCTTATTTAGATCTTGGACTCTCTAAGTGGATAGGGTTTGGGCCCAATCCTATCAGATGATCCATCTCAGAATTTGCCCCTTTAAGTGACTAATCAAATTAGCCCAATTCGAAATGGGCTTAAGGCCCATTTAAGGTTATGTATTCATTTAGCCTTCCAAACTGCTGCCCAGTTGGGCTTCCTTGTATGGCGTGGGACCCTAACATTGATCTACACATTAGCCACATGGGTTCGGCCCAACCTTTGTTACAAGGCCTGGCCAATTACACTGTTATGGACAGTGCACCCCTTGAAACCCATCTCATGAGCTCTATGGGCCCGACACTTACCCTAAGTGGTCCCTCGGCCAAGCCACCTTGTAACACCCAAGGACTGTGGGCAGATGCAAAATTAGCCCATCAGGTATTATCCTCAATGGTCTTACACTTAACCTCTCAGCCCATAATGATCATACACTGCCCGATAAGAGAGGACCTCTCCCTCGGCTGCAAGGAACGGTGTTGCACTCTCTGCTTATATGGATCTCGAGAATTAAAACCTTTTGCAAGCCTTTTTGAAACCATAATATATATACTTTTATATCTCATATAAAATATATTTTTCAAAACAAATCTCAACGATTGAAATCGGCTGCTGGCAGTCTTTGTTTCCATCAGTGAGAGTGCATCCCCGATCATTACCTTTGTCCGACAAAGGGGCTAATTCTGTCACTATGATCACCCACTTAGATGAATTCTTAGACTGTCCCAACATACCCAGGTTTTGACCCCTGCTAAGGATCTCACTGAATGGTACATCAAAAACAGCCTAATCTGACACCCAGTGCAGTATCATAATCGAGTCTAGGGGTAGGGTGTAACTTTCCAATTTTTCCCATCAATCTCCAAGGTCCAGGGCAATACTGAAAATCTGGTCCAGTTCAAAGATTCAATTAATCCTACACTGTATGTGCCTAGGGTCTCAACCTGGCAGCTGAGACAGGCCACCCCAACTGACTTGGTGGCACCACAGTGTCAGCCATGTCAGGATAGATATCCCCAGACCTACCCACTGGCTGTGAACGTTTTAAACTAACACGAGTCTCATTAAGTATCCAGTTTAAGGGTATTACATAGAAACATACCTAGGGAACATGAATCAAATATGCACTTTTATTCATTTACAATAAACTCATAAAATACATCATCTTGATTGAAGCTAAGGGCATACAAAACTGTCTAACACACAGAGCCTTTGGGGTAGCCTATAAATAGGCAATGACTGGTTTTGAATTCCAATTTGTCAGCACTAGTTCTTTTAACATGTATCGGACAACCCCAAATTTTCAAGTATCTCACACTTGGTTTCTTACTGGTCCAAAGCTCATAGGGAGTCTTTGGAATTGATTTGGTTGAAACCTGGTTCAGCACGTATATCGCATTCTCTAATACGTAACCCAAAAAAGATGCGGGCAGTTCCGAGTGTACGAGAAGTGATCGGACCATATCCAATAAAGTCTGGTTCCTCCTTTCTGACACACCATTTAATTGTAGTGTAGTAGGAGGAGCTAGTTGTGATACTATCCCATTTTCCGTTAAGTAGTCCCTAAATTCGTTAGAGAGATATTCGCCTCCTCGATCTGATTAAAGGGCCTTAATGTGTCTCCCCAACTGTTTCTCGACTTCTTGTCTAAACTCTTTGAACTTTTCAAATGATTCAGACTTGTGTCTCATTAAGTACACGTAACCATACCGTGAGTAATCATCAATAAAAGTTATAAAATAAACGTGTTGGTTACGTGTCCTAACATTCAAGGGACCACATACATCACTATGTATAAGGTCAAGTGTGCCTGTAGATCTTTCAGGCTTACTAGTAAATGATCGTTTTGTCATCTTACCGTGAAGGCAAGGTTCACAGGTTGGAAGATCTTCTACAATTAGAAAATCCAAAGGATGAATCCTTTACCAACCTTGTGATATGATCTAGATTAATGTGGCCAAATCGGAAATGCAATGGGAACATGGGATCAACTATATCACGAGCCCTCTTCTTGGGGATTATCTTTGATGTAGTTTCGGTAATGTTTGTTTCCAGAGAAGGATGGAGAACATAAAAACCGTTCTCAAGTTCTCCATATGTGAGGAATTTGTTATTCCATTTAATAATAATCACATTATTGAATAAGATAGAATAACCATCCATGCACAATTTTGAGAAAAAATCAAATTTCTTCTTAAATTAGGTACAAAAAGACAAACTTTAAATACAATTTCTCATTCTCTAAAAACTAGTTTTACAATTCCTATGGCTATAGCTGGAATTGTTGTAGAAGTCCCCAAGTAGAGCGTCATTTCTCTGTCACTCAATTTCCTGCTTATCTTTAACCCTTGCAGTGAGTTACACGCATGAGTTAAAGCCCTAGAATCAATACACCAGGAAGCAAAAGTGACCAACAAATTGGTCTCTATGAAAAAGGATTCAAAATTTCCTTGCTTCTTAGTCTCCAGAAATTGAAGAGAATTCCTCTTCCAGTGGCTGGTCTGTTTGTAGAAGTGACAAGCATTCGATGCCTTATCTTTCTTCTGCTTTTTAGTTTTGCTACCCTTCTTCTAAGCCTTCATTTTAGCCTTCTGCTTTTTCTTGCTCAATTTTCCACCTTTAACAAGCATGACTATCAGCTTATCCTTCTTAATCCGTTCTTCAGCCCTCTGCAACATATTGCTAAGTTCCTAAAGGCTAACATTTAGCTTATTCATGTTGTAATTCATGATAAATTGATTGAAGGATAGAAGTAAGGAATTGAGGACAACATCTATTTTAGTGTCATTAATGTAACCCATCATCTTTAGACAATGGTCATGAACTTGGTGGTTCTTGATCATCTGTGCAGTCATAAACAATTTTAAGACATTTTAAGACCTTTTGGCAAGTAGAACGGTCCTTCTCTTCATACATAGTCTTCAGACTATCCAATATATCCTTGGACACTTCGATCTTATTGAATTGTCGTTGTATCGGATTATTTAAAGAGACTATAATATAACACTGGGAAAGAGAGTTTTTCTCTTCCCATTCTTGATACTCTCTTCTTCGGGCCTCAAAAGACCTGCCACCTGGACAATCCAGAGTAGGGTTCTTAGCAAATTTTGTCCAATTTCTCGGACATCAGAACCAACATAAGGTTTTGGGAACCAGTCAACATAATTAGGGCATTTGAGTTTGTTATCATCCAACAATTTGGTTAAGTTTCCATTTTTAATTTCTCGTAAAGGCAAGGCAGATTTGTAAGTCCACAACCTAATTGATTCATGTCATCACATAAAAAGGGCTTTTAATCTATGTTCCATTTCCATTTTGGGCATCTTTTAGATTCCCTCCAATCTCAGTGACGGAGACAGTTATGTCTCTGGAAATGTGGAAAACCACATAGAGTGCATGGAACCAACTGTTTCAGCTATAAAACCCCACCACCTTTTGTGAAGTATCTCATCCACTTATCTTATGAGCTTTTCCCTTTGGCCTCTGTCACACAAGGTTCATAGCCATTGCAGGTTAAACATTTTTGTTTAGTAAGTGCTCACCCATTTTAGGATAGGCCCCTCCCACATCAATCTATGATGCCCCTATCATCTCATGAAGCAATCCAGCCAACTGCATTAGTAGATGGATAGCCCAACTTTATGGTGCATCCCCACCCACCAATACAGTCAACCTTCATACTAATGATGGAAGGCCTTTAGAGAATTTATCATATTAAATTCCCTATCACATACACTTATGTTTAATGGAGGGATCGAAAAACTCCCTAGATCTGATTTAGGTCAAATCAAAGTGGCACCCACTAGCTTTCAGCCATGGTGTGTGTAAGAGCCACTATCGAATCAACATGGGTCAAGTGCTTATAGCCCATGAATGTAGCACATCACACATCCATACATCACATGCATGAAATCCATAATTGATCCAATCAATTAAATAACTATAAACCCATATATATGGCCCATAATATTACCAATTAATATTATCTAGGTATATGGGCTGAACTGTAAAGAGCAATTCGGCCCATATAGCATTTATGCTGAATTGGGCAAAAGAAATTTTAATAGATTAAAACTGGGTTTTACAAATGTGGGCCGAATTGTATCTTGCAATTAACTATCAATCCCTCGGCCCATATAGAAAATTTTAGGGCTGAGAAAAGCCCCCTATCGAACCAAAGATTCGGTCCAACTAGTTTGGTCCAATCTAATTCGAATGAGTCTAGGGCTTGATGTTTAATTCAAGATTTAATTCAAGAAGATGATCTGGAATTAAACAACTGATGCATGACAATTGGGAATCAATAAGAGGGTTGTTCGTATGATTTCCACCCTGCAAAACAAAGATCAATTCGCAGTATGTAGTTTCCAAAACTGCAAATCGTAGATCGTCGAACCTGAATCTGTGAAATTCTCTCCTTTGCACTTTCTGCTTCAACTTTAAATGAAATAAAATAGAAAATCTAATTTTCTATTATTATTGATGGAGGGTGATTTGGCCCGACCTTGTAGCTCGGGTACACATGGGCGAAACCTTGCTCAAACAGTGACTCAGCATGACAGTGCAAAGGACGTGAGCACAACTCGGAGGGAAAGCCCCGCCGAGTTCAGCATGGCAACTCGGCTGGTAAACTACTCATCGAGAGCCGCCTTGCTTGCACCTCCTCCCCGGGGTTAAGGCACTTCGGGGCACCCTGACCCCTTTTGAGACCCGAGTTCCTCCCAATGGACCTTGGGCCACTCCCAAGCAAGAATGCACCAATTCTTCTCCGAACGTCCTGAGGCACAAAGATCTCGGGTCGGCTAGCTCGGCACAACCGGCTATAGACAGCCCGTCACTCAAAGAACAACCCAGCTCAGGGTAATTTGCAGGAGAACAGTTCGTTATACCATAGGAGGGCTTCCTGCCCAACCACCATACCCGACAAACCTGTGGACAGCAGGCATGTTCCCCTCGCCACGCCTGCCACCTTTAGAAAGGCATCCCACACCTGACAGACACGTACCCTACATGAAGGCCCTACGCGTGACACCTCAGCCCTGCCTGTAATGGCTATGGTAGACTGACAGTGGCAGTTATACCTGCCCTGTCAGAGGTCAGAGGGCCTGAAGCAACGAAATTCAGTTATACGGGGCTTATCCTCAAGGAACAATGTATCTTCGAATCACCAGCGTAACCCACACTCTTAGCCTTCATTCTCCTTTTGCTTCTTGCACTCAATACTAACTTAAGCATCAGAGCGTTCCCGCTAGGAAATCCCCTGGGAGTTCTTCCTCTTTCTTCTCGTCTCAGGTACCTCTCAGGAGCCACGCGAGCGCCAGCTAGGAGTGACCGGATTGCGCTACATCATATGGCGCGGTCTGTGGGAAACGCTTCAAAAAACCTTTCTCTCTAAACTTTCTGAGTTCTTTTCTTCCTCGAAACAATCCAACGCCCACGGCTTCCTCCACCAACGTCAGACAAAGCACGGAAATGGATAACTCCAGGGAACATCCCCAGCTTTCTACTGTCTGTATCGGACAGTTCACCATCCCCCTCTCAGCGGATGGAATCCCCAGCTTGAATGTGCCTCTCACAGTGGCACCTGTCGTCGCCCCACTCCCTGCTACAATCAGAGCAATGTTCACCGAACCCTTGGTCGTGCCCCCAGTGGCCTGCTCAAACCAATTGGAGGACTTGATGCAGTGCATGCGAGCCATGCAGGCCCAAATGCAACAGTTCCAGCAACTTCAGCTCTATCAACAACACGTACTGCACCAGGTCTCCCAGTATCAGTATCAGCAGTAGTTCCCCCAGCTGCCTCAACCTCAACTTCAACTGCCACAGTTCCTGCCTTGGCACCTAGCCTCGCAGCAAGCTAAGTCTCGCCGCCAGGACGAGTGCCCCTCTGGCCAAGGAGAGGCCCCCCAAAACCTCCCAAAAAACCAGGCCTCCCCCTCTAGTAGACGAGAGAGACCGGCTACCCAGATCTCATCGCGGGTGGATAGGTCGGGAGGACCCCAACTCGCTAGGTCTACGTCACCTCGGCAGTCGAAGTTTGAAACCCTGCTCCTTGAGAACCAGTTTGAGGTCTTGGCAACAAACTCCAAGCAAGACCCCTCTGTTCATAGTCGTCACCAGCAGATCGGGATACTCCCTGTGCAGACCATTCCGGACAGCGCAGAGGTGAGCAGCACGAATGCCGAGCCCACTAAGAAGCAGAGACGTCACCACCGGGCTCGTCGATCTTTCACTCGTGATTTGCCCAAGCTCCTGGGCAAAGAAGAGCTAAGCTCGGCCGAAGTCAAAGCTCCTCTCCTCTCGGTTCCATCCCCCCTGTCTTCCAAACTCCTAGCAGTCCCAATGCCCAAATACTTCAAGCTCCCCCCTCTTGACAAGTATGACGGGTCGTTTGACCCAAATGACCATGTAGATGCCTTTTAGTCACAGATGCAGTTGGCACGAGCCAGTGAGTCGTGCATGTGCGTGGCCTTCTCCAATACTTTTAGGGTAGCAGCCTGCACGTGGTACTAAAACTTGGCACCTAGGTGGATAAGAAGTTGAGCATAGTTCGCACAAACCTTCACGTTCCACTTCGTTACTAGCAAGCGATGTCCGCGAACTAAAGAAAATATCCTTAGCATAATACAGAGAGAGGGAGATTCCATCCGAAGCTATATCAAGCAGTTCAATGATACCTGTATGCAGATACCGCGCCTGGACCCTGTCGTACGCCTTGCAGCAGCTAAGAAGGGTGTGACACACAAAGAGTTTAAATGGCACATGGTCATCAACCAACCAGCGACCATAACCGAGTTCCTGAAGCTTGCGGACAATTTCATAGACACCGAAGAGGAGATCAACCAAAAGGGGGAGGGTGCACCTAAAAAAAGAAAGAGGGAAGGAGAGCTCTCCAGTCAAGGAGACAGCCGAAAGAAAAAGGACACAGCTCGGGAGGCAAGGCCAGGTCGATTATTCTAACCTCCTGTAACGGACCGAGCCAATTACACACCACTAAACGTGAAGCGGGCTGAAATCCTGATGGTGATCAAGGATGCCCCATACGTGAAGTTGCCACCCCGTATGAGGGGGAATCCCAATTAAAGGAATAAGAATCTGTATTGCAGTTTTCACAAAGATTACGGTCATAGTACCGAGAGTTGTAAAAACCTCCGCGATGAGATAGAGGAGCTCATCCGTCATGGGTATCTAAGAAACTTTGTACAGAATAATAATAATAGCAATAAAATAGGTTGGCAAGGGGAGCACGGTAAGGATGCTCCCGAGTCCAGCAGCAGGCCGACTGAACAGCCACGGAGGCAGCCTCCGGAAGAGATGCCAGTCCGGGGAACCATCAACATGATAGTGGGAGGTTCTATCGTCGTGGTTTCACTTCAGCAGTAGCTCGGACTTCGGTTCGTGAAGCCACCCAGGAGGAGTAGAACCCCCCAAAGCGGCCGAGGACAGAAGAGCCAATTCTCTTCACAGAAGATGATGTGCGAGGAGTCCACTACCCCCACGACGACGCGCTCGTAATAAAGCTAAGAATCAACGACTTTGAGGTTAGGCGTGTACTCATCGACTTAGGCAGCTCACCCGACATCCTCTTCAAAGCTGCGTTTGACCAGCTCTAGTTGTAGAGAAGCGACCTGAAACCTGCAGACACTCCTTTGGTAGGCTTCAGCGGAGAAGAAGTTCAGCCCCTTGGGAAAATAACAGTACATGTGGAAGTCGGCACGTGGCCTTATGTGGTCAGATTCAAGCACTATTTCTTGGTGGTGGCAACCCCCTCCCCCCACAATTCCATAGTAGGTCAACCGATCACTCATGTCCTATGAGCGGTGGTCTCCACTTACCATTTGACTATGAAGTTCCCAACCGACTTTGGTGTGGGAGTAGCGCAGGGCGACCAGCTCGAGTCCCGTAAGTGCTGCGTCGCCGCCCTGAAGTGAAAGACCAAGGTAGCCAATGACCTCGAGCTGGAGCAGCCTATGGAGAAGGCGAAGAACAAACTGTGCCAATAGAAGAAACAATCGCAGTTCCGACCTCAGCAGTGAACCCAGCTCGAATGCTTCAAATCAGCGCTTCTGTTTAGGAACCTTTACGATTAGAATTGGTAAGTTTCTTTCTTCAAAATTTAGATATTTTTGCATGGTCTGCGGCAGAGATGCCCGGTATAGACCCCAAACTCATAACTCACAAGCTGAACACTGATCCTATAGTTAGGCCCGTTAGACAGAAGAAATGCAACCTAGCCCCGGAGGAGTGGAAAGCAGTCGACGATGAGGTCGAAAAGCTCATCACAGCTGACTTCATAAGAGAAGTCCACTACCCGAGTTGGGTAGCCAACCCTGTCCTGGTAAAGAAGGCCAACGACAAATAGCGCATGTGCGTCGACTACACCGACCTGAACCGGGCTTGCCCAAAAGACTGCTTACCGCTCCCTAGAATTGACCGATTAGTGGACATGACCTCAGGGCACGAGTTGCTAAGTTTCTTGGATGCCTATTCGGGCTATAACCAGATCAAGATGGACTCGGTGGACGAAGAAAAGACTGCCTTCATCACGGAATTCAGCCTATACTGTTACAAAGTCATGCCCTTCAGGTTGAAAAACGTAGGGGCAACCTTTCAAAGGCTTGTAAATAAGTTGTTTGCATCGTTAATCGGCAAAAAAGTAGAATGCTATGTAGATGACATGGTCGTCAAAACTCAATTCTCACGTGAATTAATACAAGATTTGCATTCTGTTTTTGAAATTTTGCGTAACTTTAATATGAGACTGAACCCAAATAAGTGTGTGTTCGGTGTGACCTCAAGCAAGTTCCTAGGATACATCATTAACCAGCGTGGCATCGAGGCCAACCCGGATAAAATTAAGGCCATTTTAGATATGAGACCGGCCCAGAAGTTGAAGGAGGTTAAGAGGTTGAATGGCCGCATAGCCGCCCTGAGCCGCTTCATGTCTAAACCGGCCGACCGCTATCTACCATTCTTTAAGGCAATTAAGAGCAAAGGGTTCGAGTGAACCCAAGACTGCCAGCTTGCGTTTGACGAGCTCAAGATATAACTCACTAATGTGCCAACCTTAACCCGGCCCGATGAGGGCGATGTTTTAGAACTATACCTCTCGGTGAACGACGAAGTGGTCAGTTCGGTACTAATAAAGGAAGTAGATCGGGTCCAACGACCCATCTATTACGTTAGTAAAGTATTGCAGGGAGCAGAAATGAGATACCCAGAGATGGAAAAGCTAGCATATGCATTGATAATCGCAGCTTAGAAGCTCCGCCCGTACTTTCAAGCTCATACTATTGTCGTTTTCACCGACAAACCTCTGAGGCAAGTATTGCTTAAGCCTGAGGTCTCTGGTCGGTTGACAAAGTGGGCCGTTGAGCTTAGTGAGTACGACCTCTAGTACAAGCCGCGAACTGCCATTAAGGCCCAAGCCTTAGCAGATTTCTTACCCGAATGCGCATTTAGCTCCAAAGTTCCCAGGTCGATTGAGCACAAGGCTCCTAGCTCGGGTAAGCCCAAAGCTCCCGGGTCGATCAGGTCCGAACCCTGTGAGGTAGCAGCCAGTGTGGCACCTCTCCTAGCTCGGCCAACCGGGAGTTGGGATGAGGAGCCCTGGATCCTTCATGTAGATGGCACACCGAACCAACAGGGCAGCAGTGCCGGAATAGTTCTGCACGGCCCAAGCAGTACGAAACTGGAATACGCGCTACACTTCGAGTTCGCGGCATCTAACAATGAAGCAGAGTACGAGGCGTTGATAGCTGGACTAGCCATAGCCAGAGAAGTAAAAGCAAGGCACATTGTTATCTACAACAACTCCCAACTCATGGTTAACTAAGTCACCGGCGAGTACGAAGCTCGTAGGCCAACCATGATTGCCTACTTGACCAAGGTTAGGGAGGCCCTGCTCGACTTCCAGTCACACTTCATCAGACAGATCCCTAGGCCGGAGAACACTGAGGCCGACGCCCTGTCCAAGTTAGTCAGCACTAGCGACATCACCATGAGAACAGTGTACATAGAGGACCTGTCTCGGCCTAGCATTCTTAGGGGGCAGAGGAGGTTGCTCCCATCGTTCAAGCAGAGCCAAGCTGGATTGACCTGCTCGCAAGCTTCTTGCTACACGGGACCCTCCCTACATATCGCAATACAGCCAGAAGGGTGCAGCGCCAGGCAGCCAAATACGTCATGATAGACAAGCGACTGTACAGGAGATCCTACAAGCTCCCCTATCTGCGTTGCTTGTGGCCTACCAAAGCCGAACTCGTACTCCGTGACACTCATGAGGGGTTGTGCGGCGGGCACTTGGGGGGCAGAGTCCTTGCCCAGAAAGTGCTTCGACAAGGGTATTATTGGCCAACAATGAAGGCAGATGTCATTGAACTCGTTAGAAAATGTGACAAATGCCAAAGACATGCCAATATTCGCCACCAACCCGTTGCCGACCTCAAGTATCTCACCAGTCCATGGCCCTTTGCACAATGAGGGATCGATCTACTCGGGCCATTCTCGCTAGCAACGGGTGGAAGGAAGTTCTTAGTAGTGGCAGTGGTCTATTTTACCAAGTGGGTAGAAGCCGAACCCCTCGTGACGATCACAGCCCGAAATTTCCAAAACTTCTTTTGGAAGAACATCGTGTGCCGCTTTGGATTACCTCGAGTATTGATCTCTGACAATGGCAAGCAGTTCGAGGACATCAAATTTCAAGACTGGTGCCGAGACATGGGGATCCAATAGAATTTTACTTCAGTCGCACACCCTCAAGCAAACTGTCAGGCAAAAGTCATGAATAGAGCCATCCTCCGCAGACTAAAGGCACGGCTGGACCAAGCTAAAGGATTGTGGGTAGATGAACTACCCAGTGTCCTATGGACCTACCGGACCACGGAGAAGACCGCCATGGGATAAACACCCTTCAATCTCACCTACGGCACCGAAGCAGTGATCCCCGCAGAGATTGAAGTACCTACGTTGCGGATAGAAACATACAGTGATCAGACAAATGAAGATGAGCTACGTACAAACCTCGATCTACTCGACGAAGTAAGGGACCTCGCGTACATTAGGACCGCAGCCTACCAGCAGAGAGTAGCTTGGTACTATAACGTCAGGGTCAAGAAGTGGAACCTCCACGTTGGTGACCTGGCCCTTCGTAAAGTTATGGTACCTAAGCCCGGCACTGGCAAGCTCGGGTCCAACTGGGAAGGTCCTTACTGAGTGAAACGAGTGCTCGGGGAAGGACCATACGAGCTCGAGACCCTTGAAGGGAAACAAGTACCTCAAGCATGGAATATTGTCAACCTAAGGCAATATTACCTATAAGAATCGAGTAGGCCATGAGCCACTCCCTAAGCCTAAGGGCCAGAACACGACCTCGGCACAACAGGACCCAGTCACCTCTATGGCATGGGCAGATCCCAAGAGTGGGCTACGAGCCATTTTTCCAGCCTAAGGGCTAAAACACCGAGCTAATGAAAAGACCTCGACAGCGTACAAGACTTAGTGGCCTCATCAGCATGAACTAAGTACTTACAACACCCAAGATGCAGGCAGTTTGGGCACGAACCTTGTAACGAATAACCCGCCCTGGCATGCAACGAGTCGAACCCATTAAGGACAACCGATGTCAACTTAGCTCAAGCACAGATAGGTCAGGCATGTACCCTACTTCGTCACTCACTCCGGGTACACAACTCTAAAAACTCTTGTGTTAAAATTGCCTTAGCAAAGATAAAGAGTGCACACCATACTTAGGGGAGAAAGAAGAACTTTCATTAGACCATATTTAGCAAAAATAAAGAGTGTACAAGAAAAGGCCAAGTGCCACTTCAGCTGAAGGGATAGGTTATCCATCACATGGATGCCCAAAGATTGCGGAATAAGGGGGCGAATTTCAAAAATTTTTCTCTCCCTTCAACTGGGAATCGAATTCCCTATTTAGAAAATCATATTTTTAAGGATCATTCATGAACCATAAACTGAATCAGATCTAAACCAAAAGGAGTATGGAGGAATTATACCTGATACAGAAAAATAGTATCTCCCAATGGAGGTGTTCATGCCCAAGGAAGGATCCAAAGTCTACTCCCACTAAAGATGGCGCAGAGCAGGGTGGAGCAAAATCAACAGTGTTCTTCCAAAAGAACTTGACCCTTTGCAAGAATCAATTGGATGGCTTATGAATACAAATCCAACCAATCTTTTCAAAAGATTGGTATCAAGATCAAATCTTGATTTCTCCCAAGAACTGGAGATCGAACTGCTGGACGCGGCGGCTACAGGAAGGAGGAGGCAAGAGATTATTTGCAGGGTGCAGAATTCTCTCTTCTTGCGATTTCAGCTCTGAAAACAACAATGTGTTGGTTACATGTCTAAAGGATGCCACCCCCTCCTCCTTTTATAATCTCAAAGGGATTAGCTCCAAATTCCATTAGGAGTTGCTAATCCAAATCATATCTGGATAAGAAGTCCCTTTAAGTGATAAGGGATAACCCTTATCTTATCTGCAGATCAGATCAGCCATCTCCTAATCTAATTAGGAGGTTTCCAGATCTAAATCTCATTTAGATCTTGGACTCTCTAAATGGATAGGGTCTGGGCCCAATCCTATCAGCTGACCCATCTCAGAATTCGCCCCTTAAGTGACTAATCAAATTAGCCCAGTTTGAAATGGGCTTAAGGCCCATTTTAGGTTATTCATTCACCCAGCCTTCCAAACTGCTACCCAGTTGGGCTTCCTTGTATGGTGTGGGACCCTAACATTGATCTACACATCAGCCACACGGGTTTGGCCCAGCCTTTGTTACAAAGCCTGGCCGAATACACTGTTATGGACAGTGCACCCCCTGAAAACCATCTCATGGTCTCTATGGGCCCAACACTTACCCTAAGTGATCCCTAGGCCAAGCCACCTTGTAACACCCAGGGACTGTGGGCAGATGCAAGATTAGCCTATCAGGTATTATCCACATTGGTCTTACACTTAACCTCTCAACCCATAATGATCATACACTGTCCGACAAGAGAGGACCTCTCCCTCGGCTGCAAGGAACAGTGTTGCACTCTCTCTTATATGGATCCCGGGAACTAAAACTTTTTGCAAATCTTATAAAAACCATAATATATATACTTTATATCTCATATAAAATATGTTTTGCAAATTTAATCTCAACGATTGAAATCGGTTGCCGGCAGTCTTGGCTTCCATCGTGAGAGTGCATCCCCGATCATTACCTTTGTCCGACAAAGGGGAAGATCCTGTCACTATGATCACTCACTCAGATGAATTCTCAGACTGTCCCAACATACCGAGGTTTTGACCCCCGCTAAGGATCTCACTGATTGGTATATCAAAGACAGCCTAATCCGACACCCAGCACAGTATCATAATTGAGTCTAGGGGTCGGGTGTAACTTTTCAGTTTTGCCCATCAATCTCCAAGGTTCAGGGCAATACTGAAAATCTGGTCCAGTTCAAAAATTCAATTAATACTACACTATATGTGCATAGGGTCTCACCCTGGCAGCTGAGACAGGCCACCCCAACCAACTTGGTGGCACCACAGTGTCAGCCTTGGTAGGATAGGTCTCCCCAGACCGACCCACTAGCTGTAAACATTCTAAACTAACACGAGTCTCATCAAGTGTCCAGTTTGAGGGTATTACACAGAAACATACCAAGGGAACATGAATCAAATATGCACTTTTATTCATTTACAATAAACTGATAAAGTACATCATCTTGATTGAAGCTAAGGGCATACAAAACTGTCCAACAGCTCCCACTTGCACTTAGGTCCAATCAGGTACTAGCCATAGTCTCATGCTTTCCACGTGTTTCTTAAACACTTTCTATGTCAGTGGCTTAGTCAATGGGTCTACCACATCATCCTCCCGTAGGTCCAACGTTATCATACAATAGTGGAATGGGTAATGTGCTGAATTCCAAATTCAGGAATGAACACCTTCATTCATAAGGCAGCCTCACTTACGGCAATGTGTTCAACATGGGTTGTGGACTATTAATTTGCTACTAAGGACCCCTGTTTGCTGACATTTAGAAAACACACACGATCCTATCGTGAAAACATATCTAGATGTAGACTTTCTATCATCTGGATCCGACTGGAAATCGGTGTCTGTATACCCTTGGATCTGTAGTGAGTTATCATCGAATAGTAGACAAAACTCTTTTGTCCTTCGAAGGTACTTAAGCATGTTTTTCACAGCAGTCCAGTGCTCCTGCACTGTGTTGGCCTGAAATCTGCTTACTACACTCACTGCTTGAGCAATGTTAGGACGAGTGCACAGCATGGCATACATGATGCTCCCTACGGCAGAGGCATAGGGAACGTCTTTCATGCCATCAATCTCCTCAGAAGTCTGGGGAGACATCTTCTTGGAGAGAGTGACTCCGTGCCTGAAAAGAAAATTTCCTATCTTGAAAATTTTCCGTGCTATATCTTTTGATTATTTTGTCAATGTAGGCAGATTGGGATAATCCTATTATCCACTTCGATCTATCTCTATAGAGTCGAAGACCTAGTATATAGGAGGCTTCTCTAAGATCTTTCATAGAGAATTGCTGTGAAAAACATACTTTCACCGTAGTCAACATTCCTCCATCATTCCTAATGAGTAGAATGTCATCTACATACAGAACCAAGAAGGTAACCTTATCTCCACTGTACTTCCTGTAGACACAGGGTTCATCCAGATTCTACTCAAAATCAAATGATTTGACAGCAGAGTCAAAACGGATGTTTCAACTTCTAGAAGCTTGCTTAAGTCCATAAATGAATCTATTGAATTTACATACCATGTTTTCCTAACCTGCAGCAATAAAGCCTTGCGGCTACTACACATAGATATCTTCAGTAAGATCTCCATTCAGGAATGTTGTTTTGACATCCATCTTCCAAAACTCATAGTCATGGTATGCTGCTACAGCTAGCAGGATGCTAATAGATTTAAGCATGGCCATAGGCAAAAAGGTTTCCTCGTAATCGATGCCCTCTTTCTGAGTGTACCCTTTCGCCACCAGACGAGCTTTGAAGGTCTCAGCCCTACAATCGGGGCCCTTCTTCCACTTGTAAATCCATTTGCAACCGATTGCTTTTACCCCGAAGAGCGGATCTACTAGAGTCCAGACTTCATTGGTCTATATTGAGTCCATCTCTGCTCTCATGGCCTCCACCCACTTCTGGGAATCTATGTCCAACATAGCTTCCGTGTAAGTCACGGGATCCTCCTCACTAGTCAAGGTTTCCACCAGGTAACTATCCTAGTCATAACCATAATGGACTGGTGGCCTAGATACCCAAGTGGATCTTCTAGGTTGGTCACTACCTGGAACTTGTGGGACATCTCCCACTGCTCCTGAGCTCTCTTCATCAAGAACAATTTCGTGATAATGGGTGTCCAGTATGTAATCGGTCTCCATGAATTGTGCATTTCGACTGTAGAACACTTTCTGCTCACTTGGGCCATAGAATAGGTAACCTATAGAGCCTTTTGGATAGCCTACAAATAGGCAACGGTTGGTCTTGGATTCCAACTTGTCTGCACTCATTCTTTTAACGTGTGCTGGACAACCCCAAATCTTCAAATCTCTGACACTTGGTTTCTTTCCAGTCCAAAGTTCATATGGAGTATTCGGAACCGATTTGGTTGGAACCCGATTCAGCAAGTAAATCGCAGTCTCTAGTGCATAACCCCAAAAGGATGTGGGTAACTCTGAGTGTACGAGAAGTGACCGGACAATATCTAATAAGGTCCTATTCCTCCTCTCTAAAACACCGTTAAGTTGTGGTGTAGCAGGAGGAGCTAATTTTGATACTATTTAAGTAGTCCCTGAATTCGTCAGAGAGATACTCGCCACTACGATCTGATCGAAGGGCTTTAATTTCTCTCCCTAACTGTTTCTCGACCTCTTGTGTCTCATTAGGTATACGTAACCATATCGTGAAAAATCATCTATGAAGGTGATAAAATACACGTGTGGATTTCGTGTCCTAACACTTAGGGACCACATACATCAGTATGTATTAGGTCAAGTGTGCCTATACATCTTTCAGGCTTACCGTTAAATGGCCGTTTCGTCATCTTGCCTTATAGGCAAGGCTCACAGGTGGGAAGATCTTCTACAGTTAGAAAATCCAAAGGACCATCCTTTACCAAACATGTGATTCGGTCAACACCAATGTGGCCAAGTCGGTAATGCCATAGACACGTGGGATTAACTGTATCACGGGCTCTCTTCTTGGGGATTTCAGCCGACGTAGTTTCGGTTATGTTAGTTTCTAGAGAATGATGTAGAATATAGAGACTGTTGTCCAGTTCCCTGTATGTGATGAATCTGTTATTTATTTTAATATTAATCGTATTACTAAATAAGATAGAATAACCATCTACACACAGTTTTGAGATAGAAATCAAATTTCTCCTTAAATTTTGTACATAAAGACTATCTCTCACTACAATTTTTCCTTTTCTAAAAATTAACTCCACGATTCCTATTGTCGTGGCTGCAACTGTTGTAGTAGTCCCCAAGTAGAGTGTGACTTCTCCTTCACTCATCCTTCTTGAACCCCCGCAGTGAGTTACACGCATGAGTTGAAGCCCCGGAGTCAATATACCAGGATGCAGAAGTTTCCAATAAATTGGTTTCTACAACACAAGTTTTGAAATTACCTTTCTTGGATTCCAGGTAGACAGGACAGTTCCTTTTTCAGTGGCCGGTCTTCTTACAGAAGTGACAGGCATCCGATGCTTTGTCTTTCTTCTGCTTCTTGAGTTTGGCAGCCTTCTTCTGGAGCTTTCTCTTTGCCTTCCTTTTCTTGCCCGATTTACTAGTTTCAACAAGCATGGCAATGGGCTCATCCTTTTTAATCAATTCTTCGGCCCTCTGCAACATATTGCTGAGTTCCTGTAAACTGACATTCAGCTTGTTCATGTTGTAGTTCATGATCAATGAATTAAAGGATGGAGGTAGAGAGTTGAGAATAGCATCGATCTGTGTTATCAAATCTAGCTCGGATCCAAGAGCCTCCAGTTCGTTGATATAACCCATCATCTGGAGACAATGGTCATGAACTTGTTGGTTCTTGGACATCTGTGCGGTCATGAACTGTTTCAAGACCTTCTGTCGAGTAGAACGATTCTGCTCTTCGTACATTGTCTTGAGACTATCCAATACGTCTTTGGCATGTTCGATCTGATCGAACTGCCTCTTAATTGGATTGTCCAAAGAGGCAATGATATAGCAGCGGGCAAGGGAGTTTTTCTCCTCTCATTCTTAGTATTCTCTTCTACGGGCCTCAGAAGCCCTATCTCCCGGATGATCCGGGGCAGGATTCTTGGCTACCTTATCCAATTTTTCAGAGGTTAAGACCAACATAAGGTTCTTGTACCAGTCAGCATAGTTTGGGCCCTTAAGCTTGTTGTCATCAGGAAGCTTTGCAAATGATCCATTTCCCATTTTCTGATAAAAGAGCAAGCATCAGTCCACAACCTAATTTGATTCATGTTCATTTCATAGATATGGATTTTAATCTACGTTCCATTTCCATTTATTCATCTCTGAGATTTCCCTTCTTTCTCATTGACGGAGAATACGGGTTATCTCTGGAAATGTGGAAAATCACATAGGGTCATGGAGCCAACTGTTTTAGCTGCATAACCCCACCACCTTTCTGTGAAGGATCATATCCACTCATCGTATGAGTTTTCCCTTTGGCCTCTATCAGACAAGGTTTAGAGCCATTTTTAGGTAAATTTTTCTGTCCAGTGAGTGCTTACCCATCATATTCGAGAACGCCAAGGTACCGTGAGAGAGTTCCCATTTCTGGTGAAACCCCTCCCACATCGGTCTATGACGACCCTATCATCTCATTAAACACTCAAACAAGTCCAACAGCAAATGGATAGCCCATTTTCTAGTGTGTTTCCTCATTACTAAATGACCCATCCTCATGCTAATGATGGAAGGCCTTTAGAGAGTTCATCATATGAATCTCCCTATCACTTGCATTCATATTAGCTGCAGGGAACAAATATTATGCCCTAGTTTAATTTAGGTCAAACCAAAGTGGCTCCCACTGAGTTTCATAAAGTCAGATTTTGATGGGCCTTAAATCGGCTAGGGTTCCGCACATAACCTCTTGATGAGGTGTGGGGCCCACCACTGAGGGAGGTCATCCAATGACCAGAAGGGATACCATGGCAATGATGTGCATTCAACCATGGTATGCGCAAGAGCCACTATCGAATGAGCTTGGGCCAAGCACTTATGGCCCATGTACGCAACACATCACACATCCATACATCTCATGCGAGGATAAATTGATCCAATCAATTAATTATCTGTAAGCCCCATTGGAAGCCCGATTTAAATCCATAATATTAACCATTAATATTATCTAGGTATATGGGCTGAATTAGGGTTACCCAGTTCGGTCCATATAGCATTATCCTTTGAAGTGGGCTTTTAGTAGTTTTAACTATTTAAAACTGGGCCTTTACAGGTTGGGCCGAATTAACCATTTAATTAAATATCAATCCTCAGGCCCATTAGTGAGAAAATTAGGGCTGACTTTCAGCCTTGAATAAACCCAAGATTTGTTCGAAATAGTTTGAACCAATCTTGGTTCGAATGGTCTAGGGTGTGATCTTTAATTAAATCTTTAATTCAAGAAAATAATCTAAAATTAAATAACTGATAAAAGAAAATTAAGAATCAGTTAAACAGGGTTGTTCGCACAATCCATCCTACAAAACAGAGGTTAGATCATAATCTGCAGTTTCATAAACTACAAATCGCAAATAGCGAATGTCCCATTTGCGAAATCTCCTTCTCTGTGAAATCTCCCTTTCTGCGCAGCCATCTTCAATTCAAAAATAAAATTAAATAGAAATCCTATTTCTACTAATAATTACATCAGATCGAATGCCTATACATTGAGTAGAAAATTAAAAAAAAAATCATTTACAGACCAAATGTAATAAATAAATCAAGAAACTGCAAATCTTGCAGTTCTCCCTGCGCAAACCAAGAATTCGATCTCCTCTTGTACGAACAGCCCATAAATCAAGAAAATCATAAAGAACTATTCTAAACAATAATCAGATTTATGCAAAATTAATTTTAGATTATTTGCCCATCAATTTTTGGAATAAATTTCCCAAAACCCATATCTACGCAAATTGGGCAGAACGCCTTTTGCCTATTTGCGTAGGTTCAGATCTGAAACAGAATGGTTCAACATTTGAACCATGGCTCTGATACCACTGACGGGATAGGTTATCCATCACATGCATGCCCAAAGATTGTGGAATAAGGGGGCGAATTTCAAATTTTTTTTTGTCCTTTCAACTAGGAATCGAATTGCCTATTTAGAAAATCATATTTTCAATGATCATTCTTGAACCATAAACTGAACCAGATCTGAACCAAAAGGAGTAGGGAGGAATTATACCTGATACGGAGAAACAGTATCTCCCAATGGAGGTGTTCACGCCTAAGGAAGGATCCAAAGTCCGCTCCCACTGAAGATGGCGCAGTGTAGGGTGGAGCAGAATCAATAGTGTTCTTCCAAAAGAACTTGACCCTTCGCAAGAATCAACTGGATGGCTTGTGAATGCAAATCCTACCAATCTTTTCTCCAAAAGATTGGTATCAAGATCAAATCTTGATTTCTCCAAAGAACTGGAGATCGAACTACTGGAGGCGGTAGCTGCAGGAAGGAGGCGGCAAGAGAGTATTTGCAGGGTGCAGAATTCTCTCTTCTTGTGATCTCAGCTCTGAAAACAACAATGTGTTGGTTGCATATCTAAAGGCTGCCGCCCCCTCCTCCTTTTATAATCTCATAGGGATCAGCTTCTAATCCCATTTGGAGTTGCTAATCCAAATCATATCTGGATTAGAAGTCCCTTTAAGTGATAAGGGATAACCCTTATCTTATCTACAAATCAGATCAGCCATCTCCTAATCTAATTAGGAGGTTTCCATATCTAAATCTCATTTAGATCTTGAACTCTTTAAGTGGATAGGGTCTGGGCCCAATCCTATTAGTCGATCCATCTCAGAATTCTCCCCTTAAGTGACTAATCAAATTAGCCCAGTTCAAAATGGGCTTAAGGCCCATTTAAGGTTATGTATTCACTCAGCCTTCCAAACAGCTGCCCAGTTGGTCTTCCTTGTATGGCGTGGGACCCTAACATTGATTTACACATCATCCACACGGGTTCGGCCCAGCCTTTGTTACAAGGCCTGGCCGAATATAATATTATGGACAATGCACCCCTTGAAAACCATCTCATGGTCTCTATGGGCCCAACACTTACCCTAAGTGTCCCTGGGCCAATCCACCTTCTAACACCCAGGGATTGTGGGCAGATGCAATATTAGCCCATCAGGTATTATCCTCAATGATCTTACACTTAACCTCTCAGCACATAATGATCATACATTGCCCGACAAGAGAGGACCTCTCCCTCGGCTCCAAGGAATAGTGTTGCACTCTCTCTTATATAGATCTCGGGAATTAAAACCTTTTGCAAATCATTGAGAAATCATAATATATATACTTTTATATCTCATATAAAATATATTTTGCAAACTAAATCTCAAAGATTGAAATCGGCTGCCGGCAGTCTCGGTTTCCATTAGTGAGAGTGCATCCCCGATCATTACCTTTGTCCGACAAAGGGGATAATCCTGTCACTATGATCACCCACTCAGATGAATTCTCAGACTGTCCCAACATACCCAGGTTTTGACCCCTGCTAAGGATCTCACTGATTGGTATATCAAAGACAGCCTAATCCGACACCCAGCACAGTATTATAATCGAGTCTAGGGGTCAGGAGTAACTTTCCAGTTTTGCCCATCAATCTCCAAGGTCCAGGGCAATTCTGGAAATCTAGTCCAGTTCAAAAGTTCAATTAATCCTACACTATATGTGCCTAGGGTCTCACCCTGGCAACTGAGACAGGCAACCCCAACCGTCTTGGTGGCACCACAGTGTCAGCCTTGTCAGGATAGGTATCCCCAAACCGACCCACAGCTCAACTGAAAAGAGATTCGAGTCACGTCCAGATTACGCACGGACTTCACGCGTCTTGGACTTCACGGATGTCAAAAATGCGCTAAATCGTTTTTGATTCATGTTCACAGCCAGTGGGTTGGTCTGGGGAGACCTATCCTGACAAGGCTGACACTGTGGTGCCAACAAGCCGGTTGGGGTGGCTTGTGTCAGCTACCGGGGTGAGACCTTAGGCACATACAGTGTAGGATTAATTGAATCTTTGAACTGGACCAGATTTCCAGTATTGCCCTGGACCTTGGAGATTGATGGGCAAAACTGGAAAGTTACACCCTACCCCTAGATTCGATTATGATACTGCACTACGTGTCGGATTGGGCTGTCTTTGATGTACCAATCAGTGAGATCCTTAGCGGGGGTCAAAACCTGGGTATGTTGGGACAGTCTGAGAATTCATCTGAGTGGGTGATCATAGTACAGGATCAGCCCCTTTGTCAGACAAAGGTAATGATCGGTGATGCACTCTCACTGATGGAAACCAAGACTACCGGTAGCCGATTTCAATCGTTGAGATTTGTTTTGCAAAATATATTTTATATGAGATATAAAAGTATATATATTATGGTTTCAAAATGATTTGCAAAAGGTTTTAATTCCCGGGATCCATATAAGCAAAGAGTGCAACACTATTCCTTGCAACCGAGAGAGAGGTCCTCTCTTGTCGGGCAGTGCATGATCATTATGGGCTGAGAGGTTAAGTGTAAGACCATTGAGGATAATACCTGATGGGCTAATCTTGCATCTGCCCACAGTCCCAGGGTGTTACAAGGTGGCTTGGCCCAGGGACCACTTAGGGTAAGTGTTGGGCCCATAGATCCCATCTGATGGTTTCAGGAGGTGCACTATCCATAACAGTGTATTCGGCCAGGCCTTGTAACAAAGGCTGGGCTGGACCCATGTGGCTGATGTGTAGTTCAATGTTTGGGTCCCACGCCATACAAGGAAGCCCAATTGGGTAGTAGTTTGGAAGGCTAAATGAATACATAACCTTAAATGGGCCTTAAGCCCATTTCGAACTGGGCTAATTTGATTATTCACTTAACGGGTGAATTCTGAGATGGATCAGCTGATAGGATTAGGCCCAAACCCTATCCACTTAGAGAGTCCAAGATCTAAATGAGATTTAGATCTGGAAACCTCCTAATTAGATTAGGAGATGGCTGATTTAATCTGCAGATAAGATAAGGGTTATCCCTTATCACTTAAAGGGATTTTTAATCCGAATATGATTTGGGTTAGCAGCTCCTAATGGGATTAGGAGCTGATCCCTTTAAGTCTATAAAAGGAAAAGGGGGCGGCAGCCTTTAGACATGCAATGCAATCCATAGATCCTTGTCTTCAGAGCTGAGATTATTAGAAGAGAGAATTCTGCACCCTGCAAATACTCTCTTGCCGCTTCCTTCCTACAGCCACCGCCTACAGCAGTTCGATCTCCAGTTCTTGGGAGAAATCAAGATTTGATCTTGATACCAATCTTTTGGAGAAAAGATTGGTGGGAGTTGTTTTCACAAGCCGTCCAGTTGATTCTTGCGAAGGGTCAAGTTCTTTTGGAAGAACACTGTTGATTCTGCTCCACCTTGCATTGCGCCATCTTCAGTGGGAGCAGATTTTGGATCCTTCCTTGGGCCTGAACACCTCCCTTGGGAGATACTACTTCTCCGTATCAGGTATTATCCCTCCCTACTCCTTTTGGTTCAGATCTGGTTCAGTTTTTGGTTTAGGAATGATCCTTGAAAATATGATTTTCTAAATAGGGAATTCGATTCCCAGTTAAAGGGAGAGAAAAATTTATGAAATTTGCCCCCTTATTCCGCAATCTTCGGGCGTCCATGTGATGGATTTTCTATCCCCTCAAGACAAGCTACCCCAACCAACTTGGCGGTACATTAGTATCAGCCTTGGCATGATAAATCTCCCCAGTTCTATCCAATGGTTGTGAAGATTATAAATTAACACGAGTCTCATAAGTGTCCAATTTAAGGGTATTACACAGAAACACACCACAATGACATGAATCAATTATGTACTTTATTCATTTACAATAAATGTCAAAAGGTACATCAATCTGATTGGAGTTAAGGGCATAATTGTCTAACAGAATAAACTATTATTAGTAAGTATCCTCACGGGTACTCCAAAATTATGAATAATGTGTTGGCACAACAAGTTCGCAACATTTAAAGATACTATTTTTTTTTTCAAGGGGATAGCTTAAGCCTATATTGTGAAGTAGTACGTGGCAACTATGATGAAATAATAACCTCTAGAGGGTGAGTTTGTTTTGCTACTAGTGAGATTTATCCCCAAGTATGGAAAGGCCATGGTGTGATTAGTAGGTTGAGTGCATTACCTGGTTGGTGAAGCCTTTTCCCATGGATTTTATAGATGTTGCACTTTTTTGCATGTTTGGCTGTGTCATCAAGCAGTATCAACCAAACCCTAGATGCATTTGTGGTCACATAAGGCATTTTTACCCTAGTGTGTTGTTGGCTCTTGATTGTGGGTGGCTTCAAGGGTTTGTTATTAAAGGATCTATGATAAAATAATCCATCCTGCATGTAAGACCTTTTTACCTTGAATAATAGCCTTTTCTAGTGATTCTATCTACTATTAGGGTGTCCGTTGTTAGGTGTGCATTCTAAGAATCTCTCTACTCAGCTTCCCTAATGCAAAGAACTCAAACTTTTTTGTCTTCAATATACATTTTTCACAGCCATTCTATACTTTCATCACATCCTCTTTCATACTTAGCCAAAAAACCAATTTCATAGGTTTCTCTCAGTACTATTTTAATCTCATTAACACCTAGATAGTGGGTGAGCATTCGATCAATCATCTAATGGTAAAGGACCCCATTAACTAGTCGGTATCATAGGTGGACTCTATTATCTTCTAGTGAGGAAGTAGGGTTTTGAGCTTCTAAATTATAGGATTCTCCAATCTTCTTCACCAATTTTTTCTTTTGTCTCTACTCAATATGAGAGTTTGTCAATGGATAGTTTCCCTTGCATCTCGACATACACTACATTCTTCTCATCACATGGTTTGATTTTGAACCTAGGGTGGGCAAGGCGTTTAAATAATGGTTCTTGGAGTGGTTGCAATGTTTGTAGGTGATGGTTAGGTCTTGGGTTGTTTTCTAGATGAGGGTTCTATAAGGTAAAAGGGAAATTTCCTTTATTATAGTTATCCCATCCATCTATCCAATGACTAACTACGAATCTCCTAATACCATAATTTTCTTCATGCGTAGATCTATAGTTATGGTTAACCTTAGTACAAGTACTTCATATTCTCTAACATCATGTGAACAAGGGAATTGGAGTTTAAAGGAATAGGATTTGGTTGTTCTAAAGAGTGAGGTTAGGGTTACTCCTACTCCCATGCTGGATGTAGCGCGAGTAATGGTAGGTTTCCAAATATTTTCTTTGAAATCTCTAGGTATTATTTAGTGAGGAAGGCTACTAGGAGGTCTTCCATTACCTAGCACTTTATGCCTCTGATTGGGTATATTCAATGGTGTACTCATTGAGTTGCATCAACCACTTCATGAGTCTACTTGAAAGAGGAGGCTTATCCATAGAGTATTTAATAGGATCATTCTTCACGATCAAGATTACCCTTTGGCCTAGGATGTAATGTCTGAACTTCAATGCTCTAAACATTAAGGCTGCACATTGTTGTTCCATGTGCTTCTTTCTTGCCTACTTCAGGGTTCTGCTAACATAATAGATGAGGCACTCCTTATCTTTTGCATTACCTTGTGATATGAGACACTTTATTGCTTCCTAGTTGAATGCCTTGTACAATTTGAACTCCTTTCTACTTTGTAGAGGGGACATAGTTGGTGCTTTGGCTAGGGCTTGCTTTATTTCTTCACAAGCTTTATTATTCTCTTTGATAATTAGAAGCTATTGGCTTTCTTTATCAGTTGTAGGAGGGGAAATGCTATTGGAGCTAAGCCTAGGATAAATCTGTGCAAGTACATCTGTTGCAACTCATTTTTCGGTGGAGGAAGCTCTAAAATTACTTTATCTAAATGAATGTCTACTTGATCAACTTTGTATCCTAGGAATTTTCTTAATTATATCCCAAAGTTACATTTAAGTGGATTCAACCTCAAATATATCTCCTTATGAATCATGTAATGAAATACATAGGTCATCGCCACTAAGAGGTGATTATGGAGGGGGTTGGTATCTACTTTTGTTGTTTGTCTCTTGAGAAAATTGTCTATCTTTACTTTGGTGGTGAAGATTTTTCAAAAGGTGAAGCAATCCATTAGGTCATGAGTGGTGTTCTGGTGGAACTTACACCATTGCTTTACACTCTTCGGGTTAATGTGGCTAGGGGCTAGGGGAGGTCCTATCACCCTATCCTCTATCAACTTGTTCAATCAGTATTACCCCATTTCTATAGCATCCAGAAGGTAGTGGTGGTGGTCCATCTTCTCGTTTGGGAACGAATCCATATGTCTAACATTCCTTCTAGAGGTGCACTATTTCTTTTCCATTGCATAGCTTTCTTGATAACGGTGTTGAAACTTTCGCACTATACCTATCTATTGCCCTATGGGGATAGTGTCTACAATGTTGGTCATTCTCTCTACACATTTCTGAAGCTACGAAAAACCTGGTAGCTCATGCTTTTATATGTCGATTTTATAGGATTGTATCATCATCCTGTGAATGCATTGCTCCACAAATTCTTTCTTGTCACCCACTCATCTAGGACAAAGTGTGTGGCCTTGTGAAATGACATGACATAGTCAACTAACCCTTCCCCAACTCTTTCTTTGATGTTGCACAGATCGATCATGGTCATACACTTGTTGAGAGTGAACCACTTCATAAAGAACTTCTCTACTAGTTCCTCCCAGGAATTGATTCTCCTTGGTGTCAAACTCACGAACCAAGAATAGATAGGGCCCATCAATAACTTGTAGAGCTCCCTAACATTGAGGTCTCCATTTAAGGCGAAAGCACACATAGAATCCTCAAACTTGTTGATGTGCTCATGGGGGTTCCCATATATCATATAGAGTTCAAAGTTGAGGGGGTTGTACCTTTCTAGATAAGGTTTATTAAGAATCCTGATGTGGCGCTATCTGGTCACTCCTAACTGGTAGTGGCCTGGCTTCTAACTGGCAACGGACAGTGTCTGAAGCGAAGAAGACAGTGAAGGATTCCCGGGGAGTTCGCCCGACGGGAACACTCTGATGCTTAAGTTAGAACTCTGAGAGAGAACTATAGAGAACAGTAAGAGAGCTAAGAGTGCAGATAGTGCGAAATCACCTTGTTCAAGTTACCTTTGTCCCTTGGGGATCGGGACCATTATATACTAATGTTCTGTCAAATTGGGTGTAACCGCCTTTGATCATCTGCTAGAGCCATTATTCGTCAGGCTAGTTCGATTGGGGCAGGTATCCATCGCAGTGTACAGTCCTGTCGGTTGAGAGATGTTATGCAGAGCCAGCGTGTACCATGCCGCCTGATGTGAGATATGGGCGCAGTCCTCTAGACTGGCAGGTGCTGTGCCGTCAGACAAGAGATGTGGGAGCAGTCTGACAAGCATGGTCTTGTCGGGTAGAAAGCTTCCCGAAGACTTTGAGTTATTCAATAACGAGCTCCTTTGTAGCGAAATCCTTCGTAGCAAGCTCCAATAGTGAGCTGCCTTGAGCTGTGGTGAGCTGTAGCGAGCTATCTTATGGTGAGTTATTCTATTGGGGTTTCAGCGAACTAATTATGCCGAGTTTTGGCCAAGCTGTCATGCTGAGCTGTCACTTACGCTGAGTCATGTCTACGTGTCACCTGGTTAGGAGGTCGGGTCAAATCACCCTCCATCAAATTCCCCCCACTCCTCGGGCTAAGGGTCTTACCCTAGCGCAAGGAGTTCATGAAGTGATGGGTGGATTCGACCCTTAATTCAAACTAGGTTGACTGTTCGCGTGATGTATACGCGCGGGTGTCAAACAATTTCTAGACTTTTTGAGCACCAAAAAATGCACCAAACTGCATTCAATTTGGGATGACGTGCAGCCGTCTCTACTCCAGTTTCGAAGGACGTGCAACTGGCTTTATTGTAAGCCGCTGGATCTGCTTTGATCGAGACCATTGGTTTTTCTGGCACAATGACTATAAATAGGAGGGCCCCAGGCCTCATTTTCCTTATGCCAACTTGCTTTGCATTCAGTTTCGAGGTCACACCTTTGCCTTGCTTGCTCGAGCTTTACCCATTCTTCGTTGCTTTCTCAGTCCAGTTTTTCGGTGAGTCCTCTACTTCTGTCCAAACAATGTCTGGGTACCCCAAAGGGTGGTCTTCAGAGGCTTGAGAAACCTCTGGTAACACTGCTTCTACTTCCCGAGATAGCTTCGGCCCCTCTTCCATGTCAATGGAGAGACTTCAGGCCTTAGTATTTCAGTATGACCTCCCTAGGGATCTCATCTATAGCCTCCCATCTAGCAACTACCCCTGGGAACATGGTCATGATGAGATCATGATCTTCGAGGAGCAGCTCGTGGTTGGTTTTTGGCTCCTGCTACACCCTCTGATAGTGGAGGTTCTTTGCCATTTCAACATCACCATTGACCAACTGCACCCGAACTCTGTTCGGAACCTGGTGGGGACTATTTCCCTATTTTTTGAATATTGTCTTCCTCTTTCTCTTGATATTTTTGCCACCATTCTATCAATCAAGAATGCCTCCCTTGGAGCTCCTCTAGAAAGGCGTTCTTATTACTTCTCCCCTCGTCTTGGCTTCAAGCTCCTTCACGAACTACCCAATAGCATCCTGGTCTGGAAGCGGGGTTATTTTGTAGTTCACAACCCTGAGGGGTGGCCCTTTCTGACCCATTGGAGGGCTGCGATCTAGGATCTGGGCATTGAGTTGGACCCGAAGGTTCATGAAATGTTGCAGTCCTGGGCGGGGGTTGATTTTCTCTGTTCGGACTACTTGGCAGAGGACAAGCTCGTGCAGGCCGGCCTGAGCCCCGGTAGGAGTTTTGGCCTTTTTTTTTTGCGAGCTAGACTAATGCCTGGTAATTCTTGCAGCCAACATGTCTGGTGTAGATGCACATCACCTACTATCGAGCAACTAGAAGCACAGGGCAAAGAGGTCACGCCTTGACCAAGCATCCACTTCTAGGACCGTTGAGTTCGAGGCTATTGACCCAGCCTTTGTTCTGCCATCAGAGGTACCACCTGTGCAGTTCGAGGGAGTAGCCGCAGGAGGTGGCGAAGAAGAAGAAGAGGTCCCACCCCAGGGGCAGCACCCTCCAGCCATGCGGTTCGGTCCCACCATCTTCATACGGTTCCCTACTGAGGGGAGGGACGACAGCATCACCAACTTCCTCGTGGCCGCACGGAGGAGCCGGTAGGTGGCCATCAATGAGGAGGTCATAAGCTAGGCCGGGATGCATCACAGGGAGCTTGCCAAGGTGGCCACGGCTCATTGCATGGTGGTATGTGCCTGTTTCTTCCCTTTCTCTCCTCCTTTTTCTCTCTTTCTCTCCCACTTTCCTTGGCTTTTTATTGGCAGCTAAACTCTGTTATCCACACCATGGCCTGTCAGACTGCTATTCCCTTCCAGGACGCCATCAACCAGAGGTCGAACATGCGGAACCTCCAATGCGAGCTCGACCAGGCCCAGGTTGAGTTTCTCCAGGCTCAGAAGGGGAGTGAGGCCCGGGAGCTGCTCGTCAGGGACCAGGAAGCACAGATCTTCCGTCTATCTAAGGAGAGCGCCTGTTATAGGGAGGAGTCTTCGAGGGTAGCGGCAGAGAGGGAGCTTCTTCGTCAGCAGGTCCAGAGCTTGGAGTTCACGCTCCATGAGTGGACCTGAAGCTTCGACGCCGCGGTGGGGGCAGAGCGGGCTAAGGTAGTGGAGGACTTTAGAGAGTCCCAACAGTTCCACAACCTCCAAGTCAAATACGGCTTTAAGTCCTACCGCTCGGGGTCAAGCTTTGCTAGTGGCTGGTCTGGTCTCCGGCCTTAACCTCGAGGGCGTAACAATGAGGAACCTGGCCCCTGAGACGGCAGACGTTGCGGAGGAGGAGGAGCTCAACTCCCTAGAGGAGAGTGATGGGGATGTAGAGGGGGTGGGGCCTTGAGGCTGGTTGCTCTCTTTTTTCTTCTAAAAAAATGATTCTCTTGAAGTGGTTGCTCCCAGGTGGCTGAGCCCGGTTCTCTTTCTTTTCTTTCTGCTTTGTTGATGTACTCTTCCCAGGCTGTTAGGCCTGATTTCTTTTTTAGTAATGAAAGTGTTCCTCTTTTTCCTACTAAGTGTTGTGTCATTTACACTTTTGTCGAAGTGATTATTTCACCCGAACTGCTAGAGCTAGGCACCCAAAGTGGAGTTTGTCAACTATCGTTGCCCGAGCTATCTCCCCATATTTAGTAGGGGTGATTTTGTAATATACACCAAGGTGATCATATACAGTGTCAAAGTCATCGTTAGCTCGGCGTTTTAGCCCTTAGGCTAGGGGAGTGACTTATGGTCCGTTCTCCTAAAGTTCGTCCATGCCATAGAGACGACTGGGTCTTATAGTGCCGATGTCTTTAGCTCGATGTCTTTTCCCTTAGGCTGAGGGAGCGACTTAATGGTCCACTCTCCCGGTGCTTACAGGTAATACTGCCTTAAGTTGACAATATTCCACACTTGAGGTAGTTGTTTTTTCCCTTCTAGGGTTTCGAGCTCATACGTTCCTTCACCAAGCACTCGCTTTACCCGATAGGGTCCTTCCCAATTTGGCCCAAGCTTACCAACACCGGGCTCAGGCACCATAACTTTACGAAGGACCAGGTCTCCAACGCAGAGGTTCCACTTCTTGACCCTGGTGTTATAGTATCGAACTACTCTCTGTTGGTAGGCAGTGGTCCTAATGTATGTGAAGTCCCATACCTCGTCAAGTAGGTCGAGGTTGGTACGTAGCTCGTCTTCATTTGCCTTGTCATCATACACTTCTAGACGTAGCGTGGGGACTACGATCTCGGCTGGGATGACTGCTTCAGTGCCATAAGTGAGGTTGAAGGGAGTCTCGCCAGTTGCAGTTTTTACTGTGGTTCGATAACCCCAAAGTACACTGAGTAGCTCGCCTGCCCATAGTCCTTTAGCTCGGTCGAGGCATGCCTTCATTCTGTGGAGAATGGCTCTGCTCGTGACCTCTGCTTGGCCATTTGCTTGAGGGTGTGCCACCGAGGCGAAGTTTTGTTGAATTCCCATATCTCTGCACTAGTCCTGGAATTTGATATCCTCGAACTGCTTACCACTGTCAGAGATTAGTACTTGAGGTAGTTCGAAATGATACACTAAACTCTTCTAGAAGAAGTTATGCACATTCCGCATTGTGATCTTTGTGAGAGGTTCAGCTTCTACCCACTTGGAAAAATAATCAACTGCCACCACCAAGAACCTCCTCTGCCTTGTCGTTGGAGGAAATGGTTCGAGTATATCGATCCCCCACTATGCGAAAGGACACAGGCTGGTGAGATACTTCAGGTCGACGGCAGGCTAATGGTGAATGTTGGCGTGCTTCTGGCACTTGTCACACTTTCTGATGAACTCGATCGCATCTGCCTTCATCATTGGCCAGTAGTATACCTATCATAGCGCTTTCTAGGCGAGAACCCTACCCCCCAAGTGTTCACCGCACAGGCCCTCTTGAGTGTCGTGGAGCACGAGCTCGGCTTCGGAAGGTCCCAAGCAGTGCAGGTAGGGGAGCGTATAAGATCTTTGGTACAACCGTTCATCTATCATGACATATTTGGCCGCCTGACGCTCTACCCTTCTGGCGGCATTGCAGTCTACAGGGAGGGTCCCGTGTAGCAGGAAGCTCGCAAGCGGATCAATCCAACTCGACTCTTCTTGAACGATAGGAGCGACCTCCTCTGCCCCCCCCCCCGAGAATGCTAGGCCGAGGCATGTTCTCTATGTACACGGTTCTCATGGTGTTATCATTGGTGCTGGCTAACCAGGACATCTGATATCGGGATGTGCTTGATGAAGTGTGACTGGAAGTTGAGCAAAGCCTCTCTTACTTTGGCCAAGTAGGCAATCATGGTTGGGTCACAGGCTTCGTATTCACCTGTAACTTGGTTGACCACGAGCTGAAAATCACTGCAGATGACGATGTGTTTGGCTTTCACTTCGTTTGCTAGAGCCATCCCGGCTAGTAATGCCTCATACTCTGCTTCATTGTTGGATGTTGCGAACTCAAAGCGTAACGCATACTCCAATTTCACCTTTCTTGGCCCATACAGAACGATTTCGGTTCCGTTGCCCTATTGGTTGGACAAGCCATCTACGTAAAGGATCCAGGGCTCCTCATCCCAGCTCGGGTTCAATCTAACTAGGAGAGAAGCCGCATTGGTTGCTACCTCACGGTGCTCAAGCTCAACCAGCCTGGAAACTGCGGGCTCGACCGGCCTGGGGACTTCGGTGTTGAAAGTGCATTCCACGACAAAGTCGGCTAAGGCTTGGTCCTTAATAGCAGTTCGTGGCTTGTATTGGAGGTCATACTCGCTGAGTTCGATGGCCCACTTCGTCAACCTACCAGAGACCTCGGGCTTGAGTAAGACTTGCCTCAAAGGCTTGTTGGTGAGGATGACGACAATATGAGTTTGAAAATATGGGCAAAGCTTCCGAGCTACAATAACTAGAGCATATACCAATTTTTCAATCTCTGGATATCTCGTCTCTGCTCCCTACAACACCTTGCTAACATAGTAGATAGGTCATTGGACTCTATCTACCTCTCTTATTAGTACCCAGCTGACCACCTCATCACTTGCAGAGAGGTACATCTCCAAAACACACCCTCCTCGGGTCGGGTTAAGACCGGGATACTGGCAAGGTACTTTTTAAGCTCATCGAACGCGAGCTGGAATTCTTCGATCCATTCAAAGCCTTTACTTTTAATCGCCTTAAAGAAAGGCAAGCAGCGATCTGCCGATTTGGACATGAAGCGGCTCAGAGCGGCTATGCGGCCATTCAACTTTTGAACCTCCTTCAATTTCTGGGGTGATCTCATATCTAGGATGTCCTTAATTTTATCCGGGTTGGCCTCAATACCGCGTCGGTTAACGATGTACCCTGGGAATTTACCCGAGGTGACACCAAAAACACACTTGTTCGGGTTTAACTTCATATTAAATTTATGCAAAATTTCAAAGACAGAATGCAAATCTTTTATTAAATCATTTGAAAATTGAATTTTGATGACCATGTCGTCTACATAGCATTCTATTTTCTTATCGATCAACGGCTCAAACAATTTATTTACAAGTCTCTAGAATGTTGCCCTGGCATTTTTTAGTTTGAAGGGCATGACCTTGTAATAGTGTAGGCCGAGCTCGGTTATGAAGGCTGTCTTTTCTTCATTAGTAGGGTCCATCCTGATCTGGTTGTATCCTGAATAGGCATCTAAGAAAATCAGCAACTCATGCTCTGAGGTCACGTCTACCAGACGGTCGATCCAGCAGAGTGGGAAGCAGTCTTTTGGGCAAGCTTGGTTCAGGTCGGAGTAATTGACGCACATGCGCCATTTACCGTTAGCCTTTTTTATTTGAACGGGGTTGGCCACCCAGCTCGGGTAATGGACTTCCCTGATAAAATCAGCTGCGAAGAGCTTCCCGACCTCCTCGTCAACTACTCTCCAGCGCTCTGAGGCTAAGTTGCATTTCTTCTGTCTAATGGGCCTAACTGCAGGATCAGTATTCACCTTGTGAGTTATGATGCTAGGGTCTATGTCGGGCATCTCTGTCATAGATCATGCAAAAACATCTAAATTTTCAAGTAAAAAACTTACTAGTTGGGATCGCAGAGGCTCCTCGATTGAAGCATCGATCTGGAGTGTCCGAGATGGGTCCTCTGTCAAAGTCGGGACGAAGACAGTCTCTTCTGTGGATGCAGCTCGCTCCTCGCACTACTCCTCAGGTCGCTCCATCTCAAGGTTGTCTTCCACCTTAGCTTTCCCTTTAAGGGCGGCGACGTAGCACTTGTGAGACTCAAGTTGATCGCCTCGCGCCACCCCAACTCTGAAGTCTGTAGGGAACTTCATCGCCAGATAGTAAGTGGAGATCACCGCACGTAGGACGTGGTTGATGGGCCAACCTATTATGGCGTTGTATGGGGAGGGAGTCACAACCACCAAGAAGTCATGGTTGAGCCTCACTATGCTAGGCCAAGTGCCGACCTCCACAGGTACAGTAATTCTCCCTAGGGGCCTGACTTCCTCTTCGCTGAAGCCCACCAAGGGAGTATTTGTGGGACTGAGGTCGCATTCTTGGAGCTGGAGTTTGTCAAATGCCGCTGTGAAAAGAATGTCCACCGAACTACCAGAGTCGACGAGGGCACGCTTGACTTCGAAGTCATTGATCCTTATCTTCACGATGAGAGCATCATTGTGGGGCTAGTGGATCCCGCGCGTGTCGTCTTCCGTGAAGAAGATCGGGTCTTCCGGCCTTGGTTGCTTTAGAGGGTTCTAGTCTTCCCTTTCGACCTCGCGGGCTGACGTCTGAGCTGCAGCCGAGGTGCAGCCTACGATGATCGATCCTCCGATGATCACATGAATAGTCCCCCAAACTGGTCTTTGTTCCGAGGGCTGCCTCTATGGCTGCTCTGCTTGCCTGCTGGATTCGGGAGCATCTCTACTTTGCTCCCCCTGCCGACCTACTTTATTATTATTATTATTATTCTGTACAAAATTTCATAAATATCCGCGATGGATGAGCTCATTTATCTCGTCGCAGAGGTTTTTACAACTCTCAGTACTATGATCGTAGTCTTTATGGAAGCTACAATACAAATTTTTATTGCTTACATTAGGGTCCCCTTTTAGCCAGGGTGGCCACTTCACGTACGGGGCTGAAGGGATAGGAAATCCATCACATGGACACCCAAAGATTGCGGAATAAGGGGGCAAATTTCAAAATTTTTTCTCTCCCTTCAACTGGGAATCAAATTCCCCATTTAGAAAATCATATTTTCAAGGATCATTCTTGAACCATAAACTGAACCAGATTTGAATCAAAATGAGTAGGGAGAGATAATACCTGATACAGAGAAGTAGTATCTCCCAATGGAGGGGTTCACGCCCAAGGAAGGATCTAAAATCTGCTCCCACTGAAGATGGCGCAGTGCAGGGTGGAGCAGAATCAACAGTGTTCTTCCAAAAGAACTTGATCCTTCTCATGAATCACCTAGACGGCTTGTGAATTCAACTCCCACCAATCTTTTCTCCAAAAGATTAGAATCAAGATCCAATCTTGATTTCTCCCAAGAATTGGAGATCGAACTGCTGTAGGCGGTGGCTGCAAGAAGGAGGCGGCAAGAGAGTATTTGCAGGGTGCAGATTCTCTCTTCTGTGATTTCAGCTCTGAAGACAAGACTATGTATTGCTTGCTTGTGTTGTGTCTAAAGGCTGCTGCCCCATCTTCCTTTTATAGACTTAAAAAGATCAGTTCCTAATCCCATTAGGAGTTGCTAACCCAAATCATATCTGGATTATAAGTCTCTTTAAGATAAGGGATAACCCTTATCTTATCTACAGATTAGATCAGCCATCTCCTAATCTAATTAGGAAGTTTCCAGATCTAAATCTTATTTAGATCTTGGACTCTCTAAGTGGATAGGGTGTGGGCCCAATCCTATCAGCTGATCCATCTCAGAATTCGCCCCTTAAGTGGCTAATCAAATTAGCCCAGTTCGAAATAGGCTTAAGGCCATTTAAGGTTATGTATTCATTTAGCCTTCCAAACTGCTATCCAGTTGGGCTTCCTTGTATGGCGTGGGACCCAAACATTGATCTACACATCAGCCACATGGGTTCAGCCTATCCTTTGTTACAAGGCCTGGCCGAATACACTGTTATGTACAGTGCACCCCTTGAAACCCATCAGATGGGCTCTATGGGCCCAACACTTACCCTAAGTGGTCCTTGGGCCAAGCCACCTTGTAACACCCAGGGACTGTGGGCAGACGCAAGATTAGCCCATCAGGTATTATCCTCAATGGTCATATACTTAACCTCTCAACCCATAATGATCATACACTGCCCGACAAGAGAGGACCTCTCCCTCGGCTGCAAGGAACAGTGTTGCACTCTCTCTTATATGGATCCTGGGAATTAAAACCTTTTGCAAATCATTTCGAAACCATAATATATATACTTCTATATCTCATATAAAATATATTTTGCAAAACAAATCTCAACGATTGAAATCGGTTGCCGGCAGTCTTGGTTTCCATCAGTGAGAGTGCATCCCCGATGAATTCTCAGACTGTCCCAACATACCCTGGTTTTGACCCCCGCTAAGGATCTCACTGATTGGTACATCAAAGATAGCCCAATCCGACACCTAGTGCAGTATCATAATCGAGTCTAGGGGTTGGGTGTAACTTTCCAGTTTTGCCCATCAATCTCCAAGGTCCAGGGCAATACTGGAAATCTGGTCCAGTTCAAAGATTCAATTAATCCTACAATGTATGTGCCTAGGGTCTCACCCCGGTAGTTGAGACAAGCCACCCCAACCGACTTGGTGGCACCACAGTGTCAGCCTTGTCAGGATAGGTCTCCCCAGACCGACCCACTGGCTATGAACATTCTAAAGTAACACGAGTCTCATTAAGTGTCCAGTTTTAGGGTATTACACAGAAACATACCAAGGGAAGTGTAGTATGTCCTCTCTGCTGGTGAAGCTCAGAAAGGCTGATCTGGCCTTGCCCCCCAAGCTAGGTCTTTCTTCTTCTTGCTTTCCCCCTGGGTCGAGGACTCGGCTTCCCTTTTTCTTTTTTCAGGGACTTGCTCACCCTTTTAGTTGATTTCCTCCTCCGTCCCTATAAACTAGTCTATGAGCTTGAGGAACTTGGTTACCATCTTGGGCCGATTAACAACCATGTGCCACTTGAATTCTTTGCGCGTGATGCCTCTCTTGGCCGCGGTAAGCCAAATTGCAGGGTCGAGGTCGGGTATCTGTAGACAAGGAGGCTTTCCTGGGTCCTCAAGCACAGCTTGCTGGTGACAAAGTGAGAAGTTAAGACTTGCGTGAATTGTGCCCAACTTCTTATCGATCCAGGCGTGAGGTTTCTGTACCATGTACAAGCCACTCCTTTGAAAGTGGTGGAGAAAGCCACGCGCATGCAGGACTCACTGGCTCTTGCAATGTGCATCTATGATTGGAAGGCATCAACATGATCATTCAGGTCGAACGACCCATCATACTTGTCTCAGGGAGGTAGTTTGAAGTCCTTGGGCATTGGAACGGCCAAGAGTTCAGGAGATAGAGGGGATGGTACAAAGAGGAGCGGAGTGGCTTTCACCTCGCCTGAACTTACCTCTTCCTTACCCTTGAGCTCGGGCAGGTTTTGTGTTGTAGTTTGGCGAGCTCGGCGACATCTCCACTGCTTCTTTGCAGGCTCTGCATTGGTATTGCTGGCCTCAGTATTGTTGGGCACAGTTTTTGCAGGGAGGGGGACAAACTACTGGTGATGGCTGCGGATAGAGGGATCTTGCCTAGAGTCAGCAGCTAAGACCTTAAACCGGTTCTCTAATAGTGGGGCCACGAACTCAGAAAGCTATGGTGATGCAGGCCTGGTAGGATGGGACCCTCCTGACCTGACCACGCGCGGCGAGGCAGGGGTGATAGGTCTTTCTTTCCTCCCATGGAATGAGACTTGACTCTTGGGAGGATTCTAGGTCTAAGAGGTCTCTCCCCGGTGAGAAGGACGCTCATTCTGACAACGAGGCCAGACTTGTTGTGCGGCTAGATGTCGAGGAGGAAGTGGTTGTTGAGTCTGAGGCAGATAGCGTGAAATCACATTGTTGAAGTTACCTTTGTCCCTTGGGGATCGGGACCTTTATATACTGATGTTCTGTCAAATTGGGTGTAACCGCCTTTGATCCTTTGCTATAGTCGTTATTCGTCAGGCTGATTCGATTGGGGCAGGTATCCATCGCAGTGTACGATCCTATCGGTTGAGAAATGTTATACAGAGCCGGCGTGTACCACGCCGCCTGACGTGAGACGTTGGCACAGTCCTCTGGACTGACAGGTGTTGCACCGTTAGACAAGAGACGTGGGAGCAGTCTGACAAACACGGTCTTGTCGGGTAGGAAGCTTCCCGAAGACTTCGAGTTATTCAATAACGAGCTCCTTTGTAGCAAACTCCTTCGTAGAGAGCTCCAATAGCAAGCTACCTTGAGCTATGGCGAGCTGTAGCGAGCTGTCTTTTGGTGAGTTATTCTGTTGGGGTTTCAGGGAATTCATTATGCTGAGTTTTGGCCAAGCTATCATGCTGAGCTGTCACTTATGCTGAGTCATGTCCACATAGCACTTGATTAGGAGGTCAGGTCAAATCACCCTCCATTAAATCCAATTAGAATAGGAATTTTGGAGGAGAAGGGAGGTTTAAGCTAGGGTTCGATCAGTCTTAATGAGGCCTTGAACATACTAATGGATCTCAACTTAGCTGACTAGCAGTTCGGAAGGGTGCTCCATTTTCTCGACTGTGGGGACGGGTCATGTTGTGGTAGGGAAGGCAGATGGTTGTTCCTTAGAATACAAAGGTTTGCAGAGCAATGGGATCTGGTAAACTTGATCAAGGAGGATAGTTATTGAAAGAATGGTAGGATCCATCTAATGGATGCCATGAAGGGTGCGGAATGGGTGGGCGAATTTCAAAAATTTTCCTACCTTCTTCCAATTGGGAATCATATTCCCTAAATTTAGAATACAATGTTCAAAGATTCTACTTGAACCATAATCAAACCAGATCTGAACCAAAATAAAACAGGAAGGATTATACCTGATCCAGAGAAACAATATCTCCCAAAGTTGGTGTTCACGCCCAAAGAAGAAACCAAGATCCGCTCCTGCTGAATATGACACAGCTGTGGATGGAACGGAATCAGCAGGGTATGCCCTACACATTGTATCCTTCACAAGAATCCTTTGGAAACTTTGAACATGGAATCTTTTTGGTCTTTCTTGCAAGACTGTTGTCAAGAACTGATTTCTTGACTTCCTATTGCTGCAAAGATCCAATCTTGCAACAAGGAATGGCGGCTGCTGGAGGAGAAATCCAGGGACGAAGAGGGCTGAACTGTGTCTCTTCTCTTTGGAGACTGTGTGAGATCAAATCTCAATTCACAGGAGGTATCTCTTGCAAACCAACCTTAGTTCGAAACCTAATATTTCTGTTAGGGTTTCTCCTCTTTCTTCTTGATTAAGAAACCTCCTAATTTGGGAGTTATCCCAATCCAAATCAGTATTTGGATAGGGGATAATCTTAATCCTATATGCAGATTAAGTTAGCTGACTCCTGATCTTATCAGGAGGTTACCAGATTCAAATATAATTTGAATTTGGTCTCCTAGAGTGGATAAGGTTAAAGACCCAATCTTTTTACTAACATTAATCTCATATTCGCCCCATGAATAGGTGATCATATCAGCCCAGTTCGAAATGGGCTTTTGGCCCATTAAGTGTTCACTGTTTAACTAGTTTCCAATCTACTGCCCAGTTGGGCTTCTTTGTATGGCGTGGGACCCAAGCATTGAGCTATACACGAGCCACATTGGTTCGGCCCAGCCTTTATTACAATGCCCAGCCGAATTCACTAAAAAACTCAGTGATCCCTTTGAGCCCATCACATGGACCCTATGGGCCCAACACTTACATTAAGTGGTCCCTGGGCCAAGCCATCTTATAAAAACCCAGGGACTGTGGGCAGGTGCAAGATTAGCCCATCAGGTATTATCCTAAATGGTCTTACACTTAACCTCTCAGCCCTTAACGATCAAGCACTGCCCAACAAGAGAAGACCTCTCCCTCGGCTGCAAGGAACAGTGTCGCACTCTCTACTCACATGGATCCCGGGATTTAAAACATTTTGCAAATCTTTTAAAATCGTAATTCCAATGATTGAAATCAACTGCCGGCAGTTTGGTTTCCATCAGAGATAGTGCATTCCCGATCATTACCATTGTTCGACAAAGGGGTTGATCCTATCACTATGATCACTCACTCAGATGAATTCTCAAACTGCCCCAACATGTCCAGGTTTTCACCCCACTAAGGATCTCACTGGTTGACACATCAAAGACAGCCCGATCTTACACCTAGTGATGTGTCATAATCGAGTCCAGGGGTCAGGTGTAACTTTCCAGTTTTGCCTATCTGTCTCCAAGGTCTAGGGCAATACTGGAAATTTGGTCCGGTTCAAGGGTTCAAGCAATCCCATACTGCATGTGCCTTGAGTCTTACCCTGATGACCAAAACAAGCCATCCCAACACTTGGTGGCACATCAGTATCATCCTTGGCAGGATAAATCTCCCTAGACTTATCCAATGACTGCGAACATTTAAAACTAACACAAGTTTCTATAAATGTCCAGTTTTAGGGTCTTACACAGAATTATACCAAACAACATGAATCAAACATGTACTTTATTTATTTACACTAAATGTCAAAAGTACATCAAAATGGATTGGAGCTAAGGGCATACAAAACTGTCTAACAGCTCCCACTTGCACTTATGTCCAATCCGGTACAAGCTGGAGTCCCATGCTTTCCACGTGTTTCTCAAACACCTTCTGTGTCAGTGGCTTAGTCAATGGGCCTGCCACATTGTCCGCTGATGCTACCTTCTGAATTAGGACGTCCCCTCTACCAACGATCTCCCGCAATACATGATACTTCCTCTCGATGTGCTTTGACTTCAAGTGAGCCTGAGGCTCTTTAGCCTGGGCGATCGCTCCATTGTTGTCACATAACAACGGGATGGGTGATGTGCTGGACGGAATCACTCCCAATTCGTGTATGAATTTCTTCATCCACACAGCTTCCTTGGCAGCTTCACTTGCAACAATGTACTCGGCCTCGGTTGTGGAGTCTACAGTGGACCCCTGTTTGCTGCTTTTCTAGCAAACAACACACGATCCTTTCGTGAAAACATACTCAGATGTAGACTTTCTATCATCTTGATCCGACTGGAAATCGGCATCGGTATACCCTAGAATTTGTAGTGAACCACCGTCGAATACCAGACAAAACTCTTTTGTCCTTCGAAGGTATTTAAGTATGTTCTTCACAGTAGTCCAATGCACCTGGCCTGGGTTGGCCTGGAATCTGCTTACCACACTCACCGCCTGAGCTATGTCTGAGCGAGTACACAACATGGCATACATGATGCTCCCTACGACTGAGGCATAGGGAATGTCTCTCATGCCCTCAATCTCCTCAGAAGTCTTAGGAGACATCTTCTTGGAGAGAGTGACTCCATGTCTGAAAGGAATGTTTCATTTCTTGGAGTTCTCCATGCTATATCTTTTGACAATTTTGTCAATGTAAGCAGCTTGGGATAATCCAATTATCCACTTCGATCTATCTCTATAGAGTCGAAGATCTAGTATGTATGAAGCTTCTCCAAGATCTTTCATGGAGAACTGATGTGATAGCCATACCTTGACCGAAGTCAACATTCCTACATCATTCCCAATGAGTAGGATATCGTCCACGTACAATACCAAAAAGGTGATCTTATCCCCACTGGACTTCCTGTAAACACAGGGCTCATCCGAATTCTGCTCAAAGTCAAACGTTTTGACAGTAGAATCAAAACGGATGTTCCAACTCCTAGAAGGCTACTTAAGTCCATATATGGATCTATTGAGTTTGCATACCATGTGTTCCTGACCAGCAGCAATGAAGCTTTGCAGCTGCTACATGTAGAAATCTTCACTAAGATCTCCATTCAGGAATGTGGTTTTGACATCCATTTACTAAATTTCGTAATTATGGTACGCTACTACAGCTAGCAGGATCCTAATGGATTTTAGCATGGCCACGGGCGAAAAGGCTTCCTCATAATCGATGCCTTCTTTCTGAATATACCCTTTTGCCACCAAGCGAGCTTTGTAGGTCTCAATCCTGCCATTGGGGCCCTTCTTCCTCTTGTAGATCCATTTGCAACCAATTGCTTTTACCCTAGAGGGTGGATCTACTAGAGTCCAGACTCCATTAGTCTCTATCCAGTCCATCTCAGCTCTCATGGCCTCCACCCACTGGGAATCTGTCTAACATAACTTCTGCGTAAGTCACGGGATCCTTTTCACTAGTCAAGGCTTCCACCAGGTAACTATCCTGGTCATAACCATACCGGCTGGTGGTCTAGATACCCGGGTGGACCTTCTAGGTTGGTCACTACCTGGAACTTGTAGGACATCTCCCACTGCTCCTGAGCTCTCATCATCAAGAACTATTTCCTGACGGTGAGTGTCCAGGATGTATTCAGATTCTAAGAATTGGGCATTTCGACTGCAGAACAATTTCTACTCACTTAGGTCATAGAATAGATAACCCACTGAATCCTTTGGGTAGCCTATAAATAGGCAACGACTGGTTTTGGATTCCAACTTGTCCGCACTTGTTCTTTTAACGTGTGCAGGACAACCCCAAATCTTTAAGTGTCTTACACTTGGCTTCCTTCCGGTCTATAGTTCATATGAAGTTTTCGAAACTGATTTGGTTGGAACCCGATTGAGCACGTAGATAGCAGTCTCTAATGCATATCCCCAAAAAGATGTGGGTAATTCTGAGCGTACGAGAAGTGACTGGACCATGTCCAACAAGGTCCTATTCCTCCTCTCTGAAACACCATTGAGTTGAGGTGTAGCAGGAGGAGCTAGTTGTGACACTATCCCATTGTCCTTTAAGTAGTCCATGAATTCGTCAGAGAGATACTCGCCACCTCAATCCGATCGAAGGGCCTTAACTTCTCTCTCTAACTGTTTCTCGACTTCCTGTCTGAACTGTTTGAACTTTTCAAAGGATTCAGACTTGTGTCTCATTAGGTACATGTAACCATATTGTGAAAAATCATCTGTAAAGGTGATGAAATACACATGTTGATTCCATGTCCTAACACTCAGGGGAACACATACATCAGTATGTATTAGGTCAAGTGTGCCTCCAGATCTTTCAGGCTTACTATCAAATGGCCACTTAGTCATCTTACCTTGAAGGCAAGGCTCACAAGTGGGAAGATTTTCTACAATTAGAAAATCCAAAGGACCATCCTTTACCAGCCTTGTGATTCAGTCAACACCGATATGGCCAAGTCAGTAATGCCAGAGGCACGTGGGATTTATTGTATCACGATTCCTTTTCTTGGGATTTTTGACCGACATAGTTTCGGTTAGGTTAGTTTTCAGAGAAGGATGTAGAACATAGAGACCATTCTCCAGTTCCCCGCATGTGATGAATTTGTTATTCCGTTTAACAGTAATCATATTATTAAAATAAACAGTATATCCATCAACACACAGTTTAGAAATAGAAGTTTTCTTCTCAAGTTCTATACATAAAGACAATCTTTAAGTACAATGACTCATTCTCTAAAAACTAATTCTACGGTTCCTATTGCCGCAGCTGCAACACTTGTAGTCATTCCCAAAAATAGTGTCACTTCGCCTTCACTCAATCTTCTCCTAACTTTGAACCCCTGCAGTGAGTTACACGCATGAGTTGAAGCCCCGGAGTCAAACACCAGGACACAGAAGTAACTAACATATTAGTTTCTATGACACAAGTTTCAATGTTACCTTTCTTAGATTTTAGGTAGGCAGGACAGTTCCTCTTCCAGTGGCCGGTCTACTTGCAGAAGTGACAGACATCAGATGCCTTGTTCTTTTTCTGCTTCTTGGGTTTGGCAGCTTTTTCTGGGGCTTCTTTGCCTTTCTCTTTTTCTTGCCCGATTTGTTAGCTTCAGCAAGCATAACCATAGGCTCATCCTTCTTGAGTAGATCCTCGGCCCTCTGCAACATATTGCTGAGTTCCTGGATGCTGACATTCAGCTTATTCATATTGTAGTTCATTGTGAACGCATTGAAGGAAGAGGGCAAAGAATTCAGGATGGCATCCACTTGCGTGCCAAGATCTAGCCCGGATCCAAGAGCTTCGAGTTCGTTAATGTATCCCATCATCCGAAGACAATGGTCATGAACTTTCTGCCCTTTGGTCATCTGTGCGGTCATGAACAATTTCAGGACCTTCTGTCGAGTAGAACGGTTCTGCTCTTCATACATTGTTCTTAGACCGTCCAATATGTCCTTGGCTAGTTCAATATGATCGAACTGCCTCTGTATTAAGTTGTCTAATGAGGCAATGACAAAGCAGCGGACTAGGGAGTTCTTATCTTCCCAATCTTGGTAGTCCCTCCTATGGGTCTCAGAAGCCCTATCACCCGGACGTTTCGGGGCAGGATTTTTCACCACCTTGTCTAACTTTTCGAAAGTTAGGACCAGCATAAGATTTCTGTACCAATCGGCATAGTTTGGGCCCTTAAGCTTGTTATCGTCTAGAAGCTTTGCAAATTGACCGTTTGTCATTTTTTTATAAAACAGCAAAGACGTTAGTCCACAACCTTAGTTTGATTCATGTTACCTACATAGATATGGTTTTTAATCTATATTACATTCCCATTTGTTCATCTCTGAGATTTCCCTCCTTTTTCAGTGACGGAGACGACGAAATGTCTCTGAAAATGTGGGAAATCACATAGGGTGCGTGAAGCCAATTGTTTCAGTTGCAAAACCCCACCACCTTTCTGTGATGGATCATATCCACTCATCAAATGATTAACCCTTTGGCCTCTGTCAGACAAGGTTCAGAGTCATTTTCAAGTAAACATTTCTGTCAAGTGAGTGCACACCCATCATATTCAGGTTACGCCAAGGTACCGTGAGAGAGTTCCCATTTTCTGGTGAAGCCCCTCCCACATCGGTCTATGACGCCCCTATCATCTTATGAAACACTCTAATAGATCCAACAGAAAATGGATAGCCCAATTTTATGGTGCGTTTCCCCATTACTGATGGACCCATCATTGTGCTAATGACGGAAGGCCTTTAGAGAGTCCATCATATGGATCTCCCTATCACGTGCATTCATATTTGCTGGAGGGAACAAAATTACGCCCTAGTTCTAATTTAGGTCAAACCAAAGTGGCTCCCACTGACTTTCATAAAGTCAGATTTCTAGTGGGCCTTAATCGGCTAGGGGTTCCATACGCATTCCTTTTCATGGTTGTGGGGCCCACCAAGCAGAGAGGGGTCATCCAATGACCTTAAGGGACACCATGGCAATGATGTGCATTTAGCCATGGTGTGCGCAAGAGCCACTAACGAGTCAACATGGGCCAAGTGCTTATGGCCCATGGTCGCAGCACATCAAACATTCAAACATCACATGTAAAGGAGGAATTGATCCAATCAATTTACTGCTGTAAAGCCCATCGAATAGCCCATTTAAAAACCCAAAGCATTAACAATTAATGTCTAGTAGGTGTATGGGCTGAATTGCAGTTAGCAGTTCGGCCCATATAGCTTTTCTCACAATAATGGGCTTTTGCAGTTTTAACCCTTTAAAACCAGGCTTTATAGGTGGGCTGAATTAATCCCTGGAATAACAAGTGTGAGAAATATGGACTGAAAAATAGCCCCTTTCGAACCCCAGATTTGGTCCAAACAGTTTTGGTCCAATCTAGTCCGAAATGGTCCAAAACTGATTTTCAATTCAAGAATTAATTCATGAAAGATCTGAAATTAATAATCTTGATTTTAAACAAACACAAATCAACTATGGACTGTTCGCACCAGCTGCAAAACAGAGGTTAATCACTAATGTTACAGTTTCATAAACTGTAAATTGCAGGAAGCGGTTTCTCCATCTGCAAATCTCCAACGCCGCCATCTTCTTCCTTCTTCTTTAATCAAGAAAATAAATAATAGAAATCATATTTCTATTAATTAATTACATGATCAAATCCTATACATTCAGTCTAGAAAAATAAAAAAAAAATATTTACAGACCGAATTGAATAAAATAAATGAAAAAGGGTGCGTAGACCATCTGTGCCAAAACTGCACTGCGATCTCCAGGTTCGAACAGTCCATTAAATCAAAAATAAATAAAGAACAATTCTAAATAAATTTTGGATTTAACAAAAATTAATTTTAGATCAATCGCCCTTAACAAGAAACCATTTCTTGAAAAAAAAAAGAAAGCAATCTATGCAAATCTTGGCAGAACATCTTCTGTCCATCTGCGCAGGGTTAGATCTGATTTTCTTTTGGTTCAAGAGTTGAACCTGGGGCTCTGATACCACTAAAAGAATGGTAGGATTCATCTAATGGATGCCATGAAGGGTGCGGAATGGGTGGGCGAATTTCAAAAATTTTCCTACCTTCTTCCAACTGGGAATCATATTCCCTAAATTTAGAATACAATGTTCAAGGATTCTACTTGAACCATAATCAAACCAGATCTGAACCAAAAGGAAACAGGAATGATTATACCTGATCCGGAGAAACAATATCTCCCAAAGTTGGTGTTCACGCCCAAAGAAGAAACCAAGATCCGCTCCTGCTAAAGATGACACAGCTGTGGATGGAACGGAACCAGCAGGGTGCGTCCTACACACTGGATCCTTCGCAAGAATCCTCTGGAAACTTTGAACACGGAATCTTTTTGGTCTTTCTTGCAAGACTGTTGTCAAGAATTGATTTCTTGACTTCCTATTGCTGCAAAGGTCCAATCTTGCAACAGGGAATGGCGGCTGCTGGAGGAGAAATCCAGGGACGAAGAGGGCTGAACTGTGTCTCTTCTCTCTGGAGTCTGTGTGAGATCAAATCTCAATTCGTAGGAGGTATCTCTTGCATACCAACCCTAGTTCAAAATCTGATATTTCTGTTAGGGTTTCTCCTCTTTCTTCTTAATTAAGAAACCTCCAAATTTGAGAGTTATCCCAATCCAAAACAGTATTTGGATAGGGGATAATCTTAATCCTATCTGCAGATTAAGTTAGCTGACTCCTGATCTTATCAGGAGGTTACCAGATTCAAATATAATTTGAATTTGGTCTCCTAGAGTGTATAAGGTTAAAGACCCAATCCTTTTACTAACATTAATCTCAGATTCGCCCCATGAATAGGTGATCATATCAGCCCAGTTCGAAATGGGCTTTTGGCCCATTAAGTGTTCACTGTTTAACTAGTTTCCAATCTACTGCCCAGTTGGGCTTCTTTGTATGGCGTGCGACCCAAGCATTGATCTACACACCAGCCACATTGGTTTGGCCCAGCCTTTATTACAAGGCCTAGTCGAATTCACTGAAAAACTCAATGACCCCTTTGAGCCCATCACATGGACCCTATAGGCCCAACACTTACATTAAGTGGTCCCTAGGCCAAGCCATCTTATAAAAACCCAGGGACTGTGGGCAGGTGCAAGATTAGCCCATCAGGTATTATCCTCAATGGTCTTACACTTAACCTCTCAGCCCTTAATGACCAAGCGCTGCCCGACAAGAGAAGACCTCTCCCTCGGCTGCAAGGAACAGTGCCGCACTCTCTACTCACATGGATCCCGGGAATTAAAACATTTTGCAAATCTTTTGAAACCGTACATATACATATATATATATATATATATATATATATATATATATATATATATATATATATATATATATGTATATATATTAATTTTGCAAAACAAAATTCTAATGATTGAAATCAACTGCCGGCAGTTTGGTTTCCATCAGAGAGAGTGCATTCCCGATCATTACCATTGTCCGACAAAGGGGCTGATCCTGTCACTATGATCACTCACTCAGATGAATTCTCAGACTGCCCCAACATGTTTAGGTTTTGACCCCACTAAGGATCTCATTGATTGACACATCAAAGACAGCCTGATCCGACACCTAGTGATGTGTCATAATCGAGTCCAGGGGTCAAGTGTAACTTTCCAGTTTTGCCCATCTGTCTCCAAGGTCTAGGGCAATATTGGAAATCTGGTCCAGTTTAAGGGTTCAAGAAATCCCATACTGCATGTGCCTTGGGTCTTACCCTAATGGCCGAAACAAGCCATCCCAACACTTGGTGGCACATCAGTATCAGCCTTGGCAGGATAAATCTCCCCAGACTTATCCAATGGCTGTGAACATTTAAAACTAACACAAGTTTCTATAAGTGTCCAGTTTTAGGGTCTTACACAGAATTATACCAAACAACATGAATCAAACATGTATTTTATTTATTTACACTAAATGTCAAAAGTACATCAAAATGGATTGAAGCTAAGGGCATACAAAACTGTCTAACAGTTATCAGGCCTTGTATTGTTGGTGCTGACCCAGAATGCCCTTGGAGAGGGTCTTGGGTGCTAAGCTAGGTTAATGGTGGTTGGTGGTGAGAGGACGGACGAGGTTGGTTAATTATGGGGGCGATTGATTTCGGCTTATTGACGTTCCAGGGTGTCAATCAAATCTACCCTTTTGGAGGCTAGCCTATTTTTTATTATTGAAACATGATCAATGAAGCTATAGACTTTGTAGCAAAGGATCATCATGTCATCACCGCCTTCATAGTCATATCGTATCTCGTCATCATTGAGATAGGCCACTTCCTTGTTTTCAAAAATAAGGTTCTCGAGGATAGCCGTAAGATTGATTCTCCAAGTTGCCATCAACATGACCAGGGAATAACCAAAGATTCTAATGTAGGTGGAGAAGTAAGATGATAGTAGGGGTCTACTTAAAAGAGAGAGAAGGGGCAAGGAAGGAGATTGCAGAAATTTTTAATGAAGGATGAGAATGTAGTTTGCAGAGCTTGCACAATTAGAGAAGACTCCATAAAAGAATAGAAAGTCACTTAATTAAAAAGGGAGCTTTCCCCAAAGTGGAAAAGTCTGTTATTTTATTATATTTGAGGTAGAGAGATCACAAGTAGGGTTTTACCATGTGTCACTGTGGAGATCACAAATTCTAGGTTCTTTCCCTTCTCCTCGCGATCCACATGTGAACACAAGCTCAGTCACAACCCTACTTCTAGAAGCCTCTCAAGCCCTAGAATTTTTTTCTTTTTCTATTTAAATACTTAGACATTAAATTGTCATCTAAGATCTTGTGAGTGTGCTATATTGTTAAGCTGCAATGCCTAGGTAATATGTCATCGCACCGCAAAGAACTGTCGTGATGGTGTGTTGATTCGTAGAACAACAATTAATGATGCCTACCGAAAGACCCGGTTGTGTTCTACGGTGAGACAACAGTACAATGTGTTTCATCACAAGATTTTCAAGCTATATCTACTATTATTGGGTGTTCCTTAATGTATTTCTTTCTGCCGTTTAAGTGTAGAGGAGTGTGCTACTTGAGTGTTTGCAGCACAGTTTCCATACGGTTTAAATCCACGCACTTACATTATGTTGAAAAGGTAAATTTTGCAAAAGGGTATATAAAATCATTATAATTAAAATATTTATTTTATCAAAACATAAATAGTCTTTGTACTTTATTGTTGGATTATTAAAATTATATTTGGATAAATTACAAACTAGTACTCTATAATTTAGGGTAGTGGCAATTACCCCCTAACCTTTCAGATTCCAACAAAGACCCCTCCATTTGCATTCCTTTAGTTAAGTTTGAAAAAGATTCTCACGTGACTGTTTAAAATATTATAAATCCCTAAACTATCCATTTTTCTAAGGATTTTCTAAAACAAGTGTTGGGTATCATTTTCTCTTTTATTTTTATTTCCATTTGTTAATTGTTTACTTAATATTAATTTCATGATATATTTTTTGTAATTCCAAATTCTCATACATGTTTCTTGAATCTTTTATTGCAATTTTTATTTTATATAAATTTCTCAAATGTGTATTTTGGTAAATTAATTTCTTCCATCATTCGACAAGGTGGGGGATCTTTGTCGGAATCTGAAAGTTTAGAGGGTTAATTGCTATCTGTAATTTATGCAATTATATTATCAAAATGAAGTTTTTATATTATCATTATCATTGGTGGTTATAGATGCCAACTATAGTCAGGAAATCATTACTCAACAACTGAGTTTGGTGGTTATAAATGCCAACTACTAAATAGTCGAGTTACCAAGTGCTTGAAAAAGCCAAAAGGGTAGTTGGGATGATCTTGTTCGGTTTTCATTATTCAACAACTGAGTTCTAACCATCATAATTACAAAATATAACCTGGGTATTGCAAATGGAAGAGCAGATGCCCTTTTTCCAATCCTCTGGTGTGATTTGTGCTAATTAATTTTCTTTCTTGTCACTGTCAGAACGGAGTATCTCTCTCCATGTATAAAATCTCTACTGTGTTAGAGCTCAAGCACATTTTTTTGCTTCAAAGCTACCCCACCCAAAACTTCAATTGTTTGCCTTGGAAGCTAAGGTGGAAACAAGCTTCACTAGTTCCAAATTTGTGTTTCACCAGGACCCACATTTGAGCACCATTTGATGAAGATTATAATTAATGGTAGTTGCATTTGTTGCATCAATTTTCCTACATTAAAAGAATGCTAAACAGGTTTCCTTTTCCATCTTCTCTTAGGCTATGTTTGGTTTGAAGGAAAAGGTAAAGGGAAGGGAAAGTCAGGGAAACCCATACAAGGTTTGTAAAGGTTTCCCTATTTTTCTCTTCCTTTCATTTTCCTTCAAACCAAACATAGCCTTAGGGAGGGTGGCGGAACAGGGAAAGGGAAAAGTACAACATCTCGTTAATGTTACATCTAAAATAACTCTCTCCTACTGGTGGCTGGTGGCTGGTGGCTGGCTGAGAATTATTGGCCAACGGAGAGCATTCTTGGTTTATTCCATTTAATCAGTCGACCTTCTCAGATGGGGGATAGGAGTTCAGATCTGTGCCCCACAAGGGGGCACCCCATAACGTCTCACAGCACATCCTTGTCTTGTATTGAGAACATATCCCGATGATGATGTCACCATTTCTAATACATCATCGGGAGATATTCCCAATACACAGCGAGAATATATTGTGGGACGTTGTGGGGTGCAGATGTAAACTCCGGGGATAGATCCAAAGTCAACAAACTAGACTATAATTCTCAGTTTATATCGAACAAATCTTTGAACATTAAGAGAGTGAACCACATTTTTCTTTGGAACTAGTTTGTTTACAATATATTTTCATTGGTAGTGGTGCAAAAACATGAGAATATAAACGAGTTGAATGCAGATTATGATTTGTTTTCTGTTTTAAGTTTTACTTTGTTTGTTATGCTTGCAGTGCAAATTAAGTAGGTAAAAGGAAACCTGAAGCAAAGTAAAATTCAAAGCAAAAAATAAACTAAAATTTGCACTCTTGTGCATTTATTTGAACTAGTGCAAATTAGATTTCATTGCAAACAATATGCACTTGCTTCCTTCGGTATAATGTGTATGGTGATCACAAGACAAGACCACTTCATAGGTCGACTATTTCTACTCAATGTTTCAGATTTTGACAGAAAAATATATTGAAACAGGAGATCACAGGATCACAGTTTTATTCATTAGTCAGCCAGTTACGTAATGTTGGTCCCAGATATGTCCGGGCTCTTGAATTCTCTTTAAGGTTTTAAAAACCGATAAAGAAACGGAACCATTCTAATTACCGGTTTTCGGGTTAGCGGTTCAACTGTTTGGGTCAAACAGTTTGGACGGTTTGCATATTAGGACTAATATTTTATATAAAATTTGAAAAATGAAAACTGAAAAAGAGATGTGGGTTGAGAAAGAAAAAAAGAAAGAAAGAAAGAAAGAAATGAAGGAGAAAGGAAAAAAAGAAAAGAAGTGAAAGGAAAGGAAGGAGGGAAGAAGGAAGAGGAGGAGAATGGTTCGACGCACTCTGGCGACAATAATGGTGACTGCGACGGCAAGGCAGCGGCAACAGACACAGATCTGAGTGGATCTCAGATATGAGATTCTCTGCAACATCTGTGATCTTCTTCTTCTTCTTCCTCAAATCTGAGATCTGAGTTCATGTGTTTCTCTTCTACAACTTTATACTACGAACCATTGTCTGGGTTAAATGTGCCGACGGTTCAATCACCCGGATCAGCAATTTTTGAACTAAGTCAACAATTTTTTACCCAAAAACGAGTTAAGGCTGAAATGGAATCGATTGCTTAGACGATTTCCTGACCAAATGGTCCGACCGTCTAAATCAACGTCAATTCAAAAACATTGGTACACGCAGTACTCTCCGCATTCTGTCTGTCTCTAATTTTATCCCTTCGAGAAGAGTTCTTGTGGTCTATGTTATCTCCTGGGTTTGCCAAAACTAACAAGAATTTTCTTGGGAGTTTGCTAGGACAGTACAGAATTCAAAATTCAAAGCTCAAAGCCTAGTCGAGTACAATTCACCCAATTGTAGACTTCATATTTTATGGTAAATACCATCACTAATTCCTTATTCTGCATTTATTAACTATTAATGTGTTTCTAGTTCTTACACATGCATGTTGAGTTACCAAAAAATAAAGTGGGTGCCCACCATGGAATTCCTCTCAAATTACCCCAATATATTAAACTGATACATTCAGGTAGAAGACAAACCTCTTCCTAGTCATTCTTGGTATATTTAACTATCCTAATTAAGCATCCAATTAAAAGAAATAGATAATTAAACTAGATGGCATCATCCCATAAGGGGGGATTTATGAGCTAGCTTTCGATTTCCCAGCTGCAATGAGAACCATATTAGTGTATCAACATGCAATCTGAAATCCAATTTCTCTATTACAAAAAGCAGATTGTTTAATTGATGAACTACCTCAAATGTCTTCATGGATATGTGACTGGGTTTGTATATGTACGTGCACACTTCACATGTGGCTTCTTTTAAGTCGTGGTTGAAAGTGGAAATCAATCTAATGATAATAACAGGCGAGATCCAACCATATATGAGCGTATGAGCTTATTCATTCACAATATTCTGGATGGGGTCCCAACACTCTGAATGCACCACAAAGAGCCATCAAGAGTCCATGTGGGTGGGCTTCGCTATGAGCCGGACAAGAAGAGAAGATGAAGAAGCAAGTGCACAAGTCTATGGAGATCACATCTCTACCCCACAAGGAGCCGCCCCACAGCATATTAGGAACATCTCTCCCGATGATAATATCATCCACAATGGTACTATCATCGGGAGATGTGAACTCCATTGTTATGTTCGAATGGACAGGAACAGGTGGGATCCACTTAATTGGCCAGATCCAGAAGGCTGATGGAGAATTAGTACAACAGTTGGATTCCATTAGATCATATATATATAATGTGCCTCAGTTGAAAGAAACTTTCAACTGTCACATTTTCCTTTGTACTATTACATGGCTGTTGCTTTTCTTTGTGTATATGTCGGTGCATGTCTGCCCCCCACCCCCACCAAAACTGAAAAGGACAACTTGTTTGTTTTATTTGGTTCATTGGTTGTGTGATGATGGGTCCTGAGTTACAACACTAAAACAACGACTCGGTACCAATCTCAATGGCCCCGCCATCAATTAAGAGCATCTGAGTGTATTTCAAGGCCCATTTCATTATTTGTCTTCGAATTCACATTTCTTCTAACCTCCCAAGTATCCAAGGTTGAAGCTTGGAATCTCTCTCTCTCTCCTCTTGTCTGTGTTGTGAATGGTTTAAGGATGAAGAAGATTAATTTGATACTAAAGAAGTGTAAGAGTTTGTCAATGCAATTGGGTAGATCCTCCTCTTACAGTAGTCTCAGGTCTAAGTCCACCAGAGAAGAATTCTGGGGAGATATGCCAGAAGATGAGCAACGTAAAACTATATTCGTCGGAAGTTCCAGGAGGCGCTACTCGATCAGTTCAAAGCACCTGAATCATCCTCTTATAAGTGCTCTAATTGAGAAGTCAAAGCACAACACTGGTGACGACAGAACTGTGAAATGTGAAGTGGTTCTTTTTGACCACCTTCTGTGGATGCTTGAGAATGCCGATCCCAACCTCACGTCGGAGTCCTTGGAAGAATTAGCAGAGCTCTATACCTACTGAAGCTCAAAGGTCTTTATTTAAACTGAAGTGAAGTTCAATTGATTCAATTAGATTGCTACTGCGTGCATCGATCGATCTATTGTTTTCCAAGAAATTTCCATGTGTTTGCACACGATTCATTAGTTTCACTTTTCCTCTTTTCCTCATCCTCTCTTCCCTCCAGTTAAAGAAACAATATGAAGAAAAGGTGGTCTAAAAGAATGGGTCAAATTTCATTGAACAATTAGGAGCTTGTACAAGGCTGTATATATACAAGAAGAATAATGATAGAATTAGAAACAATTACAAGAATAAAAATATTACAAGAATAGAAATAATAAATTAAGGCAAGAGTTTCATTAGGAAACTTCCAAAGATGAGATTTTTCTTTTTGCTTTGATTGGTCTCTCTATGGTAGGAATTCTCTGAATAGTAGTTGATCCATATTTACTAGGGAGACTAGAGCTCTCTTTGGTAAAAGATCTAGATCCCTCTTTAGTAGGAACATGTAAAAATTGGCAAACTTTATTTACTGCAAAAGCAACATCCAGCCTAGTGAGAGTAACGTATTAAAGAGCACCTACAATGCTCAGGTACTGAGTGGGATCAGGTAAGGGTTCACCATCAAACCGTGAGAGGTGTGAAGATGTAGCCATTGGGCTAGAGACTTGTTTGGCCACAACAAGGTTAGCCTTCAGCAAGAGGTCCAAGATGTACTTATGCTAAGAGAGAAATAACCCTGTGGCATCACAGTGAGATTCAACACCAAGAAAATAATGCAATAACCCCAAATCCTTTAGTGCAAACGTTTAAGATAAATTACTAACAAGTTGAGAAACATGAGCAGAAGAATAGCCAATAAAAATAATATCATCAATGTAAACAAGAATGTAAATGATAATCTGCTCCTGACTGTAGATGAACAGAGGGGTCACACTGTGGACCACAAAAACCAAGGTTATATAAGTGACTGCTTAGACAAGAGAACCAAGCCCGAGGAGCTTGTTTGAGTCCATAGAGGGCCTTGTGAAGCTTGCAAACATGATGAGGATAATTGCTATCCTCAAAACCCTTTGGTTGACGCATATAAATAGTTCCGGTGATAAAACCGTTAAGAAAAGCATTATAGACATCCAACTGGCGAATGTCTCATCCATAGGAAATTGTAAGTGAGATAACAGTACGCACAGTCGCAGGTTTAACTACAGGACTAAAGGTCTCAGTGAAGTCAACCCCTAGAACCTAAGTAAAGCCTTGTGCAACAAGGCAAGGATTGTAGCAGTCAATTGAACCATTAGGGTACTGTTTGATTTTAAACACCCACTTAGATCCAACTACATTCGTAGAAGCATCATATGGAAACTGCCTGTTTTGGTGTAGAGGAAGAATTAACAGATTCATCAGCATGGCAAATTGGATCGAGAGGAGCACCAGGATCAACATGGAAAACTAGATTAAAAGGAGCAGCAAGATCAACATGGCGAGCTGGATACATGTCAGCATTAATGAGACCCAAGGAAGAGAGAGTAACGCCAGTAGGAGCAGTAGAGTTGGAGGGTGGCAACGAAGGTACCATTCCAGGAAAGGAATGTTCATCAAACACAACATGGCGAGCAATGATTTCTTTGCTAGTAGCGGGGTTATAACAATGGTATCCTTTGTAACTGTTGTTGTAACCAATAAATATACAAGGAGCAAACTAAAAAACCATCTTGTGAGAATTATAATGACGAAGTAAAGGATAATACTTGCAACCAAACACATTTAACATAGAGTATCAAGAGGTTTGCCAAATAGCTTCTCATAAGGAGAGAGATTACCAAGACCCAGATTCAGCAGTTGGTTGATAAGGAAGACTGCAATTTCAGCAGCATCGGCCCAGAAGGACTAAGGGAGAGAGGAGGACACCAGTAGAAACAATGTGGACTCAATAATGTGCCGATGTTTGCGTTCAACACTACCATTCTGCTCATTCGTATGTGGGTAGCTGAGATGGTGAATGATACCAGCATCATCAAATAGCGAGAAAGAGAGCAAAATTCACCACCCCAATCACTCTAGAACATCTTAATTTTTGTAGAAAAAGAGAGTCTCAACATGATTCTTAAATTTAAGAAAGGTGTTAAACACATTCGACTTCCTCTCAAGTGGAAAAATCCAAGAAAATTTTGAATATGCATCTATAAATAAAACATAATAACGAAAACCTTTATTGGACAAAATAGGGGCAGGTCCCCACACATCAAAAAAAACTAATTCAAGAGGAAAAGAAAAAGTTGAATTTGAAGATGGTAAGTTGAAACGATGGGCTTTGCCCAACTGACAAGCTTCACACACAAAAGAACAATTAAGAGATCCAGAATAAGGTAGACCAAACTTAAAAATAACATCTTTCACAACTCTTAGAGAAGCATGACCAAGTCATTGATGCTATTCTACCAAAGAGGTTTTCTCGCGGTCTCACCTACAAAAGCTGTCGAGTTCTCTGTCTTATGTTGAACTGCTCCAAGAAATTGATAGAGTTCGTCTCTACTGGGTCCTTGGAGTAAAACTCTCCCCGTATGATCCTTCAAAACAAAGAAATCCAGATGAAATTCAAATATCAAATTATTATCCTTGGTAAATTTACATACAGAGAGAAAATTCTTAGTAAGAGAAGGAATATGAAAAATATTCTTCAAAGCAAACTGATTATGATTGCTAACTAGAGAAGCCGACCCTGTACTATTAATAGTCTAACCTATTCCATTGCCAATCTTGACTTGATCAGAACCTTGGTATTCAGTCCAAACTTGTAAATTATCAGCATTTGGGGTCATATGATGAGTGGCGCCACTGTCCGGATAACAAATTGGATCAAACCCTAATCCAGACATAGAACCGTTATAAAAGACACTGCCGTGAAAAGCTGTAGGATCTGTTGGATGCGAGCTACTCTCTCCTTGATATAAAAGATCAAACCTTTTGTAACATTTCAGTGCTCCATGGCCTGGTTTATTACAAAATTAACAGACAATGCTATTTCCTTTTCTACGACCTTGTTTGCGGCCTGAGGGCTAACCACCATGCCCCCTGACTCTACCATGGTTGTTGCTACCCCTATTTTGATTATAAGAGTTCTGAGAGGACTGAAAACTGTTAGTCACATTTTTATTATTCATAGTAGCATTTGCATTAGGATTCTCACTAGAAAAATTATGTTGTAAAAGCCAAGCTTCATGACTCAAAAGTAACCCAAGAATATCACTAATGTTGAGTTGATCTGCATCAGTTCGATTGGTGATGGTTGTAATGAAGGATTCATACTCACATCCCAAATCGGATAAAATATATAGAACCAGATCTTCTTTTGCTACTAGTTTTGAAACTGTGGAAAGATTATCTACAATGGTCTTGGCTTTCTAAACATGATCATTGATGGAGAGATTTTCCTTCTTGAGATTCTAAAGTTGGCGCCTAAGTTGTAGTACCCTTGATCAAGAATGAGAAGAGAATGACCTTTCAAGAGCACTCCAGACTTCAGTAGCTGTGAAAAGTCCAACAACTTGTGCTCTCCCTCAATTAGTGAAGCAACAAGCCATCTTAGAACCAACTGATCTAACTGTACCCAGGTAGAGAATTCAGAGTTCAAAATTTTCTTACTGTTATCATTAGCATTAGGTATCTCTTCTGAAGGAGGCTTGGTCAATCCATCAATTATCCCCATCATCTTGTGAGCTCGAAGTATAGGAAGCAATTGGGCCTTCCAGAGGAGAAAGTTGTCACCATTAAGCTTGATTATCAAGTAATGAGTGATGTTGAGAATTGAGTTGATGCTCATAAGTAGAGAAGAGGTTTGGGAAAGGGATGAGATTGAGCTCATTGCTTCAGATACAATGGAGGTGTTGTAAGCCATGGCTCTAATACAAAGTTAAAGAAACAATATGAAGAAGGTAGTCTAAAAGAATGGGTCGAATTTCATTGAATAATTAGGAGCTTGTACAAGGCTGTGTATATACAAGAAGAATAATGAAGGAATTAGAAACAATTACAAGAATAGAAATAAGAAATTAAGGCAATAGCTTCATTAGGAAACTTCTAAAGATGAGAGTTTCCTTTTTGCTTTGAGTGGTCTCTCTATGGTAGGAATTCTCTGAATAGTAGCTGATCCATCTTTAGTAAGGAGACTAGAGCTCTCTTTCGTAGGGGGTCTAGAGCTCTCTGGTAAGAGATCTAGATCCCTCTTTGGTAGGAGGAGGAAGCCTAGGGCTGGTCAACTCCTCAATACCTCCCTAAACCCTAATCTACTAGTTTTCTACTATACAAATGCTCAAAGTTGAAGGGATAGGATATCCATCACATGGACGCCCAAAGAATGCGAAATAAGGGGGGCGAATTTCAAAAATTTCTCTCATCTTTATAGGGAATCGAATTCCCTATTTTAGAAAAACATATTTTTCAAGGATCAATCTTAAACCATTAACCAAACCAGATCTGAACCAAAAAGAGTAAGAGGGAGGATGTACCTGATACAGAGAAACAGTATCTCCCAATGGAAGTGTTCACGCCCAAGAAAGGATCCAAAATCTACTCCCACAGAAGATGGCGTAGTGCAGGATGGAGCAGAATCAGCAGTGTTCTTCTAAAAGAACTTGACCCTTCGCAAGAATCAACAGGATGGTTTGTGAATATAGCTCCAATCAATCTTTTCCCCAAAAGATTGGTATCAAGATCAAATCTTGATTACTCCTGTAGAGAGTAGGAGATCAAACTGCTGGAGGTGACGGCTGCAGGAAGGAGGCAGCAAGAGAGTATTCGCAGGGTGCAGAATTCTCTCTTCTTGTGATTTCAGATCTGAAGACAAGAATATGTTGGTTGCATGTCAAAAGGCTGCCGCCCCCTCCTCCTTTTATATACTTAAAGAGATCAGCTCCTAATCCCATTAGGAATTACTGATCCAAATCATATTTGGATTAGAAGTCCCTTTAAGTGATAAGGGGTAATCCTTATCTTATCTACAGATCATATCAGCCATCTCCTAATCTAATTAGGAGGCTTCCAAATCTAAATCTTATTTAGATCTTGGACTCTCTAAGTGGATAGGGTCTGGGCCCAATCCTATCAGCTGATCCATCTCAGAATTCCCCCATTTGGAATTGACTAGTCAAACCAGCCCAATTCGAAATGGGCTTAAGGCCCATTTAAGGTTATGTATTCACTTAGCCTTCTAAACTACTACCCAGTTGGGCTTCCTTGTATGGCGTGGGACCCAAACATTGATCTACACATCAGCCACATGGGTTCGGCCTAGCCTTTGTTACAAGGCCTGGCCGAATACACTGTTACAGATAGTGAACCCCTTGAAACACATCTCATGGGCTCTATGGGCCCAACACTTACCCTAAGTGGTCCCTGGGCCAAGCCACCTTGTAACACCCAGGGACTGTGGGCAGATGTAAGATCAGCCCATCAGGTATCATCCTCAATGGTCTTACACTTAACATCTCAGCCCATAATGATCATACACTACCTAACAAGAGAGGACCTCTCCCTCGGCTGCAAGGAACAGTGTTGCACTCTCTGCTTATATGGATCCCGGGAATTAAAACCTTATGCAAATCATTTCGAAACCATAATATATATACTTTTATATCTCATATAAAATATATTTTGCAAAACAAATCTCAACGATTGAAATCGGCTGCCGGCAATCTTGATTTCCATCAGTGAGAGTGCATCCCCGATCATTACCTTTGTCCGACAAAGGGGCTGATCCTGTCACAATGATCACCCACTCAGATGAATTCTCAAACTGTCCCAACATACCCAGGTTTTGACCCCCGCTAAGGATCTCACTGAATGGTATATCAAAGACAACACAATTTGATACCTAGTGCAGTATCATAACCGAGTCTAGGGGTCGGGTGTAACCTTCCAGTTTTTCCCATCAATCTCCAAGGTCCAGGGCAGTACTGGAAATCTGGTCCAGTTCATAGGTTCAATTAATCCTACACGGTATGTGCCTAGGGTCTCACCCTAGCAGCTGAGACAGGCCACCCCAACCGACTTGGTGGCACCACAGTGTCAGCCTTGTCAGGGTAGGTGCCCCCAGACCGACCCACTGGCTGTGAACATTCTAAACTAACACGAGTCTCATTAAGTGTCCAGTTTAAGGGTATTGCACAGAAACATACCAAGGGAACATGAATCAAATATGCACTTTTATTCATTTATAATAAACTCATAAAGTACATCATCTTGATTGAAGCTAAGGGCATACAAAACTGTCTAACAGTATCCTGAACACTTCATACAAGGATCAACATACTCCAAACTCTAATATGCATCTTTGTCATTATAAAGTCTTCATTCTATTTTGAATATTAGATGTCAACAATATAAGTTAAATTGATTGATTATTTGAATCCAATCTTCCCCATTAAAAACAAAGAATTATTATATGATTGTGTTAAGACTTTTGAAGTTGTTACGTGACTTTAGATAGAAATTAAAGTTAGAAGTCGTCATTCACATACTCTAAGAAAGACTTTGAATTGAAAATTATTGTTGTTCAAAAAACTTGAATTTCCTTTCCACATTAGCACTCCATCCCGAAGAGATGTTTACTTGAGCAACTGGTCCCTAGGCATGATTAATATATCAATTGTTCTTTTATATATTCAAGTTCTATATGTGAGTTAGAGTTTGGGGAAGAAAGATGATTAGGAAGAAGAAGAGCGAAAAACAAGGGAGGAAATCATTGTGTAAAGAAATTAAAAAAAAAAACAAAAAAGGAAGTAAATAATACCCATTACTAACGTCTAATAGGGGGTTGTTAATTAAGTATTACTCCAAAAATTTACTCAATGTGTATAGCTCACAAGCCCTATCCAACCGGGTACAACCCCCCTTACAGCAATGGAACCTGTACGACGGATGGTCTAATAGCCCATAGGAACACATCATTAAGTCTGAGAACCTACTTGGACTATTTGCCCTTGATGGAGACCTAAAGGTATGGGAATTTTCTATATCACTAACTGGTTTAGCTTATACCTACTTTGTCAACCTCACGCTAGGGAGTGTCAATTCATGGGAAGACCTAGTCAAGAAGTTCATTGGGAAGTGGTTCACAATGGAAATGAGATTAAAAATGGCTAACCTTCACAATGTAGAACAAAGGTTTGATGAAGACTTCTATGTGGGCTGGTTTCACAAAGCTACGCAAGCTATCCATGACAAGCATGTCATGGAGAAGGATTTTGTTTAGCATTGTGTATGTGGGATGAGTCCTTGGTACTACTAGGTGGGAGTAAGCGAAGGTAAGGCAACAAAGAGGTCTACCTGAAAGATGGTGGATGTCTATGGGAAAGGCAGATGGAGAAAAGGGAGTCGTAGAAAGCTTGAGGTAGGTTAGGATTTTAGTCTGGTCGAGCTTATGTAGGGATCTATGAAGACTTGAGGTGAGGAGAAACTCGAGTATCTCCTATTTATAGACATGAGGCATGTAAAGGAGGAATGCGGGAGAGTTTGTTGATTTGTTAGATCTAAAACATGCAAGCCAAGTGTAGTGTCACCAAGTGTCCACACAAAGATCCCAAGGTCTAGGTTCACACCCTTCTCGAGATTTGCATGTGAGAACTAGTGTAGATACTTCCCTCTTCTAGATGCTAGCCCAATTTTGACTTAGAGGTTTCTTGAGAATGCCCAAGTATTAGTGTGACATCACAAAGTGGATGTAGAGGAGTTGTGTTGTCATAGTGTTGCAATATGGTGTTAAGGTGGGATGCCATCACAGTGCAAATAATTGTGTTGTATCAAGTAATAGGGTGGATTCAAGTAACAAGGTTCTTCAGTTAAGACCAGTGTGCTTGCACTACGATGAAGAGGCTCTATCTAATGTTCACAAAGTGAAACACCTATTGTGATTTGGTGATTATTACAAGGCAAAATTGCAATGTAGTGAGTTTGGACTTATACCGCGATGTGAATGCACTATGGTGATGCCCTTGTATAGCCTCCACTGCAATTCCCATGATGCCTAAATCTATTGACTTATATTAGCTCCCTCGCTTATTGGTAGAAATAATTCTATCAATAAGCATTATCTACTATTAGATAGTATATGCCCTTAGCTCAATCAGATTGATGTACACTATATCAGTACATTATTGTTTTATATTTAGATTGGTATGTTTTTGAGTTACTCCTTAAACTAGACATTTATGAAACTTGTGTTAGTTTAGAAAGTTTCTGGTCATTGGATAAACTTAAGAAATTTATCTTGACAAGACTAATACTGATGTATTGCCAAATTGGTTTAGTAAATTGTCACAACTACTAGGGTTAGACCCCAAGTACAGATAATGGTTGTTTGTGAGAATCACTAAACCTATACCAATTTCTAGTTATATTCTACACCTTAGATATAAATCAGCAAAATTGAAAAGTTGCACTTAACTCCAAACTTGATTATGATACTACACTAAGTCTTGGTTAAGCTACTTTTGATATTTCAACCAGTGAAATCCATCTAGGGTCAAATACCTAAGTATGTTGGAGCAATTTATTAGAACATTACTTGAGTGGGTGATAATAATAATAGAATCATCCCCTTTGTTAAACAAAGTAATTATCAAGGTTTACACTCTCTCTAATGGAAATTTAAAGCTACCGCTAGTGTACTTCAACTGTATTTGAAATTAGTTTTGGAAAATGTATTTATACGTATATTATATTATTTTCTAAAAAAATGTTTATAAAAGGTTTTAATCCCAATATCCATTTGAGTAGAGGGTGTGACACTATATTTTTCAGTCAAGAAGAGATCTTTCCCTATAAGCAGTGTTTTGATTATTTAGGACTAAGAGGTTAATGGTAAGAGACCATTATATGGCTTATAAACTGATGAGTTTTGTCTCATATCAGTCCATTATCCTTAGGCTTCATTGGGTGGCTAAAACCAGGATCACTTAGACTTAAGTGTTGGGTTCCAATTGTGCCCAACATGATTGGCTCAAGGGTTTATTTCCCATGTGTAGTGAACTCGACCTATCTTTTTTTAGACATAAGATAAACCTATGGATTTATGTAAGACCTTTGTGGGTCCCATGGCACACAAATATCGGGCCTAAAGATCCTTACAATGACTAAGTACGTGATTCACTTAAAGCACATATGCCTAAGCCCATTACTAGTAAGACAAGTTAATGAAGTTTTTATGTGATATGGATTGAATATAGGTATGGAAATGGGAATGGAGATTCATCTTACTAGAAAGATTAAGTCCTCATTCAATTAGGAGAGAGCTCTATAAATAGGACTAAGAGGGAGTGGTCTACCTATGCAATTTCTACACTTTCTCTTACTCTCCCTCTCTATCCCTTCTCTCTTTCTTCCAAAACCCTAGTTCGAACAAGCCTTGGAGAGTGATAACTATGTAGTTTGATGCCTTAAGGGCATCATTTCAAGGGTATTTTAGGTTTTAGAATAATCAAAATGTCCCATTTTCCCAGTTAAATTCAAGATTGTGACCTCTTAGGGTCTCTATGCAAATCTTGGGGAAAACTGGGGAAGTTTTAATGCTGAAATGCAATTTTTGGGAAGCTGGTGTGAAGTCTAGCTGAGAGAATGGGAGTTTCTGTGAAAAACTGAGCACAGGAGGGCGCCTCCTATCCGCTAAACCTAGAATGGTGCCCCTCCTACTATATTAGCATACTCCCCTCTCCTTAGAAAACACTAGGGCACCTTTTCATTCATTCTTTTCATTTCTAATAAACCCTAGCCGCCCCTAACTGCTAAATCGCCACCTTCCATTCCTTCAAATCCTCACCATTCAGCCTTTAGCCACTAAATCTCAGACCTACATAATATTGGGTGCCCTCTCCTTTTCTTCTCAAACTTAGGATCACCTTAAAACCATCCTAACCCTTTATTCTAAACCCTAGGGTGCCCATTTTTTTTGCTAAAACCCAACTATCGTCCCCCTCTTTCTCTGTAATCCCAATTTTATCCACCCTTCTCTATAAAAAAGATCCAAGGGGTCCTGAGAAGGGGTTGGATTCTACCCCCAGGTAAGACGGAAGGCTAATCTTGAAAAGTTCAAGAGTAGATGAAGAGGTAAATGCCCAGGCAAGAAGAGGGGTTCCTGCTTGCAGTTCGCCTAGCCATTACTGCTACCTCTAGATTCGGATCCCAACCAATTTACTTTCATTTTAGATTTAATTTATGTTCTTTAACTTTCAGTTCTTATTTTTCCTTTACGAAATTTACTTTTATCTAGTTTAATTTTTGTTTTCTTTTCTGCAGATCTAGGATTCGGCCAGGTAAGACAGAAAGCATAGCTCGAGGAGTTTGAGGGTCAAAGGAGAGATTCGGAGACTGCTACCTCTGGCCGAGTTGTAGACTTTTCATTTAGTTTCTTTTATATATTTATTTTTGTTATTTATTTATTTTTCTATAATTTTCACTTTCAGCATTGTTAGAATCTTATTTTAATGGATTCTAGTTTAATTAATTAAAGTTTTGTGTTTCTTCAACTTCCAATCACATTATTTTGTCTGGATTAAAGTACGTAGTGATTTTTCCCTCGCTTCCTTGTGGATATGACCCCTTTCTCACCACTAACTGTGTTTGTAGTTATTTTGAGAGTTGGAGAACTTACAAATATTAAAACTGATGTTTTGAAGTGGTTAACGACACACTTCCAGACACACCAAGTTTTTGGCGTCGTTGCAGGGGAAGCAACGGAGAAATTTTTTTATTTGCTTTGTTTAAATCTGTTTCATTATTTTTTTATTTTCGTTTAATTACTTGATCTGTAATCTCATTTTAATTCTTATTTCTCTATGATTTTTCAGGACATAATAGCAAAAGGTGGGGTACCAGAACGTTGTCGGACTTCTAAAGAAAAGAGAAGAGAAGAGAAATTAGATTGCGTTTCAGGTGTAGTTGTAGTCTTGTATTTTTTATTTTTATTTTTGAACTCCTTTTTTTGGTAAAATAGTGATTTTTGAATTCTTAGTTAATTATTTTTTTCTTTTTTTTTCTAGATCCAATTTATTTTTTAGTACTATTTCTTTTTCATTTTGTTCTTAGATCTATTTTTTCTTTTAATTTCTAGAGCAAATTTCTATTTAGGATAATTAGGTTCTATTTTTTATTTTCATATTAGAAACTCACTTCGTTTGTTTTATTTTATTTTCTTTTATTGCCACATATTCTTTTTTTTATTTTCTATTTAATCCTTTGAGTAGAGGTTTTTCTTGTTAGAATTTTTTTTTTGTGGTTGTTATTTTTTTTAGCAAAATTAATCCTTTTATTTTATATTTTCTATAATTATTTGTTGCTTTACTTAATTGCCCCTTTAATTAATTATTTATTTAATTTAGTAATTAATTGTTAATAGGAAATTATTCAAATTTTCAAATTTGAATTCAAAATTTAAATTTTAATTTGAATCTAAATTTGAATTTAAATTTTAAATTTCGAATTTCAAAAAAAATAATAAAAAGCAATAATAATAATAATAAAATAAAAAAATTAATTAATATTTTAAAATTTTTTCATTTGCATTTTAGGGTTTGATATGTTTAGAGCATGCATCATATAGGATTATTTAATTGCTGAAATTATCATTGTTAGTTGTTAATGTGTTAGGGTTTTTCATTTTTAATCATTCCTTTTGCTGAATTAGTTTGTTATTTTATTTTACGTTAAAGTGCTGAATTGCATATTAGAAATAATTATTCATGCATTGTAATTAGTTGCACTTATTTTGTTTATTTTGTTTTTTTTTTTTCGTTAATCCATTTAAGGGCAATCCAACTTAAATAAGATAAGGTGGGGATTTCATCACCCTTCCTTGGCCCAAAAATCACCACCCTTCACGTGCGGTTCACCCTAAACCTTAATTTAAAAATTGGATAGAAAAATCCTTTAGGGAGCCTCACATTTGGTTCAAAATTGTGCTGAATCTTAGGGAAACTTGTGATTACTTTCCATAACCGGTGGTTGGTGTCTCAAGAAAGAGGTTAAATGACTAAGCCTAAGCGGGTTTTGTGGTTACTTAATTAGGTCCTTGTGAGAGCATGGGGAGCCTTCCACATCTCTACCTCTTACTTGGCTAACCAAAGGAAGTGGTGTAATTCAAAGTGAACCTAAGAGGATTCATATTGGTTGAACCACTAGTTTAGGAAACCTTAGTTTAACCCATAGGTCATGTGTTTAAATTTCTTGCATTTTTTTGTTAAAATTTAAAAATTCAAATTTGAATTTAAATTTCAAAATCTGAATTTGAATTTAAATTTTAAAATTTTAAATTTCAAATAAAAATTAAAAGATAAAAATAAAAAAAAGAGAGAAAATCAAAAATTTCAAAATTTTGAATTTGTGTTTAAATTTTAGAATTCAAATTTCAAAACATAATTTTGAAATTAAAATTCAAAATTTAAATTTCAAATTTCAAAAACAAGAAAAAGGGACTTCTGAGCTGTATGTTAGGAAGGAGATCTCTGAGGAGACAAACAGTAGAACTTATATTTGAGATAAAGAGATACCTCCATCTCCAACAACATAACCAAATGGCCGGAATCAATGATGCACAACCCAGAAAACTGAAAGAGTATTTCACTCCAACCCAGTATAACCCTTCATCTTGCATACAGTTGTCAGATACCCAATCCTTGCAGTATGAGATTAAATCAAGCACAACCCAAATGCTCCCCTCTTTCTATGGGAACCAAGTGAGGACCCACACAAACACATAGACGAGTTTTCTAGAAATTTGTTCTACTGTAAGGATCCAAAACTTTAATGATGATGCCCTTAGATTAACTCTTTTTCCCATCTCCTTGAAAGAGTAGGCCAAGCACTGGTTGGAAACTATAGGGAGACCTATTAGAACTTGGGCAAAAATGCAACATGAATTCCTTAGAAAGTTCTACTCTATAGGATGAACCAACACCATGAGAAGAGCCATCACTGGATTCACCCAAACACCGGGTGAACAAATTCACGAGTCTTGGGAGAGATGAGAAAATGCCCACACCATGGCCTGTCTCAGTGGAAAATTGTCCAAGCCTTCTATGAAGGATTAATTGATCAAAACAGGCAAATGGTAGATGCATCCTATGGGGGGCATTTATGAGAAAAATGAAGTGTATGCTCTTTTTGAGAACTTGAGTGAAAACTCCATCAATAATGCATCCTTGTATTCCTATGAAAGGTTGGTGGGACCCTCAAAAAGGGCAGGACTCTACGAAGTTAGGAAGAATATAGAGCCCGAGGCAAGAATGGACCTGAACGCAATCTCTAGAAAATTGGACAGGGTAGATCTTCTAGCCTAAAAGCTTGATCAATTCTTCACCTATAACCAGCAACCGGGTCCATCTACAACTGCTCCTAAAGTTTGTTCCATTTGTGCAAGCCCGACCCACTAGGTTGATGATTGTTCCATAGCAGCCCAGTTTCTGCCATTTATCCAAGAATAGGTTTAGGCAGCCTAGAGTTTCTTAAGGCCCAACAATGACCCATTCTCAAATACCTACAACCTTGGGTGGAGAATCACCCTAACTTTTCATGGAGGACACATCAACCTAACTCACAGTCCCAGCTGTATCATCAATCTAACTCCATGGCCCGACAATTTCAGAGGCCACAAATGCAGAGTCAATTCCAGTAGATGTATCCTAGGAATCAACCAGCCCAACCTTATCAGGTTTACCCACAACCTCCTCAGACCCATACAGTTGATGACCAATTCATGCAACTTCAGTAGCTGATCCTAACTCAGCAGCAGTACATCGCTAGATTAGAGAGCCAAATAAGACATCTGGCCGAAGCCAATGCAAGGAGAGAAGTAGGGCAATTACCGAGTCAACCAATTGCAAATCTTAAAAATCAACCATCAGGTTTTCCTCCACAACAGATTCAACCACCTCCCAAGAACCTTCAGTTTAAAAATGCCAAAGTTGTTACAACCTTAAAGAATGGGAGGATTTTAGAAGACCCGTATGAGAAAAAGAAAATCAGTGAAGAAGAAAAGGAGCAAGAAGACCTTAAGTTGGGGGGAGGGGGGGAAGAAGAAGGAAAGGAAAATTTAGAAAAAAAAGCCTATAGTGAACCGACCAGTGGTCCCTTTTCCAACCGCACTCACAACTAGGCCATTTTGAAAGAAGAAAGAGATTCACAACAAAGAGATCAAGGAGTTATTCAAGCAAATCCATATTAACATCCCTCTTCACGATGCAATCCAACATGTCCCAACTTATGCCAAGTTTTTGAAAGAGTTGTGCACTCAAAAGAGGGAGCCACGATCGGCCCCACAAAAAGTGATGCTCCCGGAAAATGTTAGTGCGGTGCTCTTAAACCAACTTTCCTAGAAAATGAAAGACCTTGTTACTCCTCTCATAAGTTGTGTCATCTCTAGAATCACCTTTGATCGGGCCCTATTGGATCTTGGGGCTAGTGTAAATATGCTTTCCTCAATCATTTAGGAAAGGTTCAGGATCGGCGAGTTAAAACCTACCCCAGTAATTTTGTAACTCGCTGATCGGCCAATCAAGACTCCTTGAGGTGTTATTGTGGACGTCATTGTCAGGATAGAAGATTATTACTTCCCTACAGATTTTGTTGTCCTAGACATGACCCCAACCAAGGAACTAAACCATAACCCGATAATCTTAGGACATCCGTTTCTAGCAACGGCTAATGTAGACATCAACTGTAAATCGGGAGAAATGGACATTTCATTTGGGGTGCAAAAAGTCAAGTTAAATATTTTTAGTGCCTCTAAGTATCCAAACCTAGGGGAAGATGAGTACAAGGTAGAAGTGGTGGATGATCTTTTAGATGCCTTGTATACCCCTTGGTTAGCCCAATCTGAACCCTGTCTGTGGGAAGAAGAAAGTGAGTCTAAGAATATAGATGAAAGAAGTGAGTGAATGCGTCTGGCTGAAGACGTTAAACTTAGCGATGGTTGGGAGGCAACCCAAAATAGTTTTCAATTGCTTTTACTCTTAGGATTAGAGTTTTTTTTTCTTGATTCGAGACTAGTTGGTAAACCTTGAACCCCTCGGGAAAACCCCATTGATTGTTCCCTTTGGCCCAAGTTCCTTTGCATCAGTCTAGTCATGCCATTGGGGACAATGGCACTTAAGTTGGGGGTGAGGAAAGAGAGAGAGAGAGAGAGAGAGAGAGAAATTGAAAAAAAAAATTGAAGCTAAGTCTTTAGAGATGCAGAACTAAAAATTTCATTGAAAAAATTTAAAAATTCTTTCCATTAAAAGAGATTCCTAAACAAAAAAAGTCGAGAAAACTGATAGAAGAATACTAAATTTTGTAGAAATTGGTAACAAGTGATAGGAGTCAAAATTTGTCTTATTTGAACATTGTCGAAATCGTTTAGAAATTAAAAAATACTCCCAAATTTGTCCCTGTAAAGATAAGAAGGGAAAGATTGAGAAATTAAACAAAAAAAAAATCTTCAAATTGTTAGAGACAGTGGACTACTCTAAACAATGTTTCAAAACAAAAGAGAGAGAGAGAGAGAATAAAAGGTCAATGGACACCCTAGACTTAATAATCGGGTCTCTTCACCTAAGTTAAGTGTCGAGATTCGTATCAAACGAGAAAGTGAATGCCAAAGACAATCACCTAACACTTAGTAACCGGGTCTCTTCACCTAAGGCAAGTGTTGAGATTTGCGTCAAATGGTGGAAGATAGCAATAAAAATAAGTGTGCATATCAAGTTCAGGGGTAGAAATCCACTGTCAGAAATGATAAGAAGAATACCCGCCTGATTTTAAAAATCAATCTCAGCTTATCGAGACAGTCTGCAAATGGAAGGGTACAAGATTTTTAAACCAATTTTCAACAATATTCAAAATAGGACAGTTTTACCCCTTAAGCCCAATACCGATCTATGCAAAGCTTAAGAATTTTGGAATTAGGATACTTGGCTAATTAAGTTGGGGGTGTGATAACTCTGTAGTTTGAATATTCAAAATATCCTTTCAGGGGTATTTTAGGGGTATTTTAAGCCCAAGTGTCAACAATCATTTCAAGGGTATTTTAGGCCTTAGAATAGTCAAAATATCATTTTTTTTCTAGTTAAATTCAAGATTGTGAACTCTGAGGGTCTCTGTGCAAATATTGGGGAAAACAAGGGAAATTTTAGGGCTAAAATGCAGTTTTTGGGAAGCTGGTGTGAAGTCCAACTGAGAAAGGGGGTGTTTTTGTGAAAAACTGAGCACAAGAGGGCATCTCCTATCAGCTAAAACCAAAATGGGGCCCCTCTTAATGTATTAGCATACTCTCCTCTCCTTTGAAAACCTTAGGGCACCTTTCCACTCATTCTTTTCATCTCTAACAAACCCTAGCCGCCCCTAATTGCTAAATCTCCACCTTCCATCCCTTCTAATCCTCACCATTCAACATTTAGCCACTAAACCTCAGCCCTACATAATATTGGGAGCCCTCTCTTTATCTTCTCAGACTTAGGACCACCTTAGAACCATCCTAACCCTTCATTATAAACCCTAGGGCGCCCATATTTTTTGCTAAAACCCAGTTGTAGCCCCCCTCTTTCTCTCTAATCCCAGTTTTATCCACCCTTCTCTATAAAAAAGACCCAAGGGGTCCTGAGAAGGGGTTGGATTCTGCCCCCAAGGAAAATGGAAGGCTGATCTTGAGAAGTTCAAGGGTAGAGGAAGAGGAGAACGCCAGGAAAGAGGAGGGGTTCCTACTTGCAGTTTGCCCAGTCACTACTGCCACCTCTGGATTTGGATCCTAACCAGTTTACTTCCCATCGTGTTATTTTGTCCATATTAAAGTACGTAGTGATTTTTTTCTCGCTTCCCTATGGATATGACCCATTTCTCACTACTAATTGCATTTGTAGTTATTTTGAGAATCGGAGAACTTACAAATATTAAAATTGGTGTTCCAAAGTGGTTAATAACACGCTTCCGGACACACCGGAGAGGGCTAATTCTCTACCATTCTTCTAATAGTGTTTTTGAGGAAAAACATTAAAGAATAAGTGATTCATATAGTTGTATAGAATTCCACCAAATGAAGTTAAAATCGATTAAAGCAATGTTGCAGGATTGACTTCAATTATCCAGTTGCACCATCTTCGGTTGAGAGACCAATCTAAATTTGATTTTTGGGCATGAACTCTGGGAGCTGCAATTTGTTGACTCCGTATCAAGTACACTCAGATTTAGTTTAGGTTTCAAATCTGACCTAATTTAATGCAAAACTAATCCAAAAAAGTTAAATTTTCAAATACCAAAAAATTGGTTCTTGGGTTAGACAAAAGCTTTTTATAAATTTGTATTGCAACTATAAGAGGTTTGGTTATGTTTAATTAGAATTCCAACTCTTACAACAACATCCACTATGCTGAATCAAAAATGGGTTTGGTCATTTCGCATTTTACCTATCCTAACTTAGCCCCTGCTTATTGGTAGAAATAATTATATCAACAAGCAGAGATAAAGTTGATAGATAGAATTATTTATTTTTACAAATGCTTTGACGTGACGTTTGGCATTCCTAATGTGATGTTTTAAGTAAAGCAATACATTAATATAGCAACAAATTAATGCATTTAAAATGTAACTTTTATTGCAACAGTTTGTTGATTGCAGCAGCATTAAATGAATGTCAACATGTTGCAGGGTCTATCTTGTAAGTAGACAAAATTAGAAACCCTATTGTGCAATTTATTGATTACACATCCCTGAATTTGGGTCTTATGAAATTGTCAAACCCTGAATAGACATGGACCTCTTCTCAATATCAGTTTCTTCTAACCCCAATGCATGAAAAGTGCTTAGGCTACATATATTCAAACCTGAACCATTGTCAATCAACATGGTTGGGATGCACATATCATGGCAAGTTACAGTGATGTAAAGCGGTAAATTATGCGATGTCCCATTGATAGGAATCTCATCATCCATGAAAGTGATCACACGCGATGTCGGGATCATACCCCATCATCTAAGCTAACTTATTGGGTTCTATGTCAAGGAGGACATGAGCCTTCCTTAAAACGTCCATAACCTGCTATTGGTGGAGTCTAACATTCCAATATGGAAATTTGAGATGGCATTTTGGATAATTGTTCGACAACATTGTATTTTGACTTTTCTATTGCTTTTCTACTGATGGGACTTCATAGGTTAACATACCTGTGGCTTAATACACCAGTATCGTAATTCTGTGTTGCAATGACACACCACCAAAATGTTGTATCGTAACAATATAAAATTGGTCAACAGTAGTACATTACTTGAGTGCAGTGGTGCAATTATGTAACACATGGGTTTTAAAAACGAACCGGTCAGGGGTCCGGTGATCGGTTCCAATGGTCTGATTGTTCGATCCAAATGGTCGGTCCATTTTGATAAAAAAATTTAAAAAAATTGGAAAATGGTCAAAATCATTCGAACCGTTCGAACGATTAACCGGCCGGTTCAGTGATTTACTGACCAAAATCAACGGTTTTAGGAAAAAAAGCAGTTTTGGAGGAAAACGGAGTGACCGGTTCCCAATTTTTCTGGTCCGATCCGGTTTTGAAAACAGTGACGTAACATGCATAAAAATTGTGATGAATTACTAGTTTATCAACACTTCAATTAAAATGACTAAGGCACATTGAGAAGTTTCTAAAAGTAGGGTTATTGTCAAGCTCGTGCTTGTGTATAGACATCGAGAAAAAGACTCGGAACACTGTTCTTGGAATCTCCACAATGGCACATGGTAAAACCCTACTTGTGAACCTTCTACCTCAAATCCAATAACTAATAAACTTTCCTACTTTGGGAAAAATCTCCTCATCACAAGACTTCCTATTCTATTAGAAAGTCTCTCTCTCTCTCTCTCTCTCTCTCTCTCTCTCTCTCTAAAAATGGAGATCCAAAGCCCACCTCACATGGTTCAGTGCCAAGACCTTGCGTAAGCCATGCTTGACTGTGCCTTCAATTATCCTTCAATCTTCATTAAAGCCTCCTTACAACTCACAACATCCTCTTCTTCCTTTTCCCCTCAAAGTCATTTGTCGTCTTTCAGGTAGACCCACATTGTTGCCTTACCTCCCTGGCTACAATTAAGAATGAGGGTAGGGCAAGGGAGTAAACTCTTTTCCTTCTCTTCTAGGTAACTGTTGCAGAGCTAGTAGTGGCGGATATGCCAGAGGTTGAGTTTGGTTGATGGGGGGTAGTAGGGTTGTGCGAAAGGCTTTGATATATAGGTAGGTAAGGCTCGATGTGGTAGAGTGTATGGAACAATGGATGTAAGCGAAACCATCTTGTAAGGTGGATGAGGTGGTGGTAGACCTAACTAGGCAGTAGTAGCATAAAAGACTTCAACTACTCCTCATCCAATATGGTAAGAGTAGGGTGTAGGTGACAAGGCAGGGCTAGATGAGGTGTGAAGGTAATCAAACTGCTAATAAATGGTAGGGTGGTTGATGTAGGGATGTTTGCAGGCAAAGCAATGGTACAAAACACCAAGTGGTTGGTTAGGTCTAGGCTGTAAGTTGGGAAAGGCCCTCTTCTAGCTTTTCCTGGAGCCTTCCGTGTAAGTCGTGGGGTCCTCCTCACTTGTCATGGCTTCCACCAAGTAACTTTCTTGGTCATATCCATTACGAACTAGAGGCCTGGATACCCAGGCAGACCTTCTACATTGAGTATTTGTAGCTTGTGGGACATCTTCCACTACTCCTGAGCTCTCCTCATCAAGAACAACTTCTTGTTGAAGATTCTCCAGGATGTAATCTTCTTCTAAGAAACAAGCATTCGACTGCAAAACACCTTTTGCTCTTTCAGATCGTAGAATAGGTAACCTACAAAGCCTTTGGGGTAACCTACAAATAGGCAACGGTTGGTTTCAAATTCCAATTTGTCAGTACTTATTCTTTTAATATGTATCGGACAACCCTAAATCTTTAAACGACTCACACTTGGTTTCTTGCCGATCCAAAGCTCATAAGGTGTCTTCGAAATGGATTTGGTTGTGACCTAATTCAGTACATAAATCGCAATCTCCAATGCATATTCCCAAAAGGATGTACGTAATTCTAAGTGGACGAGAAGTGATTGGACCATATCCAATAGGGTCCGGTTCCTCCTCTCTGACACACCATCTAAATGTGATGTAGCGGGAGGGGCTAATTGTGATACTATCCCATTATCCTTTAAGTAGTCCATGAATTTGTCAGAGAGATACTCATCACCTCGATCTGATCGAATGACTTTAATTTATCTCCCTAACTGTTTCTCGACTTCTTGTCTGAACTCCTTGAACTTTTCAAAGGATTCAGACTTATGTCTCATTAGGAACACAAAACCATATCGAGAATAATCATCGGTGAAGGTTATGAAGTAAACATGCTGATTACGTGTCCTAAAATTCAGGGGACCGTAAATGGTCGTTTCATCATCTTACCCTGAAGGCATAGTTCACAGGTTGGAAGATCTTCTATAGTTAGAAAATCCAAATGACCATCCTTTACCATCCTTGTGATATTATCTATGTTAATGTGGCCAAGTCAGTAATGCCACAAGCACGTGAGACTAACTATATCATGGATTCTTTTCTTGGGGATTATTTCTGACTTTCGGTAATGCTTGTTTCCAGAGAAGGATGGAGAACATAGAGACCATTATCAGGTTCCACATATGCTAGGAATTTGTTATTTTGTTTAATAGTAATCACATTATTAAACAAAATAGAATAACCATTCACACACAATTTTGAGATAGAAATCAAATTTCATATTAAATTAGGTACGAAAAGACAATCTTTCAGTACAATAATTCCTGCAGTGAGTTACACACATGAGCCGAAGCCCCGAAGTAAAGTGTCACTTCTCCATCACTCAATCTTCTACATATCTTGAACCTCTGCAGTGAGTTACACACATGAGTCAAAGCCTCGGAATCAATACACTAAGAAGCAAAAGTGACCAACAGATTGGTCTCTATGATGAAAGAATCGAACATACCTTGTTTCTTAGCCTCCAGGTATTGAGGACAATTCCTCTTCCAATGGCTCATCTGCTTGCAAAAGTGACAGGCATCCGATGTCTTATCCTTCTTCTGATTTTTAGTTTGCTACCCTTTTTCTAAGCCTTCCTTTTAGCCTTCGGCTTTTTCTTGCCCGATTTTCCACCTTCAACAAGTATGGCTATTGGCTTATCCGTCTGAATCAGTTTTTCAGCCCTCTGCAACATATTTCTAAGTTCCTAAAGACTAACGTTTAGCTTATTCATGTTGTAATTCATGATAAATTGATTAAAGGACGGAGGTAAAGAATTAAGAACAGCATCAATTTTGGTGTCATGATCTATCCCTGACCTGAGAGCCTCCAGTTCATTGATATAACCCATCATATTTAGACAATGGTCATGAACTTGTTGGTTCTCGGTCATCTACGTGGTCATAAATAATTTTAAGACCTTTTGTCAAATAGAACAATTTTGCTCTTCATACATAGTCTTCAGACTATCCAATATATCCTTAGACACTTCGATCTTATCAAATTGCCATTGTATCGGATTGTCTAAAGAGGCTTTAATATAACATCGAGCAAGAGAATTTTTCTCTTCCCATTATTGATACTCTCTCCTTCAGGCCTCAGAAGCCCTATCACCTGGATGATTCAGAGCAGGGTTCTTAACAATTTTGTCCAACTTCTCGGACGTCAAAATCAACATCATAAGTTTTCAGAACCAATCAGCATAATTAGGGCCCTTGAGTTTGTTATCATGGTGAAGTTTCTATTTTTCATTTCTGATAAAGGCAAAGATGATTTATAAGTCTAAAACCTAAATTGATTCATGGCATTACATAGAAAGGGCTTTTAATCTATGTTCCATTTCCATTTTGGGCATTTCGGAGATTCCCTCCAATCTTAGTGATGGAGATAGTCGTGTCTCTAGAAATGTGGGAAACCACATGGGGTGCATGGAGTCAATTGTTTCAGCTACAAAACCCCACCACCTTCTATGAAAAATCCAATCCACTCATCTTATGAACTTTCCCTTTGGCCTCTATCAGACAAGGTTCATAACCATTTTAGGTTAAACCTTTCTGTCCAATAAGTGCTCACCCATCATATTCGTGAATGCCAAAGTACCGTGAGAAAGTCTTCCATTTTAGGATAGGCCCCTCCCACATCAGTCTATGACGCTCCTATCATCTTATGAAGCAATCCAGTCAGCTGCATTAGCAAATGGATAGTCTAATTTTATGGTGCATTTCCACCCACCAATACAGTCAAGCTTCATACTAATGATGGAAGACCTTTAGAGAATTCATCATATGAAATTTCCTATCACATGCACTTATATTAACTAGAGGGAACGTAAACCCCCTAGATCTGATTTAGGTCAAACCAAAATGGATCCCACTGACTTTCATAAAGTCAAATTCAAAGTGGGCCTAAAATGGCTATGATTCTAGGGTGTTTTTCTTGGGGAGAAACTGAAGTGGGCCCCACTAAGAAAGGGAGATCATCTAATGATCTCAAGGGCACCATGGCAATGGTGTACATTCAGCCATGGTGTTCAAAAGAGCCACTATCGAATTAACATGGGCCAAGCACTTATGGCCCATGTACACAGCACATCACATCACATGCATGAAATCCATAATTGATCCAATCAATTAAATAACTATAAAACCCATAATTAAAATTTAAAACCCTTTTCAGCCCATTAAAGACCATAATATTATCAAATAATATTATCTAGGTATATGGGCTGAACTGCAAAGAGACCTATAAAGCTCATCTTGTGGCGAAAGGGTACACTCAGAAAGAGAAAATCGACTATGAGGAGACCTTTTCGCCAGTGGCTATGCTAAAGTCTATTAGGATCTTGTTAGCTATAGCAACATACCATAGCGACAAGATTTGGCAAATGGATGTTAAAATCGCATTCCTGAATGGAGGTCTTACTCAAGATATCTACATGCAACAACCACAAGGATTCATTGTTATAGGTCAGGAACACATGGTATGCAAAGATAATTGATCCATACATGGACTGAGGCAGGCTTCAAGGAGTTGGAACATCCAGTTTGACTTTACTGTCAAATAGTTTGACCTTGAGCAAAATCCGAATGAACCCTATGTTTATGGGAAAACCAGTGGGGATAAGGTTACGTTCTTGGTTCCGTATATAGATGACATTCTACTCACTGGGAATGATATAGGAATGTTAGCTACGGTGAAAGTGTGGCGTTCACAGCAATTCTCCATGAAAGATCTTGGAGAAGCTACCTATATCTTGGGACTTCAACTCTATAGAGATAGATAGAAGAGGATAATAGGATTATCATAGTCTACTTACATTGACAAAATAGTCAAGAGATATAGTATGAAAAAGTCCAAGAAAGGAAATGTTCCTTTTAGGCATGGAGTCACTCTCAACAAGGGTATGTCTCTCAAGACATGTGAGGAGATGGAGGGCATGAAGGATGGGCCCAGAGATTTACTGTCTCTTACAGTGAATTCGGCCAGGCCTTGTAACAAAGGATGGGCTAAACCCATGTGACTGATGTGTAGATCAATGTTTGGGTTCCACGCCATACAAATAGTGCCAATTGGGCAACAGGTTATGGGGTAAGTGAGCACATAAACTTAATGAGCCTAAAGCCCAATTCGAATTGGGCTTAAATTAGTTAATTAAAAGGAGGCAAGATCTGATTTGTAATCTGATTAGGATTAGCTGAAAGGATAAGATAAGTCTTATCCATTTAAGAGTGAGGATCCAAATATCAGATTTGAATCAAGAAACTCTCTCCTAATTAGATTAGGAGGCTAATCCAAAAAAAAAACTATAATTAAGGGTGAATTCCTCAGTTTTAACACACAACAACCTGCAAACTTCTCTCATATTCTTGCCATCCCTACGTAGTTTGATCTCCTCTTGTGGAATTGATCAATAAAGGTTCTTGATATTTTTTATTGTTTCTTGGTTGAATAAATAATCTAAAGTCATGCTCACCAACCCCTATTTGATTCTTGCTAAAAAAACTTGATTCTTGCTGAAGAGTTGTCCTGTTTATCCTACTTCATAACGCACTGTGTCATCTTCAGTGGAAGCAAGTTTTGGTCTTCTCCTTGGGTGTGAACATCTTATTAGGAGTTACTGCTACTTCGTATCAGGTATATCCCTCTCCTCCTGAATTATTTGAGATCTGATCTGGTTTTGGGTTCAAGATTGATCATTGAAAATGCAGTTTTCTAAAATAGGCAATGCGATTCTCGAATGGGAGAAAAAATATATTTTTGAAATTTTGCCCAATTAGGAAAGAGTATCTTGATCCAAATCTGATATTTGAATCTGAACTCTTGAATGGATAAGACTTATCTTATCCTTCAGCTAATCCTAATTAGCTTATAAATCAGATGATGCCCCTTTTAATTAACTAACTTAAGCCCAGTTCGAATTCAGATTTAGGCTCATTAAGCTTATGTGCTCACTTACTCCTTAACCTGCTACCCAATTGGCTCTTTTTGTATGGCGTGGAACCCTTACATCGACCGACACATCAGCCACATGGTTTCAACCCAGCCTTTATTACAAGGTCTGGCCGAATTCACTATAGAAGACAATGAACCTCTGAATCCATCACCATGGGCTCTTAATGGTCCCAACATTTATACTACATGGTTCTTGGATCCAACCACCTTATGAAAACCCAAGAACTATGGGCAGATGCAAGATTAGCCCATCAGGTATTACCCTCAATGGTCTTACACTTAACCTCTCAGCCCATAATGATCAAACATTGCCCGACAAGAGAGGACATCTCCCTCAATTGCAAGGTACAATGCTGCACTCTATACTCTATATAGAGTATTAAAACATTTTGCAAACATTTTGAAACCATAATTTATATATGTATATCTCTATATAAATATATTTTGAAAAAACAAATTTCAACGTTTGAAATCAACTATAGGCAGTTTAGGTTTCCATCAAAGAGAGTGCATTCCCCGATCATTCACTTTGTCCGACAAAGGGGCTGATCCTGTCACTATGATCACCCACTTAGGTGAATTCACGGACTGTCCCAACATACCTAGGTTTTTCCTCCCTATAAGGATCATATTGATTAACATATCAAAGACAGCCCAATCCGACACCTAGTGCAGTACTATAATCAAGTCTATGGGTCAACTGTAGCATTCCAATTTTGCCCATCTATCTCCAAGGTCCAGGGCAATACTAGAATTTGGTCCAGTTCAGGGTTTCAAGAAAACCCTCACTGCATGTACCTCGAGTCTCACCCTGGCAGTTGAGACAAGCCACCCTAACCAACTTGGCGACACATCAGTGTCAGCCTTAGCAATATAAATTTCCCCAAATCTATTCAACGGCTGTGAAGATTCTAAACTAACACGAATCTCATAAGTGTCCATTTTAAGGGTATTACATAGAAACATACCACAATGATATGAATCAATTATGTACTTTATTCATTTACAATAAATGTCAAAAGATACATCAATCTTATTGGAGATAAGGGCATAACTATCTAACATAACCCCCACCAGACCTGTAGAATTTGTTATTGGTTAAGTAGTAGGTCTACTCAAATCCACCCCAAAATTAATCCTTCCAAAAGCATATTTCTTTGCACACTTCATCAAATGACTACCTTTAATAATGGGCAAATTGCCTTTTTTATTAGTATATAGTCAAGTTTTTTTGTTTTTAGGAAAAGTTTTAGTAAATGGTTACACGAATGTGCCTAACATCCCATATAGGCAAGAGCCTACTACCCACTCCTATTACCCGTCTTTATTCTCCATTACAAACTTTTACCTTAAGAAGGCACCCCTAATAAGCCTAATAATGCTCCTATTTAATTAATGGATCAAACTTCTTATTTAATTATCTTTAATCCTTGTTTTGAAGGGATAAACATCGATCACTTTAGAATCAATGGTATCAACTTACATGTGGGTTCTATTTAAGATGTTTTATATAAAAATATACAATGGTTGTTGGTAATTGTTGTTGCCAAATCTAGGGCCAAGGGCAGCTTGGTCACTTCCAAGGTGAAGTAGCCAAGGGTCCAACCTACAAGACTCAAGAGACGTCATAGGCCCTAGGATATGGTCCCAAGGATGACAAATCGGATGGTCAAGTTAGCTGAGGGTTGTAGGACAGCTGAGATCACAATAAGCAAGAGAGCTAAAAGCTTAAGTATGTGTAAGAGATGATACCTTAGGCTATGGTGCCCTTTTATAGTTGGAGTCACCTAGGAGCCCAGCAATAGACGAGAGGTAATGGTCCCATGAATCAAGGTCATGAATGCAATTGTTACTAGGGTGAGCGCTTCGCGGCTGAGCGTTACCTCATCATTAATATGTAGGGAAAAAATCAATCTGAAATGGTAATGCCTATAGTAAATGTGGTTATAGTAATGACCCCTAGAAGTTACAGTAGTGCCCTTAGTCGAGGTCAAGATGATGAGATTGCCCTTGAGATGTGCCACGTGTTGTCATCTAACAGGGTGGTCAATTACACCCATATCACTTGCCCCCACTCGAAGTCGAGGTCAGGTTAAACGTATAGGCATTAATAGGGGTGGCAATGAGCCGAGCTTTTCACAAGTTGCTTGAGCTTGGCTCGTGAGGCTCGTGAGCCAAGCTCGAATATATATATATAGAGAGAGAGAGAGGGAGAGAGAGAATAATATATATAATAAAAATATTATAATTCTTAATTTTTTAAATATAAAATAAAAAATATTTTTTTATACATAATTTTTATTTTTATAGAATATTTTTCCTCAAATCAAGCTCAAGTCGAGTCGAGCTCGAGCTTATGAGTCTTTGACTAGAGCCTTATATAACCTTGGCAAGCCGAACTCAAGCCTCATACTATTCAGCTTGACTCGACATGAATCCACCCCTAGGCATCAACATTAGCCGATGGGAGCGAATGAAGCTTGATAATTTTCTAAGTTTTCAATCATCGGCAAAGAGTGTTGCTTGAGAGGTGCATTTATCTATTGGCAATAGTTTTTACCTGAGATAAGCAGATGCATCGGTTGGGTGGGGCCTAGCCCAATGAGTTTGGGCAAACCAGGACCAGGCCTCTTGGCATTGTTTAGTATTCCGAGGTCAGTGCTTCATGGTGGCCGTTGATGCGAGAAGTGGAGGCAACAAGTTGGTGACTGTTGGATGGAGAGAATTTGGACCATCCATTTTTCTTTAAAAGGAGATGAGAGGAGGAGAGGAAGCTCACCATTTGGTGATCGTGTTATTTCTTGGAGCTTCTAGACCACCTCGACTAGCATTCTACTCCCATTCATTTCTTTCAAGTCATCGTTTCTTCTCCATATTTAGGTAAAAATTCATCCTCGTCATGTCCACTTTGGATTCTAGGTGTGAAGCATATGAGATCCCTAATGAAACCCCACTTAGTAGTAGTTCCACGTCTCATGAGACTAGTACTGACTCTGAGATCTCCTCTCAGCCTTCTAGGGTGGAAGCTCTATAGAGGAGGGTTGCAACTCACTGGGCCAAGTGTGACTAGGGAAGTGAGTCTTCCATAGATGAAAATACCAGGTCAACAAGGTCGATGGGTGATGATCTTGGTGAATCCATAGGGGTGCCTTCAAGAGATGATGCTCCAGGTGGTGCCTTAGTGGTGTATCCGATGGATGAGGGAGGAGGAGAGGCCGGAGAAGAGGCCAAAGAAGGAGAGGATGAGGCCAAATGACAAGGTGTGAGGCATGAACGTCCACGTGCAATGATTTAGAAAGTGTCCTCGATCAAGAAGATATTATGAAACTCGCTGAGAAGGACTTTATACCCGAGAACTATAGGGGTAGAGTGCCTCGGGTTGGCAATAGGTTGTGCCAATGCAAGGAGGCTGAGGTGTGCATCCATGAGCACTACTTGCAGTTTGGCCTTCACTTTCCATTGCATCCCCTCATATCAGACCTATTGAACCAATACAGGATTTCTCTCCACTAGATTGCTCCTAATGTAGTCAGGACCATCACTATTGTCCTCATTGTGGCCCATAGCCAAACGGCTCCAATGATGGTGACCCTCTTTAGGAACCTATTTGCCTTGATGAAAAACCCTAAAGGCAAGGAGTTATGGTATTTTTAAGGCTGATAGGGTTAGATGGTGGATAACCCTTCATCTATACATGAATAGGACGTTCTTCTTCATGAAATGCCCTAAGGGTTGGCCCTTCAGATCCGACTAAGGAAACCCTGACAAAGTGGCTGAAAGGTTAAAACCACCTTGTAGTGTTGAGGAGAAGGTGTTGTTGAATAGGCTTCAGCTAAGCGGGATGATCCATGTCAGGCCCTTAATGGAAGAGGCCTTGGTGAAGGTTGGCCTTAGTCCTACCCCCCTCGGTAGGGAGAACTCCGTTGTTTGTTGCCATGTGAAATTTAGCTCTCATTTTTATTAACCAAGGTGGGAAAGTTCTAGAAGGTGATGCTTCTATAGTAAGCTACCAAGAAAGCAAGAACAATGAAAAAGGGGCTACAGTTGAAGGTACACCGAGGAGACATGCTGAAGACAAGGCTTCCAGGAAAAAGGATAAGGCTGATGCTGCTAAAAGAAGGTTGTTTCATAGAAGAGGCCCATTAAGGGGGCAAAGGACACCAATCCCCCAAAGATGATGTCTATGAAAGAGCATCAAAATAAAGGGCCCTATGCCACCGCCAGCCACTAGCTCATGTCATATCACAGCCCAACTGAGTTACCTCAGGACCAAGAGCCATTGATCTGATGGGCCATCTACCATCTTGCTTGGATAATAAAGGAAGTCGATAGCCTGTTGAAAGAGGGCATCAGTCGCCAACTGATTATGGGGATTGTCCATCATGGGGATCAACAGGAATGGATCTAGGAGTCACATCCCACTATCCAAGAGATGCTACTAGACAAGGTGATGGAGTTAAGTGTCGTACTTATGTGCTTCGACTAGTACTTTTGTTGACCCTTAATTCTAACTTGCTTGTTTTGTAAATGACTTTAGTCTCCATGGGCCTCTATGACAAGATAGAGGTCCAGTTCCAAACACTGAAGAAAGTATGGGCCCAATAAGGAGTGGTTGAAGTGTGAGGCTGCTAAGGCCTAGGCATAACTACAAGATGCATGGGATGAGGCCAAGGCCAAAGTGCAAAGTGCTAAGGAGAAAGTGTGGGATGCTAAGAAGCACCAAAAGAAAGTTGAGGCTGAAGTTTCCACAAAGGATGACCTTATTAAGGAGCTGAAGGTAGCCATCCGATCCATGGAAAGGAAGCTTGAGGAGGCCTCGACCAAGACAATTGAGGAATATAAGGCCTTGATGAAGTACAAGAAGGAGTTGGCTGACTTCAGCAATATATTGTACCTGGAGGGGATGGAGGAATACAAGGTCCAGGTGTTGAAAGTTGTTCTAAACTTCGATGTTGACAAGTTATCCCCTTTCACCACCACTAGGGAGGACGAGGCCCAGAAGACGACTGAAGTGGTGGGCACCATTGAGGTCGACGCACGAACAAAGATCCAAGATGATAATGCTCTCCCTTAAGCTGACGAGCAAGAGGTCACTATGGTGGAGACCAAAAGGCAGACTGGAGAGGCTCAGTCATGATAGGATGATGAGATATGTTGGAATACCATTGGCATCGATCGCATTTATAGACTAGCTGAGTCACATCCTTTCTCATGGAAGGCCAGTAGTATCCTTGTCTAAGTTTCTTTTGTGCGAGGGCCCTACCCCCTGATGGTTGCCATAGAGGCATTCATATATCTCCCTTAGGACATAGTTCCCCTTGTCTGGAAGTAAGCATCCAAGGTAGGGCAATGTGAAAAATCTCCTAAATAGCTTGTCCTATAATAAATCATACTGAGTTGATTGCATCTAACTTTTTTAGCTTTATTCTTGTCTTCAGGTAGCTACTCGTGCCATAGGTAGGTGAGGATTAGGTCCATCCAATTGGGTTCAGTCTGAATTGGGCACACCAGCTTCTCCTCAATGCTCAGGTGTGCCAATTCTTCTACATAAATAGTTTGGCTGAGGTCCGTCCCCTTAGAGCTGGCAAGCTTGGAAAGGGCGTTGGCCCGGGCATTATTTGTGCAAGGTACTTGATGTAGAGTGCTTCGTCACCTATCGATAGGTACAAGTTGAGCTTTTCCCCTGAGTTTTGTTGACTCAATAGTGGTGGTTATGTTAGATATGTCTTCAACTCATTAAAGGATTTCTAACAATCTTCTATCCACCAGAAGTCTTTCAGATTCTTGATGGCCCAGAAGAAGGGTAGGCACTTGTTGACCGATCGAGACATGAATCAGTTGATATGCAGTTTGTGCATTTCTGGGTCTCCTTGACTGGCTGCGAAGGTTCCATGTTGATGATGGCCTGAATTTTGTTAGGATTAGGCTTAATACCTTGTTGGGTGAATATGAAGCTATGGAACTTACCTGAGGTCACCCTAAAGGCACACTTTGTAGTGTTCAATTTCATCTTGTATTTCTATAGTACACCAAAGATCTCATTGAGGTTGGTGATGTCTTGGTTAGCCTTAAGACTCTTAACAACCATGTCATCAACATAGGCCTTGACATTATGGCAAATTTATTCTTTGAATACCTTATTTACTAGTCTCTAATAGGTGGCACCAACATTTTTTAGTCTAAATGGCATCACTTTGTAGTAGTAGGTGACGTACTTAGTGATAAAAGACTATTTTCTCCATCATCGGGGTGCATCCTGATCTAATTATAACCCGAGAAGACATCCATGAAGGTAAGGAGTTCATATCCCAAGGTGGTGTAGATGAGATGGTCTGTACTTGGTAAGGTAAAGCTATTTTTGGGGTAAGCCTTATTAAGGTCTATAAGATCAATACATATGCTTCATTTCTCATTAGCCTTCCTAACCATAACCACATTAGATAGCCATTCAGGTTAATGTACCTCTCTTATGAAGTCAACATTGAGTAACTTGTCCACCTCCTCTCTAATCGCTTTCCAATGTTCTAGTGCAAAAGTCTTCTTCTTTTGCTAAACTGTCTTACAGCTCAGGTCCACACTTAGCCTATGAGTAATGACCAAATGTTCAATTCCTAGAATATTAGTGACAAACCAAGAAAAAACGTCAGTGTTGGCTTTGAAGAAACTTGCCAATTCGGAAAGGGTGCCTTAAGGGAGGAGAGACCCAACTTGTATAGTTTTTCTAGCCTAGCTTCATCTAGGGGAACGGTGATGAGATCTTCCAAAGGTTAACCTCGGTCGGCATGTTCACCCTTGAGGTCAAGCCCTTCTACCGACAAGGCTTCCTTATTTTTGCTTTTTAGCGCCACAACATAGCATTGTCTGGTAGCCTATTGGTTATCTCAAACTAATCCAACACTACATTCCATGGGGAACTTCATAGCAAGGTGGTACGATCGTACCACCACCAAGGCATGGAGGGTCGATTAGTCGAGGATCACATTGTATGATGAGCCGTGTTTGCTTACCAAGAACTCGGTCATTCGGGTGATGTGTTAAGGCTCCGTCCCTACCATAGGAGGCATGGTGATCTTCCCTTCTAGTTTTACGGCTACCCTAGACAAATCAACTTGCACCTTCTAGAAGTCTTCATAGAACAAGATATCGACTAGGGAGCTATTGTCTATAAAAATCCTTCTAACCTCATAGTTGGAAATTATCAAAGAGACCACCAGTGCATCATCATGAGGAGCATAGACCCCTCTCAAGTCATCGTCAAAGAAGGTGATGACATCTTCCGACTTTTGTTTCTTTGGCGACCTATATTCAACTTGTAGTTATTGAGCATAGGTCTTCTGGGCAGAGGTGCTTTTACCTCCTAATGTTGATCCACCTAAAATTACATTAATGAACCCTGTAAGGGGTCAATTAGCTTCAGGGTTGGCTGAGGTCAAGGCTAACCCTGACGGGATCACACCATTGACGCAATCTTTCAAATATCCCTGTCAGATAAGGGACTCTATCTCATTCTTCAGCTCATAGCAATCTTTTATGTTGTTGTCTGTGCTATGGTGGTACTTGCAAAACTTTTTTTGATTGCCCCTCCTAGGGTTCTTTTTTAGCTTGGCCAACCACTTCATATACTCCTATTTGCCAATCTACATGAGGATATAGGTTCAGGAGGTTTTGAATGTCGGCGACTTCTTCTCTTTGTTCTGTTGCTTGGGCCATTGGCAAACTTGTTTCTATCTTTTCTTTCATTGTCTGAGGTCTCTGACATCAACGGACGCTGGCTAGCTTTGATCTCTTGAGCGTTGATGTACTTTTGTACTCTCTGAAGAAACCCAGCCTTGTTGCGAGGCAGTTTCTTAAAGATGGACCAGCAGAAGGGAAACGCACGAAAGTCATTGATGGTGGTAGCCATGGACACTGATGGGTCAAGGTCTTTTTGACTTCATGCTCCTCTTCGTTGAAGCAATGCATATAACTCCAAAGAGATTCTACAGATTTTTGTTTCATCGCCATGAAGGCAATCACAATCTTTTGGTACCGTTGACTACTTACAAAATATGCCAAGAGGAGATCCGTGAGCAAGTCTCTAGAACTGATGGACCGTGGGGCGAGGCCCAAGAACCATCTTCGAGAAGCCCCTTTGAACGTAGCCTTGAATGCCCTATTTATCAGGGCATTGGAGTACCTGTGTAGGACGAAACAAAATGACAACAATAGGTCCTTTTACCCATTTTCAAATTACAATATACGAGGTTGAGTTGATAGGTTAGTTTTTTGTAAAATATATACTTTATTAGAGGAAACCAAAAGGATAATGAGAATAATCATGGTAAACAATGATTACCAGTTCTACGTTTGAATTACATGTATAATGCATGGGTTACTTCTTTGTAGTTAGTACCCATATGGCAACATTGGGACTTAAGAGTGTAATTATGTCCATTCTATTTTAATTTCTATTTTAGTTCCATGATGCCTATGACCTGGCATGATTTTGAGCCGGTTCAACCCTATACAATTGTATGGGTTGATGGATCATGCCAGGCTTGGAGTTTCAGGTCAGTAGGCTGGGCCGACATGGCCTACAAGCTCGCAAGGGTTGCACTTGGCCCGTCTGAAGAACTAGCTGCTAGACACCCCCCCCCCCGCCCCAATAGCTAGTTTCAACTTTTCGGGGGGGGGGGTTTATAGAAATACCCTATATAGAGGGATATTTTGTATTTTGGCTTTGGGGAAGATAAAATACCAATATTGCCCCCCATAATAACTATATAACAACTAGTTTAGGGGGTATTTAGGTAAAGTGATAAATGTCTTTATAATGACCAAAATACCCCTCATAACAACTAAAAATTAGCTAGCTTTTAAGGTATTTTGGGGAATTAAATTATTTTCAATTCCTATAAATAGCCATATCCTCCACCATTATCATCATACCAATCACCAATTCTCATACTCTCTTATACTCTTTCAAATATCAATCTCTTCCCATACATCATACTCTCACATATACTCTCATATTCTCTTTACTCTCCAATTCTCAACTTGATTCAAGTTTTAACAAGAAGACTTGTTCAAGTATCTTAAGTTAGCAATTTGGAAAACACTTGCTTGATCTCATCCTGCATGGCACCGATTTGTGTCAAGATGTCCACTTAGAAGCGATCTTCTAGAGATAAAGGGATCTCATCTTGATGGTGGTTTGAGAAAGGGCATGGTGGTTTGAGAAAACTCTGAGTTAATTGGATCTTGGTTTCTGTGAGCCCGACAGTTGTTGAGATGCTCACGAAGGTCAGAGACTTGGGGAGGAAAAGCACGACATCGATCAGTTCCTTGTTGGTGAGGAGGGATGTGGTGGCCAGCACGTTCATCCTCATTTCTGTTGTGGTTGGAGGCTACTTGGTCTATTGGGCGCCCTCTACGGTCATCCAAGACACTGTGATGGCAGGAGGCTTCACGTTCGATGCCTCAACACGAGTAATGCCCAAAGGAGTTAGTGTGGCATCGGCTTTCTCAACAGCTGATGCTTCCTAATTCTGAAGGGCTCCTCTCCAGCCTGCCCTCCTAACTGTTGGTTGATGGAGAGGTGGGAAGATCTCCTACCATGGTGATCCTACACGTCAATGGATCGGCCATTCTATGGAAGGCCTCCTGCTAGGTGCTATAGGTTGTTAAGCTAATTAGCCAAGTAGTCCAATCATTTGAGCACTACGTTAAACCGATCCTGCATGACCAAATTTTGATGAGAAACAAGGATGTTGTCCTAGTGATCAGCTATTTGTTGCAAGTGTTAAAGGTAGAGTGTTAGTGGGAAGTCTTTGGTAAATCATTCCCACGGACGGCACTAGTTATTGCTACCAAATTTGGGGTTGAACGAAACTTGGTCACTTCAAAGGTGAAGTAGTTGAAGGTCCCACTTACAAGAGTCATTAGAGGCCCTAGGATGTGGTCCCAGGGACAACGACTTTGACAGTCAAGTTAGCCGAGGGTTGTAGGATAGCCAAGGTGAAATGAAAGCTTAAGTATGACTTTGACAGTCAAGTTAGTTAGCCGAGGATTGTAGGATAGCCAAGGTCACGATAAGCAAGAGAGGTGAAAGCTTAAGTATGAATAAGAGATGATACCTTTGACTATGATGCCCTTTTATAGTTGGAGTTGCCCAAGAGCCCAATAGTGGGCAAGAGGTAATGGTCCCTTGAATCAAGGTCATGAATAGGACTTTTACTGGGGTGAGAGGTCAGCGACTGAATCGTTAATACACGAGGAGAGAATCAGACCATATAATAAATGCAGTTACAGTTATCACCCCTAGAAGTTATAGTTGTGCCCTTAGATGAGGTTGAGATGATGAAATTGCCCTTGGGATGAGTTGGTAAGCACCTCTTCAGGCATGGCACGAATGACTGAATTTCTCCCGGCAAGAGTGCTTACCATTGCATTGTCATTAGTCTTGAATGATACCCATTCGAAGCCATTCTCTCCAGCTTGTATAGCTATGGCAAAGTTTTGTGGAAGTATCAAGAGTTGATCACGACGAAGCTGGTCATTGTAGACTGTTTGTCCAGAGTTATCAATAACTTGAAACCGAGCATCTCCACTAAGAACATAGATGATGCCGTGTGCATTGATGTTCCAGTGAGGGGACAACATAGCATTCTGTGCAAATTACCGAGGCCACAATTCAACAATTAATTAATGCAACTAATTAAGAAGAAGAAAAACACACACATACGATAGAGTGATCAGTAATGAAAAAGAGAGAGGGAGAAGCTTATTGTAACCTGGTAGAGAGTTCCTCTCTCAGCACTGAGTTGGAGGGTCTGGAGAATTGGGAGGTTTTGACTATTGAGGACGGTGACTCGTCCTCCATATGGACTGTAGAAATCAGCAAGCTTCGGTTTTTCAATGTTCTGTCTCCTTGTTTCACGAATCTGACCTTCTGATGCTGATCCTGGAATCTCCGGCTTCTATCCTCTTCTTCTTCTTCTTTGGATTGTTGAGATTGCTGGAAGGATTGAAATGTTTCGGGGCAACCAGGAATGGATAACCCTAAAACTCCCTTCCCTGTGCATGGATCAGAGGCTCATTAGTCACAGCATATGAAAGTATGGATTCGAAACTGGAATAGTAACGAAGATGCATATGGTTTTAAATCAGCAGGAAGAGATGGAGATAGCTTGCCTTCAACAATAGATATGAGCCTGTGTGCATTGTAATACGAGGGCAAAGAGGGGCCCTTGGGTTGGATAGTAACACGAGAAGCAGCAACACCAGCACACTGAAATTGGTTGTCGTTTTCGTCCCATTCCTCAACGAAACCAGCCTCGGCCTCTCTCCGGCGAGTAGGTTCGAGGGCGTCCAACTTCTCAACTCGGCACCTGTTTTGTTCTCTGCCCCTGGACCGGCGTTGTGTTGGGGACTGGCCTTGCCATTGTCGCTGCCACGTCTGAGCTAGCTAAACAAACATGACACAATACAAGAAGGCAAAGACAAACAGAAAACAGAGAAGACATGGCCATTGTGTACAAGTTGTTGAGACGGGAAAGAGATTCTCTACTGATTAATTGAGGTGAAGCGGCGAGAGGAATGGTTGGGTATTTATAGTAGGAATAAATGGATTAGTGTTTGACACCTTTCAGGTGATCACAGTGAGGCTGTTCAGGCACTCACCACACCATGCTTGTCACTACAGTATTGTGTGAACACATAGTAATAAATTTGATCAGGGCAGGTTCTAGGTGGCGGTGTCCTTCAAGCAACTGTAACCCACTCAGCTTGAAAGTCATTGGACTATTAATTCACCCTGATTATCTTTATACAATGACACGGCTACGGTGTCTTGAATTTGAATGCAAGTGGGTATACAAAAATCCCTTCGAACACTGGCTTTTTATGGATTATTCGGAAAGTATTTTTATTGCTGTTTGCAGTTAAAAACTCACCATCAATTTTTAGCATTTCTCTTAAATTCACCACAATTTTTCAAAAGTCTAAGTTAAAATGACTAATAATCATTTCAACCTTCATAGAAAAATATAAAATATATACATATATTTTAATATTTAAATATGAAAAAAAAGTTTAAAAAATATTTTCAAATATAAAAATACAGAAATTATAAAAAAATAAAAAATTATAGAAATTTCACACAAAATAAAAAATTATTTTCAAATTATAGAAACTATAGAAATTAAAAAACAAAATCAGAAAATAAAAATTATAAAAAAACATCAAAATTTATAGAAAAACACAGAAATTGCAAATAAATAACAAAAAATACAGGAAATTTTATAGATGGTAGAAAATAGAAAAACGTAAAAAACAGAAATTATAAAAACATTAAAAATTATAACAAAATACTAAAAATGTACAAAAATGAGAAAGACCCTTTTTCTTCTAACTCGCCATTCAAGAGTGATTTGGTCATAAAAATTGTTATTTATGCTGACATGGACACCTCTTTTAAGAAACATTAACGGTGCACTAACAGAAGATGAGTTTTGGAAAATAAAAACTAGCTGACATGGTGAATTTTAGACGTTTTGAAAAGTTGTGGTGAGTTTAAGAGAAATGTTGATAGCTCATGGTGAGTTTTAGACAATTTCCCTAAATAATTAACTAGCCGAGGGGGCCTTCGAAATGAAATTGTAACATTGTTATTTTCTACATTAAAAAATATAATGGTTTCTCAATAAGAAACTTGCAATTATAAATACTCAAGTCTTAAAACTAATATAAAGACTTAAAAGAGATCATCATTTATTCATTTTTTGAATATTGCTTCAACAAAGCATCTCATATAAAAGAACACGATCATATAGTGATAGTTCTGAGTTCTACTTCATAGCTATCCTTTGTTTCACATCAAGAACTCCCAGTTGACCCGGACGGTAGGACCATTCGCCCTAGGAACTGTCCAAGCAACCAGTTTTGTTTTACCCCAAACTCGATCCCTGGCCAAAAATCATTGAATCAATCAATGACATGTTGACTTGGGCAATTGAACCATCGACATATCGACTCGTTCAACTATTTTTTGCCATTTTTTATTTTTTTATTTTTGTTGTTAGAACGGGCCATCCGTTCAAACTGGACGGTCGAACTGTCGACTTGGAAACCAGTGGCCAAAATGGTTCTATTTTTGAGTCGTTTTTTCTAGATGTTAATAATTAGGCAAAATAAATTTATAGTCATAGTCATGGGAAGGGTGGACATTACAAGGGATTCCAAAACCTTGAAAGATAAATCCAAATTGATCTTAAACACGGAAAAAAATTGGTGGTAAACCCACCAAATTGGAAAAACCAAAGAAAAAAATCAGAAAGTCAAGTCTAAATTTCCGCTTTGAGATGGAGCTAAACATACTTGCAATCAAAGAAAGAGACAAAACATATCATCTTATAAGAAAATAAAAGAAAAAAACATTGTAAAAGAAAACCCAAAGATAAAACAAAAGGGAAGATATAAAATGGCAATAAACCCTAGACCATTTTGGAGGATCTTGAAGAAGAAAAAAAAAAAACCAAAGCAAAAAATGAAAAAAAAGGAACATGTCGTACACACTCAAATAAAGCTCACAATAGAAGAAACATTTGAATAGTGAAAATCCAAAAGCATAAAAACCATGGTTTTTTAACCGCTATTGACTCGGACAGACGAACATTTCAACCCAGGAACCATCTAGGCAATCGGATCCGTTTTACCCCAATCCCAGTCCCTGGCCAAAAGCTGTTGAATCAGTTAATGACCTATTGACCCAAGTGGTCAAACCATCCACCCGTTGACCCATTCAATAGTTTTTGGCTGTTTTTTATTTTTTTAATTTTTGTTGTCAAAACAGGTTGTCCATTCGAATTGGATGGTTGAATCGTCAACCAAAAAACCGATGCTGAAAACGGTTCTGTTTTTGGGTCATATTAGTCACACGCTCGAATGACATAACACATATGATACTACTTAATAGACCTCACAGACTCAATTTTTTGCTTGTAACTTTTGTTGTTAGAACGGGCTATCCGTTTGAACCATTGACCAGAAAACTGGTGGCCAAAACGATTCCATAATTTTTTGCTCGTAATTTTTATTGTCAGAACGGGTCATCCATTCAAACCAGGCGGTCAAACCGTAAACCCAAAAACCGGGTGGCAGATAAGATATATAAGATTCCTTATATTTGTCTTATAATTTGAGAATTTTCAATGAAAAATCTGATATATATATATATATATATATATTAAATAAATTAATATATATATTATAATCGGATTCATCGAGTCAGACCCAACCGGGTCCTTCATATTTCCTGTTGTGTCAATTCCAATTCTATGGACCCATTGACAGCCCTAACTAATACAGAAAGTACTCATATGTTTTACTTTTCTCTAAATAAGCTTCATCATCCCTTCAACGACTATTGGATCACCTTTTTCATTCTAACAAGTTCCTGTCATTCTTCTTCCTTATTGTCATATTTTTGTTTTTAACTACTTTTCTTCAAAATGATAATAGGCTTATAGGCTTACTCTAGAAACCTTCCTTTAGGATTTAGGAACAAATGGATAATTCAACACTTCCCTTTATGGATATGTACTGTAGTTTTTTTTTTTTTTTTGAGAAATATCATGCATATTATGAAAATTGAATACTATATGACCATATACAAATGTATCCCTACAAAACCAGCAACTGTAAAAGGGAAAATAAAAAATAAAAAAATTAAGAGCTGAACATCTTTGTGTCATTTAATGATTCCATACTCTCGGCTATTGATATTTGTTTTAGAAGATATTATATTGTTGACCTATTTCAATAGAAACATTTTTTATCAGACTTAAAACAAGGCATGGTCTAAGAGACCAACCCTTACCAACACAACAAGAAAAGGTCTACTTGGGAATGATGTAGGCTTGATAGTTTAGCCCAATTTACTCCCTAGGAAGAATAGCCAATATAAGGGTGTTAATTTTGTGTTTTGCTCATGGTTTTTCCCTGTGTTTATTATTAATATCTTTACCAATTGAATTCATATTTAACCTAAAAAATGGGGTTTACCCTTATAAGTTATTTACAAGGGTGCACTTATCCAGGTAAGTACATTTATCCATTTTCTTTTATTTCTCATGTAAATAAGGAAATGACCATTTTAGCCATAAAAATCCATTATTAAAAAGGGCATCTTTATCCCATTCAAGTATTGGCAACTTTCCCCCTAGGTGGGAAAGTTATTTACCCACCTAGGAGATGAGTATCACTGATACACAGGAAAATAAACTTTCCTTGGTCTCCACATAAATCTGAAAAAAGAACATAGGATTCTTGGTCAATGGGAACCAAAATCCCATTGACCAACTTTCCCCCCTCTCAAAATCCAAAAAAAAGAACGCCCCCCCTAATACAACACTATCTAAATAAAATAAAATAAATAAAAAAGTAATTATGTGGATACCAATGAAGGCAAACATGGTGGTGCTAGTTATTCTTGGAATTAGTACTTTGGCATTACAACTAGATCTAAAAATTTGATAAATTTATGGTTTGTAGGTCGTCCGCCATTAGTTATATTTAAGATGGGTTATCCATGTGGTTTTGCCTATAGCTTAGAACCTTACAAATGGAAAGCCAACAAGAGTGAGAGTACACTATTACTCTTTTTTTTAAGAAAAGTATTTATTACAAACAACAATAGAAATAAAAAAGCATATACAAGCCAAGGAACCATTTATATTAGGATACATCATCCTAATAAATTTGTCTACCTATTTAAGTTCCTAGTTCAAAACTAAGCTAGCACTAGCTAGGAATATCCATACTCTATAGATGAGCATATACAAGCCAAGGAACCATTTATATATGGATACATCATCCTAATAAATTTGTCTACCTATTTAAGTTCCTAGTTCAAAACTAAGCTAGCACTAGCTAGGAATATCCATACTCTATAGATGAGCATATCCTTGGTTAAAACACTTGCCTAATGTTGCCGCCATAAAATGAAAGCTATTTTTTCTATGGTGTGTGAGTTTTCCAAATGATTTTATATAGGAACACCATGCAAATACATGGTTCTTCAAAGGAAGAATAAGTTGCATGCATATAGAACAAGATGGTGATACATATCATCTTATTTGCACTTGATGTGATCCATCTATCCTAGAAATGTTTATGATACTACTACTATCCACCTTAAGTTTTTAATATTTTAGGAAGTTGTTTAGTAAGCACTAGAATCTATTACACAAATATATTGCCCAGTGACAGAACCTCTACATCTACTCTTTTAAAGACCTTCATCCCAACAACAACAAACCCCTTCTAATTGCTAATACATGCACCTAGTGTTGAGTATTTCATAAGCTGCAAGTAATATAAGCTGAAACACAGAACTTAGGAACTAGAATTCTAAATATCAAGACATATATATATGTGGCTTTACCATTTCAAACATGTGTTAAACAGAAGTGCTTATGAACTTGACGTCCTTTTCAAAATGAGGTTATGTCTTACTATGCCCATTCTTTCTATTTATGAATTCACATAAGAATGCATATTTATTCAAAATCCCAATGGAAGGTAAAGCATTAGGTGAACACCCAAAAGTACATTTAATTGGAAGGACCGAAAAAATTAGTGAACCGGTAAGAGCAATAATATATATATATATATATATAATACTTTAAAATATTTATTAAAAATGAAAAAACAAATAATTATAATAGATTTAATAATATTCATATTATTAATAATTTTATATTACACAAAATTCATCACTAAACTATGTACTAACAATATAAATTATTGTCTTATGGATTATTCAATTTAAATGTTAATTAATTAATAAAAATTTAACATTCAAAAATAAAATAGTATTTAAATATTTCAATAACTAAATATATTAAATAAAAATATTGAAAATAGCAAAATAATTAAATAACAAAATATGTAACATTACATAGTAAGTTTAAAATAAATGAAATTCAAAGAAAGAAAAATTTTATATATTTTATATATTATTTAAATATTTAAATAAATAAATACTTTCACAAATGAAATATTTAACATAACTAGATTTTAAGTAGTTAAAATAATGAAATTATGTAATAAATTTAAAATTTTTTCTTAAAACAAGAAAAATAACTATAACATAACATTAAATTTAATAATAATTGAATATTTTACAAAATTAATAATAAATTATATAATAATAGTATAAATTATAATTTTATGGACTATTAAATTCAATCAATGATTAATATTTTAAAATTCAAATAAGATACTATTTAAATGACTAAATAATATTGTAAATAACTAATTTCAGTTATATGAATTAATAATTCTCGAAAACAACTTAAAAAAACTAATATTTAATTAATAATAATTTTAAAATCTTATTAATATACTTTTTGTATATACTCAAATTAATATTTATTGTATTTTAAGTAATCATTTATTGTTTTTTGTGATAAATATATTTTGAATAATTATTTATAAATCTATTTTTGTTTTGTTACTTAACAGAAAATTTTCAATAATTATTGGAGATTAAACTACTGTTATTTAACTTTTTAAGTTTAGTTTATTGTACTTATTGTATTTATTGTATTTTTGTTATAATTTATTAATTAATATTTATTAGACATTAAACTATTAATTGAGATTACACTATTTATTGACTAATTTAATATATTTTTAGTATTTATTATTTTTTGTAATTATTGCAATTTGTTGTAATTTATTGTATTTTCATTATCAATATATTTTTGATAAATGTGTATTTTTTCTATAAATTTTCAATAATTATTGGAGATTAAACTATTGTTATTTATTAGAGATTAGACTGTTAATTTAGTTGAAATTAGGAGCATTCATGGGTTGGTTCAGTTCGGTTGTAGGTTGTTTGGCCAACCAAATCGACCTGGTTAGGTACTGACCATTAGTAAAAACCAACAAATTTTGTGCATCGCATGGGTCTCTACTAATTAATAGAGAACCAATTCATGTTATTAATTTAAAAGAAAAACAATTTACTAGTTAATAGGTGAGACATTCTAGAAAAATCATTATTAGTGAGCATTATCAAGTACTTTTGAAGTAGTATATGCAATAGGGTTGTGGCTACCTGACCCGGAGGGGGGGGATGGATTTTGGAATATGGAGTTTGGAGTCACCACCTAAATTTTTGGAATTGGGAACTTAGGAAAACCCTGGATTTTTCAAGAAAAACATTTTTTTTCTTGGTGACTCGTTGCACAGTGGGGATGAGATTCTTAGGGTACGAGGACCAAGGTACAGTGTGGAAAGGTGTTAGGCACCCCACACATGCCCGATTGAACTGACCTCTACTTCACCAATGTTCCAACGATTATTCATAATTTTGGACTTGAAATTTTAACTAACACCCACACATAAATTTATCAAGACGTGAGAGAAATGAAACTTACCAAAAAGAAGCTAGAAATGAAACAAATTAAATCATGGAGGAAGAGATGAATAAACTACGCAAACAACTAGCTAATTTGAAGGGTTTGTGATTAAAACAAATCATTATTATTACAAGTTGAAATAAGAAAGGATGTGACATGTTGGAAAGAATGGTATTTCATTGAAATTAGATTGAAGAATGACACTAAGTGATTAAGGAAGCTATGGAGAACTAGCAAACTAAACGATTGATGGTGAAACTAGCTAATAACAAATGCAAAAGAAGAATTTACTAGTGGGGATGCAATCTACTAACGCAATTATTTAGAAGTTAGATGTCGGAATCAGTTCCAGCTTCGGGTCTTGAGATGAAGGGGTAAGAAGTGTCGGATTTGGGTGATCTTGGTGTTATCAGACTTGGATTTTTGGGATCTACGTACCTATGGTGTTGGATTTCTGATTTTATGGGGGATAGGATTAGGATTAGAGATGATCTTGATTGGACGATCATAATTGATTCCGGCTTCGGGTGTTGAGATGAAGGGGTAAGGGGTGTCGGATTTGGGTGATCTTGGTGTCATTGGGTTTGGATTTTCGGGCTCTACGTACCTATGGTATTGGATTTCTGATTTGGTGTGAAATGAGGTTTAGGATCAAAATGACGATGATTGGACGATCGGAATTGGTTTCAGCTTCGAGTCTTAGGATGAAGGGGTAAACGGTATCAGATTTGGGTGATCTTGGTGTCATTGGGTTTGGTTTTTCGGTCTTTACGTATCTATATTTTTGGATCCTTGAGGATCTAATTTTTACAAAATTCCAAAAATACCCCTAAGTCGACCACGAGGTTAGTTGAAGCATGCTTGAAGCTCAAAGTGCTGACTAAAGAGCACAAAAATGGGATGTCTACAAGGATAGTAGAGTTTGATTAAATGTGTGTAAACTAAAGAACGGAAACATAAACAAACAAAAAGATAAAGAGAGTAAACCAATATTAGTGATATAAATAGAGAAGTCTCTAACTTAAATATGTGAAACTAATATTGTGCAACTAAGGAAAACTGTTATTAAAGTCTAAGGTTAGGGTTTTAATCAGATTGGATTTAGCAAAATTTGAATCCAGTCCGATTATTGAAAACTTTCATCCAAATCCAATCTGAAATTTGATCAGATTTGAAGACCTCTGAGCATACTCAGAATGAATTCGGATTTAATCTGGCTCTGCTTTAATCTTTTAAAATACAAAATCAAACTTAATCTCTTTTCAACTTTTATATATAATAAATTAATGTAAATATACAAAGATTACCATTAGACAATCGAGAGCAAAGTTATGGTCTCCAGAAGTTTGCTCATACATTAAGTGTGTAACCAAAGAACCCAGTGATCATGTCGAACAAGTCAAAGTTTCAACTACTAAGTCAAATAGTTTTTTCCAAGTTAACGATTTTTTGTCAAAAGTCAAATTTCAAGTTAACCATACTCGGTGTCGTGATTAGGTGACAATTTGAAGAGTCTGATTGTCCTAGTCAATGGTGGGTTGAAAATATTGGTTTTGGGTCCAATGCTAGGGGCGATCATGGATCGAGCCCAACCTGCACCCCAGGCCTAGCTAGTAAGCCTAAGCCCGAACCTACATGGGTCTGGGCTGGGTTTATAGGCTTTTTGGGCCTATGACATCCAATAATGAAAATTTAATTATTTAAATTTTTAATATTAAATTAAATTAAATGTAATATATGCAAAAAAATTATACAAGCCCAAAGTAAATTAGGCTTGGCTAAGCTTTGGGCCTATGCACAAAAATAGGCATGGCCTAATTAATTCTTAGAGTTGGTTTGGCTTAGCTTACCTATCCTTTTATAGATAAAGGCAGGGCCTCCATTCCCATTCTTGAGCAATGTGAGACTTGGAACAACACTAAATAATGAGTGCTACCATTGAATGTTTTTCCAAGTCCCACATTGCTTAGGTAATGAGAATAAAAGCCATGCTTTCATCTATATAAGGCCTTGCCTAGGAGAACAATTTACATACTTGAGTTGGCTCAAGTGTTCACACATTTATTGACATGTGTCAACTAATTCATACTTATTTATACATTAAAACTTAAATTTGTTTATATCTTTTATATATACTTGTAATATATAACATATATAATATAATGTTATAATATATATAAATATATATATATATATATTACATTATATTGCGGGATAGGCCAGGCCCGGGCCAGGCCTGCACATAAAAACCTGGGCCCAAGCCTGGAATTTTTGGACTAGGTTGGGCCAAGTTTCCAGGCCAGGCCAAGAATATCACCCCTATCCAATTTTCAAGTGAACCATTTTTTTCTTCGTTCCTATACTTATCAATTTTAGATTTTCCAATTGTTATTTATGTAAACTAACAATTTTTCAAAGGATGTTAGAGTGGTTGTACATCAACAACTTTCAATTTTGAGGTTGAACAGGAAGTTTGGTCTTGATTTCCCATAAAAATCATTGTAAGTATTGTTTCATTTTGATTATTAGATATTCTAATTTGATTAATTCAGACTTTGTTTTTAGGAAAACTTTTGGATTAGTTCTTGATATATCTTTGCTTCGAAGTTACAATTCTTATAAGAAAAGAAAGAAGAGGGAAAGCATGGTTTTGGTTTTCACCATGTCCACTTTAATGCTAGTAGGAATCTGCTGAATTAAAAAAATATATATATAAAAAAAGTAGTTTTTTGAAGAGAGAAGGAAGAGGGAAGGAGAAGAAGAGAAGAAGAAAAGTTGAAAAGAAAAGAGAGTAATAATCTGGTCGCCCCCTTCACTTATTATTTATACTAAAATAATAGAACAGTACAAAGACAACTATATAACACTCAAAAAATATAATAAAATTTGGACTCACATAACTACTGTGGTCCCCACCTCCTATCTAACGACTAACATAAAATCTACTCAGAAAAACATCATAAAACTAATTAATCTTCAACAGTATCATTATTTTTTTTCTCTAATTTTGTTATATGTTCTATAAGATATCTGTCATGCAATAGCTGCTTTTTAATTTTTTTTTTTCTTATGTTATATGTTAACTGTTCTGTAATCTGCCCATAAAAGGACATGCACAAATAAAACTAAGACAACCTATATGGGTTATGAATCAAAACCAAAAACAAGAGTAGTGTATTGTTTAGAACTCAAATAGGTCAATGGTCATTATGCTTTGTGAATTATACGTGTTTCAGAATATCCAAACTATTAACTGTTTTAACCACTTCTTTTATGATCATTTTGTTGTCTAGTAACCATCAATTAATCCAATACAATATTCATTTATGTGCATTGTTTTCAAATGAAGATGCATGCACTAGTTAAATCTAACTTTGGGTATTCTGACTGCACTAATAACCATGCCGCTTCATATTTGATTTGAAATATTAAATTTTTATTCTAATCAAGGATTAGGAATTAAAGAATGAAGGAAAAGAACCACACAGGCAAAGTAGACCTATTGAACAGAAAGTGAGACATGGGATTTGCTTGGAGTGAGGGAAAATTAGAACCTAGTTAGCCAAGTATCTATGGTTTAGAGAAATCAGAGTTGCTAATCTTGGGTTGGATTTACTTGGGAATGACCCATTGTTTAAGGCTCTCCTCGACTAAAGCATCCTTAGGCATAATTCTAGGACTTAGCTGAGCTTGGCCTACTTCCCTTGTTTTTATTTCAGAAATAGCTAACACAGAGACAATTATAATTCAATTTCTTTCTCTTGTTTTGTTAGAATAAGTCCATTGACTCCTTTATTCAACATTAAATAATTCTAGTTTTGTATTTGCTAAGCGACTTTTTTACAAGTTTCCTAGAGTTTTCTTTGACATGATTATTTTGACAAGGGCCTTAACCTAACATTCCCTAACCCCCTTTAAACTTGAGTGATGTCATTAGATGGAATGACATGCAGTTCTGACAAGAAGGCCTGGGGACTGTTTTCAACTTTAGAACATGTAGTTTTGAAATACCTTGGATGGTTGGGAGGTTTGCATTGATGGAATGACAAGAAGAGTAAGTTTATCTAGAACCACAGAACTTCCTAAGTCATGATCTTGCCTTTCTACCATTGGTCTTATAGAGTAAGTTAAGTTTCCATTTAGCAGTAGTCATCACCGTAGGCTTGTATTGAATACAAAAATAGAGAGAGAGAGAGAGAGAGAGAGAGAGAGAGAGAGAGAGGGTGGGTGGGAAGAAGAAACATGAAGAGGAAGAGGCACAAAGGAAAAGTGGAAAACCTACCCAGCCTACGTCACTTATATAGTGGTAGTCGCTTGTTCTTTAGCGGCAGTTTTAATTGATTGCCGCTAAAGATCAATATTTCTAACAGCAATCACCAAATAATTTTATGATAGTTTCAGTTTTCTTATTCTCTTTTTAGTTTATGAAAAATACTTTACTCATATTTTTTACTGCTTCTAGATGCAGAGCCATGGGTCAGCAAATATTCTAGTTCAGGGTGGAAATAATTACCAACCTACTCATGAAGTAACACCGCCAAACCCAGTAAGTTATTACAAGTTGGGTTTTATTTCTCATTTACTTACATTTTATCATTAAAATAATAAGCATTTTCTTAACTTTGTCCTTTATGTGCAGATACATGAATTAGCAACTCCTCAAATTCATAGTGGAGATAATTCTCATTCCACTCCAGAAGTACCATCACTAAATCCGGTAAACTATCGCAAGTTTGATTTATTTTTCATTTTCTCACATCTTTTAGTGTGAAAATAATTTTGTATTTGTTTGTGTTTTGTAACAGATGTAAGAGCTTAGAAAAAAGCTATCTCAAGTGTCTACAAGAAAGGGGGAAAGGGGGAAAGGGGAAGGGCAAGGGAAAGACACTCTTTTGATGAGTGTTTTATTTTCTTTTTCTTTTTTTTGTAATATTTTTGAGAAGGGAAAAACACTTTTCATGAGTGTTCTATTTTCCTTTTTTTTTTGTAATCTTTTAATTTCATTTGGACTAAATTGTGAACAATTGCAAATATATATTACCTTTTATTTAATACTAGATTTCAATTTTTAATGACATTAATGATCTTTTATTTTGAATGGATATGACAAACATATAGGTGGATATAAGATTTTGTTGAAAATGAATGTATATAATTGATTTCAAAGAGGTTACCATTAGCTCTATACTAGGTATGACAAATATACAAGTGGAGTTGGTTCCAGCCACCAAGGTTTTTGGTGACGTTTAAACAGGTTTTTGTGATGTTTCAGAAAATAGGTGGATGTGTCACCAAAACAGGTTTTGTGACGTTTCAGAAAATGTCACTAGAATAAATATTTTTTGTGACATTTGGAAAATGTCACCAAAATTAAACACGGGTGACTCTTGGAATCTTTTAGTAACACCTGACAAACGTCACTAAAATTGATTTTCCATGACGTTTCCTAAACGTCACAAAAATAACAAATAAATGTCACCAAAGTTGTGCATGAGCGACTCTTGAAATCGTTTAGTAACGTTTGCAAAACATCTCAAAAACTATACTAAACGTCACGAAAACTTTTGTCGACACTACATTTAGTGACGAGGGAGCAAATGTCACGAAAAAGTGTTTGTGACGTTTGTGTCATTTTTGGTGATGTTTGGCTAACGTCACAAATATACATTTTTTTTTTGTAATGTGGAAAGGTTTCGATGACATGCACAAACGTCGCAATCATTTGTGATGCGAAAACTTTTCATGACGTTTACAAAAAAAATTGACGATGTTTGATAAATGTCGTGAATCAAATGTTTAGACGTAGAACGATGAAGATTCAGCGACACAAGCAATGAGTTTTCACAACATTCATAAACGTCACCAAAAGTGATACATTTTGCGATATTTCCAAACGTCACCAAAAGCGATACATTTGGTGACATTTAGCAAACGTTGCCAAAACTCACTTTCGGTGACATTTGTATGAAATGTCAGTATATTGTGAATTTTGATTTTGTTGATGTTTAATTAAACGTCGTTAAAAGTTTTATAGATGGTTTAATTAAACGTCGTTAAAAATAAAGTTGAGATGGCTCATAAGGTTTGCTGGCAAAGCATCATGAGAGGTATGGAGATAATCTCCACCTAAAGTAGGACGTTTGTATTAAACATTGTATTAGTCATGAATATATTATCTTTTAACAACGTTTGTATTAAATGTTGTTAATCAAATGTCACCATTTTTTTTTTTTTTTTGTAGTAAAGGGTTTTGGGTAGTAAAAATGAATTTAGGCATTAATGTTTTTGGTATAGTGCTTTTGAATTTGGGGCGCATGAGCATTAGAGATGTCAAAAGCATTGAAACTTGGAAGAAAAAGTAGAAAATGGGTTAATAAGTCTATAATCAAAGTGGTCAATTGTCATTTGTGACTTGGCTGGGTTAGGTTAACTTATGTGTAATAATAGTTTATTTTCAAAATTTATTTGATTTGTAATTTAGGTTTTAACTTTAATCACGGTTTGGAAGGAGTACAAATACAAATATGTATTGTATATATCCATAAAAAATAATACAAAATACAAAGTTTTCCACTCTACAAATTTACATTTGTACTCCTTCCAAACTGAGCCTTAGGTTAAATTACATGAACCTGTATAAGAAATAAAAGTAATCAATAGGCATAAGTGTCTATGTAAATATGATATATAAAATATATAAGTAAAAACTAATGAATCAGATTGGATTTTTTTTCGCATTGAACCATCCAATTCCAATTAGCAAATAGATCACATTTTCCAATCTAGTTTGAAAATCTGCTAAAGAATATCCAAATTTAGCAATATTGGATTGGATTTGAACTTAAATCATATCAGGATCCAACTTATTTGCACCCCACCCCTAGATGGGATGGGTATGTGTAATTCAGGAGGATCATATACTAAATTTATATTGAAAAAAAATAAATGGAATTTAAATGTGATGCTACCTTAGGGCAAAGAAGCAATTATAGGAGTAAGTTGGAGAAATATGATAAAAGGTTCCTAGAAATAAGAGAAAATCATTCCAACGTAAGAGCATCCTTCTATAGTGGTTCATGTTTTCTACAAAAAAATATAAATTCTAACTATTAGAAAATTTACAAAGTTATTAGCGGGGACCCATGCGATACATGGGTTTTGTTAAATGAAAGCTACACAATAGAAACATATAAGAGTAGACAATTGTTTTATATTTTAACTTTTAAATAATTAATAATTATTTATATTTTATATATTATTTTTAATAATTTTTTTATAATATAAAAATAACAATAATTATTTTCATCTAGGATCATTCATCAAAACAATGAAACCAACCAACCAAATTAATTACTAGTATTTCTAGTCGGCTTCCGTTTAGCAATTTCCCAACTCGACCAAGTTGGGTTAGTTTTGGTTTGGTCATTTGTAAACCAACTTGACTATAGATATTATATTAATATTTTATATTTTAAATATAATTTTTTAATACAAGAAAATAGGAAAATTCCAATATTTCTTAGTCTAAAATATTTATATTATATATTTAAACTTTTTAATAATATTGTTGTAATTTTTTATCTATAAGTTTAAATCTTTTGAATCAACCAACCAAGATGAAAACCGACCCAAATCAATACCAGTGTTTTCAACCCAGCATTGACCCAGCCGGTTGAACCATTCGAACTATCACTCCACCTTGATTTCGGGTCTGGTTCTGTTGAAACCTACCCTTCGCTCAAAACCATTTAACCTAGATGGTTCAACCATTGAACTATTCGACCTAGTCACCGGGTTGCGGTTGCACATATAATGTATGTGCAAACTTTTGTGGGTAGCTTGCCCCACTATTTTCCTAAAAAAGCCTTTTTTGGCCTTAAATTACAATTTTTAATATTTTTATAAATAAAAAAATAAAAACTGAATTAAAATATAAATTAAATATATAATAATATATAATATATGTAAAACATAATTATACATTAAATATTGATAAAATATGTATTCGCACACTTATATACATATATACACATTTATATATGTATATAAATATATGTTTACTTAAATATATAGAGTGATGACATGGAATTGTTTGACCCGTTCGACCTAAATGGTCAAACCGATGACATGTGATCCAAAGGAAAAAGTGATTCAGCCATCGGATTGGTTTTTAAAACATTAATTGATACAACTCAAGTTGGTCGATTTTCACAAATAGTCGATTAATTTCATGTGACAAACTCCCCAACCTGACCAAATTAGTTTGGTTGGCCAAACAATCTGCAACATAATTGAATTGAACTAACCAATGAACACTCCTAATTATAACTAAATTAATAGTCTAATTTTTAACAAATAGCAATACTTTAATCTCCATTAATTATTGAAAATTTATACCAAAAATACACAATTACTAAAAATAAATTTATAAGGAAAATACAATAAATACAATAATTATAAAAAAATGGAATAAATACTAAAAATATATTACATGAGACAATAAATAGTGTAATCTCGAATAGTAGTTTAATCTCTAATAAACATTAATCAATAAATTATAACAAAAATACATAATTACTAAAAATAAATTTATAACAAAAACAAAATAAATCCAACAACTATAGTAAATGAAATTTAAAAAAAATAAATAAATAACAATAGTTTAATCTCCAATAGTTATTGAAAACTTTCTCCTAAATAACAAAAAATAGGTTTGTACATAATTATTAAAAATATATTTTTAATAAATATAAAATAAACCTAATAAGTAGAATAAATTAAACTTAAAAAGTTAAATAAGAATAGTTTAATGTCCAATACTTATTCAAAACTCTTTGTTAAATAACAAAACAAAAATAAATTTATATATAATTATTGAAAAAATATTTTTCACTAAAATACAATAAATATAAATCTTAGTTTATATAAATATATAATAAATATAGATAAATATTTTACAATTATTACTAATAAACATGGATTTTTCTAAAAGTTATTTTCTAGAATTATGAATTGATATAAGTGACATAATGTTTATTATTAGTACATTAATAATTACAACTATTATTCTACTTTTTAGTATCTATTAAAAATATTGTATGTTTTGATGGTTATGACATAAATTTGTTATTTGGAAGCTTCAATACCCATAAGTTATTTAATCTATTTTTCAGTAGTACATTAATATATAATTTTTTAATTACTTATATCTTATATTCTTATTATTGAATATTATTAAATATATTGTCACTAATTTTGTGTTTTTCATAAATTTCTTAAAGTTATTACAAAATTTCGTTACTTAATCTATTTTTTTGTTTTTAAATCATATATAAAATGCGATTGAGTCATTAAATTTTTTATATTTAAAATACTTACAAATTAGCTACTTACAATTTTAATTGTTTGATTTTTAATTATTTATAATTATATTCTTATAATTAAATATTATTAGATTCATTATAACTATTTACTGTTTTTGATCATTTTTAAAGTTATTAAATAACTTCGAATCTATTTTTTTCTTTCTAAATAATATTTAAAATATGATTTAGTTATTAATTTTTTTAAATAATATCAATAATTACATTATTAAAATATTTATTATTTATTAAATTTAATAATCCATAAAACATAAAATGATTATTAATTTGCATACTATGAAATCTATTATAATTATTTTTATACTTTTACGAAATCTTTTAAATTTACGACACAATTTTGATATTTTTAACAATTTAAAATTTGTTACATTAAATATTTTATTTTTTAAAATATTGAAATATTTAAATGTTTAAATAATATGTAAAATATTTAAATGTTTTTTGTTTAAATTTTATTTAACTTATAGTTATTACATAATATTAAATATTTTGTTATATGATTATTTAGCTATTTTTAATATTTTGTTATTTAAATATTCTAAAGGGAATTTTGCATCCCTTCTAGAATTGCTCAATTGGGGTAAGAGAGCAAGGAGAGGCTACCTAGCGTTGCCAGCCTTGTTTTAATATATAGTAATAGATTCTACTAATTCACCATGCCATAAACTAGATTACAATGATCGTTGAGATCATTAATGAATGCAATGCTTTATGCTCTCCTTTTTCCTTTCTCTATGTTTTTTCTCTTCTCCTCTTAAAATAAAAACAAGGATCAAAATATTGATACACCTACCCAAAGTAATCAATGAGTATCACTACAACTAATGCTCATATTTTATTTATTTTTCTTTTTCTTATAAGAATTAGAGGGATGGGATCTATTACGGTTGTCCTTAATAGATCCCTAAGCTGAGTGACTATCCCTCAACTGGTCGAAGTTGCTAGGTTGATGTTGTCATGTCCAGGGCTCAACCAACCACTTCGCACCATGTCAGCAAAATTGCACACAACACACCAGGGTTGGCGGACCAACAAGCGAAAACCTCAGAAGAGGATGTAACGCATGATCCACTTCATTATTAAAAGGCATCTCCTATCAAGGTATACTATCTATATTTTCTCAAACTCTCTCCCACTCTCTATCCTTCTTGCTTCCTTACCTTCCTTGGCCCGGACCAGTTTGTCTTCAACAGCTTGGCCCATCTACACTTTGCTTACACCTTACTGACTTGAGCATTGAGTGCCTTTCCGGAGGACCTCATCCATGGAACCTCCCACCACACTTTGGTTATAGGTCTACTTAGTGCATCACATCATCCTTTCACCTCGGTTCATCCAAGTTGGTAGGATTTATCTATTGCACATCCACCACAGTTTGGACAACAACAAATTGACATTGTCTATTAGAACTAAAACAAAAATCCTCCCGTTGGCGCTCAATTCCCATTCCAAATGTCCCTCTACAAGGTTTTGTAGCCAAAGCCTATGACCCACGAAGAATCCAATGCCTTATAGAGAATTGTCAATCAATTTGTCATAATGATTGAAGCGATGGGACAGCCTAAGTGTGCCCCAGCGATTGTCCCACCCATTCACCAAGTGCCCCTTCAGGATGATCCTCCAGACCTCATCCATCTCCAAGGTCCAGCTCTCAAGCCTGGAGCTAAGCCCTCAATGCTCACTCACGGGGATCCAAACACTCCGGCACACACATCCCCACCAAAGAACACCTTGGACCCCAGGTGTAGTAACAAAAATAGTAGTGCTCACATGTTGAATCAAGCTCGGTAAAGGACCACCATACACCACTAAAGTTGCCCAAGCGTGTTGATATAGGTAGTGAGATCAAAGACATGCTTGAACACTTGAATGAGTTCAAGAGCAATCACCTTGACTGCCATGTAATATACACAAGAACTTACCCTAATAAGAAGCTAGTCTTTACTTTCACCTAGAACTAACCCTAGTAAGCAGCCAGTCTTCACACAAGAAATCATGGACGAGCTCCCCCCTGCGGGATGGTGACCATGTCAGTTTGAGATGTACAATGGCACTTCAAACCCTAAAGATCACTTGGAAGGATTCAAGGCCACAATGCTCTTACTTGGTATCTCGAAAGTCCTAATGTGTAAAGCCTTTGTGTCCACCCGATAAGAAGATGCCCAACAATGGTATTCAACACTACCACCACACTCCATAGCCACATGGGACTAATTTAAAGAAAGGTTTCTAGCGCAATTCACCAACAACTAGCAACACTAGAAGACAATGGCCAACTTCATGTCAATCAAGCAAAAAGATAGGGAATCACTAACAAAGTACTTGGCGAGGTTCAACGCCAAGTCGATTCAGATACAAAACCTAAATTAGTTCATAGCAGTAGCTGCCCCAATGAACAGTCTACACTCCTCACGCTTTAGCTTTTCGCTATAGAATAAGGCCCCTATCAACATGACTAAACTCTTGGCATGGGCACAAAATTACATCAATGCTAAAGAGGCAAAAACACAATGTTGACAAGATGAGGAAGTCTGACATGACCTGAAATGCAAAGACAAAGATGATAGCCTATTAGACAGTGTATGCCCTTAGCTCCAATCAGATTGATGTACAGATACATTTATTGTAAAGGAATAAAAGTACATTATTGTTTCATATTGAATTTAGTATGTTTTTGTGAAATTACCCCTAAACTAGACACTTATGAGACTCGTGTTAGTTTAGAATGTTCTCATCCATTGGATAGACTTGGGGAGTTTATCCTGTCAAGGCTGACAGTAATGTGCTACCAAAAAAGTTGGAGCAGCTTGTCATAGATGCTAGGATTAGACCTGAAATACATGTAGTGTGTGTTTGATTGAAACATTGAACCCGGACCATTTTCCAGTTATGCCCTGGACCCTGGAGACTGATAGGAAAAACTAGAAAGTTACACATAATCCCTAGACTTGATTATGGTGCTACACTAGTGTCAGATTGAGTTGTCTTTTGATATGCCAATCAGTGAGATCCTTTAGGGGTCAAAACCTGGGTATGTTGGGGCATTTTGAGAATACACTTGAGTGGGTGATCATAGTGATAGGATCAGCCCCTTTTTCAGACAAAGTAAATGATCAGGACTGCACTCTCTCTGATGGAAATTTAAACTATCGATAGTTGATTTCAACCGTGTTTGAGATTTATTTTGTAATATATATATACATATATGTTTCAAGAAAAATGTTTACAAAAAGGTTTAATTCTCAAAACCCATCCGAACAGAGAGTGTGACACTGCATCTTGCAATCAGGGGAGAGGTCTTTCCCTGTCGAATAGTGTTTGATTATTGTGGGTTGAGAGGTTAAGTGTAAGAGACCATTAAGGGATGATTACCTAATGGGATACATCTTACTTAAGTTCATTATCTTTGGATCTTCATATGATGGCTGCCTTCAATGATCATTTAACTGTAAATGTTGGGCCCATTTTGAGCCTTAGTGATGAGCTTAGGGGTTCACTGCATTTGGTAGTGAATTTGACCAGGCCTTTTCACAGAGTTTGGACCGAACACATGTGGGCTTATGTGAGGTCATTGTTGGAGTCCCACGCCATACAAATCAAACCTAAATGAGCTAGGCAACATTCTTGGATCGTGAACCACTTAGATAATGGGCCTAAAGCCCATGATTAATATGATTAATTAAGATGTCACATGACTACTTAAACTGTCATTTGACATGGGCAAATATGGGTTTGGATATGGTTATGGAGCACCCATTCTATTAAGAGGATAAGACCTATCTTATCATAGAGTCAATATCCAAATAAATATTTGGATAAAACCTCCTAATTCGATTAGGAGAGGTGATCATTAAAGGTTAAAAAGAAGAAGAAATCGAATTGCTCAAAATCACTCTACATTTCAGCTCTCTTTCTTCTCCTCTTGTCGCCCAAGAAACCCTAGTTCGATCTCAGTATTTGGGACTGATCTTGATCAGTTTTGTATCTAATTTTTTCAAGAAAAATATAGAGAAAATTTGTCGTTACCTTCCCAGTTCGATCCAAGGTTTTTTATTGCAGTTTTACTGAAAACTGCATTGTTGAACCAGCTTCACTTCAAGCTGTGTTATCTTCAGTGGAACCTGGTTTTGGAATCTGATTTGGGCGTGACTACCTTTAGAGTTACATTTGTGGATCCATATCAGGTATACATCTCCCTCTTGTTTGGTTTCAAATCTAGTCTGGTTTTAATCAAGATTGATCCTAGAAAAATGTTGTTTTTTCTAAAACAAGAAATGTGATTCACGAAAGGTTAAAGAAAATTTTTTTAAATTTTGCCCAGCCATATAGAATGGTTCGGCCATCCATTTGATGGATTCTCACCTTCCTTCAAGCCAAGCCGACCTTTAGAAATTTCACACCCGTCAATTCTACATGGACCAAAGTGTTAATGCAAATTCGTAACTAACACTTTATCCAATGGCTAATGAATATGAAGTTCGTAGGCAATAAGAGGAAACGAGGCAAATACTACAAATTCCATAAATACCATGGCCACAACACAGAGAGTTGTAGAGACCTCTACAACCACATAGAAGACCTTGTATGATGAGGATACCTCAGCAAGTTTGTAGTTGACCCCCTAATACCCTGTAAAGATAACCCTAGCCGCGCTGATGTGCTTGATGACCGAGACCCTCCTTTGGATGGAGTCATTTGTTTCATCTCCGACAGAACAACTTCGAGGGGAAAGAGCACTCCTCGGCATGGAAGGCCTATGCTCACGTCAACTAGGTAGAAGATCATATGCTGAAGAAGCCCAAGGTCGACATGCCCATATCATTCATCAAGGATAATCTCAAAGGAATTCAAACCCCACATGATGATGCCCTAGTGATAACGACAAACATTGCTAACTTTAAAGTGCATTAAGTGTTCGCTAACATGGGAAGCTCAACCAACATCATCTTTGAACATGGCTTCTTAAAAATGAAAATTGGATATAACCTATTATGGGCAATGAACACCCCCCTACTCGGATCATCCAGTGACTCATTGATACCAGAGGGAAAGATCACCCTACCAAAGATGTTAGGAGATGGTCTCCAGAAGAGCACGCTTATGGTAGACTTCCTAGAGGTAAAGGTTCGATCACTATACAATTTCATCCTCAACGACCTACACTAAACGCACTTCATGCCTTGTCTCCATCTACCACCTGCCAATAAAGTTCCCTATCGACTATGGCACTAGAGTCACCCAATGAGATCAATACACTGCGCTACAAAGAAAATCTGCCTCTTGAGAAGCTCTTGATACTGACGACCTAGACCTCCAGGCCGGACAAGCTCCAAATACAATGTGGTCAACCCAATGAAGGTTAAACTTAGGTACCTCTCTTCGATGGTGACTCAGTTAAGGATGGTCTCTAGGATAACATCATCTAGTTCCTAGAAGCTAATGTCAATGTCTATGCCTGCTTCGTAGTAGACATGTCGGGATTAACCCCCAGGTCATAACTCTTTGACTCAACATTGACCCCTATTACTAACCTGTATGGAAAAAGAAGAGGATCTTCACCCCTTAATGGTGGAAGGCGATAAACAAGGAGGTGAACAAACTCCTCAATGCGGGCTTCATCAAAGAAGTAACCTACCTGAACTAGCTCACAAACGTTGTGATGGTAAAGAGACCAATGTGAAATGAAGGCTTTGCATCGACTTCACTGACCTTAACCAAGCCTACCCTAAGGATAGTTTCTCCCTATTGAGGATAGACCAACTCATCAATGCAACAACAGCCATGAATTCCTCAGGTTCATAGACACCTTTTACAGGCTATAACCAAATAAAGATGCACCTTGACAACGAACAAAAGACTACTTTCATCACTAAGGTTGTGTTTTGAATCGGTGTAAAAGTACACAAATGATGTTTTGCACTGAACCGTGAGAAGAAGTGACCATTGCATTTTGAAAAGATTATGTGAAAAGTGTAAAGTTTTACATTGATTTTATCAATGTATACATTGATAATTGATGTAAAACTTTTGATCATGATTGCACACTCTTTCCAAACGTTGACAAAATTGAACCAACATAAATTTTTACATTGTTCTTGATTTACACTGATTCCAAATGCAAACTAACTAAGGCCTTTATTGCTATAAGGTCATACCCTTCAGCCTCAACAACACTGGCACAACCTACCAAATGCTGGTGAACCACATCTTTTGAGAGCATCTTAGCTAAAATATGGATGCAGATAACATGCTGGTAAAGAGAAAAAAAAAAAAAAAAGCCAAATAGTACCTAGCTGACCTTGAAGAAGTCTTTCATCTCCTTTGATAGTACAAGATGAAATTGAATCCAACCAAATGTGCCTATGGCATCAATTTGATCAAGTTCCTAGGATTTATGGTAACCCAAATTGGAATCAAGTCCAATTTAGAGAAAACCTAGGCCATCATGGTTATTTAATCTCTACAAATGCACAATGAAGTGCAACGCCTTACAGGATGGATTGTTATGCTCAATATATTCATGTCAATGTCTGTAGACCGCTGCCTTCCCTTTTTCAAGGTGCTAAAGCAAGTGAAAGACTTCTAATTGACTAAGGAATGTGAATAGGGTTTCTAGTAGTTTAAGCAGCACTTAAGATCGCCTCCCTTGTTGACAAAGCTAAGCCCAACAAACAAACTACTACTGTACCTATCCACCAATGACATGGTGGTCAACTCGGCCCTTATGAAAGAAGATGGAGTTCAAAGGCCCATCTACTATACCAATAAGGTGCTCACCAACATGGAAACCAAATACCTGAACCTTGAGAAGGCCGCCTTAGCTCTAGTGACCATTGCCCATAAACTCTATCCATACTTCTAGGATTACAACACCTACATCCTCATAGATCAGCCCCTCAAGTAGTTGTTTCAACCTCGACTCGGCTCCTTGGGCCACCATCAAATCTCAAGATTTAGTCAGCCTCATCGTCAAGTTTTTCTTCTTAGCTATCAATCCAGGCGAACTTGATAGATCTCCCAACTAGTAAGGGAGCAACACTAGTCTCCTACTCCTCAAACCAATGACAATGTTCTCGAATACGCTCTCATATTCAATTTCAAGGCTTCTAACAATGAAACTAAGTATGAAGCCCCAATAGTCAGACTATGCAATAAGTAGGAGGATAGTGCAAGATGCATTGAAGCTTTTAATGACTCCTAGCTGGTCGAAAATCAAGTCAACAGTATATTTGAAGCTCAAGAACCTAGCATGTCCAACTACCTAAAGAAGTTCCAATAACTTGTCACCCTATTTGAGAACTTCTCGATATAGTAAATACCATGAGCCAAGAACCACCAAGTTAACACCTTATCTAAACTTGCCAATTCATCCTAGATCGACCTTGAAGGGACTATATGAGTTGACACCTTAGTTTACCTAAGCAACACCAAAGTAACACTAGCCACCTTTCTAATGTAGCCACAGTAGTCCTAGAAGTGTCTTCCACAATACCTATAGGATGACTCTCCCACAAGACCAAAACGAGGCCAAGAAGCTAGCAAACAGGGTAGCTTAGTATTGCATCACCAGGGGACACCTTTATCGTAGATCTCACCTTGCCCTATCAAAAGTGTCTCTCCTCAAATAAAGCCAACTATGTACTCAAGGAGATACACGGAGGAATCTGTAGTGATTCTCCTGACACCTTGACCCTAGCTCACAAAGCTCTTTGGCAAGGGTACTTTAGGCTAACCATGAAGCAAGATGCTGCATAACTAGTACAAAAGTGTAAATTCTATCAAAAACACTCCAACCTACTCCACCAGCCTACAGTCACCTTAACATTGGTCACCAGTACTTGGCCTTTTGCTTAGTGGGGCATGGACATCCTCGATGCCTTCCCTCTAGTGATTAAGCAGAAGAAATTCCTCCATGTGGCCATTGACTACTTCACCAAGTGGGTCAAAACTGAATCCCTGTCACTTATTACAAATCAAAACGCCCAAGACTTCTTGTGGAGAACCATTACCCGTCACTTCGGAATTCCCCAAGTGTTGATCAACAACAACACATAGTTTATAGATAAAAGGTTCGAGGAGTACTATTTTAAGCTCAGAATAAAACATCGCACCACTGCAATTCATTGACCATAGAGCGATGGCCAGACTGAGGTCACTAACTATACTCTGTTGTACAGCTTGAAGACCAAACTTCATAGAGCCAAAGGCAGGTGGGTGGAAGAGCTTTTGAGCATCCTCTAATGATGAACCTACAATTTATCTATATTTTATGAGGTTTTTGCATGAAATTTTATGCTGGTTTAATTAGATTTTGCCCTATTTTAGCTTGATTGCAAGAAAGATTTCAGGGGGAGCCAAATCAACAAAAAGAAAGCAAAAGCAAGAAAAGAAAGCCCAAAATTTATCAAGTTCAGCCCGGCCCAGCCATGAGAGCAAGGGAGTTCCATTCGGCCCAAATAGTGCAAGCTAACTCTTTGGAAAACCCAAGGGAAGAAGCCTAGCAAGAAGGAAATTTCAGCCCAGCCCATTTTTAGCCCAAATAACAGCCTAGAGTGTAGCCCACATGAGCTCAAAAGCAAGCTAAGTTGTAGCCCAAATAGCAGCCCAAAGGGAGTTAGGGGCGGCAACTCCTAGCTCCAGCATTATCAGGCCCAATATTACTGCTAACAACTTTGAGATCAAACCTGCCATCATACAAATGATTCAAAACACGGTGCAATTCTGTGGATTGGCCCACAAAGATCCCAATGCACACATTTCTAACTTCTTAGAAATTTGTGACACCTTCAAACACAATGGGGTAAGTGATGACGCCATTAGGTTGAGGTTATTCCCATTTTCTTTGAAGGATAAAGTCAAAGCATGGCTGAATTCGTTACCGGCAGGATCAATAGCTACGTGGGACGAAATGGCCAGCCGTTTTCTCTCTAAATATTTTCCCCCTTCTAAAACTGCGAAAATGAAGAATGACATCACTACTTTTTTCCAGCAAGAGGGAGAATCTTTATATGAGTCATGGGAACGATACAAGGAACTGTTAAGGAGAGTTCCTCACCATGGCCTCCCCATTTGCCTGCAAGTGCAGACTTTCTATAATGGTCTTACTGACTCAAATAAGACCATATTAGATGCTGCAGCCGGAGGATCCATAAATAATAAAACTCCTGAGGTTGCCCATGCACTTATTGAGGAAATGGCAGCCAACAACTATCAATGGCATTCGGAAAAAACTCAAACTAGGAAGTAGCAAGGCTTGCATAATGTTGACACTTATACAGCACTATCTACACAAATAGGAGCACTCAGTAAGAAAATAGATGAAATGCAGATAGTTGCCATGCATGTGCAGCCTCTTAATTGTGAATTGTGTGGGGGAGGCCACATCAGTACAGACTGCCAAGTTGGCAATCAATTCAGACCATCTACTGAACAAGTTGACTATGTCAGCAATTCGTCAAGACAGCAGGGTTACCAGAGTCACCATACTTTTCATCCAGGATGGAGGGGACATTCAAACCAGTCCTGGCCAAATCAGCATACTTCCAAGCCGTTCCACCAGACTTATCATCAGCTTGAACCAAAATCCAATTTGGAGGAACTAATGACAAAATTTATAACAGGTGCAGAAACTAGGTTCCAGAACCAAGAAGCCTCAATCAAAAACCTAGAAAACCAAGTGGGGCAATTGGCACAATTAATCTCTTCCAGACTACCGGGAACTCTTCCAAGCAACACTGAAGTGAATCCATGAGAGCAGGTGCAAGCTATTACCTTAAGGAGTGGAAAAGAGTTGCCTAAGGTAGAAAAGAAGAATTGGGCTGAACCCAAGGCAAAAACAAGCCTTGGGACCAGACAACAGAAGACGGAACAACTAGAAGCACAACAAGGGATGCACCAACAACCACAAGTTCCATTCCCTAACAGGCTGAAGCAACAAAAATTGGAGAAGGAATTTGGTAAGTTTCTTGAAATGTTTAAAAGTTTACATATTAATATTCCTTTTGCTGATGCTTTAGCCCAGATGCCACACTATGCAAGGTTTTTGAAGGAATTATTGGCAAACAAAAGGAAACTGTGAGATGTGGCTACAGTTGCATTAAATGAGGAATGTTATGCTATCCTTCTGAACAAACTGCCTCAGAAACTCAAAGATCCAAGGAGTTTCACTATTCCTTGTACCATTGGCAGTTTAAAAATTGAAAAAGCTTTATGTGACCTGGGATCTAGCATCAATTTAATGCCATATTCTATCTTCAGGAAATTGGGGTTGAATGAACCCCAACCCACTAGAGTGGCATTACAATTGGCTGATAGATCCATTAGACATCCTAGGGGGATCATAGAAGATGTGTTAGTTAAAGTTGACAAATTCATTTTTCCAATTGATTTCATTGTGTTAGACATGCAAGAAGATGTGGAGGTCCCGCTTATCCTAGGGAGACCTTTCCTGGCTACCGGGAAAGCAATGATTGATGTCTAACAAGGACAACTCAGCCTTAGGATACAAGATGAGGAGATAATTTTTAAAATGTCTAATGCTATGAAACATGCACCCTCTAGTGATGATTCTTGTTTTATGATCCATTGAATTGACAATTGATGAATGCTTCCAGGTAAGTAGAATAACTGATCCTCTTGAACTCTGCCTCCAGCAGGGAGAACTTGAAGAAGGAGAAAATGAAAAAATAAACCTCATAATAGCATACCTGAACGATAAGCCTCAATTCAAGGGAAAGGGGTTTCTTAAATTAGAGAACTTAGGCAAATTGCCTGGACCATCAGGTAAGCCATCACTCCAAGAACCCCCCACCCTTGAACTAAAGCAATTACCATCCCATTTAGAGTATGCTTTCCTTGAGGAACCATCAGATCTCCCCGTGATAATTTCCGCAGCGCTGAATCCCTTACAAAGAGAAAAATTATTAAGAGTGCTGCGGGAACACAAAAATACTATAGCTTGGAAGGTAGAAGATATCAAAGGCATTAATCCATCAATCTGCACTCACAAAATTTTGATGGAAGATGACAGCAAGCCTTCCGTTCAACCCCAAAGGCGCCTGAACCCCAGCATGAAAGAAGTGGTAAAGGCTGAAATAATTAAGTTGTTAGATGCTGGGATCATTTATCCTACTTCTGATAGTTCTTGGGTAAGCCCTGTGCAAGTTGTGCCCAAGAAAGGGGGTACGACTGTTGTTCCAAATGAGAAAAATGAACTCATCCCTACTAGAACCGTCACCGGATGGCGTGTGTGTATTGACTATAGAAAATTAAATGAAGCCACCCGGAAGGACCATTTCCCTCTCCCATTTATGGATCAAATGTTGGAGAGGCTAGCCGGGCATGAGTATTATTGTTTCTTGGATGGATATTCAGGGTATAACTAGATACCAATTGCACCAGAAGATCAAGAAAAGACCACTTTTACTTGCCCATATGGAACCTTTGCATACCGAAGGATGCCCTTTGGGTTATGCAATGCCCCAGCAGCCTTTCAGCGATGTATGATGTCTATATTTTCTGATATGGTTGAAAATTTTATTGAGATCTTCATGGATGATTTTTCAGTTTTTGGCTCTTCGTTTGATGCATGTTTGAATAATCTGGAACAGGTGCTTACTAGATGTAAAGAAACACATCTTGTGTTGAATTGGGAGAAATGTCATTTTATGGTGCAAGAAGGCATAGTGCTTGGACACAAGATCTCTCAAAGAGGTATAGAAGTCGACAAGGCCAAGGTGGAGGCAATTGAAAAATTGCCAACCCCAACATCTATTCGTTCTTTGAGAAGTTTCTTAGGACATGTCGGATTCTATAGGAGGTTTATTAAGGATTTCTCAAAAATTTCCAAACCATTATCTACCTTGCTTCAGAAAGAAGTGCCTTTTGAATTTTCAACTGAATGCCTTCATGCTTTCAACATCTTGAAAGACAAATTGATCCATGCACCTATCATGGTAGCACCAGATTGGACCCTCCCATTTGAATTAATGTGTGATGCAAGTGATTTTGCTATAGGAGCTGTTTTAGGACAAAGAATGAACAAACATTTTCAGCCAATTTACTATGCTAGCAGAACCTTGACTGGACCCCAACTCAATTACACCACCACAGAAAAGGAGCTGCTAGCAGTAATATTTGCACTTGATAAGTTTCGTTCATATCTAATATTATCCAAGGTTGTTGTCTACACAGATCACTCGGCATTAAGGCACTTGCTTACCAAGCAAAACTCAAAACCAAGACTGATCAGGTGGATCCTTTTATTACAAGAGTTTGACATTGAGATTAGAGACATGAAGGGTGCTGCAAACCTAGCTGCTGACCATCTCTCCCGGTTGGACACGGTAAGCTCAAAAGAGGAGATAACCAGCAACATTCGAGAAGAATTTCCGGATGAGCAGTTGTACTCAATACAGAAATACTCATATCCTTGGTATGCTGATTTTGCTAATTATCTAGCTGCACAAGTCCTTCCTCCTAACCTTTCATATCAATAGAAAAAGAAATTCCTTTCTGATGTAAAATACTATCTGTGGGAGGAACCCTTTTTGTATAAATTGTGTGCAGATCAGATCATAAGGAGATGTGTCCCCGAGGAGGAGATGGAGTCGGTACTCCAATTTTGCCATGATAAAGAAGCAGGAGGTCATTTTGGAGCTAGTCGCACCGCAGCCAAGGTTTTGCAATCAGGTTTTTATTGGCCCACACTTTTCAAAGATGCCCATAGGTATGTGTCCACATGTGACAAATGCCAAAGATCGGGAAACATTTCCCGACGGAATGAAATGCCCCTTTCCAATATTTTAATCTGTGAAATCTTTGATGTTTGGGGTATAGATTTCATGGGACCTTTCCCGAATTCTTTTGGGAATAAGTACATCCTCGTTGCAGTTGACTATGTATCCAAATGGGTAGAAGCCATGGCTTTACCCACAAATGACTCAAGAAGTGTGGTACACTTCCTAAAGAAGCTATTCTCCCGATTTGGCACTCCGCGAGCTATAATTAGTGATAGGGGAACTCACTTCTGCAATAGCCAATTTGAGAGGTTAATGCAGAAATATGGAATTACACATAAATTATCTACCCCTTATCACCCTCAAACCAGTGGCCAAGTGGAGTTGGCTAACAGGGAACTCAAAAGAATTCTGGAAAAGACCGTAGCATCTGCCAGAAAAGATTAGTCCATCAAATTAGATGATGCATTATGGGCATACAGAACTGCATTTAAGACACCCATTGGCATGTCCCCCTACAGATTGGTCTTTGGTAAAGCATGCCATTTACCAGTTGAATTAGACACAAGGCCTATTGGGCTCTTAAATTCTTAAATTTTGACATTCAGGCCACAAGGGCTAAAAGGCGGTTGCAATTGAATGAATTGGATGAATTCAGACTTACCACCTATGAGAATGCCAAAGTTTATAAAAAAAGAATAAAAAAACAGGCATGATAAGAACTTGCTGAGACGGGACTTTTATGTAGGCCAACAGGTATTGTTATATAATTCCCGTCTCCGCTTTTTTCCAGGTAAGCTGAGATCCAGGTGGTCTGGACCCTTTACCATTTCACAGATTTTTCCCCATGGGGCTATAGAACTCACCCACCCGGTTCAGGGCACGTTTAAAGTAAATGGTCAGTGCCTGAAACCATATTTAATGGGCGGTACTGTACCCCCTCCATCCACTGTTTATCTTGATAACCAATAATCTTTTATGCTTGCTCATGAACAGGTTAAGGAATCTTTTTGTCATTTATCTTTTTAGAATATTAGTTAGTAAAATAAAGATCTTTTTCTCAAAATTCCAATTCTTTAAGGACTCAATTCATCCTTTTCTTTTCTTCAGTTTACTCTAGCAAGTGTGATCCCCTAACACTACGAACATTGAGGACAATGTTCATCTTAAGTGTGGGGGAGTGAGCCCGAGTCTAGGGTATGGGGGCTAAAACCATGCACCCCGACACACATATGCAGGCAATGACATAACCAAAAAAAAAGACTGGAACCCCTCAAGTTCATTACTATTTATTTGATGATTTTTTTTTAGAAGGAATTCAATGAGTTGAGGGAGACTAATGTACTTGTTAAGTTTTTATTCTTGTGAATGACCCAATTTGATATATGCATGAGAAAAGAGGAGCTGAATATGCTTTTCAGCATGACTAGCCCTAACTATCTTCATGTGTATGGAAGCCCTTGATTTCAGGGTTAATGGTCAAAAGAAGTGCTGATTCTTGAGGTTCAATAATTGCAAAGGACAAAAGCCCAAATTGACTCCGCTATTTTGAGCTGAATAGTAAAACTAGCAGCTCAGAACATGAGTCCTACCTCAAGTAAGTGACCAATGTGAGATGGAGCATAAGATGCACTCACACCAAAAAAAAAAAAAAAAAAAAAGAGAGAGAGAGAGAAAAGTGTGTGAGATGGAGCATAAAATGCACTTACACCAAAAAAAAAAAAAAAGAAAAGGGTGAGATGGAGCATAAGATGCACTCACCCTTAGAAATAAGTAATTGTGGTGACAACCGATGTTCAAAGGGGCACTCTAAAGTTGAACTCTCATTGAGATTTACTTACAGATGTTAAACTTAGTGAAATTTGATTATTAACCTTGACAATTAAGGAGCTGATTTATATATGAATTAGGAGTAAAGGCTAGACTATGATGAAATTCATATTCTCCTTTCCTTGGATCTAATACATATCTTAAATGGTAATTTACAAGAATAAGAGTTGAGCACTTACAAAAGTTCCCCGACTACTCAATGCATTTCTATCTTAAAAAGTTCACCAGGTAAATGGTGAGAACAGAAGGGGGGAATGTTAAGTTTATGGCTGATGTCTTTGCTTGAGGACAAGCAAAAGCTTAAGTGTGGGGGTATTTGATGAACCTACAATTTATCTATATTTTATGAGGTTTTTGCATGAAATTTTATGCTGGTTTAATTAAATTTTGCCCTATTTTAGCTTGATTGCAAGAAAGATTTCAGGGGGAGCCAAATCAACAAAAATAAGGCAAAAGCAAGAAAAGAAAGCCCAAAATTTATCAAGTTCAGCCCGGCCCAGCCATGAGAGCAAGGGAGTTTCATTCGGCCCAAATAGTGCAAACTAACTCTTTGGAAAACCCAAGGGAAGAAGCCTAACAAGAAGGAAATTTCAGCCCAGCCCATTTTTAGCCCAAATAATAGCCTAAAGTGTAGCCCACATGAGCTCCAAAGCAAGCTAAATTGTAGCCCAAATAGCAGCCCAAAGGGAGCTAGGGGCGGCAACTCCTAAATGTTTCTTGAAGAGAAGGAGGGAGCACTCTAGAAGGTTCATGAGGGGTGTAATACACCCAATTCTAGAGACTTCAAGAAGGGGCAAGAGCCCCCTTGAAAAACTATATAAGGAGGCCTCTAGGAGGGGAGAGAGGTGTTCAATTGCTTGAGATGAAGGCTCTCCCACTCTTAGAGGTTCGGCCACCTTGAGAGAAGAGAAGAGAAGAAGGCTAGGCGCAAGGAAGAAGAAGAAGAAGGGCTGAAGGAAGTTCAAGACAAGCAAGCTAGAAGAAGAAGGTGAGTTCGAATTGAGAGTTTGTGATTCAAAGATCTTTTGTAATAAATCATTTGTAGTTTCATTCTCTTTTGATTTGAATTCAGTTTCTTTGTTATATTTTCTTTCTTCTTTCTCCTTGTTTCCATTCTTCCTTGATGTATTTCAGCTTGTAAAATTTCAGTTCAGCAATCTAATTCTTTTTTATTCATTCAATTGGTCATGAATTGTACTTGAAGTTTCTTGAATGAGGGTGTTATTGTAGATTTATTCGGCCAACTAACCTTCAAAACTCAGATCTGAATTCTCAGATCTGTGATTGCAAGATCTGAATTGCTTGAAAGAGAATTCAGATCTGCAATTTTCAGATTGGCCGAATTAATCTACAGCTTGGAATTCCTAGAGTGCTTGAGAGAGACTCTAGGAATTCAGATCTACTATTCAAGAACTGAATTGAGTGCAAGGTTAGAGATAACTTGCACAATTCAGTTGGTGATCAATTCAGATTTGAATTGATGCCTTAGAAGTGTTTGAAGAAATACATGCATGGGGATTAGATTCTTGCTAGAGATAGAAGAACCGTCACTCATGCATAGGATGAACATGCGCTTGAGAGAGGTTGTTCATGACCTTGGGGTTTCACCAAACCAAGCTCAATCATGATTTATTCGAATGATCCAAATTGATAAATTGTTGAATTCTGAGATTGACATTTACTGCTTACTCTTCTAACCTGATTTGAAGGCAATTGGGCCAATGATTTAGATAGATTTTAATTTAGAATTTTTTTAGCTTTTATTAAAGTTTTGATTATTTGTTGATCAGATAAGAAGTACTCAATTTAGTATTGGTAATTGTTTCCTAAATCCTCGTGGGAACGATACTTCACTCACTACTTTATTACATGAACGGTTAGTGCACTTGCTAGTGTCACAATGAGCCACACATCATCTAGGCTTATTGGACTACACCAAGGACAACAACTGGAGAAACCCCGTTCAACATGGCATTTAGAGTAGAAGAAACGGTCCTTGCAGAAATTGGATCCCTTATACTCCATATCGAGCTCAACAATGAGGAACCAACAACGTAAACCTCTACACTGAACTAGACCTCTTAGAAAAACTAGAGAGTGAGCAAAGATAAGAATGGCCACATATCAATAAAGAATGGCCAAGTACTATAACATTTGAGTCCACCATAGAAAATTAAAAGTAGGTGACCCCGTACTCTATAAGGTTATTGTACCGGAACCTGTGTAGGGAAGCTCAGACCAAATTGGGAAGGACCATACAAAGTGAACAAAGTGTTGGGACCGAGCTCCTACAAACTAGAAGACCCCGACGACAATCCTATATTAAGGAGTTGGAACTCTAGTAATATGAGAATGTACTATCAATGAATGATGTCAAGTAGAATGGCGATCAAGCTCTCTACTTAACTAAGTAATGAAGTTATTTTTACATAAGAAAGCAAGAAACTGCCAAACTACACACATAGCACAACATAGTATGCCCAGACCTGGCTGTCCACCAATGGTCAAGGCCTAGCACTTAGCCTAGCTTAGATTAGTCACGATGTGAATGATGTCATTGCTACCCATGGCAAGAGAATGGTAACTGAACACCACCCCATGGTATCCTCATGACCCCATGGGACCATGGACTCATGATGATTTCTTTGACTTGGCGTTGGGGCAAAGACAACAAAGGACTATGGGAGATTTGTTAAGGAACACCTGGTTCTTATGTGACCAAGTGTCACCAAGCTCCCCAAGAATAAAATTTCAATGCACTAAGTTGAAGGCCTCAGTCATCCAAAGCACACTCAAAAATTAATCGCAACAACAAAAGTTGTTGACCTTGGCCATCCAAAGGTTGAGGCCACATTGGAAGCATATAACTAAAGCAAGTCATGGAAAAAGCCAAAGTATTAAAACAAAGTAACTTTCATTGCAAAAGGTAGATTTATACAGGTATTTAAGCTTGTCATAACGAGTTGTATAAGAAGAACAAAAGGTAGAGAACAAGGAAGCCAATGCAAAGATGGACAAAACAGTCGCCCGAAGACTCTAGTCAATGTCACTCCTTGACGGGGGGATCATTGGAGGGCTCTTGGTTATCTACCCAATCACTGACCCCAATCCTTCCTCCCTCCTCAACTCACTCCTCTAGGTCCCAAGGGCCAAACTCTTCTACCACGAGAGCTATCTCTGGGAACAGGTGTATGACCTTCCTCGTACAGAATGCAAAGCCCATTTGCCAAGAGTTGGTGGGATAGTCATCCAACTCAGACTAGGAGTCATCAAAGTGCTTGTACTTAGTCATAGCCTCTTGCCTCGCCCAAGCAACCCTCACCTTAGCCTCCTCCTTTGCCTACTTCACCTTCTCTTTTACATCATAAAAGCGATTCTTCAATTTCTTTAGGTCATTCTCTATCTTTCTCCACTTAGTGAGCCTCCGAAGACCACACGTGGTTGACTAGACTGGCAACTGCATATATAACCTACAAAGCACAGAAAGGTGTAACTCTGGGCTCTTTGAGTTAGGAAAAAGGAGTGCACAAATAAAAAGACATTCGGCTTATTACCATGGTCTCATGGATGGCCAAGCTCTCTAGTGCCCTACTTGTGTGACTCATGAGTCATGGCATCCCTCCAAATCATGGGAAATAAAATGGCCTAGACAAGCTATTGGTCATGCCTTTGGTCTCCAACGTGTCCCAAGGCGACACACCCATTTGGCTGGTAAACTCTAGCCTCCTCCCCCTCTTCAGCAGCTAAGGTCTACCCTTTAAGACTCCTCTAGAGAGTTGCTTGTGAGAGGTTGCATGATGAAAGTGCCTCCTCAGAACCCCATCTTCTGAAGTCCTCAGCCTCTTTAATGGTCGAGGAGTAACCTCCTCAAGTCAATGTTGCAGAGGGGTTGCACCCGACGACAAAGTTGTAACCTTCTTCTTTGTCATAGCCTAGAGATGATGCATGAGTGCCTCTTTGTTGGAGCTCATCTTTGTGTCTACACAATACAGAAAGATAGTCAGCACTTGGAAAAATCAAGGGTAAAGGGAGAACTACTACAAACTCATAAGGAATAAGAACCGACCAGCTAGGGGGCTATATCAGCCTAGCTCAGATCAACATGGCGAATAATGTGTACTATTTAATGTGCACCCTCAAGATTTGCCTCAAACCCACTATCTCTTCCTTCATTACCTCAGACTTCGCCAGGGTCTTCACCTTCGTCCTCGAGACAACCAGGTCGGGAGCGAAGGGCCACCCATCCTTGTGCTTTACAAAGAAAAACCCCTCCTTCTAGTGCTTAATCAAGGAAGGGGCTCCAACGAGCACCTTGGCATTTGGTTAGGTTGAGAAATAATAAAAACCTTATTGGAGCTTCTTCAAATGGAGAAAGTACTTAAACATAGGCAGGGTGACTAGGATGTCATGGATGGTGCAAAAGTAAAGGAGTCCGGCTAGTTATTGAAAGGAGTTAGGCATCAATTGAACAAGCAAAATTTGATGCCACCTCAACATGGTTACCAAGCTACTATCTAGGGGGAACGTCAAGCCCGCGATCATTCTTTCTTCATACACACAGAGCTTGCTGGGTCAAGCTGAGTCTGCCCTCTTGCCTATTCGATGGTACCTTAGCTTGAACCCAAGAGGGATGCTATATGCTTCCCTTGGGGGAACTTCGGGTTCCTCACCCAATATTTCCACTTTGGCCTCCTCAATCTCCTTGACCTCAGCCCCCTCAACCTTCTCCTCAGCATTGAACATAACATGCTCACTTCTAGAATCCTCTTTGACCTCAGCCACATTCAGTCTCAAAGACAACTATATTCAGGCTAAGGTCTCAACTCATGCTCACCTTCAAGCTAGAGCTACCCTAACCGGAAGAAGGGAAGAAAAAGATGTAAATGAAGAAGATGAGGATGAGGAGATCTTATCAAAGAGGAGAAAGGAAGAAACACCAGATGGGGACAAACACCAATTGAACTCCACATTGCCATTGTGAGCTCTAGAAAACTCAAAGCCAACTCAAAAAGATGGACTCGTCACCCATTTTTGGAGGAAATGGACCCTCTTTCAGATTTGAAAATTGATCTATCTTCTTTAATAGTGACTCCCTTCTCCACCTGGAAAGGCACCTAACCAAGAGACTTCGGTTCCCAAGGATTTGGAGAGGAAAGGTGTTAGGCATCCCTTTCTCCAAGCTGCTATAGCATCCCAATAAGAGAATGGTCTAGGCAATTTCTAATGAAAATTTAGTAAAATAATTTCAAGATTTTTTGAAATCAAAAGAAAAATGCTTTCAACTTGTCCTAAGACTGATTTTGAGGTAATGTTATCAGTCTTAGGTACTAATTTTCCTAAGATCCTCACTTCTCTACCTCTATTCTTAATTTAAAAGAAATTGAGAACATCCTCCAAGGTTTCAAAACTTCAAGCAACCTAGAATTGAACTAAAAAAGTAAAGATTTTGAATCTAAGGAAATGGGAGAATAAGGCATACCTCTTGTGTATGTGACCTTGACAAAGATCTTCCAATAGCTAGAATGAGTTAGAATGAAGCTTGAACGGGTTCTTGAGTTGAGGAGTGTTTCTGGTTGAAAAATATTGAATCTGAGAACAAAAGAGGTATATTTGAAGTCTAAGGTTCAAAATGTTTGGGGATTTCTCACAAATAGGAACCTTATAGAGGTTCGAAATGCTTCTGAGGTCTCTCATCTATTTTTCTTCTTTCTAACCTCTATCTATAAGGTCAGCCATAGAGATTGATTTGCACCTTTATTTATAGAGAAAATAAGGGAAAAAACTCTGAATCTCACCCAATCAGAGAGTTTGGGCTTTAAACCAACTTTTTCAAAAAAAATAGGATAAGATTTTCAAAGAGAAGAGGTATCCGATCAAGTTTCCCCTTTTAGTGAAAGATTTTCCTCAATTTTGGGTTGATTTTCATGGGTTTTGTGCATCCAATAGGAGATTTGTCTTTTCATGACTTCAAGAGGGGTACCATTGGGTTTTGGGGCTTTTTAAGTCTACTAGGCCTAATTTTATTAGTTTAAGTGTTTTGACAGGTCAAGTAAGGGCTGATGTTAGCTCTCATCCTTTTAAGGTCCCAACTAATGTGGCAATTTAATATGGTACATCGAAATTGAATTTCTCTAGCTTAACAATCAAATATGTGAATTAGACTAAGAAATTTGGTGAATAGGGGTTTTTTGGGTCTCTAAACATGGTAGTTGTATTTGAACTATCAAATAAGGCTTGGATGATAAATACCTATGGCTGGCAAATTCAGATTAACAAGATCTATTAAAATAGAACCTTTGCTTGATGAAGGGTCAAACAAGGGATTTGGGGATGAAATTTGGTGGGTATGAATTTTTGAAAACCCCAAATCTAATGAAAATGATGGATTTATGATCAAAGTGGTGGATTGAAGGATTTGGTTCAGATCAAGGTTTAGGCTTATGAATCACTAGTTAATCAAAAGGTCCATAATGAAATCTTACTTTGTTTAGGAGAAAATGGAGGAATTTAATTCTAAATCTTATGGTAGTTTGTTTTGAGGATTTTGGACTTGGGATATGACCTTTTGTGTAGTTTTATTGTAAATGTCAAATTGAAATCTTTGTTGATCAAACCATTAAATAAGAGCATTTTAAGATGAAATTTGGCATGTGGGCACGGATTAAGGTGAGGACTCAATTAATGATTCCAATCTAAGAAAGAAGTGGTTGATCTTGGTTTCTTTTCTCGCTAGCCATTTAGGGCCGTCAAAATGGAATTTTGGTATTTTCAAGGCTAATAGTCGAGGATTTGAGGTAGGACTTGGGGGTGAGTGCACTTTAGTGTCCTTGGAGCACTGGATGTGTTAGATTTAGATTTATGGAGTCCATGTTTGAACATCACATAGATCGGGACCGTTAGAGGGAAGGTTAACGTGATGAAGTGCAACTAAGATTTAGTTTCCTAAGTCTAGGAGTAATGTCTAATTGGATGTTCGATGTTAAGTTAAATGTGTAGATTGCCTCGAAAGAGGGAATTTTGGGTTTTATCAAGTGTTAAGTTGGTTTGATTTTGTTTTCAAGTTTTGGGTCCGACAAGGAGGGGCTGAGCAAAATTTGGGTGTTGATAGCGGCTAATCTTTGTTGAAGGTAGCAAGCTACTAAATTACAAAGAAAAAAAAGCACATGGAGATTTTTGCGGGGGATAAGAGGTTAAAGGAAGAAATTTTGCTATTGGAATTTCAATAAAGGATGAAGTTGGTGTAGTGTAATGCATTTTCTTGGGATGTGTAGTATGATTCCAAGTTTTTTGACAAAAAAGTGCAATTATTAGGCAATCATGCAAAAAAAACAAAGTGGTGTCATCCCAAAAATAGCTAGTATTAATTGATGTTTGATTTTGCCTTTTGATTAATGCTTGCATTACTGATTAATCTATCGATTTGAAAGATTTGATACGTTGATGGGGTTAGCTACTTAATAAAGCTTTTAATGTTTAATAAAAGTTGATGTTAAAAGAAATCTTTATGGGTGTTTGATCTAAAAACCTTTTAAAAAACCAATTTTGAAAGCTTGACAGAGGACATGTGATTGCTATAGTGCATGTCACCATTCTAGTAGGTAGCAAGAGTCCTTCAAATGAGAGTAGCTTGCACATTAAAACCTTGATGAATCGAATGATGAAAACTGTTTTATGCAAAGCGTCATAGTGTGGAAATAAGTATAATACACCTAATGATGATCTAAACTTCATAAGGATGGTCTAATTATCAAGATTTTTGCGCTTTTGGACAGTAGCTATGTATTGAGATTGAATTTAATGCCTAAAGGCGACTTTTGAATTTTATGATTATGCATGAATGGAAAAACTTTTGAAAGATTTGTCTTTTTCATTTCTATATTAGAATGCAAAGTAATTAATTTTTTTCTTTTTTTATCAGCTTTAGGATTATGCCCAAATGTGAGTCACTCAAAGCAGAGGATTTTGATTGATTTTTTGCTATGCCCAAAGATGAGTCATACAAAAAAAAGATTTTGATGGATTTTGCATTATGCTTGAAGGTGGGTTGCATAAAGCGAGAGATTTCGATGGATTTTGCATTATACCCAAAGGCAGGTCATATGAAGCAAGAAATTTTTATGGATTTCTTTGAATTTTGCATTATGCTCGAAGGTGGATTGAACGAAGCAAGCGACTTTGATGGATTTTGCATTATACCTGAAGGTGTGTTATACGAAGCAAGAGATTTTGATGATTTTGCATTATTTCCAAAGGCGGGTCGTACGAATTGAGAGATTTCAATTATTTTTCATTATACCCGAAGGTGGATCGTATAGCAAAAGATTTCAATGGTTTTTGCATTATACCTGAAGATGAGTCATACAAAGTGAGAGATCTTTGTGGATTTTGCATTATTCCCAAAGGTAGGTCATAAAAAGTGAATGATTTTGATGTATTTTGCATTATGTCTAAAGGTAGGTCACTCAAAGTGAGAAATTTTGATGGATTTTGCATTATGCCCGAAGGTGGGTAACACGAATTGAGATATCTAAATGGATTTTGCATTATGTCCAAAGACAGGTCGCATAAAGCAAGAGATTTCAATGGATTTTGATGGACTTTGCATTACACCCGAAGGCAGGACACACGAAGCAAGAGATCTAAATGGATTTTGGTGGACTTTTTTGTATTTAAGATTTAAATGATTTTTGTATTTTGATGACTTGCATAATTTTTGGATGAATTTTGATCATTAAAGATTTTTATATTTAAACAAATTAGATGAAAATGATTTAATGAATTTGTATGATAGAAAACTTGATGAAAAGGTTTTTAGATAATTTTGGATTTGGACGAAAGAATTTTAGATGAATGATGCATAGAACTTTGGATGAGGTGTATGCTAAAATTTTGGTTGAAAGAAAATTTGATGAAAATATAATTTGAATGAAAAACTTTTGAATAATTTTGGATTCGGATGAAAGAAACTTATATGAAAACATTTTAAATGATTTGGGTGAAAGACTTTTGGATAATTTTGGATTTAAATGATGGGACTTCTATGAAAACATTTTAGATGATTTTTAGATGAAACATTTTAGATGATTTGGATGAAAGACTTTTGGGTAATTTTAGTTGTAATTGAGCTTTAAATGAGCTTTTATGTTTTTTTTTCTCTTTTTTGAATTTAGTAAAACAAAGATTAATTAAATGATCCAAGTTGAATCCCGACAAAACATTGACATTCAAAAGGGGCCCATCTATCCTTGATGGGGTGTGAGATCTAACAATTAAAACACTAATGGTACTTCCTTTCCTTGTAATAAGGCAATCAATTTCAACGTTGAGTCAAACTTATTGTGCTTTGAGATGCTTGCTCCAAGTTTGGAATGTATTTTTTCTTTTCCTCTTTTGCCCCTAATTTACTGCTTCTAAGTCCAACTTCTTTTCTTTTTTCTTTTTCTTTTTTTTTTTTTAACTTTTAGGGTGTCTACACTTAATTCCACTATTGCTAGAGAAAAGAGTCTATCCAAGGTCAACTTACTAATGTTTTAAAGATCAATGAGGTCCTATTAGACAGGATGAAATATGGCTTAGGACAAGGTTTATAATGGAAGTATATCAGGCTTAAACACTTTTTTTTAATGAGTTTTGGATCCTTGAATGTCAAATAGGGCGATTAGCACATTCTCCCTTTTCTTCCCTTTTTTTCTTTCTTTTTTTTTACTTCCCTTTGAATGTAGGGATTAAGAAATGCTTTCCATGTCTTTTGATGCCAAGAGTCATACATCTTTCTTGGTACACAAGGACTTTATGTTAGGATGAATAATGAGGTGGGCTGAAAATGAAATCAGAGAACGGATGTTCAACCATACTAGATTAATTCCCCCAATTTTTTTCTTTTTTACTTTTGTTTTTTTTTTTTTTTTTGCTTTCAAAATCGTACTTTGTTGCCCCAATTTTTTTTCATTTGACTTTATTTCCTTTTTTATTTAGGTGAGGGCATTCGAACATCATCAATCTCTTTAGCAAAGGGGTGTTATCGACGAAAGTGGTTAGAATAAAGTCTCAAAAGATAGTTAATAGATCAAATGAAAGAGACTGGAGTTGACAAGCTCTTGATTGTATGCATGCATGATTCATGAAATGAAATAAATGTTAAAATAGTCCCCAATTAACAGCTCAAGGGGGGAATTATTACTCTTGAAAATGTTGGGGTCTTTAATGAACTTCTTAGTTTCTCTTTGCTTTTTCACTCTCTTTTTCAAGTCTGTCTTCTCTTTTTTTTTCTTTTTCCCTTTGATATATGCATCCTTAGTAACTTGTGGGTTTTGTCAATGGAAGGTTTTGACAAAAGGCTAAAATTGGCTAACTATTGTCTGAATGAATGATGAGGGACCAAGGGGAAATGATCAGCTAAAAACAGCTTCCAATCCTTTCTTTGATTTATCAACAATTGACACTGGTACTATAAGGATGCCTTTATTCTATGTTGACTCAAGAAGAGTTGTTGTAAGTAGATTCGCCTTGTATCTTTAGTGCCTATGCTACTTGGATTGTCCCCTTATTCAAATAATTCCTTCTTTGAATTTCTAATCAACAACCAACTTTTCTCAAGAATACATCCATGGGACTTGTTGATGAATGATGATTTGACCCAATCTATGAAACGGCGACACGTGGACACTAACCCCACGTAAGCAACAGCTCAGCATTGCGGCCAAGTACAGCTAAGTGCGGGCCCATAAAGCAGATCGCCACATCATATCGCGCAAAAGGAGGAGCTCGCCACGACGCAAGCTCCGGGTTCCCCGAGCTACCCCCAAAGGGATATTCCGAGGCAACTTCAGCTCACAAGCTAAGAAAACCAGCTCGCCCGAGCTCCCGAGCAGACAAGTCATCCCGAGGACTAATTCTACTAAGGGTACTCCTGAAGTATTCCGAGCTCGCTGCAAAGTAGCTCGCGAGTGAGCCGCACGAGCATTCCGCAGGAAGCTTCTATCTGACAAGCCGTACCAATCGGGCTGCGCCATATCCCTTACTGACGGTGCAGTCCCTGTCCTTTCGTCAGTCTGCACCCACGTCTCTCAGTAGGCGGAGGCGTGCCTGTCACTTTGGGGACGTGTCACTCGCCCGGGTAAGGAGTATGTCGCAACGGCCACCTGCGCAGCCCTGGCGGGTAACGACTGTGGCAGGGGGCCTAGTGGCAGTTATGCCCCATCTCACAAAGAACGCCTCTATAAAAGCCCTCAGGTTAGAGGAGAAACTTCTTCTTGAGACCTTCAATCTCTCAAGTATAGGAAAAAAAGTGTGACCTTCACTCTTAGCCTTTGTTTTTCCCATTACTTCCTGTACACAGTACTAACTTAAGCATCGGAGTATTCCCACTTGGTAAATCCCCGGGAATCTTTCCTTTCATCTTCTCAGGTATTGTTCATTGCCAACAAGGAGTCAGTCAGTAGTCAGCTAGGAGTGCCTAGATCGCGTGACATCATTTGGCGACGTCTGTGGGAAATGCTTCAAAAGGCCTTTCTCTCTAAACTCTTTCAGTTCCTTCTTCTTCCTTGAAACAATCCAACATTCATGGCTTCCCCTAGCAACGTCGGATGAAGCACGGAAATGGATAACTCCAGGGAAAAACTCCAGCTTCCTACTGTCTGTATCGGACAGTTCACTATCCCCCTCTCAGCGGACGGAATCCCCAGCTTGAACGTGCCTCTCACAATGGCACCTGTCATGGCCCCACTCCCTACTAAAGTCAGAACGACATTCACCAAACCTTCGGTCATGCCCCTAGTGGCCAGCCCGAACCAACTGTAGGACCTGATGCAGTGCAAGAGAGTCAAGCAGGTCCGAATGCAACAGTTCCAACAACTTCAACTCTATCAACAGCACGTGCTGCACCAAGTCTCCCAGTACCAGTATCAGCAGCAGTTTCCCCAGCTGCCCCAACCTCAGCTCCAACCTCAGCACCTGGCCTCGCAGCAAGCCAAGTCCCGCCGCCAAAGCAAACACTCTAGCTGGGGAAAGGCCCCCCAAAATCTCCCAAAAAACCAAGCCTCCCCCCACGGTAGATGGGAGAGACCGGCTACCCCGATCTCGCCGCGGGCAGACAGGTCAGGAGGACCCTGGCTCGGCAGGTCAGCGTCACCTCAACAGTCGAAGTTTGGAACCCCGATTCTCGAGAACTAGTTCGAGATCCTGGCAACAGACTCCAAGCAAGCCCCTTCTGTCCAAAGACATCACTAGCAGACCGGGCTACCACCGGTGCAAACCATTCTGGATAGCGCAAAGATGAGCAGCACGAACGTCAAGCCCATCAGGAAGCTGAGGCGTCGACGCCGAGCTCGCCGATCTATCACCCGCGATTTGCCCGAGATCATGGGCAAAGAAGAGGTAGGCTCGACCAAAGCCAAAGCTCCTCTACTCTCAGTTCCATCCCCCCTATCTTTCGAACTCCTGGTGGTCCCGATGCCCAAGGATTTCAAGCTCCCCCCTCTTGACAAGTATGACAGGTCGTTCGACCCGAGTGAACATGTAGATGCCTTTCAATCACAGATGCACCTAGTGCGAGCCAGTGAGTCGTGCATGTGTGTGACCTTCTCCACAACGTTCACGGGAGCAGCCCGCACATGGTACCAGAACTTGGTGACCGGGTCAATAAGAAGTTGGGCGCAATTCGCACAAGCCTTCACGTCCCACTTTGTCGCCAGCAAGCGGTGCCCGCGAACTAAAGAAAGCATCTTCAACGTAGCACAAAGGGAGGGAGAGTCCATCAGAAGCTATATCAAGTGGTTCAACGATGCTTGTATGCAAATATTGCGCTTGGATCCCGTCGTATGCCTTGCAGCAGCCAAGAAGGGTGTGAAGCACAAGGAGTTCAAGTGGCACATGGTCGCCAACCAACCCGCGACCAATACCGAGTTTCTGAAACTTGTGGATAAGTTCATAGCCACCGAAGAGGAGATCAACTAGAAGGGCGAGGGCGCACCCGAAAAAAGAAAGAGGGAAGGAGAACCTTCCAGTCAAGAGGACACCTGAAGAAAAAAGGAAATAGCTCGGCGTGCAAAGCCGGGTCAACTGTTCCGAGCTCCTACTCTAGACCGAGCTGATTACACTCCACTGAACGCAAAGCGGGCCAAAATTCTAATGGCGATCAAGGATGCCCCATACGTGAAGTGGCCACCCCGTCTGAGGGGGAATCCCAATGATAGAAATAAGAATTTGTATTGCAGCTTTCACAAAGACCATGGTCACAGTACCGAGAGTTGTAAAAACCTCTGCGACGAGATAGAGGAGCTCATCCGTCGCGGATATTTGAGAAACTTTGTACAAAATAAAAATAATAATAATAGTAGTAGAACAGGTCGGCAAGGGGAGCATGGAAAAGATGCTCTCGAGTCTAGCAGTAGGCCGGCCGAACAATTGCAGAGGCAGCCTCCAGAGGAGAGGCTAGTTCGGGGGACCATCCACATGATAGTGGGGGGTTCAATCATTGCGGGTTGCACTTCAGCGGCAGCTCAGACGTCGGTTCGTGAGGTCACCCGGGAGGAGCAAAACCCCCCAAAGTGGCCAAGAACAGAAGAATTGGTTTTCTTCACTGAAGACGATGCGTGAGGGGTCCATTACCCCCACGACGATGCGCTCGTGGTAAAGCTGAGAATCAACGACTTCAAGGTCAGGCGCGTACTCGTCGACTCAAGCAGCTCGGCCGACATACTTTTCAAAGTTGCATCTGACCAACTCCAGTTGCAGAGAAGTGACCTGAAGCCTGCATACACTCCTTTGGTAGGCTTTAGTGGAGAAGAAGTCCGGCCGCTTGGGAAAATAACAGTACCTATAGAGGTCGGCACGTGGCCTCGTGTGGTCAAGTTCGAGCACAACTTCATGCCATAGTAGGTTGACCAATCACCCATGTCCTACGGACAGTGGTCTCCACTTACCATTTGGCTATGAAGTTCCCAACAGACTTCGGGGTGGGAGTAGCGCGGGGCGACCAGCTTGAATCCCGCAAGTGCTACATTGCCGCCCTAAAGGGGAAAACCAAGATAGCCGATGACCTTGAACTGAAGCGACCCATGGAGCAAGGTGAAGAGCGAGCCGCACCCACGGAAGAAACTGTCGTGGTCCCGACCTCGACAACAGACCCAACTCGAACGCTCTAGATTGGCGCTTCCGTCCAGGAGCCCCTATCATCCGAACTGGTAAGTTTTTTACTTCAAAATTTAGATATTTTTGCATGGTCTACGGAAAAAATGTCCGGTATAGACCCCAAACTCATAACTCACAAGCTGAACATCGATCCTGTAGTTAGACCCGTTAGACAGAAGAAATGCAACCTAGCCCCGAAATGGTGGAAAGCGGACTTCATAAGAGAAGTCCAATACCCGAGCTGGGTAGCCAACCCCATCCTGGTAAAGAAGGCCAACGACAAGTGGTGCATGTATGTCGACTACACCGACCTGAATCAGGCTTGCCCGAAAGACTACTTCCCGCTCCCCCGAATCGATCGTCTGGTGGACGCAACCTCAGGGCATGAGTTGCTAAGTTTCTTGGACGCCTATTCGGGCTATAGCCAGATCAAGATGGACCTGACAGACGAAGAAAAGATTGCCTTCATCACGGAGTTCGGCCTATACTATTACAAGGTTATGCCCTTCGAGTTGAAAAACGCAGGGGCAACCTTTCAGAGGCTTGTAAATAAATTATTTGTGCCATTAATCGGTAGAAAGTAGAATGCTATGTGGACGACATGGTCATCAAAACTCAATTTTCACATGAATTAATACAAGACTTGCATTCTATTTTTGAAATTTTGCATAAGTTTAATATGAGATTGAATCTAAACAAGTGTGTGTTCGATGTAACCTTGGGTAAATTCCTAGGATACATCATTAACCGGCGTGGCATTGAAGCCAACCTGGTAAAGTTTAAGGCCATCTTGGACATGAAACCACCCCGAAAGCTGATGGAAGTTTAGAGGTTGAATGGCCTTATAGTCGCCCTAAGCCGTTTCATGTCTAAATCGGCGGACCGTTGTCTACCGTTCTTTAAGGCAATAAAGAGCAAAGGGTTTGAATGGACCCAAGATTGCCAGCTCGCGTTCAACGAGCACAAAGAATACCTTTCTAGCATGCCAACCTTAACCCGGCCTGACGAGCGTGATGTTTTAGAACTTTACCTCTCAGCGAGCGACGAGGTGGTCAGTTTGGTACTAATTAAGGAAGTAGATCAGGTCCAACGACCCATCTATTATGTTAGTAAAGTATTGCAGGGAGCAGAAACAAGATACTCAGAGATGGAAAAGCTAGCATACGAATTGATAATTGCAGTTCGGAAGCTCCGCCCATACTTCCAAGCTCATACTGTTATCGTCCTTACCGACAAACCTCTGAGGCAAGTAATGCTTAAGCCCGAGGTCTCCAGTCAGTTGACGAAATGGGCCAATGAGCTCAGCGAGTACGACCTCCAACACAAGCCGGGAACTGCCATTAAGGCCCTAGCCTTAGCAGATTTAATAGCCAAATGCACATTCAGCTCCGAAGTTCCCCGTCCGATTGAGCGCGAGGCTCCCACCTCATGTGAGCCCGAAGCTCCCGGATCGGTCGAGTCCAAACCCCATGAAGAAGTAGCCAGTGTGACACCTCTCCTAGCTCGACCAACCGCGAGCTAGGATGAGGAGCCCTGGATCCTTCACGTAGATGGCTCCTCGAACCAACAGGGCAGCGGTGTCGGAATAGTTCTGTACGGCCCAAGCGGCATGAAACTAGAGTACGCGCTACGCTTCAAGTTCGAGGCATCCAATAATGAAGCAGAATACGAGGTATTGATAGCCGGACTAGCCTTAGCCAAAGAAGTAAAAGCAAAGCACATCGTTATCTGCAGTGACTCCCAGCTCGTGGTCAACCAGGTCACGGGCGAATATGAAGCTCGCGAGCCGGCCATGGTCGCCTACTTTGCCAAAGTTAGAGAGGCCCTGCTCAACTTCCAGTCACACTTCATCAGACGGATCACTAGGTCAGAGAACGCCGACGCCAATGCCCTGTCCAAGTTAGCCGGCACTAGCGACATCGCCATGAGAACCGTGTACAAAGAGAACCTGTCTCAGCCTAGCATTCTCGGGGGGCAGAGGAGGTCGCTCCCATCGTTCGAGTAGAGACAAGCTGGATTGACCCACTCATGAGCTTCTTGTTACATCAGACCCTCCCTATAAATCACAATGCAGCCATAAGGGTGCAACGCCAAGCAGCTAAATACATTATGATAGACGAGGGGCTATACAGGAGATCCAACACGCTCCCCTACTGTTAGACAGTCTTGTATGCCCTTAGCTTCAATCGGATTCGATGTACTTTTGTTATTTAGTGGAAATAAATTAAAGTGCATGTTTGATTCATGTTGTTTGATATAATTCTGTGTAAGACCCTAAAACTGGACACTTATATAAACTTGTGTTAGTTTTAAATGTTCACAGCCATTGAATAAGTCTGGGGAGATTTATCCTGCCAAGGCTGATACTGGTGTGCCACCAAGTGTTGGGATGGCTTGTTTCGGCCATCAGGGTAAGACCCAAGGCACATACAGTATGGGATTGTTTGAACCCTTGAACCAGACCAGATTTCCAGTATTGCCCTAGACCTTGGAGACAGATGGGCAAAACTAGAAAGTTACACCTGACCCCTAGACTCGATTATGACACGTCACTAGGTGTCGGATCGGGCTGTCTTTGATGTGTCAATCAGTGAGATCCTTAGTGGGGGTCAAAACCTGGACATGTTGGGGCAGTCTGAGAATTCATCTGAGTGAGTGGTCATAGTGACAGGATCAGCCCCTTTGTTGGACAGTGGTAATGATCGGTAATGCACTTTCTCTGATGGAAACCAAACTGCCGACAGTTGATTTCAATCGTTGGAATTTTGTTTTGCAAAATAAGATATATATACATATATATATATATATATATATATATATATATATATATATATATATATATATATATGTACGGTTTCAAAAGATTTGCAAAAGGTTTTAATTCCCGAGATCCATGTTAGTAGAGAGTACGGCACTGTTCCTTGCAGCCGAGAGAGAGGTCTTCTCTTGTCGGGCAGTGCTTGATCATTAAGGGCTGAGAGGTTAAGTGTAAGACCATTTACGATAATACCTGATGGACTAATCTTGCACCTGCCCACAGTCCCTGGGTTTTTATAAGATGGCTTGGCCCAGGGACCACTTAATGTAAGTGTTGGGCCCATAGGGTCCATGTGATGGGCTCAAGGGGGTCACTAAGTCTTTCAGTGAATTCGGCTGGGCCTTGTAATAAAGGCTGAGCCGAACCCATGTGGCTGGTGTGTAGATCAATGCTTGGGTCCCACGCCATACAAAGAAGCCCAACTGGGCAGCAGGTTGGAAAATAGTTAAACACTGAACACTTAATGGGCCAAAAGCCCATTTCGAACTGGGCTGATATGATCACTAGTTCATAGGGCGAATCTGAGATTAGTGTTAGTAAAAGGATTGGGTCTTTGACCTTATCCATTCTAAGAGACCAAATTCAAATTAGATTTGAATCTGGGAACCTCCTGATAAGATCAGGAGTTAACTAACTTAATCTGCAGATAGGATTAAGATTAACCTCTATCCAAATACTGATTTGGATTGGGATAACTCCCAAAATATTGGGAGGTTTCTTAATCAAGAAGAAAGAGGAAAAAACCCTAGCAGAAATATCAGATTTCGAACTAGGGGGTTGATGTAAGCAAGACACGCATCCTGCAATCTGAGATTTGATCTCTCACAGACTCCAGAGAGAAGAGAAAATTTCTGCCCTCTTCGTCCCTGGACTTCTGCTCCTTCAGCCGCCACCACTACCTGTTGGAAGATTGGATCTTTGCAGCAACAGGAAGTCAAGAAAGCAGTTCTTGACAATAGTCTTGCAAAAAGACACTAGGATTCAGTGTTCAAGGTTTCCAGAGGGTTCTTGTGAAGAATCCAGTGTGTGGGATGCACCCTGCTGGTTTCGTTCCATCCACAGCTGTGTCATCTTCAGCAGGAGCGGATCTTGGTTTCTTCTTTGGGCGTGAACACCAACTTTGGGAGATATTATTTCTCTGGATCAGGTATAATCCTTCCTGTTTCCTTTTAGTTCAGATCTGATTTGTTTATGGTTCAAGTAGGATCCTTGAATAATGTATTCTAAATTTAGGGAATATGATTCCCAGTTGGAAGAAGGTAGGAAGTTTTTTGAAATTCGCCCCATTCCGCACCTTTCTTGGCATCCATTAGATGGATCCTACCATTCTTTCACCTACCTGTGTTGCTTGCGACCTACCGAAGCCAAGCTCGTACTCCGCGACACTCATGAGGGTCTGCGCGGTGGACACTTGGGGGTTAGGGCCCTCGCCCAGAAAGCGCTTCAGCAAGGGTATTATCGGCCAACAATGAATGCAGATACCATTGAACTTGTTAGAAAATGTGACAAATGTCAGACATGCCAATATTTACCACCAACCTACTGCCGACCTCAAGTATCTCACTAGCCCATGGCCCTTTGCGCAGTGGGGCATCAATCTACTCAAGCCATTCCCGCCAACAACGGGTAGAAGAAAGTTCTTAGTAGTGGCGGTGGACTATTTTACCAAGTGGGTAAAAGTCGAGCCCCTCGTGACCATCACTGCCCGAAATGTCCAAAACTTCTTTTGGAAGAACATCGTATGCCGCTTCGGACTACCTTGGGTGTTGATTTCCAACAATGGCAAACAGTTCGAGGACATCAAATTTCAAGATTGGTGCCGAGACATGGGGATCCAATAGAACTTTACTTCAGTCGTGCACCCTCAAGCAAACAGTCAAGTAGGAGTCACGAATAGAGCCATCCTCCACGGACTAAAGGCACGACTGGACCGAGCTAAAGGATTGTGGGCAGATGAACTACCCAGTGTCCTATGGGCCTACCGAACCATGGAGAAGACCCCCACGGGAGAGACACCCTTCAATCTCACCTACAGCACCGAAGTAGTGATTCCCGCAGAGATCGAAGTACCTACGTTGCGCCTAGAAGCATACAACGATCAAACAAGCAAAGATGAGCTACATACCAACCTTGACCTACTCGACGAAGTAAGGGACATCTTATACATTAGGACCACATCCTACCAGCAGAGAGTAGCTCGGTACTATAACGCTAGGGTCAAGAGGTGAAACCTCTGTGTTGGCAACCTGGTCCTTCGTAAAGTTATGGTGCCTGAGCCCAGGGCTGGCAAGCTCGGGTCCAACTGGGAAGGTCCTTACCGAGTGAAACGAGTGCTCGGGGAAGGAACATATGAGCTCGAGACCCTCAAAGGGAAACAAGTACCTCGAGCATGGAATATTGTCAACCTGAGGCAATATTATCTATAAAAATCAAGCGAACAACGGGTCCCTCCCAAAGCCTAAGGGCCAGAAGACCGAGTTAAAATGACCTCTGCACAAGAAGACCCTAGCTGCCACTTCGGCCTGGGACAAATCCAGGAGCGGACTACGGGTCCCTCCCAAAGCCTAAGGGCCAGAACACCGGGCTAATATGAACTCGGCACAACAGGACCCAGTCGCCTCTATGGCATGGGCAAACTCCGCGAGTGGGCCATGAGCCACTCCTTCAACCCAAGGGCCAAAACACCGAGCTAACAAAGACCTCGGCGTGAAGAAAGACACTTCAGTGGCGAAGGCAAGGTATGAAATATCAAAAGCGTAAGCAGCTCAGGTTTAAACCCTGCAAAGCGTAGTTCATCCCGACACATTGGTGAAACTGAGGAATAGCCAACCCCAGACATACGTTGTAATCACTCCGCGGTACACCACAGGGGCCTTAAACGTGACAAATCGATATAATGCCTACCGAAGAGCCCTACTTCAAGTATGTAACCTTAACAACTCAAATGATGAGATTGCTTTAGTAAAAATAAAGGGAGTTCATCATACTCAGAAGAAGGAAGAAACTTTCATTGTAAAAAAAAAAAATAATAATAATAATAACAAGTGCACTAACCGAGATAAACAGCTCAGGAATGGTTTGATCATCATAGGGCACAACCGTCCAACCGAAAACTTGTGAAAGACTGGGTTTACGACACCTGGAAGCCACAGAAGCCTAGAGAAACGCCACCTCAAGAATCCACCTCCTCATCCTCTGGAGAATCAGGCTCCTCTTCATCCGCTTGGTCCGTTGTCTCAGGAGATAGACCCTTCATAGTAATGCCGTCGAGGTTGAGCCCGAAGAACTTCTTCCAAACCAGCCATTAATAGAGCTTAAACCCTGAGCGGTACGAACCCAAACCATACTCTGCCTAGAGGTCATGAAATTCCTGGGAGTCTTTAAAATCCTAGACCGCTTTCTCTCACTCAGCCTCCACCATCTGATCAAAGTTTTGAGTCCGATTCAGAAGAGTGGACTCCAAGTCCCGCACCTACTACCTGAGAAGCTCCCTCTCCCCTGCCATTCTTGACGATTCCTCCCTATAGCGTGCGCTCTCTTCAGTAAGCTGAGCGATTTGAGCCTCCTGGTCGTGGACGAGCAGCTCCTGAGACTCGCTCCCCTTGCGGGTGTGATGGAGCTCGCCCCATATCTGGTCGAGCTCGACCTGGAGCTTCTGGTTGGCAGCATGCTGGTCAAGGGTGTTGACGCGATGGATGCATGTCTGGAGAGCCATGACATGGATGGTAGAATTTACCTATCGGCGAAAAAGAAAAATCAGAAGATAGCAAAAAAGGGCAAAACAAGAGAGGAAGAGGGAAAAAGGTCACTTACCACCATGTAGTGTGCAGAGGCGAACGCGGAGAGATCCCTGGGCTCCATGTTTCCCCACTGAGCAATTTCATCATTGGTGATTGCCTTCTGACTCCTTTGGCGAGCTACCAGATAATCATTTACCCCTTCCCAGTTTCCCACTGGGAATCGAGGGTAAGGACAGTGCTGAAAGGGGTTAAAGGGTACCTCCCCCGGCTGAGGGAGCTCGCTTCCCCCAGGGTTAGTCCCACTAGTCCCCTCAAGAGGAGGCATTGGAACCTCGAGCGAATGAGAGGGCAGGACCGACTCGGCAAACCTGAACCCAGTGCTTCCCGAAGGTGGGGTTTGGTCGGGCGCGTCCTCTTCACCTGGTGTCTCTGGCTACCCGAGACAAGGTTGCGCAAATCGGAACTAGACATGACGGCTACCACAAGACCACAAGGCATTAGTCCAACAATAAACAAAATGCATGTATACACAATAGTCACAAGGCACTACGCGACCTAAAAGACCGACTTACCTGTGCTCAAACCTGCCTGCACGTGCTTCTCCTTGGCTAAGTAGTCCGAGCAATGGAAGCCTACTGACGCCCAAGACAGCATCGTTTTTCGAGTCTCAAGGTCCAGCTCGGCCCCGGGGTCTTGGATAGTGCCCCTCCAAGCAGTGGGAAAGGGCCACCCCTCGGGGTTACGGACCACAAAGTAATCCCGCTTCCAGCGTGAATCTTATTTGACAGCTCGTATAAGAGCTTATAGCCGCGACGGGGGGAGAGGTAATAAAAGTGCCTCTGCGGAGGAGCCCCAGGAGCCGCATTCTTTATGCAAAGGATAGAGGCAAAAATATCAAGGTCCAAAGGAAGGTAGTACTCGTGACACAGGGATATAGTCCCAACCATGTTCCGAACAGCGTTGGGATGAAGCTGGTCAATAGTGACATTGAAATGATTCAGCACCTCCACTATCAAGGGGTGCAGGGAGAGACGCAAGCCAGCCTCGAGTTGTTCTTAAAAGATCACTATATCGTTGGGACCATGCTTCTAGGGGAAGTTTCCAGTAGGGAGGCTATAAACCAGGTCCCCAGGGAGGTGAAAGTAGCGGATCAGAGACCTGAGCCTCTCCGCTATCATTAAGGAAGGGCCAAAGGTATCAGGCTCCCTCCCCCTAGAAGTAGACGTTGTGTCGCCAGAGGCTTCCCGAGCCTTCAGAATACGCTCCCCAGGCTCCTCCTGAGCTCGAGGGAGCATCATCATCTTAGCTATCGCCCCTGTGATAGGTATGGCGTGGGTACCTAGACATGGTTGACAGCGATTGAGACTCAACAGAGTAAGACGGAATGGAGCAGACTGAGGAACTCGAGTAGGATAGGTGAAGAACATGACCTCAAAATCCAAAAGATGGCATGGAGAAAGATAGGGCCCAAGGGGGGGCCCTATTTATAGCCCCCATCCTTTCAAACTGATGGCCCGGATCAAAGCAGATCCAACGGTCCGCAGATATCTTGACCGCACACCTTCTGAAAACCGAAGGCGATTGGCGGCACATCTTCCATGATTAAGGTAGTCGCAGCCGCACGACGTTTAGAATTAAAGGCCACCTCAGCACGTTTTCGGAATCTAAAAAATCATGGAAGTCAGAAGATCTCTTGATTCTCGCAAATGCATTTAATGGAGGTAGTCAATCAAGTTTGAATTTGGGTCAAATCAGTCCATCATGCTTCATAAACTCCTCGCGCTAAGGGGATGCTCTTAGCCCGAGGAGTGGGGGGCAATTGATGAAGGATGATTTGACCCGATCTATGAAATGGCGACACGTGGACACTAACCCGACGTAAGCGACAGCTCAACATTGCGGCCAAATACAGCTAAGTAATGGGCCCATAAAGCAGCTCGCCACATCATATCGCGCAAAAGGAGGAGCTCGCCATGACGCAAGCTCTGGGTTCCCCGAGCTACCCCAAAGGGATATTCCGAGGCAACTTCAGCTCGCAAGCTAAGAAAACCAACTCGCTTGAGCTCTCGAGCAGACAAGTCATCCCGAGGACTAATTCTACTAAGGGTATTCCTGAAGTATTCTGAGCTCGCTGCAAAGTAGCTCGCGAGTGAGCCGCACGAGCTTTCCGCAGGAAGCTTCTATCCGACAGGCCGTACCAATCGGGCTGCGCCATATCCCTTACTGACGGTGCAGTCCCTGTCCTTTTGTCAGTCTGCACCTATGTCTCTCAGTAGGCAGAGGCATGCCTGTCACTTTGGGGACGTGTCACTCACCCTCAAGGAGTATGTCACAACAGTCACCTGCGCTGCCCTGGCAGGTAACGACTGTGGCAGGGGGCCCAGTGGCGGTTATGCCTGATCTCACAAAGAGCGCCCCTATAAAAGCCCTCAGGGCAGAGGAGAAACTTCTTTTTGAGACCTCCAATCTCTCGAGTATAGGAAAAAAGCGTGACCTCCACTCTTAGCCTTTGTTTTTCCCTTTACTTTCTGTACATAGTACTAACTTAAGCATCGGAGTATTCCCACCGGGTAAACCCCCGAGAATCTTTTCTTTCATCTTCTCAAGTGTCGTTCGTTACCAACAAGGAGCCAGTCAGCAGTCAGCTAGGAGTGCCCGGATCGCGCGACATCACTTGTCATAGGTCCTTAGTTAAATTTAGTTTTGATCATCAAATCTAGATATATTGGAAGGGTAAATAAAACCCAATTGAATTTGTTGTTTTGTCGATAATAAGTAGTGGAACACAAAAATAGATTAACAAAAGATACAAAGAAAAACTAACTTAGTATAATGAGCTTTAAGGTGCAAAGACTAACAAAATAAAGTTTAATACAAAGGTGCTTTAGGGGACAACATATCTACAAGCTTCAGCTCAAGGTTATGCCAGCCATCATTAATGAGGCGTTGGATAGCATACTTCAATGGATAGCATTCATTAGTCCCACGTCTCGTTCCTTGATGGCAGGTACATTAAGCCTTTTGATTAAAATTCTTTAGATCTGTAAGAGGTTTCCAAGACAGCAAATGAATGTATCCTTTCTTGACCAAGATGGGCAAAAGTTGGGAAGGCCGACAAGGTAACAAGGTAAAACTCCTCACTTCTTTCTTGGACGGTTGAGGTGATGGTGTAAGATTTGAGACAAAGGATGGTGTAAAAACTAGTGGTGTTGCTCTTGTTTGAGAGATTAGTTAATCAGCTTTGAAGCTTAATAAATTCACTGTTGTTTAAAGTTCTTCAATCTCTTATTGGATTTTGAATTGATTTCTAGTAGGTGTCATCATCTTTCCTATTAAGAGCATTAGACTTTAGATGGAATGCAAACATGTATAGAATGAATGTTGGGGAAGTTTGTGTATAATGCAGAGATGATACGAGCAATGCCTAGACTATATAGGTTGGTACCTATAGGGTGTTTAGATAGAAAGGCCAAGGTTTTAGGAGAGGATACTAAAAGGTGTTTATTTAAGAGTCCTAAGGTTTTACTTTTATTTGATTATCTGAGTCACACCTAGGTGCTATTGCCTAAGTTGGCTATGGACCTTTTGTAGGGGATCAGACGGGTCAAAATTCTTGAAAGGATTACAAATTTGATTACATATTTTAGTGATGCTTTAAGGGATACTATTCGATGTCAATAAGATCTTGGATGTTGACTTTAAGAACTATGCAATCGTCCATTGAGTGCCCCAATCCTTGGTGGTATGCACAATACTCATCTAACTTGAAGCTCTTTGGTAGAGGATTTAGAATTGCTTTTGGTGACAAAGGTGTTAGATATCCTTTCTCGTCAGTTAAGGAAGTAATTGAGACTGAGGAGGAAAGGGAGTGAATCGTCTCTTGATTCTTCTTTTGAAAGGATCATCTAGAGTTCAACATTTTAATGTTGAAGAGGAAGGTTAATGTACAATGGAAATGGTAGTAGGTTCTTTGATCTTGTTTGATAGATTTGTGGATGCCAAGTGGATTTTCTCATGCTTAATTCCCCATTCGATGTGAACACCATTCTCTGGCAATTGATGAAAATTTTGGCATTCTTGTCTTATCATTGAGGAGTAGAAGGGTTCTCTAAGTGACTTGATAAAAATCCTAATCACTTCTTCTTGTGGTAAGGGTTCCTTTATTTTGATATACATAATCTTCCATTGTTTCAAATACTTAGCAAAGCTTTCATCTAATCCTTAAGTAAGGTGTTCTAGATCACTTAATGTTGGCAATGGGTGAAAATTAAAGCTCTTAAAAAATTGTTTTGCTGATTTATTCCACATCTTCCTAATGTATAGGTTGAGTTGGGTATACCAATCCAAAGCCACTCCTTTTAGGCTCCTGGAGAATAGTTGGGCTAATAATCTTTTATAAAATTCAAGTTGAAGCATATCTATGCAATAAATGAGGGTGTGTGCTTTAGGATTACTAGATCCATCATACTTGTGAAAGTTTGGGGTTTTAACTTTTTTATGAAGGTTAAGGTTGGAGTGAGGGCACAAAGTATTAAACTCGTTATCCCTTGTGGTTAGAATCCTTATAAATCCTTCATGTCTTCCTTCATCTTAGCCAACTCTTCTTGGTATAGCACTTTTGACAAAGCTTACTTAGTTGGAGGTTGACTAGAGACTTGCTCCATTACGATCCTGGAGGGTCTTTTCAACTAAACTGAAATTAAATTGCATAAATTGTGTTGTTCTTCGCTTTGTTTTAATTTATTACAAACAGGTTGACCTAGATTTTTTTTAAGGTTGATTGTCTTATTTTTCTAGCTCTACGAGGGTATCAGGCATGATAACAAGATCCTAACATCTAGGAATAGCCTACCACAAGTTATTTTAATTAGATCTTAAGAAGATAAGTAGTCTAAGGACTGAGTCTAGTGATGCAAAATGCAATGCCATGCAATATGCTCATGCAAAGTGCAGATAAAAAAATGATTAATCATGATAAAACTAGTTTGCCCCTAGTATGCACCCAAAGCTATCAGGGCTACTAAGGGTTGGTTAGCTAGATCTTGGATCTTAGGTAAGAATGGGTTGTGGTTAAACCTGATTGGGAAAGGGTGTAGGATGCTATGGATGAGGTCTTGGTGTGAAGTACTAGATTTGAAGTGATTTCACAGGTGTTGGTTAGAAGGGAAATGTTGATCTTATGGTTGGTGTAGTTATTCTTATGGTTGGTGTAGTTATTCTTATGGAAGGGTTTTAAGAAGGCTAGTTATGTAGGTGCTTAGATAGGATAACCTTCATCGAGTACGTCAAGAATACCTAGCAAGGATGTACAGGGATCTAAGAGAAACTAGACTAGCTTATGCAATGGGAACACCTTAGATTAGTGGATCCTTGTCAAAAACCGAGTAAAGCATTTAGAAAGTGGAAACCAAGGTTAAGCTTTGAAGTTGGAAAACAAGTCTATTTTTCAAAGAAACTTTGATAAATCTTTTGATCAAACTTGATTAACTTTGTTGATTTTAATAAGATTAAAAGTGTATTCATAGATTTTAATGTTTTTTCTTTGATAAATTTTAATGGAAGGTTGATTTTAGGGAATTTTGAGATAGGTGACTATACACGACTTAAGATTTTCACTATCCTAGCTATAAGTTGAGGATTGATTATTTTTGTTGGTAAAGAGGTTTTATTTAATTATCTTTACAACATAGCTTGATGGTGGTTTGGTGGACTCATTAAATATTGGTATTTGATTATTGATGACTTCTTTATTGTGCTTTTATTGATATATTTTGATATTGGACCATATATGTTTTTACTGTTTGGGTTTGATGTTGTTTTTTTTTTTTTTTTTTTTTTACAAATTTCAAATCCAAACAACTATTGGTGTAATTAGAAAATGAGGGATGCTCTTGGCTCCAAGAAGATCATGGTTCTGGGTTAAGAAGGGAGTGTCATTTAATATTGGTTGAGGGTGATTATCCCTTCACCATGTCTATTTACTAGACACCCTTAGATGATGGAATGCCAACCTTTTGATGTTGCTTCCTAGGAGTAAACTCATTGGGTAAGCATCTACTCAACATGAATTGGAGAAGAGAAAGAAAGATATCTGAGTTTGGAAGTTTATGAAGCGACGTATGAATGTCATTTTGATACTGGCCAAGGGAGTATTAACCCCCTACATCATATATGTATCTACTTGGCATCCTAGAGTTTGGAATGTATTAATGTCAAAGTGGTCTTTTGATGTAGCTTCTTAAGAGTGAGCTCATAAAACTAGGCATCTACATGGCCTAAGTTCAACTTAAGGAATAAAGTATCCTTTGATATTTGTTAAGGGATGGTTGGATCCTTTATCATATATATCTACTAGACATTCTAAAGGTTTATAAACTTAGAGTGGGTTAAGATGGACTTTTAATGTTGTTTCTCAAGAGCTAACATAACTCATAGAGTCATGCATCCACTTAGCCTTAAGTCTAACTAAATGATCAAGGGATGAAGTACCTTTTGATACTAGTCAAGAGAGGGTTAGACCCTTGCCATACATGTACCTACTTGAAACTCCAGGCAAGTAAGGGATCAAGATGACCTTTTTTATGTTACCTCTCAAGAGAAAAACACATAAAGTCACGCATCTACGTGGCCAAGGTAGGGGATGATAACCTTGAGTAAAAGGATGGGCCCTTTAAACATTTTAGACAAGAATATTAAATTTTGAGAGTTTTAGGCTTGATTTTGATCTCGATTCTTAAATTGAATTTATTATTATTATTATTATTACTATTATTATTATATTCTTTTTGCATTTTGATTTTTAATGAAGGTTATATAATTAATTTGGATTTTAAATTTGATTAGAAGTCCCTTTTTATCTTAGATTATTATTGTTTGACTTTGATTCAGGATTTTGATGTTTTGAAGCTTACTTGAAAAACCTAGATTAAATGTATGTTCATATTAATATTTGGTAATTTGGGCTTGAATGTAGCCTTTGTCAACTTTTAATGGAAAACCAAATTTCTCTCTTTTTAATGGATTAATAAAAATATTTGAAACTTATTTTAATCCTCATTCTAAGGATGGCAACTACACAATGCAACACTCTTCGTGTCTTACTCCTAAATATACTATAATTCTTCTATCTAACTTCCATCTAAGGTTGTTATGTATGGGTATTGTAAGTGCAATGCATAAGGTAGTTATAAGAGTTCTAGACTCAAAAGTTCCAAGAAGGTTGTTTGCCTTCAAACCTCCACCAATGGACAAATGGGTTTTTTTGGTTGGTAGCTAGTTTGAAGGGTTTTGGTGATGCCTTTAAGGACCAAAGTCCAGAGGCACACACATACTATCCTTCCTATAATAGGTATGATGTGATTCTAATTCTATTTCTATGAGTGTGTAGTTATGAGTGTTCAAGCATGCAAGAGGAAAAAAAAAGATAAATAGAAAAATAGAAAACATGGGAGAATGTAGCCACATGTTCAAATTTACAAACAATCCTACAAGTTTCTAAGTGACCATATTTGGGGAGCTAAGAGAAGTTAAGTTCGCTTACTAGAGGAAATTAAAGATGTAAAAGAGATAAAAACAAATATGTACAAATTAAAACTAGTCAAAGAGAAGGTTAATCAAAGCTATTCACTTAGTAAAAAAAGAATATTGCAATTTTTCTCAAAGGAGACACTAAATTATGTTTGGTTTGAAGGAAAAGGTAGGGAAAGGAAGGGAAAGGTAGGGAACCTTTCTCTACTTTTTCCTTCAAACCAAATACAACCTAAAGGGAAAAGGGGGGAGGTACCCAAAAAAAGAAAAAGAAAAAAAGAAAAAAAAAAGGTGCGATGGTGATATTTTGAGGTGCGATTCATATGCTCTAAGGTATGGTTTGGCTAGCTGAGGTGTGATGGAGTAGGAATGAGGTGTAATTACAGGTGCAATTTCTGGATTGTGGTGGTGATGGAGAATGTGATTTTGATAATTGGGGTGCAATGAGGCTAAACAACAGTGCGATTTTGATAAATGAGGTGCGATGAGGCTAAGTAAATGTTTGATTTTGATAATTAGGGTGCGATGAAAGTGTTCTAAGGTGTGGCCTTGAACTTTTGGACAATGAAGGAACTGAACCAAGTTGCGATTTAAAGTTCAGGGCCACAACGGGATTAAACCAAGTTATGATTTGAACTTCTAGGTTGTGATAGGACTAAACTAGGTTGCGATTTAAACTTTTGGGTTGTAATGGGACAAAACCAGGTCACGATTTGAACTTTTGGGTTGTAATGGGACTAAACCAAGTTACGATTTTGAACAATGTTAGGAAGGTCTATCATGCCAAGCCTCTCTGAGATGCAATTTCGAATTATTTGGAGGATTTGAGATGCAATTTCAAATTGTACTCAAGCAACTTTTAACCTTTTAAGCATACAATAAAAGTGTGCGGAATTGAGCCCAAATGACTCCCGATAAAGGTCCCAATATTTCCCTAGTAGAATCGCCAATTGTGTGCTCTAGGAAGATTGTGGTTAGCTCAAAAAGATGGAGTCATCACCCATTTTTAGAAAAAATGGGCCATCTTTTTCAGCTTAAAAAATTGATCTATTTTCTTTGATAGTGACTCCCTTTTCCACCTAGAAAGGCACCTAACCAAGAGATTTTGGGTTCTCAAGGATTGGGAGAGGAAAGGTGTTAAACAACCCTATTTACGAGTTGCCTTAGTAGGTCAATACGAGAATGGTCTAGGCTCAACTTCTAACAAAAATCTAGTAAAATGGTTGTGAAATTTTCTGAAATCTGGAGAAAAATGCTTTCAACTTTTCTTGAGACCAATTTTAGAGTGATGTTATTGAGCCTTAAGTACTAATTTCCCTAAGACCCTTGCCTTTCTACCTCTATTCTCAATTTAGAAGAAGTTGATAACGTTCTCCAAGGTTTCAAAGTTTCAAGCAACCCAAAGCTGAACAAAAATAACAATGATTTCAAATCTAGGAAAATGAGAGAGTGAGGCATACCTCTTGTGTGCGTGCATGTGTGTGTGTGTAGGTGACCTTAACAAATGATTTCCGATAACTAAAATGAGTTAGAGTGAGGCTTGAATAGGTCCTCGAGCTGAGGAGTGCTTTTGGTTGCAAAATCTTCAGTCTAAGAACAAAAGGAGTGGATTTGGAGTCTAAGGTTTGAAATGCTTGGAGATTTCTCATGAATAGGAGCCTTATAGAGGTTGAGAATGCTTCTGAGGTCTCTCATTTGTTTTTCTTCTCTCTAACATATCTTTATAAGGTTTGCCATAGATATTGAGTTTAGCCTCTATTTACAGAGAAAAGAAGGGGAAAAACTCTAAATTTCACCTAATCAAAGAACCTAGGCTTTAAGACAACTTTTTCAAGAAAATGGGCAAAGATTTTCAATGAGAAGAGGTATTCAATTAAGTTTTTCCTTTTGGTGAAATATTTTCCTCGATTTTAGGTTGATTTTCATGGGTTTTGTGCATCCAATGGGAACTTGGGGCATGCCTATTATTGCAGTCTTGTATTTGTGGTTGTTAGTGGCATAAAATGTAAATTTAACCATAAAGTTATTTTGTCTTTTCATGACTTCAAGTGGGGTACTTTTGGGTTTTTGGGCTTTTTAAGTCTACTAGGCATAATTTTCTTAGTTTAAGTGTTTTGATAGGTCAAGTAAGGGGCTGATGTTAGATCCCACCCTTTTGAGGTATGAGTTAATGTGTTAATTTAATTTGATGCATCGAAATTAAATCTCTCTAATTTAATGATCAAATGAGTGAATTAAACTAAGAAATTTGATGTGCTAGGGTTTTTTGGGTCTCTAAACATGATAGTGGTATCTAAATGGTTAAAAAATGCTTGGATAATGGATATCTATGGTTGGCAAATTTGGATTAATAAGATTTACTAAAATGGAATATTTTCTTGACGAAGGGTCGAACAAGAGAATTTTGGAATGAAATTTGGTGGATAGGCATTTTTAAACACCGTAAATCTAATGGAAAAGGATAAATTTGTGATTAAAGTTGTGGATTGAAGGATTTGGTTCAAATCAAGGTTTAGGCTTTTGAATAACTAAACAATGAGAAGGTCCAAAATGAAATCTTACTTTATTTGGAAGGAAATGGAGGAATTTAAGGCTAAATTTGATGGGTGGTTTGTTTTGAGGATTTCATACTTGGGATATAACCTTTTATGTAGTTTAATCGTAAATGTTAAATTGAAATTTTTGTTGATCAAATGATTAAATAAGGGAATTTTGAGATGAAATTTGGCCTGTGGGCACGGATTAATGTGAGGAGTCAAGTAGATGGTTCCGACATAAGAAAGAAGTGGTTGATCATAGTTTTTTTAGCTCTAGTCATTTAAGGCCATCAAAATGGGATCTTGGTATTTTCAAAGTTAATCATCATGGATTTGAGGTGGGACTTGAGGGTGGGCATATTTTAGTGTCTTTAGGCGGTGGATGTGCCAGATTTGGATTTGTGGAGTGTAAGTTTGAACACCGCATAAATCAAGGTTGTGTCTAATCAGATGTTTGATATTGATTTCAATGTGTGGATTGCATCAAAAGAGGGAATTTTGGGTTTTTTCAAGTCTTCAATTGGTTTGATTTTGTTTTCAAGTTTTGGATCTGAGAAGATGGGTTTAAGGAGATAAAGGGAAGGGGTAGATAAAAAATTTGGTGCTAATAGTCATGTCCCAGTCTCAGCCGACCTCTTTGGGCCATGTTAGTGGACTAGTACACCACACACTAGAGTCAATGGACTAACAAGCGAGAACCTTAGAAGAGGACATGACATGTGATCCACTTCACCATAAGCATGCCTGTTGGGGTACACAGAGATATCTAAAGACCTCAACGGGTGGTCTCCTCCCTTAGACCCTACAAGGGTTGTGCTCGAGTTACACTCGGCTATTTAAAGGCATCTCCCCTCAAGGTATACTTTCTATAATCTCTTGAACTCTCTCCCCTCTCTAGCCTTGTTGTTTCTTTACCTTCCTCGACTCGGACTAGCTTATCTTCAATAGCTTAGCCTTGTCACCCTTTGCTTACATCTTACTAACTTGAGCATCGGAGTGCCTTCCCTGGGGACCTCATCCTTAGGACCTTTGACCATGCTTTGATTACCGATCCATTTAGTTTATCACATTGTCCTTCCATCTCAACTCATTAAAGTTGGTAGGATTTATCTGTTGCACGTCCACCTTAGTTTAGGATCTATCATCCCAAAAATTTAAAACTTTTAAAACATGTGTATATCAATGTATCCATTGCATATCTACATACATTGATATGGATTATAGGTGTATTGATATTTTATTCCTTGCCTAGGAAAATTTTGGTTGTTTGGAAAAACAAAAATTGTTTGGGATACTTTGAAGCTTCATGCACATGATGCATTACCCCCACATAGGGCCCATTTGGTTCATGGAAAGAGGGGTCTAGAATTTGGTTGGGAGGAATGGGAATCCCATTTCCATTCTTGGTGGAATAGCATTCCTCCATTTAAGGGAATGACCATTCCCTCTTGTCCCTTGGAAATGGAATCTCGTTTCATCTAAGTCCAATTCCCATTCTGATTCTTGTGTAGCCCAAACAAACTATGGGAGTGGACCATTCCTATTCTAATTCGAAAAAGACCCTTGTTTATTTATCTTTTTAATTAAATGAATATTGATTTCAAATTAAAGGTTGCTTAAATAGATAATGTTGATGGCTTATATAAACTTTTACTTAATTAACATGAAAGCTATTCATAAAGGGCAAGTTATTGATTTCCCCATCTTACAAATTTGTCATTGTTTGTAACACAGGTGGGGGAATTTGACACAATTAATGGGTGGGGGGTTTTGCAAAATAAAATAAAAAACAAATAAAAATTTATGAGATGGGGTAAACCATAATTTTTACTTGTTTATTAGAAATAATTTTCATATGAAGCTTAAACTAATTTATAATTGTTTTGTAGATATAGGCCACCCATATGGACTCAACTTACTTGAACACTGTATTTACCAAAAAGAAAAAAATAGCTCACTAAACATTGTTGGTCTACAATAAATTCGTAGGGGTTGTGCCTACCAAACTTCAGCTGTTATGTGGTAATTGGAATTAGTATATATCCTATCACTTTCCAGCATTTACTAAACAAATCTTCAAATCTACTTTTTTCCACTTATTATTTCTCCTTTGCTCAACTTGTTCACTTTATGTGCATAAACAATCAAAGTCATCAACAAAATTACAAATAAACAAGTTCATACTCCAAAAAGGCAATAGAGGAATCCTAGCTCAGAGGACAAACATTTATTTCTAATGAGCTATGTTGCTATGCATTGAATTCTAACTGAGGTATTCAATTAAGAGCCTTCCATTGTTTCTACACCCTTAGGGCCCTCATTTAACGGTTTTGTGTTTGGTTAGGGGCAATCATGATAGTTTGCCCAAGTCTCATTATGGCATGCCTTTCATAGTTGTTCTTCCCTCATTAACCCTAATAATAATAAGTCCCATTTTCTTTTGTGCATAAAATAAGAGAAAAATAAAACAAATATAAAACTATGATACAAAATATTTCAAAGTTCAAAGTTGGGAATCGTAATCATGGTTTTGAGTTCATTAAAAAAAGGGTATATTAGAGATTATGATCTCGTATATTGAGTATTAATACTTAGCCCCCAAATTTTATTTGTGACAAAGATCTCCCTAAAATATAAATATTTAGATTCAAACACTTTGGCCCCTGTTAATTCGATTGAATGAGGAAAGTTAATTTATCAAACGCTTTGCCCTTATAGAGTTACAAGATTCGTTTGAGTGAGAGAGAATGGCATTTCAAAACAACGAAAATTGTCTACTTTGCTTCTTAAATCCTATTTGAACAAATGGATAAAGAAGAAGAAAGAGACATAACTAGGAAGTTTATTCAAATATATATGTAAGAAAAATAGCAGAAGTGTCCAACTAGTTAAAGAAATGATAGTTTGAAATTTAAAAATGCTTATCTAGTACATGACAGGGAGGAGAATCTTATGGAGGGGCAAAGTATTAAAATATAAAAAAAATATGGGTCTTTGTTATAAATAAAAGTTCGGGGGTAAGTGTCACTACACCAAATTACTGGGTGGTAATTTGTAATTTACGTTAGAAATAATCACAATTTGTTTTTGGTAAATGGTAAAGTCATGATTTACTTAAAAGGAAGGAAAAACACTGCATTAGAATTATTATTTTGCAGACCCAAAATTAGGGCTCGAATCTGCTACTGCAACCAGCCTCGAAAGTCGAGTTTGAAGTCTCTCGGTCGAGCTGCTTACGGGTATGTTATTATTAGTTTCTTCATGTTTCCATCTTCTTTTTATTCTATTCAATCTCGAGCCTTGCAATACATTTGCAGGTATGGGTTTTCTTGTTACTGTTCTTTTTTTTCTTCTTCTTGGTAGTCTATACTGGTTCTATTCTTGGACTGATGGCATAGCTTGAACAGCAGCTCGTCTGATCTTCTTCGTATTCTTCTTAGTTTTTCCTGCCCCTGTTCTATTTTGCAAGACTGAAGACCCTGTTATACTTTGGAAGACCAAATACAGCGCAGCAGCTTCAACTTCAAGTAACTTCATTTATTCCCTGTATTTTTAACATTTTTTCCCTTCTTTCCTCGACTTTGGCTGAAGAATTCTTTCTTGTGGAACACTGCGCACTCACAACTTAAAGAGGAAACATTAATTTGGTTTAAGGTGGAATTTAAACATTTGCAAATTGCTGAACCTTAGACGTTGACGTGTCAATAAACATTTTGGTCTTTTCTGTTAATTATTGATATAATTGCTATTTTGTTAAAAAAATCTAGCGACTGTTTGATTTTTCTTCTTGAGGTTAAGATTTAACTTATTTCAGTTTAATTTATGTTATGATGCTTTCAATATCTGATTTTGTTTGAATTTGATGTTTTATTATTAGAAATTCCAACAATACCTATAAAAAACACATGGTCGAGGCTTGTGCCTCCTTGTGCTCCGGAGGCCGACGCCTCTTGTGTTCTGAACTTCGCCTCATGCCTCCGGGTAGTGGAACACTTCACATCACGACTCCATGTTTTAAAACACAATAGAGCCACTTCAATCGAATTGAAGAGCGTAGAGATTTGACTTAAAGAAATGAAGCCCGGTGGTGCTGCAAAGTTGATCGTTGATGCACTGCTCCAGCGGTTTCTTCCTCTTGCCAGGCGCCGCATTGAAACAGCCCAAGCACAGGTACCTACCTACCACACTATCAATTTGCATTGTATTTGCGTGATTGTGAAGCTTATCAATTTTATGCATTTCATTGGACAAATAAAAGTTATGAAATGAGAGGACGAATGACCTCTCTTTGGCAATGGACAGCATTTGGGTAGGAACGCAAAACTATTGTTGGGCTCATCATACCCTTCAGTGGGCAGAAGAATATGATAAATTGGTAAGGGTAAATGCTGCTCTAACGGCTGCAATGTTACACATGACATGGACAAAATGTTGCATGGGGAATTGACATTAAAAGTGATGTGTCAGAGATGGGCACAGTACCCATTTCCATAGTGGGTGAAATTTCTTGATATTATTCTTATAAATAGATAATTGCTCACAGGCTGTAAGTGCTGAATATTTGTTGGTATAAATGGGTACTCATAAGTTGTTTCTTTTCCATAACTCTGCATTGCATGGAAAATATTCAGGATGGACAGTATCTTCGGCCATCGGACCCGGCTTATGAGCAAGTGTTAGATTCATTAGCAATGGTGGCTCGGCATACACCTATTCCTCTCCTAGAAGCTCTTCTCAGGTGGAGAGAAAGGTGAGCTTATTTTATAATCTTTCAACTTTATCAGAGTTATTTCATTTATGGAAACCTTTGTAATTCATTGTGGAGAACTTCTTATAGGATGATAAGTTCCTCCGCATATCAGTGATTTAATTAAAAGGTGTGCCTAGTGCACAGGTGAGGCACATTTCAAGGTATGCACCTTGCCTAGGCATCACCTGGTGCACCTCAGCCCAGGTGTGTGCCTTAGTTAAGTGTTGCACTTTTTTTTTTTTAAAGTTTGGTGACTGGGTAAGGGGCTCTGAGAATCCCATTTTTGTTAATATTGTACATTCATCCTTATACAAATCAGTTTTAGAAGATAAGGAATTATAATTAAAATCACAAAAGCAAACTTTTGTGCAGGAATTACGGATTTAGGACTCTAACATGGATTTGTTTGGCCATGCCTCAAGGGGATTGGTATAAAGTGGCTCCTAGAATATACTATATCTTCAAAAAAAAAAAAAGAATAAACTATATGTTACATTTTCACTTTGAATATGCACCATATGTTACACTTATATAGTTAAATTTGAGCTAATATGCTTTTTAAATATGTGTTTTTTAAAATAATACTATTTTTAATATATATATATATATATATACACACGTTATTTCTTTACAGTTTTTTCTGATTTTTTGCATTTTTGGTTTTTTTACAAATTTTGAGCCTTGTTTCAAAAAGGCGTGTGCCTTGCCTTGCGCTTTTAAAACACTGTCATATATAGGAAATTTCATCTATTATATGCTTTGCATTAACAATAAGAATTATAAAAAAAAGACAACATTATTAAGAATAGTAATTTACTAATTTTTTTCTCATGTAGATGCCTACATATAAACATGGATACAGGGAGCAGGGATATGACTCATTATTACATGGATTAGAATACAAGCTTCTCATTCAATACACTGATTTTCTTTTTCTATTTTTATAAGCCAAGCATTCAGTCCATCCCTCCCAAAAACCCTCGTAGTTGGTACCGACATTAGTAATGGTCCTTCTATTTTTTAACAAGTGTAACCTGGCAAACCTGGTGAAACTTACGTCACTTAAGACATTTCTTATGGTGTGATCTCTTAATATATGCTATACGTATAGTTTAGATGTATCCATGCAATAAAGCTTATTCCACAAGGCTTTCATTTTTGTGTTGTGTTTCATTATTGGGATCATAGTGTTTAGACCATGGTTCACAATTTTGATCGTAGTGGATATTAGTGGACATTTTTCCATGTAGTGATGGGAAAAATTTAAGGATATTTTGCTAATTTCACTGAGATATTTAGAAAATTTAAAAAATAGTGAAATTTTCTGTAAACATGGACTTAGTTAATAAACCTTCAAGGAATTGTTAGAAGTTTAATCGCACATATGGGGTTGACTACATGAATCCCAACATAGTCTATCAATATTGGCAAGATTTGGGGAAACATTGGTAAAATATTGGAGATTTTGGAAAATAAAGATTCTTGTAAATTTTCAGATCACCACTTAGCAAAAGGGAAAATTTTGCCAAATCTTGTCGATATTTCAAACCATGGTTTAGACATGTACAAACATGTTAAGGTATCTTGGTGTTTTTAGTTGTATAGAACAATGTTTACAACCCGCCATTGACCTGGCTGGTTGAACTGTTGAAACCATCACCTGGTCAAGATTCTGGGTCCGGTTTACATGAAACCTGCCATTTGGTTAAAAGCCGTTGGCCTGGTCAAAAACTGTCTGATCCAGGTGGTTGAACCATTCACTTGTTGACCTGTTCAACCTGGTCACTGGGCCATGGGTTGCACACTCAATGTATATGCAAACTTCTAGAGGCTATAACTTTGCACTGAGATGCCCGATTGTGGTGATTTTTCATTTTTGATTGTGGGTAACTTTTTGAGATCTATGCATCCCAAGGCGTTGAAGGCGTGTTGCCCCACTATTTTTGCGAAAAAGCCCTTTTTGGGTTAGTTGCTTTGGTGTTGTCAATTTACTCAACCACAAAAACGGGATAAAAGCATGGGATGACAAGTATGAAAATGGAGCTTTAAGTTAATGTTTTCAACCCATGGTTGACATGGAGGGGGAAGGGCAGGTTCAAATGATGGTAGATTGGTGGAGTGGTCTAGCTTTGTGTACCTTAAAGACTGAGCCTTTAGCTTTATGGTAGTGTGGTTCAATGAGAGAAAGGAGGACAAAGGATAGAGTCAAGTTTTGTTAATGGAAGAAAGGCTGTTAAATTTGAAAAACATTTCTTCAGGAAGCATGAAGGTTTGGGTAAGAAGAGTTGTGAAGTTTGGAATTGGGTGACAACAAGTTTCTTTCACAAGGATGGATTGAGCTTCTTGAGTAACATCTTGAAGATTAAGAGCTCAAGGGATAAGACCTCAGGTCTTATTCAGACTCAGGTTGGAGTGGAGAAAGTTTGTTTGAAGTTTAGGGGGGATGTTGTGTTTCTTTGATTGTGCAGCCTTTTCAAGATTGTTTTCAGATGCTTGGGTTTTTGTTGTTGTAATTTTGGTTTCTTATCTTGGGTTTTCGGTTTCGATGGTGTGTTGAGGTTGTCTGGTCTAGGGGTTGTTCTGTTTCTCTTTACCCTCTTGAGTGACTCCTGGTCACTCTCCCTTGTATTCTATTTTTTTTTTTTTGTTTTAATAAATTCTAATTTTAGTACAAAAAAAAAAAGAGTAGATTATAGAAGAAGTTTTACAGGGCTCAGTAGTGGATGATAATGATGCTTCAACCCCATGGGGACTGTTTTCTAGAAGAATGGGTGTTTTTAGATAATGGAAAAAAGGATGGAAAGGGTGATGCACTTTTAGATAGGGAGAAGGTTGAAGAGTCTGGTTCTGAGAAGGAGTTTTTACATTCAGGAATGGAGGAAAGAAGGAATAAACAACTGGGGGAAGAAGCAATTGAGCTTCTGAAGGGTTCTGAAAGCTCTTGTTGTTTTTGAGGAGGGGAGCAACTGATCTTTTTCAAATGTTTTTATTGGAAAGTTGGGGTGGAACTAAGGAGGAAAAAGGTTATTAGCATGGGTGAAGAAATACAAAAAAGATGGTGATTCTTTGGTCAACTTGAAAATGCCCAAGGAATATAATGTTGGTCAGTTGATTCATGTCACAAAAGTGTTTCATCGTTTGAAGGAAGGACTAATTGGAATTGGTCCTTGTAGCAACTAGCAAGTATAAGTAAGTTTACAGAAGGAAAAGGATGAAGGATAGAACTAGAACACAGAGCAATGCAGGAAATAGAACTGGTATGAAGCCGTTGTAGAAAGTGATGGAAAAGAAGAAAAATTAGATCCATGTTCAGGTGGTCAAAAGGAAGATGCTTCTTTAGAGGAAGAGGAAAATATTAGGAGAGGAGGGAAATGAGAAGAATGAGGAGGTAGCTTTTGATTGAGTGCGGAAAACAGCTCAAAAGGTGGACTTGGAAAATAGTGGAAACTGAAGTCCAAGTAAGCAATATATTAGGGCTATCTTTCATACGTGGGGAAGAATTTGCAAGAATTTTTTTTTTTTTAAATTGGAACACAGACAAAATCCAAATGGAGAAAATCCTTAGGGAAATCTGAGTGGTGAGGTTTGGTAGGGTTAGTTTTGGTTTGGAGATATTAAGGGGAGTTGTTTTGGGATGTTTTATAAGGCTTGGGAAAGTTTTTTTTTTTTTGTGTGATTTTTTGGGGCGGTGGGTTTGGTGGTTTATGTTTGGGTTTTGGCTTTTTGTGGGTGATTGCTTTATTACTCTGTTGTTCTCTCTTGCTCATTAGTAAATTTTCATTTTTATTTATTTTCAAAAAAGTTAATGGTTGACCTGGCAGTTGGATCAATTGTGTTGTAAGATGGGGTTGGGGTCATACAAATTTCAGACCTGGCAGTGGGCTTTGTGGGGTGATAAATGGGCTTTGGGTGATTAAGGATGAAGAATAGGGATGGAAAAGCAAGTAGACAGCTTACTGTCCACCAAAGAATGAATAAGAAATTAAGAAGAGAGATAATAGCTTGTGCTGTTACGGTAAACAGGAAAGATATTGATCATTTAGAAGAAGAAATAAGTGAGAAAAAAGGACAAAAGTTTCCTGGCAATAACCATATTTCACCAAACCAAATTTTATTTGATCTAATAAACTCTTCTTATATTGCAATCACCATCTCTATTGACAGCATATGAACTTGGATGTCCCCTTATAGGCTCCAATTTGGATTTGGAAATTGACCCAAATCAACTTCCATTTGCTATAAGGAAACTTGAATAACGCCTCCTACCAAACTAACTTAATGTAAAGACACCAGAAATCACCAAAAGTATAAATCATAATTTTGTTATCAATAGTAATTTAGAATTTCTATGTCAAAAGGTTATCATTAATAGTAATTTTGAAATACCAGAAAATTTTGAGAAAAATTAAAACCATATTTCTAAGACACCTATAGCTAGAAAATAATTTTTAAAATCTCAAATCATAGCAATATTCTACCATCCACCTTCCAAATGGTTTAATCATTAAGCTGTTTGTCCCGATATGTGGGTCGTGGGTTGGACATTAATCATCATTTTCCCTTTTTTTTTATTTTCAACCATTTCCATCATTTATTACAACAATTCTCATTTATCATACTTATTTTTGTTTAATATAATGAACATATTATTATTAGACAAATGCTCTTATTTTGCAAATTTTCTGATTTTTTATCTGTTTTCTATATTCTTATTCATGGGTTGACCCATTTGACCCAGACGACTGAGCCAGCTGCTCTGAGCATCATTGGCTCCCCAGCCATTGTTCTTCAAGTTCAAGCATATGGTTCAATGTGGAATTTGTGTCACTTTTGGTTTATTCTTACAATAAAATGTTCCTCTTAAGGTACTTATGTTGGGATAGCTTGATGCACAACTGCTATTGTGTATTGGGTATCCTTTTTACTGCAAAGAGTCCTTTAGTAATGCTAAACAGTTAAGAAATGTCAGTCTTCAATCCGCAATTCATCTAGTGTAATTGGGGATTGCAAGGTTATGGATTCATGTATAATGTTCTATAATTTGTTCCATTTCGGAGCATATTAGTTTATTATTTTTTGGTAATAAATAAAAAAATAAATTTCATTAAAATTAGAAAGAGAGATTTACAAAAGGGGTGATAAGGACTCACCCACAAAACAGAACATAAAAAATGAGCCCCAAAAGCTTATGATATGGTGGATTGGTCATTCCTATTTGTGGATCAAATTTTAGTGGCAAATGAGTGTGTGGCAGCTAAGAGAAAACAAGGTGACAAAGGTTTGATTTGTAAATTGGACCTTGAAAAAGCTTATGATATGGTGGATTGGTCTTTCCTGTTGAATTTAATGGAAAAGATGGGGCTAGGTGAAAGATGGAGGATGTGGATTAAAGAATGTATTAGCTCAACACATTTTTCTATTATGATGAATGGGGTTGCAAAGGATTTCTTCTAGGCTAAAAGAGGACTAAGATAGGGTGACCCCTTATCTCCATTCTTATTCACCTTTGTGGCTGAGATTTTGATTAGACAAATCACCAAAACTGATCAAGAAAACCAGTTTAAAGGTTGGAGAATGGGTAGATTAGAAGTTGTGGTGTCTCATTTGCAATTTGTTGATGACATAATTATTTTCTGTGAAAGCTGTGATGAAACCAGTTTAAGGAATCTGAAAAGATTGGTGGATGAATTTCAGCAGACCTCCAAATTGAAAGTCAATTGGGGAAAAAGCTGTGTAGCCAGAATCAACATTGAAGGGGGGGGGGATATCCAAGCCATGGCAAATCTGCTAGGTTGTGAAGTGAAAAATTGGCCTCTGGAATACTTAGGAATGCCCTTGGGTGGGAATCCAAAAGCTGAAAGCTTCTGGAAACTGGTGGTAGAGAGGTTCATGAAGAAGTTGGCAATGTGGAAGAGAAATTATATTTCCTTGGGGGGAAGAATCACCTTGATAAAATCAACCCTTGCAAACTTTCCCACTAACTTCCTTTCCACCTTTAAGATCCTGATGAAAATAGCTAGGAAATTGGAGAAGATTGTGAGGGACTTTTTGTGGGAGCCAGGTGAAGAAAAGAAAGATCATTTCGTGAAATGGGAGAAAGTTTGTTACCCCAAGGACCAGGGTGGGTTAGGTATAAGGAACCTAATAAAGAAAAACAAGGCCCTCCTAGGGAAATGGCTATGGAGATTCCCTTGTGAGGAAGAAGAGGTTGTGGCACAGGGTCATTAAAGAATGTATTAGCTCAACACATTTTTCTATTATGATGAATGGGGTTGCAAAGGATTTCTTCTAGGCTAAAAGAGGACTAAGATAGGGTGACCCCTTATCTCCATTCTTATTCACCTTTGTGGCTGAGATTTTGATTAGACAAATCACCAAAACTGATCAAGAAAACCAGTTTAAAGGTTGGAGAATGGGTAGATTAGAAGTTGTGGTGTCTCATTTGCAATTTGTTGATGACATAATTATTTTCTGTGAAAGCTGTGATGAAACCAGTTTAAGGAATCTGAAAAGATTGGTGGATGAATTTCAGCAGACCTCCAAATTGAAAGTCAATTGGGGAAAAAGCTGTGTAGCCAGAATCAACATTGAAGGGGGGGGGGATATCCAAGCCATGGCAAATCTGCTAGGTTGTGAAGTGAAAAATTGGCCTCTGGAATACTTAGGAATGCCCTTGGGTGGGAATCCAAAAGCTGAAAGCTTCTGGAAACTGGTGGTAGAGAGGTTCATGAAGAAGTTGGCAATGTGGAAGAGAAATTATATTTCCTTGGGGGGAAGAATCACCTTGATAAAATCAACCCTTGCAAACTTTCCCACTAACTTCCTTTCCACCTTTAAGATCCTGATGAAAATAGCTAGGAAATTGGAGAAGATTGTGAGGGACTTTTTGTGGGAGCCAGGTGAAGAAAAGAAAGATCATTTCGTGAAATGGGAGAAAGTTTGTTACCCCAAGGACCAGGGTGGGTTAGGTATAAGGAACCTAATAAAAAAAAACAAGGCCCTCCTAGGGAAATGGCTATGGAGATTCCCTTGTGAGGAAGAAGAGGTTGTGGCACAGGGTCATTAAAGAATGTATTAGCTCAACACATTTTTCTATTATGATGAATGGGGTTGCAAAGGATTTCTTCTAGGCTAAAAGAGGACTAAGATAGGGTGACCCCTTATCTCCATTCTTATTCACCTTTGTGGCTGAGATTTTGATTAGACAAATCACCAAAACTGATCAAGAAAACCAGTTTAAAGGTTGGAGAATGGGTAGATTAGAAGTTGTGGTGTCTCATTTGCAATTTGTTGATGACATAATTATTTTCTGTGAAAGCTGTGATGAAACCAGTTTAAGGAATCTGAAAAGATTGGTGGATGAATTTCAGCAGACCTCCAAATTGAAAGTCAATTGGGGAAAAAGCTGTGTAGCCAGAATCAACATTGAAGGGGGGGGGATATCCAAGCCATGGCAAATCTGCTAGGTTGTGAAGTGAAAAATTGGCCTCTGGAATACTTAGGAATGCCCTTGGGTGGGAATCCAAAAGCTGAAAGCTTCTGGAAACTGGTGGTAGAGAGGTTCATGAAGAAGTTGGCAATGTGGAAGAGAAATTATATTTCCTTGGGGGGAAGAATCACCTTGATAAAATCAACCCTTGCAAACTTTCCCACTAACTTCCTTTCCACCTTTAAGATCCTGATGAAAATAGCTAGGAAATTGGAGAAGATTGTGAGGGACTTTTTGTGGGAGCCAGGTGAAGAAAAGAAAGATCATTTCGTGAAATGGGAGAAAGTTTGTTACCCCAAGGACCAGGGTGGGTTAGGTATAAGGAACCTAATAAAGAAAAACAAGGCCCTCCTAGGGAAATGGCTATGGAGATTCCCTTGTGAGGAAGAAGAGGTTGTGGCACAGGGTCATTAAAAGCTTACATGGTGATGCAGATAACGGCTGGGATGCAAAATTAGCCCCCAATGCAGCTCCTTCCTCTCCATGGAAGGCAATCTTTGAGGTATATCCAACTTTTCTTCAATTTATCAGGTTTGATGTTGGTTGTGGCAACAAAGTTTTATTCTGGGAAGACCTTTGGGTTGGGGATGTGCCTCTTATGTTCAATTTCCCAGACCTGTTGCTAGGTTTGGTGTGCTTTTAGAATTAAGGATCTCTTGGGATTTTGGCTTTAGAAGAGGGTTGAGGGAAAATGAGTGTGAGTCTCTAGTGCTGTTGATTTCAACACTTGAGAGGGTCTACTTGGACCAATCTATAGCTGATTGTAGAGTGTGATCCCCAACTTCTGATGGTTTATTTTCCTGTGCATCTTTCTTTGATTTGCTCAGTCATATTAACCCTATGGGGGTGAACTTCCCAGTGAGAGAAATTTGGACTAAACCGATCCCTCCAAAAGTACAAGCTTTTTGTTGGGAAGTGTTCCTAGGGAAGGTAAACACTTGTGATGTGGTATAGAAAAGGAGGCCAAACAATTGCCTCTCTCCTCATGTGTGTGTCCTTTGTTTGGGATGTGGTGAAACTCTAACCCACTTACTATTATCTTGCTCTTTTGCTTCTAGTATTTGGAATGTTGTCTGTTCTCTCTTTGGATGCAGATGGGCTCCCCCACAGGATGTGGTAAATCTATTCAGCCCCTCTTTCCTGTATCAATGGAAGAAAAGGGGAAAATGTATATGGAAGGCAGTGAGAGCAGCTACAGTATGGACTATTTGGGAGGAAAGAAACCTAAGAATCTTTTCAGGAAAAAGCAAAACAATGGAGGAAGTTATTGAAGCCATAAAAATCAGAACTGCACATTGGGTGAAGACCATGGAGATTTTTAGAAACTACTCCACGAATGAGATACTAAGGAATTGGGCCCATAGTTCTTGTAAGCATGGAATGGAAGCCATCAGCACAGAACAAACTAAAACTGAATTTCGATGGGAGTTCTCTTGGCAACCCTGTAAGGGCAGGCATAGGGGGTGTGTTTAGAAATTATCTGGGTGTGGTGGTGGCACTCTACTCTGGACCAATAGGTTATGGTGACTCAATACAGGCTGAATCTCTAGCCCTACTTCAAGGTCTAAAGATGGCTGAGCAGATAGGAACAACAGACTTAAAAATCGAAGGAGACTCTCTATTGGTCATCTCTTGGGCCAAAAACATCACATCAGCACCTTGGAAGCTCAAGTTTATTTTCAGAGAAATTGACACACTTGCAAGGTAGTTCAACTCTCAGTTTGGGTGGGTTAAAAGGGATGCAAATGGGATGGTGGATACCCTAGCAAAACAAGGGGCAAATAGATCTTCATTGTATTGGGCAGAATTGTAACTGATTGCTGGAGATTGCAATTTCCTATGCAATCTTTAGCTATTGTATCTTAATCTCTCTGTTATTAATGAAAGATTTTTACTGCTCAAAAAAAAAAAAAAAACAGCCCCAAAAGCCTGCCTTACCCTTTTAAGTTTTAATTTCCCAATATTATCTCCCCAAAGCCAAAATAGAATAGAATCCCCCAATCCCGAACAGGATATAACCCAAAATTACAAGCAAATGAATCTTAACCCCTAATCAACCTGAAAAAAAATCTAACAGACTGACCCAGAAGAATCAATCCTCTGTCCAATGACAACAGCCCTACACTCAACAAGCAAAAAACCCTTCAAAGAGTTGCCCAATCAATTGCCCAGCTATTCACCAGCTTCATAGCTACAGCCTAGAGCAAGAGCCTCTTTGTTTCTTTCAATCATCCTCTCTGTCTTCTTTACCCTCTTATTGGGTCCAACCCCAAATAATCCCCATTTCAATCTAGTGGATACTTTTGATATGTGAATAGTCTGAGTACTTTTCTGACCTCTGAACCTTCTAACTGCATAGGGAAATAACTTATAGCCATTATTATTATGGCTTAGCATGAGTTAAATTTTTGGCACTTCTGTTTCACACATACATTCTTGTTACAGTTAAGTTGCTTTCATTCTGTTCTAAGCACATTGCCTCTTGTAGGTGTAATTGGGAATCTCCTAAAAACACCCACTTATATTATTTTAAAAAGATACCTTCAAGTATGTCATTTTCTAGATATATTATAAATAAGGTACTTCCATTATAAAAGGTTTAAAGTAGATAAAGGTATTATTGCTAATTGAAAATTTGGAATGGTTCAACTTGTGACATGTTTCTAATTTTTTGTGGAGTTTATTGGATCTGTTGCAGTGAATCTCCAAAGGGTGCAAATGATGCCTCTACATTTCAGCGTAAGGTACTGGATCATGGTCAAGTAATACTCACCTTGATAAAACTGAAAAACTTTGCACAATATAACATGGATTTATCTGTAAAGGCATATGTTTGTAAAAAAATGGTTAGTGGATCTTTTTTTACAGTTTTGGATTACTATGTTTCACTGCATGTTATTGTTAACATTTCTCCAAAATTCTAGGGGAAAATGCTTGGTGAGTGTTGGTTGAAAATTTTATGGACTGGAGAATGGACATGACTCTAGATTCTTTATACATATTAGGCTAATTTTTTTTTTTTGAAACAGGTGAAGTAAGAATTTCATTAGGACAAAAACATGTACAACAAGGAGCTGTACACGGGGATTTACAAAAACTGCACCAGAAAAGCTACAAAAAGACTCCCAACCGCAAAAAAGGAATTAAAACTTCTTTCCTTGAAAACATCGTTTACTGCCAACCAGGAAAACATTTTTCCCAAAACTTTCTGAAATACTGTATCTGAGGAGCTATGTTGGTTCTTGAAAATCCTTGCGTTCCTCTCCTGCCATATGCACCAGAAAACTGCAGCAGGAGTCAGATTCCAAACCATGCCCTCTTTAGTTAGACCTTTGACTCTCCAACTCTTCACAAGATCTGTCACTGATTCAGGGCAGCAACTGTTCACCTCGTATAAATTCTCGACTTTGTTCCAGACCTCACAGGAGAAAACACGGTGGAGTAGCAGGTGGTTTACTACTCGGTATGATTCTGACAAAGCACACAGACAGTTTGTTTAACAGCATACCCTTCTTTTCCAGATTATCCCTAGTTAAAATCTTGTTAAAGTAGGCTGTCCATACAAAAAACGCCACCTTTGTGGGCACTCCCTTACACCATACAGACTTAACTGGGATTGGCTCATCCTCTGATCTGGAAAAATAGTTGTAAAAGGACCTAACTGAGAATTCCCCTGACTTCTCTCACTCCCAAACTTTTCTATCCTCTCTCCCTAATTCCACTGGGGTGCTATACAACAAATGCAGCAATTCTACTAGACACTCCACTTCCCAATCATTCAGATTTCGCCTGAAGATAGGAACCCAAACAATATTTCCACTCATTCATAAAAAAAAGAACAATATTTCCACTCTGCACCTGCAAATAGTCTGAAACCAGAGCATCTTTGTCCACTGCTACTTCAAAGAGGGTAGGGTAAGAGGCCCTCAAGGGTCTATTATCACACCATAAGTCTTTCCAGAAAAGAACTTGCCTCCCATTCCCAACCCTAAATTTAATTCCATTTGAGAATGGACCATAAGTTTTCCCAATCCCTTTCCAGACAGAGCATCCATAGAATTGGTTTAGCTCACCCGGGACCCAATCAGAGATCCCATAACCATACTTGGCTGCTATCACCCTTCTCCACAAACCACCTTGATTCTCCTCAAATCTCCAAAGCCACTTCCCCAGTAAAGCGGAATTGAGATCCTTTATTCTTCTCACACCCAGTCCCCCCTGAGATTTGGGTTTTGCAGATCTTGGACCAGCTAACCAACATGAATTTTTTCTTCTCATCCCTCCATCCGTTCCACAAAAACTCCTGCATCTTCCTCTCCAAAGACTTAGCCATCCCACTAGGAATTGGATATAAAGAGAGCAAATACAAGGAAAGGGAAGATAGAACACTTTTCAGCATAGTTAATTTACCTCCATAAGTAAGTACTTGTACTTCCAAGAAGCCAAACTCTTGTCTAATCTCTCTACAATGGGCTCCCATATTGATTTGGAGTTGCACCTAGTGCCTAGAGGCATCTCCAGATATTCAAAGGAAGTGTACCTCTTTTACATCCCCACTCCTCCGCCCACCTCTCTATTTCTGGTACATCTCCCACTGCAACCAGTTCAGTTTTATGCCTGTTTACATGGATGCCTGACACAATCTCAAACCACTGCAGCACGGCCATTACATAACCAAGCTGATGAACTGAAGCTTCACAAAATATGAGAGTGCCATCTGCAAACTGCAACAAAGAAACCTCCACCCTTTTATCTCCCACCTGAAAACCTTCTATGAACCCCCCTGCTGTGGCCCTTTTCATCATTCTGCTTAGAGCTTCAGTCACACATATAAAAAGGAAGGGGGAAAAAGGATCCCCTTGCCTTAGGCCCCTAGAACTCCTAAAGTGACCACAGGACACCTCATTTACTAGGACTGAGAACGAGGGAGTAATCACACATACTTTCATCCAATCCCACCATTTAGAGCTAAAATCCATTCTTCTTAGGATGTAGTCTAAGAATTGCCAGTTGATATGATCATAAGTCTTTTCAAAATCGATTTTACAGAGCAGTCCAGCCCTCCCACTTCTCAGTCTTGTATCTATCATCTCATTTGCTACTAACACTCCATCTACCATGAGTCTACCCTCCACAAAGCACCTTGACTTTCTGAGATTAGGGTCCCCATGACTAGTTTGAGCCTCTTAGAAAGAACCTTGGAAATTAATTTGTATATACTACCAACCAGACTAATTGGTCTGAAGTCTCCCACTTCCTCTACCCCTTTTTTCTTTGGAGCTAGAGTTATAAAAGTGGAATTTAAACTCCTTTCCTGAGCTGCTGAGTTATGGAATTCTTTCAACACCCTTTAAACATCATTCTTTAGAAAACCCCAACAGTCTTTGTAGAATGCCATGGTAAACCCATCCGGACCCAGAGCCTTATCTCCTTCCATCTCTTTTAAAGCCTCCGAAATCTCCCTTTCTTCAAACTCTCTCTCCAAATCTGCAGCTTGCTCCTCTGAGAGGCCATCAAACTCCAGGCGATCAAGTTTTGGCCTGTTATCCCACTCTTCCTTGTAAAGATTCTCATTCCACAATATGGCTTTTCATTCTGTCTACCTCCTCCAACAACACACCGTCCACAACCTACTTTTTCAGAATATTTTCCCTTCTCCTAGAACTAGCTAATTTATGAAAAAACTTTGTGTTGTTATCACCCTTTTTTAACCAGAAACATTTGGAACACTGCATTTTGTCTCCTCTTGATAGGCCGTTCTGTCGAAATCCAGCTTGGCTCCTTGTCTCTTCCTTTTTTCTTCCTGAGTTAACTGCCTCTCCTCTTTAGCTCTGTTGATTTCGACTATTGTATCTAAACAACTTTTCAGTTTCTGTTCCACCCCTTTGAAAGAGTCCTTCCAGATTTTAATTTGCTCCTTTAAGGCCTTCAACTTCTTGCCAAACACATGACTAGCTGTTCCTTCCACAGAAACACCTTCCCACCAACTTCTCAACTGCTCCACAAAACCTTCCTCTTCAAGCCACAAGTTATCGAATCTGAAAAGCACTGGCTTGAATTGAATGCCACCGCAATCCAGGCAAATGGGAATATGGTCTGTTAAAGGTCTAGGAAGGGCCTCTTGGGACAGATTAGGGAACTTCTCTTCCCACTCAGTAGACACCACAAAACGGTCTACTTCATAAGAGTTGCATCCTCCTGATTGTTTGTCCAAGTGAATTTGGCTCCAATCAAAGGAAGATCCACTAACTCCCATCTCTCCATAAAGCTGGCAAAATCCCTCATGGCTCTCCTGGATCTCACTTCCCCTTTGTTCTCATTCTCAAAACGAGTAGTGTTGAAATCCCCTCCTACCACCCAAGGCATATTCCACTCTTCTCTTACTTCAACAAGTTCCTGCCAGAAAAAATCACTTTAGGAGTTCACATTTGGACCATATATTGCAGTTAAAACAAAATCCCAACCATCTTGGAGCAACTGGAACCAAATTGAAATAGAAAAAAGACTCACCTTCCTACCCTTTACTTCTACCACATTTGAATCCCAGATAACTATTATCCCACCTGCAGTCCCCACTGCATGGGAAGCTTCCCAATTACAATCACGTTCTCCCCAAATGCTTCCTATTTTCTGGGCATCCAAAGTATCCATTTTGGTTTCCTGGAGACAAAGGATATCCGCCTTCCACTTGCTTATATGTGCCCCTGCCACCACCATTCTCCTGCCTGAGTTCAGACCTCTGATATTCCAAGAGACAATCTTCATTTGGAAGAAGAGACAGTTTAGTTTGGTGGTCCATTCCCATCCCCGCCCTCCCCTTAAGCCTTACCCCTTAATCCCTCCTTTCCGCCCCTCGCTACACCCCTAGCAACTTCGTTAAGGCCCCAAGACAATCTAAACAGCTCCCTTTCTGTCCTCCTCCCTTTCTTCCCTTTTTCTTCGAGCACTCTTCTCTCCACCACTACAAGATACGACTTTGTCAGCTTTTCCATGTCCTTAAGAGACACCCCCAGGAAGGCACCAAACTCCATGAACTTGGATAACATCCAAGTGGAAGGTTCTTGAATCATATTAGGTTAATTATTTTTTTTTGAAGAATAAAGATAAATTCATTAAAAGAAAAAGAGAATACAAGAGAAAGGTGATAAGAAATCACCCAAGAGAAAGCAATAGACGCAAACACAAACTCACTTCCTTTGACACCAGATTACAGCCAAACAAGACAAAAACAAAAAGCACATGTCCGACTCCGATCACCTTCACCCAGCTCCTTGAATCGCATAACCCTGACATCATCTCCCTACTCACCTTTGAACACTCCATCCTGCCTATTGACATCCTCATCCCACTTCTTTCTTCCCTCCCCAATTACTGCTATCTTCAAACTCTCTTCCTTCCTATTTCTCTTGAACTCCTCAAAGGCCTTCATAGCAAATTCCTAACCTCCCCAAAAAAATAAGCCAAGGCTTTTTCCAATCTCAACTTCTTTCTCCACTAACTTCTGAAGAGGCAAAGCTTCATTCTTTTTCGCCATTGAATTCTTGTCAACTTTAGAACCTTCAAAACTCTCTTTCTCATCTTGATGCACCTTACCCAGATGGGGATCCAGTGGTTGGGATTGTATCATTGCTCCACAAAGACCAGATTCTGATGGAGAAATGCCTCTCAATCCTTTTCTTTTGTAAATCCATTTAAAACCTTTTGTAGGTCCTGCCCCCACTAGACCAAGCTTCAACTAGGAAAAATTTTGGTCACAAACAACATGAGGATTTCTTGAAACCCGTGCTTTCTTGCTAGTTAACCCATTATACTTCACTCTTCTCATCAACCTTGCTCCTCCGACCCAGATCGATGCCCAATCTTCCAATCTTCACCTCTTCAAAACACAAGTTGTCACCGGTTAGATTCTTGTCCTAGAAACCATTGCAGCCGTGAGCCACCTGCCTTGACAGCCCTCCCTTCTACAACTTCACCTTTGATCTTGTTTTTAGCACCGACAGAGACACTTTCTACCTCAATCTCCTCCTCCCCCTCCCCCAACTTTATCAGCTTAGCTGAAGGAACCTCTCGAGGTGCAATAAGATCAGGCTTTTCTGGAACATCCATGTTTTCCTGAGGCTTTGCTGCATTTTCCTCAACCCGAACAGAGGCCAAGGAATCTCCAACATCTTTAGAACTGAGGCCTGAAGCACTATCAACTGGAGGAAGACAACGATTGTCATGCTCCATCCCAACTCCTTTAACTAACCTCTTTGCACCATTCTTATTGTACTTGGTGATCGCCCAGACCCAAGCTTCTCCCTTTTTCCTTGGAAAACTTTTACCAAAAGTTCTGAACCATTTAAACTTCGGCTGCTTGAAACCCAAAGACCAATTTTTGTTCACTTTATCTTTTGTACGCTGATTGGCCTTCCTTCATAACAATCAACTTTTAGGATCTAGGTCCGACTCGGCCCTCCACTTGACCTAGTGGTCCTAAGTGTCTCTTCAGAATCCACCGCTTTCTTCTCAATTAAACCTTCCTCATACCCCTCGACCTTTTCCACATCAGAACCACAACCCACTAAAGTAAGCAGGCCTGAATTAGCAGTTAAGTTGGCCAGGTTCAGCTGGGCCCCAATTACTTCACAACTCTTCAATTTCCTCCAACCTCAATCTTCACAATGACTCCTTGGGCCAGCCTCACTCAACTTTCCTAAAATACCAAAATTGCCCTCATCATCAACCTCAGTTCTTCCTTCCACCTCCTGACTGTTCGACTTCTTACCTACAACAAAGGTCTGATCACTTTCGCTGGTAGGTCCCTTGCATTGAAGAAAATCATCCACCCACCTTGGTAGGAACCTTTAACTACTAGTCTCAGTTCATAACTCTCCCCCACAAAATGAAGGGAAAGCAGAGAAGGCACCAACTGAATTTCTGACACCTCCATCAATATGCGCACAGCATTTAAATTCCGCAAAAAGTTCGTCTTTGCATCGCCTCCTTGGGCCAGAGCCTCACTCAACCTTAATTATGCTTGTGTATACTTATCAAGTAGTCCATATATTAATTTTCAGGCATTTTCTTTTCCCATTTGAATGTTTTTCTGCTAAATAAACCTAACCTAATACATAATGCACATGCATGTGTCTATGGATACATAATTCACAATGTTGAATAAAATTTTAAGAGAAATATATCTTGATTTATATCTTATAAATGGCTGGAGTTATATCTGCAGTGGCAGATAAATATGTATACATTTGTGTACATATATGAACAGTACAAGTATGTTTGTCTATCTTTCTACCTATATATATATATATATATATGTATATATGTACCAGCATTTTTGCATTTTTTAATCATTAACAAGATTAAAAGAGCTCAGCTCAAAAGCTGGAAGAAAAATACAATCACCTAGGTTACAACGAAGGAACTAGATATCTAGCATCTTGAAATGAAAAGGTCAAACTGAAATGTACATATCATATCAAAAGAAAAAGAAATATCTAACATGGGATGGAGTGTCTCCTATATAACTTCACCTTTCCAACTCCTTCCACTATCAGCTAGGGAGTAGGGAGGGTATAGGATTTCTAGCATTAACTTTCTGTCCTATGTTGAATGTGACTTAATCCTATGACAAGTTGCCTTCTTTTAATACATATCATATCTTTGTTAAGAAATGTTTACCTTATTTATATTCAAGTTCAATGATGTATCTTTGTTTGCTTCAGCTGGCAGTGGAGTGCATATTTTGCTCGGCATGTATTCGCTTCGTTGAGTGTTGCCCACAAGAGGGGCTTACAGGTTTGTTTGTTTTATTGATATTAGCCTCTTTGACCATATCTGGACACCTTAGTCAAAAAGTCATGGTTTTCTCCTCATTGCAGAGAAGCTTTGGTCTGGACTTGAAAACTTCGTTTTCGACTGGCTAATCAATGCTGACAGGTGGGGCTGTTTGAGATGGGTTTATTATTTCATGTGTATAATTTGCATGTTTATTCTACACATTGAACTCTTTTTCCTTCATTTGCACATTATCTTTCAATGGTACTTGTTGATAAAAAAAATTAGGTTATCTTTGTACAGTGGCTTTTGAATTACTTGGGGATGCCTTTAGGGGATAATTCGAGGAATAACAGTTTTTGGAGCCCGGTAATTGATAGGTTTATGAAAAGTTTAGCCTCTTGGAAGAAGAATTATTTTTCTCTGGGTGGCAGAATCACTTTGATCAAGTCTACATTTTCTAGCTTGCTAGCATATTATCTATTTGTTTTTAGGATCCCAAAAAGAATAAGTAGTGTTCGAAAAACCGATGAGAGATTTCTTGTGGGAGCTAGGGGAGGATAGGAAAGATCCTAGGGTGAATTGGGGAAATGGTTGTGGAGGTTTGGAGGGAATAATGATAAGTTGTGGACTAAGGTAATTTTGAGTATTCATGGATAGGCAGATGATGGTTGGGACTCTGGGGTTGTGGCAAGGACTACTATAGTTTCTCCTTGGAAATTCATACATGCCATTCTTCCATCATTTTTGCAATACATCAGGTATGACCTTTGTTTTGGAAATCAGGTAAAGTTTTGGGAACACCTTTGGGTGGGGGATGTACCTTTGAAAGTTTGATTTCCTCTTTACTTTCCCTCTCCTGGTGTAATGGGAAGTTTGTGTATGATTTTTTTGGTTTTCTCTGACTCAAACTTTAGGCTTGATTGGGATTTGGGTCTTAGAAGAGGCCTTAGGGAGTCAAAATTTGGAAATGTTCTGGAACTAATTCAGATTTTGAATGGGGTGGTGTTGGATCCTTCAAAGAGGGATAATAGAATTTGGACCTTATCCCCTTCTGGGGCATTCTCCTGTGCTTCTTTCTTTAAGTCCCTGGTGCAACCTACCAACAACTTCATACAAACTTTTCCAGTAAAGGAAGTTTGGGGTGAGCCGATCCCTCCAAGGATTGGAACATTTTGCTGGGAAGCATTCCTGAAAAGATGTAACACTTGTGACTTATTCCAGAGGAAAAAGGCCTAATCGATGCTTCCCCCCCAAGTTGGTGCATCCTTTTGCAAGGTTAATGGTAAAAACTACTACCACTTATTAATTTTTTGCCCTTTTGTTTTTGATATATGGGATTGGTTTTTTTTTCTTTATTTGGTTATAGGTGGATCCCTTCACCGGATATACAAAGCTTGTTTGCTACTTCTTTCCTTAGATAGCCGAAGAAAAGGGGTAGGATTATGTGGAGGTGTGTGAGGGCTGCCATTTGCTAGACTTTATGGCAAGAAACTGAAGGTCATTTTCTGATAAGGAAAGGAATAAAGGTGTCATTGAGGTAATAATGGTTAGGATGGTGCATTGGTTAAAATCCTTGGAAATGTTTACTGATGTATTTACGGATATGCTGCTGAATAGTTGGTTGGAGGTTGTAAACTTTGCTCCTATTACATTAACTGCATTTCCTCTGTGGTCACCACCAGCCTCTGGGTTTATAACGTTAACTTTTGATGGTAGTAGTGAGGGCAATCCAGGGCCCTTGAGCTGGTGGTGTGTTCTGAGATGAGAATGGGAAGGTGATTGCATTGTATTTAGGCCCCCTTGAGAGTGGTGACTCTCTTAGAAATGAGGTATATGCTTTAATGGAAGGTCTGAGGAAGATAAAGGAGCTGAAAATCCAAAGGCTAGTTGTTGAAGGAGACTCAAAGTTGGTTACAGGAGGACAATGGACTTTGGAAATATGCCAATGAGAAGGGAGGTTAAGTGGCTAACTAGGGGGTTGGAAGTTCAGATTCATTGGGTGAAGAGGACTGCAAATGCTTTTGCAGATACTTTGGCAAAGCAGGGGGTGGAAAGGGATCAAATGTTTAGGGCTATATTTATATTCATATTTCTGTTCTTTTGGGGAGAGTTAAGCCATTTTATCTCTTCCCGGAGTGCTGTAATTATCTTTTTTCATTAATAAATTGAATTTTTCTGTCATTGATTAAAAAAAATCTTTGTACAGGAGAGGATAACAACGTTCACCAATGATTGTCATTTAGGTGTATATCCACTTATCTGACCTTCCTTGCTAATAAAAAGTTTCATTTTTATATTGGAACATCTTTTACAACTAATTATTATGGACTGGATATTCAGCAACTATGTGAAGCTCTGGTCTGTATACTGATAAATTAACATTCGACCATTGTTAATGGGAACAAATAAAATTTTGTCACAGTGGTATTACTCTTGTTTTGGCCTTAGGTACTTGTGAAATATTATGATTCAGTGCATGGAATCATCTGTTTTCTATTGTTTTGTTCATTCATTTTTTACCTCTAAATGCTATCTATCTGCTCATTTCGAGTGAATCTGTTTGGATCTATATTGCACTAATACCGAAATCACATATAGTTCTTTAATTGAAAATTCACTGGATCTTTGGATTGCAAAACCCTGTCTTATTAACTGAAGACTATGATCCAGTTTTTCCATGGTTAAAAAGGTAGTTATAACTCTATTTCTTTGAATGTCATCCTAGAGACAAATTTTTTCAGCGGCATATCATATGGGTATGTATGCAAATACTTGTCAAGTCAGCCCTTTTTTAAATGATATTACGAAATGTTTTTCTGATTGGTAAATGTTTCAGAGGCTTGTGCCACAGAAAAGAGAAACACTCAGTCTTCTCGGGTGGAACATATTATCATCACCCTGTGCTGATGGAAACTCTTTTGTCTTTAAAGATATCTGTCAGAATTTTGGGTGGATAACACCTTTAGTAAGAAAATATAGAACTTAGCCAGTTATTGAGAGCTTAGAAAATTTATAAAAGAGGATGTAATGGGGGGGATAAATTCCTCCTAGTAATCTCCCGTTTTATCATGATTAGCATTGGGAACTTTTGTTTTGCTATATTTGATGTTAGGTGGAATCTCGCTACAGATATTGATGCCTTAATTAGTACAAACTTCTTCTCTCCTAGAATAAAGGGGGGGTAAAATCCTATGTATTTGCCCAAGAGTTGCTATTCTTTGGACTGTATGGGAAGAATGGATGCTAAAATCTATTTTGACAAATATTAGTTCAGACTCATTAATATACTTGATTAAAATTAGACTCGTTTATCAGGTGGAAACTAGGGAAGAGTATTCTATTTTCCCACTGATGATATGGAGGATGGTCAGCATTGTTAGTCTCATCTATGTGTAGAGTGAGCTTGAATATGGCATCGATACACCCTCCACTAGATGGAATCAAATTGAATTTTGATGGCTGCAGCCCTAGGAAGGGAAATAAAAGTGGCAATATCTGGATTATTAGGTTTTGGTAACTCTATATGAGCAGAACTACAAGCTGTGGTTCAAGGTTTGAAAGTGGCTACTTCAGTTGGCTTGTGGGCCTAATAGTTGAAGGGGATTCAAAGACTTATTCAATCTCTCGTTAAAAGTTGAAGTGGAAGGAACTTGGAAGCTTGGTTATCATATCAGGAAGCAAGGCATTTGGCACTTCCTTCTGGATACCTAGATCTGCTCGATCAGAGGGAAAGCAGTATGGACTGCTCCAAGACATCCTGTACACCATTATTAGTGTACCTTGTATATAATATTGTACTTTTTTGATCAGCGAGGAAGAAATTTGCAGCAGTAAATTGACTTAAGTTTGGCAGTTCTGTCTTAGTACAAACATATCAGAAATTCAACAGCCCATGCTTTACAGCAGGAAATTGAATTACACTGTAGCTGAAAACAATTGCTGTTTGTTAACCTCTTGTTTAGCCAATGAATCCACCATCCCATTTGCAGTTCTCCTGACCCAATTGAATATGACATCCATCTCCCTTGCTAAGCATTAAAATAGTTGGACAAGGAGTAAAGCAAAGGGAATTGAATTTTGAGAGGAGACTCATCTAAACAAAGATTCCCCCAAAAATGAACTTGTTCTCCATCCCCCACATCATATCTAAACAAAGTACCTCTTGTATTGATTTCCATGGAGAAGTTGAAGAGGAACGAGAAGCTACCTTTGCATCCTGGCCATTGTCCTAAGTACCCTGTATGCTTACAATGACCCTGTGCCATAGCCTCCTCCTGTCCCTTTCGGTTGGCAACGACCACAACAAATTTCCTAGCAGAGACATATTTCTGTGAATCACATTCCTAGTTCCTAGCCCATGGCCATCCTTCTCCTTCAATTTTCTCACCAACTCCTACTTTACCAGATAATCCTCTCTTCTCCTGGTTCCCAAAGGAAATCCCTCATATATTTCTCTAGCATCCTGGTCACTTTTATTGAAATAATTCCATCTCTCAATTATTGATTTAATTAGAGTTACCCTCCCACCCAGAGAGAAATAATTCCATCTCTCAATTATTGATCAAAAAAGAAAAAAATAATGGAGGGAAATATTTGGAGGAATCAACAAAACATCAAAATGTTGAAGGTGATGGTTTAGTTGGTGAAGTTGTTCAGATTGATAACAAGATAGATATAAGAAGGTTTATTGATAAAGAAGTTGAAGTGGGATGTAAGGGGGTGGAATTTGCTAGAAAGGTATTCTTGGAACTGGGAGTTATAGAGTCTAAAAGGTCTTTTGAGAAATCAAATTAGCATATTGGAGTTGGTGTTAATTTGGTTTCAGCTGAATTAGAAATCACATTTCTGAAATTTTTGGGGGCTAGGGTGTTTGGGATAATAGGATGATTTTATCAATTGGAAATGGAACATGGATGTATTTTTTTTTCAGTAAAGTAGAATACACATAATTCAAACTATGGCCCAAATCAAATGAAGTCTATTAACCCCTTGTTTTGCTAAGTGTATCTACCATCCTATTTGTAATTCTTCTAACCCAAATTGTAGGAGATGTTTAACTCCCCTTGATAGAACTTCTATTTCCCTGAAAATATGCCTGTACATCCAAGGGACTTTGCAAATGCCTTTCACCCAAATGATGATCAGTTTTGAGTCCCCTCTACTTCCAGAAGGCCGAATTCAGATTGCTTTGCTAATCTAAGACCTTGCAATAAGGCCACCAATTCAGCTTTCAGAGAATCATCCACACCGATAAGTCTTCAGTCCATAGCACCCACCCTTCTGAGGAATCTCTGAAAACACCCCCTATATCTGCTGGCCCTGGATTTACCCATAGAGCTCCCATCAAAATTCATCTTTATTGTGTTGCTTGTTGGAGGTTTCCACTCCATAACCAACTTGTTTCTCACCTTAGATTATTGTGTTGCTCATCCCAAGTTCTTAAAATATCATTCACAGAGAAGTCTTGAAAAAGTTCCTTTGTTTTTACCCAGTGTGCCACTTTGATTTTTAAAATTGTCATAACTGATCTGTTTTTTGCCTTTGATGATTGTACATTTCAGCCCAAGTTCTTATAATATCATTGATCGTGTTTCTTGGTAGAGGTTTCCACCCCACAACTGACCTGTTTTTCACCTTAGATGATTGTGCCACTTCAGCCCAAATTCTTATTAATATTCACTAAGAAGTCTTGAAAATTTTACTTTGATCTTTATAGAGTCTACTAGTTTCTCCTTGGATCTTTCTTCCCAAATTGTCCACACCAAAGCTGCCCTAGGGCCTCTAACTGCCTTCTATGTAACTCTCCCTCTTTTCTTTGGCCTCTTCAAAAAACTCGAGCTAAAATGATTTATCACATCTTGGGGGGGACCCACCTTCACCCAAAGAGAGAACAAAAGTACTCCCAAACAAAGTGAATGAAAGGATAGGAGATTAGTAAATGGAAGATAGTTTCACTGGTTGGTTTACAAAGGAAACAGATAGGAGGAGAAAGACATTTATTTGGCCTTCTTTGCAGCATGTCACAACTATGTATCTTTCCAATAAAAACTTCCCAACAAAAGTTTGAGCTTTGGGTGGGATGGGCTTACTCCAAATCTCTTTCACTAGAAAATTCTACTCCAAAGGATTGGAAAGTAAGAGTTTATTAAAGAAGGAAGCACAAGTAAAGAAAGCCATTAGGAGAGGCAAATCAAACTCTTGTATCCAGATTTTGAACCAAAAACACTAAGTCTAATTTAAGCCCAAAGTCCCAATTTAACCCCACAAGGAAAAACTTTGGTATGGGTTCAAGTTTGTAGTTGAAGAGTATAAAGCAAAGGGCGCTGTACTTTAAGAGGAGACTCACCCAACCGGAGGTCCTCCCAAAGATGGACTCTATTCCCACCCCAACATCAAAATGGGTAAAATTAAGGAAAATTGGGCAAGGGTAAACCTCATGGATTGCTTTCCAAGGAGAAAAAGGATGAGGAAGAAGCTACCTTTCCACCCCAGCCATTGTCCTGTTATGGAAAGGGTAGATTGGTGTTAAAGATTTTGTTATGCAGGGATAGAAGACTTTCAGGGGATATTTTGCAAGTGTTATTCTTAGGGTGTACCGTGTGTTGGGATTGACTTGAAAAGCTATCTTTTTGTTGATTTTGCATGGAACTGTTTGGAGTTGTCTTTTATTTGTTTTTCTCGTGTCTGGTGGTTTCTTATGACCTGATCTTGTAACTTCTTTTTATTTTAATTCTATTTCTCTGGACTGAAGCATGTAATATAGAAGCCAACTTTGGATACTGAACCTTTCTGAACAATTGTCTTTTTGTTGGTCTTAGGGAAAAATATGCAATTCATAGTATCCTCAAGGTTAAACATTAGGATTTCCATTTACTTTATTCCTTGGTATTGATGAAATGCTTACTAATTGCAGGGTTGTAAGCCAGGTTGAATATCCCTCATTGGTTGATTTGCGAGGACTCCTTCTGGACCTAGTTGCACAGCTACTAGGGGCTTTGTCCCGGATCAGGTAGCCAAAAAATCTCCAGTTTATTCATTGGTATTAGTTAATACATGCTTAATAAAATTTTATGGATAGTTAAATGCCCTAATCTGTGACTATTTTCTCTTTTGGAGCAGTCAGGTATGCTCTACAATTAATACCTAATCATAATCCTCTTAAGTCAATTCAACTATTTCTTTCTTTTTTTGAAGAACGGTCATAATTTCATTATGTATAATCAAAACAAGGGAAGGATGTATATAAGAGGATGTATTAAAAAGGCCTTGGCAACACAAAAAAGAAAAGCCCAGTTACGCAAAAGGCATCATATTTGCATTGTACAAAAAGTCCCTCCAAACTCAGATTTATCTCTTTACCAAAAAAAAAAAAACAAAACAGACCCTCTGCCACCTGATTTAATTCTATGGGGATCCATCTGAAACTGAAACTCATATTACAAATCTCTTGAATTTCATGAAGAAAGTGGGAGAGCTTCTACTGGCCAGAAACACGAACATTGGCCCAATTTATGGCATTCCTAGAGTCCTCTTCAGCTACTAGGGATCTAAACTGCTGAGATTTGGCAAATTTAAGTCCCTCAAAAGGGCAAAGAACTCAGCACCTGCTGCACCTGCTGCTGAGGTAGGGCCACTATACACCCATATTAGACCACTGTTGGAGCTAAGCAATAAACCCCCAGTTCCATCTGCTGAAGGAGATTCTTGGAGAAGTTATATGCATCATAATTACTTCATATCTGTTGAAGTTTGACCTGCCCTAGAATTCTGTCTTGTTCATTGACTTTAAAGTAAAGTAAACAGCAAGAAGTAGGAGAGGAAAGAAGAAGAGAGAAAAGAGAGAAAGGCTGGTTCGAATTAGAGAAAAAGTTCTCCCTAGATTCGGCCAGACCTGTTATTATATTATTAACTTGTTGGAAAAGACTTGAGTGCCCTTCTTTAAGTAAGAGGCACTCGAACTAACATAACCGTACACATCAACATTCTCAACAAGTACAAAGACTGAAATACCCCTTCACTAACACCACTAACACTCCCCCTCAAGCTAGTGAGTATATATCATATAATCCCAGCTTGTTACATATGTAGTCTACTCTCCCCCGACTCAAACCTTTTGTAAACAAGTCTGCCCACTGGTTTCCCGTACTAACATATGCAGTTTCTATCACCCCATTCAGCACCTTCTCTCTCACAAAATGACAGTCAACTTCGATGTGCTTGGTTCATTCATGAAACACTGGATTGGAAAAGATATGAACCGCTGCCTGATTGTCACAATAGAGCTTCATTGGAGTACTGATGTCATATCCTATCTCTTGTAGAAGGTTCCTCAGCCACACTAATTCACAAGCAGTATGTGCCATGGCCCTATATTCTGCTTCTGCACTGCTTCTTGCCACAACTGTTTGCTTCTTACTTTTCCACGTTACCAGGTTACACCCCAGAAAGGTGCAATAGCTTGTGGTAGATCGTTTATCAGACATAGAACCTGCCCAATCAACATCGGTGTATCCTTTTACTACCAGTTTTCCACCACTCCTGTACAACAAACCATGACCAGGAGCTCCTTTCAGATAGCTCACAATCCTTAGCACTGCATTCCAATGTGGGACCAAAGGTTTCTGCATGAACTGACTCACCACACTAATCGCGAATGAAATATCTGGCCGAGTAATGGTTAGATAGTTTAGTTTGCCTATAAGTCGTCGGTATTTGCCAGGGTCTTCAAATATTTCACCTATATCACTGCTCAGCCTCGTATTCGTTTCCATAGGTGTCTCAGCCGGTTTAGTACCCAACAACCCTGTTTCTTCCAGTAAATCAAGCACATATTTCCTCTGACACAAATTAATGCCATGCTTAGATCTTGCTACCTCTATGCCCAAAAAGTATTTCAATTTGCCAAGGTCCTTTGTCTGAAAGTGTTCCTGTAGAAATGCCTTCAATCTGTCAATGCCCATTTTATCATTCCTAGTCACAACGATATCATCCACATACACCGCCAATATTATTTTGCCTGCCGAAGAGTCAAAACTGAAGACAGAGTGATCAACTTGGCACTGTTTCATACCAAACTTCTTGACCACCTCACTGAACCTACAGACCATGCGCGAGGGGACTGTTTAAGTCCATAAATAGCCTTCTTAAGTCTGCATAACTTACCATCCTCCCCCTGAGCAACAAACTCGGGTGGTTGCTCCATGTAGATCTCCTCGAGCAAATCACCATGCAAAAAGGCATTTTTGATATCTAGCTGATGGAGAGGCCAATCATACATAGCTGCAAGGGAGATGACGACACGAACTGACCCTATCTTAGCAACCGGGAAGAATGTCTCTGTGTAGTCAATGCCATAGGTTTGGGAGTACCCTTTGGCAACCAGCCGCGCCTTCAGGCGTTCAACACGACCATCTGGCAAGTACTTAACACTATACACCCACTTACAACCGACAACCTGCTTCCCAGGAGGAAGAGCAGTGAGATCCCAAGTGTGATTATGATGCAGAGCAGAGAGCCCTTCTTCCATAGTACGACACCACTCTGGAGAGGTAAGGGCTTCCTAGACACCCTTAGGAACAACCACGGAGGATAACAAAGATATGAACTAGTGATGGGAGGCGGAGAGGTGGGCAAGTGAAACAAAATTGGAAATAGGGTGAAGGGTGCAAGTACGTTTACCTTTCCAGAAGGCAATAGGAAGATCTAGGTCGGAGGCCGGTGTCGGAGCTGGAGCTGGATCTGTCGACGGTGATGAAGCTGGGGGAGCTGTAGCCGGTACACGTGGGCGATGTGTATACACGTGACGGATGGGTGGACGGTCAACCGACAGTGGCACCGGAGGCAAGGACGTAGGCATGACTGGAACCAGAGGTGGATCAACCACAGGAAGAGGAAGAGGAGGTGGTGATGTGGAGGAAGCAGTAGCACCATACCCCACGAAGAACGGAGTAGACTCAAAGAATGTAACATCAGCACATACCAAGGAACGACGAGAACTGGGATAATAACACTTGTACCCTTTTTGAGTTCGGGAATAGCCAAGGAAGATACACTTCAGGGAACGTGCATCTAACTTGTCAGTCCCGGGACCCAGATTATGAACGAAGCAGACACACCCAAATACCCGAGGAGAAAGCGGAAACGAAGAATAAGACACTAAAAGGAGAACGACCATCAAGAATAGACGTGGGCATCCGATTAATTAAGAAACAAGAGGTGAGCATTGCATCGCTCCAAAAGGTTTTGGGAACATTCATGTGGTGCATGAGGGAGCGTGCCGTTTCTACAAGATGGCGGTTCTTTCTCTCAGCAACCCCATTTTGTTGCGGAGTGTAGGTATATGAAGTTTGGTGTATAATGCCATGTTGGTCCAAGTATTTTTGAAAAGATGAAGACATGTATTCACGACCATTATCAGAACGGAAAATTTTGATGTGAACGCCAAATTGATTGCGGATCTTAGCATAAAATTTTTGGAAGATGGCAAAATTCACTTCTTTCTTTCATTAAATAGAGCCACGTCATTCTTGAACAGTCATCAACAAAAATAACAAAATATCGGTATCCATTATATGACATCACTTTATAAGAACCCCAAACATTTGAATGAATTAAAGAAAAAAGACTCGACACACAGTTATCGACCCTAGAACGAAAGGGAATACGGTGGTGTTTCCCAAATTGACATGACTCACAATCTAAATTAGAAAGTTGACTCAATGAAGGGACTAAGGACTGCAACACTTTCAACAAAAGATGACCAAATCTACAATGCCACTAGAGAGGAGAAATGGATGACTGAAGGGCCGTTGACGTTCGTCCACCACCATCAAGATAATACAGTCCACCGACTTCATGCCCTCCACCAATCTTCATCCCCGTCTTGAGATTCTGAAAAACACACATAGAAGGGTAAAATGTGATGGAGCACTTAAGGGACTTGGTCAGCTTACTAACAGACATAAGATTAAATGGAAGCTTAGGTACATATAAAACAGAGGATAGGGATACAGGGTCTAGGTCAACATTACCAACACCACAGATAGATGATGTGGAGCCATTAGCAAGGGTAACAAATTGTGATGTTGAGCAATGAGTGAGAGATGAAAGCACACCTGGAGTTCCCGTCATGTGATCGAAGGCTCCAGATTCAATAATCCAGGGGTTGGGTGTGGATGCCAAACAAGCCATACCTGAGTGTGCAAAGGAAGTTGTGTTCTGCTGCGACTTGGATTGAATAAACCTCTCATACTCATCCCGAGGAACACTCACCAACTCCTTGCCTGGACCATTTGAGGGAGTAAAAGGCATCGGGTCAGCTGACCGGTTCTCCTGTCTAGAGCTGGAACTGGTGTCACTAGTCATGGCATGGTTGGCCCACGTCGAGGGAGGACCATGTAAGTCATAGCAGTAGTTAATGGTATGTCCATCCAAACCACAATGAGTACACTTCCGTGGACCCGAGCCACGTCCTCTACCACGAGCTCCCCCTGAATCTCTGCCTCCAGTACGACCACCACCATGGATATGTGTAGATCCACCACTACCACTCCTGCCAGGCTGGGCTCCTCGAGCCCTACTTCTGCCACCTCGACCTCTCGACACTGCAAATGCTGATTTATCGGAGACATTAGAGTCCATAGATCCAATGGAAGCCCTCCGAAGACGAGCAAACACCTCCTCTAAAGATGGAAGAGCAGATCCCCCTAGTATCTGGGCTCGTACTGGTTCATACTCAGACTTCAGCTCTACCAGAAACCGTGTCACATCAAGCTGCTCTCGTTGTTGCTGTTGAACTTTGACATCTGAAGTGAGAGGATGATAAACATTTAACTCATTACGGATATTCCTCACACTGGCATAGTATTCCTCAAGGCTCTGATTTCCCTGTTGTAGATTGAAGTATTCCTGACACAATTGATATACCCTAGTGGTATTATCCTGACCTGAATACAGTTTCTTAGCATGATCCCACACCTCTTTGGCTGTGTCAAGAAACATGAAGTTCACACTGATTTTGGGTTCCATACTGTTCCACAACCATGTAATGATCTGTGCATCTTCATGTTCCCAGTCTTCATACTCTTGAGAATTAGTGGGGGTTTCTCCTCTCTTATATGCTTCACTTTCTTCTTCGCCTTCAGAAAAACCTCTACAGACTTGGCCCAAGGGACAATTCTCTCCATTCAGTTTAATGGAGGTCATTTGGACATTTAGGTAGTCAGTAGATATCATGACACTAGGTTTACTGTCACTGTTATTTGCCATTGCCGAACTCTCTTATCACTGAATTCTGAGCACTACACACTGCACACTACACACAGACACTCCACCGAAATCTGCACACTGATTTCAACAGTAATAAATGCTGAGAACTGCAACACCACAACCCCTACTCACCGAAGTCTACACACTGATTTCAGCGATATCAAATGCTGAAAACCACACTTGTAATACCACCAACCCTAATCCACAACTACAGGAAGTTTCACCATTAAGTAGACACTATTGCCCTACGAATCACACACAAACCAGAATAAACCCTAGCATAAACCCTAGCATACTGCAATCCAAAAACCCATCATGCGCACTGTACTACACCTCTCATGTATTCCATAACAGAAAAAAATATGCATAAAAAAACTTTACCTCATTGCCTGAAGGCCAACCACACGAAGGGCTGAGATACCACTGCACCACACGTACCAGCCCTAACTAAGGCTTAGAAACCACAGCAACCAATCACCAACGACACAATCGGAGGCATAGGAACCTCCTAGGGAAGAGGGCGATCACTCCTTTTCAGCCCTTTTCCCACTCTCCAACTCACAGTTGAGAAACCCAAGAGAAACCCTAATTCGAATGCGCAGAAGACAGAATTCTAGCAAGTCTGATTTGGTGAACCTTGCTCTGATACCATGTTGAAGTTTGACCTGCCCTAGAATTCTGTCTTGTTCGTTGATTGTAAAGTAGAGTAAACAGCAAGAAGTAGGAGAGGAAAGAAGAAGAGAGAAAAGAGAGAAAGGCTGGTTTGAATTAGAGAAAAAGTTCTCCCTAGATTCGGCCAGACCTGTTATTATATTATTAACTTATTGGAAAAGACTTGAGTGCCCTTCTTTAAGTAAGAGGCACTCGAACTAACATAACCATACACATCAACATTCTCAACAAGTACAAAGACTGAAATACCCCTTCACTAACACCACTAACAATATCCAATATCTCAAGTCCTTTCAGAAATCCTGTAAATGGGTGTTTCTTTTTAATCAAGGAATTGTTAGCCATGCATATGTCGGAGATGCTCCAGGTTACTTGATTGAGGGGCTGAAAGAAACAAAGCACTTGGCAACTTCAATTGGACTTTTGCTTTTATTGGGCTGTGATATTTAAGCACTTGAATAAGGTGCTTGAAACTGCATCTGAAGATGCATTATATAGAATTATAGATATGTTCTTTAATCCTTGGTTTGAAGTGAAAGATTCTGCCAGTATGGCAGTACCTACTGGAGAACTTTGCTCTAGGTATTTAAAGGGTCAATAAGCATGTTTCCTTAAAGAAACAGCTCATTTTATGGGACTAAAAATCTAAGATTCTCTAAGAGTATGTGATCTTTGTCTGAAGGAAGGTAAATTGCGCCACTGACTGAATTGGCAGTGTATTGACAAAAATTCTTGTTTCTAGGACTGACTTCTCATTTTTCCAATCAAACGGTACATAAAGAAAATTTTAACTGAACGTTGAACTAATTCATGAAGATTTGTTAGCTTAAATTGGAAACTTTTGTTTATAAATCAGTGGGTCAACAATAATTGATTGCATGGAATTTGTTTTTTGAGCAGCAGTATTATTAGATATCTGAGTCAAAGAATAGAGTTGTATATCGAATTTAATTGTTTTTGCTATTTTTCTATAGATTTAGTTCTGTCACGGAGCGCTTTTTCATGGAACTCAATGCTCGCCGTATTGACAGCAATATTGCCAGAAGTGAAACACTAAGTATAATTAATGGGATGCGCTACCTTAAGCTGGGGGTAGGTATGTGGACCATGAGTTTTCTAGTAATTGTCCACAAAGCTGAGGAAATAACCATTAGTTAAATGCCAGGTTAAGACAGAAGGTGGACTGAATGCGTCAGCTTCCTTCGTGGCAAAAGCAAACCCCCTGAATCGTGCTCCACATAAAAGGAAAAGTGAATTACATCATGCACTGTGCAATATGCTCTCAAGCATTCTAGCACCACTTGCAGATGGTGGAAAAAGCCAGTGGCCCCCATCAGGGGTGGACCCTGCACTTACTCTATGGTACGAAGCTGTTGCTCGTATAAGGGTGCAACTTTTGCATTGGATGGAGAAACAGAGCAAACATATCGCTGTAAGTAAATCTTAGATGATTAATCTCATTTTCTGATTTTGAAAATCTCAATGATTCTGTATCTGAGTATTTATGAGAAGCAGCCTCTGCTGTTTTAGTGATTTCTTTACCAAATGAAATTTCTTGGTTTAAATTTCCAGATCATTTTTATTTTAGTTCCCTGTTAGCTTTAGACTTTGGTACTTGGTTGGAGAAAGAATATCAGTTAAATACCACTCTTGGGATAAGAAACATGTTACATGCTCTCTCTTTCTTTTTGATCAGCAACACAGAAATGATTTCTTTAATAAAAAGAAAGCATGGTTACAACAAGAAATTGTGAGAAAAAGAAAAAATACAGCTTTAAAAAAGACCCAACCTAAGAATTACAATTGAGCCCAATGCAGATGTGTTCTTTGTACCCCTTGCTTAGCTAGACCATCTGCCAAGCTGTTGGTAGTTCTGCTCACCCATTTAACTTGGATTGTCATGTCCTTTGAGAACAATTTAAATTACCTGAATTCATTCCTCAGATGCCATGTCACCCCTCCCCCTTCAGCCAATTCACAACAGTTCTCGGGTGACCCTCAATGATCTGTTTATCAATACCCAACTCTTTAGCCTTCTCAACTCTATATACTGCAGCCAATAGTTCTTATCTTGGCACACCACCTTGTTCGGAAGGTCCCGTTGTGATCGTGGCACATCACCATGTTACATGATCTCTCCTCTGTTCACCTGTATGGACTGTGTTTTGGATGATTATTTGGTTTTCACATTTCAGACTTTCTTTTTTCTTTTTTGATAACATAAGTTTCAGACTTACATTCTCAAGTTATTCCATTATTAGTTAGTCAAGACTTAAAAGGTTTCTATCTCCATCTTTAAAAAGGAGCTTGTCTTTAGGTTCCTTTCCTCCCAATCCTCCCTTTGTTGTTGAATTGGGACTTTGGCTTTCGTAGAGGGTCGAGGGAAGAGGAATTTGCTTGTGTTGCTGAGCTTTTACTTCTACTTGATTTTGTTTATTTCGATCCACTTAAACCTGACAGAAGAATTTGGACCTTGACTCCAAGTGGCTCTTTTACTTGTGCCCCATTCTTCAGGTTCCTCTGCTCTAACCCCTCCCCTTTGGTGTTTCTAGTTAAAGAAATTTGGTCTAGGCTCGTTCTCCCTAAATTAGCTCTTTTGTTTTTTTGTTGGGAGGTTTACCATGGTAAGATTAATACGTTGGATAATTTGCAAAAGAAGAAATCTTTGGTTTTTGTCCCCAAATTGTTGTACTCTTTGTAAAGTGTGGAGTGAGGATTGTTAGCTTCTGCTGATGTCTAGGGGTGCTCACAGTTTGGTTAATCAAACTGTGGGCCTTTTTTTGTAACCGAACCAGTACTACTGGTTTTTGGAAAACTGGTAACCGAAACCGAATCGAAGCCAATCAGATAACCGGTTGACCAATTCGATTAACCGTCAATTCGGTTCATTGGTTTTTCGGTTTTTTAATTTTTCTAATATATATTATAAAAATATATAATAAAAAATTATAAATATATATAACATATTATATTTTAAATAACAAATAATAAATCATATATTATAAATATATATATTTATAGATAATGTATATTTATTAATTTATAATATATAAAAATATATAAAGTATATAAAATATATATAATATGCATAAATATATATAAAATCTATACTACTTTAGAAAGCACAAATGGCCTCAAAACCATTTCTGGAATTTTCTAAGGACAAAATTTACCCCTTTATATTTAAATTTATTGATAAAAAATGATGGCAAATAGGGAAATCGGTTCTTGATATTAAATGAGTTGAAAAGAGGTAATTTAAAGATATTCAATGCATTCAATTCTCATTCATTAAATCCAACATTTAATTTATTAATTTGCATTCATGTTCATTGAATCATATATTTAAGTCATTTTTGTTTCTTCTCATCATTAAGTTCTATTAATTAAATCCGTACTTAATACATTAATAATTCTAATAACATAAAAGATTATATTTTTAAAATCTACTTAGCAAAAATAGTGTTTTCATCTAGGTGGTAGTAAGAAATTAAATCATTTTGGGTCAAATGGGTTAATCCATGTTGCCACGATTAAATAATAAAATTAAAAAATAGATAAAATGAAAAAAATAGAAATTAAAAAAAATGGGAACATTTTAAACACATATTAAACAATAATAAGTATGATAGATAAGAAATATTTTTATTAATGATGTAAATGGAATTTAAAACCAGTTGGAAATAAAAATATTTTCCTATTCTCTCTCTTTAAATCCTATATTTAAGATATATTTTTCTCATCATCAAATTCTTGTAATTAAATGCACAATATTAATTTTAATAGTATAAAAATAAATATTTTGAAAAGTAATTTGAAAACAAAACCATTTTCTTCCCTCCCGGTGGCAGGTAAGCAATCCAACCATTTGGGGTCAAATGGATTAATAAATAATACCATAATTAAATAATAAAAATTAAAATAAATAACTATGAATGTAAGAAGTATTTTTATTAATGATGAAAATGGAAAGCCAAATTCAAAATCTACCTAGAAATGAAATGATGTCATAGCCAAATAATAAAATTTTTAATAATAAAAAATACAAAGTCATAAAAATAAAATAAAGATAGAGAAAATTTTGGGCACGTCTAATGTTATATATTTATAAAAAATAAAATATTGGGTACATCTCTAATATTGTGCATTCATTATATTGAACAAAATTAACTTTTATAAATACGAAGTAATTTTATTAATGATGGAAATGTAATGTCAACCTAGAAAGCAAACAATTTTTATTTTTAGATGGTGGGTTAGTGGTTTGAGTCAAATGATACCATAGACAAACAAAAAATAAGTGTGATAAGTAAAAAATATTTTATATAATGTAAATGAAATATATAATTTAAAGGGAAAATTATAGTCAAAGTCGGTTGTACATTTAAAATTAGGTTGCAAGTTGGTCTATAAACCAACAAAACTCTGACAATCGACTCTACATTTCAAGTTATAAAAACCCCTGCCATGCCATTATGTGGCTGTTGTCAACATGGGACCCAGTCCATGTTGGACACAACAAAAAACCTATACTGAAAATAGGTTTTCAGTTTCTCTCCCACTCCCTCTGTCTCTCGATCTCCATCCCTTCTCTCTCACTCTCATAGTCATCTCTTGATCTCCCGCTCCCTTTGTCTCTCCCACTCTCAACTTCGGTCTATAGTCAAATCAAAACCTCTCTCTCTCTCTCTCTCTATTGTTCTCCCTCAATCTTTCTCATTCTTATCCCTCATTCTCCCTCTCGGTCAATATCTCCTCCCTCAATCTCTATTGTTCTCCAATTGGTGAGGTGTAAATTTCATAGCCAAGAGCTTCTAGTGAATTTTTATCAAATTGGTGTAATGATTTTTGAACCATACCAAGTTGGTCTCATGTTCTTTTATACAATCTGATTAATACCATATAAGTGTGTAAGAAAAAAAAAACGAGAGAGGAGCGGGAGAGAAACTGAGGGAGAACAATAGAAATTAAGGGAGAATGAGCAATCGATCAAGAAAGAGAATGAGAGAAATTGAGGGAGAACGATAAGTAGAGAGAGAATGAAAGTAATTGATATAGAGAATGCAAATGCAAAAACCATAAACCATTTTTATTTATTTTCAAATTACATAGTTGTTGAGCAGATAAAGTTGAGAGGGAGAGAGACTAAATTTATTTTCCAATCACCCAACATTAAAGGGCAATTTCAGTGTAAGCTTTTTGTTGTGTCCAACATGGATTAAGAGTCCCATGTTGGCAACAACCACATGAGCCTCCGATGACATGGCGAAGGTTTTTATAATGTGAAATGTAGAACTGGGTCAAAGTTTTGTTATCTGGATGGTGGGTCAGTGATCCAACTTTTTAAAGAAGTCCATGATGTCATAATTGAATAATAAATATTTAAGTTTATTTTTATTCATATTGTTACTTTTGTTAATTTTCAATTTCTATCATAATTATGATATATCTAAAATTCAAGTAATTAATGTGAAGAAAAATTTCTTACGTGCAACGCATGTGCTTAATTACTAGTATATAGAAATATATATATACTGGTCGGTTCAGTTAACCACCGGTTTTTTATATTGGTTAAACGAAGCTGAGCCGGTACCTGTAGTTTTTTAAAACATCGAACCGACCGGTTTGGTTAACCGATTTTTTGGTTTGGTTTTGGTCGGTTTTTCGGTTTTTTTTGCTTACCCTTGCTAATATCTTGCTCTTTTGCTGTGGCTATTTGGAATTGGATTTTCTTGTTGTTTGGGTGTAGGTGGAACTTGCCATCCAATGTAAATATGCTTTTTGGTCCGTCTACTTTTGGATGGCCCTCCAGGGGAAATTAATGTGTAAGTGTATTAGAGCAGCTCTGTTATGGACTATTTGGGAGTAAAGAAATGCCAGAATTTTTCAAGAAAAGGAAAGGAGTCTCTTTGAAGTAAAGGGGTGTATTTTGACAAGGGCAACCCTTTGGTCGAAAACCTCAGTTCTATTTGAGAATTATTCCCTTGATGATTTCAAGAGAAATTGGGCAGTGGTGGCTTCCACTTCTTTTAAAAAGAGTAGAATACAAGCTAGTTGGCTGCCCCCTCTAGAGGGTGTTGTGAAAGTGAAACTAAACTTCAATGGGAGTAGTCAAGGCAATCCAGGACCCTCGGGCATAGGAGGGATTTTGAGAGAGGACAGTAGCATTCTTTTCTTATTCTTTGGACTGGTGGGAGTTGGAGACTCTACAAGGGCTGAGATACTAGCAGCTGTACAAGGAATACAGTTTGCTAACCAACTTGGAGTGGATAATTTGTTAATTGAGAGAGACTCTAAGGTGGTTGTGGGTTGGTTGTCGAATCCGGATATTGTTAATTGGGGCTATAGGAGTCTCCTGAAAAGAATTAAATAGCTTACATGAAACATGTCAGTTACTTTTCAGTGGGTTAGAAGGTCAGCAAATGCTTTGGCTGATTCTATTGCTAAACAAGGGGTTTCAAGGGTTTCTTTGTATTGGGCTACTTTTTAAACTGATTTCTGTTTAGTGTGGGTTTTTGCTTTCATCCTTAAAGAGGAGGTCACATCTCATGCCTCTTCTTAGGTTGTTTGTATGCTCACTTACTTTTTATTAATGATAATTTCATTCGTCTATAAAATAAAAAAACTTAAAAGGTTTTTATATGCACATTTAGGTCCATATGCTGGAAGTGCTTTTACTTTCAGCATTGTCTTAAACCTTTCGTAATCTTCCTGAACAATTTTGCCTTCTGCTAATATGTTTTATTTTCTACTTTTTTTTTTGAAAACTGATAAAGTATATATTGCATTAATCAGAAAAAAGCAGCACTCATGTACAACAACAACGGAATGTACATTGGGGAATATACAAAAAGATCACAAAGCAGCCGCTAATTACAAAATAAATATCTGTTATTTGTGTTGTCTTCCCATAAGGGCGCCTTGTTGCCTAGGCATTGCTTTGACCACTTATGTTTGAGCCATTGCGCATGAAGCTGGATCTGAACACTTTTTATCTTTATAAATCCTCTCAGCCTTTTTCTTTTCAAGTGCACCAACAGATGGCAAATGCAGCTAAGTTCCTTAGGAGTTACACTTGCTGCTATTACTGTGAGCTGTCTGTGTATCAATAAGTGAGCAAAGGTTGCTTGGAATAACCACTGATGTCCAAAAAGTTTGACTATTTACTGCCATATTTTGGAGCTAGGGACTTGTTTGGAATTCTATATGCATGAAGTGTTGGTCTGTGCCTCTTGGCTGATGGCTATGGGTTTTTATTAATAAGAAAAAGGTGCATAAAAAGGAATTCAATAGAATCCTTCAAAAAATATTGTCTTGACCCTGAGCACATCTTGAAATGGACTGGTTGAACAGGCCTTTGTAGTTAGCCAACATTTATTTAATGCTTTGGTGATGTTTGATGGTCATTTTTTAGATTATAACATTCTTGGTTGTGACTAGGACATCAAATCATCTCTCTCTTCTACCCCACCAAGAAAGAGTTGCTAGGTCTGATTCTTAACTTTTTATTTGGTGATATGCTATGATCGTTCTTCTATGGTTTCCATGTTTTTCTCCTTTTTCTTATTCATATTCTCTTTATTATTTTGATCTTTATCATGCATATGCTGCTTTGTTAACCTTCATGATATTGTTACTAATGCAACTCATTAATTTACTTCGCTATTTTCTAAACATAGTGTCTACTTTGGTCATCCATATATTTTAGGAAGCTTTGGTATATCATGTGCTACTCTCCTGTGATACTGTTGGTTCTTTTATATCTAATCAATTCTAGCTTGTGCAAATTAAAAGCAAATTTGCAAATTATGGGACACATTGCTTCTACATGGAAATTCTGTAGGCATGTGCATGCCACAGGGATAGTTGATAATTACATTCTTTTACTATTATGATCTAAAGGCACTTCATTTTTTGGAGTTCCTTTTACTTGGCTCTTTCCTGTTTAGTTTTGTTTTGCAATTGTGATTTTTGTCTTAGCAATGATTTTTTTCCTAGGTTGGCTACCCTTTGGTGACTCTTCTTCTCTGTCTTGGCGATCCTCAAACTTTCAACAGTAACTTTGGTCCTCACATGGAGCATCTGTACAAGCATCTTAGAGTAAGCTTCTTATACTGGATGTATGAACCTGAGGGCAAAACAGGTGGTAGATATGGTCTTTCAGAGTGTTTTCTTTATGGATAATGAAAGACAATTGAAAGCAAAGATGAAATATATACAAGAGGTGCACAAATGCTGGAATTTTACATACCTCTCCCTCCAATAAAAGGAAAAAAAAATCCCTGAAAAACTCCTGTATGACAAGCTTCAGATGTTGCCTCCACAAATCCAAAACCAGTAGCTAATATATATCAGTCCTCAAAGAAAACAACTGCAGCATCACACAATTTGGGAAAAAGAGAGCACCCTCCAACAACAACCCACAAAATTGGTTTCTTTCACTCTTCCATGCTTTCATGTGCCTTTTTCATGTCAGTTTGTCAAGGGGTGGATCTGTTTCTTAATCTTTTTGTCCTGTATGCAATGTGCAAAACTAATGCAACCCACTTCTTTTATGCAGGACAAGAACCAACGCTTCATGGCCTTGGATTGCCTTCATCGAGTTGTGAGATTTTATTTAAGCGTTTATGCAGATTATCAACCCAGAAATCGTGTGTGGGACTACCTAGATAGTGTCACCTCCCAACTACTGACATTTCTAAGGAAAGGAATGCTAACTCAGGATGTCCAACATGATAAACTTGTAGAGTTCTGTGTGACTATAGCAGAAAGTAACCTAGATTTTGCCATGAATCATATGATACTGGAATTGTTAAAGCCAGATAGCTTGAGTGAAGCAAAGGTTATTGGCTTACGTGCTTTGCTTGTGATCGTCATGTCTCCTTCTGGCCAGCGTACTGGCTTAGAGGTTTTCCGAGGTAATGGATCACTTATTTTGACTTTAATTCATGTCTGACATTCTTGTTTTGCTTAACCTTTATTCACTTACAGATCATCATATTGGGCATTACATTCCAAAAGTGAAATCTGCAATTGAGTCAATCTTAAGGTCTTGCCACAGAACGTATAGTCAGGCTCTTCTTACTTCTTCAAAGACAACTATAGGTAATGCTTTCTTTTTTCATTTTATGTTGTCCAGTTGCTCAACCAAGAAAGGGCAATGACGTGATTTTTTAATATCTTCTATGTGCATGAAGTAACAATAAGTCTTTTTTTAAGTAATAGAATGATTAGTTTTTGAATTGATCGTGTGATTATGGTTACTTCAGCATATAGATTTTTCATTTCCTTGTATGCTAATCTTGTATTTCATTTTTCTCTTTCTATCTAACTGGAGCTGTTGGTAGTAGTAAGAAATTCAACTGGAGCATATAGATTTTTGAATTTCATTCTCTTCTAACTAGAGCCGTTGGTCTTCCATCATGTGAGCATACCATCTTAGTCTACTCTCTCTCATTATTTTATCACCGATTGGAGCTACTCCTAGGTTTCTATTGGATGACTTCATTTGTGACCCTATCCTTTATAGTTTTTCCACTCATCCATCTTAGCATTTACATTTTTTCCACTCATTGTCTGGACATGTTTTTTCTTGATTGTCCAACAATTTGCTCCATACAACATAGCTGGCCTTACAATTGTTTTATGGAATTTTCCTTTTATTCTAAGTGGTATTCGTCTATCACACAAAAGTCCAGATTCACCCCTCCATTTTGCCCAACATTCTCTATTTCTTTATGTTGAGCAAGAGCAAGTGAAGAGAGGAGAGGAGAAGAGAGAAGAGAGGTGTGTCGAGTGACTGAAAGCCCTCCAGAACTTAGGGGGCAAAAGAATGATTTTATTATTCATACTAGTATAGTCGAACAATATAAACAGAGGAGAAATTACAACAGTACCCCTATGGTACTAAACCTGAATACATACACAGTTGTCAACACTCCCCCTCAAGTTGGAGCATAGATATCAATCATGCCCAACTTGTCACAAAGATCATGATGTCTGGAAAGGTTTAAACCCTTTGTAAAGATGTCTGCAAGCTAGTTCTTAGAAGTGACATAGGGGGTACACACTTCGCCTGTGATAACTCTCTCTGATAAAATGCTTGTCAACTTCGATGTGCTTTGTTCTATCATGTAGCACCGGATTGCAGCAATGCTTATAGTTGCTTTGTTATCACAAAATAGAGTTATAGGTTTGGTCACTGGGAAACCCAACTCCCCCAACAAATTCTTTATCCACATGCCTTCAGCAACCCCATGGGCCATAGCACGATATTCAGCTTCAGCACTGGATCTAGCCACCACATTTTGCGTTTTACTCCTCCATGTAACAAGGTTCCCTCCTATAAAGGTGCAGTAGCCACTGGTAGACTTTCTGTCACTTTGGGATCCAGCTCAATCTGCATCTGTATAAACTTCAACTTTCAAATGTCCGTGCTTTTGAAATAACAAACCGGTACATGGATACTTCTTTAGATATCGGAGGATTCTCTCTGCTGCTTCAAGATGAGAAGACCTAGGAGCATGCATGAACTGACTGAGGACACCAACAGCATATGCAATGTCTAGGCGAGTCATAGAAAGGTATAACAATCTCCCTACAAGCCTCTGAAACTGTTTCACATCCTTGAGCGATTCACCACAGTTGTCACTTAATTTATGGTTGGGGTCAAGGAGAGTCAACTGGCTTCACCCCCATCTTTCCAGTGTCCTGAAGTAAATCTAGGACATATTTCCTTTGGGAAATGAAGATGCCCTTCTTTGATCGGGCAACTTCAATTCCAAGGAAATATCTGGCAGGTCCTAGATCCTTCACTTCAAACTGAGTGGCAAGAAAAAGTTTCAATTTCTGAATTTCATCATCCCAATCACCAGTAACAATTATGCCATCCACATACACAATTAGAGCAGCAATTTTACCTTCTCCTTTTTTCACAAACAATGTGTGATCTGATTGACATTGCCTGTATCCTTTTTGCTGAACTGCCACATGGAATCTATTGAACCAAGCTCTTGGTGATTGTTTCAGCCTGTATAAGGACTTCTTCAACTTGCACACTTTTTGTTCATTACCTTGGGCTAGAAAACCAGGAGGTTGAATCATGTACACTTCCTCTTCAAGGTCACCATTCAAGAATGCATTCTTGATGTCCAGCTGGTGTAAAACCCAATCCAGATTAGCCGCAAGAGAGAAAAGGACTCTAATGGAATTCATCTTGGCAACGGGGGCAAAAGTTTCTACATAATCAACTCCATACACTTAGTAAATCCCTTTGCCACTAAGCGAGCTTTATACCTTTCCACTGTTCCATCAGCCTTATGCTTGACTGTGAACACCCATTTACATCCAACTGGAACCTTTCCCTTAGGAAGATCAACAAGTTCCCATGTGCCATTTTTGTGAAGGGCATTAATTTCTTCCCTCATGGCATTTGTTCATTCACGAACTGAAAGAGCTTCTGCCATATTCTTAGGCATAGGGACACTATCAATAGAGGTAAAGAAGGCACGAAATGAGGATGAAATGTTCTTATAGGAGACAAAGTTGGAAATGGGATGCTTAGTGGTGCACAATCTAACACCCTTCCTGTGAGCAATAGGACGGTCAAGATCATTAGCAGTAAATGAATCATTTTCAATAGATTCAAGGACATCATTGGGAGCTAAAATACCTGAGTGAGTATGATCCTCCCCGAGGAGTCTGGTGGCACTGGAGGTACAGCTTCTAGATTCTCTACAGCTCTCGAATTTGATTGGCCTTTGCGACGACGAGAAAAAACACGAAAAGGTGGAGGGTCAGGGAGAGAGGGAAGCTGAACCAGTTTCTCCTCATGCCTACACTCCCCCTGAGGAGAAACAGGATAGAAAGGCTCATCTTCAAAGAAAGAAACATCCACGGAGACAGAGAATTTACGAGAAACAGGATCAAAACAACGGTATCCCTTTTGAGCGAAGGAGTAACCAAGAAATAGGCAAGGGATAGCACGAGAATCCAATTTCCCATGGTGGGAGACAGATTTTGGACAAAACACCGGCAACCAAAGACACGAGGAGGAATAGAAAGAAGGGGAGCCTTAGGAAAGAGAAGTTGATGTGGGGCTTTGTACTCTAACCGACGAGAGGGCATATGGTTTATAAGGTAAGTGGAACAAAGAACTGCTTCAAACCAAAATTGTTTGGGAACATTCATATGAAGTAGTAAACCTCGAGCCACTTCAAGGAGATGTTGGTTCTTCCGTTCGGCCACACCATTTTGTTGTGGTGTGCGGGCACAAGAGCTACAGTGAAGGGAACCATGCGTAGCAAAAAAATTCTGTGAGGTCACTATGAAAAAATTCTTTTGCATTGTCTGATTGGAAAATTTGGATTTCAGTTTGAATTTGAGTGAAGACCATCCGCTGGAAATCTTGAATGATTTTTGATACTTCTTCCCTGGTTCGCATCGGGTATACCCAAGTATATCTAGAATAATCATCAATGAGGGTAATGAAATACTTGTTGCCACTCTCAAATGGTAAAATAACAGGGCCCCACACATCAGAATGAATAATGTGAAACGGAGATTCAGATTTACTCTTTCTTCGAAGAAAATGAGTTCTACAATGCTTGCTCAACTGACACGTTTGACAAGAGAAATCAGAAACAGACATTGACTTAAACAGTTCTGGGAATACAACTTTCAAAGACTCAAAAGACAAATGGCCAAGACGACAATGCCATAAATAGACTTTTTTCTTACAGGACTGACTCATAGACTGGCTCATAGACTCTATAACATGAAGACCAACCTTATTGTCCAGCTTGTAAAGTTCATCAGCCATACGACCCCTACCAATCGTCCTCCCCGAGGCCAGATCCTGAATCACACAATGAGAAGGGAAAAAAGTCATTGAGCAATTCAAGGAACTAGTAACACTACTAACAGAGAACAAATTAATGGGAAAATTTGGAACATGAAGAACATCAGAAAGGGTAAGGCCAAGAGGAAGAGAGAGAGTTCCTTGACCAGCTATGGAAGAGTAATCCATCGGCTAGTCTCACCTTGTCTCTTCTAGAAAGAGGGTGATAGGTTTGAAAGTAAGAGGACGTACCAGTCATATGTTTTGATGCTCCAGAATCAATGATCCATGGAGAGTCAGGGGTGTGAGAAGCAACATGGAAAGTAGTGGCAGGGTTACCTGATGTAGATGCAAATGAGGTTGAGGGAGGAGCATCCATCTGACGAATTGCTCTACCATAGAGCTCTAAATGGTCACGGATGGAATTCATAATGTCCTCCCTCGAGTCAGGTCCAGTGAGATGTGTCTGAGTCACAGTAGAAATGGGGGTCTGATTCTCCCGAGTAGCCATGTTGGCCATGTGATGTTTCTTTGTACTTTGCTGTCCGTACTTCTTATTCACCTCTGAACCTTGCTTCTTAGTCAGATCTTGAGCTCATTTTGGTTTCCCATGAAAATCCCAACAGGTATCTTTGGTGTGTCGGGGTTTCTGGCAATGAGTGCACCACAATTTTTCCTTATCTATTGTTTTTTTCTGGAGATCTCCTTTCTGGGAAGAAGATCCCACACCAGTAGATACACCCCCTTTTGCAACTAACACAACAGCATCCCCACCAGGGTTGTTCATCAAGTTTCTCCTGCTTTCTTCAGACTGTACAAGAGCATAGACTTCCTGAACAGAAGGGAGATCCTTAGAGCTGAGAATCTGAACCCTGATAGATTCATACATAGGATTCAGACCATGTAAGAATGCAAACACCCTTTGCTGGGAGACAAGCTGTTTGTACTTCTTAGCATCCTCATCACACTTCCAATCCACACTCTGGTAGTGATCCAACTCCTTTCAGGCACCAGATGTTAAGTCAGAGTAATAGACCGATAAACACCTCTCTACCTGTCTACAAGTAGAAGATGCTGCCTGCAGTTGATAAATTTTGGCATAGTGTCATAATTTTGAATATGTAGACTTTGCTTGTTCCCAGATTTCATTCGCAGTTTCAGCCCACATGAAATTCTTCCTGATTTGAGGTTGCATGGAAACCAAGAGCCAGGACATAACAATACTGTTCTCCTGATTCCATCTATCGTATTCAGCACTCTCGGAGGATGGTTCTTTTATCCTCCCATTAGTATAGCCTATCTTCCCCCTTGCAGTGATGTATAATTTGATCCCTCTTGACCACTCCAGGTAGTTTAAACCATCAAGAGGGACAACAGCCATAGGAAAGGATAGGTCACCCCCACCCATTCCATTCAGCATTGAGGAAACTCCAGATGTGGCTGAATCTTCACTGCCCATGTTATCTGAAAAAAAAAGTTGAAACAGCAACCAAAAAAGTACAGTCGTACAAAACTATTTCAGAGATAGGTCCTTCTGACCACTGGTTTCACTGAGAACAAAAGAAAGAGCACTGCTGTTGCAGTACAAGAACAGGTCCTTTTGACCTACAGTTTCACTGAGAACAAATAACAAACTGAACACTGCTGTTGCAGTACAAGAACAGGTCCTTTTGACCTACAGTTTCACTGAGAACAAACAACAAACTGAACACTGCTATTGCAGTACTGAAACAGGTCCTTCTGACCTACGGTTTCACTGAAACAAGTCTACACACTGCTGTTGCAGTACAAGAACATGCCTGAATGACCTACTTAGTAGGGCTGATAGCTAACCAGTCAAGGAGATCAATAGGGTAGCCGAACAGTCAATTAATAAGATTAATATTGAGCAGACAATTAGTCGGCTAAAACAGACCATCAACAGTCCACAATACCAACAAAAAAAAAATTTGAATACAGTTACTGTGTTAAGGAATACAATCACTTAACGGTAGGGCAGCCGAACAGTTCATCAGTCGAACAGACAACAGTAGGGTAGCCGAACAGTCATCAAACAGTTTAGTAAACAATAGGCATCCAAACAGACAAGGACGATGGTACCTCTTTTAGTTTCAGATGATAGTCTCCCTTATGGTAAACCAGAACTCCTTGACTGTAAACCAGAGCTCCTTCTACGAATCCTCAAACAATAGGCAGCCGAACAGAAGATGAGCAATACTTCTTTTTGTTTCAGATGATAGCCTTTCTGAAGACAGAACACCCTCTACGAACTGCAAGCAATAGTCTCTCTACAGTCGAGCATATGGATGCAACAATAGTTCGATTGGAGACAAAAAACTCTGATGCAACAGTAGTTTCTGCGTTGGAATACGAAAAAGACTCTGTAACTTCTGGGTCGAACTGATTTCACCAGATTAGGAGTTCGATTGGAGAAGTTAGCTTGACACCACCCTTCAGGCTTGGACGACTTGCTTTGATACCATGTTGAGCAAGAGCAAGTGAAAAGAGGAGAGGAAAAGAGAGAAGAGAGGTGTGTCGAGCAACTAAAAGCCCTCCAGAACTTAGGGGGCGAAAGAATGATTTTATTATTTATACTAGTACTGTCGAACAATATAAACAGAGGAGAAATTACAACAGTATCCTCATGGTACTATACTTGAATACATACACAACTGTCAACACTTTAGGTGGCATCCTCCTCAATCTCTCCTTTGTTATGAATTATTGAACCAAGGTACTTGAAGTGGTCACATTGGTTATCTCTTGGTTCCAATCCTAAGTGTCCTAATTTACACTCTTATTATTACTACGCTTACATGTCAAATACTCTATTTTAGTCCTACTTACTTCAAAACCTCTTGTTTCTAAGGCATTTGTCCTTTAGTTTTGCATTTAATGGTCACATTGGGTTATCTCTTGTTACATGTCACATGCACCATGGAACTTTTTCCTTAATATGTTTAGTCAATTCATCTATGATTTGTGTAAATAGATAAAGGCAAAGTGTTGAACCTTGGTGAAGACCCATCATAACCATAAATTCTGAAGTCTCTCTCACTAGTATTCTAATATTGGTTATTGCCCTTCATACATATCCTTGATTAGGTCTATATACCTATTTTAAACCCCTTTATTTTCCAAGACCCACCATATTATCTCTCTAGGAACTCTATCATAAGCCTTTTCTAGATCAATGAGAATAGGCACCATAAGAACTTCTTTCTTCTCTCTGAACTTTTCTATCAATCATCTCTCTCTTTAATGGTTGATCTCCTTGGCATAAAGCCAAATTGATTATCTAGTACACTTATTTCAAATCATAATTTCTGTTCAATTATTCTCTCCCAAAGTTTCATAGTGTGCTCATCAGTTTAATCTCTCGATAGTTATTACAACTTTGTATATCACCTTTGTTCTTAAATATAGGGACCATACTGCTATTTCTCCAATCATTAGAAATTTTCTTTTCTTTCACTATCTTATTTAATAGTTTTGTTTTTTTTTTTTTTCCTTGATGAATGAATAAATAGTTTTATTAAAGAGAACAAAAGAGAGTACAATCAGCCTTGGAGGAAGAATGAGGTGCTACCTCCCCTTGGAGGAGGAACGAGGGTCAGTACAAACCCAAAGTCTTAACAAAATGAGAACAGAACTGTAGATTAGCTCTATAGAAAGAAGCTCGAGAAACCCCTTGTTTGGCCAGAGAGTCTGCCAAAGCATTTGCTGATCTACTAATCCACTGGAAATTGACTGATATATTCCTTGTGATCCACTTTACTTTTTTAAGGAGACTTTCTAGCCTCCAAACAGCACTGATTGGATTCAGCAGCCAACCCGCTACCACCTTGGAATTACCTTCTACTAGTAGGTTCTGCACCACAAGTTGGTTAGCAATTTGTAGGCCTTGTACAGCTGCAAGTATTTCAGCCCTTGTTGAGTCTCCAACTCCCATTGAACGTGAGAATAAAGAGAAGGTTAACGTTCTTGTCCCTCAAAACCCCTCCAATAAATGAGGGCCCTGAGTCGCCTTGGCTGCTACCATCAAAGTTCAGCTTTACAACCCCTTCTAGAGGAGGTGTCTACCTTATTTGTGTCCTAATCTTCCTAGAGTTTACAGATGCCACCATTACCCAACCCCTCCAAATGTCATCATAGGAATAATCTACAAACAAATCAGAAGTCTTTAGCCAAAAGATGGTCCTTGTTAAATTACTCTCTTCAACTTCCTCAAGACTCCTTTCTTTTCCTTGGAATATCCTAGCATTCTATTCTTCTCAAATAGTCGATACCGTAGTTGCTCATATGCATTTCCACATCAGTTTTCCTCTCTTCGTTGGCCACTGAAAAGTTGACGGACCAAAGAGCATTTTTACTTCAGAAAGCAAGTTCCATCTGCACCTAAATAAAGAGAATGCCCAAGTCCAAATATCTACAGTGAAGGAACAAGGTAGTAGCAAATGGTAACATCATTTTGCACTTTACACATTGTGCACCAATTTGGGGATAGACACAAATAAGGTCTCTTCTTTTGTAGGCTATCCAAAGTTCCATCTGCAACCAAATAAAGAGAATGCCCAAGTCCAAATATCTACAGTGATGGAACAAGATAGTAGCAAATGGTAATAGTCCTCATTTTGCACTTTACACATTGTGCACCAATTTGGGGATAGACACAAATAAGGTCTCTTCTTTTGTAGGTTATCCAAAGTATTAATCTTACCATTCTAAATCTCCCAACAAAAGGCTGTTAGTTTGGGGGGGATAGGCTTAGACCAAATTTCTTGCACTAGGAAAACCCAAGGGGAGGGAGAAGAGCCAAGGGACTTAAAAAAGTAAGCACAAGTAAAGGAGCCATTTGACACCAAGGTCCAAACTCTTTTATTTGGATTGAGGGGTTCCAAGCAAGTAGAATCTAACAATAATAAAAGCTCAGAGACACAAGTAGATTCTTCATCATTTAGGCCTCTACAAAACCTGAGATCCTAGGTAGGAGATAGAGGGAGAGCTGGGGGATGAAGAAACCTTGAAACAGGCTCCTTAAAGAGGGAGATAGAATAAAAAGAGGGAAAAAGATCTTTTAAAGGTTGATTTACCACCCAAACATCTTCCCAGAAAAGAACACAGTTACCTAAGTAAATATTATACCTTACGAACTTAAGGAATTTAGGGAGAATGCTAGAAATTGCCTTCCAACGAGTACAGCCATGGATACTAGCCACCACTTCATGCCAAAGCCCTCTCTATTTCCACATGCCACCTCCAGAGTCGTTTGCCTAAAAGAACTTTATTTCTGTTAACTATACTCCCTAATCCTAACCCCCCTTCTTCCTTACAATGGCTAACTACCTCCCATCTGATCAAGTGTCCTTTTTCTCTTCTCTTATCTCCCATAAGAAGTCTTTCTTCAGTTTTTCTTACCTCTTAGCTACCCTAGAGATTATCCTAGAAACGGATAGAAAGCAAATAGGGAGATTGGCGAGAGTAGCTATGATTAAGGTGACTCTTCCCCCAACAATATGTAATTCTTTTTCCAAGCCATTAGCCTTTTTTGGATCTTTTCCACCACAGGGTCCTAGAAACGACTCTCCTTTGGGTTAGCACCTAGGGGAAGTCCTAAATAGGTCAAGGGGCACTCAGAAATGGAACACTCTAAGCATACAACAATAGACTCCAGCTCCCTCTGATCTAACTTTAGCCCCACCACACAGCTCTTTTCAAGGTATGAAACACTTTGATCTAAGGTATGGAACATTCTCCCATACCTTTCCATGCTTCTATTTGGAATTCCATTAGGTCTTAGCATCTTTCCTTTTTTCATCTTATTTAGTGCTTTTTTTACTTCAATAAGCATAATTCTATGAAGGCATGTATTATTTTTAACACTACTAGTGTTGTTAGCTTTTCCTCCATTAGCACCCTCTCCTCACTGTTCATTCAATAATTTTTCAAAATAGTTTTCCATTTTTGTTTGTTTTCCTTATTTATTTTTTATCAGCAAAAAAGAATTTTATTTGAAATTAGAGTTAAAAAGTGTTACAACTTTGTTTATGGGGTTAGAGTTCCCTCACTATTACATATTTCTGTCCCTCTTTACATTGCAGCCCAAAAGAGTTGTTGCCTCAGAGCCCCTTGTTTAGCAAGATAATCAGCTAGCTCATTTGCACTCCTTCTAACCCATTTAAATTCAGCCTCTACCTCCCTTGCGATCTTTTCCACTTCCCTTATCACTTGTTTGAAAGTCCATGAAGTAGTTCTATTGTTTTTAGCCCAAGAGATGATCACCTTGGAGTCCCCTTCAACCTCAACGTGCCTCATTCCTAGTTGCCTAGCTATCTTCAATCCTTGTAGCAATGCCATTAACTCAGCTTTTAGAGCGTTGCCCATGCCTATAGGTCTAGAGAACAATGCTATTATTTTTTTTTTTGATAAATGAGTGAAATTTTAATAAACCAGCAAATAAGAGAACAATGCTATTTTTCTCCTTTCAGAATTTTTGATTACTCCCCTGATACCTGACAGTCCCGGATTTCCAAAGGAGCTTCCATCAAAGTTTAGTTTAATCTTGTTACCTTCTGGAGGTATCCATTCCATTCTTACTCTCTCTTTCACTCTCGAAGATTGCGCTACTTCTATCCAGGATCTTATAATGTCTGTGATTGAGAACTCTTGAAGGATATGTAAGGATCTTATCCAATGAGCTACTTTAACCTTAATTGTGTCGATTACCTCCTCCCTTGTTCTACTCTTATCCAAAAATATTCTATTATTCCTTTCTTCCCATATTACCCAACAAATAGCTGCCTTTGTAGTTTTTCACATAACCTTCACTCTTTTCTTTGATTGCCTCAAAAAGTCTCGGTTGATAAGTCCTACCACATCTTGAGGGGGAACCCACCTACAACCAAAGAGAAAACAAAAAGAATCCCAAATGTGATGCACAAAGGAACAAGATAAAAATAGATGTGTCAAGGTCTCACCACTTTCCTTACAAAGGAAGCACATGTGAGGAGAAAGGCAAGCAAAAGGCCCTCTCTGCAGCATATCACAAGTATTAACCTTGCCAAGGAAAATTTCCTAACAAAATGCTTGAATTTTTGGGGGAATAGGTTTACTCCAAATTTCTTTAATAGGAAAGTCCCCAACCAGGTTGCTAGGTGTGGCAAGAACACTAAAGAAGGACGTACAAGAGAAGAGACCATTTGAGGAACCTTTCCAAATTCTAGAGTCTTCCAAGGATGGGTCCAAATGAACTTGTCCTAGCAGATCCAACAATTGGGCTAAAGAGGCACATTCATTTTCCCTGAGGCCCCTCCTGAATCCCAGATTCAAATTGACCCCAATTTGGGCCAAGATTACCCAAAATGCTTACTGTTTCCCCTTTGAAGTTTGACAAAGTGTATAGGTCAGGGAAGAGATCTTTGAGTGGACTATCTCCCACCCAAAGGTCTTCCCAGAAATGAACTTTATTACCCTGGCCCACATCAAACCAAATGGAATTAATGAATATTGGATAAATTTCAAAAATTGCTTTCCAAGGAGAAGATGAGGAAACATGAGGGGCAGCTTTTGCAGAAATTGCTCTCCACAACCATTTTCCTAGCAAAGCTACGTTCCTAAGTGAAATATTTCCTATTCCCAGACCCCCTTTATCCTTGGGCATTCTAACTTGATCTCAATTTATCAGGTGAGCCTTCCTCTCCTCCCCTGGGTCCCAAAAGAAACCTCTCATGTATTTTTCTAGCCTCTTTGCTACTCTACATGGTATTCTAAAGGTTGAGAGGAAGTAAATAGGGAGGTTTGCCAATGTGGCTCTAATCAATGTTATCCTTTCCTTGTTTTCCTTATCTTTTTTTTTATGAATAATAATAAATTTATTGATTCAGAAGCAACTTTAGAGTGAGTTCATACATCATCCCAACGAGAGGCACGAGTTGCAACCCCTCCTTGAGTCTTACAAGTAAACTAGGAAAGAAAAACAATAATCACAACTGAGCCCAAAATAATTCTTCCCTATTCACCCCTTGCTTAGCTAACACATCTGACAAAGTATTTGCTGATCTCCCCACCCACTGTACAGTGACCAACATATTCCTTGTCAACCAACTAAATTTCTTCATTTCATTCTTGTATCGCCACATAGCCTCTTAAGAATTTTTTAACCAACCCACCACCACTTTGGAATCCCCCTCAATTATTATGTGTTGTACCCCCAACTGGTTTGCAAATTGCACCCTTGTACAGCAGCTAAGAGTTCTACCCTGATGGAGTTCCCAATTCCCAAGGGACCTGAGTAGAGCAACAAAATCTCTCCCTTCTCATTTCTCAAAGCACCCCCCACTCCGGATAATCCTGGATTACCCATGCTGCTTCCATCAAAGTTCAACTTTATTGAGCCTTCGGGTGGAGGAGACCAGCTTGTAATTGATTTGTCCTTTAAAGATGAGCACCTTGCTACTGCTGACCAATTTCTCCAAAGGTCATTACAGGAGAATTGATGAAAGATTTCCAAGGTCTTCAGCCAATGTATTGCCCTGTTTAACACACAGTCTTTCAAATCTTGGTTGTTCCTTTCCTTGTCTTGAAAAATTCTGAGATTCCTTTCTTCCCAAAGAGTCTAAGTCAAAGCAGCACGAGCACATCTCCACATAATTCTCCCTATTTTTGTAGGCCAATAAAAGGTAGAATGGTTGAAGAGCATGTGAACTGCTGGTAGACTCCAACTACCCCCAAACAATGAAAGTAGCCAAGCCCAAAGGTCTGCAAAAAAGGGACAAGATACTAGTAGATGGTAATAATCCTCACCGTGAGCTCTACAGAGGATACTCCATTTAGGAGAAATACAGAGAAAAGGTCTTCTCTTTTGTAGGTTGTCTAAAGTGTTTACTTTCCCATGGAATACTTCCCAACAAAAAGCCATAATTTTTGGGGGGACTGGCCTGTACCAAATTTCTTTAGACGAAAAGGGTTGGTGAGAAGAAAGTTGAGAGATGGACTTGAAGAAAGAAGCACAAGAGAAGGTTCCAATGGGTCTAGGAGTCCAAACTCTCTTATCTGGCTTGGGGGGATCCAAACAAACCTGATTAAGACAACCAAGCAAAATAGAAAGAGACTCAATTTCAGCATCCCTAAGTCCTCTACGAAACCCAAAATCCCAAGTAGGATCTAAGGGTGTTCTCAAAGGTGAGACAAATTTTGAGACCACCTCTTTTTTGTACAAAGAAATAGAAAAAAGTGAAGGGAACAAGTTCTTTAACGGTGAGTCTCCTACCCAAATATCCTCCCAAAAAAGAACAGAGTTGCCAGAACAAACTTCATACCTGATAAAATTGAGGAATTGAGGAAGGGTGTTGTGAATAGCCCTCCACGGTGCTGCTAGGTTAGCTTGCATCGATACACCAACATCCCATCTGTTCTCTGACCTCCCATGAATGCTTCCCACCACCTCATGCCACAATCTCTCTCTTTCCAAAGGCCATCTCCACAACCGTTTCCCTAACAGAGCTTGATTCTTTCTAATTACCCTCCCAATTCCCAAGCCCCCCTCTTCTTTACTTCTGCACACAATTTCCCAATTAACCAAGTGATCCTTTTTTTCTTGTCCCGGCTCCCATAAGAAGTCTCTCATCAACTTCTCCAGTTTTCTGGCTTCCCTAACTGGTATCCTAAAGACAGAAAAATAATAGGTACGTAAGTTAGCCAAGGTAGCTCTTATTAGGGTAATTCTCCCTCCTAAAGAGATATAGTTCCTCTTCCATGAGGCTAATCTCTTCTCAAACTTTTCTATCACTGGGGTCCAAAATCTACTCTCCCTAGGATTTGCCCCTAAAGGAAGCCCTAAATATGACATAGGCCAAGCAGAGGTGGAACACTCAAGACACTCCGCAATAGCCTCGACCTCCCCTACCTCCAAATTTATACCCGCTATGCAGCTCTTTTCCATATTTATACACTTTCAAATCCTTTTATTATCTCTTCTAGGTTTGCTACCTTTTCATTAATATCTCCTTCACAAAAAATCATTAGGTCATTTGCAAACTGAAGGTGGGTGACGGGGACTTGGTGTCTCCCTATTCTCCAACCCCTAATGGTATCTTTGCTGTCATCCTTAGTAATGATCCTACTAATCACATCAACTACTAAGGTAAAAAGGAAGGGTGAAAGTGGATCCCCTTGCCTGACACCCCTGCAAGCTGGAAAAAAGTCTCTCACCGTACCATTTACCAGAATAGAGTAGTGACAAGTACTGATACACCCAAAGATCCAACTACACCACTTGTCCCCAAGTCCACAGTTTTGCATAGCCTCCAATAGAAACTTCCAGTCCACCAAATCATAGGCCTTTTCAAGATCCAATTTACAAATGAATCTTCTCTTACTAGACCTTTTCATTTCCTCCACACACTCATTTGCAATTAAGATCTGATCTGTTATTTGTCGCCCTTGAATGAAAGCCCCTTGGGTTTCACTAATGATGGTAGGGAGGACTGTTTTGATTCTCAATGAGAGCACTTAGCCAGAATTTTATAGATGCTTGTCACCAGACTAATAGGCCTATAATCTTTTGGGTGGTTGGCATCATTCTTCTTAGGTATCAAGGCCAAAAAGGTGGCATTAATTCCAGGGCTTATAGTGTGATTGTCTGCAAATTCCTTAAAGACTTCAGCTAGGTCCTCTTTCAACACCCCCCAACAGTCTTGATAAAAACCCATTGTAAAGCCATCTGGACCCGGAGCCTTGGATCTATCCATTATAAAGTCAGCTTTCTTAATCTCTTCTTCCTCGAAATCCCTTTCCAGCCACCTTGCCACTCCTTCATCAATTCTTGGCCAATCCACCCTTTCCATGACTGTCCTCTCTCTCAAAGGCCTTCTATAAATCGATTTGAAGTGGTCCACAAATTTTTTGGCTATGTCATCCTGGTTGGTAAACACCTCCTCTCCTATCTCTAGCTTGGTCACAAAATTCTTTCTTCGTCTCCCATTTGCCAAATCATGGAAGAATCTAGTGTTCCCATCGCCTTCTTTAATCCACTTGTGTTTAGATTTTTGTCTCCAATGGATTTCTTCCCTCAATAACACCTCTTCCAAATCCTTTTTTAATTGTCTCCTTAACACTCTGTCCTCCTCGGTCAGCCCATTGTGAGATTCCTTTACATCCAAGTTCTTTATTCGAGAGATTAGGCCCAATTTTTGCTCCTCAATTTTACCAAATTGATCTCTATTCCACTCTTTTATTTTGGCTCTCAACCTTTTTAATTTCTTGTGGAACTTGATCCCCTTCCATCTTACCCCCCTCTCCTCTTCACCCCACCACTCCTTCACTTTTTTTACAAAATCTGGATGGGTAAGCCACATATTTTCAAATCTAAAAGGTTTGGGTCCTATAGGAAAAGACTAAGTACCTATTTGGATAGGACAGTGATCGAAAGTGACCCTGAGTAACGCCCTAGCAACCAAATTTTCCAAACTATTCTCCCAGGCAAGGTTAAATAGGAACCTATCCAACTTCGAGCACAAAGGGGTTTCCTGAAGGTTGGACCAAATGTAACTGGCTTGCAGCAGAGGTATTTCCTTCAGGTTACAATCTTCAATAAAACCATTAAATTTCCTCATGCTTGTTGAGATTACCTGTTGGGGATTACTGGTTTCATCAGAGAATCTAATGACGTTAAAATCCCCGCCTAGGCACCAAGGACCATCCCATAGCCCCTTGATTGCATATAGTTCCTCCCACATCTCATTCCTCTCTCTATAAGAATTAGGGCCATAAACATTGGTTAAAACCCATACACACCCATTCTCTACATTCTTGCACTTAATGGAAACTGAGAATCTGCCTATCAATTCTTCCACTACTTCCACCACATCCTCCCTCCATAGTGTTACAATCCCCCCTGAGGCTCCCCAAGAAGGAGTCGAGCTCCAACCTAAACCTCTAGACCTCCAAAAACCCCTCACCCATCTCCCATCTAATTCCATCAATTTGGATTCTTGTAACAGCACAATATCAGGTTTTTCCCTTCGGAGTAGGTGTTTGATCACCCTTCTCTTCCTTGCACTCCCTAACCCTCTTACATTCCTGCTAATAATTTTCATCGAGACAAAGTAGCAAAAGAACCCAATAAGAGGCCATATTCTCCTTATTTTAGGCCCTTCCTCCTATCCCCTCTACCACTGAATTCTAAATCCCCCTCAATGTCTGAAATTAGCCTTTCCACTTCAGATCTTTTTTTCTTATTTGTTCCTCCCCCCCCCCCCCTCTTCCTAATACAGCAATCATCCTCTTTCTTTTCTCCATCATTTCCAGCCAATGTTTGAGGAAGAATTTTGCCCTGCTCACACTTATTTTGGCTACAGCATCTTTCTCCAAGTCCTTCCTTTTTATTTTGTTCCTCCATCATTGTACAGATCAACTCCCAAATTCTGTCCGCCTTCCCCTTACTACTTCCAACACCCTCTCTCCTCCTTCCACTATCACCCTCTTTCTTGCATCAAAACCTCCAGGATGGGAAGCTGGGATATCTGTTACAGGCAGAGCAAACAAGTCAGTAAATTGAGCTAATAATTCAAACCATATTAGGTGCACATCTATCACTACTAATTTATGTTCTATTGTTAAGCTTTCTTCTAGAATAATGTTGCAATCTTTACACATCATTCATTCTATTTTCCTAGTAAATTGAGCTAACTTTTTTCCTTTTAGGTTTTTCCACTTGAATTCTCATAGACCTATTTTCTTCCCTATTTCTCTTCCATTACCTTATGTGTACATCTATCTCCACTAATTTATGTTCTATTGTTAAGCTTTCTTCTAGAATAATGTTGCAATCTTTACACATCATTCACTCTATTTTCCTAGTAAAGGAAAAAAATCTATTTGACTTATGTTTGATTCACTTTTAAATGTTATTAAGTGTTCATCATTCTTTTGAAAAAAGGGTGTTTCAAATTGTCATATCATAAGCTATTCCAAAATCTAATATTGTACCTCCTGATTCATTCTTTTCCCCAAACCCAAATCCTAATATCATATCCTATACTTTTTCCCCACAGCCCATTTATGTCTTTTCCTTCAAAAGTATTTTCTTCATTTGGAATTTCTTGGATTAATCCTTTTAAGTTTTCCCTATATTGTTTTTTAATGGTTTCTTCTAAACCCACTTGAGGTGCATAACACACTAATTATATGAATGATTTTCTCACCTAAAACAAGTCTAATTAAAATTATTCTATCCCCAATTCTTTTAACATTCACAATTTCACTTTTTAAATTCTTATCTACTATCATCACATACACCATTTCTATTATTCACCTCTCATGTACACAATGTTGATGGCAACGTCCTTTTTTTGTGATAGATAATGTTGAAAGCAATATCTTGTACCCAAGAAACAAGTTGTTTTGGTTTTTGCACTTGACTTTCATGGTTTTTCTTTTGTCGATCAAGTACTTGTGCTAGATTCCGGTTGACACATCCTACATATGTCAATTTAACAATATCTTCCATTCATCACACTATTAATCAAAATTAATGAAACATTGGGTATAATTTTGCTGCGAAACTGAGTAACTGGGGCACAGGATACTGATGACTCATAACTTTAGATTGCCTAAGTTCTCAGTTTCTTTCTGATGCTCTTCAATTTCTGTTTGTGTGCCAGTGTTTTGTTGTAGCTTTCCTGTAATCGTTTTTATGTTTGACTGAAAATTTTATGTACATGCTTTTTGAAATTCATGATACTTTGTTTGAGGATAGAAATACAAAATGAGGTTTAAACTTTTCCAGATGCTGTCACCAAGGAAAAATCTCAAGGATATCTCTTCCGGTCAGTGCTGAAGTGTATACCTTATTTGATTGAAGAGGTTGGCCGAAGTGACAAAATCACCGAAATAATTCCTCAACATGGTATAAGTATTGATCCTGGTGTCCGTGAAGAAGCAGTTCAGGTGCTGAACCGAATTGTAAGATACCTTCCACATCGTCGCTTTGCAGTTATGAGAGGGATGGCCAACTTCATCCTACGGCTTCCAGATGAATTTCCTCTTCTCATTCAAACATCACTGGGACGCCTGGTGGAACTTATGCGTTTCTGGAGGGCTTGTTTATCTGAGGAGAGACTAGATTATGATGTTCAGGATGCAAAGCGAGTGGGCCTTGGAAACGAGAAAGTTCAAAAATTTTCTTTCCATCAGTCAGGAGAAGCAATAAATGAGTTTCGTGCTTCTGAGATAGATGCAGTTGGCCTTATCTTTCTCAGTTCTGTGGATATTCAGATCAGGCATACAGCATTAGAGTTGCTACGCTGTGTTCGGGCATTAAGAAATGATATAAGAGACCTTTCAATAAATGAACTATCTGATCATAAAATGAAAAATGAAGCTGAGCCAATATTTATTATTGATGTCCTTGAAGAAAATGGGGTTTGTTATTACCATATTTGTTTACTTTTCTGTGAGTCCTTTTTATTCTCTGTAAGGTTAGCCTTGAACTTAGTCCTTTAAAATTTACAGGATGACATTGTTCAGAGCTGTTATTGGGATTCTGGCCGCCCCTATGATGTACGGAGGGAATTTGATGCAGTTCCTCCTGATGTGACACTTCAGTCTATTCTTGACACTGACAAGAACAGATGGGCCCGCTGTCTTAGTGAGCTTGTGAAATATGCTGATGAGATTTGCCCAAACTCAGTGCAAGAGGCAAAGTAAGTACTCTCTCTCTCTCAAATTTAGATAACAATAAAACTTTACACTAACATGTATTCAGTTAATATCCTATATGTGCTGTAGGATTATTCATCATTATACAATGACCAATTTTTACATATAGTCTACAGAAGTCTTTTTCTTTGAAAAATTTTTAACATCTATTTGAAATTTAGCCTGTATTTTTTTTTTTTGGCTTTTTTCCTTCGTATAGAAGCTTTCACACTATTTATCCTTTCACTTGTAGTTTTGCTAAAATGTGATGATGAATCTGTTCTATTGCAAGCTAGAAAGCATTTATTTCCATATTGCTGGAGTTAATAAAGTGGACAGCTATGTGATTAAGGATTCCATTTTCTTAAATCTTGCTCCATCTGGTATCATATGCCTTTCTGTCTAATGTCCAGACTTTTATTCAGAAGAATCTTGCTTAATCTGTCATACTTTTCTTGTTTTCAACTATTACTTGTATATCATTTGTATAGGTTTAATGTCATAAGATTACCTGAATAAAGTAGTTTTATATTGCAGTTCGTAGACATACTTAAAGAATATTATTATTGCCTTGAAATATTGATATGGGAACCGAATAGTCAAAATGGGAATCTTTTAGATTTTTATTTTTGTATTTTTAGACAATAAGAGTATTTTAGTCATTTTACATGTCTGTAGGGTCCAACCTAAGAGATTGATTTGTTTTGTCATTGTTTAGTAGTATCTAAAATTTTAGTGTAATTGGTTTAGTAGTTAAGAAGTTATTTCTTGGAATCAAAATATGACAGTGACAGTTGTGTATATTTTGTTTTTCCTAGTTCTAGTAGGATTGATCACCCTTATAAATGTCCTTGGTGCAAAAGATGGTGAATGATAATGAGTGAATTTAGGTTTATTATTTCTGTAATGAGTGATACCCATGAATGCTATAGTGATTCTGGTTACCTTGAGTGATTCTGTGCATTCTCTCTTTTCTTTCTGTCTTTTCTGTATTTTTACAAACATCTATTACAACCATCAACAGCCCACACATCATCTATTACAACCATCAACAGCCCAAATCATCTCCGTTGCTTTTCATATTTTGTCGTTTCCCACGTCTATTCATGACCTTTTCATATTTCATTAAGAGATATTAAGAGAAAAATATACAAGAGGGAGGGGTAAAATCTCTGAACCCTCCCTAAAGGTACATTTCAAGTTACAATTATTGCCCAGAATAGATTGACTCTTCCCACCCCTTGTTTGGCCAGTGAATCTGCCAAGGAATTGGCACTCCTCTTAGCCCACTGAAATTTGATTTCCATGTTTTGAGTAAACTGTTCAACTTTCTTTTTCTCATTTAGGTATTTCCACAAACTGAACTCTTCCTTCTGTAGCCAACTGATAGCCAGCTTAGAATCACCTTCCACCATCAGTTTTCTGATATTCAGCTCCTGGGCTCTTTTTACCCCTTCCAGAACAGCCAATATTTCAGCTCTTAGAGAATGCCCCCATCCAATAGAACCAGAATACATGGCAATAATTCAACCTATTTCATCCCTGAAAATACCTCCTATACCTGACGGGCTTGGATTCCTTCACTGCTACCATCAAACTGAGTTAGATGCAGTCTTTAATAGAGCTGACCAAGCCACTTCTTTCCAATTACTGATAATGTCTTCTGCTGAATTGTCTTCAAAAAGCTTTATAGTCTTAGTCCAATGAGCCACCCTAATAGAAATTAATTTGATGATGACATCCTTATTTCTTTCTTTCTCATGGAAGGTCCTTTAATTCCTTTCCTCCCAAACTGTCCAACAGATAGCTGCTCTTATGCATCTCCATAGAATTTTACCTCTCCTCTTTAACCCCCTAACTGAAGTAGAATTGGACAAACTTTGCACATTTGGAGGGAGGTCCACCTGCAACCAAAAAGAGAGAAAAACCAACACCAGATCTCTGAAACAAAGGGGCAGGAAATCAATAAGTGGCGACACCTTTCATCATGTAACATATCATCCCAAAACTCTACTTCTTGATAAATAACTTCAAATATTAAAGAAACATCGAAGTATATATACAATAGAAGCAACTCTTGCAAAGGAGCAAGCATAGTTTTCAAGGCGCCAAGGCGAGGCTAGGCAACTAGGGGGCGCCTTGTCGCTTAGCCGCCTAGGTGATGGATTCTTTATGTTAAAAATATAGATCCTAGGGTAGTTCCCTAGGTACCATAACCAAAATGATTATTTTAGTTTAATAATGTCTATTTTATAATTATAATCTCAGAAAAGGAAGAAGGAATATAAAATTCAAAAAATATTGGGGCTGAACCCTTATTTTTGTTATAGGAAAAGAAGAAAATAAAATGTGCTGATTAGATAAAATTTTGAGTTCTTCCTTACTTATTGGTTCAGGTTTTTAAGTCTTTGAGGGTTCAATACAGCATTTAGCGATGTTTGTGTTGATTAAACCCTAATAAATAAGAAAATAATAAAAAGAAATTAGTATATAAACACAAAATGATTATTTTAGTTTAATAATGTCTATTTTATAATTATAATCTCAGAAAAGAATGAATAAAAAAGTATTTTATAGTAGGAAGTAGAAAACTGCTAGGTGATTAGGCGAGGCGAGCCTCAAAGGACGCCTTGTCACCTAAGCGTCACCTTGGCAACTATGGGAGCAAGGTGTAACCTCTCACAATGACCTAAAATCAGATTACAATTGATCCCAATTCAAATTCCCTATTAACCCCTTGTTTTGATAAGGTATTGGTCATCCCATTTGCCAATCTTCGAACCTATTGTGTCCTTAATGTCATGTTGCTAGTTAACCAGTTCCTGGGTTCTTCAACCATCAGATCACCACCTTAGAGTCCCCTTCAATAATCAACTGCTCCATGTTCAACTCTTTTGAAATCTGCACTCATGGAAGAACAGCCATGAATTCTTCTCTAATAGAATCCCCAACACCTTCTCGTCCCTAGAATAAAGCAACAACACTCTAGAAGGGCCTAGATTTCCTTGACTACTCCCCTCAATTTTGTTTAATAAAATCTCCAACAGGATGCAACCAAAGAGAAAAAGCTGATTCTTTTTTTGAAGAACTTCTTGCCACCTCTCCCCATTTCCTCCAGATATCATCGTCGGAGAATTGTGAGAAGATGTCTATTGCTTTGGCCCAAATGTATCACACTAGTCATAACATGTTCTTTTATCACTTCTTTCCTAACTAAAAAAATTCTTTGATTTTGTTCTTTCCAAATAGTCCAAATCAATGCAGCTCTGGTACACCTCCATAGAATCTACCTCTTTTTTTAGGTTATCCGTTCCTCGATCAAATAACCTTTTCACTTCCAATGCCAAAATTCACTTGCACCCAAATAAGGAAAAGAGTCATTCCCAAATGTGTGTGACAAATACATACAGAAATGATCTTTTTTGTAAATTGTCTGTAGCATGGTTTGCAATATAGACGATATTTGGCAAAATATCCCCATTTGTAATATCATTCCCAAAATCTATTTTCATTAAAATCATTATTTTTTTTAAATATTTTCCAGAAAAGAACCAACAGGGAATTGGTGATTGGATAATTGGCTTACTACTTTGATATGTTTCACTTACTATGTCACTATAATTCAAAAGAAAATGAAAAATTCATGTAACTACAGAAGAGTTTTTTGAATCCAACCAAAGCATATAGTAACAATAAAGACAAGTTAAAATGGCAAGTAATCGACACATATAAAGAAGGGAAGATGGCTAAAGACCAAAAGGAAGACAAATACCTATTACAGTCTCTTAATTTTTTCCTATTTGATTTATTCAGTTCTTTGCTATGGTTTTTTGAGCCTTAAATGTGCAATTATGTTTCTTCTAATGATCTCTTGAAGGTTTAGCAATCTCCTCTTGACTATAGATCTCTTCACGATTCACATCCATTGTCACAAAGTTCTTCCATTTTCAATTGTATGAAAAAATTGTGTTCCCATTTTGCTCTTCTATAATCAACTTCTTCCAACTTCTTTAATCTTCATTTTAAGTCTTTATCCTCCTCAATTAAGATTCCTTGACTCTCATTTTCATCCAATTTCTCAATCTAAGAGGCTACTTTTAATTTCTTTTCCTCCATCTTGCAAATATATCCTTGTTGCATTCCTTTATGTTGCCCTTTAGCCTTTGCAACTTTTATGAAATCTCACCACTTTCCACTTTTCATTTATCTCTTGCTCTCCATCACTCCACCTTGTGAACAAATTTTGGATATTTTGACCACATATTCTTAAACTTGAAGGAGGTAGGGCTATTTAAAAAATCCTTAGGCTCCTAACTACTAGGACAATGGTCAGAGGTAAGTAAGGTTCTAGAGGTCAAACTAGCCCAATGCTCTTCCCACTCAAAATTAAAAAGGATTTTGTCCAATTTTGAGCATAAAGGGTTTGCTTTCGCTCACAAGTGTCAATTTGGTGGCTGTGGTTGGGAAGCTAGTGGCCAATTTGGGCTTGGGTGCTCCCAGATTTTGCCCAAGTTAGTATTTCAGATTTGGGGGAAAATTTTTGGAATGTTCTTGAAATTCAGATGTAATTCCTTTCAGATGTTATTGCTGTAGTTTTTCTATCAGTTATTTGTATGATGAGGTGCCAACTTGTCACCTCTTGGATTGTATTTCTTTCTTTTTTTTTTAATGAAAAATGAAATCATTGAATTTCCTCATGCTAGTATACATTTGTTGATAAAAATTACTCGACTCATTTGGGTATCTAATCACATCAAAATCTGCACCTAAACCCTAGGATCCATCCCACAAAATCTCCACATGAAAGAATTTACCATCCAGTGCTAACTTATAAGATTAGCACATGTGGGTGTGTATTGGAATACACACTGATAAAATCTAGTTTGTGATTGATTAATGAAAGGATTTGTTTCACTGTCAATTTCATAAATTTTGGGTTATGATCAACTACTTTGATATACTACGAGGACGGTTGCTAAAGATCTGCAGATAGACCTGTTCATGGGTCAGGCTTCATGCCCAGTTTACACTATTTTGGGTTCGGGCTTCAGGCTAGGCCCATTTAAATTTTGGCAAAAGCCAAGACCGAGCCTAGTCCATGAACAAGACTCTCTGCAGCTATGAGACTCCTTATGTTGGGTGTTTGTGAATGATTCTATGATTCTGGCAGTGCCCAACAACACAGTTGTCAAGGCGATGCCTAGGCGACAAGGCGCCCTTTGAGGCTGGCCTTGCCTAATCGCCGAACAGTTTTGTACTATGTATTATAAAATACTTTTTTATTCTTTATTTTTTTACATTATAATTATAAAATAGGCACTATTAAACTAAAATATTCATTTTGTGTGTTTATATACTAATTTCTTTTTATTATTTTCTTATTTGTTAGGGTTTAATCAATATAAACATTGCTAAACGCTGTATTGAACCCCCAAAGACTTTAAAACCTGAACCAATAAGTAAGGAAGAACTTAAAATTGTCTAATCAACACATTTTCTTTTCTTCTTTTCCTATAACAAAAATAAGGGTTCAGCCCCTATATTTTTTGAATTTTCTTTTTCTTTTTCTTTTTCTTCTCATGAATATGTTGATTTTCTATACTTTAACATGAACTCTATACTTTTCTTATGAAAATTATGAATAATTATTAAGGAAATATGGTTATGGTACCTAGGGAACTACCCTAGGATCTATGTTTTCTACATAAAAAATCCATCGCCTAGGTGACTAGGTGACAAGGCGCCCCCCCTGTCGCCTAGCCTCGCCTTGGTGCCTTAAAAACTATGCCCAACAAGGGATTCGCACCCTCAAACAAGAGGAGAGTGTCACTGCCAAGAACATGAGTTAGGTGAAGTGTCTTAGTTGAATTAGGACTCTGTAGAGGAATCCTAATGAGGCTAGGATTCTTGTACAAGCTCCTTGCTAACACCCAGATGAATGTGGAAGGAATTCTGGTTGAACTAGGACTCTGAGGAGGAATCCTAATTACACTAGGGTTGTACGTTTTAGTTCCAGAGGAGTGTACTCAAAGGAAAGTTTCTAGGGCTTATCCTGCAGCAGTGTCTAATCCCTAATAACCTAGGTGATTATATGCTAGGAGCTTCCTTGAAAGAGTTTCAAAACAAGAAATTGAGTTTTATGAGGCTTTTATATCAGACTCTTGGTTAAATCCCATGAAATGGTGATTGGTTGTGGCAACGGCTATGGACGTGGTATCACAATCAGATTTGGCCATTGTAGTGTAGAAGGATTGAATTATAATTTACTATGCATGAACAAGCCATTGTGATAATTTCCAAGACTTAAGGACTTGAGTGCAAATGTGTTGTTGGACTCTTTGCAGTTTTAGAGGTTTTTTTTTTAATCCTGACCACAGATTAGAGAATAGTTGGAAGATTCCAATTAGAGTAAAGAGACAAGGTATCTCTTTAGAAGCCCTAATCCTTAAGGATGAAAGCTCTAATAGGATCTCACACTTCCTTAGATATCTGCATTTCTTAATATATAAAATATTTGAAGAGCTTAGAACGTGTAATACGATCAGCTCTAAAGGAGAGTTTGACCTACACTTCCTGGTGCCCAACAAATCTAGCTTTGAGTGCTGAAAAGTTGCAGAAAGGGAACAATATGGCTTCCATTGGAGGAGACAACTTGGCTAGTTGGATCAATCAAATTAGTTGATTTTTGCATCAAAGAATTATGATCTGGACGCATGATTGAAGCTTCTAAAGTATGACGTAATTAAAATTAAAAATAGTGATGCATCCTATGGAGATCTTGGATTTACAATGAAATTGTTTCTTTTTTTTCCCCACTATTTCATTTTCATACTCCTGTATGGATATTTACATGGCAATTACAAATTCTAAGATTGCATCTCCTATTTCATTCCTCTCCCCAAACCCAAATCCTCCATGCTCCATAACATAACCTGCACTTACTTTCTCCACACATCCATTTAGATGTCCTCTTTTAAGATCTTTTTTCTTCACTTGGAATTTCTTGGATTAGTTCTAGGTTTTTCCAAAATTCTCTTTTAATGTTTTCTTCTAAACTGGTGCATGGGCACTAATTACATTACTGACTTTCTCTCCTAAAATAAGTTTGATTAAAATTATTTTATTATCAACTCTTTGCCCTTCCATTTAGTATCTTGTAAGTATGCAATATTCCTCCTCTTCATTGTGTTTATTAATTCCATAATCTTTCTTGTTAATATTCCTACATTCGAAGTGATTAAATGAGATCATGTTTCTTGGACTAGCTTCTTTACCTACTCCCATCCAAAAAGGGTGCAGGAACCCTTGCCTATTTAACACCATAACCAGACATTGTTGTGACAAGTTGCTCCTAGAAACCACCCTAGTATATCCTTTGCCTATTTGACACCATATCAAGGCACCAAGGCGAGGCTAGACCATGAGGGGTGCCTTGTTGCCTAGTCACCTAGGTGATGGATTTTAGATTTTTTTTTTTTTTTTTGTTTTTTTTAAGTAAAAATCGTGAATCCTAGGCTAATTCCTTAGGTTCCATAGCAACTAGCAACCATCTTTCATTTGTAATTTTCTATAATCTTCATAGAAAAAGTATTAACTTGTATGAAAACATAGAAAATCAACATACTGATCAAAAAAGAAGACAGAGAAAATCAACCTATTCATGAGAAGAAAAAGAAGAAAGAAAAGAAAATTCAGAAAATATTTTCAAGGGTTCAAGACATTATACAATAACATATATGTTGATTGAATCCTAACAAACAAGAAAATAATAAAAGAAACTAGTGCATAAACCCACAAAATGAACAATCCAGTCTAATAATATATACTTTATTATTATAATCTCAAAAAATAAAGAATATGAAAAATCATTTATTGTGCCATGTACAAAATAGATTGGCATTTAAGTGAGATGGCCCTTCATAGGTGCAAAATCAGGATCCATGATCAAGAAAGTTTGGTAAAAGTTTTAGTGCTAGCTGCCAACCTGACACAACCCTCCTTTATCCAGGCTTGGGACTGGCAGTGGAAGACAAGCTGTCTTGATTCTTTATAGCCTCAAAGAGGCTAGGGTCTCGGCTAACAGTTAGTTCCGATGCATCAGAAGATAACCTGAGTTGATAGCTGATACTGTGGCCACGATTATTAGGATAGGAGTGACCTATATATTTAGCACCTGCTTTTTCCAGATAAGGTATTGCTTTTTTTTTTCTTTTTCTCCATAAATACATGTCTGGTTTGGCATATACTCTGTTAAAGGAGTTCTGTTGTTTTGTGTTTCTGTTCACACTGCTATGATTTTTTTTGTCAATAATAGGAAAAAAAAAAGAAAAAGAAACATGAGTTTGATCTAGTTGAACTCCTGTTGGACTAAAGTGTTTTCTGAACCTTGTAGATCTAAATCTAAACATTTAATTTGAGGAAACATTCATTCATGAAAATAGTCTTTAAAATAGAACAGCAAAACATGTTTCCATGTATATCTCAGCACAGAAAATCTCCATGTGGTTCACAGAAGTTAACATTTAGGAATTTTGCTCATCTCTTAAGAAATTGATTGATATGTGTTATGGTGCTTCTAATATCCCATGCTATTCAAGTTTTGTTTCTAACTCAAAATTGATCATTTTCAACTAGAAACCACTAAGGTTGCATTTGTGACTTATTGTTGAGTTTGCAGGCTGGAGGTTGTGCAACGCCTGGCTCATATAACACCTATAGAGTTAGGTGGGAAGGCTCATCAGTCACAGGAAGCTGAAAATAAGCTAGATCAGTGGCTCATGTATGCAATGTTTGCATGCTCTTGTCCACCTGATGGTAGAGAAGTTGGTGGTGTAGCAGCAACCAAAGAACTCTACCATCTTATTTTTCCTTCACTCAAATCTGGATCTGAAGCTCACATAGTAAGTTAATTCTAATTCAACCTTTTTATGTTTTAGAATCACTAATTTGGTAATTATCTTTGTGGATTGGTATTGCTCCTGCATCTTTTGAAGGACCAACTCTATGATGGTGGTAGGAATGCAAATTGGGTTGGTTGGTCTGGGTATTTGTTACATTTTCAATGGGCCCAAACTTGATGTAGTTGAAATTCTTCAAATCGGCAATTTGATTTGCACTCCTAGATAGTTGTATCTGTTGGATTAATGATAGGGGTAGAGTAGCAACAGTATTTGGTATGTATGGGGGAGGGGGGTGATTGGACCTACAGATAACTTATTTTGAATATGATGTCCAATCTTGTCTGTCTTTTGAACAGTATTAAAAGCTACATTTGTTTGTCTGGAGAAAAGTCCATTTGGTTGTTGGTAAAAATCATTTTGATTGATTGTTTGAAGGACCGTTTGATAATGGGTAAACTGGATTACATATTGCTTTGTCTTTTAGACTCCATTTGGGAACAGTGCAGATACAAATATCATGAATGCGATATAGTTGTTTATGTTATTTGGTAATTGATTCCTAGGGTTCACTGTTGGTTATTTAGGTATCCTTTTCCAAATTCTGAACATAATCATTTCTATGCCATCCACACACCCCCCCCCCCACAAAAAAAAAAAAATAAAATAAAATAAAAAATAAAAAACTATCATGTTAAAAAAATTGGTATTTAGATTGAAAAGTATAATGGATCTTCTTCATTTTCTTTTTTATTCATTTTCTGCTTTTCAGACTGCAGCTACAATGGCTTTGGGTCACTCACATTTGGAAATCTGTGAAATCATGTTTGGTGAGCTTGCATCTTTTGTTGAGGAGGTCTCACTGGAAACAGAAGGAAAACCAAAATGGAAGGTATGATAAATGATGGATGCCTAAGATATCCCGTACTTTAACCAAAGAGATCTTTATTCCTAAGAAGAGAAAACTTAATAGTTTTTTTTTCAATTATAATATATTTCAGTTCTGGTCACATAGGCAATGCCTGCATATATTGTAGGAAATGACTTGATATCAAAGATTAAATACATGTGCTTGCTTAGACACCTCAGTTAGGGAGACTATTTTAATGCATATTGACATTTCTCAGATTTTTCAATGTCTAACCAAAGCTTTGGTAAATATATTCCTTGTTATGGATGCAGAGTCAAAAAGCCCGCCGTGACGAACTCCGTGTTCACATTGCAAATATATATCGTACTGTTGCTGAGAATATCTGGCCTGGAATGCTGAGTCGGAAACCGGTTTTTCGTCTACATTTTTTGAAATTCATTGAAGAAACAACCAAACAGATTGTAACCGCACCCCCTGAGAGCTTTCAAGAAATGCAACCTCTCCGTTTTGCATTAGCCTCTGTTCTAAGATCACTGGCCCCAGAATTTGTGGAGTCAAGGTCAGAGAAATTTGATGTCAGAACCCGAAAGCGATTGTTTGATCTTCTTCTCTCTTGGTGTGATGACACAGGTAGTATGTGGAGTCAGGATGCTGTCAGTGATTACCGTCGTGAAATTGAGCGATACAAGTCAGCTCAGCACAGTCGTTCAAAGGATTCAATAGACAAAATCTCATTTGATAAAGAAATAAATGAGCAAGTTGAGGCAATTCAATGGGCCTCTATGAATGCCATGGCTTCACTACTGTATGGGCCATGCTTTGATGACAACGCAAGAAAGATGAGTGGCAGGGTGATTTCATGGATTAACAGTTTGTTCATTGAGCCAGCACCTAGGGCACCTTTTGGGTATTCACCTGCTGATCCAAGGACCCCATCTTATTCAAAATATACAGGAGATGGAGGCCGTGCTTCTGCTGGACGAGATAGACATAGGACTGGCCACCTCCGCGTTTCCCTAGCAAAAACAGCTCTGAAGAATCTTCTGCAGACAAATTTGGACCTGTTTCCTGCCTGCATTGACCAGGTAATTGTCTTAACTTAGTATACAAGGATGTCCAACTATAGAGTCAATTCCCTTGCTTGAATGATTCTTGGAGGAGGTATAGATCCTCGCTATATTTCATGTTGCATCTCTCCCTATTGTTATTTTTTGTTACAACAATACATTATTAATATCTTCAGAAAGGAGTATAACATTGTATTTCTCTTTAGTGCTACTACTCAGATGCTGCCATAGCTGATGGCTATTTCAGTGTGCTTGCTGAAGTCTACATGCGCCAAGAGATCCCAAAATGTGAAATTCAAAGACTTCTGAGTTTGATCCTCTACAAGGTGGTAGATCCATCCAGACAAATCCGTGATGACGCACTTCAGATGCTTGAGACACTCTCTGTCCGTGAATGGGCTGAGGAAGGCACTGAGGGTTCAGGTCGCTATCGAGCTGCAGTTGTTGGCAATCTCCCTGACTCCTACCAGCAGTTCCAATACAAACTTTCATGCAAGCTTGCCAAAGATCATCCAGAGCTGAGCCAGCACCTCTGCGAGGAAATCATGCAGCGACAACTTGATGCTGTGGACATAATTGCACAGCATCAGGTCTTAACATGCATGGCTCCCTGGATTGAGAACCTAAACTTCTGGAAACTTAAAGATTCAGGGTGGAGTGAAAGATTATTAAAAAGTCTTTACTATGTTACATGGCGACATGGAGACCAGTTTCCTGATGAAATTGAAAAGCTATGGAGCACAATTGCTAGCAAGCCCAAGAATATCAGTCCTGTTCTTGATTTCTTGATCACCAAGGGAATAGAAGATTGTGATTCCAATGCTTCTGCTGAAATAAGCGGAGCTTTTGCAACTTACTTTTCAGTTGCCAAACGTGTTAGCCTGTACCTGGCTCGGATATGCCCACAGCGCACAATTGATCACTTGGTTTACCAGTTAGCTCAGCGGATGCTGGAGGATTGTGTGGAACCAGTCAGACCAAGTGCAAACAAGGGTGATGCTGGTGGAAATTTTGTCTTGGAGTTCTCTCAGGGACCTACAGTAACTCAAGTTGCATCAGTTATGGACAGTCAACCACACATGTCACCATTGTTAGTACGAGGTTCTCTTGATGGTCCACTTAGGAACACAAGTGGGAGTCTGAGTTGGCGAACTGCAGCCGTGACAGGCCGTAGCATTTCAGGGCCACTAAGTCCAATTCCTCCAGAGATGAACATCGTTCCTGTCACTGCTGGTCGGTCAGGACAGCTCCTTCCAGCATTGGTAAACATGTCAGGGCCATTGATGGGGGTCCGAAGCTCAACTGGGAGCTTGAGGAGTCGCCATGTTTCCCGAGACAGTGGAGACTATCTCATTGATACACCGAACTCTGGGGAAGATGGGTTGCTTTCTGGCATTGGGTTGCATGGGGTCAATGCTGGAGAACTCCAGTCAGCTCTGCAGGGGCACCAACAGCACTCACTCACTCATGCTGATATAGCATTGATTCTACTTGCAGAGATTGCTTATGAGAATGATGAAGATTTTAGAGAGCACCTACCTTTGCTCTTTCATGTCACATTTGTCTCAATGGATAGCTCTGAAGATATTGTGTTAGAGCACTGCCAGCACTTGCTTGTTAATCTGCTATACTCGCTTGCAGGTAGGCACTTGGAGCTATATGGGGTTGAAAATTGTGATGGGGAGAACAAACAGCAGGTTGTAAGCCTGATCAAGTATGTCCAGTCGAAGCGAGGGAGCATGATGTGGGAGAATGAAGACCCAACTGTCACACGGACTGAACTCCCTAGTGCTGCCCTTCTGTCGGCCCTAGTGCAGAGCATGGTTGATGCAATCTTTTTTCAAGGGGATCTCCGGGAGACATGGGGTGCAGAGGCTCTTAAATGGGCCATGGAGTGCACATCCAGGCACCTTGCGTGCCGCTCTCACCAAATTTACCGTGCATTACGGCCCAATGTGACAAGTGACACATGTGTTTCCCTCCTACGGTGTCTCCACAGGTGCCTTGGGAACCCCGTGCCAGCGGTTCTGGGCTTCATCATGGAGATTCTGTTGACTTTGCAAGTGATGGTGGAGAACATGGAACCTGAGAAGGTGATACTCTATCCACAGCTATTCTGGGGCTGTGTAGCAATAATGCACACAGATTTCGTGCATGTTTACTGTCAAGTGCTTGAGCTTTTTGCCCGTGTGATTGATCGACTATCATTCCGAGACAGAACGACAGAGAATGTACTCCTTTCAAGCATGCCCCGTGATGAGCTTGACACCACTGGTTGTGGCCCAGAAGAACTTCAACGAATGGAATCTAGAATTGGCAGTGAACCTCCACCAGTGAATGGCAAGGTTCCAGCCTTTGAAGGAGTGCAACCTCTTGTTCTTAAAGGGCTTATTTCAACAGTAAGTCATGGGTCTTCTATTGAAGTCCTCTCACGGATTACAGTGCACTCGTGTGACTCCATATTTGGGGATGCTGAGACACGGCTTCTGATGCATATTACTGGATTGCTTCCCTGGCTCTGCTTACAGCTCAGTAAGGACTCGGCAGTTGGACCTGCTTCCCCGCTACAACAACAGTACCAAAAAGCTTGTTCCGTCGCTTCCAACATTGCAATTTGGTGCAGGGCAAAATCACTGGACGATCTGGCAACTGTATTTCTTGCTTACTCCCGTGGTGAAATCACTTCCATTGATAACCTACTTGCTTGTGTGTCACCACTTTTGTGTGCTGTGTGGTTTCCAAAGCATTCAGCATTGGCATTTGGGCACTTGTTACGACTCCTGGAGAAGGGGCCAGTTGAATATCAACGAGTGATACTGCTCATGCTCAAGGCTTTGCTCCAGCACACACCCATGGATGCTGCCCAGAGCCCACATGTGTATGCAATTGTGTCACAGCTGGTGGAGAGCACATTGTGTTGGGAGGCATTGAGTGTGTTGGAAGCCCTTCTGCAAAGCTGTAGTTCATTTACTGGCTCCCACCCTCATGAGCCTGGATATTTGGAGAATGGATTTAGTGGGGCTGAGGATAAGATTCTTGCTCCTCAGAGCTCGTTTAAGGCTCGGAGTGGACCGTTGCAATTCAGCATGGGGTCAGGCTTTGGTACTAGCTCGACGCCAGCAGTACCGGGAGGTGTGGTTGAATCAGGTCCATCAGCAAGAGAGGTAGCTTTGCAAAATACACGCATGATTTTGGGACGGGTGCTTGACACTTGTCCTCTTGGGAAGAGGAGAGACTACAGAAGGCTCGTCCCATTTGTGACCAATATGGGAAACCGGTAACCTGCATGTTTAATTTTTTCCTCGATGTTGTTCCAATGTCTGTTGTTTGAGTATGTTTTTTTTTTTTTTTTTGTTTATCAGTTTTATGTAATCTAATCTGTGCTGGTATATCTGTAAATAGCGTGTTAATTGCAGTATATCAAGTAGTTGTATTTTTTTGCTTCCAATGAAAGAAAAAGTGTAGGAAACTAACAGTCTTCCCTCGTTAACTCAGAATATTATCTGATCCTCTTTACAAATCAGAAGTGGGATCTAACATTTGAACCTCTAATTTTCTTTCTTACCCTTTGTTTCCTTTTCGATCCTTGCTTCATCAAAAACTCAAGTGCTGAGGACAAATAAAAGTAGGTTATATTCAACATTAAATTAACAATAAGGAAAAGAAGAAAATTAGCTAGCTAATTCACCATAAGGAAAAAAAGGTGAAAAGATAAAGTATGATGCAAGTAATTTAAAAAATGAAGCCTACGCAAAAGATGTGCTAGATGAGAAAACCAAAAGTTGAGCATGTGGAGAATTTCCTCCATTGTGTAGAATCTCCCTAAGATTTGTACGTAGAGAATGTAATCGTGTAGCTCACAAGCTAGCCAAGCTTGCGGTCAAAATTTGTAGGAGTGATTGGTGGGAGAGGATCATCCTGATGAAGTTTAGAGGAAAAAGTTAAAGAAAAAAAAACACACACACATCCACCACCTAGGCACCTACGTTGAAGTTGCTTTCTTGGATAAAAGATGAAATTAGTATTTATTGAATGGTAATTGATGCCATGGTTTAAAGTATCGGAAACATGGGGTGTGTCAGAAAGTCAATGTTAATAGATGTATTGGGATATGTTTTGAATCCGGACGAAAAATGAAGATATGCATAGATATGTTAGGAAATTCAAATAAATTTTAAGAAATATATATTAATAATAATAATTACAAGTTTTATATGATTCTAAATAAATTATTTAAATGTAAAAGAAAACCATAATTTAATGGTTTATATAAAATGTGAGATATCGGGACATAGTAACCATTGTAAAATGATGGAATAATTAAAAAATATGTTTACTTTAATTTTTAAATAATCAATATATTTTATCTTAATAGTTATTAATATATAAATTTTAATAATTAATTTTAGCATTTATGGACAAACATCCACTAAGAATTATTTTATCACTAAGGTAGTTTTTATACAAACATTTATAAGAGGTAAAATCAATGCCTATGTAATTAATGAGTAACAAAAGGAAGAGAGAGGATCATTAATTAATGAGAGAGGATTCGAATTAGGCGCTAGAATTTAAATTCAAAATTGGAACAATTAACTAATTAATGAGGGAGAGAATTTGACATTAAATGTAGATTAAAGAATTTTTGATGATAAATAAGGAACCCCGAGAATGAATTAAGTGTAGGCTATAATCATACAGCCCATATTGAGGTATGTTTGTGAAATTTTAAACCTTGAAGGTGTGATTTTAGGGGCAAAGATCCCGATAGTTAAGTTAGCCGAGTCAATGTCTCGACTCTCAAGGTGAGACAGCAAGAGCAAATGTGGGGATTAAAGAGCGTAAGAAGATTACTTGTGAGGTCCCATTATAAAAGAAATTATGGATTCTTAGTAACAGCTCCACACGTTAGGGTGCAATGAAGGCCAAGGTCATTCGTTAAGATGGTTGTGTGGCCAAGCGTTATTCTGACATTAATGAACCACAGAGCTTGGTCGAGGTTGTAACTTACCTTCCCAAAGGTAAGGAATTTGCCATTAAGGCCCAATGCTTGCAAAGTGACCAGGGTGCCCCCTTGGCCCTTGGGGATACCACATGTGATGGGTGATTATTGTCATATCACATAACCTCCTGCTTCTAAGGCCGTGGTTGAGGTGAAGGCTTCATGGTAATATGGTATGGCTTGAGTTTATCTTCAGGCGAAGAAGGTGACCATTGCTTTGGTATGAACTTCTGCGTGCCTTGTCCGTCAATGAAGGTGACAATTTGGGATAAATGAAGGTTGTGTTGTGGTTCGAGATCATTCGGTTTGAGGAATAGAGCATCAGCGCTGTTTCAATTTCCGAGGGTGCAGAAAGCTGGAAGTGCGTGATCATAATCGTTGAATCAGACTAATCCTGGTCGTTGAATTTCCTATAAAAGGAGTAGTTGAGAGGCCGAGGGTCTACAATTTGCTGTTGAACTCACTTTGAAAGATATTCCCAATACATGGCTGCGATGTACTGTGGGGCATTGTGGGGCGGGCAGAAATGTGAACTCTTTGGCCTACTCCCCGCGCTTTCACTTTCCGTGTTCAAGGATACATATAACCATGTAACACACTATGCATATCCTCCCAAACAGTCAAGCACAATGGGTTTAGGGTTAGCCTCCTCTGCAATGTAATCATGTTGATTTCCTGGGTCATATGTGTCATTTAGTAAAGAACTAAATAAGTTAACCTACGCAGGTCATGTGGTGTTACACGTGTAAATTTGTAATCAATCAATAAATCATATTTGTGTTTAAAATTTTGATACGATCAATTAATGATGTTGTATTCATGTCAACCATGAATGCCATGAATGCTCTTGCCTGGTCAAAAATATGAACATGACACAAAAATATGAATTGCCACAATGGATCAAATTATTATCGAAGAATTCAAATACCTATAGATATGGATATGTTTTAGAAACGCATGGATATGGATGAAAGATATTGAAACACTTGGATACATTACGAAATGCATGCATACAAATTACACAAGTATAATAATAATACTAAATGCATGGATATGTATAAGGGATAAACACATGAGAAATGCAACTTTAATAGATTATATCACTAGAAACATTGCAATAAATAGTACTAGGACTCTAAAACGTGTATTCATCGTACAATAATTATCACATATAATTTGTAATTTTTTTAAATTATTGGGAAATTTTATTTATTTAGTATTTTTTTATATAAATAATAACTATATTTTTTAAATAATAAATATATTTTCATTTTTAACATATGATTGTTTTATATAATTGCAAAATAAAGCACATAATTTATTTAAGGTATATAAAATAAATTATTTTTATAATTTTCAATTTCTATTAATTTTTGTTAAGAAATAACATTTTTTAGAATTTATATAAATAATAACTCTACTTTTTCAAATAAAAAACCAGTTTTCATTTTTAATGTATAACTTACATGTAAAATAAACCATATAAATCATTTGAAATAGATAAAATAAATTATTTTTATAACTTTAATTTTTTATTAAATTATTTATTCTCGTTTTTTAAATTATAATTTTTATTTTTATTAAAAGTTCAAAAACAGTCAAAAAGTCTCAATATATAGTTTCGCCAAACTGGGCACCGATACACTTCTATATCCATGATGTGTATCATGTCGATACATGATGTGTGAGATACATGCCTAGTTGTGGTGTATCCCATATCCATGGCCATGGATGTGAATTTTATACACAATGGGTGTAATCCAGCCTAGTCAAGTCGAGTTTTGACTCCAAGTAAATCAAATCTTGAATTTCATACTCAAACTTGACTCAAATTGATACTCGCAAGCTACTCAAGCTCAACTCAGATTGAGCCAATTATAAATAAATTACTATTAAAATTTTATAAATAAATTAATATTTAAAATACTCTAAATAAAAAATATATTGAAAAACTTAATTATATGTTGAAATTTATAAATAAATAAATATTATGAAATATTGAAATATTAAAACATCCCTTGGGTTTTCTAACAATTGTATAAACTTCCCTTGTATTTTAACTTTAATAAAAGCCTCCCCTTGCTTTTTAAAAATAAAAGTACAAATACCTCCCTTCCGTTAACGGAAAATGCTGACTAATGGATTAATTTTTGTAAAATACTATATCTACCCTTGACCTCCCATTGTTCCCAAAGTTCAAAATATTGATATAGGTCGATACGTTGGTAGGGGCATATCGGCCTGTATCAAGGGTTGTTTCTCCATTTTTTTTTAGTTTTTTTTTTTCAATCTGGTTTAGAGGGGTCGACTAATGGATTAATTTGGACGCATTGGATGGACCAATATGACATATTGGATTGGACCCGGTCCATCCATAATGAATTTATATTGGATTAAACCGATATTTGGTCTATTGATAGAAGATAAGAACATAGATGTCAATGGACCAAGTTTGAGTTGAAACCAATCTAAACTAACAGGAATTTGAACAAATTGGACAGTCTCTGGACCGATCCAAAATGGTCCAAAATATTCATTGGACTAGATTGGACCAGGTCCATTTGTAATGGACTCACATTGGACTGGATCAGATTGGACCAAATCCAGTCCAATTGACACCCCTATGATGGGGTGCACTTCTAATCAGATTTGAACACGTTTTATTTTGCATGATCACCCTGGTTAAATATGTGAGAAAATTAACGGGAAGTTTTCCCCGTCATGTATTTTTAAAACATATTTTAAATTAAGGAAAAAAGGGGAAGAAGTATTCAACAATCTTTTGGGTTTTCGATAATCAAAGAGCGACGACAGTTTCACCGACACCCCTATTCCTCTCTTCCTCTCCTCTTTTCTCTGTTCAGCAGAGGGTCACCTCTGCTGGGTTATAACTACTATTTTAATAGTATGAACTTCGGATATGCCACTACTCCTTCCAATTACTTTTCATGGGTTCAGAGAAAAATGAGAAATATGTTGATGCAATCTAAAAAATCATGTGAAATATTTGCTATTTCACTAGAATTTTCAGCTTGTATGATAGGATCTCACTAGAATATTTTATCCACTTGTATGATACAATTTTCAGCTTTGGATGTAATGCATTCCGTCTATCTGATTTAATGGCTAGGCTAGGGTTTTTTTGTCCCATACCTAGTTCAGGAGGGTCTTTGTTGCACATTAAAGTAATGGCTAGGCTAGGGTTCTACTTGTTAGCTGTTAGTTTAAAAATTAAGGGAAAAGTGAGCTTCTTCAATCTATCAATCTATCAATGGTGTTGCCTGGGATCCTTAACCTTGATCTTCCAGTGCCTATCGGGGAAACTGGCATTCTTCGCCTGTTCTCTCCACTTGTTTATCCTTGCATCCATTTTCTTAGTGAGGCTGTAGTAAGGTCGCAATGTCTTCGGCATTGCGTCGAACACTTGCCACCACTTTCTGTGAGCCGAGTCACTCGCAAATATATGACGTTTCCCCATATCCCAGTTACAGTCGTAGTCCCTGTAACACATCCATGGCTTCAACCCCAAATAATGAATCGTGTACAGAAACTCCGGCAACTTCTCTCTTTCACTAATTTTGGTCTCTTCGAAAACTTTTAGATAATTCAGAGTCGACGGCCACCGGTTCCACCACGTCGACTTTTGCTTCCTATCCATCAGCTTCCTAAACGTACACTTCGACGGCTCAATCAACATGATCCCAGAATTGAAGAGAACCTGCTCGTTTCCTACGGCCGATAACTGGGGGTACTGGAAAAAAATTCATCGATGTTCCTGAGTGTGACCAAATCAGAGTCTACGAAGATGATCTTGTCATACTCGGTAAGCTGCCATATCCGCAGCTTACTGTAGTTCCACTCGTTGTAGGCGTTTCTCCTGGCATTGGGGCTTCGGATGCGCTTGATTTGATTGTGTTGGTTATGGATTCATCGGCAAGTATAACCAAATCTTTGGTGGAGTTGGACTGAATTATGCTCTGGGCCAAGACTATGGCATCACAGACGTAAGCTTCTAAAGAGTGGAGGATTGTCACGTAAGCTTCTGAGTTTGGGTTTTAAAAACATGGGATTGTTACTTCATTTATTTTATTTTGGGTTGTTGAGAGATTGGACTCCGTTGAAAGAAGATGATGAAGAGTGTGTTTTATTTTGAAGGATAATTTTGACATTTTCAAAAGTATTACATTGTACATTATCTCACGTGACATACATAATTGACGGTACATTAACGGTAGGTACTAGATTGTCGCATTTCGAAAGTTCGGGTATTAGATTGTCAGGTTTTAAAGTTCGGATACTAAATTGGCACTCGGCCTAAAGTACAAGGTACCTATCAGGAATTATCCCTATATTTTATAAATACATCATGGGGCAAACTTCCAATTAGACTTGTTCATGGGTCGGGCCAAGCTGGGCTTTCACTCTGTATTAACAGATTTTTCTAAGGCCTAAGCCCAACCCGACCATCGGGCCTACAACTTGGGCCCGAGCCTGGCCCTCATAAAAAGCCCGAAGCCTGGGCCTGGGCCCGAGCCAGAAATTTATCCCATGTTACTACTACTGAAGTAGGTGAAGAGAGAGAGAGAGAGATTATAAAGAAAAAAATAATAAATGTATATATTAAATTCTAAATATATATATATATATATATATATTTAATAAATATTATAGTATTTATATATTTTATATAATATATAAAATACACATTATGTATTTTATAAAATATATAATGTTGAATCGGGTCGGTCGGGCTCGGGTTGGGCTTTTTTGACAAATCTTGAGCCCGATCCGAAACACAATCGGGCTTACTGTGTTAGGCCCGAGGTCAGGCCCACAGGCCTAATTACATGACCAAGCAGCCCGACCGGGGGTGCGGGCCGGGCCAGGCCGGGCCATCGGGCTACCCAGCCCATGAACAGGTATACTTCCAATTAAAGTTTCTCACACATAATGTTTTCGAACAGTTGTTGACCCGAATGGTCAGACCGTTCGGACTGGAACCCATTCAAGCGATTGGTCCCATTTTACCCCAAGCCCGGTTGTTGGTCAAAAACCGTTGAATTTGTCAATGAAGCATTGACCTGAACGGTTTGACCGCTGAAACATTCGACCCGAAGAATGGTTTGCGGTTTATTAAGTTAGAGCAATAATGAAAAGAGAAGATCTCTCAAATATGACATCTACTGGAAAGAGAGATCAATTGAGGGATGTGTGAGACATTGAGAGAGATCTAGGAGAGCAGGTCTAGATGATAGATCTGAGTGAGAGAGAGAGAGAGAGAGAGAGAGAGAGAGATCTGAGATAGAGAAATCTCAGATCTGCTTTCATTGCTGCCACTGTAGTTCA